>NC_141395.1:35679196-37089808 GCF_034619465.1 Leptosomus discolor | reverse complement strand
TTTGTGGTTTGCTGGTTCTTTGCATCGTTTTTTCTAACAGTAATGCTGATTTTCTGATAGCATTAAGGCAAATTCTCTCTTATGAGGGAGAGAAATCAAGATAATATTTGCTTGTCCTTCTGCTATGCAAATGAGCCACTAAATCATCTGACACCTGTTTGGCAAATAGCAAATATGAGTGAGCTAGCAGGTAGAATTAAGAGTTAGAAAGAGATTAAAACAGTTTTAAAGGACCACTTCCGAAGGTTTATGGAGGTGTAATCCTAGCAGCCTGTTGAGCAGAGAGAAGAGCTTGCTATGAACAGAATGTCAAAGATACTTGAGAATTTCTTTATGAAACACCTCTGAGTGCTCGTGGGTATGGAAGTGTCAAGGCAATGTAATTAGAAAAACTCTACCGAAACCTGGTAGCTGTAGCATTATGATGTCAACTGCAGGTGGTGATAGAGTGTGCCCAGAGTGGACCTGCTTTATAAATAACTGGGAAGTAAAGAAATGGAGCTTTTCAGTGTGCTTTTGTATTTGAGGGGAAAGTGCATCTAGGTACGCAAAGGAAACAAAAATACCCAGTCTATTTCTTACAGTGAAAGGAAAAGTTACCAAACAATGGCAAAGAGTTACAGGGAACAATGATAAGATGGAACTGAAGAAGGGGAATAATTATAGCTTGGGGACAAAGGTTTGCCTGTCACTGTCAGCATATTCATGGTGGCAGTATCTGCCTTGTTTGTTCAGGTTCTTCCATTGAGAAATTGGACAGACTCGAAAAAGTTTTGCTCTGACTCCTCTTGCAGGTGCGTGGCGGGACGCAAGGGGCACAAGCTGGTACACGAGAAACCTGATCAGGTACAAGGACAAAGAATAAGTTTTGAGGATGATCAAGTGCTGGAAGAGGTTACTAGAGAGACTATGGGATCTCCGTCTTTGGAGATGCTCAAAACTTGACTGAGAAGCCTTAATGTATTTGGCTGTGCTTTTAAGCAAGCTGTAGTACTAAAAATGCCTCTTCCATCCTCAGTCAACATTATAATTCCATGTTTGATCTGTAGGAGAGTGACTTTTAATTTAATTTTCTGTAATGAGGTTCCCTGAGGAGCAAGGCACATCACTGTCACGTCCTGCTCATGGCCTTTCAGTACCACTGAGTGCTCATGGCTCATCTTTCCCAGGTGATGGCTGGCTGGCTGGCATGAGTAGTGTCTCCGCTGACTTTCTCTCGGGATCTCCTAATCTGTCAGAGGTCCGAAATACAGTGCTTGTTTCAGTTCTGAGTAACAAATAAATCAAATGCAACTGTTCAATCTGCTTATGATTTCTTTTTAGGGATTCCTGAGCTGAGTCATGCAATTCATAGTCAGTGACCCAACTTGTGATTAAGAAAGATGATGGACTCTGAACTTGTCCAAAACTAATTCATATTTAGCTTTCACTCTCCACAAATCATATGCGTTATCAGCAGTATTTCATTGATTACACTTTTTCATATTAAAAATTGCTGGAGTATGTAATCTTAATTTTGGAAAGGCTTTTAAAAGGTACTCAGGAGCACTGCTGATAGAGGAATTGATTTGTTGTCAGTACAACAGCATTACGCAAAAGCAAGAAAAACTCAAGGTGAGCGTTTTCTAAAGGCATTGTATGTTACCCTCCTGCATTACTGGAGATGCAGATTGTTGCAAAGAGTGGAAAAATAAGGAACAAGCCATAAAGCTTATCTTCTTCATCCCACAGAACTCTTGAACTGTGGGATGGACAGTGTATACTTCCATAATTTGAATATTTCCAGGAAATTGGTCAGTATTTTGCATCTTTTCATACAGTGGGTATGGTGTGCTTGTGGATTGATTTTGTTTGTCTTTTATGTATTTAGTTTAAGTTTTTATGTATATATATATATAATATTTTATGTAATATATATTATATAAAATATTTTTGTATACGTCCTGGTTTTGGCTTGGATAGACCTAATTTTTTTTCTTAGCCAGAATAGTGCTGTGTTTTGGATTCAGTATGGGATTTGATATGAGAAGAATGCTGGTAATATACTGATGCTTTTAGTTGTTGCTAAGAAATCAAGGACTTTTCGACTTCCCATGTCTTGCTAGCGTGTAGGTGCACAAGAAGCTGTGAGGGACCATGGCCAGGGGAATGGACCCAAGCTGGCCAATGGAATATTCCATATCATACACGTCGTGCTCAGTACATAGATGAGGGTTGGGTGGGAAGCTGGGATACACTGTCTTCTGGGATTGTGGTTTTGGAATTTTCTCCTCCAGGATCTCTAGCTGGGAATGGGCTGGACCTCAGTTGGTGGCTGGTGAGCAATTGCATTGTGCATCACTGGTTTGTATATTCTATTATTACTATTATTATCATTATTATTTTTATTTTATTTTATTTCAATTATTGAATTGTTTTTATCTCCACCTACGAGTCTCCTTATCTCTACCCCTCCAATTTTCTCCCACATTCCCTGGGGTGGGGGAGGGTAAGCGAGGGGCTGCATGGTGTTTGGCTGCGGGCTGGGTTTAAACCAAGACAATATGTTATATTCTTAATACATAGTCTGTATATTCAGACCTATTGTTTAGCATAGCAGTGTGGCATCATACTCATTTCTTATAGTTTATGATTTACATAGAGCAAATAAGATTCTGAGGGAAGGCAGTGACAAATCTTACTTTTCTGTAAGAGGGGGCCATTTCATACAGACTGTTTCTAAATAATTAAATGGGACTGAGCAGAAGACCAACCTTGGAGACGTCTCTGTAGATCAAATCTCTGCATGAGAGACTGTGTATATTCTCCCTTGTCCCCATCACAGGTAGCAGAAATTTTGAGCTTGCCTTGAAGTGCTCTGATCACTGCAGGCCAGGTGGTGGCTAACGCTGACCATGTTGTAGTCAAGAGATGAATATTGTCTTTATTTGCAAATCAGTTAGTAGAGTAACCACAGCCATATATAATTGCCTTCTAAAATAATTTGTCAGAAATTTGATGCATAGTAAGTGTGAAAGCTGCAATATGGAATAAATTATCAAATGGCTCAAGTTCAGTGTCTTTTTGAAGACTACAGGGGGGTAGAGGAAATTACACTTGTATTTTACACCTGCCAAATTGAATTACAGCAACAAATCTGTATAATTACAATTCAGAGATCATGATTTATTCTCAGAGTTAGGTGATTAGAAGCAGGACTACACTTCAAGGTTCAAATTGGATTCTTAGAAAGAGTCACTTACATGAATATGACCCATACAGAAATGGGTGTTTTCATCTCTTCTATTTTAAGAATTTTGAATCATAATGTAAAGTGACTCATCCATTATTTCCTCATCTTTTTCATCAGCGAGACGTACAAGAAATTGTTCCTTTGATTGTTTTCCTCTAAATGTGAACTCTTTACGGTTTCTTCTCTTTTCAACAGGCGTTCATAAATCCAATTAATATTAATGAGTCTCACATGTGTGCATCGAGAGGGAAAATAAAGGACCTTTTGTCTCTTAAAGAATGTGTTTAACTGCAGAAAAAAATGAAAAAAAAGCTTTTGGTGAATTACAGGTTGCAGTCAGTAGCTTCTATCTCATTTTCGCGGTAGCTAACACATTCTGATTCTCTGTCCCCTGTCAAGGGTCTTTGTACAAGCTGTAAATGCAGGATGAGCAGTGCTATTGATGAAGTGGAGAGCATTATTATTACCTCCAGTTCTAAGATTAATTATTAATAGGCCACGTTTTCAACCAAATGGCAGGATTACAATAGGGTTAATGTGGCTGTACTTCTGTCTGATGACATAACTCTATGGGAACAGAGTGAAGAGAAGTAAAAAAATATTAATATCTCTGTGACCTATAAAGAAGAAATACTTAGTGCTCCTCTTTTCAGAGGTTCTCCTATTGTCCATCTAAAGAACAGGACTAATGTTGCAAGAAGTCAGTGATGTTTTGTATTATTCATTAATATTTCTTGTTTACTTTTTGAGGAGTCTTAGAGCAGCTATGACTTTTCCGATGACACAGGAGGTCTTGATTGAGCTTAGTGCTGTTAGCAAGTAAGTGGGGTCTTAGTAAATTAAATACTGACCTCTAGAAAAGCATCTGCTCCTGTTCCTGGCAAAGCAGTCTCAACACAGGGAATTTTGCTTAATTTAATTCGTCGTCAATTAACACAACTTTTGGTTACAGATTTGGCTGTGGGAGTTTGGAAAGAAGACTTTGCAAAGTCAGGAGATTGAGGAAACGCTTCCTTAAATTTGGCAGTGGTGAAGCTTGGTGGGGGGCAGGAGTCTCACAGCAGTGTCCCAACCGACCGTGATGGATGTGGGGTCCACCACAAGGCCCACTGCAGGTCCCTCTGCAGCCCCCCGCCACCCAGACCTGCTCTATGCCCCCAGTACACCTCCTCGGTCACAGCTGACCTGCAAAAAGGCTCCAAGGAGCTCACTGCAGTATAAATACACTGAAACCATATGTTCTATCAGAATCATAATATATCACTTCAGAGGTTTAACAATAGCGTGGTTATTAGCTGTAATCACTCCAAAATTTTCATTTGAATGGATAGCCGTAAGTACTGAATATAGTTATATTTCCAGACAAACCTTTTGTGCGGTTTGGTTCGGAATAGAAGGCATCATCATTCACATCAAAAATAGAATGGTAAAAGACTTTTTAACTGACTTCTGTGTCTGCAGCCATCTAGTAGGATCATGACTATACTTTCATGGAGGTATAGATTATGACTCACTCCCTGTAAGATGATCTAATGTGCACATCTATATAGGACGCTCTGTGCTTTAAAATAACTGTTGTTGCACTTTTCTGTCGGGAGGCATTTCCTGATACTATTATTATTTTGCAACTGTGTTTCCTGTGTGTTGTTTGAAGTTGAGCCCGTTTTCCTGACTAATTACTGTCCCTCCTCGATGGTTACATCCTTTAGATATTTGTAAGCTGTAAGAATCCTCATTACTTGCATCTTTTCCAAGCTTGGCATGCTTGGCTGTTTTCCTCTTTCTTCATACATCAATTCCTCTAGTCTTGATTATGCTGTGCTTTTTTTTTTTGTTTTGAACTTGCTCCAGGATTTCAACAAAAATCTATCAAAATGGTTCCCAGTAGTCCATATAAAAGGTGAAATCAGAAGAATTCCCTGGATGTTACTAGTTACTAGATAATCTATAGATACTTGGGGGTGGATCGTGTAGTCTGTCTTTATAGTGGCATGTGCTTATTCTATACATAGTCTCACTAGCATCATTGGGACCGCTCACTTCATCCTGTTCTTATCACTTCCCTAATTCCCTCCTCCACTCCTCAGATTTCTTGCCACAAATGCAGCATTTGGCAATGTGTAGTTTTTAGTTTTGTGTAGTCTTTAGTTGTGCTGTGACCTCTCTGTTGCCTTTGATGTATCAGATATCGTTTTTGACTTCTCAGGGAAGTGCTTTGATAATCCCTGATTATAACACTTGTAAGATAGACTTGTTTGTATTTGTAAGGATAATGTGGTCATTGCCAGGAGCTGACAGATTTATTTCCTTCTGAACTATTAATTGCTTAAACTTGTATGTGTGCATATGTATTTGTTCTTTACCTCATGAAAGAATATAAAGAAATAAATAGGAAGTATTTCTACAGAGAGACATACTCTGTTCTATTTCTGACCTTTGTCTTCTAATCTTTGCCTTATTTTCCCCATGTGAGTGGTTGGTTTTTTTTTTTTTTTTCCTGTGGAAAATCTACCTAGCTTGGTTAGTCACCTCAGTGGATACATCCATTTTCTGTCATGGCTCTTTGACCTTCCAGTCCACTCCAGGTGACCCTCCTTACGTGCTTTTTCTGTTAGTGGGATGATCTGAATCCAAGTTTCTTTTGAAACAAATGTCAAATTTGCTCCTTTCACTGCAAATATTTGGAAATGCCTGCATTGCGTTGAGCTTAGATCTCACTGTTGATTCTTATACAGTTGTACAATTCAATTTTCTCAATTTTACCATCCTGACTAGATTGGCATTCTCATCACTTACAATCTACCGCAACTTCAGGTTCTTCCATAATTTCCTCGTAGACTGAACTTTTAAAATGACAGACATAAATTGAATGAAGTTGAGCTTCACAGCAGACAAATGCTAGTCACCAATACCCCTAAGTTAATTTTTACTTGTAACGAAAGATGAGAGCCATCAAAATGTGTGTTTATTTGATCTGAAGAAGAATATTACTTTTGTGACATCAATTTCCCTGTGATGCTGTAGATTGCCAGGCTGCAGAAATACCCTTTCTTGTCAACTTTTTCATAACAGGATTAGCTCTTACATCTGTCTGTTCTCTTTCACCCTTCATCACTACAGAGACATACAGGCCGTAACTTGCTGAGATTTCATGTTATTTTGCTTTGGGGCAACTGTGCTGTTTTCTTCTGTCTCCTCCTCCTCCTCTGTACTGGGGAGCAGGTGCCTGTAGGACGGGAACTCACCTGCCATTTGGGGTGGCATGGCTACCATGCTTTCACTTTGGTTAAAGTACTGAAGTTGGCAATGAAAGGAAGGAAGGAAAACATCATAAAACTTTTCAAATACAATGCTGACAAGTTAACACACATGCTTGAACACTTAAAATGAAATCAAATCCTGGGATGCCAGGATTGTCTGGTGAGAATCATTTTCATGGCAAAGCTCTGGATTTGAGAAATACTTGAAGAAAATAAACAGATTTAGTCATTACTTTCCTTAACATCACCCAACACTATTTTCTTTTAAACCTTACAGTAAGCTTTAGTATTTTATATTTCTTGCTGCCTTTTCCAGTTCTTTTATATCCATCATTTGGAGGGGTGGGGGCTGCCTATGACTACATTAATTGCAATTGAAAAGATGGTTTTCTAAATGCAATTCTCTGTTACAGTCTCAGTCCTTTTTAATGTCTGTCTGTCCTGTGCTTCTGCTTTTCTTTCTCATGTCCTCTTTTTTGTATATTTTTCCTTTCTGCCTATACATCCCGAATGCTGCCTGCTTTCTTTTTTGTATTTTTTGAGCTATGTTCCATTTCATATCCCAAATCTTTGCAAGTTATTCCTCAAAACCAGATGCCATTTTAGAGCTGTGTTAACTGCCTTTGATCAATCAGAAAATGAGAATTCAAGCTCTGAGCTTTTGTTTTGACATCTTTTTTTTTGTTAGAAGTAAAGAAGCATTTTTGATTATGTTGAAAGAATAAGGTCTCTAATACAGTCTTAATTGCTTTGCTCATTAATTTGTTAGATATGGTACAGATTTAATGATATTGTTGCAGCTGGCATGTAGCTGATTGGAAAAACAAGACAATTTTTGTATTTAGATATTGCAAATGAGAGAATGGTAAAACTGGTTTATGCTACTCTATTTTACTGCTTGTAATACTCCATGTTTGTTCTTGTGAGCAGTTAAAAGTGAGAAAAATCCTCATAAAGCCTGACTAGACAGAACTCAGAAGTTTGTGTTTCTAAATGAGCATGTGGTTATACTATTATTTCTTTTTGGTAAAAACGGACTAGGATACCAGCATGAGTGTGTGCATGTGCACACATACGTATACATATATAAAATGTGTTTTCAGAGTCACCATTCATTTTATAATATGAACAGTGTGATGAAGGCTGTTTCAGGTAGACCTGAGTAAGCAGGGTGTGATCACCTGAAAGAGATCTCGTAAAATTTTCTTGCAATAATATTTTTTTGTTTTCTCAGACAAGGAGACAATGGCAAAACTGAACTCTGTCATTTTAAGCTGTCATATGATGGTGAACACTTAATCTGATATGAATTCACCTTTAGGTCACTAAGATAAAGACCCAATCTGCTGTTCATAACAAAAAGATGTAAAGAAGTAATGAAAAAGTTATTTTAAGAAATGGGGAGGGGGTGAGGAAGCGGAGGAGGAGGACTTGGCTGGTAACAAAACATCTGGATTGATTCAACAGCATTGCTAGAAATGCTGAAGTGGGCTCAACTGCTGGTAGCTGGAAGAGGGCAGAAGAATGGACCTTCCGGAGAAGTCTGTGACACTCTGGCCATTTCTTGAGCAGATCTCAAGGACCTGTGGCAGCATGTAACTTTGCTCAGGTGTGTAATGAGCTATGTTGGGGATTTGTCCTTCTGTTGTAGTTGTGATCTACATAAAGTCGAAAAGTCAAGAAGATACTAAAAAAGTATATACTGAAAATTTATGTTCCTTAGACTTTGTGTTTTCTGAAAGGCATAGAGCAATGTTTAAAACAAGATTGTGAACCTTTGTCTCCTCCTAACTGTGAAACCTCATTGAAGCTTTCTTGAACAGTTTCCCTTCTGCTTTCTCCAGCTCATCTCCCACAAGAACAGCCTCTCCAGATCAAATAATCTAATACTCTAATAGACACATGTATGGTAATTCAGTGCTGCCTGTGCATACACACACATGTGCTTGCTGGTCTGTGTATGTCCATGGAAAATGGTCAGCTGTAAGGAGCTAGGCGCCTGTACACGCCGTTCATCAAGCTGATGTTTGGAGTGTGTAGAAAAGCTAAACGGCTGGAAAGCAGCTATCTTGTTCAAAAAAGCCACTTAACAAGACATTCAGGGAGGAAGTAACATCTTTAAAAATATTTAGTGCCTCTTGAAGCCTGTAAAAGCAGATTTTTGAAATGTTTAAAGTCAAGCATCTTTCAGGGGAAAGCTGAGCGATTCTTGCACAATAACGTTACTAACTTTTAATGTTACAATCGCTCAACTGATAGGAGAAACATATCTTAATTATTTTATACTTATATCTGCTCACTACCTGGAAATACAGCTTGTACTTAAATATATTAATTGTTTAAAGATGTTAGATGGCAGAAGAGAACTGGTTTCATTACACTGTATTGAGCATGTTAGAATAATAGTTTAGTGTGTTCGACCCACTAGGCAGGCAGGGTTCATGAGCCTTTCTAGCACTTTAACATAGCCTTCCTGACTGTCTTCACATGGACAAGAAGTGGGTTTTTCAGGAAGATTCCTGCTTATGTCATGTATGTTTTGCTTGCTTAAGCCATATTAAATGTTAGTTTTCAGTGTTACATTTAATGTTATGCAACAGATTTTCTGTTTCCATTAACGTTGCCTGCATTTGAGAGGTAAATTAAATTAGTCCCATGGTAAATTCACACACACACAATCCTCTAACTGTCAAGCTTTTGTTGTTAGTGTTGGAAACATTTGTTCATGATCAGATTTGTTAATTCTTATGTGAGACCAAGACATGTACCAGTGGTTCCCATCTCATTCTTCATGAAGCGAAGCATTTATCTCACTCACCTTTGGTGTTTGTAATAATGTATTACAAGTTGGTAGTAAGTGGCAGCTTTCAAAATAAGGTCATGTCTTGCTTTTTCACTAGTAAAATACACTGTAAATGAGATATCTTGTGCGGTCAGCTCTAAGTGGGCAGTGGTGACCGAATCACATGTTTATTCTGATGTTAGTGTTTAACATATACATGCCTTTGCATACTTTATGTATATCTGACCTGTTGAATAGCCTGAAGATCGCTTAGATTTCTACCCGTCTCCACATGGCCTTCCCTGATGCATGCCAATGAGCGGGAATGGAAGAGAGCTACTTATGCCTCCTATAGCAATAATTGGAGAATGTTCAAGTCAATCACGGGGATGTAGGAATGATTGTATTACCTTGGCTTAGAAATGTTACCCTGTGTTATCTGAGCATGCTTTTAGCTTGAGAAACGATGAGTAAATCAATTCAGCTTAGCTTGCTTTCCTCCTAGGCCAAGCTAATTTGAATCACCTTACATTGCTTACGGTTAAGGGCAGAATGAGGACAGCTGGTGTATGCAACCTTGTGAGAAGCTGGAGTTGCCCCTTTGAGCCCTAGGGTCTGCACTGAGGTGGCTTAAGTTCTGTAAAATTATTTTTGCCAACATCTACATCATAATTCATTTCAGAGAGATACTGTAGTTTTGAAGTGAATCGCCTTTCCCCCTTTACCATGCGTTGATGTGATTTGCACAGCAGTGCTGGGACAGGTGAACTAGATTGCTTTTGGAGAAAATGAAACTCCTCTCCATGAGTCTACCAAAACATATGTTAAGGCACCAGTAAGGGTCCAAACTGGTGACTGGCCTTCAGATAGCTTTAAAACACATGTGTTGGGTCCAGGGAATTGGAATAAATCTAGTTTGAAGTCTACTGTCACTGATCTGCTTGTGGTACACGCTTATTTACATTAGCTGCATCAATCTAGATCCATCCTCTTGTACAGTTTCTTTGTAGTGTAAACACGGCCATATGTCTGCATATAATGTAGACTGAGCTATTTCCAGAGTCAGCATTTTACTCTGTGATATGAAAGTGCACTTAGATATTATAAAAATTATGCTGTTTCCTTTGCAGTGTATGAGGTGATAAAGCAAGACAAGAATAAAATAATTTTTTCATATATAGTAATTTTTGTATTCTGTGCTTGTGTACTAACACTCCCTCTTGCACAGATGCACACAAAATTTCTTCCCCATGTGCTTGGCACTGTCTGTTTTACCAAGGAGGCACAAGGGAAGCAAGTCTGTAGAGCAAGAGCACCAAAACCCCAGTGCGTGCAGGGGATGGACTTGAGAGCTTTTCCTTCCTGCTAGCTCTAATCTGCTCCAGTGGAATGGAAGGATATTAGCAGGTGGAGTGAATTAGGAGAACCCTGGAGTACATCTTCCAGTTTCACTTGTGTGCTCCAGGACTTCTCCATGGTGTGAATCAAAATGCAGTAAATGAGAGTGGTTGGGAAGTCCAGAGCCGCACACTTTGGGAACTAAAGTACTAATGCAGGCGCAACTGCTCCTGTGCTCATTTCTGCCAGACAACATTTATTAGAAGCAGGTTTGTTTTTTCAGGTGAGAGATGAAAGTATGGAAGAGGTTGATGCTATGTTTATGAAAGCTCATAATGCTTTTATTACATTAATTCATATTTGCTCTTGGGTTTTCTTTTTCTGCCGCAGAATATTCATGTGTCCTTTGAAATTAATTGGTCTGCTCATCATTAAAATCAGTGGAGATATCATTTAAGTAAACACCCAAGAACTAAGCTTGCAAGAAAAGTTCAAGCTCTTCTTGAGTGTTCAAGGGCAGAACCAGTGCCATGTCTGTCTGTCCATGTTTCCCTTCAGTTGTGTCTTTCTGGCTTCATTAGGAGTAATAGCAGTAGGAAGAACTATGTCTTTGCTGTCTGCCCCTGTATTCTCCAGTTTTTCTCTCAATGATTGCATCTTTAAGTAGTTTATCCTTTCTATTTCACTTTATTGAGCTACGTTCACAAAACAAAACATGTGATTCTTGTACTGCATATGTTTAATTCCTAATCTCCTTCAATTTAGGATTGTATGAACTGGGCCAGAAAAACAAGGCACAATATTTGGAAAAGTTATTTCAATATGATTAAAACTTTAAATAGTTTTTCATCGGACACTAGGCAGAATTTGTTGTAGAAGTTCAGTCATTAAGTCAAATCAGGTGCTGTGCGACACATACAGAAGAGTAGCTTGGCACCAACACAGCTGCCCTCTTGCATTTCACTGTGTCAAAATAACAGTGCTTCTGTTCAGCTTTCTGTAATCACCTCACTTAGATCCAGACATGTGAAGGAGCATGGGGAAAAACTGATTTAGCTTAAAGATTAAAAAATAAAAATAAGAATTGGAGACAATTCTGCTCTGTCTCTCTGAGACAGGGACTCTGGTGGACAGCTCAAGATGTCTGAAAGGTTCGTTTGCTCTTGTTCTGTCTTGTGCCAGTTATACAGCACTCTTCTGCAGTGGGACATGGCCAAGACTTCTCTTGTCTGCAGAGCTCCTTAGGTGGCCAAAGGAATGAGTGTCACTCTTGTTTCTGAGAGTCTCCTTATCACTTTGGTAACCTGAATGGCAAAGGTTTCTCATTGAAGTTAGTGGCAAAATGCCTGTTGGGTTTAATGTTGGAGCACTCTTCTCATAGTGTTGACTGTTTATATGAGACTTTTTTCCCTGATAATGTAAAATATGTGCAAATGTTTGCAGTTGGTGATTAGATGTGTACTACATGAACTTTTGGGACATTATTGCTCGCTATTGCTGCAGCAAAATGCTGAGGTGTGCATAAAAGGCTACAATAATTGTTAGAATATTCACATTTTTATGCATTAAGAGATTTGTATTTGTGAAATTAAGGAAGACTAATATCTCTGTAGACTCCTGACTTTTTCAAAGGAAAACAATAAGTGGCCAAGCATGTTTTGTGTATCAAAGTGCTTTGCACAGAGTCTAAATGATACCATTTTTGTATAGAATGACATTGCATTTTCACTTGTTTGTATTTTAAATTACAAGGTAGCTAGGTTGGTAGTGATGCATTTTCCTGTTGTTACTGATGTATAACCTGAGCTGACAGCTTCCCTTAACCACTGGACATAATAGTCCTAAATGGGGTGACTGCTATCTGCCTGTGCTGGGTCCTTCTGTTCAGCTGGCATTTTGCCCACCTAGAAATTGCCTAATAAAAATTGAGTAAAATATATGGGCACATAGTGATCTTTTTAAAATCCCTACCAACTACCTTTCTTATTTTACCTCCAACATTTACTTTTGTTCATTGGCTCAATATTATTATCTGTGAAGTTGAAGTTAAGGAAAATAAAATTAATGGACTTTTTGTAAAGAAGTGTGTTCAAGCTAATTTTCAAATAGACGTGTAAGGTAAAAGAAAAATATACTAGTTTTGACCTGAACTTGAAGTTTAATAGTGGCGTAGCTGGAAACAGTAATTTACGAACCAATAATGTATGGGGGGGGGGGGAAATACTGAGTTTTGAGAATGTCACATGCGCTGTAATTGCAGGTCTTGGTCATTCTTAAAAAAAAAAAAAACAAACCCAAATGAATTCTTTTTGGAACAACCAAACAAATTCCTTTTGGCTTCAGTAAATATTGTGTGGGGTGTAAATGCACATTTCCAGTGCAAAGCCATGGGTAATGCTGAATATTTCAGAATATTTTGGTAAAAGTATGATCTCTCATCCCATTATCTGCCACTTGGTATAGGTGTTCTGAAAACCTGGGTTTGAGGGTTTTTTTCACTTTTCTAGTTTTAGATTTTGATGGAAAAATACTTGTGACTAGACTTGCTTTTGCCAGGTACATCTGAGCAAGATTAGTTGGCTCTTACTCAAAGAGAACATAAGGACAAGAGCAGTTCAGCACAGCTGGGTACGAGAGTGGGAAGCCAAAGCCTGGAAATAGCCATTAGCCATGTCCTGGCAGGCAAGAGCGTGAATCAGATGACTCCCAGGCAGAGTGGGAGGGTGCTGCAGCATCTTTGTTGCATGACATTGGAGAAACCTTGAGATGATCTAATTTTCTTTGCCAAAAAGTGGTTTATTGAAAGTATGATATTTTTTGTATTTTTGTAATGCAGTTTCTTGTGATTCATCTAGAAAAGTCCTGTAACTGAAATGAAGTAGCTTTGGTCTGTATCCTGAATACATGTTTTTGATATTCAGTTTGAAAAAAAAAAAAGGGGAGGGGGGTGGATGGTAGGAGAAATAATGAGAGGAGAACTGATTAAGTTTGTTGCTTTGTATTTTTTGATGATTTTACTTTGAAAAAAGTGTATAATAAATACACTTCCCTGCTGCCCTCTTCTCTCCTGTCCTCCTCTATTTTATCTCAAATACGCAAGTATTTTAAGAGGGGGATTTTTTTTTTTAATACTTTGAGATGATTCTGAATAATTCATCTTTTCTACCAACTGACTGGACTCTAATCTTTTTTAATACATGTTTTAATCAGGGCATATAGATATGCCCTAATACGAAAGGCACAGGATGTATATAAGCAACAGACCCTGGCTTTATTTTCTTTGCATCTCCCCCTCTTACAAATTTCCAGTATCTTTTAAAGGAATGTATCTGAGAGAATGGAACTTCCCAGTACCTCAGCAGCAGCTCTGGGTACACACTTTGCAGCCTGGTGCCTGGGGTTTAGGCAGCAAGTGGACGGCAAAGGAGACACAGATTCCTCTTGCTCTGTGAAGTGCTGCGAAGCGCTTGTGTCTTTTTGGCCTCCTGGAAGAGCAGCAGAGTACCAAGCAGGCAGTTCAGTATGAAAAACAAATGTGGAGAAATTTGCTGTTTTCCATGATGATTTAAAATCTGCAAAGCTGTGATAAAATCATTATTGCTGGACTTTGTGTCTAAACTGTGGTTTCACTGTTCGTTAGACTTGAAAGGGCAAATATTCTTGTTCCCTACTGATTTGGTCCCAAACTCTTGACGCATCTCCAGCCTAGGTGCTCACATCTGTAGTCCCATGGGAACACAGGTCTCAGTGGTTTTTAGGGGTAGGAGAAGAAAAGTAATAATAATACACCCGCCCCCCCCCAAAAAAAAAAAAAAACACCAAAAAACAAAAAAAAACCCCAAACCCAAAAAATCTCCAAACAAAAAACAAACCAACAAACAAAACCCCCCAAAACCCGACAGGACCATTCATTACATGGTATAAGATGTTTACATAGGAAAGCAGCGAGAAGCATGAGAGCTCATCAGCTCCTTTATTCTTGTCTGGTTGGGAAGGAGATGGGGATAATTTTCCTTTTTCCCTGTGAGCACAAGGAGGCTTGACTGAGTGTGAGCCCTACTTTCCCCTTCTGCGAGGGACTTTCTCTTGGTTTTGCCAGTGCTGCTGTTTGCAGGTTGCTCCCATGGCCTTGGTTGGTTGGTTGATTTTGGTTTTTGTTCTGCTTTAATTGGTGTATGCTTTTAATTCAAAATCTACTTGTGGAGTTTAAGGTGTGTAGGATTTATAAGTTAGTTTAAAATTACAGCACTTTCTTTTTTCCTCTCTCTCCAGATCCCTCAGTAATTTTAAGAAAGATAGATTATTTTATCTAGAGCTTTTCCAGACAGTAATTTAGTCAAGAAGGTCATCACTTTGCTCCTATTCAAAAATCTGGTTTTGCAATTTTTAACATCATATATTCCCTTGGGAATTAGCCTAATAAGAGAAATATAAAAAAAAAATCACAACGATTTTGTGGAGGTCCACTACAGATAGAAGAGTTTAATCATTAATTATTGTTAATATAATAGTGAATATTTTAATTTACATGCCTTATTGACAATTTACAAAGAAATCAGCCTGGAAGTAAGGTAATCTTAGAAGTCTATTTAGCAAGTTTAAAGTAAGTATTCCAGGAAACCTGCTATGTGAGCACAGTTCCACACATCCACAACACAGAACTGTAAACTAGATGCTTGTGGTTTACATTCCCGTCTTTTATTACTAAGTAATTAATGCATAGACACAATGCATCTCATATGAAGATTTTTGGAGGCTGTAGAGAATCACTAACCATTCGTGTTGGACTACACACGTAGAGTTTTTGAGTGTTGACATGTCTATTCAAATGCAATATTTTTGGAGCACAGTGGGGATGAATACTGGACTTGATGATAGACATTTGCAGGCCAGGAGAAGATAGGAATTAGTTACCTTTGGGCACTTAAACAGAGAACAGAATTTTGCTGTTAGGTGGAGGATGGCACAGTTCTCTCTCATTTAGTATCCTTCCTTTGGATTTGCTGCCAAACTTAGAAAGATGTTTGGATGTGGCACAGATCTTGCTCTTTATTTGAATGTGAAAGGGTAGCTTTGGCCAGTAGACTTTACACTGAATCACACATAGCTTGTCTCTGTTAACGTTAAACTAGAGCAGCTGTTGACAGGACAGACAACAGCATGAATCCAGCATAAAATCCATTTCATGACTGTCTTTTTGTCTGGACTAACCCAGGCTTGAGCTCCAGCAGTCATCTGGTAGAACATGCGTTCAGCGTCCATAAACATGTGTGAATGTAACCTTGGCTACCTGTTTTGGATGGGATCTGTGGTGCCATCCTTGGTTTACAGAGTAAAGTTAGAGGGTTGATTTCTGAGAAGCAGAGGAAGGTTGGAAATATGAACTTTGTCCTTGAGGGTTTTTGTCCTCGTGAACTGTAGTTCACGTTCATCTGTACTATGGTCAGCTATCCAATGTGATGAAATAATAAGAGTGGGTTTTTCTGGGAGGTGGGAAAGATTTTTGTGTTAGAGATCCATAATTACTCTGGTTTTATGTCCATATCTTATATGCTTTCAATTTTAATAATTTTTGCAGGCTTCATCAATGAGTTCTTATGAAGGCTTTGAGTACTGTGAGGCAGTTGGGTTAGAGACAAGTGTAATGGAAACTAATCATTATTATTAATGTTAGCTAGTGAGATAAAACAGGGTAGGTGTAAATGGATTTGGGGACTTGACGATGGTAACTGTCATCAGCAAGTTGGGGACTTAAAAGAAAACTTACAACCATTTGTATATTTTTTTGGTCATTATTATTGTTCCATTGGAATAGGAAAGGGACACTATTCTTTAGGGCTGTTGAAAAGGGGAATTAAAAAGACTGAGTCTGCCACACCATTTAGTTTTACAGAGAAGAATGTGGAGATGCCAGGAAAGAGCTGGCTGTGAGCTAGCTAAGGATTAAGTATAGTTACAGCACATGAAGGGAGGTAAAGGTCTGGTCATAGCTTTAGCCAGAGGGATGCTTTCCCAGGAGAGGGAACTGCACCGGAGAGCAGCCCCAACAACTTAACTGGCTGCTATTATTACAACATAGCAATGGGCTCACACTTTAATTCCTGAGGAATTTAATTTCCACTGTACTTAATTTTTTGTTGCCATAATTTGGAGCTGCCTAGACTGATTATTTTATACTATAGTTTAGTATATTTGATTTAATTTATTATTTAAAGTTTAGTGTACTTGATTTAGTCTCTTATTTAAAGTAGAAACCGACATGTAAAATAGGATGCAGATCAACAGGAGGCTCTTAGTTCCTACTTCATCTTGGGCTCAGGTGTCTGTTCTTATGGGTGTTAGATACTGCTTCATCTCTGTGATGATGAAGGTGTTTTGGGCTTTGCCTTAGATCCATGTTCTCTTTTCCTCTCCAGTGTTTATTTGTTCCCTTGATCTTTCTACTTTTAACCTTTTTTCTTCTGTTGTGTAAGTTGGCTTTTGCCAAATCCTTGATTTGAGGGGATAGGTAGGGATGTAATGCTGGCTATGTATCTGGCTTGACAAAACTAAGGTAAAATTAATGAACAGTTGAATTGGACGATAAAAGAAATGTATATTCAGGTGGTTCTTTTTCTTTTCCAGTACAGGGGAAATCTGACATTTAACAATCTTCAGTAAGCACACTATTCCCTATTATTTACGTAGATATTTAAAGGAAAACCCGAAAGAATGAAGGAATATGAGAAAATTATGAAGCAGGATGATTTTTTTTTTTTGTAATCCAGATACTTATGTCTGTTAAAACATACACCACACTGGGGCAGCAGTTAGCAAGCATAGGTTGTCTGAGCTCCAGTCTCAAGTCACGGGTGTTAGGTATTTGGCATTCTCAAGGAGACTGGCAATTGATTTTGACTGCCTTTTGTGTGGTTGCTTTTGAGACAAACTCAGTTGTATGCATCTTCTGATTTGGATAGAGGAGCAGTTGCTAACTGCTTGGGCTGGTGTGCATGAAGAGGAAACAAGGTTAAAGTAGAAACGTGTTACCAACTGATGCTCCTTTCAGCATCTCTGCCTCTAGTGTTCTCATACACATTTTGAAAAGCATTTTCTGAATATGCACGTAATAAATTAGCTTATCTACTGATGACGCTTCTACGTTTTAAGTTCTCCATTTCCCCTCACCTCTTTGGATTTCTGATGTAAAAAAGGTGATTTTCTCACTGTAACCTGTAGTTAGAAGGGGGCTAAAGGCATTACAGGCTACATTTATTTTGACCACCCCAAGTTTCATACTGCTTTCATGAATGCAAAATTTTTCTGTTGGTAACAGCTGTGGGCTTCTGTTACAATGTTTAGAGCAAATGTAGTAGGAACCTAGTAGATGCACTGCATACTCCAAAGCTATCCAGAGGCTCCTTCCATCCCTCTTGCTCTTCATCAAGTCCCAAACCTCACTGAGAAAGGGCCAGGGTATTAGCAAGAGTGTTGCATGTATTAGTTTTTATTATTTTTAAACTGTGTTAACATTCTGCTAGCCTAACTGATAAAGTGTTTAGTTATTTAAGATTAATTAATTATTTTGATCTTTATAGAACTGATTTTAATGGAGTGAAGGAGATGATGTTTCACAAAAAAGAACCACCAGCAGATTACAATTCTTCACGGTGTAGTAGATACCTTAATAAAAGAGAGATTTCTATAATATTATTTAAATATTATTAAAATAAATAATTGCCTAAGAAAACTAAAAGGCTTAGATGAAGTATTTTGCAACATGTGCTTTCTGGCTTAAACGTTCAAACCCAGGCTGAGCGTGCTGCCTGGGCTTTACTTGTGAATTGAGAGAGTTATTGTGTACCTGATGACTGATTGAGATTTGGGTCCTTACATTTTAACATAGTTGCTATCCTCTGTATAGCTAATGAGTTAATTTAAAATAGTGTGTGACAAATCTCATTAAGGTGACAATTTTTTTATAATCTGTGGTAATACCTTTTGGAAACTTCGTGATTATTCCTAATGTTTTCTCAGCCATTAGATTCAGTTGTGCATTGGAAGTAAATAAATCTGGTAAAGGAGTGAAGAAGAGTAAGAATCTGAAAATTCATGTGCGATGTTAAGTATGCTTGGAGTGTCTGAAGAAGGAATACTGTTATCTTTTGAGTGATGAAAGTGTATTGAGTCTGCTGATAACCAGAAGGAAAATAACTTAGTCCTCTTTTCCCATTTCAGAAAGGCAGCGCTACGTTTGCTGTCTGGGGCCCTGGTTTTGGTACCCATACACATTCTTCTGATGTGCATGGTGCTGTATATCACTGACCTGAAGTGCTGACTTCTGGTCCAGGCCTGTCGTGTTGAGAAGACAGACAATTTCATACTTCCATATATAAAGTGTTCATTTTTGTACATACATGTTGTGTACGTGGCAAGGAGCCAGTAAGAAGCCTGACCTAGTAGAGCTGAAGCATCTGGCTATAATGTTATTGATTAAAATGTAGTGCAAACATGCAAAACCTGTAGTAATACAGACAAACTAATTAATCTATGCATGTCTTGGTAAGAGGCCCAACTTATTTGTAATAAATGTTTTCGAGGTGGAAGTTCTTTTGAACTGTCAGCTTTTACATATGTCTGACAAAACCTATGTGCTGAATTGGTGTATTAAATAGGCTTTGGTCTCAAATTGAGAATATATAGTGGTTTTACCAGACTTTGTGCTGAAGATGGAATAATGGTTATACTGAAGTCAGTAAAAAAAATATATATACACATTAGTAGGGTTAGTATTTTATCTAAAAGTATGTAACATAATTGGCTACTAGTAGATGATGCAGCTAGTTCTCTCTCTTAAAAAATGTTTAAATATATTATCCTCTAAGTGACTAATGAGAATCTTGTAATAAGTATGGATGCGTTATCATTATTATTTGGTTTTGCTTCTGGAGTAACTATGGAGAGAATTTAAGCATATTCTTTCAGTCCAGTGACTACATACATTTGCCATTGATTGTCATTCATCTGTATGTACTGTGTGTGCCTGTGCGTACACAAAATGTATATAGGTGCATATGTATGCGTATGTCTGTTTTTTAAATATAGACTCATAAGATAGTTTGGGCAGGAAGGGACCTTTAAAGGTCATCTGGTCCAACTACCCTGCAGTAAGCAGGGACATCTTTAGCTGGATCAGGTTGCTCAGAGCCCCGTCCAACCTGACCTTGAATGTTTCCAGGGATGGGGCTTCTACCACCTCTCTGGGCAGCCTGTGCCAATGTTTCACCACACCCATGGTAAAGATTTTCTTCCTTATATCCAGTATAAATCTATCCTCCCTTAGTTTGAAACCATTACTCCTTGTCCTATCACAACAGGCCCTGCTAAAAAGATTGCCCCCATCTTTCTTATATTCCCCCTTTAAGTACTGGAAGGCCGCTGTAAGGTCTCCCCAGGGCCTTCTCTTCTCCAGGCTGAACTATGCACGAATATATTTATTTTTATAAGTTTACCTACATATCAACTTGCTTTGTTTTGTATGTACCAAGCCCTTAAAAAAAAAAATGTTACAGTAATGCTGGGAGGAAATCTTCCTCACTGGTTTAAAAGCAAATTCTTCCTGCTAAATGTAACTTTTTTTTTTCTGATGAGAAGAAATCAGACAGAAAAATATCTGATTATACAACATTTTAATCTTTAATTTTCTTCTGCTTTAGGTCTTAGGCGGTGACGTACAGTGTGTCTGATGAACTATGAAAAGGGCATAGAAAGAAATAGTGCGCGTACTGCATAATTTTTTTTTACTTTGAGATTTATATATTGGAAGTGGGGTTGTGTGTGAAGGGTCTGGTATATTTTCAGGATGCGGTGGTTTACAGGAGGGAGTTGGTAGAGATTAGTGAGGAAAGGATGAAGAGGTGCATGGATGGTTTAATGTTATTTTTAAAACTACTGACTCGTGAAGGGAAAGTCTTTTATTTCCCTAATCTGCCAATTAATTGTTTTCATTGTTTGTGTGGAGATTTGCCAGCAGTAGGTAGAGATTTACCAGCAGTAGGTGGGAAGTGCCTAATAATGAACACACCCTCATCAAAATAAGTTTACAGGCAGTTATGACTGAGTAGGGCTCTGGCCAAAGCCTTCTACCCAGCTCCTGTTGCACACCCTCACCTAGTGCTCTGGAATTGGAGGATCCTGTAGAAATTTGACATGTACAGAGAAATATTTCAAAGTCCAACTGTTTCTAAGACCAAAAGCAAAGGCTGTTATTTAAACCAGTAAAAGAATATTCTTACTGAATGTCCTCCTGTTCATTGCCTTACTCTTAAGATAAGTGTCTTAAAAATAAATCCAAAGCAACTTTACAAAGTTCCTTTATTTTTGGGGGGTTTTGTTAGAGGATCTTCACTGTCTGTTTTTGAAATTCAGTGCCTGTGTCGCTTGCTTCTGTAGTCTTATTTATTCCAGCCATGTTAATAGGCTTGCAGGGCTGTATGTTAATTAGGCTCTGAATTTGAATTGCATTTGAAAATTTTTGTGTTAATAAATTGGGCTTGTGAATAAGTGAGGCCAAATTTAGGACTTGGGAAGTATTTACTTATTTCAAGGTTAGATGTAGTGGTGTCTTGTTCATTTTTATTTATTATTTTTTAAGACACTGTTTCCTGTTTTACTGGCTGTCTTGAAAACACATTGCATGACGCAAACTTCAGGTAGTTTGAACATGTACCTGATTTTAAGTTAAATAATAAATGTTATGATATATTTACCAATTTGGTAACTGAACAGACATTAGCAGCAATAAGAGCGATAGACAGTACACCAGGGATGTCTTGTGTCATGTATGCTTCTTGAGCTTATGTTATAGAGGCACCTCCTTGGTCCTGGTTGCTCAAGAAGCTGCCTTGTTCCAGTCTTCTGTGAGTCAGCAAATGGGTGCTATACATGGATTCGATTCAGCTGGGGTGAAACCCACAGAGAATAGATATTGCTTCTGAGAGAATAGATATTGCTTCTGAGAGCAAGGAGTTTTCTGAGACCTATGAAATGTGACATTATTCTGCTTAGCTGATAAATTGCAGTGTAGCAGGAAGGATGTTACAATGAGTATTGATTTCTTTTGTGCATAGAACTCATTTTGCTCCAGCTTGTGAATTGCCCATGAGCTGATAATCCATTAAGGATCACTTTCTGTGTCTCTTCCTTCGTTATTGCTTCTTTTACTGCTTTCTGCTTTAGTGCCTTTAAAATACATTGTCAGGCAAAAAAAAAATAGGTGAAGGAGAAACTCTAATAGGAGCAAAGCAATTTGGCTCTTGGTAAATTGCTTTATTACAAAACATACTTTACTAGGAGACTATCTACAAAGACAATTTCAAGGAGCTAAACATTATATTAAAATTATTTTATAGTAGGCTAACTCACCTAATGATTGTAATTTTGTGTTACGAAATACACCTTTTATTGTAAGATTTCTTTTTTTTTTTTAAGTCTGAAGACCTAAAACTCCAGTTTTATGTGGACATGATTTAGTCTTGTCTCAGTGCCTCATAGTCTGAATATGTGCCAGTAGCACCTTCACAGATGCAATGGTTGCAATGTTCATGTCCAGGAGGGTTGTTTCTTCTTATTCTGACTAAGCAGGGAAACACTATATTTCTCTATATCAATTTGTTTGTTTTTTTCAAGGAAGTAGACAAGGTCTGTGACATTAGTGCATTAGTAATAAAAATGTAGGTTTTTTGCAAGAAAACTTGGTGTTTTCCTTAATCACATAATTGCATTGATTAGGTTTAGACATTTCCGTTGTAGGAAGGGTTGGAATTAAAAAAGATGAGGCTATCAAGTTTGAGACTAGCAAATTAAGAGGACCACTGTGCTCCATTATGGAAGAAAATGTATTATTTTCACCACCAAGAAAATTTTTTAACTTGTAGTATCTTCCCATGTGTCTTTGTTTTGTATCCTTTTCATGTCATTCTGTTTGGTATTAGGCAAGTCTTACCCTCCCACAAGTCTCCTTCTGTTACCAGTCTCTTCATCTCAGAGATGGATATTGGCTGTCTGCATAGTGATTTATGATCTAGTGGCGGAGAGCTCTGCTGAAGAGCTGGACTGCATTTTTAGGAAGCAGATGTTGCTCTTCTAAGCTGCTTTAAAAAAATACAACTAAAATGTCCTGTGGCACTGGCTATTAAAATTTAGTTTAATAGTAGTTAATCACATAACCAGGGTGGCTTTCACATTGCAGGGTTTTTCTTTTCTTTTTTTTTTTCTTTTTTTTCCCTCCGCACTTGGATGTTTGTGTGATTGTCTGATTCATTTGACTCCTGCAGCTTCTGGCAGGTCCTGAGTTCTCCTGCCAGGAACCTCAGCCTTGGTTCCTGCCAGGAGTTCTCTGGTAGACAATGACCTCATTAATGGCATCTCCTGCCTCTCTCAGTGCAGCAATGTTTAGCTATTTCTATCCAAGAGTGACTCTAAATACATTAAACAATGTTGCTTTGTAAAAGTGGTTGGCCAGACTCTTGATGCTTGTGTTTTTTTCCCCCATCTCTTCTTCCTTACACTTATGATTTTTAGCATTGGCGGACCTATAGTATTATCTTCCCATGCTTGTTTTGCATTGCCTCTGCTCAGTGACCTAAGGAGTAATGTTCTAGTTGCTATTTATTTAAAATAATAATAATATATAATTGAGGTCATTACATACCCTTTAGAAACTTGTCTGTTTCTTGGCTTCCTTTAGAAGCCATAGCAAGGGTAGAGAAGTAAAATGAAAGTCTCTTTTCTTTAAAATGCGTGGTGCCGTGGGGTGCGCTACATTCCTTCAGCCCCATCTCAAGAGTGGTGAAAGAATGAATCGGGTAAGGCTGATCAGTTCAAGGTGACATTTTCTGGAACAGACTTTAATTTGTCTTTCTGGTATGTCATATAGGTGAACTTGGTATTATTAATAGAAATAGAAGTGAATAAAATTGATGCCAAATCAGGAAAATTTTAGTTTGGTGAACTAGTTTTGTTGCAAATGATTTCCCAACTTCTTTACTAAGCTCTTTTTTGTTGTAAACCACGCTATACTCCTGGTGGGATTAAACATTATAATTATTGGACAAAGGAAGTGTCTATAACTATATCCATGTGGATCCTTTGAAAATATAATGTTTTTTTTTTAAGTACGTAGAAGACAATCTCAGAGCTTGGATACTTTGTGTAAACTCAGCAGCTTATTTTGTCTATATTTACGTTGAACTGACTTCACTGTCTGGATTTCAGTTCTCTTTTTCCTTAATAACAACTTTTTTTTTTTACTACTACTACTACTATTTTTTTTTTTCCCCATGGGGAGGGCTTTTTATTTATTTTGTGATTTCTTTTTTTTTTTATTCTTTTTTTTTGGCGGGTGTTTGACTTTTATCGGTGTGTACTACAGCATTCACTTTTTTTTATTTGTTTAGGGTCAAATCCTTGGCCACGTACATGGAGCATCAAGAGACAGAGAAATAAGAGGTTCGTGCCATTTCTGCATACCATTAAGTGTCAGTGGGGCTGGAGGCACCTGCTCCGTGCTCAGGTCTGATGACAGCAGACACCTTATAAATTTATT
This sequence comes from Leptosomus discolor, assembly GCF_034619465.1. Lineage (NCBI taxonomy): Eukaryota > Metazoa > Chordata > Aves > Leptosomiformes > Leptosomidae > Leptosomus > Leptosomus discolor. The sequence goes on along the minus strand of NC_141395.1, from coordinate 37,065,611 downwards.
CTTATCCATTGTGGTGATCAGTCAAGCAGTCAGGCAGGTAGCTGGGATTAACATGGTCTGTAATTCACTTGAAATCCTCTTGAGACTTCTGCAAAGGGGGGTTATAAAGCAACTGTCTGTTCTCTCTCTTTCCCTGTCTTTGTCTTCCGTCAGCCCTAACCCCTCTGGTGTTGTACCCTGACGTGTTGGATGGTGGGGACCAAACTATGGTCAGTCTTGTAGCACCGTCGTTATGAGCACAGAGCTGTTGAAGACAGTTTTCACCTTTTTCTACTGGTGTGTGTTAAATATAATAGTTTGTACTGTATAACTATACGTATATCTTTTGCAACACCTCAGGAATGAATCGTTTGGTGTGGCTTCACGGAGCTGGATAATCTCAATACTCACATTGGAGGTTTTACTCTGCGAGCCAAATGAAGTGTTAAATCCCAGGTTTCCTGCTAAAGGCATTAATCTGCCATGGGTAGACTGAAATACTGGTTTTCCGTTTAGAATATGGGACAAAATAGTTTGAATTTTATGAACATAGTACACAAATGTTTTAAATAATTAAAAAAAGAAAAAAGAAAAGAACTGTAAGCTCAACATGTGAGTACAAAACCTCTACAGTAAACAGAACGAAAAAAAAAAATTCTGTGGAGGAGTGTACTTTGCAAAATGCTCAGGAAAACTTAGCAGTCCAGCCTAGTTTTATCAGGATATTTAATAAGAAAAGCAGTAGTCTTGTATTTCTTCACCATGAACAAAAGTTTTCTCAATAAAAAGGCGAGCTGAACCTTGGGAGTTTACCCAAAAGTTGTTGGAGCAGTGGTGGGAGGAATGGGAAAAATGTCTTTTATTTTAAATGAAAAATGATTGTATCTTTTGTATGTATGTTTTTTTCGTAGTGTATCACTTGTCACACACAAAAAAATCTTCCCACCCATTTTCCTTTTGTGCTCTTGTGCTGGGTACTAACATTTCTTTCTCTGCAGAATAATTTTAGTATTCAAAACATTAGTATGCTGTCAGTTTAGTTCAACAATACTTTTCGAATTCTCCTAATACCAACATTCTTGATTTTTAGACCAGTGCCTCAGTAAATATTGCATTATTTTCGTAAATTCTGAGGTGGTTTAACATTTAGACAATTTGAGCTGATAACTCTTGGAACTCTATGTCAGTTCTTGTGCACCCACAATGCATTAGTTTAATAGTTTAAGATAATGTAAAAAAATTTTTCTTTAGAAGTGTTTTTCCCACAAAGTGGTTCGTATCCCAATACCTACTCTTGCCAGCTAGAAGTTTTCAAGTATTATGCAAAGAGAACAAAATAATAATAAAGTATCTGGTGCTATATTATTTTTCTTACAGGCATTAAAAATCCTGTAAGTTTTGGAATGACCACTTTTGTTTTTAATATCCCTTTGGTTAACGAAAAGTCACCGCTGAATGATAAAAGGAAAATAGTTTTAGTACCACACTTGGACAAAGTAGGTCTGCTTTTGCTTTATATTTATTGGAAATCTTTGTGAATGTTAGCTAGTCCTTACAGCTCCTGACATGCTCTTTTTAAGTTGGCAAAGACTTTGGTGATTGAGCATGCCAATGAGTTGAACGTGCAAAACTGCTACGTGTGGTATTTTGTGACAAATGTTAAAAGGGTTAGGAGAGAGATCGTCACATCACAGTTTGTTCTGTACAAGACTAAACCCAATATCAAGCAGTGACCTTTCATGGGCTGAGCTTTATATGCAAAGCAGATGAGAACCAATATGGGCTTGAACGACACCGAATTCTCATTGCAAAACAAAAAAGGGACCTGTCTTACAAGGAAGAAAAGAGGAGGAACAGTGCATAGAAAGGAAGCAGAGAAATCATATAAAATAACTTTTGCAAGGGGAAAAGTACTAATTTCCCTCTATTTTTAATGAAAAGAGTACAACAGTAAGATGCTTGCAAGGTGAGCCACTTAATGGCTGTCATTGTGTGAACTTTGTTGTTGGCCAAGGCAGAAGGATGCCCAGGGTTAGAGAAAGAAGGCAAATACCTGAAGCTAGGACAATCTTCTTGGTCTCAGTGCTTAGAGTGTACCATGTGATGCAGTCTGCTGGCAGATGGTTGAGGCAGGATGCTCTCTGGCAAAATACAGCTGTGGCCTGGCTGTTTTAGGGTATATTGACACATTTTAGTAAGAATCCTTGAAATCTCACTTGTGAAGTTTTGATCTGTTAAATTTATTTTTGTGAGGTATGGTGTTAACAAGTCGTATGGTATTTGAGATGTCTTTAGCCAGTATGAATAAATAAAAATCATTAACGTGAAATATGCCTTTTAAAAATCCATTACTTTAATCTGAATTTAATTTAATTTAATTTAGTTTGCCTTGAGTTCTGGTTTCTTTTTATAGTAATAAGCTGATGGCCTTAATTTATTTTTGTACACTCGTAATTAAAAAACTTTGAAGTAGAAGTTGTTACTTTAGTGTCACAATACTTGAGAAAGAATGCAAGTCATGCATGACAGAAAAACTTGAAATAATGTGAAAACAATGAGAAGGGCAGAGGAATTTTTTGGGAAAAATTATTACTTATGTAACAAATACTTAAAATAGTTAACTCTTCTAACCATAATAGTTTGAACTGATTTAACTATAAAGCAGAGAAGTTACTTGAAGTTAATCTTAAGTATTTGTAGTGAAAAACATTTCTTTCGGTCTCAAGATCTTCCAAGTGGTTTAGGGCTACATAGATATTTAAATCCCTTTTTACCCATATGTCAGTTTAGTCTATAAGGTGATAGTTGAAAGTTGGAGATTAAGAAAAATACTTTTTTCAGTGTTCATAAGTTATGATAGCCTTAACAATATCAAAAGCACCTATAATAGCTGTAATGCTGATTTCATGACAAGATGCTACTGAACTTCTTATCACGTCTTTTATGCTTTAGTATTCTGACTTTAAATTAAAATACTTTACTTGGTCATTAAGGCATATGGTCAAGTTTTATTCTGGTATCATTCTTCTGACACTAGTCTTTAACAGGACAGTTCCATATGGGGACTGTGTTGTAATAGCCCAGAATGAAAGAACGTGCTAATATTTTAACAGCTCCCTAGGGCTCTTGGCCATGTCAGGCTACTTTGTGCTTCAGTGAGGATTTTGACTTTGTTTTCTGTGGCTTAGTGACTTAACCTGGATGCAGGAGATCTGGATACAGCTCATGAATTTATCCTTGACCTTGAGCAGGGAAGTTCAAAAACATTTAGAAGTGACCACAATTAATGGCTATCAAAAATTCTGGGCTGTGCTGGCTTCAGTTATCTGTGGAAAAAAGATGAAGAGAAACATATTTATTTGTTTGTTTAACACATTTTTGTTTTGCCTTACATGTTTGGGAAAGTAAACTGTTTGTGGCACATTGATGAAAAGGTTAATGGAACAGGACCACAAGTTTTGTCTGTTCACTTAAGGAGCTAGTTGTATCCTATCTGCTGTGTATGCTAAACATCATACTACAATTATAAAATTTTTCATAGTTATACATATTTTTAAAAATATTAAGTATACTGTAAAATAACTGAAGAAGAAATTAGGAAGTTCTATAGCTATTTTTTGTCAGCCAGAAGACTTAGCTGTAATTCGAAAGATGACTTCTGTTAGTTTTCATATTTTGAGCATCTATCATAAAAAAATCTGTGATTGCACATAAATATATACCGATAAGCATGAAGCATTTTTTCCCTCTAATCATTTTTATTTCAAAGCTTTAAAAAATTATTTACAAAGTAAGAATAAATGTGCTAAATTTATCTTAAAAAACAAGACTTAAATTGTAAGCATCTGAAAAATTTTTGAGTGGAAATGAGCTGAAATATAGGCAGCTGTTACTGGTTTTGCTTTAAATGCATTTTCCTAGTGTTGTGGCACTAAATTTGTTTTGGAGAAAATACTGTCACAGAGGAGTCTCTCCTGTGGAGCCTGAGTAGAGGGCTTCATTTCTGCAACCTATTTATTATCCCTTATCCCTTCTACCTCCTGGCTCCAGCTTTCTGCAGTAGCCAGTTGCTTACCCCAGGCAAGAGGTGCCATTCACCCTACTCTTTGCAAATTTGTCATCTTTTTTGTCCACCTACTCTTTTCCAGCAGGCTCTCCGTCACTGCAGAGCTACTGGGCAGCAGGGTTTCCCTTGCCCATCCTGGTGTTCCGAGGTGTCCCCTCACCTTTCTCGTGAAGGTGGGACCAGGGTGTGGATGGCCCTGGCTGTCCAGGGAAGATGGAAAACCAACCAGCTTTCCTGAGGTTAAGGTTCACAAGTCGTGGCAAATCTATTGGATTTCTGTGAGGCTGTAGAGCTAAGGAGAATTCATAAATTACGTTGGACAAATGTATGTGTATTGGCATGACTTTTTTTCTCCCAGACACCAGAGAAGTTTGAAATTTCAGGTTTTTTCCCTTTCTCCAAATGACTTTTTAAAACAAAATAAACCAAACATAGCTTTGATGAGGCTGTTTGGGGTAGGGATTAAGTATTCTGATGTTTTCAAAACAGAAACGTTTTACTGGAGTTGCAAAACAACTGCTAAAATGATTTGTAATGAGCTGCGCTTTCCCCGCGCAGGTGTATTTCCCCCATCAGTCCCAAATGACCAGCTTCCCATCTGGGTAAACTTCTTTTCCAGTAATGTATCCAGACCTGCAGCTCCTCTGCATATAATCCATCTGATGTATCGTATAACTAAGAGAGATGATGGAGCTGTCTAATGGCAGCACCATTTCTCTGGAGAGACCTACGCACAGAAGAGGATAGGACTGGAAGGTGTTGGAAGACAAGAAGGTGCTTTGCAATGTTTTGCTAAATAATTTTAAAATCAAATGCAATAATTCTTTTTCTAGGTATTTCAGATCAATAGAAAGGACATAAAATATTATGCTTTGGATTATCTGACAGATATTACAGAGAGTTCATTTCTGCCAGAAGACTTGATCTGATGGAGAAGTCACTAATAGCTTTGCTGTATGTCCTAAGAGAGAACCTGGATTTGACTCAACTATCCAACAGGTACTTTGCCTAGAGAGCTTTAGTTTGTATTTTGCCAAATCTCCTGAGCTTTCTTCTCAGGCTGTGGCGCTTTTTTTTTTTAATGATTGTTTCAATAACAGAATAAAAAATTTACTTACGTATTGTTGTGGATGAGTGTTTTAGATCACCTAAAGAATCACTGTCAAATGTATTGGCAAAAATTATTTTAACATGAATTTGTAAAAGTGCAACTTAACAGAATTCAATGGCAAGTTCACTCTATTACTTACTACATGGAAGAAACGTACAAAGGAAAATTGAGTTAAAATCGATTTTGAATGATTTACACAAAGACTGGAGATGCGAAAGGGTAAGGGAGACCCTTCCATTGAGTCATGAGGTTCAGAAAGGACCCCTCTGCTTTCTAAACTCCTTCTCAGAGAGGAGTCTAGGTGCAGGTGGATCCAGACTTAGTCCCAGACTTGGTCAATGGTTTATGTCTAAAGGATTATATGCGCACAAGCAATCCTTTATATCAGTTAGGATTTCAAAGTAGCTTGCTGTTAATCACTTACCTTCCATCCAGGCATCTTGTGTCAGTTTGCTCCAAATTTCAGACCCTAGGTTTCCCAAAGCAGAGTCTCGGGCATCAAATCTTACTAAACCAAATAATTTAATAGAGTGGTACAGCAGCAGGACCAGCTCAAGCTGGGTGCCTCTGGGGAGGAACGGATCCAAACAAAGAAATCCCTGGGCAACTATACCCCTATATGCTATTCACCTGCCCCTCGCACACTCCATGGTCTCTTCATGCGCCTTCCATGTGCCCTTTAGTCCAGTAGTGATTCTGGTCTGGCATCTTCTGACTCATTATTGAGGTCCTTCACTGTCTCCAGACAGGCCATTATCTTCTGTAGTTGCAACTGCTGTTGATGGTTGTAGCCTTGAAGCTACCTTATCTGCTGGTTTGTGTTGGCTCTGGAGGCCCTGTTTTGCTTAAGCAGGTGCAAGTTCAGTAAATCTAAGTGCAAGTTTACAGCTTGTGGCCTAAGGCTTCAGCAAATCTAGCTACTCATGCTAAGTAAAGCTAAGCAAACAGTTATAATGTAATAACTCTAAGTGATTAATTTTATTTAAAACTTACTTATTTAAGATAAATAACTAATATCTCTTAATCTTGACAGCCGTCCCAGGTGAAGGGGAGATCACTGCCATGCTGCCTAGCAGGGAGAGCTCAAAGGTGGCTCACTTAGGCTGTCATATTTATGGGATAAAGGGGTTGGCTTGTAGTCAAATTGCATAGAATGGCAAAGGTATGCATGAGACTCCTTGTACCCACAACTTATTGGTGTTCCAAGCTCACATGCAGTGGTGCTCACTGCGTCACTCTCCTCCTTCGTGGGTTTTCTAGAGGAGTTCTTGGCCCAGCTATGGCTCAGGCCTTTACCTCCCTTGGAGCCTATTCCAAACTACTGCGAGGCTGGTTAAGGGGAGTCGAGTGCATCTGTCAGACATATCTGTCCTATAAAAATCCTCTGTAATAGCAAAGGCACTACAGATTGTTGTAGACCCTTGTTCAAGCAATCCAAATAATTTAATGAAGAACAAAATCCTTCATTGAATATTTCACAGGGATTACAACATCCTGCCAATAATGAACAGCCTCCCCAACATGTGTTTAACTTTTCATAAACAAACTGAAAAGTATTAATTACTAAATTATAAGCTGTGTTTTCACAGTTTTAATCTGTGTGATTTTGTTTTTAGATAAAGACTCCTTACTAGTTTGGGGTTGTTCTGTTCTGCTTGAGATAATCATCAAATAATAGCTAATTCGATACAGTGATCAATTCAGTTGCAGATTAGTGTAGCATTCAGCAGTAAAAAGAAATATTCCAAACCTGTACATACCCAAAGCAGTGTTTAATTCTAATATGAATTATGCTGAATATTTTACAGATTTGCATGACCTGTTTGCAGTCTCATGGTCAAACCAAGATAATGAGATCTAAATAGCAGGATTTAGGCTTAGGCACAGATAGTGCAGTGTCTCTAAATGCTTTAGGCTGCCTTCCTTTAACATACGCAGCTCTTTTAAATTTTGCAACTTCAATCCCTGATAAATGGGATTTTAGAAGTATGAAAAGAGCTTATCATAAAAGAAAGAACACTTAGTTTATTGTACTGGATAAAGTCTTTTAGAGGTGATTACTCTCTCAATAAAACAATATTTAGCAGTATGCAGCACTCTGTGCACAGGCATGTCACCCCATAAACCCCAAAATAACTCTGTTTGTTTATTTGTTTTGGTGTGTCCCCCCCACCATTCTGTGTGGATAAGTGAAGTCTTCAGGTTGATCTACTCGGTGACATTTGTTTAAATGACAGATGTTTGTGTCTAATAGCCCTCAGTGGGGAGCTGACCTTGTTGTCTTAGTGGGAGTTCAGTGTCAAGTGCTATAATTATATTATGCAGAGAATATATGCCTTTATGAAGGTTTAAATTAATGAGGATGTTTTTACAATTAGATTGCTGTGTGTGTACTGGAGAGGCTTGGAAAAAGATAGCAAGGTTTCACGGTTTGATTCTAACCTGACCTAAACAGAACAAGATTAACTTAATGAACTCTGTACATGTAAAAAAATCTAAAACTGTGGAGGATGAATGGTGTAACAACAGGACCAAGACTCAAATTTTTGAGCTTGTTCCTTTCTCCTGGATGGTTTAGATGTTGTAATCAGTCCAGTCTGGAGGACTCATTTGCTGAGGAATGTTAATAGCTGCCTGTATGGAGAGTGCCAGGAGAAGGCTTTTGGTCTGAAGAACTGAAATCTCCAAATTGTTTGGGCAGTCTAACTCCTAGTGCCTGGTGAAGATATTTCAGCATTGTTGACACATGGCTTAGACTAGGAAGGATAACGGGAGTTTTTTCAGCAAGCTGGGTTCTGCTTGGATTAGTTTTAGGATGAGTAAATTTATTTGGGGAAAAATGATGGTTCAGATGGTTCGGTGTTCACTCCTGTTGTCTTCAGTAACTGTATTGGTTTATGTGCATACATTCTGAATGTAGTATTTGTTATTTGTCGTGAAGATATTCTGAGTCTCCAATATATTCTCTTTGGATAGGTAATCTCTACCTAACTCTTCCTTTCAGAGCATGACTGATCTTCATTCAGCAGCCCAAATTGATTTATTTTCTTCCCTCTAGCCCCTTTATTTTCTAGCTGCTTTTAAACTTATGTCACTTGTAGTAGCCAAAAAGTTCTGTGACAAATGGCCCTACACATACTTGCATATAGTCTGAAAACAGCTGCCTCAGGCCTCCAATTTTATTACATGCTTACTAATTTTTCATAGTGGAAGAAACTAAACAGTCGTTTCCTTTTCACCTTCTCTATGTCATTTCATAATATGCAAAATCATAAAGAAAATCCCTGCAGATACTTGGGATTACTGAGATGGATTTTTAATTAAAAATTCAGAGACGGCATCTTGAACATCTTGATCTTTGTATATGAACTTCTTGCAGATTTTATTGCCAAGAGTCTTTGTAAAGTAGTACAAAAGACCAAACTTTTGGAGTAAGTTATATTTAGCAATGACATTTTGTTAGTTTGTTTGTTTATTTTTCTGATGGTGAATTCTTAGTTTCAGCAAGGAGTTTTGCAAATGAATTGGAAGTGTAGTACTGGGGACTGTATACATACAGCCTGTTCCTCGTGTACTGCATGGAACTTTGGCTTTTTGTTTCAGTAATTACCTCATGTTAGAGAGAATCCTGGCTTTGCTGACATGGTGTGTGAATAACTGCAGCAAGAATTCAGTGACTGCAGTGAATGGTGTCTGTGCATCAAAGCAAACAGCATTTTTAATCAAAAAAGAAGGGCAACAAACATTTCTGTAGGAATATGCTTGTATTTACTACATAAATATGTACAAAAAATACTTACAGTCATGAGGTAGTCATGTCTGCCATAAGCAGATTATGCTTCCAAGGGGTAAAAAATGAAAATCAACATCTAAGCATCTGTGTTTGGGTCCTTAAACAACCAGTACCCTTTTTCTGTTTGTTTGTTTATTTGTGGGGTTTTGTCTCTGTTTTTTGTTTTGTTTTTACACTGTTGGTCTTAAATCTTTCTGTACTTCAGTTTCTTGTCAGCAAACTGGGATTAAAGGAACACCTTTGAGAAATGATATGATCGTTCATGTATTAGCATTAAGTGCTATAGAAAAGCCTTTGAGAAATTCATGACACTCTGCTCAATTCTCAGTTTACTTTGTTTGCAATTCTAATTTTATTTTACTTCCTTTTTTGCCACAGCTTACTTGAAGTCTGGGTTACAAGTCTCACACTGTTTACATGTGAAGATTTTGCCTGCATATGCAGTTTTGTTGACCTAACAAGTCAATTTTCATAAGTAAAATTTAATCCATTTTTTGATATTTTAGAGACATCAGCATAGTTCGAGGTATTGTGTTAATCAAATAGACGTTGACTGCAGATTCCAGCTTACCTCTTGTCCATGTATTTTATCACAGTGATTCTTCTACTATGTAGTTTAAAAATTGAATTTAGTATATGAAGTACTCATAATTTTTTATTTCGGTACGTGCTTGTTTATAGATTGCATTAGAGCTTCCTAAACAAATAGAGAAACAAAATCCCAGTACTTAAAAAAAAGAAAAAAAAAAGGGGGGGGGAAGAGAAGACTCTTTTGAAGCTCTTGCATATGTGTTTTATTTCTCATGGATCAACTTCATTATTTTGGCTTGGATCTGCTTCATTATTCTCAAGTTAATGATCTGCAAGTTTTTTTACTAGCAGGGACCATGTCAAATTCTTTTCCAGTCCTATTTCTGGGCCTTCCCCACGTGTGTCTCAGGTGACTCTTCTTCATTCTGGTTCATGAGCTCCTTGGGTACTTAATTGGGTATTATTATTTGTTTATTTTTTAATGGTGTTTCTGCCCACACTTTTACCAAATTATTAATAGTAATACAAGGAGTGTATGTTTGTGATCAACGGCATTTAGTGGGCAGATTGTTATAAAGTATTGCGTGCAGAAAAGAAGTTACATGGATTTTTGTAATGCTGGAAAACGGAGGCTGTGGTGGTTACATAGCTGCTGTTATTTACAGTATATATATTGTCATGCACGTTCTCACATGTTTCAGCTTATTGCAGGTACCTGATCTGTGCATGAGTTTCAACCCAAGCTACTTCACAATGGAGGATTTTTGTCTTTCAACCTGGTATATTCACATTGCATAAGTCACGAGCTAGCTGCTGATTTTTTGACTGTTGTAAACATACTCTGTGCTTTCCTGTGAGCATTGTAACTGTTGTGATGCCCAAAAATTATATTCATAACAAGAGGGAGAAAGGCAGTCCCTGTTCTTCTGTGTGACTTCACATGAAAAGAAAATCTAATTGAGGAGTCCTCTGTCTGTATCCCTGAAAATCTCTGGCATAATTTTGCTACTCAGGTTTCTCTACTCTTACAAAGAGATGGAGTCACCTTCTTATTTTCATCTGTTGCTTCTTTTCCTTTTTATGATAGACGTATGAATTCTGCATTTCCAGAACAATTTTAACCCTAATTTCCTATCTGTACATTCACTATTCCCTGTTTTATTATGATATAGTGCTACCTCTAACATCCCCTGTTATGTTAAAAACATCTCTTTAGCAACTAATGAAAGACAAGCATTATGAAGCATCAGAAAGCCTTCACAGAAGTAGCACATTTTGACTTGACCTTGTTATGTATTTGGTTATCCTTGTTATGTTTCTGTATTTCTTCTGGATTTCACACATTTAAGTATGGAGATCCTTCTAGATACTAATTATGTCAGGTATTTGCAAGCTGGTTTTCCTGGCAGATGACTGTGCAGAGCCCAAAGAATTTGCGAATTTGTCAGCTGCTGTGAATGTTAAATACCAAGATGTAAATGCTGATAGGAATGATAGTAAGGCAGCTCACAGAAAGAAGATAATTCATACAGTGTATCTTTTAGAGGTTTGATTCTGGTGGGGTTTTTTTATGCTTGGATAAAAAAATGCTATATGCTATATGCTTGGGATATTTGGATTTTTTGGTTTCCTGTACTTCACATATGGAATTCTGGTTTAGCTGTAGGATTTTTTATATGTAGGTATAAAAGTAGAAAGTAGAGTGTAGAGAATCCACCAAAAAGATCATGGCTAAGTTTTTCCTGAATATTTTTTATCTATCCAAGGGCATGAAAATAGGAAAATGAAGTTTTTGTTGCTGTAATCTAACTCATTTGCTGAGTTCCCTCTTCACTGCTTCACTATGCTGTGGGTCTGGCTTGCATTACAGCTGCAAAAGCAAAGTCACTCGGTTGCATGTCAGCCCCTGTTCTGAGCTATGCCATGGGAAAGGCAAGGATGTTATTGCTGGCATTTAAGTACTAAACTTTCAAAATAGCCATTCTCATATGGATTTATTTTCTGAAAATGGATCTCTCTTTATATCAAATATTTACATTTGGATTATTTTCAAATACTACTTGAAGTCTTTTGGGAAGATGCCATTTGTTCAGTTTTGTAATTTTTCATTTCTTCCTGTTTTTTTGTGACAGGCATGAATTTTATAATTTGACTTCCATAATTTGACTTCCATCCCCCAGCCGCGACCAACTGTGAAAAATTATTTTTCAGCATCCCTTCGTAGCTTTTGGCATATCTTTTATACAGTCAGTGTGTATGGATTCCTGAGGGGATTGCTGCTACATCTGTCATGGGATTACGCTGCTTATGGCATACAGAGAGTACTTATCTCTTAGGGCATTTTTATTTTTTCCTTTAGAATACCAATACAGGTCTTTGTTACAATTTTCTGAAGATGTGTTTGGGTCTTTAACAGCATCACAAGCTATGCCAGTGTGACTGTTCTACCACTCAATCCTCCAAAACAGACTGCAAGCATTTCCCAAGTTACTGGCATAGGCTGCTGCCACTACGATGGCTCTGGTGGTTAATGTGCTGCAGCGATGCTGTTTGCGTTGAATGATTACAAATATGTTATTTTAATGTAATATAGAAATTCAGGCAACAAAACCCATGCCCCTAATCCTACTCTACAGGATGCTGCCTTCAGGACAGAGAGTCCCAAAAGGGGATACACCTTATACATCCACTTTTAGTACACACGTTCTGTTGTTCTGCTCATTGTGCTCATTAGTTGGGAGAGAGCTCCCCAAGCTTGTCTCCAAAATAGTTCTTGCATTTTTTACTGTAAATGAATACCATCCCTTTTTCTGAAATGCTTTTGAAACAGTTCAAGTTTTACAGCCTTTTCAAGGTAAGCTACTAGTGTCTATCTAGCACAGGGTGTCATGGATTTGATGTAACATTAAGAATCATCCTCTAATGTTTTGCCAAATGGTCTCAGAGCCTAGCGTGTGTCTGCCATGCAGATGGGTGCCAGCAAATCTCTTAGTGGGGTGATGAAGACTGCATATGGAAAGGGCCTCGGAGCTTTAACGAGACAGCCCTGACTGAGTGCATACAGTGAATACCTCTTTACCATCATCCCCTGCACACAGACTCAAATTATTCTGCTTTGCTGCTAAATCCCATTCTGTTAAAAACCTCAGCGCAGGAATGGTGAAAGTAGATTAGGATAATTATTAATCATGAGTCCTCTGTCCACCTCGCATCCTCATCTGGAAAAAATTATCCCCTGCTTAAGTTCAAGTGTGTTAACTGCTCTGCAACATAACAAGCCCTTAATCTTCAGGCTTGTAAAAGTGTCCTCTCATGCCTTCAGATTTTCATCATCTTTAGGCTGCTTTGCTTACTTGCATTGCCTTAAAAAAAGAATTTAAACACTTTGCTTTGTTAACGCTCCAGAGAAAGATCCTTGTAGGCCTTTTGCAGGTGACTTGTGAAATAAATATTTACTGAGGGTTGATCCATTTTAACACACTGTGAGTGCTACTTAGAAATTCATTGTTTGGGTATGGGAATGTTACTGTTCTTTCCACAGATAGTTTTACTAATATACCAACATTTCCTCTCTAAAATACTTTTTGTGACCTGTCCAACTCTTTGTTTGTTTTGCAGCCTGTGTATTTGGACAAAAACATAGATTTCTGTGTTATTTAATGTTTACATAGGTAGTCTTCTAGATGTCAAGTTACCTACTGTAGGCTTTTATGTCAGACAGCACTTACGATATTAGAAAAAAAAATTATTATGCTGCCTTAATCATTGGGATATATTTTTAATCTGCTAGAGGAGGAGAACAGATTGTGACTGTGGACTGTGTATAGCCATCAGGCCAAACCATCTAATGCAGCCAGATTGCACAAAGGATGGGTCTGGTGTGAAAGGCTGTAGTGTAAAATCATATATTACTAGTGCCTTCCTCCGAGTTCTGTGCTGTGTATTGCCAGTATGTCTTCTTGGGACACAATCAGAAATTCAGGCTGTTCATTGTGTTAATTTGCCCTTTTGTGCTGAAGCTGGAATTTAATACCAATTTACTTCAGCAGTGTGGTATAAAATTATCTCAGTGTGCTTGCTGTTTGTTTTGTCAAATGCATTAATGTTCTTACAATTCAAAAATAAGTGCATCATATTGCAATGTGCCTTTCTTTCAGAAGTACGTACATAAATTACATTTAATTTCTGTATATTTCTGTAAAGAGAGGTAATTCAGGAAACTCACGGTCAATTAAATGCTTCAAGCCTATTGTTTTTTCATACATTGTACCAAATTTCTCTTGGTGCACTGATTTAAAGATCTCTGCTAACGTTTATGCTAGGGAAGAGTTCAGTCTGTTGGGACAGCACTCAATCAGACTACAGAGGACTTTCCAGGCAGCATTGTAAACATTGCATCGTGCTTTGCTGCTGCCTGCCAGGGCACAAGGGGCACATTAAGGCCGGGTGGCTTTTAGACTGCATCTCTTGCATCCATGGGTCTGGGTATGTTAGAACCTTTCTTACTCAACATTTTAACGATTCAGTAGTTAAATAACAAAATAGATCATTTGTGATGGTGAGGGATTAAAGGAGTTAATGTCTATATTTGCTTTCAGAGGCGTGTGTGCCTTCCATCTAAATAAATTAGTCTCTCAGGCTTCTGAGGGGAGTATTAGACCTAACATCATCTTAATATATTCTAAAGCTGTGTGTCTGAGAGAACTGAATTAAAGGATTTTAAATTTCTAATTACTTCAGATGTAATTAATTTCCTCCTTTTTGAAAATAAAATTGGATAGGAAAATGTGGTTTAAAAAGGCAGCAGAGAGAATGTAAAGGGGAATAACTGTTATCCTGCGAGAACTGCTGAAAAGCACTGAATTAATGATTTTATTTTGTGCATGGCAATTAGTTGTAGCTGGACTTTACAGGTACCAAGTCAGCGCTTCATTTTTGTTTGAGAAACATTTGGCCTTTTGCTATGGTGAACCTTGTAGCATCCTTAGGACTAGCACCATGTGTTAGAATGCGCTGCAGCCTTGCAGCGGATACCTGGAGAGCTTCATCCCAGATGCAAGCCAACTCCTGCCTGTCCATGAGGATCTGCTCAGTCCTGCTGTGTCTGCAGGGAGGTGAAACTCTGCAGCAGAAATAATTCACGACAGTGCAACTAACCCCAGAAAGAAGAAAGAATTATTCTGAGTCTCCTTCTCTGTAAGTTTATAGCTTGTGACATCCGACTGGGGTTTTGTGGCAGCCCTCGAGATTTATCAGCACTACCTGATCTCCCCTTTATGTCTTGCAGTAAATTTAGACAATTCACAGCTTCTGACTTCTGTCTGCATTGCTGGCACCAAATGTCAGTTTTACTGAATTTCCCAGAGGTGTGTTTCACTATGCACATCTACGCAGATCAGTGATGAATCCACCGAACAATCACCTCTGCTTTGACCAATTAGGAGCATGCTAAAACTAATGAATATAAATGTTGTGAGATGCTGTGTTGCCTTTAGATATTCTTAAAGCACTGTCAGTATTATCTTTGGATTTCACAGCAGCTCGGTGCTGACTAAGGGCTAGCAACCTTTAGTTGCTGTACTCTGCTGCCGCAGTAGTAATTGAAGATCTGTCTACTAGGATGTCTTCTACATCTCAGTACTTTGTTTTTGGAAAAACTTGATTATGGGGCTGGGCAAATTTTACAGCAATAAATTGACATAAAAACAAAGTCTTATAAAGTTTTTAAACTTGTTGTGTTAAAAGAATGTGCTCGAATGAGCTCTAAAGGCTAATTTCTTACTCTCCATTTTTGTGCCAAGAGAATTAACTATACTCCATTAGCCTGAAAGCGGAGGTTAGCAGAATCAGATTTGCAGCACAGCCTTTCTTATCATCCAGAAGTACAAAGGCCTCTTTCTTCCTATGGCTCTGGATGCACAGGAAAAGCCATGCTGCCTTGCGTGATCACAGGAGAGATTCTTTTACAAACCTGAGTCCTTTTTATCAGCATCCTCTTCTATGATTAGCCCCATCTGTTGCATGAGATCATTGCTTTCAAGTGTAAGACAAATAAACCTGAAGTATTGACAGTACCTTCCAGGCTAAACGTACCTGAGGTAACCTCAGACCTCACTTGAATGTTGGGCTCAGATATCTTGTTTAAGCCTGTGAGCTTTCTGCTGGACCATGGTGCTTGTGAAGAAATGTTTCTTCCCACCCCCTGCTCAGACACTGCAGTGAGAAGGATTGCAATCAGTCATTCTTGAATAAGTTCTTTAGCAGTATGTTGCTTTGTTGTGGGAATTAAGAGCTAAGTTGTTAATTGAGTTCCTCCTTGCCATTTTCATTTTCTCTTTAATGTTCTTTTTCAAATAAAAATATTTTCCCTTGATCTTGCTATCTCTATATATGCACTGTAAAAGGGATTTTCAGAGAATTAGCTGCTGATACCAATGATCGTGTGAAAAACATATGTGTAATGTGCTTTTTTATTTTGGTTTGATTATTGTGTGGCTTCTAATTTCTTTAAATTTCATGGGATGGCAAAAAGTGCATCTTAACACCAGAGTGAATTCCTTGTAAAGTTTCATCCTAAACTGTAAACTGACTGCAGTTTCCCAGTGAAAGAAATGTAATTGTTATGTTGATATGGACAAAATAACTTATTTCCCTTTGTTTGGAAAAATATTTCTATACAGGTCTCAAAACCATTTTTGATGAAGTTTCTGTATGATTTCCTCTGTCCTAAGCAATAGCAGGAAAAGGTATGTGTTTGCGGGATAATCCTAAGAGTGAGGCTTTGCAAAGTTGAGTGATGTCAAATAACGGCATGTGTTTGGGGAACTAAACAATAGTTTGCAGCCAGCTTTTCCTATTAGCAATTTTGCTGGTTTTCAGTTGGCTAGGTGGTTTGCTTACCTGGCAATCAGCTAGATTCACATATACAGAGCCTAAATATCAAGAGTGACAAGATATTTCTCGCTCAAGATGCATTTTTGGGGAAATAATTTTTCTGAAAGGAAGTGTTCTGCTATATGGAAATGGAGATTTCTAAGTGGAGTTTTGTACTGTGATTTTTTTTTTAATTATTTTTTTTTCCTCCTCAATGTGTTCAGTTCTCATTTCCTGCTAAATACTTTTGTGCTTTCAAGTTACATTGTTCTTGTGTTTATGCTGCTGTCCACAGCTACTGGAAAGTTATTTGGAAACTATAAGTCACTGGAATGAAGCGAGGTTAATCTCCAGTGTTTTTCTATAGCTCAGTGTAAGGGACTGTGTTTATAACCTCCTTCTAGAAAAATGGAGCTAAAGCTTTAAAGGAGTGAGGATGAAAGTATAAAACACAAAACTAATATATGTTGCATAAGGCTTTTTTTTTTTTTTCTCTCTTTGCAATGCTACATCTGCAGTCTCAGCTCACTACAGCAGAATGGTAAAAAGGAAAATGTCTGTAACAACCTTCCTGCCACCACAAATCTGTATTTGAAAGCATTTCCTTATGTGGTATGAACTGCTGAAGTAATTGTCATAGCTGTTTAAGTCAATATGTCCTCAGCTGGGATGAATAATTGTTCCTCCCGAGAGGAATTGTGCTGGCAGGCTGTGAACCTGGCCAGGAGATTCTGGTACTTCTGCTCATGTATTAGTAGTAACTTATTTTGGGATAAGGAATCACTTTGTTTGTGTTAAGGAACTGGAATTTGGTATGTTCTTATGTAGCCTGGTGCTGCAGTGCTGTGCTCTGCAAAGCATCGATTTTACAGCGTGGTTGGGAAGTGTGGAAGTAACTCACCTCTTACAGTGGGGAGCGGAGGTACAAAGGTTAAATCCCAGAGCAAATGTGGCCAGTATCACAAACAGCATTGCAGACACTAATTTTCTGGTGCTTTCTCATCTGTTTGCCTGTAATCTGAGGTGGTCCAGGAGCCTCCAACTTCATAAATAGGGAGAATGAGGTTCCTCAGAGCAGCATCCCGACAAGCCAGAGGAATGCCCGAGTGAGTCCTTGTGAAGCATTGAGACCAGGGGGTTTAGATTCAGGTCCCCTCCAGGAGGAAGAGTAAAGATGATCTAAAGACTCTCATGTCCTGGTGCATCGTATGAGCAGCAGTTTGTGACAGCTTGGATGTGACCATGTCCTGGCCAAAACACCTACCAGTGTTAAGTCTTGGCAGTGAGATGGCAAAGGTGAGTGGAGTTTGTTAATTCTTGAACAGTTTCAGCATAATAGAGAAAAGAGGTTGTGCAATGCTATCAGGACTGAATAATGATTAAATAATTGTGCCCAGAGACTGAACCTGAGGCACCTGGGAAGCATTACTGACAGAAACTGGGAAGTGGCCTTTAATGTTTGCTGGTGGTTGTTTGTGTTTCCCGTTTGATCTCATCATTTGTGCAGAGTCAGTGTTAGTTTCTCCGAACGGCAACATAAACTAAAGATAAATGACGTATTTTAGAAAAAACCCTAATTACTGCCGCGTTAGTCCTTGTGAGCCAAATAATCAGTCTATTTTTAACCTGGGCCATAGCAAAAATGCCCAAGTGTAACCATTGCTACCTGTCACTATGTCCCACTGTCACGTAGAGATCTGTTGGCCTTCCTTGTATGTGTAGATATATGTATTAAACGTCTCACAACCTGTTTATAGTTTTTGGTAGCTAGCTATAGCTTAAGTTTAAGAAACAAGAAACCCTAAATAGCTATTTTCTTAACTACTTAGTGTATGATGGACTAATTAAGATGACATAAAAAAATTAGGAACATCACTTGTGTAAAAGAAGCTAAAATTGCTTTGTCCTTTGTGATTCAGAAATAGAAATGGAATCAAATAAAGTTGCTACAACCCCAGTTTATGGCTGTAACATGATTTGCAATGATATTTGACAAGTTAGAGGGTCAGGTGTTATGATTGTGTAAGTGAAATTAAGGTGAATTGTGTAACATGACTGAAACGGGGAGTCAGCACCAAGACTGGAGAGACTACCACGGCAGGGTTTTTCTGGAACTACCATGGCAGGGTTTTTCTGTGAATCTAGGAAGGAGATAAATTCTGTAAGGGACTCAAGAAATGTAAGGAAAACTCAGGGGCAGTGCAGAAAAGTTGTAAGCACTCTAATCTGTTATTTCTCAGGGAACTACTCCACAAGTGATCCGCTGCAGCCAAAGAGAAACTGCTAACTGTGCACTTCATTTTGCAAACCCAAAAGTGAGCCAATTGCTAAGTGCCTGAAATAACCATAAGGAAAGGAGACTTGATGGAGGGATGGCTCCTCCAAGAGTCAGTGTATGTCATATCCTGAAATGAAGGTGTTGATGTTCCACGCTGAAGCCAGACTTTCAGGTAACTTCATCATGCTTAATGATGAGCCTGTATGAATGAGGTGTGATGGGATAGTTTGAAATATGGGGAGCCAGAGGAGGCCCATTTTTCTTTTTCAAAAACTAGGCAAATCCTGGATTCTGGTATACTGCAAGTAAAGCCTCAGATGTCAGAATCTACCCATCAGAGGATTTTGCTTAGTCAGCCACACCTTAAAGTCAGTTTCTGAACAGTATGAAGTTCATATTACATTGTAGAAAGAGTTAGAGTATTGCTCGTACCCTCTGCAAAAATTAATTCTGTATTCTGAGTATTTTTAGTAGTTTTAGTTTATATTGGAAAGACACTGACTGTGTCTGAATATATGAGACTACTCAATTGCACTGGCAGTCTTCTGATTAATTATGAGTGTGAAGTGGAAAGTTTACCGCTAGTATAATTTTGTGTAATATTGTATTATATTGGTAACATTATTAGCATTCTGAGAGTTGCTCAAAGACCTATATGCAAAGTTTTTATCCTCTTTAGAAAAAGAGCAATTAATTTCTTTGTGCTCAATGAAGTAAGGACATCTGCAAATTATAGTTCTGGTGTATAATTACATGTTTGAGTAGCACACTAAATGCTAGTGGAAATATAAACTCTATGAAGTGATAAATATATCATCCAAGTCCCACAAAATAAGCAGAC
Source organism: Leptosomus discolor (assembly GCF_034619465.1). NCBI lineage: Eukaryota > Metazoa > Chordata > Aves > Leptosomiformes > Leptosomidae > Leptosomus > Leptosomus discolor. The sequence goes on along the minus strand of NC_141395.1, from coordinate 37,046,139 downwards.
TTTTGTTATCGCTATTTTAATTGCATGTAATTGAACTATTTCTTCTGTTTAAGTTTCCCAGATCTCTTTATAGCTTGAAATGAAATTTGAAATCATAAAAAACCCCAACATTGGGGTGACTGAGGAGATGACTCAGACTTTACTTATCATCTTATATCTGGTTCACTCAAGTGCAAAAAATATCAAATTTACTGATAATTTTTTAAAATAATGTCTTACCCAAATTCTGCACACTGTTTACCTCCTTTCTAACTTTAAAGGCTAAACTCTTCCTAATGTGACAGGCAACCTCCACTAATAAAGCTAGAGTAAGTTTTTCCTTGTTGAGAGTTTCCTGTCTGCAAGCATGACTTGATCTGGGTAGGATTTCTTTTGGGCTCAGCTGTCTATGGCTGTGCTTTGTGACTGCATCCCATGGACCAAATCTCTCTGTCTAGTGAGGTCAGTTGCCACAAACACCAAAACTAACAGTGAAACAGGATGTGTGTCTTGCTCTTGGGTGTCATGCAAAGATTAAAAATAATATTTTATATATATTAAATATTTATATACCAGTTAATAATTGTAATATGTAAAATCTGCAAAGAAAGCATTAGTTAAGAGATGTGTTTTGTTTGTTTTTATTCAATAGAATGTACCACAAGGGTCTATGGGAAGAGAGAAGTATTTTTCTCTTTTCCATGTTAGGTTCTTGTTCAACAGCATTCAGTGTTAGTCTTTCTGCATGAAAATGCCAGACATGATTTTTAGTTTGGATGACTGCACTCCTATTGCCAAGAAACAATTATTACCAAAATGTTTCTTGCTCATCGACATCCTTCGAAAACAAAATTACCAGTAGTATTGCAACACCCTTGGTAGTTTTTAGGGATTACAGTGTTTTTTAAGCTTGGATGTTTTCCGTTGCAATTTCTATTGTGGAACAGGTTTCAATAGAAATTTAAAACAGATTATGATATTGATAGATTTATATCACTCCATAACATTAAAATACCTATGGAAATCTCTTAAGGGGAAGCATAATTAATTGTAAAATAGTTCAAAGCTGAAAGTACAGTTAAAACTCTTAAGATTTTATTCAATTGGATGCATTTCAAAGTGCTTCTGTAATATTGTCTGCACATACATAGCACACCTAGGGATGCTGCGTGTTGTTTTTTGCCAGCAGAACTGTGAGAATACGGGGGGGGGGGGGGGGGTGTTTGTGTGTAAGGACTTGGCTGTATTAAAAAGCAAGCCTAATTTTGGACTCTGCTATTTTGAACTCAAAACACAAGCGTTTTTGAAACTTAACTTCTCTTGAATTATTTATAATATGGAACTGCTAGACAGTGTGCTTTAAAAGTAAGTGATAAGCCAGTACAAAAATGAATGTTGTATCGCCTTGTACGCGAATCTGCATTTCTAAAGATGTGGCAGAAGTTGACACCAGACTAAAGATTGTTTTATTCTTTGAGAATTCTTTCTCTTCATCTACATTGCTTTGCTGGAGCTGATATCCATGGAAATTCGTGAGGGTGATTTAGGAGCTAGGCTTGAAAATGTCTATGAGAGTTCTTATTCTAACATACTTAATGACATTACTTTGCAAGCTCATTTGTAGGGGTAAACTGTTGTAAGCAGTGCATATAAAATTCCTTTTTTTGCCCTAATACACATAGAATGTCAATTTTTAGTGAAGTGGAGAATCCCTATGGATTTGGTTCAATTTCTGTAACAAGTTTGAGATCCAGATGCTTCTGGATGTACCTGAATGTTTTTACAGCTTAGAATAGAATATGAATGAGGTTTAGGTAAGCTGTAATGGCTAAGGATGGTGATTTAAACTTTCAGTGATCTTTTAGTTGTTGGAGGATCAGTTGATAAAAGTTTGATAAATGTCAAATTTACTAATAACAGTATTTAAAGTTCTGAGCATCTTCAAAGTCATGTCTGCTAAATAGTATCCGAGATGGGGGAAAAATATCACACAGGACAAATACTTCCTAATAGTATTTGAATTTTAGGTAGCTTTGGAGCTAAGAGCCATCAGTGTGAGCCAAATCCAAGGACTGTGATTTAGTAAGCCACTATTTCTCCAAGACCATCTTCTCTTAAAAAACAATTTATTTGTCTTTTGGAAGTTTCATGACTTTCTATGCTATTCTAGCACATTCTGAGACAGTCCTTTAGCCCCATTCAACAATGTTTTGGTTTGATCAATAGGTCTGTGTTGCTGTGAAGTTATGTTTATTCTCTATTTGAGTTTTTATTAGGTACAGGAAATATAGGTTGTTTCTCTCTTTCTGTTACTATTCTTTCAGCCATGGGTTTATTGCTTCATCTCCCCTTTGTTCAATTCCAGGCTCCCTTAGAAGCCGGTCTTAAGATTTAGTAGTCTGAGAGAAATAAATAAATAAATGTGTCTTGACTGAACTTGTTAACGTTGTTACTTGACATAAAACCTACTTTAAAGAAAATTTGTGATTTCTACCTTGATTATTACATTTGATACTTTTAACATACATTAAATATTTTAGAGTTATTTTAATCTTTTGGCAGCTTTTTTTTTGTATTACGGTCTAAACTTCATCAACAATACTGAAATTCTTAGACGCAATAGAAGGAAGAGTATTTAGAGAACGTGGTAGGTCATAGTACTTGGGCTTTTGTAATCCTTTGAAATTGTTTTGGTGCACTTGGAATTTGCTCCAGATGGATCGTATACCTCAGGGTATTTTTATATTAAATTTTCTCGAGGAACTTACATTTGCAAGCCAAATAACCTCCTTTGGTTTTAATCCTTCCATCAAATCTAGGAAGACAAGGATTTGCCTTCTAACCAGAGTTCAATACTCTTAATCATTTTTTCTTTCGCTTTTTCTGTATAAATATTTTTGTCTTCTCTGTTTTCAGTATCTGTCACCTGAAGTCCCTGAGGTGAAGCTGTCTGTTGTACTCATTTAACATTCACACATTGTAGACTGTAAATCAGAACAGAATTTTCCCCTTACAGAAGCTGATGGACTAGATTTTGATTTCAATTACTTAACCATTAAAGTTAAAAATAGATTAATTCATTTTGGAGTTTACAGCTATCACACTGAGTTTTAAAAAAATTGTTCTTTTGGAGTCTGACCATTCCTAGCAGTGAATCACAGGATGTCTGAGGGTGGCAGGGACCTCATGCGATCATCTCTTGACTTCCTGCCTAATGCAGCCCAGGATGCTGCAGTGGCTGCCTTTCCTGTGAGGGTTACTGGCTTGGTGTCCACCAGGATCCCGCGGTCCTTCCCTTGTGGCAAGTCGTAAGGATTTTCCCATTGACTTTATTAAGACCATATGTTGGAGCATACCCAGTGCTCTGTTTACGGTCGTGAAACAGTAGTAGAAAGCAAGAACAGCTCGATTCACTGAAACACTGCAGAATAAAGGTAGAGTCAAGTTTTGGGTAATAAGAATGCACTTATCAAAGCGTATCATACTGCATGGCTGGGGAGTAACACAACTTGCAGACATCTGGAGATCTTCTCTGGAGCCAGCTGACATAAATAGATGAGGATTGCTTGCACAGATGACATGCAGAAATACTTTAGGAATTGCACGATTTGGTGAAGCTGAGAGAACAAAGAGAGATGCAAAGAGGATTGGCTTCGTGGATATGTTTTTTGTTGTGGTTAGATGATGTGATGAGCTAGTGAGTAATCCAAATGCATACTGTGTCATACCTAGCAAGACTTGATAATGTTTTCTTTTTTTTTAATTAAAGTATTCAAATGGCATTGATTGTACAGGTTAGCAAATGTCATAAACCTGCCTAGTTGTTGGAAACAAGTTGGGTTTTGTTAAACTTTATTGAACTGTAAAACATAATGTAGATGTAATAGATTTATCTAAAGATATAGTTTGTGGTATTTTGGTGTGTGTTTTGTTAGTTAAGCTTTACATTTAAGTACTGTGCTATAAAAGAAATCTCACTTTAGTGAATAAATACTTCATTGATTTTTAAGTCATGCATATTTTCTTGGCTTCTGAAAACAAAGCTTTTTTCTTTATCGGATTTTCATTGAGGTGGGTTTTTTTCATAGTTATTTATTTTTTATAATACATTACATAGTACAAAGCACTTGCAACTTTTAAAGTGACCTTGACTTCCCTGGAAGTGCTTCTTTATATAAATCCAAAGTACATTTTTTAGTCATAAATAGAATTTAACTAGCACTCTGCCCTAAAAAATAATGAAAACTTTATGAAGAGCTACAAGGAAAATGTCAAAATGTTTTTCTTTACTATTTTATAAATAATTTTGATATGCTGTTGTGTTTTGAGAGCATCCATGTCAGTTGCAGCATCTCTGGTTGCTTTCAGGAAAACCTTTTGACTCAGGTTTGCTGCGTTTCTGTGCCAGTAAGTCTGCATGAGGGCTGCCAGATGGAGTAGCCAAGACCCTTTGCTTTGGGGACATGATGAGGCCACACCAGTCCCTCAGAGCTTGCCGAGCATCTTTCTTTTCCAAGTCCTGAATAACAGTTCAGTCAGTTCCGCAGTAGCCCTGAATATCACTGTAGCTTTATATTGTAGGCACCTGCTGCACTAGCAGCAATAAAATCCTCTGTTTATCTGTAAAGCCTCTCCTCCCTCCTTAGGTCTTGTTGTCTTACTAGTAGGGCTCTTGGAGAGATGTCCTGGAGCACGTGGGACTCTGAGCTTACCTGGTGCTGCAGGGTTACAACTTCATGGATTCTTTTCTGGGGATCAGTAAAAGTCTGAGTAGAAAGTTTAGGACACTTTCTCTTGTGTAGCACAAATTCTTCTTATTCACCACTAGCTAGGGATTGCATATCCCTTTTTGCGTTCAGTTTACCTCTGAGTTCAGGTGGATGCTTTATTCCTATGAACCTGTAATTTGTCTAAAATAATTCCTAATGCTATCCAAATGCGCAATTTTATTTAGGACTAATTAAAAGCTGATAGCTGTGCTGAGAAAATGTGTATTTGTCACTTGTGGATTCAACAGAATTGTAAGTCCCTGTTTTTACCACTTAGTATTAATATTACTCTACAGATAATTTAGACATCTGTGCATTGTGAAGCCATTCAAAAATGCTGTACTAGACTGACTTATTAAAAACATGTTATCTAATTAAACAGCTCATTGCTCTAAGCAAACCAGCTGGCATAGCACAGAGATAGGAAAAAACCCAGTGAAAGATGAATTTATAGGGCAGAGTCAGTTGTTTTATTACAAGAGATCTTTGGCAGGAAGGAAAGTATAGCTTTTATTTTCTGTTAATTAGAATATTAATAATTTTGTTGCAGTTGCTTATCCACTGCTTTGGTGAGTAGATGTGGAAGATCTCTTGACTCTGAAGGAATTGGAAAGACTACAAGGGACTTAGAAAATAGATGTTGATTTGAGCTTTAATATGTTCAGTCCGTGCCTTCCCCAGCTGTTGCACCCATGTTGGAAGTTGGAGAATGACCATGGGCTGTTCTTAGGAACTGTTACGGCTGTGCTGGAATTTCCGAACCCGGTGTTAATGTGATAAACAGGGATTTGCCTGTGACTGGACTTGCGCATAGCCAGTGCATATAGATAGAAAGTGTAGTCCTTGAAGAATTAACCTGAGTTTAGCAGGAATGTGTCCAGTAAACAAGGAGATTGTGCGGGTGCTGAAGACTATGAAGAAGCATCTAAATACTGGAAAAGATGGAGTAGTTTTTGGTGTTACTATGGCTGCTTTGAGATTATTGGAGTCTGCACTAAGAATGAATTTGTGGGCATCTCCACATTATATGAGCGATATGACTCACTTTGACATTTAAAGACCATAGTGCTTTAATCTGTTGGAGGTCATGAAAGTTCTGTTAACGTCAGAATCAGACACTGAAGCCATGATATATTCCAGAAGTACTTCCTATGACCTAAGTGAATATCCCTGTGCACTAGAAGACTGTGAAGAATTAAGACTCATCTTCCCTACAGAAAATAGTGGTGGCTGCATATGATCTACAACTGTTAACTTTGTTTTGTAAACCTATGCACGTACTTGTAAACAGTTCAGAGATTGCAATAGAAGTCCACCCACATAACTCATGGAGACTTCTGTATGAAGCCAGCGTAATAGTATTAGATTGATCAGTTAATCTTGAGCAATGACAGGATCGTAGGTGCATTCACAATGGACATTTTTAGTAAAATAAATCCATTTATTCACTGAGCCTTCCAGGAAGCATATCTGTGACCTGAGGACCATGCTCTGTATGTGCTTCACATTTGTGGTGGGTTTTTTTTTCCCCAAAAAATAACTAGTTTATCCTACTTCTTCCGTATTTGGAAATATTTTTCTCGAAACTTTTTGGATTGTTAGTAGTATACTTCTGGTTTCCTTTTCCTTAAATTTAATGACTTACAAGGCAAATGTTTAAAGCTAATCGTTATATGAATGCACTCCCAAATAGGAAAGCATTAGTCTTAGCAACACGTGTAAACATGTGTGTACAATATCTCTGACTAAGTAGAGAATTTTGAAGTAAGTTTTCATTATATTTTTTGTAGAAAGGTAGCTGTGTATGTATAGTCCCTCCTGGCTTCATGTTATGGGAAGCGACTAGACCAGCAGTATTGAATGACTGCTGGTCTTTGTGATCCTTTACAATTTGCTGTTGGGCTGTGTGATTTGAACACTTGGAATTTGCTTTTACAGGAAGAAAAAACTGTCGTCATGAAAAATCTAAGTTAAAAATAATAACTAGATGTGAACATTGTCCATGGCAGTAACAATTAGCCTGGAATCCTGCGAGCATCCCTCTCCCAGGGTCTGACCCAGCCACTATTGACGGAAGAAACATACAGAAGCAAAAAATAATTTTTATTATTTTCTTTTATAAAGTCTATCAGTGCTTTAGTGGACCATGTCATCATGCTTTTCTAGAAGGAGAAAGAAAATTAGTACTCTGTGGAGCTGTTGAGTATCATGGCTGTTGATAGGAAATAGGGGAGATTAAAATACCCTTCCTGTGCTGGAACCTGCACAGTCGTCAGTGTTTGTACACATCCGTATCCCTTCAAATTGATTCTGTCTGCCTCTAAAAATACTATCACGTACCGTATTTGTCATGTAGAAATGAAATTTTATCTAATGTCCAACATAATGAAAAATTGGATTAAATATCTTAGGATGGATTTATCTTTCAAATGTTTTGCCATCATTTTCTATTATAATGACTAGTATCATCAGGTGGAGACATTACTTTCATAATTTGTCTCTCTTTTTCCTCTCCTTTCTGCTTCCATTTCTGTCACAGTATGATAAACATATCCATGCTCGTTACTGGAGCTTTGAAATGGGCAAGTGAGTATGAATTTCAAGTCAAGCTCTTCCAGAGTGAGGTAGATGAGCTTTCTTCACAGACTGTTTCTTTTGGCTGAGATTTTTGGTTTGATTAACTTAAAGTCGTAAAGGAAGAGGGCCAAATTGGCTTCAATGTTTCCTGGATGTCTGCTAGGAATGTAGTCATTATAGTGTCATAATTATAGCACAAAAGAGCCTATTTTGTACTTTCTATAGGAACTGCGTTGAAAGAATTGAGACTGTGCTCATCTTGTCCTTTTCATGCCTGTGTTTCACTTGAAGTTTCTCAAAAAAAAAAATTTGCAAAGCTGGCTTGCTAAGTGCCACTGACCACCTAGGTGCATGCAATTTGAAGAAAATAAAGTCTGTATTATGAATAAAATTAACCAGGGCTTAACTTTTCTTGGGCAAGTGTGGTTCAAAGTTGGCATCTGAAAGTGGCCCAGGGCTTCAAGACTCTGCAGTGTTAAAATTCCCTTTCTAAACCCAGTCTGCTGGTGCTGCCCTCCTGCCTCTTGGGTACCCATACAGAGCTCCACTGCTGACTTTTCCCTAGGGCTAGTTTGGCATCTTACAGATGCAGTGCTGAGCCAATAATAGAGGTGTACTACAGCTTCGACTGAAAGCTGATTGCTGTGCTTCTGCACCCAGTGGGGTTTTGTCTGAATATTTGGGAATATATGCTACCATTTTACATTTCCTTACAAGCTTACACCTTGGGCTATGCTGTTGTCTGCAGATGTTAGCGCTTGGACATCTTAGTTTAAAAGCATTGAGTGAAAAACCTGAGGAGCTCCAGATTTAATGCTGATAATTGAGAAATCAGTAGGGTGGTAAGGATAACTGTGTTACTGCAGCTGCGGGTTACTGATATTGATAAAGTATAGACGCTGTGTTTCCCTTGTGGCTTCATATCTTTGCAAAACCTTCCTAACAGACTGGATTTGAAATCTAGACGGGGGGGATTCAGGATATTAACAAGTTTCCTCATTTTATATTTTATGCATGCTTTTGCTTGGGCTAATTAAAGGTTGGTGATGTTTAATTTTTTTGAAGTGATTCCTTTAAACAAATATTTTTCATTCCTGCATCCTAGTAGGTAAGGGATACTGTAACACTTTCCCCACATTCCTTTCCACCTTCCAGAATAACCCTGTCCTCCTGAAGCTTTGAGGATTGCATCAGGCAAACTTAATGGATGTAATTTGTTTTGAATGTCTGGTAGTACATATTTGCAAATCTGTTGTGTTCACAGATGTATACTCAGACATGGTGATGTTGATGTATAGTCTCTATAAATATGTATGTGTTTATGTATAGTGTGACACAGTGTAGACACGAATGTGTGTGTGTCTGCATATATACACATGCGTCCCTATTTATGAAATTAAATATAAAGTCATGATTCTTTTTACAAAGTGTCCTTCCAAAAAATTAAGTTCTGTTGAATGAAATATAATTTGCCAAAAGATATGGAAGCTCAGATACTACTTGCTACAACAAGTTAATGAGTTATTAATGATCGGCGTTTGTGGACCTCTCTATTTTTGGATCCTTTGAAATTACTGCAATAGAAAGGAAATGGACAGAATTTCTAGAAGCTTATGTGTATGAAAAGCATTCTATAAGATTTCATTAAGTAGATTATTATGCTTTTAAAATATGATTTGTGCCTTTTTTTAATTTCATGCCTTAACTTCAAGAAGGCTTTCTTCAGTCTCAGCAGTTGGTAGCATTTAATTTTGTGTCATTTTATGTCTTTAGAGATGTGTTGACATTTCTGCTCTTCAGAATAGCATTTTTACTTTCTGTCGTCAGCCTGTGTCTTATAAAATGCCATATTAACCTTTCTAACACATTTATGTGTTACACAGAAAATACTTTTTATGGAATAATATGCTATTCATTAAATAAGTGGTATAGATTGTATGAAAAAATTGTCTGAACACCAAAACTCAATCAAGACAATCGTGGTTGTATGTATTAATAGTTTCAGGGTACAGCAAATAATTATTGAAATAAACTTGAGATTTCCTTCAGGAAGAAAACAGTCACATCTTCAAACATTGAACTGAACAGGCAGTGTCTGCTGCTCTTGACTTCCCACAGTTTTGTAGACATCTTGGTGTTGAGTTCAAAGAGCCAGCCAAAACCTAAAGGATGGTTGTGGGAAGAAAAGAAAAATGTTCACATGCAAGACTTCTCACCAAACACTTAATCATGACAGATGGTTTTGGTGTGTGAGCGTGCGATGTCCTGCTTTGCCATCAGCAAGGTAATAGAATTAATTGAGGGCAAAAGTTGTCCTAAAATGTCAGTAGCTGCATGTTGAATCTGATAACTACAGAATATTCATTTTTTGTATTACTTCATGTACTTTTATAGCTATTTAAAAGGTGGTACCAGAAATTGTCAAAGTATATTCAATCTTTGCATAATCTAAATGTGTTACATGGTGTAAGTAAAGATTTTAGTACGAGGAGTAGTTCCAACTTTATGGGAGCATGTGCCAAAGTGATGAAAGGTATCTGGAGTTGGTATATCCACACAGAGTTTTAGACGTTGAAGTATTTAAATGTTGAAATTCTAGGTCAGGTCCCAAAAGCAGTACCATTGCATCAGTGTCGTGCTGCCTTTCAGCTGCAAATCCTCTAAGCAGAGGTTATGAGTTCAGGCACTGAGTCACCTGGAGCAGGCTCCACTGCTCTGGGTTTCAGAGCAGACTTGGGTGGCTGAAGGTCAGATGGAAATTGCTGGTGGAAATTCAGAGAAGGCTTACCCTGTTGTTGCCTTTCACTCCTTATATGAGGTCTTTTAAAGTTTCTGCATTTTTAATTTGTTGCAACCAGTTTCAAATGCTAATGACTATCTGATGGTGATCAGTGACTTTTTCATATGTGCCTCTAATTGGAACTGTACAGTGATTCATAAAATCCAGCCACTTACACGGGTGTTTAGTTCACCAGGCAGCAAATGTTCTAATACATCCAGAGAATAAAAATCCAGCAATCAACCTTTATTGTTATAATTGCATGACAAAAATTAATTTAGAGACAAGGGGGAAAGAGACTCATAGATGCAGTGGGTTTTATGCTAAAAAAAAAAAAAAGTAAATTAGCAGGATTTATTCTAAACTGAATGCATTGCTGAAAAATATTTGGGAAACAATATGTAAAGTAGATAAAATAAGGGATAAACATGATTTTTAAAGTGGAGCTTTAAAAATTTGCCAAGTTAATGTTTCTGAACCCTGTGGTTCTTTTTTCATGTCGTATTTCATGTCATGTAAGATAAGGCAAATGTATAATCTAATTTTTACATTGAAATTACTAGTCTACATTTTAATTTCTGCTTAAGTAAGCAGTACTGTAACTCTCTATCCAAATTCCAGTGGTTATGGTCAGGAAGAAGCCTGTCAAAATGAGCAACATTTACATTTATTGAAATTAAATCCTAGTCTTTATGTCACCTCGGGTCAAAAGGATGCTGTGAAACAAGTTGGTTTCAATCCAAGGAAGTAACTTAATCTAAATCTTTGCATCCTGACTATTTCTATTTCTAATCAGCAAAGGTAGCAGATCCACTTTTTCACCTTTGTCCAGTTTCATGGTGCTGTTATGTAGCTCAGAGGCATTTGCCTGTTCCTGTTTTCTGTGGGATATAATTGTATCTCATCTGAAGACGTATCAACAATGATCTACTGTGGTTTAGAAAAGATTTTGCCAGGATGTCACATGTATTGAACAGCATGCTGGAGAAAACAGATTACTGAGGGACTCTGAATATAAAACCTCTGCTATGACATATAGAAATGGGATCTGGTTTTTGTAATAATAGGTCTGACTGCAGGCTAGATGCTAAACTTTATTTCCAGGTCCCAGGTGGTTCTGAAAGCAAATGTCAGAGCCTTATTAAATGAGTTAACATTATTGTTAGTCAGAAAAAGTCAAGTGGGTCTTTTTTGTTTGCTAGGGGTTTTTTTTGAGATACTTCCCCATACACCTCCCCACCCTGCCTCCCACAATGTGGTTTTGGTGAACAGGTTGGCTTCCTTGTGGAAATTTTGCCCTCATTCAGTCTTAGACTTCATCCTGGTTACAAGGGGGAAATGCAGTAATTAGGTGTCACGATTTGGTGTAACACAGTTTAAGAGAACCTGGCTTGGAGATTGCTCTGTAGAGTCCGTAAATAATCCAACTGATTTCTGCACATGCTTCATGATGCTATGTCTGAATCAAAACTCTAAATTTGGGGAGCATCTGTTTTGTTCTGAGATTAGTTTATTTTTAGAAAATAAATAAATGAAAGTATTCACAACCTTCCATTTAGGGCGGAAAAAAATCAAATTTGATAGATGGTTTTCAACCACAAATAGTTGCTATTTCATATGTTCGTTGTCACAGTTTTCCTTTTATCCTGACATAGGGCAAGAGTTGTAATCCAACTGAGAGATGTTAATGCTGTCAGAGGACAGGAAGGGTAAACAGAAGGGGCATCAATTTAGAGCAAATGCGGTGCTATTCTGCTCGAGAAGGATAAGCAGCAGCAGATGAAGGAGGTCGTTCCTTGGACACTAAAATATGCTCAGAGCAATTGCAAGATAATTATAAATGCTCTCTGAATGTTAGTGACTTTGGGGTGTTTCACATTTACTGTGGTAAATGCTTCCCCACATTGCATCTCAGCTAGCTTATCAAAGAGGCTTTGCTTAGATGGGTGCAAACCCCTGAATCCTCTTTCTGCTGATGGGCATGATGCATGTGGCTGGCAGTAGGACAATAGAAGGGGGTTTTTGTTTGATTTTTAAGAAACAAGGAATGAGAATGAGAGACCTTTGTGATTTTGTTAAGATGCTTTCTTAAAAAAATTCTTACTTCAAGAGAAATACGAGTATTAGTGGCTGTCAATAGCAATACTGGTTGAGAATATCAAGAGTATGAAGGCATCATAATAAGACAGACAGTCTGGAAAAAGTAATTTCACAGTAAAATGCTACTGTTTCTTCTGTATGTCCATGTATGCCCTGTATTAGTGAATTGTTACTCTCTCAGAGTTCCTGATTGAGACAGAATCAGTGTAGGACACAGGACATTTGTAAGCAGAGAGTAAAGGACAGGATATATTAATTCATATTCATGGGCATGAATATTCATGGCATTGAACTTTGTAAATTTGTAACATGGACGTGACCAGTTGAGGAAATAGGCTTACCCAAATATAACTGTGGAGTAGTTTTAATCACTCAATAATAGATTTGAATGACTTCTACTGTATATGGTAACCAGGTTGTATTGGGTGCTTTTTTGATCAATAAATACTGAAAAATTAAAAATACATGATTTTGCTCCTAGAACACCAAGCCATGTTGAGGTTTCAGATACCGATTAAAATGACTTTAAAACGATGAACGAGCCATCAGATTGCCAGTCTTAAACATCTGGAATACCTAGTGCTCTATGTTCTTTCGAATCCCTGATTTTTAGCTGAAAAAGGGTTTTCATAGTTATTTTCATCTGCCTCTCTATTAGTAAAAACCTCGATTTTTCCATTTGTATGTGTAAGCATATAGCATGTAGTAACAAAGAAGTACTTTTGTGAGTTGTCGGGAATAAAGATAGAGTGAGAACTGGAAAATGCAAGCACATTTCAAAACACTAAAAGCAATGAAGATGGAAATAATCATATTCATTCAATCTGCAGTTGTTATAAACTATGGAAATCATGCTGATTCAAACACCACTGTTATTTACCTTAATTATAAATAAAAATATTCTCATTGAAAGAGGAAAAAAAATGTTTTCAATGAAGAATTATAATAAACATTGTTTTAACATTATCTTGTTGTTGTTTAAAAGAATTGTGAAGTTTCTCCTCTCTATTTTTCTCTCTCCCTTTTAGAGTTGTTTCCTGTCTCCTTTAGCAGCTCAGCATTTTCTTGCTTTCTTTTGAGTGTTAAAAGACTAACTGAAATCCAATGTATTGGAAGACAAACCCAAGGTTCCTAATTATCAAATTGCTTCAGTTCAGCTTCAGGTGCAAATTTGACCCAACTTACTGTAAAACCTTTTCATCTTATGAAATTCTTATGAGGAACAGTTCATGTTTTCAGTTTATGAATGAGGTAAACCAGAAGGAAGAAAATCTTGTAAAAGAAGATGCCAGTATTTTGCCTGTATTTTCTTGTGTGATTTTAGCCCGTGACATAGATGAGCTACGTTTCTGGAGTCATGTGTCTCCTGGCCAGAGGTGTTGGTGGATAATGGGATGTGCTAAGGAAGACTGTAGCAGCTGAGGGGAAATTAAAGTGTCCAGAGTTTAGACCTGATGAAGGAAGGAATATGTCTATCAGAAAGTTAAACTTACTTTGCATTTGTCTTTGACAAGCAGTGCTTCTCTATGTTTAATTAGGTAAGTTAATGACTTAGACCTCCTGATACTTACAGGATAGAGATAATAGTTTATAATAATTCATTTCTTAACCCCTCCCTAATGTCAAACAATTAATCTTCAAAGGCAGCATGTTTATTAAATTTGGTGATAGAAACTTGGAATATAAATGCCAAAATTTGAGCCGTGTAGTTTTTTTTTGTTTTTGTTTTTGTTTTTTAAATCTGTGCAGAGTTTTTTTAGGGAGAAGGTGTAAAGAATGCCCTGTCATTGGGATGAGGAAGTCTAGGTAAGTGGCCAGAGAGGAACTTATGCCCCAAGGACGTAAGGACAAACATTAATACACTGCTTTAGATCCCAGGGGAGAGCTGCCCTCCCTTCCTTCCAGCACTGGCAAGGCTGTATTGCAGCAGTTTGTATCTGAGTGTAATAATTAGGCTACCTATTTAAGTTTCTTATCTGAATGATAAGTAGCAAACACAGAAAAATAAATCCTCCGCTGTACAGGTATGTTGAATAACAGGTTGTCTTGTATAGTGTGCCAAACAGGCTTAAATAGGTATCAGACTAGATTGAGTTGATGGGCAAAGGTGGTCTCTGGTGTCCAGGTAAATCCACAGCTTCCACTTCAGCATCTTCCAGAGCAGCTGTTAACCGTTTCAGAATAGGAAGAAGCCTGTGTAAATAACAGTCCACGGCAAATCAGCAACTACATAGGCTGTTTACTCTATAAAGCTGTTAGTATTATAATCTGTTTTAATGTAAACATTGCTTCATACTAGCACTGATCATTGCAGTGAGTATCTGCCAGGGGAGAGATGTATTTTGGAGACAACTGCCTCCCTGACAGCCCACATATGGCAAACTTACCAGTGGTTTTGTGTTTGGTTTTGTTTGGGTTTTTTAACTTATGTGCGTAGAGTTATTTACCTGCCTAGGATCAGGCAGCTACATCTACTGAATGTGTTTACCTGGCCTGAGTATCCTCTGTATCAAGAGGAAATCAGGTGAGAAATTTGTAATTTTTTAAAATTTTCAGTTCACTAAGAAAATCTGTCAGTGCCCTGAATTCTTCATTCAGGATCAGTTAAATAAAATGATGCTAAGATATGTCCCTGTCATTTTTCAAAACAAGAATTATTACACTTTTATATGCCTGAGTCTTTTAATGTAAGGAATATAAAATGGTCATGAAAATATAGTGAAAGACTGAATATAGTATTTCAGTTAAACGCTATAAAATTTTCATTTATGTGTTTTGTCCAGAACAGAATCCTTTGATAATAGCATTAGTTTGATCCTTCCATTGCATTTTTCTCAGCATCAGGCTAGAAATTGTTGTTGTGTCCTGTTTTCTTTTCAAGTAGTTTCAATTACATAATAAATGTTATTTTGTAGTTCACTTCTGTATGAATTCTGTCATTTTGCTCTGCAAGGTCTGGCACTGCTATTCTGAGGGACTTCACTGGAGAGTGTATCCTTGTACTTCCAATATGCCGTTTTGTCTACTTGGCTACTTGTTCTGAATAGTTTGTTGGTTTTTTTTTTAAATCACTTCTTGATCACTTGTCCTAAACATAGCCTACCTCCCCCTGAAGTAACTTGGAAACTTACACAATATTTTGTTTGGAGTTAAAATGGGCTTATTTTTTTAAGTAACATATTTGACCTGAAAAGCCTGGCTTTCATGTTTGGAAAAATGTTGGGAGATGTGTTTTGTTCCCAAAGGTGTAGGTAAATATGTTTTTCTTTGTATTAAACAGGATAGACCTTCAGGATGATATTCTGTTGCTCGCCTTATAATAACAGCAAAAAAATGTATCCGCAACGTTTTCTGGTCCCTCAAGGTACCTACTCATACATTCACTGCAGCACTGAAGTAGAAGGTCTGAAGTTCTCCTCTGAGCTCAGCTGTCAAGTAGAGTCATACATCTTAAACTACAAAAATTGAAGTTGAAATAAAGAATTAGATTGTCTCAGGCAAGAGCATAATCGATGGTGAGAAACTGGGACTATAACTTTCTTAACATAGCTCTAGTAATTTATCTTGGAAAGGAGGTAGATTTAAGAGAACACGCTGAAACGCAGTATTGCTGTTTTAGCAGCAGTCATGGGCTGATCCTCACTTTACTGTTTCCAGCTTCTCTGAAAGTTGGTATATCTGATCACCACATCCATCTTCTCCCTCCCAAGCATTACTGTTAACCTTTTTGTGATCATCTCTCATGAGAATGCCTAAGTTATACTAGAAGTATTGTAATAAATTTAATGACGCTTTAAAAGTCTTTTATAAAAGGATTTTTTTCACACCATATATTATTTCTTTATTGATGATTCCTACAATTTAATACATGTCATGTAGAAACTTGTTCTTAAGGTGCTCATATTGTTCAATATCAAAAATAGATTTAAGGGAAGAAGGCATTGAGGGAGATAGGGCAACCCGTCAGGATCCTCTGCCTTAATATATCTGGGAAATTCTAATTTGCCATCAAAGTGGGAGTGACTCACTTGGTATGAAGTGCCAAGGTAACAGATGGCAATGTTGAAATATTCTCTGTTGTGCCTACCATCAGGTCTAGTGGAAAGAGAACTCAGGAGCAACAACATGCTGTAGTAGAGTAAATAATACTTGCTACCACTTTTTACACAGAGTGAGTTTGTTTGAAGCTGCTGGCGTAAAACTGAGCTGGATTCTTTAATGTGGATGGAATAGAAACGTTAGTTAGAAAGACAGGTTTATATTAAAGTCTTACTATCTAGGAGCAGATAAATTAAAATTTAATTCCAGTAGAAAAATATGAACTTGAATATTAAAGTTCAGTGGAAGCAAAGAGGGAAGTGTGCAACCCCTAGACTGCCCATGGGGATAACTCTGCTTCGGGACTGAGTGCCTGACTCTGTCTCTGCTTTCTGTCCCACATTCACATCTTGTTGATATTGCTGCTGCTGCTGCGGCTTGTGCCAGACTGATACTGATTTGAGGCAGTTCCTCATGACGAGTTGTAGTATGTGGGATTCTCTATTGTTATTCATCTATGAGGAAATCAAGTTCTGTTTGTATGGTTAAATTGGATTTGGAGGCAGCAGTTTGTCATAAAAGGCTCTATAAAAGTAATGCAGACACATCTGTGAAGTGTTAATGGCTATACCACCTTTACCTCAGTGGGAAGAGGAGGTATTGCAAGGAAATATTTGCTTAAGTTATTCCTTTGGAACAGGGACCTAAGGATTGGGACTTGAGTGCCGTGCTGTCCCTGCTGGCTTGGTCCGTGAATTTGGGGATGTCTCTTTGAACATTTGTTTCTTAGTACGTGGAAAAGTGACACAATGATACCAGGAATAACAGTATCAGCTGTAGTAATCTTTTGTCTACTCAAATGCACTTGAGTATTTGTAGGTGGCATCAAGTTCCTAAAAGCTGCTAAGCATTTGGAGAACATGGACACCCTTCTACTTAGTCTAGATCTTCTTCTAACTGCTCCATAACGGCTTTATGCTCTGGATCCTAAAGGTCAATTTCTAACACAGAAGGAAACAGAAAAGTAAGAATTCACTTTTAGTTTTCTGGGAGCATTGGTTGTTTCTTTCTTATCTGTGAAAGTCTGTTAAGGAAAGAGTTTTAATCATCATAGAAATAACTTCTTTGTGGAAAGTTAAGCAAAACAAGAAGAATACAAGGTACTTACAATGATATAATGAGTCTTAAATGATCTAAATTTTAAATATAGTAATCATAGATATTAATGTTGGTGCTTCTGATGGTAAACTGATTTGTCTTTGCATTCCTTTGGCTGGATTCCACTCAGAGCAGTAATTCCAGCTGGGCTTTTGAAACCTGAAGGAAACACCTTTTCTACACATAGATTGTCTTTTCCATTCCTATGTTAATTTCTTCCTGGACAAAAATATGGGGAGCTACCACTATTTAGTTTCAAATTAAGTGTTATTATATGATAGGTATTATTTAGTTCTTAACAAAAAATACATTTATACAGCTGTGTGGCAGTTTTTCCCTTCTTCTCACAAAAGTCTTTTTGTCTATAGTCTTACTGTTACACACATTACAATAAAAACTTAATCTTGTCTTATGTTTGTTTTTGCAAGGGAACAGAAAACAGTCCATGAACATATGTTTGACCCGTAGGAGGGATCTTTTTGGCTCATTCACTTTGGTTATGCTACCACCTTCAGCAGACGTTAGGAGTTTTATATATAAGGACTGTAGAGAGTCTGACCTGTAACATACTGTGCAAATGATTTACAATTTTTTATGGCTTCTTTTAGAGATACTTAAGATCCACAGGTTTCCTTGTAGGTAATGGTAGGTAAAAAGCTCACCTTCTTTCTAAGTGTGCTCACTGAAAATGAAATAGTTTATGCTCTTCCAGACAAAACACATGTACTGTCTGAGCGTTTCTGTATTACATCATATCCCAAATAGAAGGAAATGCACCAGAAAGGTAAAAATTGAAGATGTGTAAGATGGTTTAAGTTGTATGAAATTCAAGATTGGAAGAAAAAAAAAAATTAAATAAGAGCAACAGACAGACTTAAATGTTGCTTTAATAGCAAAGATTAGTTTTTTCCTTTAAATAAAAAATAGAGCAGATATATTAGTAATTCATATTCCAAGGACATATATAATTTGTTAATGATACAAGGTAGCAACAGTGCAGCTAAATGCATTCTCAATTTAGTTTAGTGTGTTTTCTGTAACCAGGCAAGTAAGACAGAGATGTTCTGCATTGTAACAAGCACATCATTAAAATGGCAGATGACCATAAAATTAAATCTTTCTGTCCCATGGGATCTTTCTGAATGTTAAGTGAAAGCATCTGCAGCTGATTATTTTGTCCTTATTAAGCTCAAACGGTCCAGAATCCTGAGTTTTTAAATGCAAGTTCATCTCTTATGTTGTGTATTTGTGATAAAGTAATTGAATAACAAGATGCAATATATTTTTAATAGCATAGACTTATCTCCCTGATTGATTGTGATTAGAGTCTGGGTTGAGATCTTCCTGTGCATGTATTGTTTTCTATCTAGAAGTCTGCTTGGCAGTCTTATGTCAGGGGTACTGCTAGAGCAACTTTAATACTTCTTAGGGAGTTCAGTTCATGTGGAAGTATGGTATCACCTATTTTTTTTATTTATAAGCCTGGCCGAATACTAGGAGATAAAGAGGAAGAGACTGGTATAAACTTGCAAATCTTGGATTTGCAATGTGCTTCTAGATTGTGTGAAATTAGCCACTCCCAAAACTGTATATTGCCTATATTGTATAAGCCACTGTCTGTATAAATACAAATTTAAAGGTAAGTCTTGCTTTCAGGCTAATATGCTTTGCAATATCTAGTTTACAAGTATGAATTTATCTTGAAAGCCACTTTTCAGAAGTGAGAGTAACTGTATTGCTAAAGCATTATCTCTCACAGTATCTGTGGCATACAGCAGGTACCCATGTTTTCCTATTTCTCTGATGCAAGACACAAGGGCAGGCTTCATTTTAGATCCATCACTGATGACTTCCGTATTTCTGTGTTCCTTGGTTTTGACTAGCTCTTACTGATTCTAATTTGAACCTAGAAGTGCCTGGAAAAAGTACTAAACTCAGTTTACGCAAAAGTCAGGAGGGTTGTATGACCACATCGTCTTTTCATATGGGGAAAATGGATTTTTCACCAATGATAAAATTTTTTGAATGTAACACACCTGCATTTGAAAACAAATTTTTTTTTCTAATGGCCAATTTTCATACATTGCATATAACAAGGTATATTTAACAACTACACGGTAGCATAAGTTAATAGTAGTGCCTTTGATCCATTCAATTTCTCTTTACTATTTAAACCATATTCATTTAATGTAAAAAGAAACCTGAAGGTGGGTTTCAGGAGAGCCTTTTCCACCTGAGAGGATATTTTTGTATGAAAAATGGGATACAGCGTTTTATTACACACTGCTATTAAATGTTGATAATATCTTGTCCTCTGTGTACTACTGTGTGTGTATAACATAAATATATGTGTTCAGGAAAAAGATGGCAAAAGTAAGGGACTTAATGAAAACTGAAAAAGTGTTGGTATGGGGATGTGTTCACTGCTGTAGTATTAATATGCTATTAAATTATTCCAGTTGACTGAGTAAAGCTATGTAGTTAAAATAGTCTAGGTTAATCTTTCTTTTTTCTCTGAGTAAAATTACAAAGAAGTTTTCTTCAGAAGTTGCTCCAGAGACAAAAAAAAAAAAAAAAAAAGACAAAAACCTCCAACAGAATCCTGTTGATAGAGAGTGACAGTGTAAAATAGGTGATGCATTCTGACCTGATGACCATTTGCTGCTTTTACTCTGACATATTTATTATGAAAGAAAAAAAATACCTAAAACATACCAGCAAATAGTCCTGACATGAGTGTTTTCTTGCAAACTGAGGTCATCCATACATCTGAAGGCTACAATTTTCCTGGTTTACAGCCTCCTTAAAGAGATTATACCTGCAAAACCAGCAGCTATATGCAATCAATTGATTGCTAAAAGTTATTATCCCCCTAGGATGCTTTCCTTTTTATATGCGCTAGAACATTACATTTAAAAATTAGGCCTGCTGTGAAACTAGCAGTCTTCAGCTGAAAAATGTCAATCCACTTGAAAAAATTTCAAGAAGATGCCTTATTTTGCCCTTCACTGGAAAAAAAAAAAAAAAAAAAAAAAAAAAGGTAGTCTGAAGGGGCTATGTAGCACATCCTCACTTGAGGCCAAATAATGTGCCTTGCTGAGGATAATGAAGACCTTGAGTGTGGAGTATGGCCTTGTGACTGTGCTGTCTTGCCTCTGTGTCTGAGGGAAGGTTGCAACGTGGCAGTTGGATCTTCACCAGCTCCTCTTGGGAAGATGATAGGAACTGAAGGACTTTGTGAAGAGCACTCCCCACTGAGCATCTTCCTATCTTCACCCTGATTAACAATTGACATCCCAGACTTTGGCGAGACTGAGCTGTTAGGTGTTTTCAGAACTTCTGCCAGCCAGCACAGGAACAAAAAGGATATACTGTGAGAAAACTGTCAATAACTCTTTAGGGTTAGGGAGTGTAAGGAAATATTAGCAGCTATGGGGCCAAATGCTTTGAAAACTCAGTGTCTCCAAGAAGCTGGAAGCATTCAGGCTAGCTTAAAGGGTACAGCTGTCAAAGAGGATGAAAAAAAGCAAAGATAAAATCTGTCCAGGACTGACACTGAGTTGAAGGATTTGTACAGGAGAGTTATAAAGGAAAAAGTTCCACTATAGGGAATTTAGTTAATGATGGGTGTCTGTATGGGTCAATGGAAAAACTAAAGATATTGCATCCAATTTTGCTTTACCTTCTTCAAAGTTGGCAGGGGTGCAATAGATAATAATAGAAACCTAATGCTAAAAGCTTTTAAACTTTGAATTTTACAAAAATCTAATTTTGGATGGTATTTTCTTGCCCTTGCAACATTATGCCAGTTCTGGTTTTGTCCCTGTTTGTATTTCACTTAGTTTCAGTTGGAGTTGCCATTTTGATATCTACCTATGAGTTCCCAAATTGCCAGGATCACCTATGAAAGTACTGGACTATCACTAGACCAATTCAAAAAGGAATCGGAGCACTACTCACCACATTATTTAGGAAAAGAGGAGCAACACAGCACGTGTTGAGCCAAATGCAACTCCAACTCCCACAGAAACCGTGGAGCTGCATTTTGTAAGACCATAATAGGCTGTTTATACTTGTTAACTTTGGTATTTTGTGCCATTCTGAATAAATCCAAATTAATTTGAATTCAGAAGTGAAGCTGAGATGATTTTTATAAATCTTTGAATTAGATTTTCCTTAACAAAACTTAGTTCTGTTTGCTTCCCAGTAATAGATAAAATTGGCTGAAATTAACTCACAAACATGTCTGAAGGCAAAAATGTAGTGTTACGAATGTATGGCTCTGCAGAGAGGGGGTTAGATTCATCAAAATTAACTTCAGCCATCTACAAACTGAAGATGGTTTTGGCTCCATTTCATGTGCTTTCAGTGAACACTGCAGCCCTCCATTTTAGCCATCTGCAATTTAAAGGAATAAATTCAGACTGCTGGCACTGTCATAATTTTTTCATTAACTGCAGTGGAAGGCACAGAAATGGGAAGGGTAAGAAACCTGTTTGGTTTTGGATGAAAACAGTCATGTAGAAGCTTGCTTTCTAATCAGACAGCATTAACCTGGAAATGTAAAAGTTTTCAATACCTGTGAAAGTCAAATATGATTGCTATAGGAACTTTGCCAAATGTAAAAATGGCATCAGAAGTAACGTGCGTGATGCAAAGAAACAACTCAATATTTGCAGGCTGTCAGGCTTGTAACAGTAAAGGGGGAAGCTAGATTTATTGGAAATGGGTATCTTATGAGGTTTGTCATCTTCCCTGGTGACTGCCACTCTTCATTTCCACACTGAACTGTATTCAGTCAGACTATGTAGCAGGTACACGGAAGTGTATTAACTAAATCCTGTTAGACTTTTTGTACGTGAGCAATGAAGGAGGAGAGGTTTAGGTAGCAGCACTCTCTAAAAGTGAAGTTCATTACTGATACGGAAGAAACAGCTTGCTTAAAAATAATTTTCTAAAATAAATCATTAGAAGAATGAAGTAAAAGTCAAAAAATAATTTTAATTTTTTAGTGCGAGCAGGTAAAATTTTGCCTACTGTTTTTATTTAAAGCTGGATTAATTTTTGACTTTGACTTTTTTTTTAAGTTATTTTTCAAAGTAACCTTAATGTTATATCAGTTTTATTCAAAGCAGAGCATATGATATATGGTGTATGATATAGAGCAATTCTGTGATTGCTCAAGTGCACATTAACCCATTTTCATACTGGTTTCTGGGTTTGGATGATCAGTCTCAGCTTGGCATTTAGCTGAAATTCAGATTTTATTAATGTATTAAATTTAAATTAAAATAACTTAGTTCCAAAAGTCTGAATAAATAAGAAATTAGGGTTTTTTTCTGACCAGTGTTGCAATTTGTCAGCTATGTTAGTGGAAGTTTATGAAGCCTCATGTCTGCTTGGACTGAAGTGAGAAGGATTTTGTGTCTTAGGGGGTCAGTTGCTGTCATGTATTTCTGTCGAAGTCCCAGGTGATGAGCGCTACACTGGTATCAGAAAAGAGGGAGAGCTCTTTGCCTTTGTTACAGCTTGTCTTTTTGAGCAAGATAGATCTTTGACGCATCGTCAGAAAAAACTTTGTGGTGTGCTGTTATTCATTGTTTATGGGTAATAATAATAGTACTTTGTATATACATAACTGTTTTGATTTAAACTTTCTCAAGTGCTTTATGAGAAGGATAAACATGGAAAACCTGGGAAGACTACTCTGGGCCCTACCACAGCACAATATTCTGTCTCTGGCAGTGGCCAAGGACTATTTCTGAAGTCCAGCCTCTAATCCTTTGCAACTTGGTTGCTTCCCAAAGTCAGGGATGGTTCATCCAAATTTTTAAACCTTAGCAGATTTCTTTTATAGTAATTTTTCTAATCTGCCCTACATAATTTGTAGCACCTACAACATCCTGTAGCAGGAAGTTCATGGTTTAACTACACCTTGTGTGGTGAACTACCTCCCTTT
The DNA here is from genome assembly GCF_034619465.1 of Leptosomus discolor. Classification (NCBI taxonomy): domain Eukaryota; kingdom Metazoa; phylum Chordata; class Aves; order Leptosomiformes; family Leptosomidae; genus Leptosomus; species Leptosomus discolor. The sequence continues at coordinate 37,022,780 of NC_141395.1, read as the reverse complement.
TTTGGGGTCTTCAGCTGGTCTAATGCTAATGTCATTGATTGATGACTGGTTCTTCTGTTAGAATAACGAGTAACTGCTTCCTGTTCAACCTCTCCACGTCATTTTTGTTTTTAAAACACTTACACCCTGATTATAGTTAGAGTGACTACAGCACAGATATACAGGATTTATGTATCTTAAGGTCTTGTTCCATATCCTGTGATATATATATAGCCATATACTTTTTTATCCAGTAAAACTGTTAAGTTTGGATTTTCTTAATTTTGACTGAGTAGTTCTGATTCTACCTCTGCTGAATAAGGTAGTGTTTACATGGGTAAAAATGGCAGGTTTAAAGTGGAAGTGATCAAGACGTGTATGTGGCTTTTGTGTTTGTACAGACTGCGGGAGCTGCGTGAGGACACTGACACGATCAATGTGATCTAACAAGTGAACCTTTATTTCTGTGTTTCCAGTGCAATTTATAACCCTCAACCACACCCAATAAATACTGATTGGCTTCATCGCAAATAACAGCCCATAGTCCAACCTGATTGGCCACATTACGAGTCATGTTCAAGTCACGTTCACAAATGTTCACACCCATCTTCTTCAAGAATTAAAACTGCGTCATTAATGGCGGCTGTCTCTTCTCCTGCACCTGTAAGATGTTCATGCCCCCTGCACCGGAAGTTGTTTATGCTTTCAGCAGTTCCGGTACGTCCCAGCTCAGGTTCTCTGGAAAGGCTGGATTGTTCACATGTCCCTTATTTCATAAATATCCTCCCACACATCCCCCTTCTTTTTTTTTGAACAATCCAGACTTGTTTTACAGCCTGCTCGATCATTGAGCTTATGTACCGTAGGATACAAGGTAGCATCAGCAGTACAATTAATATCATGATAACAATAAGGATACCATACTTTACCCAGTGTAGTAACCATCCACTTATACCCCAAGATCTCAACCACGTGTCCAGCGGAGAACGATCAATGCCAATCTTTTTAATATTCTTTTGCAGATTTTGTATATGCTTGTGAAATGATCAGAAAGATTCATGCAACACAATCCCTCAAAATCTTCACACCCAGGACCTAATGCCAATAGCAAAAAATCTATAGCAGCTCTATTCTGTAATACTGCATGTCTAACACTATCTACATCTTCCAGCAATTCTGTTAGTATGCTTGAGGTCAGATTAATTTGCTTAGCAGTCCAGCATGCTAAATGCGATAGTTCTCGCAAGGCATTGCCTCCAGCAGCTCCTGGCAAAAATAATGATAAAGCAATTCTAGAAGCCCTTCCCAGAATGAACCCATTCCTTTGCTGTGTATTAACATTGGTGGCTCCTTACTGTTACCTTCTAGACTTAAAAAATTCAAAACATACAATGCTTTCATCAGTTGATCATTAGGCAACCAACCCTGGGTTCCCCCTTTTTGCTTTAACAACTTTGCTTTTAGTGTCTGGTGAGAGCACTCAACAATTGCCTGACCGGTAGGAGAGTGAGGCATACCTGTACGATGGTTAGTACCCCAAAGATTGCAAAAACGTGCAAAGCAAAGCGAAGCATAAGCAGGTGCGTTGTTTGTCTTAATTTCAAGTGGAATGCCTAAAACAGCAAAGCATGCATAAAGCTGTCGCTCAACATGTCATGTATTTTCATCAGTCTGTGCGGTAGCTGTCCCATGTGTCTTTTTTTTTTGTTGTTGGTTTTGTTTTTTTTTTTTTTGAGAAGCGGCAAAGTGCGGTTAAGAAAATATCTTCTATATAATGATAACAATAACACTCTGTCTCATTCACGCATTCAAATATTGATGACCAGTTTTTACACTATCACACAAGGAGCTCCTTTACACCATCCACACAAAAGACATAAGAAGACGCTTACAAATATGATTACTACAATAGCAACTATAGCATTAAGCAGACTAACCCCATTCACGTAGTTATCAGTGCGAGTGGTGAAAATACACGTTGACATCAATGCCGATCAGTGCACAGTGTGAACATTTAGCAAATTACAGAAACAGACCAGAAAGAATACCTTTTTCCGTAGATGGACCGTGTCTGCCCCTGCAGCAAGCCAGATGAGTCAGGGAGCCCCTCCAAGAAAGGGTCCCGGGGCGCACCTAGGGAGTCCCAGTCCTCATTGGCTCCTGCAGCCAGACAGAGATTGTTGCATCTGGGTTGTCAACTGAATCTGAGAAAACTCAATAACAACTACGTGTTATCAAGCAGGTATTTTCCATTCTCCATTGCACTTCAAGAAATCTGTCAAAGGCTTTTATATGTTTTATGCAGATCCCCCTTTTTCCATCATCTTTTTTAATTAGATTATCTTTACAAGCAACTTGAGCTGTTTCATAAGGAACACTGCTTTTTAAATTACATAACTTTATAGGCAACCTGTAAATGAATCCTGAATTTCTTTGCCTGCTTTTGATAAAATGTGTCATATTTTACAGCCAGTTAACATCGTGAATAAAAATAGCATTTTGAAGCTTTATCTTTGACCAGACACATACAGATCATAAGACAGTTTAAAAAAAAATAGTTTTAGAACAAGGACCTGCTTTGACCCTATTGCAATGACTGAAAAATTAAGCACTTTTTAAACCTGCCTGGCAAGCACAAACCTACAGTGCGATTAGAATTTGGTACACCGTGTAACTGCGAAAGTTTGATTTACAGAGGGACTGAAATGAGTTTACATTGGCTCATAAGGTGACCTATTGTCCCGCAATTGAAGTATCTCTTTTGCTTGCCTCCCTCCTTTCTGTCTATGAGGGGTCGAACAGCACTGTATACAGCAGCAGCAAGTAAGGACGCGGTACCATTGGTGCGTTCTATAACTTCAAGCATATCAGCTACTTGTGCATCTCTGGGTAGGGTACTTAAAGCTCTTTTTGTTGTATCATTAGCATTCTCAAAGGCAAACATTTTAAAAACCTTTTCCTTCATTCCCTCATCCAAATCTGGATGACTTCTAATAACCTGATCTAAACGATCAATAAAAGAAGGAAAACTTTCTTGTGGATCCTGCTGAATGTTGGCAAAGGAATATACCTCTCCTGGTTCCCTGATGGAAATTGTTGCTTGGTAAGCTAACTGCTGTGACAACTGTAATACCTCTCCTATAAAACCGTGTTGTAAGCCCATATTTGCAAAAGGACCTTGGCCCATTAACATTTGGGCTTGTATACCATACAATGGATCTCCCTGCTGCCGAGGTCGTGCAGCTTCACGGTCGCAGAGTTGCTGCCATGCCTTGGTAAACATAAGCTGTTGAGAAGGGGACAAACGAATGTTAGCAATCTGTTGTGAATCAAGTGGTAACAAAATATCTGCTGTAAAAATAAATTGTAATAATTGCTGAGTATAACTAGATTGAAGCCCATATTGTGATACTGCTAAACGTGCTTTTTCAAGGGTTTTCCAATCAAACGGTTCCCATTTTCAACCTCCTGCCTGATCTGTAACGATAGGAAAGGCAGAAGGAAGAAAATTTCCTTCAATTAGGGCATCACGAATAACTCCTTTCCATCTTCATCCTGCTTCTTGTTCATTTAATAGTGTGTTTGAAAATGAAGTAGTTGGCACAGGCATTTGTGACAAAGGCACTGGTAGTGATGATGGTACAGCAAAAGAATTATGAGTCGCAGCGTTTTCTGGATTCTTCTTGTTGCTATCCACTGCGGTATTGAGTTCCGATAGTTTGTTTATGAGTTGCTGTAGGACTTCATCAAGCAGTTCCTTTTTCTGCTTTTGTTTCGACATGATCCCCGGAGAAAGAGAGTCTTCCTGTAGGCGGGCCGTTGTGATGGCAGGATAAGGGCGGGATTCTGGGCGGGTCGTTGTGACAGTGTGATAAGGGCGGGATTCTGGGCGGGTCGTTGTGATGTCGAAATAAGGGCAGGATTCTAGGCGGGTCGCTGTGACGTCGCAATAAGGGCAGGATGTTGGCTGGGTCGCTGTGTTGTCAGGATAGGGGTGGGATTTGGGTGGGTCTGCTGGTTCGCGTACTTTCCCCTTTTCTTTGCCCACGCCCTCTTGTAGTTTTTCCGTGTTCTCTTCCAAGTCCCTTGTTACTGCGATCGGGTTGATGCCATTATGGCGCACCTCCTCCTCCGAGGGTGCGGTCCCCGCGGAGGCCCCATCAGCCTCCGAACTCACGGTCTGTGTCTTGTTAGCAAGGGTCAAGGGAGGTGGAACAGGAACAGAAATTCGCGTAGAAAAAATAGAAGTAGTAGTTGTTGGCGAAGAACCGCCAGAAGAGGGGATAAAGGCAGCAAAGGCAGAAGCTGTAGCAGCTCTTTCAGCTTTCATACTACGCAACATCTCCATAAGCAATTTCCATAACGTGGCGTACTTGCCTGCTTCTTTTGCTCTCGCTCCCCCTGAGCTTATATCTTCCCATAACTCTTTACCTATGGCGTCCCACATAGCGAGTTCAAAAGCAACTCCCACAGAAGGGATTAAACTTCTATTCCATGCCCATAATAACAGCCCTTTAAGAGCTGAGGATTCATACTTAAGTCCTCTCACTGAGAGTATGTGTTGGAGCAGATTTAGGACAGCCTCCTGTTGCTTGTCCAACCCCATCTGTCTCCCCGACCGCTCACCTGATCAGGGTGAGATTCCGTAGTCGTTTCACAACGAGGTGCGCACCTTCCTTTTCGCTCCTTCTTCCTGGTAACTATGTGAGTCACCGCTGAGCGACTGGGCGGATCGCTGTTACTCTTTTTTTTTTTTTTTTTTTTTTTCTAATTACTCCACTGGGGCAGCGGATCTCTTTCACTCTTCCTCTCCAAGTCTTGCAACTTTGTTCTGAGGAATCTGAGGGTGCCTGTTCGGGCGCCACTTGCGGGAGCTGCGTGAGGACACTGACACGATCAATGTAATCTAACAAGTGAACCTTTATTTCCGTGTTTCCAGTGCAATTTATAACCCTCGACCACACCCAATAAATATTGATTGGCTTCATTGCAAATAACAGCCCATAGTCCAACCTGATTGGCCACATTGTGAGTCACGTTCAAGTCATGTTCACAAATGTTCACACCCATCTTCTTCAAGAACTAAAACTGCGTCATTAATGGCAGCTGTCTCTTCTCCTGCACCTGTAAGATGTTCATGTCCCCTGCACCGGAAGTTGTTTATGCTTTCAGCAGTTCCGGTACGTCCCAGCTCAGGTTCTCTGGAAAGGCTGGATTGTTCACATGTCCCTTATTTCATAAATATCCTCCCACAACAGACCTTCTCAACAGTGGGGAATAAAGATCTGTAAATATTTTACGGTTGAAAAGGCAAAAATAAGAACATTCAGGATGAACAATAATTTTTAGACACATAACTTTTATGGGAAAACAGCAGAATTTAAGGTATGTATGGAATGTGTTGAGTCCAGGACAGAAACATTTGAAATACATCTGTATAGCCCAGAGGCCAAATAGACTGTTTCTGCAGTTAAATAATGATTGGATTTCATAGCCTGTTTATTTACAGGGGATAAACAAGCACATTTATGCAATGTCTGTAATGAAAGTCTTGCCTGTATATGAGTTAGTGGTTTTTTCCTCTTGGTGTATGTAGGATCTGCCATCCAGAATTAGGTTGATATTTTGCTTGTTTTAAAGATCAGTTTCTCAAATAAACTATAAAGTAAGCCTAGTATTCTTCAAAGAAAATTACTATTGAAAAGCAAAGTGAACCCTTAGCTAGCACTCAAAAAAGCAATATAAGAAGAAAAAGAATTTTTGCAGCACCTTGAAGACTAACTCTCTCTATATGTTAATAATAAACTCCCCAATTTCCCAGGAGTACAATTTTTATAATACAGTTTTCCTGCCTTAGGGTTTATCTAAATAAATTATGCTGGCTATATTCTAAATTAAAAATTGTTTGGTAACATCATGATGGGATATGTGATAAGTTACAGCGTGCTATAGCTTTTCTCTAAAGCGTGCAAATTGCTTTATCTTTGGTTATCTGTGGTCTAATGAGAGCGCATTTTTTTTTCCCAAGCATTTTTTTTGCCTTGTTATCCTCATACAACATGGAATTTTGTGGTATCTGAACGCTTACTGAGCAGTTTTGAATACCTAGAGAAAGCTTGATGCAGCTACACTAATAACAAGAGAGAAGAGTAGTGCCTGTATGCTAATGTCCAAATAATGTTTTTCTACTGGCCGTCAGAACTAATTTATTGATATCAAAATAGAATAATTTACATGCAGGCATTATCCTTTTCGTTTCCAGGGAAAATATGAAATCCATGGCATAAAGCCACCTGTGACACTGTATCACAAAGACTTTCTCAAATCACGAACTGTATTTTAATTTACTTAATGCAGGCTGTGTTTGGAGCTGGTTTTGTAATCTTTGTCCTGGTTTTGTTGTCAGTTGGAGTGGTCCTATAATACAATAGTGTCTATGGCTGAAGTTTCCCATGCTGCCTTAATGTACGGTGTGCAATAACTGTTTTCGACAGAAGTGCTTTGCATGGAAAAGCAAGAATGGTAGCTGTTGCTTTCATGGTATTTTGATAACTGTATTTTTACAACACTATGATTTAGCGTGATTGAAGAAATACAAAAGTCCTATGAGGCTCTATCACAGTTCTTGATGGAACTGTAGAAAATTACAGAAGAGGTCAAAGTTACAAGAAAAAGTAGTAAAGGAAGGTGTAAAAGGCATTTGCTTTTTTAAAATGTCATGACATGGAATTTGTCTAGCAATATCAAATACTAAAGGTGTAATGTTTCACAAAAAGTTGCTGTGTTTCAATTGATGCAGTTGGTGAGTACAAAACCTTAGCAGGCATAGCTAATGTGGTGAACAGTATTTGGTAGTGCTTCTTAATAAGCAATGATTTTGCTGGACAGAGAACCGTGTAATAGCATCTGAAATTTCTAGAGAAACTGTCTTCATGTGTTGATCTCTGCATACATCACAAAATTTATTTTGTAAAAGTACGAAAGAAAATTTAAGCTCTTTCTCTTCCAACCATTATATATTTTTCTAGTCCTAAAGAAGCCATCTTTGAAGTAGGTGGGACGGAGACCCTTAAGGTATTTATCTGTTGATGGTGAAGGTAGCATAGGGAAGCATTAAGGTATTCATTAGGAGCACTGTGTACGAGGAGCTGTTGTGGATTTATCCATCTTAATTTGTGTTGTACAACTAATGTGTTTTCTGGCACTGTAACAGCTTTGTGGCATTTGTATCTTGCTTACAAATACCAATCATTCACTTGACTGCACTGTCAGAACAGAAGACTTAGGAGTGGACTGAAAATGTCAGCATCCCTTTGAATGCAAATTATATTTTTCAAAGGCTTCATACAATTAAAATCTATGAAGTACAAATTGATTTAAGCTGATGCTGTTGTCATGGCATTAAACACTTCAGACTACAACAAGTTTGGAGTATTTTGGCAATGTGCCACAGGGCTTATCAAGCTTTTAGCTTGATCAGCATAATCAAGCATTTTAGTGTGGGTCAAGGTGCAGTTTTGAAGTCGGTTGCTGGGTCATCCCCACTTGCCACACATTCACATTACAGAGCAGTTTTCAAGTGACCTACCTTTAGGTGCATCCTAGCCTGCTCCAATGGACCATGCAGCCTTTGGTGGTGGGAGAATCAGACAGAATCACAGAATGTTAGGGATTGGAAGGGACCTCCGGAGAATATCTAGTCCAACCTCCCTGCTAAAGCAGGTTCACCTAGAGCAGGTTGCACAGGACTGCATCCAGGCAGGCTTTGAATATCTCTGGGGGAGGAGACTCTATAACCTCCCTGGGCAGCCTATTCCAGTGCTCTGCCACCCTCAAAGTAAAGAAGTTTTTCCTCATGTTTAGATGTAACTTCCTAGGTTCCAGTTTGTGTCTGTTGCTCCTTGTCCTGTCGCTGGGCACCACTGAAAAGAGCCTGGCCCCATATTCTTGACACCCAGCCTTTAGATATTTATCAGCATTGATGAGGTCCCCTCTCAGTCTTCTCCAGCTGAACAGCCCCAGGTCTCAGCCCTTCCTCATAGGAGAGATGCTCCAGTCCCCTAAGCATCTTCCTGTATTCCTCGCAAGCAGCCAGTCCCTTTTTCCACATTCCGTAAACTTCCTTTTCCATTTGAGTTTTTCCAGAAGGTCCTTGCTTTTCCACTCAGGTCTGCTGCCTGCTTTGCTTGATTTGTTACTTGTAGGTATGCACCAGTCTTGAGCTTGGAAGAAACATTGGTTGAATATTAACCAGTTCCCTTGGACCCCCTACCTTCTAGAACCCTAATCCAAGGGATTCCTCCCGGCAGGTCTTTGAAGAGGCCGAAGTTATCTCTCTTGGAGTCCAGGGTTGTAATCCTACTGGTTGCCCTGCTTCTCCCATGCAGGATACTGAATGCCATCATCTCATGGTCACTGTAGCCAAGTCTGCCCCCAGCCTTCACATCCCTCACCCGTTCTTCGTTTGTTAGCACAGGGTCCAGCAGCCCACCTCTCATCATTGGCTCCTCCACCACCTTTGTCAAAAAGTTATTATCAGTGGTCTGCAGGAACCTCCTGGACTGTGTGTGCCTAACTGTGTTGCCTTTCCAGCAAATATCAGGGTTGTTGAAGTCTCCCATGAGAACCAGGGCCTGTGAACATGAGACTACTTCCAGCTGTCTGTAGAAGGCCTCACTGACTTCCTCCTCCTGATTAGGTGGCCTGTAGTACACACCCACAACAGTGTCAGCCATAGTAGCCTGCTCCTTAGTTCTTACCCATAAGCTCTGGACTTGTTCTTCATCACCCCCTAGGCAGAGCTCAATACATTCCAGGTGCTCTCTCACAGGTTATAGTCATCAAAAAATGTCTCATTGTCATAAAAGCCAAAACGCTTGTGACAGCACCAGCCATGAAGCCAGAAGTTGATATGCATTATACATCTATTTCTGGCTGCCTCCTTCCTCCAACTGGTAAAATTGAGAAAAAGATAACTTGGGCACCAATATTTTTCACTTTCACCCCCAGAGTTTTGTAGTCTTCCTTGATTCTGCCCAGATTCTGGCTTGCGATGTCATTCATGCCCACATGAAAGAATAACAGTGGATAGTAGTCTGTGCTCTTGACAAGTTGAGGCACCCTCTCAGCAGTGACTCGGATCTCAGCTCCCGGATGGCAGCATACCAATTGTGACTTCCTGTCAGGTCGGCAGATGAGCTCCTCAGTACCCTTTAACAGAGAGTCACCCGCTATGAGCACTTGTCTGTTTTTACGGTATCCACCATGTGCTGCTGATACATTTTTTTCTATTCAGACCTTGCTCTCGGGTGTCTTTAGCTGTTAAAGCTTCATATCTGGTTTTAGTCATGATGCTGAAGTGCGGAGACTGGAGCAGAGTCCTGCTTCTGTGGGTCAGCAGGGTCCAAGGTGCCTCATTGTCAGTGGTGTCTGCTACAGGGACATGGTTATGAAACTACCTGTCTGTCTCTGTTCCTCTAATACTGCACAGTTTTTAACTGCTTCTTGCAGCTCAGACACCTGATGTAACAGATCCTCAACCTTTTGCAGGTACTTACCTTTTCACCAGAAGAAGGGTCTGGGCACTTGCTGCAGCCTACGGCCTGTACTGAAGTCTCCCTTTTCCAGTTTCATCTGAGTGGATGCGTCAGACAACACAGGTTTTCTCTGTAGGAACACTGGCGAGTGCCCACCATTTTGGCAGAGTCCTAGAGCACTTCCCTGGGCTGTGGGCCTACAAAGAGGGTGCAGGGCCCTTCCTGCGCACCTTTCCGCCAGAAGTAACGTGCTGCGCCCTGTTTGCCTTCCCTGGTCGCATCGCTTCTGGCTGCAGCACTCCCCGGGGCTGTTGTGGTCTCCTGCAGTTGCTCCTGGCCATGCCCAAGCTGCTTCAGTCATGCCCACGAGAGCTGCCAACTCCTGGCAGGGATCTCTGCTCTTCCTCGGGTTTCCCTGGCCCCGGGAACCTCCATGTCTGCCTCAGTCTAGTGCCCAGCCACAGAACTTACTGTTGCCACCGCTGCATTCCTCGCTGGCTGAGAGAAGACTACTTTTAACCCCAAGGTAGGCCTCCTGAAATCTGCTCCCATTGCACCACATGATTTACTAATGCAGGCATAGGCCAAGTTTAACTAATGTTCCTTCTGAATTTATTTAATCTTTTTGTTTGCCCAAGCTGTTACCTTGTCCCCCTTCACCACCTTCCAGTCTCACACATGTATTTAGCTGTTCACTAGCTTTTTGCTTTTTTTCATAAAAGAAGTTACAAGCAACTATCCCATCATCTTAAAAAAAAAATTAAAAACGGATAATAAATCTCTTTTCCATCTAAATTCAGTTTCCCCTTCTACTTCATATCCATGAACTACTTTGCATATGACTAACTGATCTTTAGGTTTTTTCACCTGTAACACGTTTCTTGCACCTTTTGTAGCAGCTGTTACTGAAATTTTTAATGATCTGCTTTTAGCAATTTGTTTATATCTGCTTTGTCCTCCTCATCTGTCTTGCTTGCTTAGTCACATTCAAAACTATTAACCGATAGTTTCCTAAACCTCTGTCTTCCCTGGGCTTTTAGGCTACCAAGATTGTTCCCTCTTTATCCTACCATATTGGCAAATTATTCACTTAAGCAAATCAACAATAGAACTGGAAAAAGAACAAAGGAAAGCAGCATCCAACTGACCTGTTGTCCTATGATTAAAGAGAAATTCTTGACATGAACTGTAATCCAGGACAATGTTTTAAGATATGGGATTTGAGGTGTGTTGTAGGGCTGGTCTCTGGTGGAAGGAGGTTTACTGCATATTATTGTAACAGGAGCTGGTCTTCTAAAAGGGAGAACATAGCCAAGGGGCAGTGAAAAGAATGGATACAAAGTCAGAAAAAACGTTAATTTAGCACAAAATCAAGATACTGGAAAACAACATTAATCAATACATCAAATAAGATGAAAAGGAGGAATGCTTTGCCTTTGTGCAAATGTTAAGTGGTTGCAATAAATAAAAAGTAATTAAATCCCTCATTTGTAATAAATTTGAACAGGTTGCTAATAATGTAGCCTAATGGGAAAATTCAAATGATTGAAAGGCTGAAAACATATTCAAATAGTACTGAGAGGGAAGAAGAGCAGAAGTGGTGGCTCAAATATGTGGAATTTTTCTATGTTCATAATAATTTATGAAGTAATTCTCTTGTATAACTCCCAGCTCCACTTTCTAACATATAATTTTAAAAATGGAGATCTAATTCACTGTGTGCAGTAGGCCACCAGCAGAGAGCAACATGGCCGGCTCCTTAAAAGCCTCCTTTGTTGTGTAGGAAGAAAAATCACTATTGTAGGAGGCTTCAATTTGTATGATGTTACTGGAGTAACACTGCCTTCTAACAGCATTGTTTGAATTTCTTCAGATATACATATATCTAATGTACATAACTGTAGATGATTAATTTCCTTCTGCAAAATCTAATTTTGAGAGAATTCTATATTAGACCTCATCTTCAGAGATGAAGACAAAATTAGTGATGGCTTAACTGCCGAAGGATCTAATTAACCAAAGTACAAAAGAACATCAGTTAGCTGCATTCTGAGTGGCAAGAATGACTTTAGAAAACCTGTGCGTGTGTGTGTGTGTGCATGTATGCATATATACATATATGTGTGTGCTTGGTGCACTGAAGAGGCCAGCTTTTGAGAATAATTGTGACACTTCTGATTAAAAAGAGAACTCACTGAGGGCAGGGGAGAGTAGCTAAAATAAATAAACAAAAAAAAAAAGTGAAAGGGAAGTTGATGCTAGTGATTATGAATCAGAATCTAGAAATTGTAGAAAGCTATTGAGGAATGTGTGTGTGTGTGTGTGTGTATACATATGTGTTCATAATAATTTATGAAGTCATTTTCTTGAATAACTCCCAGCTCCACTTTCTAACATGCAAAATAGAGATTTTTTTCATGGGCACCAATTCACCATGTGCAGTAGGCCACCAGCAGAGAGCAACATGGCCAGCTCCTTAAAAGCCTCCTTCATATATATACACACAAATATATGTATAGATAATACAGATATATAATACATATATATCACATGTATTGTATATGTATGTAAATATACCCCTAAATAAGTCAATGGTGAGGTAGAATCAACATTGTAAAATATTATTTTTTCAATTGTACTAGAATACTGTATGAGATATATATATAAAAATAAGTAAACTTAACTTTAAAGTATGATTACTTCATTAGTAATGAAAACTGAAAGGTTTTAAATAATACCATAGAAATTAAAACTAGAGGAGTTTGAAATGATAATGCAGAAATTTCAGAAATTCTGGGTAAGTATTGATGTTATGTGTTTGGAAAAGAAAGCAGAAGAGCGTGACAAAATTTCATTACAACAGTAGCTAAGGATGCTTAATAATGAACATTTTACAATCAACAGGTTTGAATTACAAGTCTCTGAGAGTTTTAAAGAATCTGCTCAAGTCATTCTCTGAGTCATTACTGTTGATTTGTAGTAAGTCATAGAATATTGGGGAAGTTCCAGACGGGAAGAAATCTAATGTTGTGCCAATAAAAGGCTAAATGAGACGACCCAGATAGTTATAAGTCTGTCAGCCTGACATTGATCTCAGGCAAAATAATGGAATGGTTTCTAAAGGACTCAATTAATAAAGAATTAAACAAGGGTAATGTAATTGTTGCTAATCAGCATGGGTTTATGGAAAACAGACCTTGTCAAATTAGCTTGGTATCATTTTTATGATATTACAAATTTGGCTGATGTAATGAAGTTCTGTAGGGCACTGACTTGGTACAAAGTATTGATGAAAAGCTGGAAAAACCTAGGTGGTTATTTTGCATTGTAGAAGGAAGATGAGTAAGTTCAGACCTTTATGGTTAACAGCATAATAATTATTTTTGTACTGCTTACAATGGAGAATGATGTAGCTTGAAAACAGACACTGGTTTATTTTCCACTGAGTTAGAGACTCACTTACTATACAGTGCTGTCTCCCTAGAGCATCATGTATCCCAGTATTCTGCTAAAAATAATGAAGATATCAATTACTGGTAAACACCATTCTGGTTCAGACGGTGAATTATGAGCAGTGTGTTTGAATGCTGTGTGATATCAAGATTACAGGTAGAAGGAAAGGTGAAGGTAGCTAAGCATGAGAAGTGTGATAGGTGAAGATTTAAGGGGTGTAAGGATGGTAGGTGACAACAAAATCATGTTTCTATTCTTACCTCAGCCTACGTTCCTCTTTGCTTGATTGACAAGTTGTGTCCTTTTGCTGATTTCTTTGGGTATGTCAGTTAAAGTACATGTACAGCACCTAGCACAGTCAAGTGGTACATCATACTTCCCAGAAGTGGGAATTTTGTCATTTAAAAAAAAAAAAAGGCGTGTTGAAATAGTTTTCTTCTTTCAGCCTCTACTATCAGAAAAAATGTACAAAGTCTAAAATATAACAGCATATATGGAGATAAAATATATGGAGATAAAAATTAACCATTTTTACTGAGTTCTACTACAATTCTCTCAATCTCTTCTTCTTATGTAAATTATTGGTTTTGTTTCCTATTTTAGGAATTAAATATAATCAGAGTTTTTTTTTTGTTTTATACTGGTTGTTTGTAAAGCTTCCTGGAAACATTAAGTTCTGTTCTTATGAGAATTAAGATCTTGTTGACAAAGCAGAGAATAGAATTAAAACTTCCAAATTTCCATTGACCTTGGTTGATGAAGAGCTTACTGAGCAATGCTGCAAGAAATTTTCATACATTTGTCTTGCCCACAAGTTTTTATGGGAAGACCAACTTTGTTCCACTCAAGAACTTTCATATGAATAAGGTGATGTTCTCAGTTAGAAAAACGACCTAAAGACCACTTTGGACAGTTCGTTTCTCATCGTGATCTCGATCAGGTTTTGCCAATGTTTTATGCAAAAAATGGAAAACAGAAGAAGTATTTCTGAAGTTGGTTCAGGTCTTAAAGAGCTGTAAATAGTTTTTATCTAAACACATTGTAATTGCTTGAATAATTAATTTCGAAGAATTGATTTCGCTTTATGTGTTTTTCAGATTTGTTTCCCTCTTTTAATTTATGCTAATCTATTGACATGCAGATTTTTTGGTCCAAGTAAATAAAAATTACGTGATAAAATCCATCCAGGACAAATTAGTTATCTGATCAGTATCTTGTCCTCAGACAGTATGATGAGCATATATACATGCATAAACAGGCAATGGGTAGAAAAGTTTTACATATCCTTGTGGAAGTTCATGGCATTGAAAATGTTTTTATAACTTCATAAATTTCTTTTTGAGAACAAGTAAGCGAAGGAAGTACAAAAAGGTGATACACTTTCATTGAAAACATAGTAATTCTCTGTTTAAAATGAACAGAAGTACACTAGATTTTAAAATTCTATAAAATTTAAAATTTACAGTACTGAAGGAACTACTGTAAAAACTCCAGTACCAACTTTAAGTGTGTACTGTTTGATACCATTACTCATTTATGTAGATATATTAATTATATTTTTGGTCCTGGTTTATCTAAAAGGCTTTCAGTAACAGTTTTTGAGTCCGTAAAAAATGTGTGCCAGGTGAGAAAAGTCTGAAAGTAGTTTTAGATGTGAAAAGGTTTTTGTGTGATTTTTATTAAAGGCAGAGGGGACGAAAGAGTCTGTTCCCTTCCCCATAAGTCATGAGGGCTCCTACTCCCTTCCTCACACCCCAAGTTACAGCAATTAGACATTTTTAAAAATTGTTCAGATCCAGCAATGAATGAACAGTCATTGAAACTGAAGGACATGACATCTAAAACCAAGAAATGGAGCTTGAAGTCATTGATAATTCAGTATGACAGAATACCACTGAGGCCAAGAGCATGATTAAAGGAAAATCAGAGCATCTCTTTCTTTAGATCTGCAATTATAAGAGACGAAATATGAAAATGGAAGCAGTAAAAACCCCTCATTAAATTTACAACAAAAAAAAAGGGCGGTAGGAGGAGAAAGAAATTTTTTTTAAGGAATTTTTTTTTTCCCAGCAACTTTCATGAAATGGTTTTAATGACCTTGAAAAAATCTCCTAGGATTGGTGGCAAGGTCTTAAATTAGAGGTGTCTTTGGTCTGTCCTGATGTGATTATTCTTCTCTCCCTTAATTTAATTGGGGGATAAGTAGAGGATTTTCAAAAAGAGTATAAACCCACAGAATTTGCAATTACAACCAAGAAAAACTGGATACTTGCATTTAACTTTGCGGTTTGTGGTAACTACTTCTCAATGCCGATATAGATTATTGCCATATAAACTAGATATAATACATGTGCAGCTTTTAGAGTGCCTCCTAAAACCTTGATCATGAAACAGAATCTTGGAATGCATCTCCAAATAAACAGTTTAAAAATTCCAAGCTTTATGTAATTGCGGTACTGTCTTAATCTGATCAAACCCAGATATTTCTAAGATGCAATCCTAAATGTAATACAGTGATATTTTTCTGGGTTTCACTTGCAGAAAATTTGGTAGCCAGATAGGGAGCTATTCTACAAGACAATGTGGCTTAAAATAGCCTACAGTTTTTCAGAAAATTGTTTTCAAAAGCGTTTCCAAAAATAAATACATCAGAGGATGCTCATGCAAAGAAAGGCAACTGCTTTTGTCAAAACAACATAATGTTCTAAGTTGATTTAGCAATCAACTAGGTTGTAATCAGCAATACATTGTAATCATGTTAAATGATGAGGTTTAGTATGTGTAAGCGCAACATATAACGAAGGATATTGCAGGTGTTTGTAAAGTGAATAAAGTGCTCTTACATACAAAAAATGCAGTTCTCAAAGTTTGGAGATATAACCTTTTTCTTCTCTGTGTTCTTTCAATATATTTTTTTATAGCTGACTGGATTTTTTTTAAAAAAGGCAAACCCGGCATTATAATTTTGGGATCTGTTTCAGCAGAATATAGAGATTGTGTATGAGTGTCTGGAAGCTGTGGGAATAAAGGAATGTAGTGTTTTAGAAACCAAAATACAGAATTATGCTCTTAATGTTAGAGACTTGGGAGTTAGAAGCATTTCTGGAGGCAATTATCTAGAGAATTGCTAAACTCACTGAACTGTTCATATTAAATATACTAATTCCCCAGGCATTAACTCAGCTCAGGAAAGTTTCCTAGGTTTCTCTATATTGTTAGGAAGAAAAGCAGAGAAGCCAGGTCAATTTGTGAGACTAGTTGGAATAGAATGAAGTTAACAGAGAAGATGCCTTCATTTTCTGTTTGTAGAGGACTGAAGACCTTTGTTCTTTCAACTTTTATATAAGGGAAGAAGGAAGAACACTTTCAAAAATATAACGTAGGAATGCCAATGCAGAATACAGGATGTTGCACTGTGGTGACTTGGCATACATTGAATGGCCAGTGGTCCTTACCCCGAGAATCCCTTTGCTGTTTCGATGCTGAGCAGGAGGATTACCATGCTGCTGCCTCTTCCTTGTGAAATATGGCATCATCTGTTTTGCCGTGCTCCTGCTGTGAGTTGTTCCACCTCTTCTCCATTTCTGTAATTCTTTTTTGTCTGCCTATTCCTGTTAGGCTCTTCTATTTCATTGTGCCTGAAAGTTTTGAAACTAAACATGTATTTGCCATCTTAGTAGCTCTCATTTTATTGCTGTGTGGATTGGTTTGGTTTTGACGTAGCACAGGACTGAATTCTGGGTCCCATCCAGTCTGTTTTTTCCCTCTACTCTTGCTCAGCTGGAGGAAAGAAAGGGCTCCCCAGTGAGTTTCTGGGGGTGTTGCTATATGAGTTTCCTAGTTTGTAAAGGGAATAAATAGGGTCTAACTGAGTGGTGTTAATTTTTTCTGTTCCCCAACTATTGTCTGTGGCTTTTAAAGTAGTGACTCTCCAGTCCCTAACCCAAATTCATATATATAAAGCAAGCCACCACAGCAGCATTATTTTGCTGGAGAAGTTTTTGTCTTGGGAGATAACTGCAGTTGACAAGATGTGATAAAATATGAGGCTGCATTTGTTCTGTGAATAGTCTTTTTCCTCTTACAAAGTGCCTAAACATTGAACGGATAGCTGCCGGCTTAGATTGATCTTGTCTGCAGGTGCGGTAGCTCATGTAAAATAGTTTAAATATGACTATGTATAAATATAGTCTATGTAAATGTATACTTTATATACGAGCCTGTTAAAATCTTTTAAGGAAAGTTCCATATGACAAATGATGTATTTTCTCTCTACCATTTTCTGGCATTTAGATTTTATTTGGCCAATGCTATGCTTGCCATGATATGTGTTATCCTAGTGCTTAGGAGCTGAACAGGCTTGATGTGTGCCTGCACACTCAGCATATTACATGTAGCTGAAGTGGGCCATTGTAGCCAGTAAGAGGATGGAATGTCATCTTTAACTCATCTGTGGAAGAAACTTCTTTTTTTTTTTTAAAATATCATCTACTTGTCCTACCTCCCAGGAAGTTTTTCTGAAGGTAGAAAATATTGTTGTCAACTACCTTTAGAACTTAAATCCATTTTTTAATGTTGATCCTGAGTGATAGTCTGTTTTTCTTAGTTTCAGTTTGCAGTCTTTTTTGTGTCTGTAAGTAACACTAAGATCCAGTGATAAATCTGTGTGTGATTCAGTGAAATACAATTTTGGACAAGAGTTGGACATTGAACAACTCTTTCATGTTTATTATGTGGATATTGATGTTTTGTTAAAAGAAAGCATCTAGTGAAAATGTGTTACAGACTAGAAGGCAGAAGTTGTTACAACAAGAAAAAAGTTTTCTGCTGTGAAGCTTATACACACTGTAATCTTGGCTAAATAAAATCCTTGGAATTTTCCTGCAAAGTTTATTTAAGCCCTTGATGTAGCTCTCAACTTCAGAGAGTCATAATTTCAAATTGTCATCTAGATAATGTATCTTTATTTTAAAATGCCTAATATGATTAGTTGCTTGGCATAGCATTATAATTAAAATATTTAATAAACTGTGTAAGTACTCTTCTTTTTATCCATACAGTTTCTTTGTGAGGTTGAGTTTTAAGGCCTGAATTTTTAAGAAATTAATCAGCTTTTTGCAGCAAAGCAAACACAATTTCTTCCCTCGCATATTTTAAGTAATCCAGGCTTGGGGGGAGGGCCCAGTCTTTGGTGACGATGGCTTTTATTAATTCCTGCATAATTTTGAATCCTCGAAAAGAAAGGTGTACAGCAGAACAAGAAATGTTGCAATGCATAGTGTTTTCCTACCTCCCTATTAGTCTGTGCTAAGGTAGTACAAACAAAAGGCTTTCCGTCATGCTGCTCTGGAGTTGTACATTGTGGTGTAGCTTGGAGACTTATTGACACACAGGTGAAAATAAATGCCTGTGAAAAATGTGCAGCCTTTATTTCTTGTTGGTTATTTTTTTATATATAAATTTTTTTTTATCTCTGTGTTCTCCCAGCAGCTGAAGCTCAAGCTTCCATGACTCACAGACATTTCCCTGCACTGCACTCAGATAAGCAAGGTCTTATTGATGGAAGCAAATTAATTGGTGGACCTTTTACTTGTAATGATTTCTTTCCTCTGTATAGTAATTTCTTTTACTTGTACAGAAACATTATATCTGCTGATTTGATAGACGGTCGCAGCCAGATATGCAGAATGTGTTCATCCATAGCTGCAAGAGGATGGACTGCAAGCTACCTGCTATGTAATGCAAAATATATTTCTTTTTGTAACCTTTTAAAGTAAAAATTAGATGTGCATCTTAGAGTATTTTAAATTGTGTTGTTATTACGTTTCTTTTTAGACACAGACTATTCTTAGAGCCTCTATGGATCTGATCTGGTAAACGGTGTTACCCCCATGAATAACATCACTAAGACTGGTGCTCAGGAGTTTGCAGGGGGGATTAGTCCCAGGGATCTTGCAATGGTTGGCAGTCTGATGCTGATCTATACCTCTGCCATAGCCACAATCTCTTGCTATTAAATAGAACAATATTAGTCTGAATAGGTCGCAATTAATTCAGAGTGCTGCATCTAGATTACCTAGATGAAATTCAGCCATCGTATCGTTTCTGAGCTCTAATTTATACTCTGGATGCCTGTAACATTTTACATCAATTGCAAGGCTTTGCATATTCTTTGCACTGCCAAATACTGCTTTTATCTGTGTGTTTTGAATGTTTCACTATGTATCTCTTCTGATTTTATTCCATCTCAATGTTTTTGAGCATTAGAGGCCTGAATGGCTACTTCATCCTTCATGTATACCAGACTAACAATTAGGCTATAATGCAGTTGCAGGTGTTCTGTGAACAAGAGAAGATACACAAGTGTGTTCCTTGCTGGCCAGAAATAAAGGTCTTCAGTTTTCAGTCAGAGAACCATACCTTTAAATACTTTTACATCTACTTTTAGTGTTTGAAATTGAAAGTTTTTGTATGTTGCACTTTTTTCAAGACAAACGGTACAATCTCAGTGGTAACTAGATTATGAGATACATCATTGTTTCCTATTCAGTCTCCACTGTTTAACAAAGGACAGAAACACGACTCTCTTGACTGAACTACCATCCACACTTGTACTGCAAGCCCAAATTCTTTCTGATACATGCAGGCTTTTTGTATATAAACCTCTACTTTTATAGTAGACCTGCAATATTCTTTTAGGGGAGGAGGGGGTGACAGCATTTTAGGCTAGAGAGATCAGTTAGATTTTACTAAATATATGGATAATAGAGTGGATATCATTGAAGTGCATGGATATAGATAGAATTTAGCAATTGAATGCGCTGCAGTTCTTTCCTGTGGCACTTCTACAGTAGGTGAGAAACCGATGTTCAGTGTTTAGTTGAATTATTTATGCTAACAGAAAATTTCATTTGATCTGATAATTTTAGCCTGGAACTGGCCGAATAGGAAGTAGTTAAAACTTGCCATTGAGACAAAAAATGGTGATTTGAAATGTGGATATTACCTGACCCTTATGTTCTGGAGTGCAGAAGGATAGTTAGGAAGGGTATTCTTCCATGCAATTGGGAGGAGCACCAGCCTTCTACCCGAGGAACAGAGGGCATTGGAGTGAGAGAGAAGTTAGTCAAGTCTTTGCAGAGTAAAACCATTGAGCAATCTAAGTGTTGCCTAACTCTTGTTTTAAACCAGTAGTCATATGCATTTTTAAACAAACACTACTGCAAAAAGTCTAAATTCATCCCGCTGCCAAGATTTGCAGTTCTGAATAAAAACATGAGGTGAGTTTATACTTGAGACTTCACCTGTTAAAAATATGTTATTGGAGGTGGTCATTATTGCATTTATAAGCCAAGATAAATATTATACAAAATAAAATACAGAAAATCTCTGGAAGGTTCACCTGCAAAAATTTGCTGTATATGGGCATTAATATATTTATTGCAAAAGGTAAGCGGAGAGTGTGTTCAAGCAAAAATTTAAAATAATGTATCAAGCATTTTCCCCTGGCAAGGCTGGGCATTTTCTAGTTAGAGGCTTTACTAGAGTCTTAGGAAAAGTTCATCTAGGCTCAGCAGGCTCTTAGAATAACCCTAGTTGCAAGGCATTTCAGGACATTGTGAAACAAATCTTTTTTTGAGATAAATGTTGTCTTCCAACTTTTTTAGTGTTGGTAGGTCAAGAAGAGCTTTATGGGTTTTTTTTCAGGAATATTTTTAACTGAATTCCAAGGTGAAAATTAAAAACATGAATGGATTTAGCTGTCTATAAATAGAAAATCTAACGTATTCAGTGCTCTAAATATTTTGTCTGGCTGGCGGCTACTGCTCCAGAAATGTGCGGCTGTATTGAAGGTCCTGTCATGTTATAGACACTCGAGAGAATCAAAAGTACTGACTCATCTCTAGGCTTAGGCAACTGAATCCCACCATGTGTTAAAAAACAGTAAGTTTTTTCTCGAAGTGGAAAACCTTTTGTTTTCTATAGCTGTGTGTTACAACACAGTTTAAATGCAGTAATTAGTGCCTGACTGACTATTTCAATACAGAAATGAAAAACTATTAAGAATATTTGAAAATGTAAAAATATGTGAGAAAGCAGATAGTTTAAACTGGAGGACTGTTTCATCATATGCAACTAGCAAATGCTACTTTTTGGAGACTGCGCTTTGGCCAATGTAATTTGAATGAATGAGTTTTACTAATTTCTCAGATTACATACTGTGTATAAAAAAGCCCAGATTAATCACCATTAGAAGATGAAAATGGCATAAAAGTACTTTCGAAGTACTTTTAATCACTTTTATGTATCTTCCAGAAAACTTCTGACATTACCAGAGACATAATTTTTTCAAGGTCGGATACAGAAAAACACTGATATATATTCTGTAGTTAAAGATCTTAAAATGTTTTCCATAAACTACTTTTTATACATTACCAAGGATTGCTCAGCTACATTTTTGAGTTCATTAAGGATGATTAAAATCAGAGTGATGGAAGGATGCTTTCAGTGCATATCATTTGTATTCCTTCAGAATTTGCTATATTTTTTATGATACAATCCTGATGTTATAGTGATCTTGTACATGAGGAAGTTTGACATTGTAAATTCAATGAAGGTTTATCTATCCTGAAGAATAGATGAGTATTCTTAGTCATAAATATATTATATAAAATCATAGCAAACCAGACATTTCATTAAATGGTGCTTAGTGACTCAAGAGTACTCAACTTCCTTTGACTTGACTTGAGCAAACAAAATTACACATCTGACTTAGCCACTGTAAAGAGTCTGGGCTTTAAAAACTTTTAAAATACTGTTAAGAGGCAGCAAGGTGTCAGTATATGTAAAGTTTGCATTGGGAATATTGTTTAGTGGTTCTCTCTTTTTACTTGCACTCTTAAAATATGGAACTTATTATGTCCATTCATTATTATCTAAAATGCAGCAGTGAAACACACTTTGTCTGTAAACTTCATTGCAGATTACAGAAATGTGCTAAATAGGAAATCGCTGAAGACTGCACTTCCAATTAGTTATTTTCAGTACACATACAGAATTCTGAGAGCTAGTTTCAAGATAGGACGCTATATCAAAAAACTGGAAAAACTAGTGTTACCTTTTTTTTGACCAAGAAATGAGGCCATCTTATATGTGAGTCAGAGTCCAGTTGCTATATATGGGTCTGCTGAACACTTTAGCTTTCATGTTGGCTAAAGCACTCAAGAATATTTTGCTTCATGTTTTCCTGAGGGCAAAGCGACATGGTAATTCATTTTCCTCTGAAGTGTGGGTCTTGGCTGTTGTGAATGGAGACAGACTCTGATGCTCGTGATTCTGCAAGTGCTTTTTGAGATACTTATTGATGTTATAGCACTGAAATATCATAATAGCATTATTCTGAACCTGTATTACTGGTCATATTTTCACAGAGGGAATGACTATCTGCTAATTTGTATGCCTCTAGTAATGTTAGTTCATTCCTTTTGATAAAGCAAGTACCAAGAGTCTTTGTAGAAGAGTCAACTTTGTACACCTACCAAAGAGTCTGTACTTGGTGATTTGCAGTGTTTATAATGGGAAAAAAAAAAAAAAAAGAAGAGAAAAAAAAGTTAAAACTAAGAAGCACTATCAAGAAATTATTCCTAATCGTATTACTATTCCTGAGGCATAACAAAAGAATTCTGGAAAAATCAAATTGCAGGATGCAAACCTCAGGTGTCAACTTGTCACTGTGTTACATTTAAAGTAGTTATTAAAATCATTATGCTATCAACTTGTGAAGTTTAGGCACACCAAATATAGCAACCTGCTTAATTGCTCAATATTTTGCAGTGAGTGAAAGAAAGGCAGAAGGGGAGGTGGAAGTGGAGAGAATGGTATGTTTTCAAGGTACCCTAAAAGGCCTTTTTTCCTGTGGAGTAAATTAAGCATGTGTTGTTCAATAAGACCTCAGTCTCTGAATATAGAATATGTTATTAGAAATGCAGCTGCCTGTCTGTCTACATAGTTTAGAAATGTTTTTATTGAGATTTTCCAATAATGCAGCACAATGCTGTGGTGGGTTGACCCTGGCCAAAATGCCAGGTGCCCACCAAAGCCACTCTGTCACTCCCCCTCCTTAAATGGACAGGAGAGAGGAGAGGAAAAAAAAATAACAACAGGCTTGTGGGGTTGAGATAAGGACAGGGAGATCACTCAGCATTTACCGTCACGGGCAAAACAGACTCAACTGAAAGGAAATGTGATTTATTACTAATTAACTCAGAGAGGAGTAATGAGAAATAAAACCAAATCTTAAAACGCCTTCCCCCCACCCCTCCCTCCTTTCCCGGGCGTAACTTGATCCTGATTTTCCTCCCTCCTCCCCCGCAGCGGCACAGGGGGAAAACAGGGAATGGGGGTTGGGGTCAGTTCATCACTCTGTTGTTTTCTGCCGCTTCTTCTTCCTCAGGGGGAGGATTCCTCACACATTTCCCCTGCTCCTATGTGGTGTCCCCCTCACGGGAGAAAGTCCTCCATGACTTCTCCAACGTGAGTCTTCCCACGGGTTCAGTCCTTCATGAACTGCTCCAACGAGGGTCTCCTCCATGGTGTGCAGTCCTTCAGGAACCGACTGCTCCAGCGTGAGCCCCCCTTATGGGGTCTCTGGCAGCAAACCCGCTCCAGCGTGGGCTTCTCTCTCTCCACGGGCCACAGGTCCTGCCAGGAGCCTGCTCCAGTGCAGGCTTCCCACGGGTTCACAGCTTCCTTCAGGTATCCACCTACTCCGGCTTGGGGGCCCTCCACGGGGTGTAGGCGGTCATCTGCTCCACTGCACATGGGCTGCAGGGGAACAGCCTGCCTCACCATGGTCTTCTCCACAGGCCGCAGGGGAATCTCTGCTCCAGCGCCTGGAGCATCTCCTCCCCCTCCTTCTTCACTGACCTTGGTGTCTGCAGGATGTTTCTCTCACATATTCTCACTCCTCTCACTCGCAGCAATTACTGCTGCGCAACAACTTTTTTCACTCTCTTAAATACGTTATCACAGAGGCGAAAAACGCTGTTGCTGATTGGCTCGGCCTTGGCCAGCGGCGGGTCCATCTTAAAGCCAGCTGGTATTGACTGCATCTGACATAGGGGAAACTTCTAGCAGCTTCGTACAGAAGCCACCCCTGTAACCCCCCCGCTACCAAAACCTTGCCATGCAGACCCGTTACAAATGCATATTGACATGACTTTGTAGTTCCATCATGTTATTGACACTGCTTTGCTCTTGGGGAATCGCAGCCCAGAAAGCCAACCGTATCCTGGGTGGCGTTAGAAGCAGCGTGGCCAACAGGTCAAGGGAGGTGATTCTCCCCCTCTACTCTGCTCTGATGAGACCCCACCAGCAGTGCTGTGTCCAGCTCTGGGGCCCCCAGCACAAGGAAGACATGGACCTGTTGGAGCAGGTCCAGAGGAGGCCATGGAGATGATCAGGGGCTGGAGCACCTCCTCTGTGAGGACAGGCTGAGAGAGATGGGGTTGTTCATCCCAGAGAAGAGAAGGCTCTGGGAAGACCTTATAGCGGCCTTCCAGTGCTTAAAGGAGGCCTGTAGGAAAGGTGGGCAGCGACTCTTGATCAGGGAAGGTAGTGACAGGATGAGGGGTAACAGTTTCAAATGGAAAGAGGGGAGATTTAGATGAGATATTAGGAAGAAATTCTTCACTGTGAGGGTGGTGAGGCACTGGCACAGGTTGCCCAGAGAAGCTGTGGCTGCCCCCTCCCTGGCAGTGTTCAAGGCCAGGCTGGATGGGGCTTGGAGCAACCTGATCTAGTGGAAGGTGTCCCTGCCCATGGCAGGAGGGGCTGGAACTAGGTGGTCTTTAAGGTCCCTACCAACCCAAACCATTCTATGATTAAAATGAACTGATAGAGCCAAAACCAGTGTCTAAAACACTTAGGATCAGGTAGAAAAATGTAATTTCCCATTGGAGTAAAGCTGGAGAAACTCAACTGAGGTTACTTCAGGTTTGTATTTGTGTAAGGAACAACTTGACTCTTGATTATCATACTAAAGACTCGTCAGTGAAAAGGCTGAAATGTGATTCTAGGATGAAACAGTAACTTACTGCATTGCTATAAATAACATAGCCAATGAGGGGATAATTTCCAAGGTAAAAATTGGGGAAAAAAACCCCACAACAAAACCCCCCCAAACCCTCAGCCATTTAATTTTGAAGAGTAAATTTACCCCACATTGTGTGTTGTCCCCATAAAATAGTGAAGAAAGAGGAAAACCCATATTTTTTCCCAGTACCATAAAGTTGTAATTACTTTATTTCTTTGCATTGTTTGTTTCTTGAAAGCTGGGATATTTTTTTCTTATCCTGCACCTGGCATAACATAAGGCTGTTGATGCAGAACCTACCAGTGGCACCCTTCTTCGTTTGGGACACAGTGACTTCACCAAATAGCAACTAATGACACTGCATTTTTGTTTCTCCAGGACATTTAAGGCTGTTAAATAACTAGCACAATCACTAAGTTTTGCAGGTGTATTGTACAAATTAACCTGGTTTCTGTTACTTTCAAATACTCACCATTCAGATTCAGTTTTGGTTAAGAACTGGAGGACAGACAGTCTTTCTTGCTTACCTGTTATGTTTCCAGATAAGAAAAATGAGAAAACTAAGCTGTAAATACAGAAATCATTTGTTGGATATCTTTCTGCAGTCTGTAGAGGTCATTGCAAATTTTGCTATGTATAAAAAAAATGTAAACTTGATCTCTTTTTTATCAAATCTAATTTTATGGAGATTAGAGCACCGGGGAAATATGGCTGGAGGTTAGCATTCGCTGTTTTGGTTTTTTTCCTTCTGACTAGCAATTCTTGCCATATCATAATATGATTCATCGAGATATGTGTGTGCTCTTTGATAAAATATCTGAGTCAAAGAATACGTGTATCATGTCCTCTTCTGAGGATAACTTATTAAAAATAATGTAGTTTTCATCCTTTGAAACTCCCTGTGTAGTTTGTATCCCTTCCTTCCATCTGGCCATGGAAGTTGCTGGCATTGCATGCTCTAGATATATCCATAGATTTGTTAAGTGTTTGTTTGGAAGAATAGAAGCTGATACTGAGTTCATTAACACATTGTAATGGAGTTACAAGAGCACTGTGAAATTCAGACACACTGTTTTGTCCAGCAGGGAAGTGTTTAGCTACTGTAGCATCATAGTTATTTATTTCATGTCTTCCTACTTGTCAGGTAGTAAGTTGGTCTGGGAGGAGATTAAAACTTAGGGATCCTATAGAGTAAGAAATATCTACTTCCTTCTCTCTGTACTTCATGTCTTTTTTTGTATTGAGCTACTATTCTTTTGACCAAAACCATTTATTTTTCTCGTAAGACTTTATAGTAGAGCTGTTGTAATCATTAATTGTACTTTTCTTACACGGAAATTTGTTGTACCAACACGCATCCCTTTTTGCATAGAAGATTTTAACTTTCTATGAATCTTTGATTTAAGTTTGGGGGTATCTATTTAAAACCAGTTAATACATACGGATAGAAATTATTAATATACCCATTCATCCAAACAATTTACCCTGGATACTCTCCCTACTGTGATATACTACCATAATTAATTCAAGCAAATGTTTATATTCAGAAAAATCATATTCTTTTTCAAAGTAAATCAGATATTTGCCACACACCTCCCCCCAAACTCCCAAGCCTCAACACCAGGCTGATACATTTGCCCACTAAATGAAATTGGGTTTTATTCTTCCCTAATTCTTCCTAACAAAGGCAGAACAGTCAAGCCCTAAGTTTATAGTCAGTTCAGTGACCTTGTCCAGACATACACACCTACTTCTCGTTTTTATTTTTTCATGCATAGCCTGTATTCTGATTGTACCTCATTAACTACTGACTGTACTCTTACAAATGCCTAGGGAAGCATAGGTGAATCTCTGCATCTTTAATAGTCAGGTTCCTCTGAACTGAACACAGCAGGGAAAAAGGATGACATTACTGCCTCTTTCTGTGTATGCCAGATGAGCAGGGCTGGGTTCATCTCGTATGGCTAGATGGGAAAGCTTATCTCGGTATCTCCTCTGATGGGAATTCACTTTGTGTGTTTCAGAAGCAGTATTAGGTGGAATTGAGCAGAGTGGACATTGTGATGAGTATTAGCTGTATAAATGAGGTTCTTCACACTTTCAGAGTGAAAGACTTTTTCACTTACCTTTGTGGAGATATTTTTAAAATATCTTCTTGAAGATACTTTGCACATGGTGTCAGAATCCCAAGCACTAGAGGGAAAGCATACTTAAATCCCTTCAACACATATCCTAGGGTGCAGGACAGGAGTCTTCAGTCCTGGTTTCTTAACCCCTTTTTTAACTGCTTTTTGGAAGACTGAATGTGGTCCATCCCACCCAGATGTATTGAAGGACTCCTGGGTGGTTTAGGTTTTTTACTTTGCTGGTGTGTGTGACAAATGTGTGTGCAATTTTCACTTTATATTAAGGGGCTGTCAGACTCAATCTGTGTTGACCAAAATCATATATTGCAATGATGAAATTCTAATAATTACCTTTTATGTCTGTGAATAGATATTTAAATTGGACAGAGAGAGGGCTTACAAGCTCCTTGATTTTCTACAAAGGAAGATTTTCTACAAAGACAAAAGTTGAATCTGTGATTGTTTTTTTCTGAGGACGAAACTACTTTGACTCAAATTCCAAACTTGTGACCTTTAGGAAGATAGATATACACATAACTTGCTTGTGTATTTTGGCCTAGGAAGTGTTTGTGGGCCATGGTAAAAAAAAACAGTGTAAGATACTGATCAACCCAGAACTGATGTTTACTTTTGTTAGATGCAGACTGCTATTGGGTTTTAGATATTCCCATTTAAAAAACGAGCTAAAACAAATGTTTAAAAAAAATTTGATTAAATGTGGGAGGCAATGATGACTGCTAGAAGCTGGCCACAGTACTAGCATTTCTGATACAAAGTATTCCACTTTTACTCTCTGATGTAAGAGTGGTGATGTAAGAACAGCTGTACGATGTTGTGAGCAATGATGTAAGAAGAGCTGTAACAATCCCTTATTTGGGAGCCACCTGTAGATGCTTCAGAAGTTCTCTGATCTCTTGAAAAAAGAGAGATGTCACAAAACTCCCACTAATAATGTGGCACAGCAGGCCTCTTCTAGTGTTAAGTCTTTATCTAGATTTTTAAAATGTAACTAGAAATTGCATATTAGTTGATTGTGTCTTTTATTTCTTGAGAAAGTATTCTGGTTGATTACTTCACTATTACATCACCATGTACCTGAAAACTCGTATCATTTTTTCACTGGAAATTCTGTGGTTTGTTTAGATATCTGTCTTCAAGGCAAACTGTCCTTTTCTGTATATGTGTACAGTCCTGATCCCAGTGAATGGACCATACTGGCCTTGTGTTGTTCCATCAATATAGATGTAAATTATTGTCATTATTAAAGTGACTGAAGTAACAGACTTGTGTAAAATTGCAGACATAGAGCCCACAGTGAATTTTAGCATTTGCCATATGACATCCATTTAAGAAAGCTGATTTGCAGCTTTCTGTGAGTAGCTGTCAGAGATAAAATTTTCCCTTTATCTCTCAGCTGATATGAAAATTCATTCTAATACAAAAGTCATGTGAAGATTATAATTATACAGAAGCAAATAACTGAAAAATTTTGCCCATCCTTTTTGGAAGGAAGGAAAAAGAAAGTTAAGGTTTTGGAGATGTACAATGTTTTTTTCATTAGACTCAAATGACATTTCTGTTAGTTGTTCAGCTTGTACCTAGGAAATCACATAAAACGTTAAAGCTAGCAGAGTTACCCTTTTGTTTCTGTTAAATAAAGGCAAAGTTGAAGGGCATGGCTGATTTGTGGAGGTTGGAAATTGTTCATGAAACAACAGATAGTGCAACGGTGCCAAAAGAAGATGTAGGTTTTTTGTATGGCATATTTGGTTATATGACTTTAGAGGTTATTGAGAAAAAGTTCAAATTTGCTTTTGAGTTGATATTCAGAAGAGAATGGTGCGTTGATGGGTGGGCATGTGAGGGGTACCTGTCTCTGAGTTCCTCAGTGCCTTTCTAAGTCTCGTTTGTAGGAATCTAATCACGCTTTGAAAAGACTGTTGACTTTCAGTGCCGTTACGATTCTCAGCAAGGACGATATATTTGAATGTGGGATCTCTTGCACTTCTCTTTGCCTTTACTCTTTGTGATGGCAGTTCTTAGAAATGTTGGGGAAGGGAGAAGGAAAAGGGATAACAAATTTTCCATTTCCTTTTGCCAGTTAATTTTACATTCTCAAGTTTGACTGTGTATTAGCTGTAATTTGATAGTCGTGAAGCATCTCGAAAACATGGAGCAAAAAGTGTTCTTATAGTAAATTATTCATTTAGATTTTGATTTCAAGATGCTTGCTTGGTCCCTCTTAAGCTTTGGTTAGAAATATGAATATTGAATAAACGACCACAGGTGAGCGGTAGTTTCTGAAGCCTGAGTGTAGCTGTCTGAGGCAAATAGCCCAAAGCTGATTATGTGTATCACCCTCCTCCACACCACTCGACCCCGACACATTTTGGAGCAGTCAGGTCCTCCTTATTTGATCAGTGCCATTGTTAAAGACAGTGGCCTGTCAGCTTGTTTCTTACTGAGGTCAAACACGTCAAATGGAGTGGGTCATCAGCATGATCAGATCTAAATTACTTGCTGAACCAATTTCTAGCTGTATTTGGTCTAATATCAAATCTCCTGATTTCCTTGCAGTTAAGGTATAAAAGACACACATGGTGTCAGGGGAACAGAAGAAAAAAAAATGGAGAAGAATTAAGTTTGCAGCCAGATGATTACTAATCTGAACTTCCAGACCAGGGAGAGCTGTGGAGGCATGGATTGCAAAGCCCTACCATTTATTGACTGAATTTACTGGTTTAGAATAGAGTTAATTTAACAAGTTTCTTGAAAGAAATATTAGTGAAGTAGTACTACAAGCATTCAGTACTTTTATGGAAACACAAAATGCCCTTTCAGAAATATTTCAGAAAAATATCATCATTTCAACACAATCACATCTTTTAAAATAGACTATTGAAAGGGTTCCATGATCCTGTGGGAGCTTATGCAGAAATCTGCTGAAATAAAATCAGTTGTTACTTTTGACTGAGTATAGCCTGATGCAATATTTGTATGTAATCTTAAAGCTCCCAAAACTGCAGCTATTTTCCCAAATCTGTAATATCACATTGTAAGCAACGTAAGGGGCTGTGTATTGGGTCTTAAGGTTGCCTTCAGAAAGTTAAATTCACATAAGAGTCTTAACCTGCGTACTGTTTTTGTGAGCATCATGTTGCAGTGGAGTATTATTGGCCAAAATGCTGTTTATATGTTAGGGCTGGGCAGTCTTTTAGAAATTGGATGTTTTGCTCAAGATATTTCCTTCATATGGAGACTAAGAAATGAGCCACAAATTGTACGTGAAATGGGAATAATATATGTATTTACTTTCAAAGAACAAACTTTACCCAAGAGATCTGATTCTTTAGGTTAGATGATGCCTTTTAGAGAGAATTTGCTTCCCAACATAAATGTTATATAAACTCCTGAGTAGGATTTCATACATGTAGAGCTGAGAAGAAAATGCAGATGTTATAAAAGTTTGGTAATCCAACAAAACCTGTTGATATAGAGGTTAGGGGTTTTTTTTGTTTATGCTTAAGCATTACAGATTTTATCAATCTTGAGCAAATCTGTTATAATATGCTAAATAAAGTGTTGTAAGTGTCATCAGCACTTTTACTCCTCTAATGCAGTCTGTTCACTTCTATTGAGGTGCTTTTCTTTGCTATTCAAAATTGATAGAAACCTGTGCTCTGCCAAACAATTGAAATAGGTAGCAGCTGAGAGAATAGCCCTTAGTTCTCCCCTATACCTGGATATAAATGGCAAGGAAGAATCAGCTTCGGTGGGCTTTAGAAACGTATGTGAAATGAGGGAAGAAAGACTATCAGGAGAGAGACCGCTTTCATTCAATTGGCTTGCATTTCGGAAAAGCTCCCTGAGAACCCACCGATGACTGGGAAGGCAGCTAGAGTTTGTTCTTTAATTAGTTGAAAGGTTAGTGCTGTTTTGGAGGTGGGGTTTGGCAGCTAGTCAGTCTTTCATTCATATGTTGTTTTCTCTTGTCATTTTTCAAGAGAACTGTAGCGTGTTTGGAGCTCTTTTAAAACCTTGACAGAAAAAGTGACAGATGTCTTGAGCATGACAGTCCTCAAACTCTCCTCCTCTGTTTTTGGAAAAGGCTTTCTTGCAGTCTGTAACATAAATAGCTAAATCAGATGGAAAGGATCTACTGAGAACCATTGCTTCAGCATCAATAGAAGAGGCTTGATAAATGTTAATTTAAATGCCCTTACAGAGAGAATCATAGACTCTTTTAGGTTGGAAAAGACCTTTAAGATCATAGAGTCCAACTATTGCACAGGTTCAAACCATTTTTCTAGGTACTATTGGTATTGGTATTTACACCTTTTAAATAAGGAAATTTTCTCATCCTGAAGACATCACTTATAATGAACTTTGTTAATATATTTAACTCAATATTATAAATCTGGAGGAAGCCCAGTCTGAAACTGAGTCTTTAAAATGGTGCTAAGCTGCGTCAGTTGAAATGAAATCTATAAAACTGCTTTTCTACGATGGAGGCAAGCGTGGATGATTTATTTTTAGATAAAGATAAAATCAAAGATGTTATTTGTATTCACTCTGATGTTTCCATTCTAAAACCCATGAAAAGATTGGTGGTGTTGGCTATTGTATAAGTGTAGCTTTTGCACTACATCATTAGTTTGATTCAGGTCAGGTGGGCTGAAATAAAACCGTCTGGAGCAAGTCTCATTTTGTATGGCATTTAACAAGTGCGAGATGATAATTGCTGTCACTGAAGCATGACTGCTTTTGTAATGAATACTTTCCACTTGTGTTCGTATGTAGCTCTGTGTGTGTAATACAGCACACTTTAACCTTAAAATAATAAGCAAATTTGAAATTGAATTTATTGTTCAAGAAAGTTATATTTGACAGAGGTTCTGGCTTCAACAGTCAAGTGATCAATGTTGCCTGTTAATTACATAGCGCTGGAGAGATCCTGTACGCCCCTTTTTGAGATGGAGTGTGTTTCCAAACAGTTACGTTCATAACCAAATCTGAAAATCACAGTTTTAAATTGGCTAATGAAGTTAAGTGTTAGCCCACTACATCACGTTTTCTCCTCTGTGCTGTTCAGTCAAATCAGTGTTATCTGATTTTACAGTGGCTTTAATGTGGTCATCTTGTATTTGGAATTGTTGGACTGCTCACTGATGGTACTGATGTCACCTTTCTGTTCACATAAAGTCAATACATTCAGCAGTTGATTAAGAGCTACTCCCTTCTCAATGCAAAAAATAAGTACAATAGGACAGCTTTGCCTTCTGGTCCTCCTGTGAAATGGTAGAGCTAGTGTGCTATGCATTAATATATGCGAGAGCTGCAGGAAAGTTGTAAGGTCTCTTCTGGCATTAATAAGTGCCATGTATGTGCTGTGATCCTCTGTTCAAAAATTCTTCACCAAAACCCAACCTGTTTGACTGAGAACCACTGAAATGAAGAACCAGAGGTACAAATATATATCTATATAAAAAAATAGTGTATATTTGCATCACATTTGGAGAAGAAACAAGACTTGAAAGTCTAAAATTTTGTCATTGTAACCATATTGGGTTATATAATCAGAGATGTTTGGAAAGATTATTTTTAATGTTCCAGAGATAGGAAACAAAAACAAAACAACGTAAAAGGAAGAAAATGCCATGTTTTGTTGAACAGCAAATGTTATTTAAGTCTTTCTTCAAGGACATTATGATGTGGGTCCTACTGCCTAAAATTGGAGAATGTGTTGGGGACATGTGCTTGAACTTGTGTGTCATTATTTCAGAAGATATGGGGAAAAAAAAGGACAGGAAAAAAAAATTATTTCATTAAGGTCAGTTTTTACTTGCTGTGGGCATGAGCTGTGGGCCTGTGGGAATGAGATGGGTCCTGTCTTTCTGCTGGGAACTTCTCCCAGCATGGCTTTTTTGGCTCCCTGCCACCAGTAGAAAGTTCTGTTAATC
Source organism: Leptosomus discolor (assembly GCF_034619465.1). NCBI lineage: Eukaryota > Metazoa > Chordata > Aves > Leptosomiformes > Leptosomidae > Leptosomus > Leptosomus discolor. The sequence goes on along the minus strand of NC_141395.1, from coordinate 36,989,632 downwards.
CCATTAATGTGACTAGTTATGATGTCTTCTCATAAGTGGTGACCTAATTGATTGCAAGTGATTCTATATTCTTTCATTAATGGTTAGGTGCTTGAGTAGAGTTGATGGGCTGTTTGGGGTTGGTTACTTGCATGTGGGATGACATCTGTTGGGAGTCAGCTCAGTCTTTCTCTCTGCTCGTCCTTCTGAAGCAAGCAATACTAGAGCTAGGGAGACTATGCAGACAGACATTTAAATATACATTAAAAGAATTTTCATTTTCACTTACATACTGTTGAACTATGTTGCCTGCTACTTCTTTTTGTGACTCTATTATATTTAAATGCAATTTAAAAATAGTTTATTTTGTAATTATTTGTGTGGCGTATCATAAAGAATATTATGACTAGAACCAAGTAGGCAAGGGAAAAAGTATTTGTTAATGGAAAAAGTAAAAGCTTCATGCTACTAAATATTTTACCAATTTATGTCAGAAAATGGTGTAGGAAAGCTTTTTAAAAGGTCAATGAACTTCTATGAAATTGTTCTATTCTCATTGCCTTTAAAATTAAGCATGCAAGGTCAACATTAAAAGCCCTATGTTCAGCTGCTGCATTGCCATTTAAAGCAGAGGTCGAACACATGGGCTCAAGAAAGAGAAAGGAGTGAAAACTTCTACTTCTTCCTACCTCTTTTCCTGGACTTGTTATTTTAGATTCACCTCCAAACTGGAAATAGTCTATATGTAGAGAAAGTATGTGTATATATACCATCAGCACTAACCTCTTAGTGTCAGATTCGGTCAGTCACATATAAGTTATTCTCCTAATGAGTCTTCATGGTTTTGAATACTTGATAACTCCTAAAGGAAGTTGGCCAGGGATAAATATATAACTTATCTATGTCTTGCTGTGTTACAGGGCTTTGTGTGCTTTTTATCAGGTAGGAATCTCACCTTTCATTCCTGTTGGAAAGACGTTTGATCAACAGGTGGTTTGGAGGTGACCTGGGGGCCAGGAGCTGTAGGTGGTTAGTTGGCTGGAGCTAGTATTGGGGAGCATCATTGCTTCTGGGCATGAGCGGGTCTCTTATGTGATGAGATGTCTGTATTGTAGGCTTGATCTTCATTTGTGCTAATTGCAGTTGCTGAAGGCTTATGTTTTCATGCAGATAGATGCTGTATCGAGTTGGCCAAAGAAAGGTTTTCTTTTAATAAAAACAAAAAATCAATACTTCAGTAGCTTGTTTGAAAACATTTAACAGAATTATTTTAAAAATCCAAAGTGATGGCCACCATCGCAACTTTTCTACTTTCACCTTTTGCTCACTTGTGATTACTGAGCTATAAACCCCAATTTTAAGATGACAGGAGCACAATCCTGAAAAAAATGTTTGAAAAACCCCACAAATTCAGGATGTGTAAAAAATAATATAATCAACAGACATGACTCAACATTCTCACGTAAAGACTCCAAATAAAACCAGGATACTGATGAGCATTGATTCTTTTCTATGTATTTTCAACTTTCTTTTCAAGGACATAAATTGTGATTCCCTGTCTGCTAAAATCTGGGGTTTTTTCTCCTATTATTGCTGTTAAGGCATTTTATTTTTAAAAAAGAAGATTACTAACAGCTGCAGCACCTGTTAAGTTCTCATATCAAAGTTAAAGGGATGTTTAATTTACTTTGCTTTTAATCTGGTTTAGGTTAGAATGACCTTTTCTTTGCTTCATGTTAAAATCCCTTTCTTGAAAAATTAATATTGTCCTCCATGTTGCGTGTATTGATTATTAGTGCTGGTATTTATTCATAATTAAAAATACAGTAGGCAAGAAAACTATTTTGAACACTTGATCTAAAGCCTTCTGGCATTTTTGTTCCACTGCATTTTCATATTAACCCTTACAAGCATGTAAATAGAGGAGCTGTACTTTTTAACGAGCTATACGAAAATCAAATGGGCTCAACTGGTATTAATCTGACTTTCAAATTATGGGCTAACCCACCTCAAAAGTGTTCTAGTTGATACAGGAGTTCAGACAGTCATTTTGTTGTGGCTTTGGACAGTCTCTATATGAAAATGATCACAACAGTATCTGCACAAACCCCAACCAAGAACCAGCTTTGCTCTGGTTTTTAGTGCTGAAAGTAACAACTTTCTCTTTAGGAAAGTAATTATTTCCTTTTTTTTTTTTTTTCTTTTTTTTTAGTGTTACATAAGGAAGACTCAAGCAGCCAAATATTAGAAAGATTAGAGAGATTAGAGAGAAGCAATTTAGCTTAGAAAGAGCTATATAGATTGTGGAGGGTGACAGAAGCTGTCAGTATTGATTTTCTGCCACTTTCCTGTCTGACCTTTTGGATTCCAGCAGGCACTCTTGAGAGGATTTAGCTTGTAACAAATTAAAGATATCACAGAACAATTGCTGACTCATATTATGAGAGCTCACTGAGCTCCTTTGCTATCAGCACAGCCTTATTGTACACAGGGACATCATCATTACTTGATTTAATGTGCTCCTGTTGATAAAACTGGTTGAAAAGCTGTTTATAAAAACAAAGTTAATGATGATAGATGAAGTTACCATCTACTTTATTTTTGTACACATATATATGTATACATATGTGTATATTTAAACATATAATTTTAAGCTTTGGCTTATGAAATTTATGACATGCAAAGGGATCAAAATATACACCAAAAACTTTGATAAAACATAGCTTAAAATGAAGCCACCAAAAAAATGCATTTATAAAAAGTTCATCTGCATTGCTGTGGATGAAATTGGAAGAAAAAACCGAAAGTGCTTTGCCTTCATTTAACATCTCCTGGCAGCATCTTGACACAAAATTTCAACATGAGCGTCCTCTGCTGAGTACCCTTCCACCCTGTTTGGAAGAAATAAATTGCTTGTCTGGAGTGGTTAAAAGGATTTAATCTAACTTAATCATCATGAGGTACTTTACTATATGATGGAATTGAGTTTGCAGAAATAGTTACATTTTGACTGGATGCCCAGAATACATGTAGTAAGTATGTAATAATAATAAATAGGAAAATTCCTTGTAATCATTAGCACAGTTTTAAGAAACAAGATGTTAGTGTGTAGTTTTTTCTGTGTGATAAACTTGGGCTATATTAATGTGTTTTAAAATTCCACAGGAATATTGATCCAAAAGACCTATCTTTGCCTTCACTGTGAGAGGCAGCGAAGGGCTCAATATTGGGGGAGGAACAGAGCACTAGATGTGCTGCTACCAGCATTACCACCTCTGGCTTTCACCACTTTTGTGCTCTTTTTTTCCCCAGCATTTGACAGAAAAGCCAAAAGCAGAAAAGACAGTCCTGACTCTTATTTCTGATAAGGTCAGGATTAAAACCACCTTGAGTTTAGACTTCAGGCTAAGTCTCTCCACTGTGCTGATATTGTTTTCTAACACTGTTTTTACAATTTCACTGGTTTTTATGGGTCATTTCTTTGTAAAATTGAACCTGGCCTGACAGTTTCCCAAATCCATTTAGGTTACCACAGGTCTGTACTTTAGGTAGCATAGAAACCTGTCTGGTTTCCCAAGTTAGGTTTATCCTGGCATACTCTGTATGTATACATGTTAATGTACGTGTATACATGAACTGGAAATATCATTTCAGCCTAAATTAACAGAGAAGCAAAGATCTCGAAGGTTTATGTATTTTGCAGTGACAGAGGATCTGATGGAAGAGGAAAATGCACCACTGTGTGAGGGTATTATTCATAAATGTTGTAGGATCCCCACTTGAAACTCCAGTCCAGAGGAAATCAGACCCTGCTGCAGTTGCTGGCCAAGATGTGTTTTGTTGAAGAACAAAGTCCAAGATCCAAAGACCTTTCAGGCTTCGGAATAGATGTGTCTTTTTGTCTGCTCACTACTACTTAAGGATCAGTTTTTGAAGTAGGCTTTGCTAAGCTCTGTATCCAGGATGTCAGGTTTAGTTTCTTTATAAGTAGCCATTATTACATCAATATTAAATTTTGTTGGTTTACTATTAACTGTAGCTAAGCTGGAATTCTTTTCATGTGACTCCTATATCAGCAATATTGCAGATACTGTTGCCTTTTAACAAAAACGATTAGTGGGTTCAGAAATGCTAATTTTGCGTATTTTCCTCTGATGATTCCTGCTGGAAAAGCCTGTTGTGCATCCAGCAGTTTCAGTGGCGTGGGGCATTTGTCTGCTGTTTTTCTTCAAGGCAGCTGGAGTTCCTTTCAACTAAAAAGGGAAAACTTTTGGCTGGGCAGGGATGGCTCAGGGCTAAGAAAGAATTGAATAATCCAAGAATACGAAGCCTTTGAAAAAAAATCAGCACTTGTATGCGAGAAATCTGTTTCTTTTACTGAATGCATTAAGCTCACCACTAATTCTGGCATCTCATCAATGTACATTTCTGTCTAGTATGTTGTGCTGTCATTTCTCCCTCCCAATCTTTTTTTCTAGTTGTATCAGAGGATCCTTGAGCCTCAAGGTCATGCTGCTTCTGTAACTGTGGAACAGTTCACAACCTTCTTTGTGAAGACTAAATAAAAAGCTTTGGATCTATAGTTTTATGGAAATCCAGAAGTGCACGTTTATCAGAGCGCTTAATATTAGAAGGCTTCATATTTAGTTTCAGTTGTTGCAGTAATTTCTTTTGGACCTTATGCTTTTGCTATTAGCTTTGATTCCCCCTGTAATGGAGTCGGTTAGTCTTGGCCAGCTCTCTCACTTGTTCCACATCTCATGCAACCACCCTTTTGTTTGTTCTGGTATGGTGGTAATAGAGCCAAACACTGCCTAGCTGGATATGTGAACTGATTCAGGTTTTAATTAAACTTTTTTTTTTTTTCTCCTGAAGAAGTATTTTTAATCTAAATCAGCTTGCTGGTCTGAACAAATGCATGCTCCTGCAAACAAGCGTGGTGGCACCAAGGAGTAGCTAGGCATAGAGGAGAAGCCTTGCTATTGAGGAGGAGGTACCTATAAGGTACCACTTCAACTTCTGGGGACTCTAAAGCTGTCTTTTATATTGTGCTCAGAGCCCTAAAGCAATGGGAACCTATAGGCACTGCTCTAATAGAAATGGTCAGTAAGATACATGGAATACTCTTCATGCCAGAGTTTCAAACTGGACCTAATGGTTTTTGCAATGTCTCTGTTAGGAAAAGTCATGGCAAGTGTATTAGTGCTGCTCACATAGGGTTTGTGGTTTACCATCTCTCTCTCTGATAGCTGGTCTGAGCGCTGCAGTGTGTGATAAATTGGCAGAAATAGTCCCTCGAACTTCAGTCAGATCTCAGTCTCTAATCTGGTCCTGAGCTTTTGTGAGTGTATATTGAAAATGTATTTAAAATCCATTTCTTTACCTGACAGCATGACAACATGTCATTCTCTGCATTTTTGCCCAACTTCAGGGATTTTTGAAAATTTGCTATTCAGAAAAGAGGACTGAAAAAGGAGGAAAATGGAATAGTGTGACTAAGGATCAGTCTAAATGTATTGTTTATGAGAACATGTGGGTTTCAGTATAATATTTTTGAGGAAGCTTTGACCATTTTGTGGACACGGGTCGTTTTCTCTGCATCTCTTTAAATGCAGTTAATGATTAAGGGCAATTCCAGGTAAGTGCTTCATCTTTGTGTGTTCATCTCCCAGTGAAATGTGCCAGCGCTGCTGGCAGCAAAGTCGTACAGAGCATGGCTGCAGTCCTGATGCTGTTTTAAGTGTCTCCTTGGAAATGTCATTGGTGGTAATGGCCAGTCATTTTTAGGTACTTTCCATCAGCTCATGTACAGATACTGGATACAAGACATCCGAGTTTGGCTATCCTCGTTGCAGGGCTGACTATTATTGAACGTTTGCCTGCGTAGGTAGACAGTGAAGAGATTGATAAAAATGCTTTCTCCGCCTTTCTGACACTCAACTTCAGAAGGGTTTGCCCAACAGTATATCTCAACACATAGCCATACCACAGTCCTTCGTTTTGTCCCAATTTTCCAACACAAGAGTGAAAAGTATCAGAACAAGTAAAATATTTCCTTCTCCCCTTTAGCCAGGAGGTGGAGCGAAAATCAGGCTTTTATGCACTTGTGAGCCTTAAGTAGTATTTTTATTAAGCTTCCACTGTCTTTCCCTTTTATTGGCATTATTGACTACCAACTATGCAACTTTTATGGCCTAAAGTCTTCAGAAATTAAGTAGTATCGCTCATATAAAGTATCTATTTTCATGAGTTGCATATATTCAAATGACTTTTTGTGTAAGGGTCATAGCAATGATAAATGCTCCATCTGCCATTTGTTTCTCACACAAATAAAGTATGAAAAACTTATTAAAAGTCATTGGAAAAGATATTTGCCATGGGTTGTTGGTTACTATATATAGTATATAGACTGCTGCTTCAGCGGCAGGTAAACTTACTCCAATCTCCTTTATTTTCTCCCCCACCCCCCCCCTTTTCTTTTTAACCTAGGGTCATTCAGAAGTTGTAACATTTTTATTATCTTTTCAGAGAGAAAAAAGACTAGGCCAATCTCATCTCAAAGATGCTATATCTGGGTTTAAGGCTGCAGTAAGGTCACTTAACAATTTAGCTAGCGTAGATCTGGAAACTTAACAAAACAATCTCAGAAATGAAAGAACAAGATCTTCAAAACCTGTTGGTGTGTTTGCAAAGCTCTGTTCTTACAGCCTCATTTCTGTTTCTCTAGGTAGAGTTACTGTCTTTTCACTTAGACGGAGCATCTTCATCACACTCTATTTCTGCTTGTGAAGAGTGTTTTGAATCAACCCAAAATTAGAAATCTTTAGAAGGATTTTTTTCAAGGAGTTTTCTCTATGGCAAATTCAAACTTAGTTCCATTTCCCATTAGGACAAACTTTTTCTCTTGGCTTCTGAGTAAAAAGATTTATTTGCGTTATTTAAAGATGCCAAAAGCAATGGTGCTTTTTTCCCCTCCCTTTTTTTGTCTTCAGATGAAGTCTTTTTCTGACTGTGATAACACTGATGATTAATTTTAGGAAAATAATAGTTACTGCATCATATTGCATCATAATGCAAATCTTAAGCTCATACATATTCATAAGCAGGCAACTGAAGGAGCTCAGGAGAGTAATTCCTAGTGGGTTTTGGAGTTTGTTGTGGTGGTGGGTTTTTGTAACTGAAGTTAAAAGTACATTGGTCCAGGCTTACAGGATGTGTTCAGTTTAATAACCAAATATCTGTGTAGGAGATGCTTCTTTCCAGTTTGGTACCTTGATACAGACCATCGGCTATATATCAGAATAGACTGTCCTTCTGGTTTGTAGCTGGAATTCTTTCCTATCTGCCTCCAGGACTTGTTGGGCAGGCACACAAATCTGCCTGGGAGTGTTTCAAACCTTGCCCAGTTCTAAGGTCTCCTTTCCAATGGCTGGGTATTTAAGTGCTCATGGCATATAACTTCCAAGCACATAATGTAAGGCTAGTCATGATGGGTCCCTGAAGCTATAAAAAGATAGTGAATTTGCATGAAAAGGTTTAATTGTCTGGAAAGCCATAGTAAAATGGAATCAGTAAAAGGGTCTGTAAAGAAAAATCACTGAGCCTGCTGGGGGGATTTCCAGGAGCACTTCAGTGGGCACCATGTGCCATTCAGTAGTGCTCTGCTCCTAACAAACACATTGGCTGTGAAAACACAGTGAACTTATTGAATTTAAAATAAGGTTTGAAACTTTCTCAATAGGACAAATATAATGCTTACATTTTTGAGACATTGATTTATATTTAAATAGCAGAGTTTCCGATTTGTTTTGAAAGTAGAACAAATTGCAGTTTTAACCAGTTGTGGAGAAGTTGTGTTCTTAAGAGGAACAAAATGGGACCAAAACACCTTTATTTCAGTTCAAAGATCATTACATTCCTTTTTGCTTCCTTAAAAAAAAAAAAAAAACAAAACAAAACTTAAAAAAATATAAGCAGAAGCAGAAAAGAGAAAATACATGAAAAAGAGTGTTTTGAAAACTTACCAAACCAAAATCACCATGGAGGATCATGATAAAACTCTTTCAGAAAAAGATTTATTACAGTCAAGCATAGCAGCCAAAGCTAGGAAAACTGAATTCAATAATCACCAAGAACTCTAATCCTGAAAATACAGGTATGCAGATTTTCATGTGTAACTTGTCCCGTAGATCAATCACATGCTTAAAATTAAATATATGTAATAAAATGGGATCCAATTTTCTCTTTCTCTGATGCCCCGGCCTACTTTAAAGGCAATTATTACTAGACCAAAAACTAACTTCAGCAGCAAATTAAAGCTTGAAGAGCTCTAGAGCAACTTTTTAATACAAATTAACAGCAGCCAGTCAATTGACAGTCAGTTAACCTGAAGTGAAATAAATTAACAACTCGACCTCAACCTGTCCTTTGCCCTTCCTTGGGTCCTGAAACACCTTACAAAAGATGTGGTCCTACCCCTTGGATTGAGGGCTGCTGGCCATGAACGCTGACATTTGTTCCAGTGCTCTGTTTGCATGCTCAGGAGGGGTTTTTCAGTCCGTCTCCAGGGCTGCAAGTTCTGCAGGGTTAAAAGGCACTTCATTTAGTGTAGTGTGTTACTGGAAGGATCACAGAACTTGATTTTCCCAAAGAGTCTAGTTACGTTAGACACTTACCTGTCAATGAAATTACATTGAGTAGCTATGAAAATCTTTAGATGTCTACATGCCTGCCATAAGGAAATTAAATGCCAAAAATCAACCCCAGGATGTTTTAAAATCAAAATTCTCCTCCAATTAAAGTGTGTGACTCGACTATTTAACATAAAGGAGCAAAGGAGTTTGACACCAGACTCCTTCTTCCCTTGCTTATCATTAAACAGTGATGAACATTCAGTGAAGAAGATATTATCTAGAGTTAAACCTTTGTATTCTACACCAGAGCCTTCTTCAGTTCCGCTTTATATGGACTTCAAAAGATTAGTGGTAGAGATGGGGTAGATAAATTTTTCTCCATTATAACTAGACCCGTGCTTTCTCATAAGCACCAATGAAGAGTTCCTTCTTACTACAAGTATCCAAGCAAAGATTTGTGGCCTGCACTCTCACTTTGTAAGTGCATGCTCTGCCTGGAAGTGGGTTTTAAAGCACTGGGATAAATAAATAATTCTACAGATCTATGCACAACAGTTAGTTTTAATGGTAAAAAAACCCCAATCAAGTGATTTTCTGAGTCCCAGTTAGAAGTAATTATACAGTGTAAGTGCTTTAAGTAAGTTAATGAGACAGACAAATCTGATAACAAATTGCTGTCTCATCATAAACTTCCTTTCAAGTTAATTCAATCTGAACATTGCAGGACACTGTTCTGCGTTGCTGTGCTCTCCACTGAGTCTGGCTTTGTCCCTGTTCCCCTCTGTCTCACTCCATTTAGCGCAAGGGGTGTGGAATTCAGCTGTTTGCATTAGTATGTGTATTATTAACAAATTTGGTGTTTCGAAAAAATGGGGATGGCATTAGGAAGCAAACAGCAGTAATTGGAATACATTTTGCTATTTTCTTCTAATTTCACTGTGTTATTTATCTTAGTGCTAGAGTGTTTATCTAAATGTGAAATACTGTCTGTGTGTTTATTAGGAAGCTGAGAAGGCAGTTTTATAATTATTTACATGTCTTCAACAGCATTTTCAAGTATGCGTATAGCAGTATACTGATTAGCTCTCTTATATGTAGTAAGTGTTTTGGTTGGAATGGGTTGTCTGCAGGTAATCTTGAAGAGACAGTACAGGTGGGGGCTTTTTCAGACTCTGGTGTCCATTAGCGTAGGGGTCTTCAGGATACTGCTTCTTCCTTGGGCCTGTCCTTGTCCAGTGCAGTGAAACAGTGGGGTCATTGCTTGTGGAAACTCCTTTGCCTGAAAGCAGAATGTCAGAAGGGAGAAGGAAATCAAGGAAATAGCATCTGATTTTTATGGCCTTGTGAATTTTAGGTTGCTATCACATCTCACAGCTAACGTGAAAGTCTCAGGCAAGATAATCAAAAAGATCTAACAATATTCTTGGTGTTTATTTTCCCAGCCGGTCTCCTTGTAAACTTGGTATCAAACTGAAACTCGCTAAACACTGCTTGGAAATGAATTTGTTAAGATCACTGAGTGATTTGGTCAATGCATCTAATTGCCTTTTGCTTTGGTCTCACTACCTTGATAAGGACTAGAACTTTATAAATAATTAGATTTTATACTAGGCTGCATTAATATTATTAATTTATTCTGTTTTTTATTTATTCCTTCAAGTGCATCAGTGGATGATGTACAAACTGCTTACATGAGGAAAAAGTGATATGCAAAGGTACTAAAAAAAATTATATGTAGCAAGTAATACAAAGATTGATAGCAGAGTTTTATCCAGTGAAATCTGCTTCTTTCTACTGTCTTTATAATACTTAGTAAATATACCAGAAATTAAGGAATCCATTGTTAATTGTGTCCACAGGTATCACAGTTAATTGACTATAGGGAAGTTTGCTCTTAAGCTATGGGTCATTTTTCCCTTGATATATTTTTTTTCTTTTTTTGGTTAACAGCATATTTTTAGGCAGGTTCTTTTATATAAATACAGCTAAAATATAATTAGTTTCTCCAAATCAAGAGTATTAGCTCGAGTTGTTTTTTGATAGTGTTCAAAATACAATTTCACTTTTTTTTAGTTATTGGGACAGAAAAAAAATTCTTTAAATATTTTTTGTGAAACAAGGTTACACTGGAACATCTGTCAGGTCTAATGTGGTCTAATCCAGAGGATCAGACCAGAGCAGTCTAATCCTCTCTTGGATGACTATACCAGTAAATTATCCTGAAGAAGGGGTTTATTTCTGTAATACATTTTACTTTGCAGTGTCTGCAGGCCTGACCCTTTTAAGTCTATAGTGAATGCAGAATAGCTTACTGCAATAAAAGGAGCTCACATTTATTGTAAAGTAAGAATATTCACACTGGCAATCACCATGGGGTAGATGATGTATTATAATTTCACACTCTTACTTTTTTTTTTTATAGCTGACCTTTCTGCAGACAGTAGAAGTATGAGCCTGAAGTGTGCTCCATAAAAATATCCACTAGATTGAAGCATCCATTCAACTCCCCAAAGTTATCTATGTAAAGTATTTATTGTTTCTGTAGATTTATTTCTTTTTCTCTCGTATAATAGGAGCAGAAAGTCCAGTCAAGGTAGTTACAGGTAGACCCTCTGTGGATGAAGCCCACCGTTAATCCAATTTATCAGACATTTGCAGTAGCATTTGGCCAGGCTTAAGGCTTTGGGGGATGGAGAAGATGGATTTAGAGAAATAAAGACAGCTGATAGATGTGATCACTTATTAGAGATCTTTTATATAAATTATGAAAAATAGCTACAGTGAATAATAGCTGTAGGCTTTCAGATAATAAGCCTTTCAGGAAGAAAATAATGAAACGTAAGTGACGCTCAGTTCTGAGTTTCATTACCAAGCTGAATCATAATTCAAAGTTCTTTTAAAACTTCCAGAACGGTTTGTAAATCTTGATGAAATTGAGATTAAGCTTGATCATATTTAACCAGTTTAAGTGAGTTTTTTGGCTGCTACTTTACTCCAGGAATATTCATCTCCAATAAGTTTCCAGGTCATTTCTGTCTGCAATCCATTGCCCAGTAAAATCAAGGTCCAGGGACTGTTAATTTTTTACTGTCAGTTTTTGGGCAATTATCCCTTATCAAAATCAACAGAGCTAGCGAAAGCCGCCTCTTCCAAGGTAGTACTCCTTGCAAAATCAATAGAAATAGCCTAATAGGCAGAAAACCAGCAGCCTGTGTTCTGTTTCCATTCCCCATTCATCCTTGAAATTGGACTTTCCTCAGTTCCTGGTGCCAACCAGTGACAGGAACTTATCCTCAATCTGGACACTGCTCAGAAGATCCCACAGCCACAGGGTATCGCCTGAACACCCTCTGAACACCCTCCATTAAGGGTTTTTTCATTTTTTTGCGTACATGTGCTATACAACAAGCTGAAGTCTCGGAAAGGACTATCAAAGATGTTTGGAGACGTGATTCAATGTCTTTTTCCCACCAGATTAAAATAAAATTGTGAAGTCTCATCTGCTGGGGCTAACATGAAGAAACTACCTTTTTTTGTGTGTTTCATGATTGTTTGAAGTGCAACACAATGTAAAATTTTGTAAAGATAAACACTTCTGCTACTATTTCTTTAGAACTTTTGGCTGCAAATACCTTCCTGTTGGAAATAGATACTTCACTGCCCACAATTAATAGTTAATCCTATTGCCTATGCATAGATCCAAAAGCCAGTACCTCAACCATGAGGTTTGTTAACAGGCATTGCTGCCACTGGAGAAATGTGAAGTTTCTGCAGTCAGGTAAAGTTTGGTAGTTGGATAGAAATATCTCCTGCCAGCAAAATATTATACAGCAGCAAAGGATGTAGGTGATATAGGAGTTCTACAAAAATGTTGGTTTAGTGCTCTTATTGTGATTTTAAAAAATTTGTATGTTAAGACTTACTACAAAAACTAATAGGGTAGAAAGTAGAGAATATTAATATAGTACTGCATGGCACCATGGTATATCGTGTTATCATGTCTTCTTTTCAAGGCTGTGAAAAGAACAAGCAGAGGTGATGAGTGGCCTTGATATAAGGAATGTCTGAATAAACTAGGAATATATTATTCAGAGAGCGATGTCTGAAAGTCTGGTAGGGGGTGTATGACCTAGTCAAAGAAAATAAAAAATGGGTGTTTGTGACCTTTTCCAATATGTGACAACTGAAACTAGCAGAACACAGCTGCAAAGCAAAGAGAACAGGCCTTAGATAAGAGTCACTTTCCTTAGTTGTACAGAATAAAATCTTACACAAGTTTGAAAGGTTGACCTGATCCAATACAGCCATTCATATGTTCCTAAGGTCAAATACTTTTGGTTCTTGTTATTTAAAAGTCCTGTTTTTCCCTTCACCTGTGCATGATCAAACTCCATTATTATATTCTATCTACTTATTTGTGTCTGATTTAGATGACGTGATGACATTTTTTACTTGCTTCTGAAACTGTGATGTAATATTATGACATAAAATTAACTCTACTCCCAAAAGAACCCTAGGTGGAGGAATTTAGTAGTCAAAACCCTGAGATCATGATGAGATTTTATTACTTAACTGCAAAGTTGTTCATGGGGTTCCAGTGTCTCTGCTTCGTTAGAATGCATTGGCATGTCAAATGTAATTGCATTCCGGTTAGATTCTGCCTATACAATAAGTATATTGTTTCAAAAATGGTGCTTTATGCCAAGAGGAACACCAATGAAGTTAAATAACGTTATTCAAGGTATTATGCTACATTACTAATCCTTGCAAAATTTTGCTTGAGGGTTAATCAAGAACATGGTGCGAGATCTTTATATAAAGAAAAATTATTATTCAATTTACTGTTCTTGTCTTGGAATCTGTTACATTTGCTGCCATCCTTCACAGACGTCATATATATCTGATAATTCCCCCAAATCCAGAATTTTCTTCTTTGTGTTTTGAAAAAGCAAAATTAGGTGGCATCCCTTTGTAGACTATGAGAATTACTTTTAAAGTGTTTCAAGGGAGTATATCTCCTTAGGGTCTCTATATGCTGTCTCCACTGCTTTTCTAAACATAGGTATCTTGGTAATAGTTGTGTAGTTTCTTACTAGTTGATACCATGAACTAAGTGCAGAGTTTCCAGGCTAGGCTTCCATACAGCATAAATGTATTTCAAAGTGTAAAATACTGCTTTCTTGACATGAAATGGTTTTAAACAAACTGACTTGACTTTGGTTTGAAAAAAACCTAGATTTTATGAAACATCATTTTAGAAATGTGTTAGAAATGTGTGAATTCCTCACGTGTCAGCCAATAGTCAAAACACCACTCTGAAGCGACTTTTGCAATTCTTTTAATGGACAAAATTTTGATGAGGGAGTACCTCAGTTTGCATATGAATCAATGGTGTTTGCTAGCAGTTCAATCATGCTGAATTATGTTTAAAGTACTATTTTAAATAAGTACTTTGTGGATATAATTCTAACTGTATGAATATTATTCCTTTTTTTTTGATAAACATAATTGTTATGAAAATATACTAATCCGATTTTAAACTCCTCAAAATCTGTTGGAAGTATATGAGTCCTAAGCTGTGAAAACTGCTAGCAAATAGGGACTTTTTTCCCCAAATTAGAGTTTTGGGCGTTCTGATTATGAAATCATCTTTTATCTCAATCTAACCCAACAAGGAGGAAGACAGAAAACAAGGGGAATTCAGGGTCAGTTCCAAAGAGCTCACAGCAATGAAATTTTGTGAAACAAATCAAAAGGGTGTGTTTTCTTACACAATGTTTGCTGCATTTGGGATTTCAGGGTGTGTTTCTATCTCAGACTTGTCAAAAGCAGGAATCACTGCACTGAAGTTACACATGTTCAATGTTTAACTGTATCAAACTAATTTGAGATGACAGACCATTTCCACGCTCTTTCAGAACAGGCCATGTTATCATCAATGTATTTAGGAAATTAATAAATATTACTTGTATATAATTTGCTCATAAATGATAAGCAAGGTTGTTTGTAATGCTTCTGCTAATGTATGGTAAACGGAGATGTGCGTCTGGCCTTCTAATATCAGATGACAAATAACAAAGTTGTGGAAGATACTCATTATGTCTTAGCTATGAAAGTATTCCTCATGTTTTCCTGTGTACACGCGTTCAAGAAGGACTCAGTAGGGTTTCTTTAATGTTTTTGTCTTTTTAGTAAGCGTACTTTCTTGTAAAAGCCTGATAACTAAATTATTGCAAGTTTGTATTTTCATGCTTCTTCCATTTCAGTGTGTTACCTACCAGATCTTTGGAGCAGCAAGTCTTAGATCAAAATTAACTCCAAAATAGCCTTCAGCATGATAAATACTTGTATTTAGACAGAACCTGGGGAAATCATTCTAGCCTCTGACAGATCTGGCAACTGTATAGCAAATTGAAGTGTGCAAATCTTCAGCCTCGCAGCAGATAACAGTAAATATGTGCAGTGTAACACAGCAAATATGTGAAGGCTTTTAGTATGTAGTCTGTAACTGTTTACAAATATGATTAACTGCAGAGCACGAAATCCATTCGTAGCATCAAAGGCAAAACTAAAATTACTTTTTCCCACCCCCCTCCAGGATTATGCTGAAAAGAGAAACACGATAGCAAAAGCTCTGGAAGATCTTAAAGCCAACTTCTACTGTGAACTCTGTGACAAGCAGTACTATAAACACCAGGAGTTTGACAATCACATTAACTCTTATGATCATGCTCACAAACAGGTAAGAGGAATCTGCTCACTACTTCAACTTAGTTTCAGGTAGAATAATGAAATGAGATGTCCTTCAAGTGGGCTTGGAAAGCATGGTTGAGTTGTGCCCAAATTTAAGGTTCTGGGAAGCAAAATACACTGTTTTCTTAGAAACAAATTTTAACATGAAGATTTTACAGTCAGAAATTCTGAGATGGAAAGAAAGGGAAATGTGAATAATTAAATTGTGGAGAGGAACAGGAAATGATGGAAAATATTATTAAAAGTGTAAATATACAATTTCCTTGTTATCAGTATAATTTCGCATATAAATAAATATTGTGGTATAAGTAAGAGGTGACTTACCGGGGAGCATTTGTTGCAACAGATGTGGACAGAAAACTTGACACACCCTTTGGTAAACTTTCTTCTAGTGCAGTTACAGTTCTGAAACGGGCTATGATTTTACTTAAATGCATTGAATATTAAAAAAAAAATGTAGTAATGAAAAACTTCTGGCTCAGCTCATAATAAGTTATGTGTTAGCTTTAAAACATTGGTATTTACATTTTTACCACCACATTTTATCACCACACCTCCAAGTTGTGTGTCCTACTTTGGTAACATAAAAGCAGTGCTTCCACATAACAAAACAGGCAATGCATCCCAGCGCAACATCCAGAGGGGTCGGGGCTATGTAATTCAGATGACAATACAATGCACCTTGACTCCATCAGACAAGGAAGTGCTTGAAAGAGTCCAGCGCAGAGCCACAGTGATGATTAAGGGAGTGGAACATCCCCCTTATGACAAAAGGCTGAGGGAGCTGGGTTTCTTCAGCTTGGAGAAGAGGAGACTGAAGGGTGACCTCATCAATGTTTATAAATACATAAAGGGCGAGTGTCAGGAGGATGGAGCTGGGCTCTTCTCGGTGATGTCCAATGACAAGACAAGGGGCAACGGGTGCAAGCTGGAGCATAGGAGGTTCCACATGAAGATAAGGAAAAACTTTTTCACTGTGAGGGTGACAGAGCACTGGAACAGGCTGCCCAGAGAGGCTGTGGTGTCTCCTTCTCTGGAGATATTCAAAACCCACCTGGACGCGTTCCTGTGTGATCTACTCTAGGTGGTCCTGCTCTGGCAGGGGGGCTGGACTAGAAGATCTTTCAAGGTCCCTTCCAACTCCTACCATTCTGTGATTCTGTGGTATGTAATGGTGATATAAAGATATGTAATAACTGTACAGGAAATGTCTACTTAGTCCATTCAGCTGGTAATTATTCTGTATCTTTTTGGGTTTTATCTGGTGAAATCATATGGTTGTGGATCAGGATTGATTGCTTTTCATTCTAATTCAGTCTCCCCTTGTCCTGTAATTCTGCTTAGGGTGAATGTAGATGAGTTGCTACATGTGTGTTATATCTGTATTATGTAAGCCAATGATTTGCTTTTCTTTCCTTCAGCATTTCTCCCTGAAACACTTCCTTCTCTCTCTCTCTCTCTCTCTCTCACTGGTATTTTTATTTAGCCCATAATTTACACTGTCAGCATGAATGTTAGATTTAGTTTTGAGAACTACAAAGATATGGACCCCAGCAGCAATAGCAATCCATGAGAAGCTGGAGGGAAAGATATATTAGATAAGAAATTAGCAGGTAGCTTCATTGCATCCTATAGATATTTATTATGAGTTGCAAATATTTTTAGTTAAAATACAGCTGGAATTGATTTTTCAGCAGCACCTCATTGATAGAAGGCAGGAAAAAAGAAGAAATGGACAGTCTTCCCCACTTAATCTCCTTTAGGATTTTTATTTATTATTTTTTTAAGTGCTCTAAAGCCATTTTAAAGAGTGAGAACCTGAAGGCTGTGGTGTTCATTCAGCGTTGATGAAAAATTGGTTTTGAAACTGAAGTCAGGTGTGAGACTGAACAGGGACTTGTTTCCGGTGGTTCACATAGTTATTCTTGTTTTCTGGCTTTAGACAGGAGATGGTGGGCGGTGCACTAGTGTCTGATGGAGCGCAGCGGATCCTGTCTCTCCATCTTTTGTGTAGGAGGCCTGTGTGTCTGTGTTTGTGTGTGGCTTTGTGGATGTATTTGGTCAAACACAGGAAGCCATCCTCTTCTGCAAGACCTACACAACTCTAATCTCTCTGGTAGGAAATCATACAAAAGTTTCTAGTTTTCCAGTAAAAAGAAATGTATGGATGCTTGTTTGGGCAAAATAATAATTTTCTGTAATATTACTGACAAATAAGACTATTGATTCCTGAGATTAAAATGTTAAGTTTAACTATTCTGAAGTGGTTTTTGTGTGGTAGGTACTGATGTTATAAAGAAAACCCATTCCTCTTCCCATATTTCGGGTGAAAAAGGGGGCAGACAGCATGTGCTGCAGTGAAGGCTCACTCAGATTTGTTCAGTTTGCAAGGAACTTCATACCACATGGATTTTTTGAGTAACCTAATTCCAGTGAGTGTGCTAGAGCCATTTGCAGGTGTTAACTGCAGAGTGCTCTGATTTTGTCGTGAAACTTCCTGCCTCAATGGCAGAAGTCTTCCAGCACTTCAGTAAGGGTGAAAGGAACAGATAATCTGTCTTTGGATTTTGTTTTATATTTTTCTCTAACTTTCTCCCTTCAATCACACCTTTCTACTAATAATGGACAGGTAAGGGGAGGCACTTACTAGAAAAAGTTTCCCAAAATCCAGTAGTTGCAAGCACATGCAGCCGGTTCAGTTTCAGTGATCCTAGCACCTGACAGTGGTTTCTATATGATGAAATGGATGAAAGCTCTGCCTAAACCTGAGTTCACCCCAGCTGTTCTGAAAAGCCATATTTAATCCTAATTGAGCACTCTGTTATCATATCATCTAAGCCATGGGGTGATTTGTCAGAGAAAATGTTCAAAAAGCTCCTGTACCTCAGTTTTATTGTAGAAGATTTTCTTTCCCTCGATTCAAAAGTTGCTAGCACAGAAAATTCACAGGATTTGAAATAGAAGATTTTATAATTATGTAGTTTTCCCCCATTGGATGGGGGTCTCTGTACTGTCAGGGTTTGGTTGTGTTTTGATTTATTGTGTCTTATATCTTCTGAACACCCACTCTGAGATAGTATGAGGTCCTCCTGATGGTTCCAGAAAGAAAGGGTAGAAATAGGGCAAAACTAACTCCTAGGATCTGAAGGAGTTCAGACCAGTGTCTCAAGATCTCCACTGTCTGTTAGTGTTTTCTTGTTCTTACCTTTGACAATATGGTTTGTAGAGCAATATCTGTAGCTTTACTTCCTTGCTCTGGAAAAGCAACTTGCAAGCAGTCAGCAGTAATGGAGAAGAATTAACTCTTTTGTTTGCTTTGAAAGCCTAGGGAAAAAAAAAAAAAAAAGAAAAAAGCCCAAAATATAATGCAGGTCTCTTTGAAAACAAAAATGTTCTGGGCTTCATATAGAGAGAAATACAACTAAGAAAGAACTGCTATTATTTCATGCAGTAATGAAAGAATTGCTATTTGATGATGATGGTCTAATATCATGGAATGCAGCTTTTGAGACCCATGCCAGCACTTTAAAAACATCGATTTGATTTTATGCAGCATTTCTTATGTATTTGGAAGTACACAAGAAGCTCTCTGAAGTGCTGTATTCATACAGGGTGAAAAAAAAATCCTGCCTGTGTTCCTCGAAATGCTGCGGTTTTGATAAATGTGGCTGAGCGTTAAGTGTAAGGCTCTGAATGACCTTCGTCTCATAGCCGTTCAGAGTCAGTGAGTTGTTTTGTCTTGTTGGTGAAGAAGGTTGGATCAGCTAGGTCCCCTACATCAGTCATTCCTCAAGAGACTTTTGTTGCTACAAGAATGAAGTGGTTTTATTCCTGTATTTGAAAGTCTTCCTCTCCATCCCAGAACTTCTGATTAATCACCTTATATCACAGCAGCGCACCTGAGCTTGGTGCTGTTTCCTCTCCCAGGAGTGCTCTTCCAAATATCAAACAACAACAAAAGCTGTGATAAAAAACAAAATTAATAGCCCTAACGTATTTGCATCTAGATATGCAAATACAGTCAAGTAAGTAAATTATAAGTAGGATTTTTTCCCCACAGAGTCAGAGGTCATTTCTCAAACTATGTCTCCCTGCACGAAGATGATCTCCCTGCTCTAAAAATGTATTTAAAATTGCATGGAAGTACTAAGACAAATTATACAGGAAGACTAAATTAGTAGGTGTCTTCTTTCCCTGTTACAGACACAGATTTATTCTGTCTACATTTTTCTCCTCTCTACCTGTTTTTCTTCTTTGCAGATTTGTTGGGAGATCAATGCCAAATAGGTTGGAGAATGTCAATCTGTAGCCAATCAGAAGTCCAAACTTTGAGCACCTTTATGTGTTTGAATAAATCATGGAATATGGGTGAAGAAAAAGAAATTCAGAAGTAGTAGGATGTGGTTAGGCACAACAATAATAATAAAACCATAATTTTCCTAAAGGTATACCTGCTATGATGTGTAAAGCATCTAAGGTATAAAGGTAAGAGCAGTATAGCCCATTTGGGGATGCCAGTATTCTCAGCAAAGGTAATGGGCTGTTATCAGTTGTTTAACTCTGCAATTTAAAAGCAAAGTAGTGAATCCTTAATTACAGCTTTTTAAAAAAATCTCGTACAGTTGTTGCCTTGGATAAGAGGAAAAGATCGCATCTCTTCTACCTGGTTGGTGCCTGCAGAGGGTGCACTGCAGTGCATCTGCTGGGCATGGGTAGGTCAGCTCAGGACACTGCGGTGGGTCTGCTCACAGGCCATCTGCAGCTTCTGGCACAGCCAAAGAGTTTATATCTGAAGGGAAATGCGACACATACTGGGAGAATTACAAAGTGAAAGAAATTAACTATTTACTGGGAGCCAACAGTATTTTATGTTGTATTTTTCAGGCTTGCTTTTTGTGGGTTGGGTTCCCCTGGAACTATTGGAATCAGACTAGGACAGAGGCAACATGTTGTATACCACCTTGGAAACATAGAAATAATGATTCTCAAAAAAAAGTGTCATCTTCTAAAGCAGTAGGTCAATAAAAAGCTTTATTGCAGGATAAAAGGATGAGACCTTAAGAGCTTCAAAAATGTTCTGAAGATTTGCTTCATAAGCAAAATTAATGTGATATATTTTGGGTCAGAGTTTTTGGGATGTTCACCAATAAGAGATTTCATAAAATAAGAATATGAAAACTTCTTTTTCTCAAGTTTTAAACATAGCTTTTCCTGTGGAAAAGCTGGAGTTGGTTACCTGATAGATTAATGGTGAAGGGGATCAACAAGGAGCGATGCAGAGCAAGACAGAACTCATTTCATGATATCTGTCCAGCTTTGCTGGGCTCTCCTTGGTGAGACATGGAGGCAGAGGCCGAGGTTGGCTGCTCTCAGCTGGGTCCTGTCCACTTCCACCAGTCGGCAGCCCCAGTACAGCTCAATGCAGCCTGAAATGGCATTGTATTTTGCTGGACCTTGCCACAGAGCCCAGCCAAGAGGGATGTTTAAGATGCCACAATAGACAAGAAGGCCATGGTGAGAATTTATGGCTGTGAAAATCCCTGAGAGTGATAAAATAAATCACTTCTTCAAGCACCACCTAGGTTGTTCTTGGATCAGAAGAATGCTGGTATGATGTCTCATTGCCAAGCCCATGGTGTCTTGCCTGGCTGAGGGGGCAGCTGTATTTCTGCAGGCAGAGTGGGGATGGGCAGCAGGACCGTAGGTGCTATGCCAACTGCTTTGTGCCCTTGTGGGGAAAGCATGACCCCAGTGCATGCCATTGGATGGAGCTCATGGGACTCGGATGTACTTGCAGCATCATTTTTTCCATTCCTTGCGACTGGAAGTAGTTCTTTGCAATGCATTTCAGTATTTCTTTTTCTTTGTATTTGTCTCTTCTTTGTAGCCAAGTGGCTTATCACTTCTAATATCAGATAGTCAGGATTCTTACAGCTGCATTTTCTGAAATGAAGAGATTTTATATTCCTTCGCTTACTGGAGTTTGTTTCTCATGTTAGAAAAGAGCAACATCTCAGTGGGTCCTTATGGGCAGGCAGTCTTAACTTTCTGAATGTTAAGCAAGCTTAGATGAGGATTTTAACTGTTATTACTGCTTTCCCAGAATGTAACTTGTCATCTCTTCCTATATTTCTTTTTTTTTCCTTGGGAAAAGATAGTCATCTTTGCAGCCTTTTTAAATATTAAGGAAACATGAACAAATATTCAGCTGTGTGTTCATATACATATGTATATTTGTAATGCACATAGAACCATGAAATGACCCCCTCCTCTTCCAAACACACACTATTGCTGTATTTCAATTTTTTTTTCTCCATGAATATTGCATTATTTAATGGTCTTTTGTGATTTAATTGGTGTTTAATAAAAAGCTTCCTTTTAAGTTTTAAACAGTTAAAACTGACAGTAATGCTAATAAGGGTCATCACCAGGCCTATAAATTGTAATTCAGCACTGCTAGTAGCATTGGAGCAGAGTATTGCAATAGACTTTATGCTTCCTTTCTCAGCTCCTTTAAAAACAAAAACAAAAAAACAACCCACCTTTTGCTGTTAGTCTGAAGAGAAAGGCAGAATTGGCAACATGACAGGACCACACTGGGCCGCAGAATGAGGATCTCTGCTCCTTTACTGTAAAAGGATATGTCCAGAGCAAATGCTGGAGAGAAGTTTCCAAGGGGGAGCCTGTTCCTGGATGGCAGGCTGCTGAGAGTGCTGCTTCTGGGGCTGCTCCTGCCTCCCTGGAGTGGTGGTTTGGGGTAGGTTTTGATGTAGACAGGGTGAAATGCGGGGAGATAATTAGCAGGAACTGGAAGGCTTCCGGAAAAGGGGAAATACAGTCCCATTGCATTAGGGCACAAAGCCACTTGGAAAGAGTTTTGCTGGTCTGATAGTAACATGGATGCATTGGATAGCTGCCAAGGGTAGTCTTTATTCTGCTTTACAGAATATATTTTAAAATTAAATAGTTAAGTTCTGTTCTTTACGATATTTCAGTATATTTAGGGAGAAACGTTTCCTGCATAAAAGAAAAAAAATAAATATTTTTCTTCCAGTTTTTACGTTACCAATAAAATTTAATCCCAGAAATTGGGTTCTTGGTTCGTATCAGTGTAACAGAGTATTTAGGCAGTCTTTAGCTCAAAACTTGTACTGATGGGTTAGATGAGGATATTCTTGAGTAAAATATGAATACTGCAAAATCTAATTTGTTGCCAACAAACATTTGGTTTCCTCATTACCAAAAAAGACATATTACTAAGTTCCTGGCTTAGTAATTATAACAGAAAAGATACTGCATAACATTTTCTGGCTTTCATGTTTGGGAAATTCTTTTCTGTAATAATGTTTGATTAACTAATGGACTTATTTTTTCTGAAGAAGTGTTTTTAGAACAAACATAATTACAGTAGAGAAGTGTATACCCTTCTGCCCCACTAATAGCCTGCAAACAGAATATTAACCCCATGCACTGACACTTCTGATTCCATGAGGATCCTGTTCTTTAACATAGGAGTAGCCTTAACCAGCTGCAACCCTTCCTCGGTTTAGAAACCTGGTATTTATCCGCAGCTCTTTAACTTTTTTTCTGTTTCAAATTATTGCAGACTTCTTCTTTCTGTTCTTTTCAATATCCAGATCAGTCTGATAACCTGATAAACCACTAATGTTATATTTCCATGCAAAAGTATTACAAATTTAATTCAACCACCCACTGCTCATTTATTATTATTTTCCAAATCTGGGTTGAGCAATTTACTTCAGTGGGGGGGAAAAAAACCATGTCAATGCAAAGAGGGAGAGAGGAATAAGCGTCAAGTGTAAACATGGTTTTCTCCATACATCCTGCATGTTTTTCTCACTGGCATGCATTTCTACTGTTGTGTGGTTCACTCTTTTATTTAAAACCGTACTCATAAATTTCAGTTCAGCTTTGCCTTTTTAAATCAGTTCATGAAACTTTCTACATCTAACTTATTGCAAAAGAAAATACTTTTTTCCATTCAGCACTAAGATGAGAATGGACACAATAATTAGGATTTGAAGACAGGAAATAATACAGTGTTCTAGTACATGATTCCTGAGGCATCATGCATATTGTAATGCATCTTTTGGCATACAGTGTTTTAATGGGGAGAAATTATTAAAAACTTGTGTTATACAAACTTGGAGATCAGATGATCGTTCACCTATCACTTGCTTTGTTGTATTGGGCTATAGATCAGCTAAGCAATTACCTGGAAGAAAAATATTATTTTTTTATTTTCATTCATTCTTTAACAGAATCAATCTCCCAAAGTTAATTTAAGTATTCTTATGGCTGCAAAGTCCAAACCAATTAACTGAATACCTTTTCTGTAATTTTCAGAAATTCCGAATCCAGTTCCATTGCTGTCCTGAAAGTAATTAAGTAGAATATGGATTAAGCATAAGTAATGAATAATATGAAAAGCGTTTTATTGCTCCATGGTTTTGAGTTGTCAGTGATCATAGAGAGAAATGGTATTTACAGTGAAGTTCTAAATTTTCTTAAGTGAAGGAGAAACTAATAGGTTGCTAGTAATATATTAAATTCTGACCTCTCAAGGTGAATCATTTTTTTGTGACATTAACATGGCTTAATTTGCTAAAATAATTAAGTGGTGTGTGTGAATGGTTAGTACTCCATGCCTGAGGCTGCAAAAAACACCTTATACTTTCCTGTTTGCTACCAAAAAAAAGTTTCAGTATATTGGTTTTTTTCCTTAGGAACTCTGGTAGAATTATATTTTATGCCCTACAGCTTGTGCACGCTGGTTTACATGTAAGAGTTCATTCTTCATTGGGAAGAACTGCACAACCTTTTCGATACAAGCCACAGTAAATCTTAGGGTAATTATCCCAGTCTTTGCTGATCCATGCAAAATCAATCCTTCATTCATTTCAGAAAAAGCTTATTCTCTTTTTAGTGGTAGTTCTGACCTGTTGACGAAACATAGCGTTGCATTTTGTGAAGAGATGTGACGAGACATACAAACTATATGGAAGTGATAGTGGGTTTCCCTCAAGTGATGATTCCTGCTCAGTCTGCACGCGGAGTGCAGTAGGACGTTGGGACCTCCACAGAACCAGGGGTTGACTTATGGTATGTCTAAGGAAAGGTTGTATGCCTTGAGCAGACGACTAGCACTGTGGTTTCTTTAGGCAGACTAATGCTACTCTAGATCAATAATTACATATTTTAATTGCAGCTCAGTAGCAGCTTATACAGAAATGTCTTCAAGTCCCTGAACTGCTCTAGGAGTGTTCAGGAGTCTAAAATATGAACTTGTATTTTTCTTCTTTTTTCCTAGTGCAGTCAATGCACTCTTGAAACAATTCAGCTGCAGAGCCTCTTCTATGTTTCTGGTTGGCTTTTTGGGTTTGAGCTGCAGTGGTTAGCTGGTTGACTTTTGTTTCGGTTTGTTTAGCACTACAACTACAGCTGTCCAGTAAAGATCAGAGTGACTCCCTGATTTAAACTTTCCCCACCCTCACACTGCAAATGAGTGAAATAAGGGCTTTGTGAGCATTTGAAGGGACAGATTAGGCAAGCAGGAACACAATCTGTTTTGACGTCTGTTGGCAGGTAGGCAATAGCCCTCATTTAAGAAGATTTCAAGCATCAGTGGAAAGAAAACCTAGAATTGTGCCCCTGCCTTCAGTACTGTTTGTGTTTTGGATTCAGCTGAGCCTTTTCCTTCATCTCAAGGATTACCATACACTGTTATTCCAGTAATACCTCCTGGTTTCTCACTGTGCTTTCATGTATGCATGTTCATGACAAACACCCTCATGACAAACCTGAATTACTCTGTAAAGGACATTTCAATTTCTTGTGAAGTCTCCATGTGTGGCAGAAGAGTAGTGGTTTAACATCAAATAATTGAAAGAATTGAAGTCTTTCAAAATAAAAAAGAATTGATGTCTTTTGGTTGAATGATTTTTATTTTTTTTTTTAAGATATTCAATCTACAGAAGACAATATAAATACAAGCAGTCTACCTGACTGTGCCTCTTTCTTGCTGGCATCTGTCACTTTCCTTGAATTGTCTATTCCAATGGTATGTTGCATCTTTTCTTAAATTAGAAAGGACAAGAGACCCATGGTATACTGTAATATAAACAATAAATAATATTAATTCAAGTTCATGCATGATTAATACTACTACTTTTAAACGCCTGGCTCCTCTGATATGATTTACTGCTGTTGTCTTGATAGGCAATCTTGATATACCTAATGATACCAAGAGAACACAAAAAGTTAGCTCTGCACCTGTAACCCACCTTCCCTTTTCTAGTACAGAAATTCAAGAAAATAAATTTTTAAAAAACCCCAAACTATTAAATTAAAACCTCCACCTTCTTTAATGCTGATTTTTCTTTATTTTTATCTTATTTATTTATCTTTAATCACCTTTTTTGTATAGCTATTAAGTGCTTGCTTGCACTGGCATCTGTATGTTGACATCTGGTACAGGATCTCATCGTGTTACATGATTTATAACTACAGAGAGACATATCTGTCTACAAATTACTTGTTATGAGAGCTAGAAACAAAGCAAGAGACTCACAGCAATAGCACAGAAGAGACAGGTTACAACAGTACCAGAGGTTAGGGATCATTATTGCAGACTCCCTTAAGGATCAGGTCGTCTCCGTGTCACCTCTGTGTATCTTCCTCCCTTACTAGTATTGTTGTCCCTCTCCTGGCTGCAAGAAAAGCAGCTGTCCCCCTGGCCAAGGGGGCTTTTCTTGAAGGCACACTGGTTACAGTGAGCTTTGTGAGAGCAGGGCACTTGTCTAAGGATACTTAAGGTTGTCAGTAGTCTTTGTCTCGTGGACAAAAGGTGTGGTATGAGACGTTACTGTCACTAGGTATGATAAAAAATGAAAGGCTGTATTGATTTGAAAATGAATTCACAAATGGGAAAAATTAGAAAAAAGTAAAATAATGAAGCATTAAAATTATGCTTGTCAAACTCTTCCTTAGTTGTTTTCACTCTCTTTTGCTAAGCAAGCATTAACCTGACATGAAAGGTTCTCTTCTGCTTTGTGAGACAGAGGCTGCTGCCACCTCTCTCTCTGTCTTGGCTCTCTTTATAATCCCACTTCTCTGCCTCAGCAGGAGACTTTTCTTCTATGCAATCTCAAGACTGATTTCTTGCTTAATGAATCTTTTTCTTTTGCTTGGATATGAGTACAACACATGCTACTGATGGGGGTTACTTCATTTTTTTCCCACCTTTCTGCCCCTAGTTATGTAATTTGTATTTCTAAGGAATACCCCAATTAGTATATTTTCTTGGCACAAGCCTAATGTGTTAATAAGGTTGGTTGAAAATTATGTACTGTAGAATGAGAAATATATTAAAAATACCATCTAAGATAAATTATTATAGTCTACCCATGAGCATTATACGCTCAGTGAATAAGAGCAGATTGACTCCTAACCTGTCTCACATCTGCTTTGCCTAGAAAGGCTGTAACTTCTTCGTTGAGCACTTGGTGTTTGCTTTGTGCAGTGGAAGCTCTAGTCTGAGTTACTCCTTAGTGATCGACACTGACAGCATCTTCAAATGGCCAGACCCAATATAACTGAGTTCGACTTGGATCTCAAAGAGCAAAGAAGGTTTCTGAGGGGCAGCTGAAATCACTGGGGGAATAACAGCTAAAAAAAAAAAAAAATACAGGGAATATTTGAAAGGAGATTTTTTTTGTGTTCAGATGCTTAGAATTAGGTCAGGCCTCAAGCAGATGTCCATCCACCCCATGCCAAAATTCCTGCAAGGCCTGTGCTATACCCAAGCCTATTTTAGGATTTTATTTTTTTTCTTAACTCAAAAAAAAAAAAAAAAAATCAGAGTGAGGAGGAGTGGCTGCCCAAGCAAAGCTCTCATAACAGCTGAGCAATAGAGTTTGCAATGGTGAGATCTGGGGGTCTTAAAATGGTAGATGTTGAATAGCCTCATTCATAAAGATGAGATGGGGGGGTTACTTTACTTAAATAATGGTTGATAATGTCTTAAATGATAGCTAGTCTTTTCCAAATTACTCTGCAGGTAGTGTATTTTCTTTTCAAGCACTGTTCAGGTATTTTGCCTTGGCTCTGCACACCTGCCTGGCTATGAACAAAGGGAAGCTAGAATAGCTAATGACTCGTCTCTCTCCCTCAATTAACAGGAAGATCAACAAGGCAAAAATAATGTCGTATCATTTTCCTTAAGCAATAATGAGGAGAAAATATTGTGTATTCAAAAGTGCTGGGTTTGGAAGCTTTTTATTCTCTCAGAGTAAGAAATGCGTAAAATTCCAGGTTTATGTCCCTATTTGAGTACAGCTTCTCTACCTGCTTAGAGTACGATGGAGATTCACCACTACAAAGGGGCTTCTTTGCCTTTCTATATGGGTATGCACAGAGAGGATTGACTCTTTTGCAAATCCCTCAAGTTGCCATCTGAATTGGAGATATCTGATCTGTGATTTAGTAAGTAGGCAACTGAGAATAACAGGGTTCAAGCAGCGTACATACCTTTTCTTGGTCTACTGCAGAGGGTGAGCGATTCTGCAGGTGAAGCATACCTAGTTCTTCTTGTGATCTCTTTTTAAGTGGAAGGAAGCATGTTTCCAATCTTGGTTAACTCTTGAGGTGAGCCTTGCACAAGCAAGCTAATGGCTCTGCATGCTGTGCAAGGTCTGAATTAAATGGCGAGTTGGAGTGAGGGAAACGAGGGCAGCTGGTGAGTTCAAGGCAGGAGCAATACCCTGCCTGCCCTTGCACTTACTGAGGGGAGAGCTCATCTTCCCTGCAAGAAGTGGCTGCAGGTGTGCAGGAGACTGTTCGGCTTTCTGCAGCAACAGGTGCTCAGAATAGGTGCCTCTCGCTCCCCGGGCAGAGATTGTACATAGTTGGAGGATGTAAAGAAGTGGTGTGGCATGCCCTCCTGAGCACTTTGCTTCGAGCACTCATTCACATGTGTGCACTTCAGAAAATGAAAAATAAATAGACAAAATACACAGTGCTCATAATAAAAATCTAAAATACTAGTCAATACTGGGAGCACATATGATTTCTGAAAAGTAAACTGCCTGGTATACTGCTGAGGAAAATATTTTCTTGTCCATTTATAACTGCTGTCATTGACAATAAAATTGCTTGAAATATAGAATAATGGTAGTGTGTTGCCTACCATGACAGAAATTGAAGAGGTTTTGACCTTTAGTGTGCTTTAATGGGTGCTCTACAGGCAAACTGACACTTCCATTTATTAACTTGTAATTGTCCAAAATAAATCCTGCTTTTTTCCCTCCCAGTAGATTGAAGCCTAGTATATGTTAATTGTGCTGGCTCTTCTCCTGGCCTGACACCTTGACAGCTCTTGTCAGCTTTTAAAACTTATTCCCTTATGAAAACTATATCTCTATTGGTTATTCTTCCATAATGGCCTTGCCACTCATCTCTTCTGTGTTTTTTAATTCTGACATCAAAGTTTACACTTAGCGTTGCCCCCTGACAGGAGAGCGTTCTCTAATGACTAGCAGTAGGTCAGTGCTCCCTGTTTCGGAGAGAACACAAAAAAAATTAAATCCAGCGTTGCGACTTGCGAATGTACACCTGGGGCTCCTGCTTTACTAAGGCTCAGGTACTTGCTCTTCATTAAAGAAATGAGGTTGTGCAGTAAACTGATTTATTAGCTATACCACCCAGTGCTCTTATCTCATCAAATCTCACACCGTGCAGGACTAGAGCGTCTCATAATTTCTAAAAAAACACTGCTAATTAACATTAATGTGCTACAGGTCATGATGGTACTTCAACAGGTGGCACTTTTTCCTTTGAGTCAGTATTGGAGCAATATGATGGTGTTGCCAGAGTTGCAGCCTTCAAGATACAAAACTGAGACCTTGATCACCACGAGAATTGAAGTTACCAGGCTGCTTTCTTAGAAGCGAGGGTGGTAACTCCAGTTGTGCACTGGCCAAAATCCAGGCAGGTAATTAGATTCTGTTACATTAATCCTCCCTGCAGCTTCAGCTGATGATAATGGCTTTGTGTCTTCCCATCCTTGCTGTTCAGTGTAATTGGTGTGCACCATCAGACAGCTGCCACTGCCTAAGTCAAGAGTGGTTGTGTTTCATTGATGAATGATGTGGTACAGGTGTACTACTCAACCCCAGCACCTGGAAAAGAATAAAAAGCAATTGTTACACTGTAGAATTCATTGCTATCAGAAAGATAGGTTTTGGGTAAGCAAAAATACTACTCTCTGTATTTTAGTACTTGAGTCACTAGAAGTCACTGGTTTCTGCATTTGGGTTACATGCCAGCAGATGAATGGTGGGATTTCCCTGGCGCTAATCAGATCACATTGATGAGAACGCAAGTTAAATGTGATGCTTTTGCTTCCACTTGCTGAAAGTGCAGTAGCGGAGTATTACATGTGAGAATTTGATGTGTTTTGGTGTGGGTTTTTTTATTGATGACTACTCTGACATGTTCTAGAATCTGAGGTTTTCTCCCTCTGACCTGTAAGATGGTCAAGTTACAATGATGTGGGGAACACACAGTAACTGGGAAAGGCCAATTCTTCTTCAGGTTATTGACTCTGAAGTATAATAACCTCTGTTTAGATAGTGTAATTAACAGTTTCACTGCGTTCGGGATCTTTAAAAGAGAAAGGCAAAACTATCAAAATTGGTAGTAAATGGCTTTTCATTTTCATGATCCAGTTGGGCTGAACCAGGAAAACCAAGCTGCCAACTCTGTATCCCCAAAGACCAGGGACTAGAAAAGACTAGTCCTTAAAAAATAGAAAAGACTAGTTCTTAAAAAAGATCTTTGTTGCCCCAGGTTCTCCCATTACCTTTAGGATTAAGAAGGAGGAAATGGAAGACACTTCCATCAGAAACCCAATTCAGAGGCCCATTACAAAAGACCAGAAATAGTTGAGGAGCTGTACAAGAGGAAGCATCAACTAATTTAAATGTGAATGGACATTAAAATGACATGACTTAGTCTTTTCTACATTTTACATCCCATTGTCTGTTTATTTGCTGCTGGTGGATAGAGTTAAGCTCTTCTGTAAAGTCTCAATGGCTTTCTCTGGAGTGGAAGTGGGAGAGGCAATGCTTTCCCTGCCACTAAGCAGAAATCTGGACACAGATTGCAGATGTGCTGCATACAGGACGCCATCTGGTGTCCTGAGGGTCAGCAGAAATTTCAAACAGAATGATTTATTGTTAGTGATACTGCCCCAGGCAGAAGTGAGAGTTCACAGCATCAAAGTGACATGTACTCTTTGTAGGCACATGAGGTTTGTTCCACAACATCTGTTAAAAGAGGAAAGCAAGTCGAAGCTGTGCTAATGTATCTGCTTGTAAGGGTATGAGACTGCTACCTGTAATTGTATCAGAACTCTTTATGGCCTTGTGGAAGACACTAGGCCTAGTTACAGTAGTAAGAAGTATTGGGGACTTTTATTTCTTAAACATACATGCATTTGATGAATAGACCCACCTTGTGGTTGTGTTAGCTGCAGCTGTATATATATCCAGTGTCTCAGGGAAGGCTTTGAATTTCTGGTGGGAAGCCAAGTATCCAAATTTAGGTTTTCCGTGATTTTGTTCTTACAGTTCACTATCTTTTACCCATTGAATGAAAGCTTGAACTTTTAACATTGCAAAATACTGATATTTTAATACATGAGGTACTTAAAATTGTGCAAAATGACTTAACTGGTCCTTACATTTTGTATAGGCACTGCCTTTGTGGAATGGTGAAATGGCAAATGGTCCTGAAAGAAGTCCCATGTTTGTCTGCCACTCCATCTAAAGAAATGTTTTGAATGATGAAACTGTGAACCATTCTCCTGCCTTGTGTTAGCGACAATCTATGACTTTGCTGGTTTCTGTGCTCCTGTAGTAAGACAAAACAACACGAAATGGGTCATGCGGATTGTAGCTGCTTCTAAATATTCTCACGTCAGAAATCAGATCAAGTATCAGTACTGTGCAATGTTTTTCATGGCAGCTGCTTCACACTAACTCCATTTTGCAGGCAGAGTTTGAAGGACAGGCTATTTTGTTTTGCAACTGGGCCTGTACAATAAATCTGAGCCAGAGCCAGAAATGGTGTATGGGTCTCCTGATTGTCTTTATTTGAAGCCTGTTTGGCCATGCTTTCCTTTAATTACAAATGTGCTCACCACCCAGTGTACCATGCATTCATGTGCTGATGTAGCCTAGTTTTGTGGCACACTGGTAAGGACAGTAGTTCTTTCAGTGTACATACTGCATAATGTCAATAATGCTATTCTCTGCTGAATTGCATGTTTTTAATGGAACTAGAAGACATATTACTGCGTGTATATTTGTGTTAGAGGTAAAACCGTAAGGTTTTTTTTGGAAACTTACTAAGTTTTGGAACTTGAGAAATTTTCTAAGCCTTTCTGAGTCTTTCTGTGCCTATGTAGTTGCATCCTACACAAGCAGGCAAGAAACAGTTTTTGGGAATGACAATTCGATGAATGGATTCAAGGCTTTCATAAAGGATTACTCTGATGCCATTAAGAGAGAGAATTCCAACAATATAATCAAGATCTGCAGAGGACAAAAGGTGTCGCTTGTGCATAGTTGTGTTCTTCTAACATTCCCTAAATATCTTCTGTGTCAGTTTTCCAAAAATGGAGTGGATGTGGCAGGGAAAGGCAAGTGTCTTACAGATTTTTTTCCTGTCCCAGCCTAGAGGGCACTGTGGCATACTGCTAAGAAATCTTGGAGCAGTAATGTGGGAGCTTTAAGGCAGAAGTAACATTTTAAGACCAGCCTACTTTAAGGGATGTTGTGAAGACTCAGAGCAGGTATCTGAAATATCTAGGTTTCCATGGAAGAGAACTTGTGGAGAAAACAGCCAGATTTTTGTTAGGATAGAAGGAAATACCATTATTTGCTTTTGTATTTTTTATAGCTATCCATCGGAGAAGTATATGAAGAAATTTGAACCCCAATTTGTGAAAAGGTTTTCCTGTGTTCATTAAAAATGCTCTTAAGATTTTCTAGAAAGAAAGAGATTTGTGTAGTTGGCAAAATTTAAAAAACCAACAACTATGGTGAATCAGAACCAGAAGAATATGGCAATCACCCAGAGGGTTCTCCTGCCGAATTAAAGACCAGCAAAGATACCTGTTTTTCAACTGAATAGTGTAAATCTTGTGCAAAGTAGAGAATCTGAGCTGAAAATACCTATTAATTGTGGAGTGCTGTAGCAATGCTTGTGTACTGCTTGAGGTTTGCAAGAGGTTTGTTTGCAGGGCTGTGAGTTCTCAGAATATGATTATTTTTTCTGGTCTTTGTAAGAAGAGTGGGCAAGGGTTTCATAGCTCACACTGGTAGTTATTAGTTGCAGAGTACTTTTGTTTGTGTCTTTGAGTTTGCTGTAGGGAAATAGAGTAAGGCACTTTTTTTTTTTTTTTTTTTTTTTTTACTTCCCTAAACATACAGTTATGTTGACCTTGAGATGATAAAGCTTTTGCTCTTATTTTCCATTTTCTGTGGCAATGTTTTATCCAGCAATACCTTCACATTGAGTATAGACATTTTAAATCTATCTTCTGCTGAGATATACAGAAGGTCCACCTAGGTAATTGCCCGTGTTATTTATGTGTCAGCTAGATAGCTTTTTATGGGCTTCTTTTTCTTCTTTTCATCAAAGCTTGAGCATATAGCAGTCCAGATTTCAGAGTTCAGTGCTGTAGGTAGTGTTGCCTTCCTCATGCGATGCTCACCTGTTAATCAGAACCTGACTCGTGAGAGTTGGATGTATTTCTGTCCTGGCTGTTGTTGTTATTGGAAAGAAAAGGTAAAAAAGGATATTGTCAGTTTTCCTTAGGAACTGCTTTCTACCTTTAAGAATGTGGACAAGGTTTGGGTACATTTGCAGTTGGTAATGAGCTTTACGCTATTAGTTAATTATTGGTTTTATTAATTTCCTAGTGATTCTTAATCAAGGGGAAATTATCTCCTGAAAGGTTCACATCTGATTGAGGCAGGGGAATATTGCCATGACTTGCTTCTGGGTTACGTTAAAACAGAAAGCTGTACCTGCTGTACCAGTCACCAGCTCTGTCACGTGTTCAGCCAGTTCTCGAGGCTGGGGTACTCAACCAAACACCTTTTGCAGTTATGTGGGTGAAAGAAACACACCTGACACGCAAAGCCAAGAATTTGTCGTTAGTTTAGCTAAAGCCCAAACAGCCTACTGAAAGAATTAGTATTAGGTCAGTTACAATGATACTGGTGCTTATAGCCCAAATTATCCAATTATAAGAGCTCATTCCTGATGATGATACAGGCGTCTGATCCTTTTTTGTGTCATCCTTTTTTGGTGTCATGGTCCTGCCAAGAAGAAAAAGGAGCTGTCATTACAAATTGTCAGCATGACAAGTTCTTCATGTGGGCACTAGAGTGTTGATATTGGTGGTTTCTTCCTCCTTTTTGCCAGGAAGAGGTTGAAGTCTGATGGTTTCTTTCTCCTCATTCCACTGTCCATTTGGAGTCATTTTACTATATTTACTAACACAACTTTGTGCTCCAGTGCTTCCCAATTGCATATTGTGGTGAAATTTGCTATATATAGTGCAGTTTACATATGTTGGATGATTAATTTTCTTTTCATCCCCCCCTTTGCATTCCTTTTGTAAGCAGTAATTGAACACTAGTGAGTTGTTTATTAAACTGGGACCCTTCCTTCCACTTCCACAGCCCCTGCTCTGCTGACCTTGTGGTTGTGCGTTTGGGGGTCTGCGTTACAGTCCTGGTTTCCCTCAGCAGCCTCCAAGCTGTGGTTTACTGATAACTTTATACTTTATTAACAGTGTGGTAACACATACCTCCTTGCTCTACAATTACTAATGTTTCAGTCTGCAAAAGCAATGGTGCAGTAGAAGACACGGATAAATAGAGACATGTTCTCTCATAACCGCTTGCTGCCAACATTTACTACTCACAGTAATGTCAGTGGTACGTTACCAAAGTTACTTTACAAAACATTTCATTTGCACAGTTTAAAATAAAAGCATAAGTCAAATTACAGTATTCATTCATTTCGCCTTGCAAGATGCAGTCTTCATATTCAATAATTTTTTCTTTAATCTTGTGTTTTTCTCAGAGGAGTCTGTGTCAATAGTATTAAATTTTGGCTTAAGGATAACTAAGATTTTTGTCTGTGCCAGTTAGCTGTGGCTGTAAGGTATGTGTCAAAATTTGCAAAGGCCTGTTCTTGTCTCAATTTTCATTGGTCAAATTTTATATATTCTTTGAAGAAGCTTGGCATGGTCCTGGAATAATCTCTGGCAAGGACCAGATCCTGCTGATGAGAAGCAATTTGTGAACAGAGGCTTTGAACGGCTCAGTGATCCAATATAAAACTGATACGAAAAAGTGATTGTGATTTAGCTCTGACATAAAGAATTAAAATAAAGAGCTCACTTTGAGGAGATTTCATGTATATCCTTCAGTCCATCAGAGTTTTTAGAGTATCCTTCAAGGATTATGGAAAATATCCTTTAGAGGACCTGACTGTAAATATTAATTCCTCATGTTCAGTCATTGTGTACATTGTAGAGACTGGAAAGATTTAAGATTTGGTAGGTTTATTTTGGGTCTCCGTGGCAGTCTTTACTAAAATGTCAGTGACCAAAGAGGCTGAAAATATAGTCTAAAAATTCTTGCTTAAAATTTTTAATGTGCTTGGATTATAATAAATGCAATAAATGAATAAAGGGTATTGCGTCCTCCTTCAGTATAGAAGGAGGAATAATCAGAATAACAGTGTGATCCTACAGAGAACTTCAGTGCTGGAGACCCAGTGAATCATTTTGACCAAGGTGAAAAGTTGGTGGGTCACAATAGACACCAGCAGGTGTTGGAGGCCCTGGAGTGAAGAGTTGTTGGATGAAGTCTCAAAGATCTCAGAGATGCCAAATATGTTATTCATGCAGAAAACAGCAAAACAGTCTCCAAAATGAGCAAAAGACAGCTTTAACAGCTGAGCCATCCAATGCTTGTGTGTTGATGGAGCTATCCATTTTGTGGCCTTACCATCTCCCACTAGAAAGTCATTCTAAAAGGAAATCCAATTCCCTCTCCAGAGAGGTGTAGAGGTGACCTTTTTCTGAAAGGAGTTCTTGGTGAGGAAATATTGCTCCTGTGAAATGATTTCTGGAAGATGAATGCTGCTCAAATGAGGAATTTTCCAATAGCTTAAAGCTTTCTGGGTAGAATTTAGATGGCATGTTGTGGAGCTCTCATTATTTATGCATGGGAAATTGTAACTGGCCAGAGAATAAAGCAATCATCAACATTTAGCACTTAATGACTGAAAATATCAGGAGGCAGTCCCTCACTGAATGAATATTTTGCTTGCAGCAGAACTGTGAAACTTGAAAATACTGTATGTGCCAAGCTCAGAAGGAGAATTCTGGATGCTTAAACTTCACTGCTGGAGCAAAAGGAAGGTGGCAGATAATGCGGTGGGATCAGGGAATGGCAAACGATGTCTGAAACGATCCATGCTGGGTTGTACCTCTGGAGCAGCAAAGAAGAGCTGCGGACTCTGAGGGCAGCCCCATGCTTATGGCCACCTGTGTCTTCCCAGAAGTGTGGAGTCAAGCACTTTTCTCTACAGCATTGCCATTTTCTCTAACAGCACTAGGAATAACCATTTCTTCACAGGATTTAAAATGCTGTATAAGTTTTTTTTGAATTAGAATCCTAAATGGTGCAGGAGTGGGTGTAAAAGTAAACTGATCCTTAAGGAGGTGATGTGTACCGACCTTGTCTTTAATCTTTGTGACTGAAGAAGCTTCCTTAAGTGTTGCTGAAAATTTCCATGGTGAATTTAAAACCTCTGCTCTCCCTGAGCTCAGCAGGAGTTTCTCCATTGACTTCAAGAGAAGTAGAATTAGGCCTAGAGTCATTACAATAAATACCTTTAAATTAGAGACTAGCATATGTAACCACTTTGCAGATGTACAAGTGTGTGTCAGCTTTATGTCCTTTTCATTATCTGGTAAAATTAATTTGATAGGAAAGATGCTAATTTTGTGTTTCTATGCTGTTTTCTTTAGTCTTGGTCTTAATATTTATGGAGTATTCAGCTGATTTTTGCTGAAGCTAACAGAAAATATCCTACAGCTTGCAATAAGATCAGGCTGTTATTATACATGTGGTTAGTAGCTATCGCAGTGAAATATTCAGTGTGCAACGCTCAGCAATTCTGCAGGCTTAAAACAATGTATATACACAATGGCAACTCTGTGGCCATTTAGTCAACTTTAGAAAACATAGTTATCTTAAAACAAAAGCAACAGAAGTCTTAATTTATGCTCCATAACCTGTTATTTGTCAAAGTCCTGGAGCCTTATTCAACTGTATACCATAATGCTATCTGAATCCTGCAGCAGGGTATACTGGAAAGGAGCAGAAGATGTGCAGTCATGAGAATGATAGCAAATGAAACATGAGGCTTACTGTGCTGGGGAGGGCATTAATCATCACAAAATGAAGTATGGGTTTGTTTCTGGCAGATAATTTCTGAAGGAAAAGCGTTAAAATAGAGAAAGCAAAGATTTCTTTTTCTTTCTATTCCTCCAGCATGTATCTTTTGCAGGTACCTAATCAAGACCTTCATCAAAGATAACTAACTTTCATGTATATAACATGTGCAAGTGTGCAAACTATTTAATGTTCTGATTTTGCTCATGATTTTGAAAACTAAGTTTTCATTTGGTTTGGGTTTTCATTTGTAATGGGTCTGCCTGAGATGCAGCCCTCATTGGGCTGTGCAGTGGTAGCTAGATAAAATACCAGTGTTTTGACTGCTGCTGAGCAGGGCTCACACAGCACCAAGGCTGTTTCCCCAACATTTCCCCAGTAGGCTAGGGGTGAGTAAAAACTTGGAAGGGGATATAGCTGGGACACCTGACCCACACTGACCAAAGGGATAGTAGTTAGTGAGAATGTTAAATCTCTATGTTGGGGATAAAGATGGTTTAAGTATATAGCTTAAGTTGTAAGTATTGGTAAGAAGGATGTGCATTGAATTCTGTTACCTGAGCATGACACAAATGGTATGGAGTAAGGGGTAGATATTGTAGTGAGTCTGCCTGAGATGCAGCCCTCATTGGGCTGTGCAGTGGTAGCTAGATAACATACCAGTGTTTTGACTGCTGCTGAGCAGGGCTCACACAGCACCAAGGCTTTTTCCCCAACATTTCCCCATTAGGCTAGGGGTGAGTAAAAACTTGGGAGGGGATATAGCCAGGACAGCTGACCCACACTGACCAAAGGGATATTCCATACCACATGACTTCTGCTCAGCAAGATAAGCTGGGGAAAACAGGAAGAAGGGGGGGGACGTTCGTTTCATGTTTGTCATCCCGAGCAACCGCTATGCATACCGGAGCCCTACTTCCCAGAAAGTGGCTGGACGTCGCCTGCTGATGGGAAGTAGAGAATAAGATCTTTTGTTTTGCTTTTGCTTCCATGCGTGGCTTTTTGCTTCATTAAACTGTCTTTATCTGACCCACATGCCTGTTGTTATATTTATATATATAATCTATCCAGCTGAGGGGGTGAGAGTGATAGAGTGGCTTTGGTGGGCACCCAGCATCTGGCCAGGGCCAAACCACCACATAATTTTAAACTCAAGTTGAATTTATTTTTTCCTCATGAACTTACATAGGAAAATCTTAACTGAACTCCAGACACTTTACAAGAAAGATGGTTCGTATACGACTGTGAAGTAGTCTCAAAACCTAATTATATGTCATGATAAAATAATTTTGGTTTTATATTACAGAAGTAGAGAAGACCAATGTGAATTTTTAGTTGTATAACATAAATATATTTAAATATGTTTGTAGCATCTGAATGTAAAAGCTGGTTCAACAGTTCTTTTTCGCAGACTACACAGCAAACTAAACTACTGCGTATTGCTTAAGCGTGCTTATAAGAGAGTTATAGTTGTTTGTGAACATTTGCATTACATCAATTCATTTGATGTTAATAAAAATATCCTGAATCATAAAGAATCTTATCTTCTCATCACCCACCTCCCTTCGGGCCCATGATGGGCAGGTAAAACAATCCCAACCTTCCCTTCCCCTTAATTAATCCCCATTTTCTCTCCAGTCTGGGATGATGCTTGTGAGTGCTAGAAAAAGAGCATGGTTTCACTTCAACTGAATCTACCTATTCAGCAATAGGGTGGGCTCCAAGGACTTACTATTTTTCGATCCTGCATATATCTATATCCCTGTGTGTTAGATTTCTTCTAATATTAAAAGGCCATTGGGAGGGTATGGCTGCAATTTGTCGTAGAAGTATAAGAGGAAAAAGATTATTCGCAACCTGCACATCTCTTTTCATCTGGAGAGCTTATTATCTGATTGTGTGAAATGTGGTTCTGTTGCAAATTTGTGGAATTTTCAGTGTTTAAGAAAAGGTTTAAATTTTGCAGTCTGAGTGAAATGCATACAGCTATAGGCAGAGGCAGTTAGAAGCAGCCTAATAACTTGAACAAACTGAAAGTTATTTACAAGCCAGCAATAGATCAATGTTATTTATTAAAGTCCTCTTAAAAACAAAGTGACTGGCCAATATAGTCCATACACTGATAAAGTGAGATGAGATAACCGACTGCGTAAGACAGAAATCATAAAAATCATCGTTAGAAGGAGTCGCTTGCTTCTGCTAACCAACACGAGATCATCGAGTAAGATGGGACTTTTTTCAGCCATGTCTTGAATTTTTGCCATATTGGAGATGCCACAGCCTCTCTTGATAATGTGTTCCAGCACCGCACCACCCTAGCAGAGAAGCTTTCCCTGCCACCAGCAAGAAGTGACTCCATCTCCTGTGTAACTCCCCATCAAGCAGTTGTAGGCTGCTGTTTAAATTCCCCCCCTGTTCCTCCTCTATTGTGGGAACATATAGCAATTTATTCCATAATGACAGCATGAAAAAAAAATTGATCATCTATTATTTCTTCCTTAGCCTACTTATTTGGGTGGTTGAATTACTAATTTCTTTGAGAAATCTTGACATTTCTCCTTTCTGTGGAAATAACTTTCCTTCTGCTAGGGAAGGCCCATAGCACTAACAGGGTAAATACTTCTTGTATTACAGTATTTTTTTCTTGGAGCTTGTAATTTTTTCTATAATCTTTACAAAGGGAGAATTATTTTTTTTAATAATATGAAAAGTATGGTCATGAAAAGTATGTAGAGTTGCAGACCAGAGCTCAAGTGAAAAGATAGTGCTCTGACGTGCTGTGTGAAGGGGTCTCCAGTTGCTGAACAGTAAAATACATATGCCTACACAAACCCAAAGACAGAGGGAAAATATGTGTATTTTACATCTTAGTAAGCAGTATTTTCTGCTTTAATGGCATGTTTTATTCCCCATTTGAGTGTTTACAGGTGTTATAGGAGCTCTGATCTATTCAGTTATTATTTATAATTGATTAAACTAAATCCTTTTTAAGAAAGGATATCAATCTGGTTTGGTGTTACCAGTGTTTTATCTAATGAATACGTTGTCGCTCTGATTGTTATGCCATAATTCACAGAAGCAATAAACCATCTCAATTAACAGGGAGCGTATTGACAGTAGTCATGTTGTATTCAGAGAAAGGGGAATAGCTTCTAGAATAATCACTGAATGCTAAGAAATACTCATATTTAATCCCTGTTTTAATCAGATTTATTTTAAATAAACAAACTGAATACAAGCAAAAACCCCCACTTTATTAAAAATTAAAAATATGTTTTATATCATATACAGATTTAGAGGGAAGAAATATCTGTTTTAAATAAGTCCAAATGCCACTTTTGTGTCACCTCCACAACAGTGCTGAACCACCAACCCATGTTCCCCATGTTTAGGTAATCAGCAAATTTTTGAAGGGCAGAAGGGGACTGCAGTGGATTTCCAGCTCCTTTTGGGGTGAAAATGGAGTTAGTATAGGAGCTGGGGAAGCTCATGCTGGATTTAGGATGCACATGTAAGAAAAGTCTTCATGGCGTGGGCCAAGTGCTGCTGTCACTGTCTGGGAGGCCTTGCTTTCCCACTCTGGCAGGCTGTTCGCCAAAACCAGTACTGATGCCTGTGGCTGCAGCATTGCAGTTTCCTCATCCTCACTCTTCTGACATGGGCATTTTAGGAATTTGACTCTTCATCAATTACTGGATTTAGCTTCACCTCCCTTTTCAGTTTCAAAGTCCTTGTGCCAGTTAAGCAGCAGCTGCATTTTCTATGTGTGTGTGGTAGAGACATGACAGTATGTCAGTTCTCAATGTAATGTAAAGCTATAGGAATGAATTATGCACTGGACTCTTTCCTTGATCCCTCATCTACTTTCTCAAAGGTTCCCATATTAGCTATGACTCTGCTACATCTGATCTTTCAGAAGCGACTAACTTGAAAAAGAGCTATGACAGAAATCTCAAGGTGTAACACAAACACTTGGTATTTTAGTGCTTAATATAAAAAGGGCTGTAGAAACCTGCTTATGCTGTTTGGCCTCCAGCTTTGAGTATTTCATAGTTAGGGAGCAAGAAAAGGATGTTTTATTTTGATGAGTTATTTTTAAAAGCTAACAATAGCATAAATTTGTGATTCAGTGACTACTGGGAATACAATCATTTTTCCTGATAAAATAAAAAGACAGTAAAGCAGCAAAAAAATATGTAATGGCTGTTAAGTTCTGTAGTTTTATACTTCCATTGATCAGAAAACGAATTTATGGTCTATGTATTTTCATCATTGTAAAAGTCCACATAATTTAATTGTTAATCTAAGGTCAAAAACAAATTAACATAATAATATCTGAACTGCACTGCCCTGAAATCCCAATAGGCATCTTTTTGACTCCTGCTGTTATAAAAATTGTTCCTGTTGGTTCTTGACCCTATTAAAGTTGTTCCTAGACTAGGGAGATAAGCTTTGCATGGGTAGTTTATGAGAGCCTCTCTGAATAAGTAGTCCTTAGATGATGCCTTTGTGCTGGGGGGGTAGCTAGGTTTTATGTGAAATATTAACGCTACAGAAAGAGCCTGTATCAATCCTCATGCTTTTTCTGATTTCCCCTTTGGTTTCATAAACTTTGTTTAAAAGTTTCATCGCTTTTCTTCAGAGTCAGGTCTGATAACATTAAATTTAGTGTTTCAAGGTATGAAATTATTTGAGGTGGGGGTTTTTTTAGTTTGTTTTTTGGTTGGTTTTTTTTCCCCTCATTTTATCACCTGGTATCATAGTATCCACGTACATTGTGTTTCACTATTCAGCTTTTACATGGTGTCGCTGTCCTGGGCACATTTATTAATTAATATCTTCTCAATGTTTTGAAGACCTATTAGATTGAAATGCTATTACTACAAGTGCTTAAATCTTGAGTTTAAAAAAACCCCAGCAACCACTTTGCAAGGTGGCAGAATACTTGTAATAGTGATATAAGTGCACTTAGTGCCATAATGTGTCTTTGCTTTCAAGAGGCTTTGATCCACGGACGTCTTCAGGCACCTGACTCCAGCAGCAGGATATAGGCTTGTGATTCCTATATTACAAAATGCAGGGGAGAAACAGAAAACTCAGCATGAGCTTTTTGAAAACTGGCATACTGAAATTAACTGCCTAATGTGGTAAACGGGAAAATGAAGACAATGGTGAAGGAACCAGAAACAGGGTCCTGTTGGAAGTCCATTTAGGATTTCTTTGATTTTTTTTTTTTTTTTTTTTTTTTTTTTTTTTTTGGTGGGTATCTTCCACAGCAAGTCTGGGGACACCTGAGCTGTATGTCTCTGCAGCCACACCTGAGTTTGGACCTCATGTGGTCTTCTCACATATAGTTTCATCCATGCATAGGTACATAGGAGCTGATAAATCTTCCTTTTCCTGTGGACTCACATACCTCAGCTCAGCATGATGTAATGGGCATGCAGAAAGATTCCCTTTACACATTTTGAGCTGGTTCATAAGCAGAGCAAAATACAGGAGGGTATTGTATATAAATACTATATGACTGCCTGCTAATTATTTGCTTACTGATCCATGGAAGCAAACAAACATAAATGGGTATTAAACTGACTCTTAAAGTTAGCATTAGTAAATCGCACTGCTACATGGAAAGACATAAAAATGTTAAGACAAAGATACTTTTTAGGAATAAGGCACACTTGTGTTTTTATTGCTGCGATCTACTTTGAATAAGTTTTGTGGGGGCCTTGTGATACTCAGAATGCATGGACTAATGGCATTTTTACATATAATTGGTTAATACCTCATTTTCATTTGCATAACACAAGCAAAACAACGAAATACAAATATAGGGCTGTATAAATTCAGTGCTAGCAATCACTAGCATGACTAAGTGCAGTGAGGGTATGCAGTTGATGATAGTTTATCAGATGGCTAAATAAAGACAAAGGAAAATAACTACAATATCAAAAAATGAGATGAAGTTTTGTGTATAGAAAACAATATTTTTTTGAAACTGCCCGATCAAGCCT
The DNA here is from genome assembly GCF_034619465.1 of Leptosomus discolor. Lineage (NCBI taxonomy): Eukaryota > Metazoa > Chordata > Aves > Leptosomiformes > Leptosomidae > Leptosomus > Leptosomus discolor. The sequence continues at coordinate 36,946,684 of NC_141395.1, read as the reverse complement.
TAAACCAGCTTGCACCAGGTGCATGCTTTGTGGTTTACAACTGAGAGAAGTTCCACTTATACATGTATGTATTTGCTGAATGAAGTCCTCAGGAGTTACTGAGGTATAATCCTTATAGATCGTTACAGCTCTCCACAAAAAAGACTGAGATACCAGTTGTAAGGAAAAAAAAAAAACACGTTGTGTAACTATTTCATATTCTGCTAAGACTAGTTTTCTGTACAGGAAAGTGGTGGTGTATTTGACAGGAGGTCTGACAGAAGGGGAACTCTGGAACGAGTAGTTCTCCAGAAGAGAAGAGCAGACAGTCTGACATAAAGGCTGTGCACACAGAACTTCTGCCAGACTCCTCTGTCTTATATATTGACACATACTTGTAGCAGTCAAGGGGAACAATTTAATTACTTAAAAATTATTAACGGTTCTTCTGTACCAGATTTGGTAAGCACTAAACAGATAATGACTGCTTGGGCTGATGAGAGGCTCAGATCAGTAGAATGGTGTTTGCTTGGCAATGAAAGGTGTGAAATGCATCTTCTGTGCCTCCAAGATCATGTAAAACTTCCTTTAACACCATTGTCCCTATTCACTGTGGGCAAGACCCTACTCAAACCCTGAAACATGGAGTCGTGTTAACTTTGGCACTCTTGATGGCGTGGAGTCCTCCTAACTTCCAGCAGTAAAAGAAAAGGGATCAAAATCTGATCAGAATCAAATCACTAATTATAATCATCCCAGTGATTACAGTAAAGTGCTGCTGATGGAGGTTGATTATGGATTTGTATAAACCTCAGCTTCTTTTTAACCTTGTGAAAAAGTCCTCTTTTATCTCTCTCTTCTTCTCTTGCTTTGTTGCATACTTCTTTCCTTACACATTGGAGGGGAAAAAAAAGCTGAAGAATTATTGAGCTCTCCAAAATAGAATGAAATCCTGTCTTTAAATGCCAAGGGCTGGAGGTAGGGAGGGGAAGCAGCAAAATTCATCCCTTCTCTGGTGTTCTGAGTACTCAGAAGTCACCTATGAAATGAAATACTTCAGGTTTCACAAGTGCCTGGTGGGAAGCAGGGTCAGTATCATACTATCTTTACGAAAACAAGTATTACTATCTTGAAGAGTAATCAGGCTGTGGGGAAGGTTTTTGGGAAAAGAGCCATGAGCAAAATTCTAGATGAACATTGCCTCGTCCTACTGAGGCTGGTCTACATTAACCACAAAAGCTACAGTAAAATTTTCTAGGTTATCTCTAGCCTAGCTAACCTGTCTCTAGCATCTCTATGTATTTTGATTTTTCACTTGAAATGTATAAATTTATTGAATGGGTCACTTTGGTTAGGTTCAAAAATAATTCATGCCATGAGTGCTTATCAGAAAGTAACTGTCATTACAAATGTTTATCATCCCTGGATTTTTTGTGTGTGTTACATGGCTATCTCTTGCAGAGACTGAAAGAACTGAAGCAGAGGGAGTTTGCTCGAAACATAGCATCTAAGTCACGAAAAGATGAAAGGAAACAGGAGAAAGCACTTCAACGTTTGCACAAGCTGGCTGAGCTAAGGAAAGAGACAACGTGGTAAGTCCATAGCTGCTGAAACATAAGAAATACTTTAAAATAAGCCTTCCACTGTTAGCTGGTGCTATGGGATGCAGGGCTGTGAAGTCCCTCAACTGGAGCCTCACATACACATTTTTATGGAATTTTTGAAGCAGTATGTGTACAGTAATTTGATTCACGCTAGGTGAAGAAATGAATGTTTAACGTTGCTTTTTCAGTGAAGCTAAAATGACATGTATTTTTAGTTTAAAAAAAGATGCGTTTCATATATATTTCATAAACCCAGGCACAAGCTGAGTGAACTAGGTCATGCATTTGAAGGCTGACACTACTTCATTGATGAGGTGAGAAATACAATCTGTCTTTCGAGGATGTAACAGATCTCTGTGATTTAGTTTTCAAACTTCTCGCCTGGGAAAGCATCCAGAAATCTAGTTTTAAATTTCAGTAACTGGATTTTTTATATTAAAAGGTAAGTGCTCCTTTTCCCCAGCTGAACACTGTTTACCTCTCCTTGCAAAAGTGGCTCCTTGTTACTCATGCCTTTTAGTATTGAATCTAGGTATAGTATTGAAATTAATACTGAGCTTGCCAATTGTGACTATTCTTACTTAAATATGACACAGTTATGACACTGAGGATGCCACTGAAAATACATGTGCCAGCTTTTCATGGTGGAGTCTCAGGGGCAAAAAGCAAAAAAAGTAGAAAAATATAAATGTTTTCTTTTTATTTAGCCTTCGTCTTACCAGATGAATTAATAGAGAAGTTCAAGCAAGTTGTAACTCTTGTTCAGTAATAGTCTCTTTCTCCGTAGTTTGGACGGTGAGCAGCAAGCTGAAACGAAGTCTCTCTAAGCAGGTGGATGACATCCATGTCACATGAATGTTGTGAGGTCTGTTTAACATGAGCAAAGTAACACCTAATTTTATTTTTTTGTCTTTTCATGATAACTCATGTAAAGACTTTTTTTCCTCCGTCAGTGTATTAACTGTCCAAATTTATTACTTGAGGATCGTGAGTTTTACGTTCCCAGTTTTAGCTATTATTCCCCCTAAACTCCAAAAATCTGAATTTAACATATTACAGGAGAAAGAGGAAAGAGGAACTTATTGTTTCCGTTTTTGCATGCTAGTGAAGCACAGATTTTTGCAGGGTTTTGTTGTTTCTGCTTTGCTTTTTTTTAAAAATATCCTTCTTCTAGTTCCTGAAGGAGAATTTATCTCTGAACTTTATTTCTCCATTTAAGAATTGCTGTTTACTACCACTTTGCATCCTTGTATGTGTGACATAGACAGACACACAGGATTTTTTAAACTGGTATTTTCTAGGTTGGTTTTGTAGAAGTCACCATTTTATTCTGTTAAAGAAAGGATTTGTGTGGGTTTTTTAATACATATTTTCAGTTTATGAAGAACTGGACAAGGCAGGAAGTCTCATGAGGAATTCCTTTCTCTTAAAACCTTTACCTTAATTTCTAGACCAAATAGATTAAATTTGTCATTCTTTATTTCAGCACTTCTTGAGGCCCTGAACAACATTTGCAAGTTTTCCCAGTGACCCATCATCTAGTATTGCTCTGCACTGTAACATAGAATAATTCAGTAAAAATAAAAAAAAAGACTGGTTTAACATAGGTCCGTTACTCCTAGTGCTGAGCAGTTCCTCTGGATCCTGGAAAATTAGCAGCTTAAACAGTTTTTGCTCTTCTCTTTGCTTTCTTATTAAGTCAAATAGAACAGATGGGAAGAGGACATGAAATGAAGAACAGAAGTAGACAGTGATAAATTTTTTCTCAAGAAGGATGAATCACTTACTGCACTACTGTCAGCTGAAATACTCTTGCCAGTATTATTTTTCCATGAAATAAATTGCTGAGATTGCAATGGTTCGGTCTGTGAACACCAAATAGGATGGGAGCTGCTGGGTGATTGCCTGTGGGCAGAGCAGGAGTCACTCCATTGATGACTAAGAGGGAAGTGGCCTATGAGGCGCTCTCTGCTATAATATATTTTGTAGCACAAAGGAATGTAAAACCTCTGCTATTTGTAGTAATAGTGCTGCGACCTTGATGGTCTACTGGCAGGAGAGTCAAGATTTCTAGGGAGATCCACAGTCTCTTATTAGGCCAGCCAGTATGCCTAGCAAAAGTGAACTACCTTGTAGGAATATTAGCCCTTCAGCACATAACTTCATATGAAGGAACTGGGGGCACAATATTTACTCTTTTATATACATATATATATACACACACTAGTAAACTGCTCTTATTGTAAAAGATGGTATTTTTTCGTATTCTAAATCTACATGTCCACAGACTCTTCCTCTTTCCTTGAAAAAAAAAAATCTCTTAGATATCAATGTAACACCCTATTTCTGTCTGCAGTTCTCTGAAAGGCACTGACTCTGAGTTTTGTTTTCCTTCCTAGTGCTCCTGGAAGCGGCCCTATGTTCAAATCCACTACAGTGACTGTGCGAGATCATTGCAATGTCCCACAAAGTGCTGCCCTAGATTCTGCCAACAAACGGGATTTCAGCTGTACGTTAATGCACGATGCGCAGAATTGTAAAGACGTCGCTTCTGTTATTTCTTCCACTCCTGGAAATGCATGTAGTAATAAATCTGACGCTAACAAATGTGATCAGGCTCAAGGAGCTCAAGGACATAGAGTTGGGTTCTCTTTTGCTTTTCCTAAGAAAGCAGCCATCAAACTGGAGTCTTCAGCTGCTGTTTTCTATGAATATAATGACGAAGCATCCATGGAGCACGGATTTAGCAGAAGAAGTAGGTTTGTTCCAGGAACATGTAACCTTCAATCTCCTTCAGTGGCAGAAATAGTCCTGTGCCCTGAGGAGAAACATAACTGTTTTCACCCACTGGTGGAAAAATGCACAGACACAGCAGAAGCTCCTGAAGCTCAGGAGTCAAAAGAGCTGGCCAGTGAAGAAAGCAGGGTGCTAGAGAGTCCCGTATTAACTCCTGCTGTGTCCCACTCAAAGCAACTTGTGTCCTCCGACATGGATGGCTATGGTATTGACAGAAGTGCAGTGGACTTACTGGACCAAATGCTGCCGGCAGTTGCAGACAATGCTCAGGTCCTGCCCCTGGACTGCAGCAGTTACAGGCTGCGGGCAAACAGGGCTCTTACGCAGGCGGTTGTGGAGGATTCTTTATCTCTGCAGGATGTTGCAGAAGAAGATGATAGAGAAAGGAACAGTGATTCATCCACAACTGAAACTGAAATAAAAAAGCTGGGGGCAGATGCTTTAGTTCTCTCTCCATCTGAAGAAGGTAGTAGTGGAGCCCCACAAAGCAAACCAGACATGCGCAAGAGACCTTGCGAACCCTTCGTTCCTGTTCTTAGCAAACATGGATCAAATATTCTTCAGTGGCCATCAGAAATGTTAATTTACACAAGTACAGGCCCATCAATTTCTTATAGCTGTAATCCTTTATATTTTGATTTCAAGTCAACAACAAGAGCAACTGACAGCCAAGAAAAGTCCAAGCATCAGCCAAACATACCTCATTTAAACCATAAAACTGAATCCAACCGTATCTTAGTCTCGGATTTTACAAATAAACCTACTTCAGAGCGTGGCAATTACGAAACAGAAATGAATAAAAATGTGTGCAACTATACAATACCCCTTACAAGTGATGTATCCCTCATCAGAAATTGTGATCTTGCAAAAAATCAAAAAAAAGTGTCCTTGGATGAATCATTCAGGATTAGAAAAATAGAAAAGTATCACATTCCTAAAAATCACTTACGACAAAACACTGTGATGGATGAGAAATATAACAAAGTCTGGATCAAAGAAAGCCATGAAAAATGGCTTCACAAAAGTAGAAAGCGGAAAAGGAGAAGAAAGTTATGTCATTGTCATCATCATCACTATGGGGACACAACAGTGGCAGAAATGGAGATGTCCTCAGTGACTGAAAAAGAAATTATTAGTTACAGAGATGAAAATAAATATCAGCACCTCCGAAATAATCCAGAGAAGCGCAAACATGATGCAGGGAATATCTGGTCAGCTACAGGTGAGATACAGCACTCACATCAAAAACTTGGCATTGAAAATGGTCATAAGAGAGTCATGTCTGCATCAGATCATGTACATGGGGACAGAGGTGGGTGTGACGTTTGGAGGGCAAAAAATAGCGACCAACACCATGGTTATAAGCAACCACACAGAAAGAGCAAAGCAAGATCTCAGAGACAGGCAAAGCAGCTGGCTCCGAGTTCCAGGAGGCACAGCCTAAGGTACACTAAAACATGTTGTAGGTGGAAAGTTAGGAGATCAAGCTGTAGCCCAGAGCATAAATGTTTAGGACACTGCAGTGAGGAGAAGAGTCCAAGTCAAAACCAGTCCATAAAAAGAGGTTACAACATTCTGACAGAGGAACCTGAAAAATCCTGCCGCAAGCGGAGACAGCATACCTATTCCTCGTCATCAGATGAAAGCTCATACGAACAGACATTATCAGCAGAGGCATATCTAAGGCAAGCAAGTACTTTAGGTACAAATCACAAGGCAAAGGGGAAACACAGGAGAAGGAAAACTAGAATCCGTCACGTATTCCTTGACAGGAATGCAAGAGGTGAGACCTCCAGACCTTCCAAAGAAAATTCTTCAAATTCTGTGTTTAATATTTTGGGGGACTTCTTGAATCAAGACAGCCTAGAGGAAACTAATATGGATCCCAAAGCTGATCATGCAAAAGATATGGATGAAACAATGCAGCTGGAAGAAATCAAGTCATCTCTAGAAATTGATAGTTCTCATGTGGCAGAAAATGACAAACTGACAGCATGCACAGTGATGGAGAGTGCTCCGAGTACATTTTCTAACGTTGTCGCAGATTCTTCTGCTTCTGTTCCCGAGCACGGTGCTCCAGCAGCTGCTGGCACACAGGACATTCTGCAAGATAAAAAGAAAAAAGAAAATGTCAACAGTCATGAAAATCAAGCTCGTTACAAAGTTCCCCTCCCCAACAGACATTTGGAACAAGCTCCTCCTAAATCCTATCTTTGTCATTATGAATTGGCTGAGTCTCTGCCACATGAGAAAATAAATGAGGTGACCAGAGAATGGGTGCAGTGTAATCCTGGCATATTTAGCAGCCCAGCACCTTTACCGTTCAAAGAAGCACATGTAAACAGTCATACCTTTTTAACTACTGAGCAGTTAATGGCCCCTTTTGCCCTGCCTGATCAGACATTGATACTCCCTCCAGATAACCACGAAAAATTCAAAGATCTCCCATCCGAGGCGTATCAGCAGCTCGTGCCACAAAACATGCTGGCCAACAAAGTGAAGTTCATCTTCCCTCCTGCTGCGATCCAGCCCCCAAATTCCCCACTGCAGCCCTTACCCTTGCAGCCACCGCTGTGTTCTACCTCCGTTACCACCATCCATCACACCATCCTACAGCAGCATGCTGCCGCTGCTGCCAGTACATTGAAGGTTCTCCAGCCCCACCAGCAGTTCCTCTCGCAGATCCCAGCTCTTTCCAGAGCACCTTTACCTCATGTACCAGTAGGACCAAGGCTTTGCCCAGGGGGCCACGCAGCTTTCGTCGCCCCACCACATTTGCCACTGCTGCCACCCTCAGTGCTGCACCCGACCCAGCTGGCGTTTCCCCCACTGCCGCACACAGTCTTCCCATCCCTGCTGTCCCCTCACCCGGCTGTCATCCCCCTGCAGCCCCTCTTTTAGGACAGGTTCTCGGGGATGGGGGAAGGAGCCTTCAGCTAAGCAGTGCTGCTGTTTCTACAGATCCCTTGGCTTTGCGAAATGGTTTTGTGAAATAAACTGGTTAAAATTCTGCGTCCTTGGGAAGCATTTACTGTAAGTATAATGATGCAAGCATTCATGTAAAATTCAGACCTATACTATAACTAAAGCACTGAATAGTCTGATACCAATATGAACTCTCTCTATATATAAGTGAAAATTATGTCTTAGAATATGTATAATGTATATAAAATATATTTATAGTTCTATAACTTATGTTGTAAAGTATTCACTTTTTGTTTTTTATCTTTGTGTATTTGCACCTATTTAATGTTTAGAGAAAGCTGATGCACTATGTTTTGTACTATGTTCTCTGAAACTGTAAATCTAGTGACAAACTATCTCTTGCAATAAATTTTTGTTAACTACTTAAGTATATCAAAAATCTTTCATTATAAGCCTCATGGATGTTGTTCTTCCATGTTCTTCTGCAGCTGAATAGCATCCTCTACCCCTGCTATGTTGGGATAATCAGGTTTCCTATACATCAGTGATTTATCAGGGAGGCTGAGAGGCTAATACCTTGAGGGCAGCTGTCTTACTGAGCAAGAGAGAAGGGGTAATAGATCTGTTTGTGTTAGCGGGTTTGATGTCACCATGACAAATTTTGCCTACTTGTAATATGTGCACAAACTGCTGACTATTGGAGCTAATCCCTTTTGTACTAAACCACAAAAAGTTGATGTAACAAAAATAACGTCAGTGCTTGGGGGGGGGAGGAAAATATCAATGGCAGTTTGACTTCAAGGGAATATTGCTTGTAGCAAATAGGTAGAACATAGGGAAGGTCTTGGTTCCACCAAGCATACTTTCTCTGATTGCACACAGCCCTTGGTGGGGGACGGATCTGTCAGAGCGAAGGCCCTCGCTGCCTGTGCAATGTGTGAAGATAGCAAGAATATGTGAGCATGAAGGGGAGGTCAGGAACAGCTTCACATGGGGAACCCACCAGATCCAAATTCTTACCTCACTTCACCCCTCCTCTTTCCTGCAGCATTTTGGTAAAGAAATAGAATAACATAGAATAGAAATTAGTAATAATACTCATGTACTGCCATTATTTCTAACTGTGTTTCAGAGAATTCTCCCTACCTCTGCAACCTTTTTTAATGCTGTCGAACCTCACCTGGCTTTAGCCAAGTATATCTTCCCATTTGCTGTAGTATAAGATATATCAGGCCCTCACCTGCGATGGTCCAGAATAAAACCAGAAGTGATTCTGATATAGAGCCATCTCTTTGAGTTAAAATGAAGTCTTAATCATGTGAGTGAAGCTAAGGATTTGCAGCATGACCGTTAGTGCTAGAAGTAGGCCCTCCATAATTGAAGGTAGGTGCTGCTCATCAATTACTTCTTTTCACCTTTTTATATAGTAGAACAAAAGTATATACAGTTGGAACTGAAAGAATAGTAATTCTGCATTGCATATTAATAGTTAAAGACATTATCCATTTGAAAAGTAGTACTATATCCTAAAACATATATATCTGGGGATTATTTTCTGCATCTATAGCATTAGAACTTACCTATATCAATAGTGCAAATTTTACTATAGTATTACATTAAAACTGTAGCAAATAGAATCTTTCCACTACGATTACAGTGTCAGCTACTCAAGAGATGTGAGTTTTCTGTGTTGTGCAGTTACAAAGGGCTAAATTACATTAATAAGCAAAAAGTTGATAAGAAGGAGCGAATGAGTGGTCAGGATCTGGAGAACGGCTTGGATCCCCTGCCTGAGGCTGTGGCATGGAGCAGGATATTGCTGAGCATCTATCCCTGTAATGCCATAAAGAAGGTATATTTTCTCTATTTGTAATTTCAGGTGAATGTCCGTTTCTATTTATCTAGTACCTGAAAAATATAGCATATAAGTGATTTTATACTCCTCCTTCATTTCATAGTCTATATGTCTCCAGTACCTCCTGTAAAATGCAGGTGCAAAGCAGGCTCTAAGCACTGTTTGAAGGTGGAAGATGCATGCTAGCCGCTTCATCTCCCATTTTATCTGACTTGTGCTGGCTTTTGTATTTCTGCCCTCTGCTTTGTCAGCACGGCTGGTCACCTGGGTTCTGACGCCTTATCAAAGACAAAATCCATCTAGTAATCTAACAGTACACTTGAAAAAAAAGAAACCACGTAGGACAATTATGATTGTGCATGATATATCCATACATTTTTATCTGGCAGGAGAATAAAAATTACCAATCTCAGATTTTCAATTGCAATGTTCATTGAAAAATCCCATCTATTAACTTAGAAGTCCACATTTTTCAACAAAATGTCCAAACAGCTGTGAATGTTACTATTTTTCTTACAATTTAAATTATTTTTTTTCTATTTTAAGTTGTTAAACAGTTTAAAGGCATTGCACAATTACTTATTATCTACTGTAATTACTTTTCAATAGTGTATAAACTACTTACAATAAAAGACTAATAACCATCAAATGTAATACTTTTCTAATATGGTATTGCCTTTAATGCTAAAACTGTTTGTATATGAGACTTCATATGTAAAATCAAAACCAATATAAAAATAAATCATAACTTAGTTTAAAATTGAACACGCTAAATTAAATAACCTGATAAAATACCCTTTTGAGTTTCTGTTTTATTGTTAAATATATAACTTTAAGTAAGTTGTATAAGGGTAGTTGTTCTTTTTCATGTTTTATCTGGTATTTTAGATTAAATGTATTTTTATTCTGTAACTTGGTAGTCTAATTTATAAGTAAAAAATATTTAGCAAATGCTAAATAATTGAATTTTTTATAATTCTTAAATAAATTCCACCAAATTTGTTAGATTAATTTACTTTGGGATTTTCAAATTTATAAAGACCTAGCATGTCTATGTTCCTGGCCAGTTTGCCAGTTTTTAGAATTACTGGGCTGTCTTCCTGGTGTAAACAGTAAAAATTATACACCTGAATTGCAAGAATTAAATCTTCAGACCTAAAGCTAAATGAGGTTATAGATTTTGTTAAGTGATTTCCCAGAACAGCTCTGCACAGAAGTGCTTGAGAAGTTAATCTGTTCCACTGAGATGAGAAGAGTATCTTTTTCTTGGTCCTTGGAAAGTTACAATCTGTCCAGACTATGACCTTCTTGGGGACGTACCATTTCTCAGGTAACGTGAGTAATGGTCTAGAGGAGCTTTTGGGCATTAAGGAACATAATTGTCCTACACTGTTATGGGCAGTTTGGAGTAATCAAACTCTTTTGTCTTGTCTGTAAGTACATAGAACTTTTTTAATGCTACCAATACATGCAAAGAATCAAATTGTTTATTTGGTTTCCTTCATGAACTAGTGGCGGTTCTATGCAAGCTTTTAATTGCTGGTGAGAAATCACCAGATTTCCAATTCTACAGGCACTGGGTAGTCATGAACGTAAAAGCTGCTGATCATAAACACCAGTAAAAGAAACGCCTTTTACGGAGCATTATTCAGTAAGACTATTTTTATCATTTGGTGTAATCAAACAACAATGAAATCATTATGAAGCAAAGTCTACTTGCAATGTTAACTTTTTACTAGTTAGTAAGCTTTTGCACTCTTAAAAAACTCATTTGGAGATGGTATTCATACTAAGCTTTAAAAGACCATTGGGACATCCATTTCTCTAATATATTGCTATACATGATAATATGCTTCTTACACAATATACAACATGGCTATAATTTTTCTGTCGAGTTCATTTCCTATAATTGTGCATTATTCTCAAAATACATGTTTTGCATTATGATATTTACTTGATGCTGCATTTAAAATGCAGCTTTAAGTATATTTGTCCAGACTCTTAATTGGTGTAAATCAATGTACAACTTCTGACTTTGGTAGAATTTCATTGATTTGTACCAACCAAAAATCGCGCATGTTGCAATGTCAAGGATTTTGTAAACTTTCCCAGATTAAGGCAATACGTTATGACCATGTGAATGTATTTTGAAGACGGTTATTTGTTTGTAACTAAGGTGGGAAATTTTAATCTACTTGTATTTTACCGTGGTGCTCATAGTCTACATGTTCTAACCTCCATACTTTCATTTTCTGATTACTGTTACTGTACATTGCCTAAAGACTTGTGTATATGTAGCAGTGCACATATTTATGCAATATGCCTACCAACTGTAAAATTTTACAAGGCTATATTATCTTTCTTTACTGTATAAAAATAATTTGATATTTTAAAATTAACATGGTTTACTATCTAAATGTGTATGTTATTTTATAGATCACTTTGATTTAATATTTGCCGCAGGCATGTTTTTTGTGTATTGTTTTTTGTCCTCTTTACTTCAAGAACACTAGAAAGTTTTCCTTTTCTGTTTGTGAGTAAGACTATTAGAGTTTATTGGAATTTATATATTTCTGAATATGAACCAGGCTTTTTCATTACTTCCAACTGCAAAAATGAGTGTACTGACTGTAAAAATTGTAAGACATCTTATTTTTGCTCCAAGCTTTTGTTTTATTTTATGGATTTTATAAAAGGTTGGGAGAATCTCTACTCTGAGTCTGAATTTTGAGCTGTTGGTGAAATTCTGAAAGCAATGAAGTCTGAGGAAGCTTTGCCATTAATATTACTGACGATTTATATTGACCTGGGGCATTAGGGCTCTTTATTTATTAAAACTCCCTAATACTTGGTGATTTCAGTTGAATAATAATTTCTTAAGATATGATGAGGAGCACAATCCAGTACAGAAAAGTTAATCCATTTTAAATCAGTCTTTTACCTCCTTTGTTGTAAGGGAATTTGTGTAATTAATAACTGTAAAGGTTATCTTTAAAAATTTCTGTTCTATGTCATCAGTGTTTTGAAACACGTACATGCACCTTATCTTCTAATACCAAAGGAAAAAAAAAAAGCAGTTAATGAAAATGTTGGGTTTTCTACCTGTACAGGCTCATTTAGAAGTTTTAGTAAGTAGGACTACATTCATACAATATTTAGGTACATAAAATAATGTATTGGTAGTCTTTACTTTTGCTGGGATAAGATCAAAATGTGCAAATCCATGTAGAGAAAAACATAATAATTAAGTAAGCTCCAAATGTGAAACCACAGTGCATATAGTATTATTCATGTGAATTAAAGAAGGTAACTGTTAAATCAGCAGTGGTGTTTGTTTGCTATGAATGAGATTTTTAAAAAGAAATCCTTTTCTTTTTTTTTCCCTCGAAAGAAGCTGCAAACAAGAAAATATTTTTGAAAACACATATTTTTAAATCAACTGTAGATAGTACTTGTGTACCTTTCTCACGGATACAAAACAGCAAGTAAGTATTGCGCGTTCAAAATCCTACATGTTATAAAGAAACATCTTGCGTTTCTAGAGCAATCTTATCTTGATTTAGTCCAGTGAAATCTAGAGGAAGAATTAGGCTAAAACATACAAAGTTCTGCCTGAAAAGGTCACGACCCTCTTTTTATATTGTAAGAAATCAAACAGAGATCCACTTGCATTAGTGTATTTAGACTACTGTGAATATAGAGAAAGTGAAGCCCAGCTCAGGTCCAGATTTTTTCTTGCAACGTAACTCAGATTTAACAGCCTAAGTAATTTGACCGAAAACCTTCTTGCAAAGAACAGACTCTTCTATATATGGCTTTTATGTCACTGGAGTGCTGGCAAAAATGACAGTAAAACCCAGTGTCATGTTCATGTTAATAATGCATGTTGAAATAAAGAGGAGGCAATCACTGTAAGACATGCTGAAAGGAGGAAACCTGAATCTGCCAATGCCTGAATAATAGTTTTTGCTTGTGGGATTGCAATTGGAAATAGACATTTACTTGAATTTTAGTGTTTATACATATACAGGTGTGCATGTGTGTGTTGGCATGCACATACCAGGTTACGGGTTCAGGATTCTTTTTTTTTTTCTAGATGTAATTTTGCACCTGTAATTAAGTAGCGGTAAGAATAGCTTCTTTGAAATGTACGTAGTAGAAAAGAAGAAACCATTGAAGGGAGAAATATTGACACAGAATAATAATAAAAAAAAAAGTGATTCTTGTATAATAAACTCATCTTTTTCTCTCTAGGGTGAAGGAAAGTTGTTTCAGGTTACTTCACCTGCTTTTTACTGACTGGCTGTATTCTGTGTCTTTTTACCACTTTAAGTACCAGTGCTGTTTTCCTCAGTATGCCTTTTGCTAGCTGATCTGCATCACTGTGTCCATCAGTATCAAAAAAAGACAGGACAGTGAGAGAAAATCTGCATACAATTTGCTCTTAATAAAGTCCCTTTTCTCTCTGGAGAAATTACTCACTAGAATGGACCTTCAGTGTGCAAAATAAGCATGTTGCCCTCTCTGCCACTGCCTGCAGCTGCACTGTTTGCTCACCTTCTGTTAACTTCTCATTCTCCAGAAGCAAAAGCCATAAAAAGGAAGGTCTTTTCTTCTAGCACCACCAGTTTACCCACAACTGGGTGCAGAGGAACATGGAGGATCAACCATGTTCTTCCCAGCAGAGGTGGTATCATAAGTGGAAGGCACATCACAACCACTTGGCATGTATTTTTCTGTTCTTACTTCAGAATGAATTACAAAGAGTCTAAAAGAAGCACACGAGTAGAAACACTAGGGCAAAGTCATTTAAGTGAATAAGGCATTTAAAAAACCAAAGTGCTTTACTGTCTCATTAGATACCTATCAGCTCTAGACCTACTGAATTCTCTGCATTGCATCTGGGATCTCTCATAAGAAATTAGCTGGTGATTGGGTGGGCAAAGAAGTAAAATATGCTTCAATCCTAGGGAAGATTATCGTTTTAGGCCCATTTGAGTAGATAGTTTGGTAGAACAGAGTGGAGGACCTTCCTTTTATTCAGTTGCTGGTAGTTCAGTTTCTGCATGGGGGGTACAAGGACCGGCAGGAGTATATGGGAGCAGATGCATTGCTGCTGTACGTGCCCACCAGCTGTCTGCCAGGTTTATGTTTAGTTAGCGGAAAGACTCAGATCTCCAACTGGGTTTCCTGGGGTCTGTTGAGTGTAGGTGCAGTTGCCCACCAGTGGCAGAGGACAGTCAGGACTCTGTTCTTGTGATGGGACTAGGTCTGGCTTGGAGCCGTAAGACGAAGCCTAATCTAGGATGTGGGGTATTTTGAGGTTTATTTTCCACAAAATGATGTGGGCAATAAATGTTTTAGTGGTTAATAAAAAAGGCAAAACACTATTCAGGTCGTAAAACACAGAGTAAATAGACACTAAGTGTTGGGATGAGATAAAGAATATCAATCACAAAGCTTTCATGAGGGAATTCTCCAAGCTTAAGAAACTGATAATGAAGAATAAGAGCAATAATAATACTACTTTACATGCAATATAAAATATCCTTATATATACGATATCTATGTAAACCAGTCCTCTGAGTCACCAGTCCAGTACTGGGAGTGTGGCTGTATTCTGGACAGCAGGTTACTGAGGGAGGCAGTGCTGTATAGGGCATAGAGCAGTATGAAGAGGGGTAGCAGTAATTGCTACTCTGAATAATGTCTTGAAGGACAATAGAAAGTTGTTTTAGGGGAAAACATGCAGGTCCTTATGGAGGAAAAAAAAAGGTAGGGGACTGAACCTGGCAATATTCATCGAGCTGGATGGCAACACAAAGAGAGAGAAGGAAGGCCAGGTGGAAGGAGTCACTGATGCAAGGGGTTTTAAAGTGACTTTTAATAAACTGTGTCCAAGCCTGCAGAGAGTAGTGGCAATTAATCTCTAGAAGCCCCCTACCTCCTTTCATTCAGTTCTCCTTGGGGTATTGTCACTTTTCAACCCCTGGATACCAGACAATGGGATTTCCTGACACAGCATTGTGTGGCATCAGCATGAGCAGTGGGAAGTATGAATCCTGCAGTAGCACAGGGACTAATTACCTGGAAAGGCTGAAGGAGCAAACACCTATTAGAGTGTTTTTCACAGAGAGCAAAGTTGTACAGAAATATGAATGGAGACCACTGCAGCTGCATGTCTAAGAGGTTTTAGTTGAGATTTAAACATTTTAGACTCTGCTGCTGTGTCGCAGTGTGATGTACGGTATCAAAGCTGCTTTGTCCCGTCATTTTTCATTATCATGCAGGGTTATGAAGCTTAACATAGCTGATAGATGCGATTTGACACATCACAAGCAGATGCGTCAGCAGGAACATCTAAACATGACACAATTTTCTCAAATGCTGCAGTTACAAAAATACCCTTCTTTCTAAGTTATTTTTAGATAAAACTATATGCGTTTTGATGACAGTGCTGAGACCTCTTTCCAGGGAGCTTTGATATTTGGTGAGCTATCAGCTGTTTACAACATTACCTTACAATGGGAAGAAGTAGTGGAGGGCTAAGCAGATATTGCCAACCAGAGAATTTTTTTCTGAAACATTTTATATAATTTTAGCAACAGGAAAGTAAAATCCTAGTGGTCATCAGGGATTTCTTGTCTGTGACCGTTCAGCAGACAGCTGTCTGAAATTCAGTGGCCTCGTAGACAAAGAAAGCTCCATAGAATAACTAGCAAGCTTTCTTTTCATCTTTAAATCCATAATGTATGTATATACATATTGTTAATAATTCATATTAATGGAGAGCTCTTGCCCAAGAGCACATTCCCCTATCACAGAAAATAAATTGTTTAATGATGTCTAGGATAGAAATCAGAGGCTGGCTCTAAATCCAGCTATTATAGAACAGTACTAGACATGCAGTGCACATTTCCATAAACAAATAAATTCATTACAGTTTAATAACAGTGGAAATAAACAATGTAAGGTAATTTAAATAATGTGTGAAATAGATCCATATTTTATCCTAAAGCCATAATGCCAAGTACTCTTGTTATCAGGAGTTCCTGATAGCCTTCAAGGCTGGCTCTAGTGCAGAAAAGTGGTAAGGTTGAACTTTAATGTTATCAACCTAGCCTAAATTTATAGGGAGGCAAAATTCAGTTTTGGGGTGGTAGTTGTCTGAGCCCGGGTGTTACATGGAAAAGAGTTGGGGATTGCTCAGTTAGGTTTAGGTGACAGGACAGGATAGAGAATGGCTTTCTGAGATTTGAGAGCAGAGGAAAGGATCCACAGAGTGTCACCGCCATTGAGGAAAGCCAGGGTATAGAGATGTCAGTGGTGTGTTGCAGAGGTGGGAAAAATGGTGAGGAATGGAATTGGGACCTTACAGACTCAACCTTCAATAGTCTTGGAGAGAAATGTTGCAAATTGTCTGTACCCTTTGAGTGTTAGCTAATTTAAGCAGCTTGTTTTCATATATTTTCAAATAAAATATAAGATGGAATTTCTTTCCTGCTTAGAAATGGGTAATAATGGAAGACTCAATAGTGACTGAAATTTTGTTTTTCAAGTGCCAGCAATTGAAATCTTCCTCATGACAGTGAGAGCTCACTCAGGTGGGTAGTGCCATGTCCTACTGGTGTTCTCCCAGTGAGCATGTCTCTGCAGTGGATTGCTTCTTGTCATCAGAAACGAACATATCAAGGTACCAGGTGACCCGAGATGCTCGTGCTTTACATATGTTCCATTTTTCCTATAGTTTCATATATGTACAATGCACGCAGACCGTTTCAGTTTAGTGTTGTGAAAGACTAATTATTTTTCATTGTGATTTAGTTATAAATATTTGTGTTCACTCTGTGATAATTCAGCTTCAAAAAGGTTTTGCTCGTCCTATTAAATGGTTACTCCTTCCACAGAATTATTATATGTATCTTACCCTAGAACTGAATTAATGATTCCAGTAAGTGATGTGCGACTCCTCCTATGTGAAAACTACTACATGATACTAGGATAGGGGCCTTTTACTTTTCAATATTTTATTAAAGTAGTAACAAATAGGTGCTGGTTTAACTTGAAATCTGCCTATCCTCACCTACAACATCCGTGTCTGGTTGAGCTGCTCTGAATATGTATTTGTAGCCTGAGCTAGTCTGTGTCAATAGGTTTTTGGTTCTATGAATATTTAGCTCAGAAATCTCAAGCCAAAGTCTGGATTTTGAGTTTGGGATATTCATGGCAAACTTTTGAACCAGGCCTGAATTTGACAGCTTTGTGGGTCTGGTGGGAATTTCTGAAGCCATTAAATGGTTCTGGATGCTCTTTTTGAGTCTGTGTAAGAACAGTTTTGAATTTTCTTATTCCACAAATCTATCACACTGATTATCAGCCTCACAGACTCAGCCACTTCCTTGGAGTTTTAGCATACCAAGCATACCATGTTTGTGTACTAGCAACCATAAACAGGATCTCATCCAATTGTTTTCCTGGAAAATCTCACCATACCAAATTTTGCTTGGAGTAATTGAATTTGGTCATTCTAAAAACACTGGCTATCTTTGTTTTATTTTAAAGTCTATGCAATAATTTGCACATTCATTCCCATTTTGCAAGCAGGGAAAATTTTGAGAGCTGGATTTCTCTTGTATGTCACAAGGAACTAATTTTATATTCAATAATACTTTTTTTTTCTTTCAAGTCATCCAGAAATTTGAATACACTTGTTCTGTTATGCAATAAGAGAATGACTACTTATCCCAAGAGATATTTTTTCAGACCAAAAAAAAAGAACCTTTGCTTCTTTGAGGGTTTAAACATAATTCTTGTTTCCTCTCAACTCTGTGTCTTGTGATGCTCCTTGTCAGATTAGTGTGTTTTAAAGCTGTTGGTTGGTACCTGAGCTGTCAGAAAGGAAGCTTAAAAACACACCTTTCTTTCTGGGGATTCATTTTGCATTGCAAAATGCAGAGGAAAAGAAAGAAAACCTTCCCTGCTTACCGTTGGCATACATCTGAGGCTTGCTGTACATGGCATTCTGATTATATTTTGGGGTTAGGGAGGAATTGCTGTTATTGTCAGACAGCCCTGGATGTTCACAGTAGGATCCTGAAATGGTTATTATATTGTGAGGAGCAGAATGTACTTGAAGACAGTAATGAAGCGTCATAGATTTGATTTTTGTCTCAGTCACAAACATGGTGTATGACTTAGGACAGAAATAATTTCTTTCTTCTTCCTTTAGAAGACTGGAACAATTGTAATTGTCTTCTAATATAGTGGATATATTTATCTTCTAATACAGTTGATGAGTAGATGAAATATGTTTTATTAACTTCTAAGTTTCATGAAGTTTTCAGCTAGTAAAAGAGAAAGATATGATATTTTTAATACTAACAAATTTACTTTGTATTTATTTCAGAAATTATTTCAGAAACATTTATTTTATAAATCCCTAGTGTACTTTTCACACAAATTGAAATAATTTCTGAAAAAAAAATACAGAGAATAACCCTTGTAACTGAAGCAACAGGGAGGTATTCTGCAGCAGCTCCGTTTGGTCCCAGATTCTAATGAGACCATAAACGCTGGCGAAGGTCCATAAACATTGCAGAGGTTTGGAGCAACAATGTTCACCAGTTCTCCACTAATCCAACCTTAAATCAGTTTTTCAGAACCTGGGTCCTAGTCTCTGCTCAGTCTGAGTAATAAAGTACATAGAAGGGAAATGATGCACATGAGAAAGCGCTCCTCATTTCATGGGACTCGAAGAATGATCCACGACCATATATTTCTCTAGTGTTTGAATTAGTGCTTAAATGATTCAGCCATCGTTTTGGCTATGCACTTATTATAGAAAGTGCTTGATTTTGATCTAGTATATTCTGAAGGCATTTAAGACCATTTTTTACAGGTGGTTTTTTTTTTTTTAAGTAAGAGCCTGTTCCACCCTTCCTAACTGTAAATAACTGTCTTTTCTGTATATGGATATCTCATCATATCTTAAGCTCGGGTCAGGTTTTTTCTAAACGAAGCAAGAAAAACTGATGTGGGAACATAACCTAGAAAAAGAAGTAAAATCAAACAACAGATTCCTATGCACATATGATAGATACATATATTTTAATGAGAAAACAAACATGCAAAATCTAGTTCTTAAATTATGGCTGGGCTTGCTTAGTAGAAATTACAAAATACGACGAGTTGTCCGTTCATCCCAAATACTATTTATCAAGACAGTAAGAAAAAAAAACAACCAAGAGAGTCTGACTTACAATTAATAGACTGGCAGAATTCATAAGCAGAGCGTTTTCTTTCAGTGGGATATAATGAAATAAATGCGCTTGTAAATGTTTGTGGATGCTGAAACCAGGTATACCAGTGGCAAGGCTCTTGTATTGCCTCGGGAAAGGTGGGTGTGTGCAAACAGGGAAGGAATGGTTCTCAGATTGTTCAAAATGCAAAACTGTGCCTAGTATTTGCTTGGGAAATGCTAATTGGTATAAGCTGTGTCTGTGCAAGGCAGTATTGTGACACCTGTAATCAGCCACAATCCAGTACTCTATAAGCGTCCAAGGCATGCCTACATTTATCGGTGAGAGGCAGCCAAAATGCCAAAGACTTTATAATGTGCAGAAATAGGTATGAAATTATGTGACATACTTTTTGCCACCACCACCCACCCCCCCAAAACCAAAACAAACAAAAAACAAACTACCAAAAAAACTCATGAAAAAAAAAAAACACACCACAACCAAAAAACCCTGGGGGGTGGGGGGGAAACCACAAACCAAAACCAAACACCAAAAGCTGCAGTAAAACCACTATCATGTGGTAAGCCAGTAGTTCTAAAAACACAATTATCAGATTATTTTTTTTTTAATGAAGCTTGATTTATTCATGGATAAGCTTATAGGTGCTTGAACTAGTAGGAGACTGAAGTCAGTAACCTATAGCTCATTTTCAGTCTGTGTTTTTGTGTAGGAAAGGACGGACTGACAAAAGCTTTTTAGAGATACTAGGTTGGATTTTGCTGCTGAACAGGCAATATGTATATCAGACACATCTGATCTTATAAACGATCCGTTACTCATTTTTGGTATGTCACACAACTTTTTTTTTATCAAATTGTTGTTTGGTCTAGTACAAAATAAGGAAGTAATTGCACATTTTTGAAGCACTCTGTCCTTTTACAGTGAGCATGATGACCAGTCGTTTTCTACATATATGCAATAGGTCATTGCTGTGTAGAAGTTTCTTTCAGATTGAAAAATGACAACTAAAACTGTAAATACATTTGTATCAGGTCATTGTGTAAGAATGGTGGGTGTCATGTGGTGGGATAGATGGAATACACATGGTTACTTTCTGTAGGAACGGTACATACAAGGAAGGTTCTAAATAGAACGTAGTACATTCAAGTTTAACTAAATATCTTTGGATGTCACTACCTAATTACTTTCATGTACAATATTTAAAAGGCAGATATTTGGAAATATGCTTTATCCAGAAAAGTTTTAAAAGCCTTTAATATGTACCTTGAGAAAAGGTATTTTCTGGCCATGTGTAAATGTATAGCTCAGAGGTAATATGCATCGTTATCTTTCTGCTACAACCTTCTTTTACAGGATATGTACAGCTTCTTGTCAGCTTGTGCATGCTACATAGTTGATGAGATCTGAACAGGCTGTTCATGCCCATTGCCTTCTACTCTTCATTCTGCTCTGTTGTGATTAATGTTTTCCCTTGCAGCAACCTTAATTGTTTTGAGGGTTAGAAGATGATCATAGTCACAGCTGTTGTGAATTTAATTCTGATCTGCAAAGAGACTACACTATAACCAAACATTTTCATTTTGAACAGTTTAATCAATGGTTTTCAATTAGAAATAGATAACCTACTAGCTGGAAACATTCCTCACCGGAGGGTAGATCCTACCTCTATTAGTTATCCACATTGCCTGTTACTCAGATGTTCACAGTTGAAATTGTAAGCTCCAGAAATAAAGGATGTGGTATCTACAAAACACATTTCAAGTGCATGATCTCTAACTAATGAATGAGTACTGATAGAAAAATCAGGGTAGGTGGCCACTTTCTCTTGAGTTCCTTGCCATGAAATGGCATTCAATCTATGAACAG
The DNA here is from genome assembly GCF_034619465.1 of Leptosomus discolor. Lineage (NCBI taxonomy): Eukaryota > Metazoa > Chordata > Aves > Leptosomiformes > Leptosomidae > Leptosomus > Leptosomus discolor. The sequence continues at coordinate 36,925,400 of NC_141395.1, read as the reverse complement.
AGTGGATAGTCTCGTTTCTGTCCTCCTTTCTTAGTTGCACTTTTGTATTCTAGATCCTTGTTGATGCTTGCCTGAATTTAGGTTTCATGTACTACAGAGGGTTTTTTTCTACAGCAATATGCTGTTCATGTCCTGCTTGCTGTTTGGACATTTGGAGGTTTATTTTTGGTTTTCCCCCTTCCACTTACAGTAGTGTGCAATTCTTTCATGCCTGCATCCTGGTGATGCAAAGGGGAAACAACTGGGAAAGCAGCAGTTGATCATGGAAGCTTATAAGGCAAAATCCCATCCCATTATAGAATACGTAGCCAGGAGCATAACTTCATTTGAATGACTTCACTTAAATTCAGCTTCACATTGTGAATTTCACAGCACAGAGACAATACCAGCAACAGAATAAAGATGAAAAACTCCCAGTTGAAATAACGCCCAGAAATTGCATTCACTCTGTGCCAAAGACCTGTGCATGGCTGAAGTGTAACAAAGCTCTGTACTGAGCAAATTTAGGTAAGTACACTTTACATCTGAGTAAAGAACATTTTATGTCACATTTCTTATGTTTTCTCCCTGCCCTTTGGGGTTACAATGTAATAATTTTGTTCTCTACAAGTAGCACTTTCCTTCATAAATTGTCTCATGAACTTAACGAGGCTGCTTTTGGGTTTTGCTGCATTCACTCAGTGCTTTTGGATTTTAGTGCCATACATCCAGTGAAGGGCATCTGTAGTAAATGACTTACAGTTTATGAATGAATCAAGACCGTAAAGCAAGTTACTGATGCTTCCTTCTAGATACCTGTGACCTATATGACAGGGCTTTATCTTTATTTGACTTACGTGGTGATAATGGAATGCTAAATAAGATAAAATAAGTGTATGTGTTTGTGTTTACACATTTTTTACATCAATTTCAATCAATGGATCATCATTTTTGAAAAAACTTAAATTATTAAAACTTTCAGCTAAAAACATCAAAACTGCCTCGCAAGAATATATATATTAAATACCTATAAAGCAAATTCCATATATATGCCTGACCTGTTTCCTAATTCGATAGCATTCAAAGTAGTGTAATATTTCATTTTCCAATTATGAAGAATGATAGAATCACAGAATGGTTTGGGTTGGAAGGGATCTTAAAGATCATCTAGTTCCAACCCCCCTGCCACGGACAGGGACACCTTCCACCAGACCAGGTTGCTCCAAGCCCCATCCAGCCTGGCCTTGAACACTGCCAGGGAGGGGGCAGCCACAGCTTCTCTGGGCAACCTGTGCCAGTGCCTCACCACCCTCACAGTGAAGAATTTCTTCCTAATATCTCATCTGAATCTCTCCTCTTTCCATTTGAAACCATTACCTCTCATCCTGTCACTACCCTCCCTGATCAAGAGTCCCTGCCCACCTTTCCTGCAGGCCCCCTTTAAGTACTGGAAGGCCGCTCTAAGGTCTCCCCGGAGCCTTCTCTTCTCCAGGCTGAACAACCCCAACTCTCTCAGCCTGTCCTCACAGGGGAGGTGCTCCAGCCCCCTGAGCATCTCCGTGGCCTCCTCTGAACCCGCTTAATCAGATCCACGTCTTTCTTGTGCTAAGGACTCCACAGCTGGATGCAGCACTGCAGGTGTGGTCTCACCAGAGCAGAGCAAAGGGGGAGAATCCCCTTCTTCGACCTGCTGGCCACATTTCTCTTGATCCAGCCCAGGATGTGATTGGCTTTCTGGGCTGCAAGCACACATTGCTGGCCCATATTGAGATCTTCATCCACCAGCACCCCCAAGGATGATATAATTTAAAGCCTTAATTAAATATGCATTCAGGAAGATGAAATCCATTTTTGAAATGCTATGTAATTTGAAAAATATTTTTACTTATATTTTTATTAATTTAATTTTTAGTTATAAAAATATTTAAAAATTCTTTTTAATTGCTCAAATTTTGGGAATAAAGTCTGAACATTTTGATAGCATTTCAATGAAAATTTGTATTGAAGCTTGAACCTCTGCATATATTTTTTTTTCAGACAGTAGTGGGAGAAGTTTTTCAGAGAGGTGGTGGAACATCCATCCTTCTTTTTTTTTTTTTTTCCCAGGAGTCAGGTAGACAGAGCCATGGCTGACCTGCCAAGCTGCATGAAAGACCATTAGATTGTACTGATTTCATTAGGGGCACTCTGCTAAAAATCAGCCCAAACAGAAGTGGGATTACAAGGGACACCTAAGTCTCGTGTTTGGAGCAGAGATAAGTCAGCACCTCCATGAAGCCTTGTCACACCAACCTCTCAAAAAAATTAAAATGCAGGTTTGGTGAGTGGCGTTCAAATTCCAGATTATTTTCCAAATTAAGAAAGGTTTTATCCAACTCTATTTGTATTTTCCTTCACCTTTTATCACTGGTACACAGATCATTTATGAAATTGTGAAGCGAAAGAATGACAGGTGTCTGTACCTAAAGACAAAATGTGAGAATTTTCATTCTTTGAGTGGTTACCAATAACTTAATCCATTCTTTCGTGGGTGTACTGTTGGGGTAGATCTCATTTTTATTTATGCTTTTCTTATAATAGTTTAAATACCTTTTTGACAACTGACGTTTTCTAATCTCTGTAGATTTCATCAAGAGTTGATTTGTTTTTAACAAACCATAATTATGCTATACATTTATTCACTACATCAAGTGAAACCTTTTCACTTGTAGATGTGAAGGGAATTATTACTTTTATTGATTATTTTACAGTTAAGTTGTATTCTATCAAATAGAATGGGTCAAAGGTTTTCAAAACTTTCATTCCTCCAAGTAATTTAAGATACAGTTCAGTTATAGTGGCAGATCTATTCTGGACTTTGGTTCAACATCTTGAGTTTAAAGTTGTTCCTGTGGTCCCATTAGATTATCTTATTGATTTACCAGGCATTGATTTACTGACTGTTCTGCCAGCAGCCATAAGGACATAGAGTTTGTTTGTAGCTTTTAAAATATATTCCAAAGTACTGTTCACAACCTAACTTTGTAGAGTAGGCTCTGTGGTTTTCAGTCAGATCTCCCTTTAAAAATATTTCTAGGTAGAAATAGAAGAAAATTTATCTAATGTTAGACGCACTTCCCATTGATAAACAGCTTAGGCAAAGGAATTGGAATTAACTGATTCATCTTAGCCCAGTAATGTATTCTCCTTTTTTATTTTAGTTTGCACATACATCAGTTTTCTAGAAGAAGTAATTGTATTCAGCCTTTTCATTTTAGTTCAAAACTAATACATTTAGACTTTTGCCTGAACTTGCAAATATTACTCTGCAACACAAACATCTTAAGACAGAGATTGCTGAGTGGGAAGTATGCAATGGGATTCTCTATAGACCTCTGCAGCAAATGGGCCCCACCGTTCCTTATCGAGGAAATGTGGAGGTTACTAGAAAATCCATTAACTCTGTCTCCCCTCTGTTTCCTAGAGCATTTTCCACTTTGTTCCTCTCCTAGCGAAGTGATAGAATATCTATATAAACATGAGAGCGCCTCTCCAGTCTTTCACTCTTCCCAATAATCCTTCCCATAACAGCACAGCTTTTGATCAGCTCCATGTTACTGCAAACTCTTCACTATTTTGTGAAAAGGGATGATCTCAGTCTGCATCAGGGGGAGACACTGACAGTGGTACAAGCTAATAACAAATTAATTTACCTTGGCATAAGCAGGCAATTATAGGGAGAAAGTAATACAGCAGATGGTGGGTTTATTCCCAAAACCAAAACTGAAATGCAAGGACTTCCACAAAGTCCTTGCTGAGCAACAAAAGTAGTGAATCTGCATTCTCACCTCAATAACCCACCAATATCTCTAGTCTTGTCTGACAGGCTCAGATATGGACAAAATATATTTAATCAGTTTATACACATTGCATTAGACAGACAAGACTGTGCCTGGGACAGGGAGGTACATGCAGCCAGACTCACAGACCCTCACAAGAACGTGTTTCCTATGTATTTATTTATTTTGTAGCATTTAATAAGCTGACAATGTTTTCCAAAGATTCAGAGAAAGATATTAATATATTTCCTCTTTGCATATTGGTCTGCCTTATGGAAAGAAACTTGGAAACCTCCAGCACATTATTTTGGTGTGTCAGTTATGCACTATGTGTATTCTCTCTGGACAGAGAAGACTTTAGAAAAATTGTCGAAGTTGAAAGAGATTGTGAGATGGACAGGTGGAGAGTTTCTGTTTAGCCAATGTTGGGCGTAGTCTGAAGCAAAATGGGTATTAGAGAGGCCACTTAGGCAGGATGCAGCAAAAGAGGGAAGATAATTTCAGCAGTTTTGATACAGAGAAGCTGGTGAGTTTGTGGGATTCTTGGATCACTTCCATATCTGACTGTTGGAGTAGAAAAATGAGGCTTGCTTGTGTTCACAGAGTATTGGGATTTTTCTTTAAAATCAAGAAGGGTGTGACAAAGTATCTAGGAAGTTTAGAAAAAAGAATGCTTTCCTCTGTAAAGAAATATACTTTTCAGAGCTGCAAAGTGAACCAGTATTAAAAGTTCTCAATGGCTGAAATCAAGCCAAATGCCAAAAGTAGATGTAACTGCTCTACAGAAAGAGAGGGGGAATATCAGAATCACTGAGCGCTGAAGATACAGTGGCCAATACAGAAAGAGAAAACCTCTGTATTGGTAATAGCCAGAATATGAACTCTCAATCTCAGATGTTAAGCATTTTGTTACTGCAATGCTGAGACTTTTGTCACTTTTTTGGAGAAATACTGATTATCTGGCACACAGAATACATACAGCATTATTTACCATATGTCTTCATGGACTATCACGCCTTACATGCTGTGTTTAGAGTACTAACCTTCTTGCTGTGTTATTTTCATGTCAACTTTAATTACTCTGCTTTTAAATGCTTACTGCAGCAAAATGATTTTTCAGTGGATTAGCATTGAGGAGTATGTTCGTAGTACATTCTCTGATGCATAACATATTGCATAACTGATGCATTTGATTAAAAAATTAAAAATGGCAGATTTAGGCTTTTACATCTAAAAGTATGTATTTACATGATTTAATCACTAAAGAGTTATGTTTTTATAAATATAACTTTAAATATGGCAAAGTGCATATTAATGCAAAGAGTACATCTTGTTCTTAATATCAACTGTAAAATTTGATAACATTAATTGTATATGTTTAATTAAAGGAACAACCTTTAATTAATTAAAGGAACAATCCTTATAAACAAAATGATGAAGAACCACTGCTGAACACTACCCTAAGAGAGTACTTATGTGATAAGCAATGCTTACTCCTAAGATGATCCCATAAATAAGAATAGCTCTTCATTGATGCATTTGTCTAAGAAATCCCTAAAACTAATTACAATACACATAGTGAGTTTTCTTTCATGTCTGTTTTCCTGGGGACCAGACAATGGAGCTTTTGAAACCTTAAGTATGTCTCTTTAGCAACTTGCCAAAAGGAAGCTCTGCTGTAATTACTTATAATTCAAACCTCATCTGCCAACAGTTTTGGCCACATTCCTCCATTAAGAATAAGAGCAACCGTACCATGCAGTATGCTGTTCCCCACTGCCTTAGCAACCTAGTAGCTCCATCTTCCCACTATATTTTGCACCTGGAAATGGACTTTTAAAAACGACCCCCAGTTCCCTACCACTCTGTAATACAAGTTTCTTTCATCCTTTTGGGTTCCTGCCTCGGGAAGGATGAAGAACCAAGTACCATGCACCTGGGACCACAGCCAACAGGCAGCAGCAGGAGTCAGAACCAGACAGAGTGGTTCCTACCAGAACAATTCTTCCTTCTTCCTGCCATAGCAATCTAAAAAGCCACCTGGGAAGCTTTGGAAATTAGGACTTTCCTGAATAACACACATCTGTGGGTTACTTCTGTAATTGTTTCATGTTACTGCTGTAAGTGCAAGGTAGTCATTTATGTTTGTTCCTTTTCAAAAAACACCCCAAACAAAACAGAGTTATTAGGGTTCTTAACATGGAGCACAGTAATTCTTTGTTATTTTCTTAAAAAAAAAAAAAAAGATCAGCTATCAGTTTTCTAACGCGCTGCCACATAGTTGAAATGGAAAGTATTCCCAGGTATCAGGGGAACCTGCCACTGGATAAATCTTTATGGCCGAGTTCTCATGTTTACTACTGTGAGCTAAAAAACCACCAACTACGTTTTAAGCATTCCCCCAAAAAAAGATTTCACTGTGTTTAGTGTCTTACATAAATGAGTATTTATTTGTCTTCTGCAGTCATCCCTGTTTTGTGTTCCACTGCCAGTAAGGAGCTTAATTTGAAGATAATTCAATACAACACTGTATTTTAAGAGCTCTAGCGACAGGCGTGAAATTGTTTTATCTTTTTTGTTCTTGATGTGCTGTGCTGATTGGGCTGGTGCTTAGACCATCTGCTGCTGAGGTAACTCTTGGGATACTTGTCAAATTGATTGCACTCAGGAACAACTGAGACAGCGGAAAAAATAGAGTTTCTAATTACATTTTACCTGGGATCTTGTTTAACTCTAGGAAGTGGTAATTCAGAAATAAATGGCTTTTCTGGACATCTTAGAATCTTTAATTAACAAATTACTCTATTAACACACACATTGTTTTCCAGGTGAGTGAGACCATTTGCCCCTGGGGGTTTTTTTTTGCATATGCCTTCTGTTCCTCCAGCTAAATATGTAGTAAATTGAAGTATTCATTTTGATTATGTAAAGCACATGGGTATACAATTATATGAAAAGAAAGATGACATTTGTTTCCTACCTTCCCTAAGGCCCCTATAGGCTTGTCCTTCCCTGAAAAAATGAGGCATAAAGTCATTAGAGTATATGCTTTTTTTCTCTATACATGACATTTTTGGAAGGGTGTTTTTAAAGCAAGAGCCTTTACTAGAAACAATGGGGTAATGATTATTTTCAAAATACCACTAAAATAACAAGTTTTTCTCTCAAAAGTTTTGTATCCTTGCATATGTCTGTGAGGTGACCATTTTGGAGCTTTTAGGAATGAATTTATTTAATGTTATAAAATTTAAATAATAATTGTTTCTTAAATTGTAATAAAATATATTAAATATTTATGTAAATATAATTAGTTTGCTGCTTAATTTTATTAAAGTTTGTTAATAGTTTATGAATTATTAAACAATTAATCTCATTTGAATCCCTTCTTTTATATATTATTTTACAGTAACACTTTCTCTACTAACTGTGAAATAATTCCTCAGCATATATTTGACCGGAAGAGCCCCTATTTCATTGCAGTCTCAATATTTATTGACTCAGTAAATGAAAATTGGGAAAGAAAGTTAGATTGCATAAGTAAAATGACAACATTTCCAAACTATATAAAAATCACCAGGGATTTTTTGAACTATATTTTTATAGTGAAACATGCAGATGCATTTATTTGCAAAAAGTTCAGAAAATTAATTTGAAATAAGGTCAGGAGTGTGTAAAATAGTTTTGAAGAGGAGTTTCCAAGTCTTGGTTGCCTTTGTTTTGTCCTTCATAGGACCCTGTTGTGGTAATGCTCTTCTTACTCCATATCCTCTGTCTTGGGGCATTTTTTCCTTCTTACATGTCCTCAGGTAGCTGTTCAAGACAAGGATGTGTGAATTTATCCAGATCTGACCTCTCTCCCACTGCATATTTCCAATGTCTTTTCTGGTATTTCCTTCTGGATATCTTGCAGAAATTCAGCCCAGTGTGGCCCATGCTTTGGATCCTCATCTCCTCTGCCGCCCACAGATGGGGAAGGTGGGTTGTATCTGGATTCATGATAACAACAGGTGGTTCCTGCTGTAGATTGTTTACTGTTGGTGAATTAAAATGACTACATAAACCACTGTTTAGATTAAGATACTGAACAATTTTGGCTAGTTCGGATGGAGGATTTTTAGTAGTCTCTTTCCTATCAGTACCTACTGGAAAGTATACAGTTTATCTTTCCAGTTTCAGGAAGCAATGTGTCATCACTAGAGAAGACAAAGGTAAAAGACACTGTGACCATTGTGAAACCACAAACATGAAATTCTATGAAGTCATTACTGGACTTATTTTTCAGAGTCTAAACTTTGCATCACATTTCATATAGAAGTATATTCTGTGCTTTTTCACTATTCTAAGCAATAGAAGAGTTTGCATTAGTATGCCTATGTATGTTCGTGAGCTTTTGTGTTTTTGTAGGTCCACATAAAATCTGTTTCTAACATCAACAGCGTGTTACACATATTTCACATTGAGTTACTTTGTGTTGCAACACCTACCTCCCTGGCATTTTGCTCTGTGATGGCTATGATGAGTGCTATCTTCCATATTATTAAATGATAACATGAGCATATGCTGGCATGTCACTGTAGCAAACAATGACTTGTAGCTCCCTTGAAAATTCACTTGCTCTTTACTGCTGCTTGAGAAAATAACACACATCACCACTGCAGTTCTAGTCATTTTACTGATTGCTAAAGGATTTCCCCTCTATTACCTCTGCATTTTCTGTGTTGCCAGGTGTGAAATGAACAGTATCATAAAGTCAGGCTGTTTTGGAGAATAAAAACAACAGCACAGTCTGTGCTGATGAAATAAGGAGCATACTGAAAGTAGAAAAATGCTAGTAGCTGTTGGCAATCCAATATATGTGATAGATAGTACAGTGTAAAAGACATATTTACAAATTATTGTAATTAAAAGCAGTTGTATATATATTACTGACTCAGGAAAATATTTAATCTTGTCCTTAAATTTCAGTATGTGCTAAAGTCTTTCTGAGAGCAACAGGACTGCTACACTTGCTTAAAAGTAAAGAATATTGATATTTAAGCATTCCTTAAATACGTCAGGGCTGCCAGGAACTGACACATTTGTGAGTTGCAACAGGAGTTTCAGCAGTTACAAGAGCATATGCTTGATTCAATTCCTGGTAAAACCAGTAAGATCTTTTTTAATATTCCCATTGAGTTGAATAGCAGTTGACTCTAATGAGATATGGTTGTGGAAATGGGCTTTAAAACTGGTCCTGATCAAAGCTGTTTCGGAGACAGGATGGATGTTTCTGAGGTTGAGAGGGTAAAAATTACCTAATAACAAAGTGAACAAGAAAGATAACTTTATGAGGAGTCAGGGGGATGACTTGAATTTGCGAAGGTTGTTTACATATTTAAGGATTTGCAGGATCAGCACAGGAAAACATCTGGGATAATTCTTGACAACAAAGCTACAGAAGTCTCAGTATATGATAGAAACGTTTCTCCTGAATGACTGACTAATGCCATTCAATATCAGCAGAGCAGAAATCATAGCCAAAAGACCACCCGGAGAGGCACTAATGCACCTGAATGGCCCTAACTAACCTCACCTGGGATGCCCATCCACCCTCACCAAGGAATCTATTTAAGTTCAGCCTGGGGAAGCTCCTGCTGTATCCTGGCAGTAGCATCATGAGATGGATTTCTTTTCCTTGAGATGCAAGTTTCATAAACAGCTTAGGTGAGAAAATGGTGAGTAATGTGCTCTGGCTGCCTCTGTGTGTTCTTGTCACCTAATCTATGAATAGAATAACACTTCTTTCAGACAAGATGCAAACAGTTTAAATATATTACAGACATCTAGAGTAAAATAAGATATTAAGCTTTCTTCTTTAAATATAGTGTTAAAATAATACACTTCCTCTGTTAAAAAAAAAAAAGTTTCTGTGAAAAATCACTTGTGAAAACCTTAGCTAAAGGCAAAGCAGACTGAAAAGTTTAACAAAAAAAAAACCCAAGCAAACTAACAAAAAAAGAAGCATAAAGTTGAAGCTGTCAAAGATTTAGATATATAATCGCCAGTTACCAACAGGACACTAGGAAGCATCTTGATCTGTGTTTACTCAAACAGCCCCCTCAGGCCCCTCTCAGAGCAAACAGATAGAGACTGGGTGAGCCTTTGCCACGACTCAGTATGGCCATCCTCAGGGTCTGGGTCATAGAATAGAGACAGATGGACAAGAAGGGGTGAGAGAGGGAGAAAGACCTGGGAAGTTTATTCATTATCACAGTTGAAGCACACAAAAGAGATTAGCTGGTCTAGAGTGTAATAATTAATTTTTTGTGTATTGTTCTTCACAGAAACATGAGGAGAATTTCCTGGACTCACAACCTCTTAAGTAAGTGGGAAGCTAGAGGCAATAGCTTTTTCTGTTTTAGTCTTTTTTTCCCCATCTCAGGAGGGGGCAATTGTGGTGGATTGACCCTGACCAAAATGCCAGGTGCCCACCAAAGCCACTCTATCACTCCCCTCCTTAACTGGACAGGGGAGAGGAAAAAAAAAAAAATAACAGGCTTGTGGGGTTGAGATAAGGACAGGGAGATCACTCAGCATTTACTGTCACGGGCAAAACAGACTCAACTGAAAGGAAATGTGATTTATTACCAATTAACTCAGAGAGGAGTAATGAGAAATAAAACCAAATCTTAAAACACCTTCCCCCCACCCCTCCCTCCTTTCCCGGGTGTAACTTTGATCCCGATTTTCCTTCCTCCTCCCCAGCAGCACAGGGGGGAAAACAGGGAATGGGGGTTGGGGTCAGTTCATCACACTTGTTTTCTGCCTCTCCTTCCTCCTCAGGGGGAGGATTCCTCACGCATTTCCCCTGCTCCAGTGTGGGGTCCCCCTCACGGGAGAAAGTCCTCCATGACTTCTCCAGCGTGAGTCTTCCCACGGGTTCAGTTCTTCATGAACTGCTCCAACGAGGGTCTCCTTCATGGTGTGCAGTCCTTCAGGAACCGACTGCTCCAGCATGAGCCCCTCTCATGGGGTCTCTAGCAGCAAATCCGCTCCAGCGTGGGCTTCTCTCTCTCCACGGGCCACAGGTCCTGCCAGGAGCCTGCTCCAGTACAGGCTTCCCATGGGTTCACAGCTTCCTTCAGGTATCCACCTACTCCGGCGTGGGGGCCCTCCACGGGGTGTAGGCAGTCATCTGCTCCACTGTCCATGGGCTGCAGGGGGACAGCCTGCCTCACCATGGTCTTCTCCACAGGCCGCAGGAGAATTGCTGCTCCGGCGCCTGGAGCATCTCCTCCCTCTCCACCTTCATTGACCTTGGTATCTGCACAATGTTTCTCTCACATATTCTCACTCCTCTCACTCGCTGCAATTCCTGCTGCGCAACAACTTTTTTCACTCCCTTAAATACGTTATCACAGAGGCAAAAAACACTGTTGCTGATTGGCTCGGCCTTGGCCAGCGGCGGGTCTGTCTTAAAGCCAGCTGTCATTGGCTATATCTGACATAGGGGAAACTTCTAGCAACTTCATACAGAAGCCACCCCTGTAACCCCCCTGCTACCAAAACCTTGCCATGCAGACCCATTACAGCAATAATGAGCTGATGAGCAGCACCTAGGATGCCTTTCTGACCCTTGTCTAGAAAGGACTGTTTGCTCTTTACGGGACAGCCTCTTTCTCAGTGTGTGTTCCATGTGTGCAGTTCCTAATGCAACAGAAACCTCTTGTTGATGTACAAACAATACAATGATATAACAATTATAATACATTATGATTTATAGCCTCTGAGGGGAAAAATATGAATGCCAGAAGCTTATCAGTAAGTGAGGTCAGACAAGCAGGAAGCTGCAGGGAAAAAAATAAACACCTATTGTCTTTTGAAGAGAATCTCTTAATGTTTGTAATTTTCTGCCTTGTAAGGAAAAGAAAGCTATGTTTTTCTGCTTATGAGGTCTGGAATAGCCAACTACTTAACATGTTGGCCCATTAAGAGGATGGTGGATGGCAAGATGGCCCATTAAGATCTATGCAGGAAAATGGAAGACAGGCTAAGGTATTTCTAGTGAGGCTCCAGTTGATTTTTTTTCTGTGTGCCTTTGCATTTGAATTGGTTTTAACTTAACAGAACATCTTTAATTCTTCTATTGTAAACATACTGAAGAACACACAAGAGTAATAATTGCAGGTGCTTTATAGTCCTTCAGGTAGGTACAAAACTGTGGTTTTGACCTTTTCTCCCTCATGGGTTTTTTGTTTCCTGATGTCATCGTTAGTTGTGAATTAGCCTTAACAGGCTCTTCTAAGGTTGTGCTCTAGTTTTCACATCGAGTTTGATACCCTGTGTTGTTCTAATGGCTTTATGTTTGAGCATAGGCAGTCTGTTGGCAAGCATAAATGTAGATTCCTGTCTTTGTTACTGTCTCCATTTAGGTGCTCTGCTCTTGGCATGTAAGTACCAGCAGATGCAATCAAGTATAAAGTGGCGTTTGGCACCTGTGTGCCAGTGCCCTCACAGAGGAAGGACTTTCTATAGAAGAGATACTGCTCATAAACTGCCCATATAAACCCATTTTGCTTGGCACTGTGCAAAACTGGCACCATCCTGGGCAAGTGGGCACTGTGCCATTGCAGCAGATGGGGCTGAGTGAAGGGAGGCATTTGGGTATTTTGTCCAATCACTGAGTGCACATGTCTGAGGGCAGGGTTTCCAGCCAGCAGCATCGAAATGGCTCCCTGTCCTCCACTCCCAGCTCTAGTTTAAAAGGCTCTGTGATAGATTTTAAGATATCAGTCATAGTTTCAAAAAGTGATACAGTTATATTGCTATTGACAAAATTATTTCAGCCTGGATACAGTTATGCAGGAAGGTCTTAGAATTGCACCCAACAGATTAACAGAAGTATGGTCTTAATATCTGCAAGATACCATAATCAATGTACCTTGTTTAATGCTTTGGAGCATATTATCTACAATAAACAGACATTACTTAAAAAGTCACAAAGAAGTATATGTCATTGGTCAGCTGGGTCTTTTTTTTTTTTCCCAGCAAAATGTTTTTCCACTATTATACGCAGGTGGAAATAACTCAATAGCAAAATAAAAGGTAGAAACTGTCTCAAACGGGTGTTAAAAATCATAAGCAAAATGCAAGGAGGTAGGTTGTTCTAACCATTTCAAATATGCGCAAATGTATGCACCCAAACTTGTTGCATGGGCCTGGAAGAAAAGTCAATGTTCAGAATTAAAGCAACATTGAAACCCACAATTACCTGTCTATTTTTTACACCAATCACAACAATTATGTGTTTTTAAAGCAGAATAGAAGCAAAGCATTTTGTGAAGCTGGTTGCCGTGTTTCTGCCCCAGCAGGGTTCCTGAATGTCCCTTTATATCACCTGATAAAAGCGCTGAACTCCCACGCTGAGTCATATGTTGTCTACTTAAAAGTGATAAATATTCTTTAAAAAGCCGCTGTTAATTCCAGCATCTGCACTGATGTGGGTATGGAAGCAATGAGACACCCATTTGACAATAAGATCAGAGTGCGAAAGATAACAATTCCTTCTGACTTCCTTGGGTAAATACTGCTTTACAAAAAGCATGATCAGCTTACGGGTATTGGATTTTTCTGGATGCAGCCATTTTGGTTACTTAAACTGCTATAAGCATAAGCTGAGACTGGAGTGATGGAAAAATCAGAACAAAATCAAAAGAAAATGAAAAAGGTGTAGACTAACTCATGATACTCCTTGACCTATCTATGGTTGTCACACAAGGCAGTTGTTATTCTCACCCAAAGAGCAATTTAATGACTTTGATAGTGCTGCGGTGGCATTATTTGCTTTTGTGGTGTTCTGTCATTTCAAGAAATGTAGTTTTTCATACCGTCACTCAAGTACTATAATAAGTAGGATAACAGTAATGTTTGGAGTTTTTTAAGCTTTATTCATACAAAGTTTTCCTGAAAGCTAGAAATAACATATTTGAGGCCTGATTGGCATGATTTTTTTTTTATCTGGTTTGCCTGGGTTTTGCTTTATTTCTTTTAATCAGCTCACAAATGAAAATGTCATTTTCATTTAAGAGCTTAAATATTATTTTTTCCTGTCAGCAGATATCTATAAACTTACATAACACAGAAGTAACTGCCCTAAATGTAATAAAATCAGTTACTAAAATTAGTAAAATTAAACATAAATATATGGGCTTAAGAGGAGGCTTTGCAATTAGTTATAACATAGTTTTGGCTTAGGCCTGGTATGTCTATGATAACTCTGGGGAGCGATTTGAGGTGCCCATTTGCAGGCAGTACCCCCAGGAAGCCCACCAGTGGTGTGGGCTCATCCCGCTGGTCCCCAGTGCTGTCCCAGCAGTCTTGGCTCCCTCAGACACCTCCATGTACTAGAAAAGCATCACTCTGCCTGCTGTACAGGCCCTGTGCTACAGGTAGTTTTTCAGCAAAAAATACCAAACACAAACTGTAATTATATTTTAGGACCACTGGGGCCCTGAGGAAACCTAGAGTTTTGTTCAGTTGGTGCCACTTGGCTTAATTTAGCAGTTTCATTTTACAGTATAGACAAGCCTCTGAGGCTGACTATGTTACAAGGTACATGGGACTCAGAATGAAGTTTTCAAAAGTCACCATATGATCTGTTCAGGCTGAGGAAAGCAACATCCTAATACCCTCAGACACCTGACCCATTTTCTTCTCTTCAAGGTGAAAGGATTTCAAATATTATCCCAAATCTCCAGGTACCTGTCAGAAAATACTTCCTTTCCCAGGAAATATAGAACAAAACCAGACTTTAACAGAGCTGCTGAATCCAGCATTGGGATTCACTACAATACCCCTTACACAAGGCTTGTGTAGTACAGAACCATCAATAACAACAAGGAATTAACTGAGGGCCTGTTCTCCTCCAGTACCAGAAAGAAAAGGGAAAGCTGAGACTCGTTAGAGCAAAGAATACAATCACAGCTGGGGGGGGGGGTGGTGTGGTAAGGAAAAGCACTTCCTTTTTAATAATACTTTGATTTAATTGGATTGCAATGTAGCAGTATTTCTTGTAGCTGGAGAGCATCAACACATTATGCAAGTCTTGTAGACTGAATGGATAATTAATACTCATTCATAGAAATACATTGATAATATGTTTAACTTTCACAGTGAGAGCTAGCATATTATTTTAGGAGGGGTTTTTTTCAGCTGTCAGAATGGTGCTGCATATTAAAGGGGTTTTTTCCCTCAGCTACTCCATTACCAGAATGAAATGCCACCAGTATTAATAGGATGGCAGAGTAAATGTCACAAGCTGAAGGGACCACAGGAGTGTGTATTTGCCACATGTAGAAGCAGTACTTTATTACAGCGCAGTATGGAATTTATGAGTGTTGCTATAACATTCTAGATATGCATCTCTGGTAATATCTGACATATATCAGTGCTAAAAGTCAGGCTGCTCCAACGTCAGCTCCCTTTTGCTCTCCGTACCTTTCCTAGATGCTGTGGAGCTATGTACTCCCAGTAACGCACTGTCAACTAAAGCAGGTAAAAGTAGCCCCTGAATATTATTTATTGGCCAGTGAATGCAGATTGCATACACACTTTATTACCTGCTAATTTACCACCTGCTGGCTGAAGGATGGTGAAAGTCTACTATTTGTTTTATAGGAATTCATTATGCCATTAACCTTTCACTCCTATAGGCCGTGAGGAAGAATTTCTTCTGTTAAATCACTCTTGTAATAATGCTCTACAAATGAAAACAATGATTTATTGCACCCCACAAAGACTAATAAATATAAATTATATCCTAATGCTCTGCACATTGCAAATGATTGTATGTACAACTAGTTACTCTTCCCAAAGACCGTTTTAGTCTCCTCTGAAAGAAGTTAAGTAGGAATCATGCCCATTTTGGTATTTGAGGTAACGTTTTCATGTTTTGCATTGCAAAACCAGGGATGTTATTAAAGATTCTGTGTTTTATGTATTCTAGTCGCTTTTTTAAGGAGGAAGAGAAAGGAGAAAACTGCAGCTTCCTTACTCTAACAACTGAAATGGCAGTTACTATTTTATTGATTTATTTTCGTTGTAAGAAGTCCCTGAAGGAAAGCTGGTGTAATTTCGAAAGCTGGTGTAATTTCAAAAGCAATCAGCGGTTGTTTTGTTTTAAAGCCAGTCTGTTTGGAGCAGGCATTCCAGTGGCCACACTACACTTGGGGGGGGGGGGGGGGGGGGGGGGGGGGCTGGTTGGTGTAGGATACGAGCCCAGTCCATGCAACCCGCTGTGCTCCCCGGAGGGACCTCTTGCATTCGTGGGGTATAACGGGAGAAAACAACCAGGCTCATAAGGATGTTCCAGCAGGGCCTGGTCCAGGACTATTTTAAGAAATATTGTGGTTTTGAACAGAAGGAGCCATGCTTGATTTAGGTTTATTGAAGCGTTCAGGTGCTGAGATTCTTAGGTGGTGTGAAGCAGCGCTGCTGTACACCATGCCTGTGTTGGTGTGAAGCAGCGCTGCTGTACGCTATGCCTGTATTGGTGTGAAGCAGCGCTGCTGTACGCCATGCCTGTGTCGAGACAGGGTCGTCCTTCCGGGTTCCCTGAGGCAGGGGGGAGCCGGCAGCTCTCGCCGGGGCCGCTGGCGAGGCCCGGGCGTTGTCAGAGCAACGGCGGGAGATTTAAACGCCGAGTAACGGAGCCGAGCGGCCGAGGCAGCCCGCCCGGCCACAGCGGGTTTCCCTGACCGCAGGAGGCGGCGGGGCCGCGGGAGGCACTGACCAGGCCTCGGCGTTGCCAGGGGGAACAGGGTCTTTGCTCAGGAGCTTGCGGGGCTCATTGACAGAGCTTTAAACTAACTTGGAGGAGGAGGGGGATAATACCAGGCTCGTCTGTGACAAGCTGTGGGATGACACTCCATGATTAGAGGGACAGGGTGCTAGTGAGGGCCCTCAGCCCATCACTTTGAGACATGCTGGGTATACTGCAGCACACCTGAAGTCTTACAGAGATGAGCCAGGGGCTCTTGAGGTAATAGGAGCCAACAGGGAAACACCGGTGAAATACCTCAAAGGAACTGAGGGGTGTTCATCTACGTATGTGACATGGCTGACAGCCCAGCTGAAGTGTCTGTACACCAATACACGCAGCATGGGCAACAGACAGGAGGAGCTGAAAGCCACCATGCTGCTAGAAAGCTACGACCTTGTTGGTGTTACTGAAACTTGGTGGGATGAATCCCATGACTGGAGTGTGGCTATCAATGGCTACAGGCTGTTCAGAAGGGACAGGCAAGGAAGGAGGGGCAGAGTTGTTGTACCTCTACATCAAGAAATGGATAGACTGTGAAGGGCTGTCTCTGAAGAAATAGCCATGAGCAGGTTGAAAGCTTGTGGGTAAGTAGGAATTAGAGACTGAGGCAACAAAGGGAACCTTGTGGTTGGTGTCTGCTACAGGCTGCCTGATTAAGGGGAGCCTATGGACAAAGTCTTCTTACTCCAGCTACAGGAGTCTTTGCAGTCATAGGCTCTTGGCCTGCTGGGGGACTTCAACCACCCTGGTATCTGCCAGAAAAGCAATTTGGTGAGCTGTAGGCAATCCAGGAGACTCCTGGAGTGCACTGAGGATAGCTTCTTAAGCCCTACAGAGGAGGGTGGACTTGTTGGCAACTAATGAGCTAGTGAGCTAATCAAGTGACATCAAGATTGGAGGCAGCCTGGGCTGCAGTGATCACACACTGGAGTTCGCAGTCCTAAGGGATATAGGTCAGATGAAGAACAAAATCAGGACCTGAATTTTAGGAAAGCAAACTTCCAGCTCTTCAAGGAATTAGTCAACAGGACTGAGGAACCTGAACATACACAAGTCTATGGGACCTGACGAGATGCATCCCAGAATCCTGAGAGAATTGGCTGATGTAGTTTCCAAGGCACTCGCCATGACATTTGAAAAGTCATGGCAGTCAGGTGAAGTTCCTGACAACAGGAAAAGGGGAACCTTGCAGCCATTTTTAAAAAGGGCAGAAAGGAGGACCCTGGGAACTACCGACCTGTCAGCCTCATCTCTGTCCTGGGAAGATCATGGAACAGATCCTCCTAGAAGCCATGCTAAGGCACATGGATGACAGGGAGGTGATTAGAGACAGCTAGCATGGCTTCACTAAGGGCAAGTCCACCAACCTAGTGGCCTTCTATGATGCAGTGACTACATCAGTGGACAAGGGAAAAGCTATGGATGTCGCTGATCAGTAAGGCCTTTGACGAGGTCCCCCACAACATCCTTCTGTCTAAATTGGAGAGGTATGGATTTGATGGGCAGACTGTTTGGTGGATGAGGAATTGGTTGGATGGTCACATCCAGAGGGTAGTGGTCAACGGCTCAATGTCCAGATGGAGATCAGTGATGAGAGATGTCCCTCAGGGGTCTGTGCTGGGACCAGTGTTGTTCAATATCATCAGTCCCATAGACGGTGGGATCAAGTGCACCCTCAGCAAGTTTGCAGATGACACCAAGCTGAGTGGTGCAGTTGACACACCTGAGGGACGGGATGCCATCGGGAGGGACCTGGACAAGCTTGAGAGGTGGACCCGTTTGAGCCTCATGAGGTTGAGCAAGGCCGAGTGCAAGGTCCTGCACCTAGGTCGGGGCAATCCCCAGTGTCAATACAGGCTGGCGGATGAAAAGATTGAGAGCAGCCCTGCGGAGAAGGGCTTGGGGGTGTTGGTGGATGAAAAACTGGACATGAACTGACAACGTGCACTTGCAGCCCAGAAAGCCAACCATATCCTGGGCTGCATCAAAAGAAGTGTGGCCAGCAGGTCAAAAGGAGGTGATTCTGCCCCTGTGCTCTGGTGAGACCCCACCTGCAGTGTTATGTCCAGCTGTGGAGTCCTCGGTTCATGAAAGACATGGACCTGTTGGAGAGGGTCTAGAGGAGGCCACAAAAATGTTCAGGGGGCTGGAGCACCTCTGCTATGAGGAGAGGCTGAGAGAGTTGGGGTTGTTCAGCCTGGAGAAGAGAAGGCTCTAGGGAGACATTATAGTGGCCTTCCAGTACTTAAAGGGTGCTTAGAAGAAAGATGGAGAGGGACTATTTAGCAGGGCCTCTTGCAATAGGACAAGGAGTAATGGTTTTAAACTAAAAGAGGGTAGATTCAGGCTAGATTTAACAGAGAAATTTTTTACAGTGAGGGTGGTGAAACACTGGCACAGGCTGCCCAGAGAGGTGGTAGGAGCCCCATCCCTGGAAACATTCAGGGTCAGGTTGGACAGGGTTCTGAGCAACCTGATCCAGCTAAAGATGTCCCTGCTCACTGCAGGGGGGTTGGACTAGATGGGCTTTAAAGGTCCCTTCCAACCCAAACTATCTTATGAGTCTATGAAATAAAGAGATTGTTTGGAGTCTGTCATGAACAGCTCCACTGTGTGGTCTTGGAACACTGTAAATTGCTGTAGTCTCCTTGTTCATTTTCGTCTTTGTGTCCTCTCCTCTTGCCTTTCCATAGTTGGAGACTCATTTTATTCAAATTTGGAGAGGGTTGACTCTGAAAGTACTTTTATTCCCCACCCCCCCACCCCCCTCTTCAGTTAAAGCAAAATGTTCTGCAAATTTTCCAATGTTTCAATACATGTTTTGTGAAAGGGTGCATCTGCAATGAGTGCAGCACTGGCGCTCTATCACTTCTATATTTTCTGCATCTTTCTGATAGCCTACAAAATCTCTCGTATCCATTTCAAGCATTTCTAATTAAAAAAAAAATCCTTTGCAGTATGTGTGACATTCACCTTGATACAAGCGACATTCAGAGAGCCTGCTGATTTTTAAGCTAGTGATTAAGAACTGTCTGAAATAATTTCACACATGGTTTGTAATTCTGCAGTCAGAGCTTTTCCATCACTGTTGCTGTGAAATATTTCTCCTTGGCTTTGCAGATGTTTAACAAATTCATTTGCAGGAATTCTGTCTTGAAAATTAAATAATCTCTTTCTTCTTGTAAACATTTATTTTCACAAATACAAGAGCTATTAGTCAATGACTAATGTAACACAGTTTTGCACTAGATAGAGATCAGCCTAGGACATAACTGAGATAAACTAAATCTTTAATTTGTGGTCTCTCTCTTTTCCCCTAACACCTCGTTTTACTTCTGATTTTTTGTCCAAGTTGCTATTAAGTTCCTTCTTAGTGAAGCCATTTGATGCATCTTTCTTTTGCCCCTCAGTTTAGAACTAGTTCACAGTTTAAAATAAAAGAAACAAACAAACTGTTCTCCCTTTGATGACATTTCCATCATCTTCAAGAAACATTGATTTTTAGCTTCTGTGATCAGCTAGTTCAAATCTAAGGCATGATCATCTTCATTTCTAATAGCAAGCTAGAAAAAGAACGTAAGTTAAATAATAAGATTCCAAGTAGATCTCTTAAATGTTGTGAAGAAAAGGCTTTACATGAGTCATGCCAGAAGTTTTCTCCCTTCAGAAAAAGAAGCAATTTCAGAGTTCCTGTACTTAAGCACCAAATACAAAGGTGTAAATGATCAGTTCATAATGGCAACATGTATTTACTCAATTTTAATTGATCACAGAATGCAGAAATGAACGGGACAGCCATAGTCCTGTTTAACAAATGTGGTATGTCTGGGAGGATTATGGGAAATAAGGGTATTTATTCTGGGCCCTTTGCAGAAATTATATGCCTCGTTTTCAACATCTCCAATTAGTATAGCTGATTTATATCCATATGGCAGTTTGGTGTTTTTTTTTTTTTTTTTCAGGTACAAACAAAAAACAAGTGTTGAACATCTTTGAATCTGTGGTCTAAATTTCCCACTACTGCGCTCTTAGTGATGTTATGCTCCATTGATTTTCTTTTTTTAATTATTATTTTAGCTGTGGGGTTGGATTTCATAAGAAGAAGAGAAATCTGCAAACGGGTCATGCAGATGTTATTACAAGCAGCAGGAATCCCACTATGCCATTGACCTATGAGAAAGCCATTGACTGGAAGGTAGGCAGCATCTCATAAAGACTATTCCATTTCCCTGAGTTGCCATCTGCTAAATGAAAACCCTGTTCTTGAAAGAGTATTTTGTGAAGACTGCTCAGTTCTCAGTTGAAACTGTTGGCAATAGCACGCAATTGAAGACAAGGTACAGTCCAGTTAATCTAGATATTAGGTAAGAGATATCATTAAGCAGTTCCATACATATTGGGCACTTAAATGTGTATGGCCTGTTCTAAATCCCAGCTAATGGCAGATATGTTGGTTTGTAGGTTGGGTCAGATGTTCGCTTAAAGATTTTGGTGAGCAACTGAAAATGAAAGTAATTACCCTTTCACATTCCTGCTTATAGGACTAAATGATCAAAAGTTATATCCAAAGAGTCCACAGGTTGAGTCCCTTGAGCAGCTGGATAGCAATGCTCAGAGGTTTCCTCTAAGTGTGCTCCCACATAGTTTTGTAGAGAATAATCTGTAATCACACACTTGAGGGGAACCACATGTGCGCCAGGGGAGGTTTAGATTGGATATTAGGAAAAATTTCTTCACTGAAAGGGCTGTGAAGCATTGGAACAGGCTGCCCAGGGAAGTGGTTGAGTCACCGTCCCTGGAGGTATTTAAAAGACATGTAGATGTGGTGCTTAGGGACATGGTTTAGTGTTGGACTTGGCAGTGCCAGGCTAACAGTTGGACTCAATGATCTTACAGGTCTTTTCCAACCTAAACAATTCTATAATTCTATGACTTAAATTAGAGTGTCTTTAGTGTCAGTCTGATCAACTTCTGTTCATCATCTAGCTTAACACTGTTCATTTTTTAAAATGGCAGTCGACCATCATGATCCAGTTATTAATAAAATTGCAGTTTCCACATCTATTTGAAAAAAATAAAGATGGTCAGTGTCACAACTGCAGTAGTTCGTATCAGATCTTGATCAATATATGTGACCAAGTCAGAGTCACAGCTGTGGAAAGACTTCTTTGTTCTTTTGGTTGCCTGGTATTCAAAGAAAAAATTTTGCACTTACAGTGTTTCTTCTTGCTCCTTCTGACTTGCTTGTCCAATGCTTCCTGATAACTTCTGTATTTATTGGCCTGTTTCAGCCAAACTTGGCAACTCTGGCTGAACTGATGTCTCATAGCTGTGAAATGCCTATGGTTTTCATTAAAATTGCTAGTTTGGTGTGTGCTTTAATATGCCTTTTGCTGAAGGTGCAAACATTACTCACAGTGCCTGGCAGCAGTTTGCTGGCCCCCGAGTACCCACACAGCTCTGGACTACCCACAGCGTGTGTCGTCTTGCAAGTGATAGACCAATAAATGTGCACAGAGGAAGCCGAGGACCTTGTGGAGGTCCAGGTAGAATCAAGAGGAAAGTGGATGTTTGTCAAAGACAACTGTTTAAACAAGAAGATTGTTCGTCAGAGTAAGATACAAGAGGAATTGGGTAAGGGGGGATTGGCAGGTGAGACAGGAGGCATGAGGCAGAGGAGCTCAGTTTACAGTGGTAACTGGGTTAACAGTTTACAGACAGGGTAGAAGATGAATGTCTCAGATGTGTAGGAAATCAGGCTTCATTAGCTTTGCTCCTTGCAGAAAAACAGGTTATTAATTGCCTTTGGTCTCCTGGGGAACCACTAGCCTCATTTGAAACTTTTCTGCTGCTTTTTGTCTGATTGCTGAGGTGTGCTCTGAACAGAAGGATGTCTTTGATGCTGATAGATCAAATTCTGCACTGAAATCTGCTGAGACGAGGAAGCCTGAATCAGCAAAGCCAGCTTTTAAGAAAACAGAGATCCTTCTCTGTGGAATAAAGGAACAAGTGTTGCCAGGAACTGGAAATATGAAGTCTGTTCTCTTTAATACTCAGCAATCTGTGGGGCCCAGCCAGCAGCCTGGAGGACAAAGGAGAAATTACTTGAGGATTCCTGTCCAAGGAGGAAAAGAGAGCTAAGTGGCTGTATGTTGGAGTGAAAGAACAGCCTGATATGATGTGTAGTTAATGCTGGTTCTCCATGCTTGTGGATTTTGAATATGTGAAGCAGTAGTATCAGCAAATGTTCTACAGTGCTATGGAAAATTGTGTCTGACTTATTCTTCCTGTAACTGCTAATACATTTTGAACGTGTACGTTTAATTTGAGACTTTCCGCCCTGTCCTTTTGGGTATGAATTCTAACACTAAGAACAGACTTCTGCACAGATAAAGTCTAAATCAAGGGTTTGTTTCATTTCTTTTACTGTGAAGATGTGGGAGAGGGCAGAAAAAAATTCTGTGTTATTTTTGGAGGAGAAGTAGTTCCCAGCTCTGATTTAATTCTCAGTCGTCTTCAACTCACACTCTACTACTTTACTTTTTTCTTTCACTATAGTTACCTGATATAGGTCTGTTTATGATTTATGAATGTAGCCATTTTGTAGATGGGCCTGTTGAAGGTGTATGACATGAATGATTAGATACTGCTAATTTAGAGGGAAACACATTTACATACATAAACCCATCCCCTGAACTTATACAAAGGATTACATGATGCATTTATCTCTGTGACATCCTCTGGACCCTCTGTGATGAAATCTTCAAGTAGATGGGCTCTGATTTTCTGCTGCAAGCCTTGTGTCACAGTTATCAAAACTGCAGGCAAGATTCTCATAGTAACTGCAGTTGCCTTTCATTCTGCTTCCAAAGGGACAGTTTGAGCGAAAGAATAAAACACAGGTGAAATTTGGTTTGAACTACTACTCTCTTCTACAAATTTCATGTAACTGTACAATATTTTTGAAGGAATGGAAGGCCTGGGTACAAAGTGTAAGCTGCTTGTACAGAGCAATATGTGACTGATTAAGCTGTGGGGTGATGTGACCTGGGACTTTTTGTGAACAGCCTGGTAAAACATTGCAAGTAAGCATATTGACATTCATTTGATATTCTTAATTGATTTTTTTTTAGCATAAACCTGTTGATAATAGTGTTTACATTTCAGT
Source organism: Leptosomus discolor (assembly GCF_034619465.1). Taxonomy (NCBI): domain Eukaryota; kingdom Metazoa; phylum Chordata; class Aves; order Leptosomiformes; family Leptosomidae; genus Leptosomus; species Leptosomus discolor. The sequence goes on along the minus strand of NC_141395.1, from coordinate 36,901,636 downwards.
TGGTGTATCATCATTGCAGAACAGGAGAGGTCTCAATTAGACAGTAGAGTAACAGCTTAGAAGCAAAAGACATTCAGGAAGATCAGTCACTGGAATTTTTATTTTGTGGAAACTGGAGAAAGGCATTAAAACAGACAAGTACATTAACAAACTTAAAATAAGCTTTTTATTACTTAATATTTTTTTCACTGAAATTCAAAGCTTTGGCACTCTAAGTAAAGTGGAAAGTGGAAATCTCAGCAGTACTGCATTAATTTTTCAAGCCTTAATGTGCCAGACAGGGAATAAGTTATTACATCTGTTGCCCTCTGGGAGGAAGAATAAAAAGCACAAAAATGATTCTCTGCTGTTAGGATGGAATAACTGAATAATAGCTGATATAAGCAGCGGCGTTGCAGAAGAAAAGCTTACAGCAGCTTTTGTGTCATCATTAGGAGCGAACATTTCTCTGTATAACTAGTGTAGCAAGATTAGGAAACATGGCAGGGCTTATTTATTCTTCTTAAGGGGCCCTTTACAATTATGGGAGAATTTCAAGTGAGTACCTCATGCACAGCTGCTGATAATCTATGTGAGATACTCCTTTTTTCATGTGGAATTTGCAGCCTGTACACATTGCTTCCAGGATCCACAGGAGAAAATATAATTGTTCATGGCAAGCTTATGAGAGCAATGTGGCACTTCAAACTGTGATGCCTCTGGGTATGTTAGGGCTTTGTCTGTCAGAAGCCTGGCTCTTGGGAGGGGTCCTGGAGAAATGAGTCCATGAAGTCCCTGTCCCTCTGACAGGCAGAAACATCTTCTGGGTTCTTGAGAGACTTGTTTTTGAAGAGAGAGCCCAGGAGGCCTCTTATTGATGATTGTCTTCTCTGTAAACATGCTCATTTAAGTACTGTGATAACATGGCAAATAGAGATATAACCCCAGTCTTGAGTGGAGGAAGGTACAGGAATTATTTGTCCATGAGCTCATCTGGGAGGAAAGGAAGACACCAAAGCACCACCTCCATGCTTCAGCGATGCCTCAAGCTAGAGTATCTCAGCCTTTAGTCATCTCCAAGAGATATGAAAGGCTTCACTAACAGGGAACAGAGCCAAGGAAGAAAAGCAACATGAAGTTTTAGAAGGCTTTGCCTCTTCCTCTCTCCTAATCGAATGTCAAGTATTGCTGTGGCATGGGGATGAAGGAAGCCACGTGGGCAACAGGGATAGAAGCATTTTAGGCCTTCTTAAATCAATCTGTCCTCTGTTGAAAAGAAAATTAGAATGCAATGTATAGATTTTTATCTTCATCTTTATTTAATCGATATCAAGATAGCTTTATAACATGCTTTGTTGTGGGCTGCCATTGGCTTGTGCTCCAAAGAAAGCTCATTTCACCTGATGGAACTAACTGTACTGAGAGTTTTCATGCACATTTCTCTAATTAATGCTGAACTGATGTTGTTTCTCTGGAATGACCATGCCTCATCAAGGGTTCATCTGAGATCTGGGATGCAGCAGGCTGTGGCAATTTACTGTACTGCAGGACGTAATGCATAAACAAAGGCTGTTTTAAGGCTGATGTGAGCTAATAGGGAAGGTAAGTGCAAATTAAAGCTCGTGGAAACATTCTGTCACTGATTTATTGCAAACACCATCTAACTGTATTTGTGTATTGAGGCAGACTAGGGATAGTTGTCTACTGTCCCCTCCATGCGTTCTTTAATGTTCTTAACACTTTTATTTGTATTGGGCAATGCCAGGGCAGCTATCGGTGGATTTAGCTGAAATCAGCTTTTTTAAACTTGGTTCATCACTCAGTTAAGCATTGTTGGAAAAATTCCATGTATTCTGCGTAGACTAGCTATGCCTTAAGCCTTACCTAGCCGATTTTGACGATTCGTCACTAAATCCTGCCAGTTCATGTGTTCTTAATGCATATATCAGCATCGTCCTTTAAAAACCGGTGTAATGATTCTACTGTGACCTGGTTAGGAGTGAGGAATCTTCCTGATCATAAGCGCCTTACACAACATTGACAGTATGTTACAATGGTACACCAAATGTGAAATCATTCACTTGGAAATACAAAACAAGTATGTGGCTGTGTTTTATGTTGTGTGTAAACATACATAAATCCAAAGAACTCTTTCAATACTCCTGCCTCTATGCTAGCTTGTAATTAGCTCTATGTATGGGACTAAACACCAAACCCTCAAATCACGTGCAAATTAGTCTTTCATTCTTGAGATCCATCTGCCTCAGAGGTGAACTGTAGCTAAAGGCATCCAAAACCCACTACGTAACAGCTCAGGAAAGGAAAGATCTGTAAGTGTTAAGAGTAAACCAATTATAAATACGGGGAAAATTTTCTATTGTGAAGGATAATCTGTCTTTGAGGTAGATTAATATTGACATATCCCCTTTAGACAAGAAGCTCAGAACTGACAGCCATTTGGATTTATGTCTGGAAATACTGTCAACACCCACACATCATGAAAAAAAAACGTGGTCTCTTGGCTGCCTGCAGTTGCAGCCATCTGTTTGGATGGCGCATTCCTGCTCATGGGTTGGTTGGAGTAGTTCACTAGGACTTCGTGGGTGCCAAGCAGCAATAGCTTGAAAAGAGCAGACTGAATGTCTCAACATGTGCTGTATTTTTTATTAAGAGCCCTCATTCTGCATGACTGCAATAGCATCACAAACATCCTTGGTTTGCTGACATTTGTTAATACTCACATGTCAAAGTAAAGGAACAGAGACAAATAAAACAGCTTTTGGGGGACCTTATACCTGCCAAGATGCAGTGCAGTGGGCACCTCAAACTTAAAATACAATGTGGGAGAATTCAAAGGTCTTTAGGAGAGCCATCTCCTGAGCTTTCTAGATTAATAGAAAAAATTGCTGCCTTTTCATCACCCACGGAATCAGCTGAAATTTATGACATAAAATTGCTTATTCAATTCCAGGATGGGAGAAGTTGGTCAAAATACCTAATTACATGAATACTGAATGTGGACACAGCACTCTTTAAAAAAAAACCAAAAAAACAAACAAAAAAACCCACAAAAATTAACTGTACCACAGAAGTAGAGAGATCTGCATAGCTGGAACACAGCTATAAGGAATTTTATTCATATGCTGTAGATTTTACTTACGTTTTTGTTGTACGTTTAACAACAAAATTATTTCAATCTAGAAAAAAGTGTGATTATTACTTCATTAGATTTTTGACATACTAATTTTTATCTTGATTAACTTTTTCAGTTTTTCTTAAAAGCTTTTCAGAAAAAAAAAAAAAAAATCCAGTAGCGTTATATCTAAATGAAACAACAATGCAGGTATCACTTGTAGCTAAAAGTGTAGACATTGCATCACTGCTGTTATAATTTCTGTCAGTTGGGGAATGATTTATATAGCATTAAAACCCCACAGATTCAAAACAGCATGTGTTTCCTACCTCTTGTATGAAGACTGCATGCTCCAAATTGCCCACTGTGAATGCAGCCAATATCTCTGTACCTTGAAAGACATTGATAAATCTCCAGATCTGGCATTTGTTACTAACTCCATTCACATTCCATATCATAGAATATTATCCAGTGAGGTCATTCATGGGTGCCTTTAAATTAGATTACAGCCAGGCTGTGTGATTAGATTAAAACCACTTTACCAATCTGCTTCACAACTGTATTTCTCCAAAGCCCAATCAACTGCAGATCTAATAAATGTTAATGCACTGTGCCATTCTGGGGATTGCAGAGCTGGGCTACTCGTTATCAGACCGCGTGGCAAAGAGCCATGATGACAATACTCAGCTCTTACTTCGCAGGGGGCTGCGCTGTTGCTCGCCATCCATCCCGTGCAGCAGGACACAGCGCACCACTCTCGGGAGCAATCCATAGGAGCATGAGAGGGCAGAGGGGTACAGTTCCCCCTCTCAGTGGAGCCAGCAGGATGAGGAGCATTGGTGTCTTTTCAAAGTGAAACCGGCGTTGTTCTTTGAGCAGCCCTGGAGGTCTCTGTTTAATGAAATAATTACACCTCAAGCTGCTATTAAGAAGGGAACTTTTATTTAATTCTTCCAACTCATTTTCCACAAGCGCATGATGTTCAGTAGGAATGTGAAGTATCCACTAAAAACCATAGGCTTTTAAGGTTAATGTCTAACACCACAGATTTCCGAGGATATATGCTTATTGCCTTTGTAAGACAGATGCAACACACTTTCAAAAAGCCCCTAGTCTGAGATATAGAAGGTAACATTAGACACAAATTTTCCCTTTGTCAAAAAGCAGTGTTTTATTTTTAAAGTGCCTTTTTTTTTTTTTTTTTTTAAACTAAAGGCAAGTGAGATCTCTATATTTTACACACTGTTCATGCTCAATCTTTCCTTACTTTAAAGCAAGCATTACATTTGGTATTCCTGTCAAAGGTCTGTTATCTGGCCTTTTCCCCTGACAAGCCTAGTTACTTCTTACATGTAACTGGTTTTACTCCTGTTTTTTTTACATGCGTCTACCTTTCTTATATGCTTTCATAATTTTCTTGTTTTGCTAGACCTCTGATTTTTAACATGATCATGTGTTCCAGGCTTTTCCAGCATAATACGTTGAAGTTTTCTGAAGTTACTCATTGAAGTAAATATTCTCTACCTCACTCATTTCCAAGAACCTTTTACCCTTGACTAGACAAATGATGACATTGCTGTGTTACTAATCTTGCCGTTTTTCACAGTCTTTGATAAACACTTTGGAACAGATTTCATCACATCCAACAGATTTAATGCTTCTTAAGATAAGGCAAGTGCCTAACAGTAACATTTTTCTCAGTCAATTCAACTACAAGTAAATACTGTAACATTTTCTGTCTGCATGCTGTGTTTGATTATAGGATTAGATGTGAAGCAAAAGCCTGATTTTGTGAGCAGTTAAAAATCTCTTGTTGAAGCTCTTCTTTCTCTCTCGCTGTAGAAAAGGACTCATTTTTCCTTGACAGGTTTCCGGTTATAAAAAGTGATTGTAGGCTAAAAAGCCAGGATGTTGGGAGAGTTTTAATTTCGAAAGGATCATTTTTAAATGGAAATGCATTAGATTTTTGGAAAATTTCAATTTTATTTGTTCCAAATCTCTCTGCAGATTTATTTTTCTGCTTTATCCATTTTTCCTTTTCATACTTCGTGAAAGTTGCCATGGCTACACATAAATTGCTGATAATTTCAGGCAGTAAAGAAAACAACTTTTTTTTTTCCAAATGAATATCAATAGTTATGAAGAAAGAGGTTGTTACTTGTAACAATAAGAGGTTTCCTCCTCTGCCCCCCACCCTCTTGTCAATTGTGTCTATTAAAGCAGCAATATTTTTCTGACTCATATTTACCTGATGATTCAGAACCTCAGAAATGAGATTCCATAATCAGAAATGACCACAGTGGGTGTTAATAATCTGTGTGGGATGTGGTAAAGATTGGAAGTCTATAATGCCCAACATGTTACATTGGGCTCTGAGAAAGCATTCCCATTTCCTAATTTTGTCATCTGTAATGTTACACTGGATAGAGATATCAAAGTACATGTTGATTTAAATTTTTTCATTTTTTCCTTCAAAAAATTCCTCAAAATCACAAGACTTTTAAAGTGCTGCAATTTAACAAATAATAATATTATTATATTATATTCCTGTGCCTGTTGGAAAAGTTCCAGAAGCTGGCTGTGGTTGAGATGACAACCTGTTTTCAGAAAGTGAGAATCACTGTATGTGGTTCCCATTATAAAATATCTGGAATTGGCAACACCATTTACTACCGTTAACTCTTTCAGTGAGCTGTGCCTATATAAGCACAGGAGACAAGATGAAATGGATCTGAAGGTGATGCAGGGCAGAGAAATCATTGCGAAGCTGCTCTCCAGCATTGGAAAGGACATGGCAGTTGCAGGTGTTCCCCAATGACTAAAAAAAACCCCAATATTACACCTTTTTTTTAAAAAGGGAAGGAAGGAGGATCTGGAAAACTACCAGCCAGTCAGCCTCACCTCAGTTCCTCTGAAAGTTATGGAGCAAGTCATCAAAGAAGCCAACTGAATTGTGCTAGAGAGTCGCTCTCACTCCCTTGTCCTCTGCCACATATTTATGCAATGTGTACAAACCGGGATATCCACTCATAGGGTTATCCTGTACAGTCTACCAGGGAAGCAGAGCTGAGGGAAAGGTCAAAATCCACTTCCCACCCTTCGCTGTTTTTCTTCCATGAACCTGAAAGCCAAAAGCTTTGCTATAGATCCCACTGATTGAATAAAATTTTTATTATTTTGTCAGAGAAAAGAAAGCCGCAGCAGTTCAACTCTGTCTCCTCTAAAGCAGCCCCATTTTTAATTCAATAGCTGAAGCAAAAAAAAAAGCCTTCCCTACACAGCTTTAATGTTACATATCACACCAAGCAAAGCCCAAAATGCTGTTGGAGTGGCTTCCTAAAACCATTATTCGCGCTTCCAAAGTCATGATTTAACCACGTACTCCCTTGAAAATTTCAGCAATGAATCAAACGTATTGTTTTCTGTTTCTACAGAAATAGAGTAGGAGCACTCATAAAATCAGCTAGTTTGTCTTAGCTGATGAACAGATGAAAGAAATATCATCCCAAACTTTACAGCTACTTCAGAAGAAGTTAAGTGCTTTAGTCCAATGTCTTGAGGACAGTGTACAGCAAGGCAAGATTTGAGGGTTGGTTATTGCCCGTGAGGCTGTCTTGGTAACACCGATTAGTTATAGGAATCTTTGCTGTAACGCTTTTCTTTGGAAAACTCGGAGACATCATATATAAGCAAATATTGCCTTTGAAGCATACAGCAAACCATACTGGTTCCCAGTGTGCTGTGCTGTGGCTGAAAACGACAGACATTTCCAGACATACATTTTGTATACACAAATGTGCAAAGGGTGCGCACACAGACACATACATATATTGACATTTGATTTGGCAGCTCTTTTAATTTCAGTTTTTAAAAAAATTTTAATTCATGTATGTGGTGTGCTTAATAAAATGGAATCTAAGTAGTCATGGTTGTAGATTGATCTACAGCACATATGCAGCTTTTAGAAATGTTTGCAGTACTTACAGTATGTGCAATAGAGTATAAAACCCCTCAGTTGGTAGATGTTACTGTTGAATAGCGTCCATTCTAAAAAAGCATCAAGTCATTATACAAATGCATAACATGTTTGATAATGTAATTTTCTTCATGGGAGACAGAAATAACTCACTAAAATGATTGGATTGCGTCCTTTATATCATTTTAAGGGGATTAAAGTCAGTTTTGTAGTTAACCTATGTCAATGCTTGGCAAGAATCATATATGGTTTAGTCAATGACTTATTTTAGGTTCTTTCTCACGCTGTCATGCAGGTACCCAAAGGAAAACCTTCCTTAGATGAACAGAGCACGTCATTCTGTTTATGTTGGACTTCCCTAGTAAGTAGAGAATATGATCTGCACTTCACTGCAGCAGGTGAAGACATGTTATTAAAGCTCAATATTTAAATCAGGTAAATTTGGAACTAAATATATGCTGAAAAACACACGTTACAAATTTAAAATACCAGTAACCACTATTATTGGTTGGTTGGCTTGGCTATTTTTGCCAGAAGTGTTTTCCATTCTTCCAACGTGATAGGCCAAAATGTGTGGTCTGGAAGGTGTCTCCAATATTGGCATGTTTAAAGAACATGGGAATTTCAACAGTGCCATAATGAAGTTTGATACTATTTCATCCCTTCCCTCACATGGTTTGTGACTATTTAATTTGGAAAATTGCCTGATCCCTTTCCTCTGATGTCTGTTTTCACAATCTTCATATCTCCAGAAAAAGAATTTTAAAAATAAGTAAGTTTTTAAGAATCTCAGCTTATACTTTAGGTGTTCGACAAGCTGGAGAATATATTAATGTATAACAACAAAATAAAATGTTACATCTTTTTCTCTCCTCTGAAAGACTGTCTACTTAAGATGAGACTTTTAAAATGAACATTGAAAAGGAAATCTTGTAAAAAGCTTGTTTTCTTTTGATGAGGCATAAAGCTGCTTTCTTGCTCTATTGTTTTCTTAAGGAAAAAAAAAAAATCAGTTTTCCTGTTTAGACTCATTTGAGGTGGACCAGAAGGAATATAATGGCTTAATTCTTTGTATCATAATTTTTGTTTTTCTGTAGGGGAAAGTACATGTGTATATGAAAACCTTTCTTTAGTAATAATTCCCAGATGTGTGGCAGAAATATGATCTTTTGTGTCAGTCAAAATGGCAAAGTTATTTGTTTCATTACATGCAATATAATTGCATTTTATCTCTCTGGTTTCTACAGCTGAATATCTTACTGCACTTCCTTTTAGTAGATGCTACATACAGTGGAGTTGTAATCGAGCTTTAAAAAGGGAACTTTCAGACTGGTTTGGGACATCAGTTTGCCCAGATATGCAAATTACTTTCTAAAGAGTGGCTGTGAATTTCAAATCTCACTTTGGTTTCTGAATTGAAAGACATTTGCTATAGTATTTTTGGTCAAGTTTTGCTTTCAAGAGCATTAATAGGAGAGCTGTCGTCATAAATGTGGCGCAAAAGTTGTTGTTGCAGGTGATTGCCCTGCATGCAGTAGGAGGATGAGATTAGGTTAGCGGCAATTTAAGAAGCAGCTATGCATAGGTACAAGTGGAGCATGAGCCCAGTATGCACTTATGTATTTCCTTCTTTACCTGAATAGAAACAGAGCAAATGCAAATATCACACAGAGCTGTAAAAAGTAAATCACTTAATGTCAGAGAGACCAGTAGTCTCTCTAGCCTCGCACAGGCCTCTGATGCTGGCCAAACCCAAGTGCTTAAGAAGGAAAGAATCAGCAGGCTCAAAAGGGAGTTAGACAAAGTGAGGGGTGATAGGTTGCCGGCCCTCGGGGCAGCACTAGGCTGTAATTGCCCTGACTAGCTTCACCTGGCCCTCCACCCACACCTGCAGCCATCAGCCCAGGGGCTCATTTAAGTTCAGACTTGGATTGAGGTGGTTTAGGTGTATCTGTTCCTGGTCTTGTTCCAGATTTACCGTTTGGATTTTCTGGATTGATATTGGGTCTTACTTGCCTGCCCTTGCTGAAGATCACTGGACTGTTGCTGGGTCTTCTTGCTATTATCATCCCTTCTCTGCTCACCTGCATCAGAAGCCCTATCTGTGAGGTCAGTGCCTCTTTTTTAAGAATAGAGTGGCTGGGTGACCTAATATACTGTGGTTTTCCTAAGCACTAACCACGACAAATGTGTCTTGCCTCTACCAAAGTGCTTAGACTTTAAATCTTTGCTTGGAATTCAGAACATTTGCTTGGTAACAGTTAGTTGGTGGCAATTCAGCAAGTGCTGTAAGACATCTCTCTCTCTTGGGTGAAGTATGAATTATCTGGAATTTTGTAGTGAATTCAAATGAAGTGTGGTTGTATTACTGTGGAAGGGATTTAATGGCTTAGTAGATCAAAATAATTTGTGTATGTATTGGAAAAATCAAAAGATCTGATATCTTACACAATATTTTCCTTCTTGAAGCATTTTTTTAAGCCTAGCATATGTAGATTCAATTCACCACCCGCTTAAATGAATCTGATTCAGTGGGAAAGTATATGAGCTCTCTCTTCAGAGAGCTGTCTGAGTATAAAATGTCAGGAGGCTGCAATTCCTATATTTCTGAATGAGTGGGGCATGTACTGTTTTTCTTAGGGAGAGGTAGAGTCTTCAGAGAGCTTTTAAATGCACAGGCTGTGCTATCACATCCTGCAGTGGCTTTTTGCTTGGAAACTAAACTGCTGTTAATATTTCCAGATGCTAACTTGCATCTGTTGTGAAACTCTGAGTGTGAGGATGGTGTGGGACACTTGTTAGCTCTGGATGCTCTAGGAGGTGGCGGGACAGCAGTAATGCTTCTTGCAGTGAGCTTTTGTCTTACAGCCATTTGTACAAGAGAATTAATATTTCAGTCCTCACAGGTGCAGCTGTGGTTCAGGGGCAAAAGGGTACTCAGAAAAAGGGCTAGCAATGGGATTCTGGGAAGATGCACATATGCAAATAAACACTAAAATACAGATTTAGAAAACTTATTAATCTAGAGGCAGTCCATGCACATCAGCTTCTAGCTTCTTTCATCAGGCCTGAGATGTGATACTAGCTGATAGAGAGAAGGGCCTGTAAATGCTTACTTCTTTTTGCTGAAGGCTGTTTACACTTCACAGAGTACACAACATGCCTGTGATTTGAAGAAAGTTCCTTTATAAGCAGACTGGCTTTCACTCAGGGAAAAGAGCTACTGTCCTACCCAGCCACTGAGCTTGCATCAGTGTCCTCAAATGGTTTACTGTAAAAACAAAGTTTGTACAAAGATCCCACATGGAAAAAATCCACTTGTGAGGAGCTGTATTGATGGTCCTTTGGTTTCTCTGTTGTCTTTTTGAGATGTAGCTTTTTCTGATGTTTTAGTTGCCTGTTATGCCATGATATAAATCATAATGATAGCTATATTTACAACTAGTGTTTATAGAACCAGTTGAAACTTAAACTTCGACACAGGCTTATTCCCCAGACTGTCACTACTATGACAAAACAATTCTGTCCAGAAATGCAATGAAACTGGTTAAATCTGCAGGGATGTTTAAGAATATTACTAAAATTTCTATAGAAGACTAGTGCTGACTTTGACTTTCCTTGCAATGAAGGATTGGGTAGCTAATGCCTGTATTCCTGATCTCCTTATACAGCTTTTTAGCCAGAATGTAATTAGGTACATTAGAAGGAAAAAATGCATCACCTATGCAGGTATATGTGATCATGATGTCCAGAAGATAATGAGCGTTGCAAAGCATTTGGTGTATTTGGATAAGAACATGTATGTCTGGACTTGACACTTTGTTCCTAAAACCTTGGCTAATGAGGTTAAGGGGTCTGACTTACATTATACTGGGTCTTGGGGACCCTGAATATAGTTAAAGACCTATGGTCCATATTTATTGGCATTGTAATGTGTGTGCAGATAGATGCATGCTCACCAGCATCCACTCTGTTGCTAGTTGTGAAGGCCAATAGCAAGCCTGCTATTGAATATGCATTGCACCCCTGGGTTCCTTTTGCTTGCCAGCTCATAAAAATCGCATATTCCTGAGTAATTAATAAATTATACTGATCTGAATAAATGGTATTGATTCAGCTCAAGGCTCTTCAACTATGAGCAAATTGGCATTTGGCTGTCCCAAAGGTAATGATCTGGCACTGAACAATTCCTGTTATAAAGTGGTGTAGGATGTGGCTAGACTTGCTAAATCTAGCTTCTGGCAGAGCATGGAGAGGATTGAAGCATTGGCTTCTGGAAGGGTTTACCTTCTCAGTGGTAAAGCATGTACACATCCCAAACTCATGGTAGTAGAAGCAAGTGCAAACAGCCCTTGTTTCTCAGCCCTCTATCACAGCAAGATGATCACAGTCATTTTGCCACTCTTGGAAAGATGTTAGTCAATGACTGACTTGGCTGTTAATGCAGATTTAGTGTCAAGCTGAAGTCGTCAATGCTTATTGCTCAACTCTTTGCAACAAATAGTTGGGGGACTGGGTTTGGTAATGTGACTGGTAGCTTGTCTGCTCAATGCCTGTGCCTCCCCAGTAACGAAGTCTTTGACACTTGATAAACTATTCAAGCAATAATTAAACTCAGTCAAACCTCTAATGATTTTGGAGGGCTGTGGGAGAGGGGATTGCTGTTTTTTGTCTGACTGCTGAGCGTGAAGTCAGAGAGATTTAGATGCAGGAATGATAACCCAAACAGCTTAAATAAGATGTTGTGGTATGTGGAAGACTGAGGGCTGTAGAAGTCAGAAAGCACAAACAATTTATTTGAAGTCTGAAGCATTAAAATTGACTGTCTTTAAGTTTTAAGGTATCATTTCCAATTTTGTTTTAAATTTATCCTGCTTTATTGACATTCCTTAATCACTGGTAAAGTTTATTGCATACAATAGAAAAATTCAGATAACTTCAGAAGGACTTTAAGAGGGTTTTGTTTAACCTTTTATTTGGTTTGGTTCCCCCCTCTTCCTTAATGATTGTAGTGCTATGGAAATTGATGCACATTGTGTAGTAAATGGATGAAAATATACTGAAGGTTGTAAGACATTAAACTGGAATATTAGGAATAATTAGTTGGCGGGAAATGCCTACTAAATAATACAAAAATTAAGAAATATTATCTTTCAAGTGAAGGAAACAAATGTTTCCACTGAAACAATCTTTAAGAAAAATTGTTCTATGTTAATAGGATATTGATGGAAAAAGAAAATAACAGGGAATGTGAGAACCATAGAGGCTGTTCAGTCCAGAAGAACAACTACTTACTTATGTGAACCACAAACTAGAAATGCGTGAGTGAAGGTCATAATGGTTAGAACCCAGGATCAATTGCACCCATGTGGCCAGTTTTGTATCTTCTGGAGGATTAAGAAACACTTCCCTTCAGAGATTTCATGACTCTGCGTTTAAGTGACTGAAACTTCCTTGATCAACCTGTAGTCCTCCTTGTACAGCTTCTGGGAACTGGGGGGAGATCCATATGAATTTTTATCAAAGCCCAAATATCTTAGACTGGATGTTTAAATAAGAACTTTAATAGCTTTCTGATGTTTTTGAACTACTACTTCTTACAGCAAATGTCAAGAACAATACTAATCACTTACAGGGGAAAGTACAAACTTATTTTTTGAAACATTAACTTCAAGTGCCATAAATACAACAGACATACTAAATAACTGTTAAGTGATTTTTATAAGCAAATGTAAAAGCAGTTTTTTCTAGGATACTTTTTTCCTTGATATAGTTTCTTAAGCTACATTAAGTTCTCACAAGACTTTGCATATAATATATCTTCACTATCATCACTGGAAAATTTGGTATTTCTAGAGTTTCTGTGCAAAAATTGGATAGACACTTGGGTGCCTTTGGTGTAGTAATATGCTATTGGATCATTGAGAATAGAATAAAATTTGAAATTGAGAAATGCTATTCCATGTGAGGAAAACGTACTTCAAAGCCTCTTGTGGTTTAATGTACTGTCTAAGATTTTCTGGGCTAGGTTGTTCTTGAACTGTGCAGTGGTAATAGGGTATGTTACATATTAAATAGGTTTATAATAAAATTGGAAAACTAATTGTGCTCAACTGGTAGCTTGGCAGACTTGTAACATTGAGCCATCTTTTGTGCTTACAAATAAGACATTGACAAATATCAAAGTTTAATAGTGCTATTTTAATTTTAAAAGTGCTATTTCTGTCTGGCACACGCTTCCCAATTGTCTTCCCAAATCCATGTGAAGTGACCACTGTTGGTATAGGTAAAACGAAAATAATATAGGTTTTATACCATGTTTTATTTGTGGTCAGTGTGTATTAATTAGTTATACATGCAGCCTTGTTGATTCTCCATCCAATGAGCCCAGATTATCTTGCTTACATTCATTCCAATACATGCAGTGTGAATGTCATGTATTGCACAATCTTCCAATTAGGTAGCATATTTTTCAGCCTTGTAAATGAAAGGAAGGGGCCAAGCCAACCTCAGAAGTTGTGTGGGCTTTTTTCCCCTTTTTTAAAAAAAAAAAATTTAAATGTTCTGTAGCTGTCAAAATGTTCGTTACTTGTATGCTTAGCTTTTGCTACGAAATTCCTCTCATGACTTCCCTGATTTCATCTTTAACAACTGAAGTATTAGGACAGGATTTTCAGAAATGTGCAGTTTCCTTCTCAGTTAGACTAAAAATCTATCTCCAGTAGCTAGATTTTTCTAAAAGACATCTCATTGTGTAGCAAGGTTTTTGGAGATAAACCCATAAATACTAGATGGTGTAGCATTATCCACTGTTGCTCTATAAAGTACTTTCTAATAGAAATAATACAGTTCTGGAGGATGCTGACTGTAAGTGACTAACTGCTGCAAGCATTGATTAGTTAACAGTCAAAAATATTTCCCGATTGACATTTTGATTTGCATTAATAATTCATTATCTATTACATGTGTGGATGTAAAAGTATCTGGGCCTTGAGTGGGTTACCCCATTAGCATCTAAGCTATGCAGCATTTACTTCCTCATCATATAACTCCTAAGTCTCCAACTTGGACCACTTTTGCCTGCAGTATTCATGTATGTTTTCTGATCCAAAATACAATGAAATAAACTATAATCTGATATTGTATATATCTACAGTAGTGTATATTATATGTACAATAGGGGAATGCCAGAAAGAAACCTTGGTGTGTGATGTATAGTGAATGTCAAATAAATCTGAAGTTGAGCACACACATGCTGCACTGTGTATTGGGTGTTCTGGACTTAATGTGCACACATTTTGACTATGCAAAGCATGAACAGCCTGTATCAAATCTCTTAGACATGCTGCAATATAGTTTGACTACAGAACACTTGTAAGAAATGAAACAGATGCAGGATTTAAGATCTATACATGACACAGTTACTGACTCTTGTTGGAGCTCTCGCTGGCTTACTAACAGTGTGCAGGAATGCATGTGCTGCACTGGATGTTAATGAGAACTGAATTATTGTGTTTCCTTCACCACATTTGCATGTGGAACTTGATTCAAAAAAGATAGTTGGAATAATAAGAAGCATTAGCAGTATTGGTAGTTACTATGAAAAAAAAATTATAGATTTTTTTCTTGAGTTTCTCTGAAGGGGTGAGAGAAGAAAATGTAAATATAGCTAGAGCACAGTCAGTTGATAGTGCATAAAAACTGACAAATAAAAAGTTCACCAAAAAAACCCCAAATGAATAAACAACAACAACAAAACCAACACCAAACCACCAAACAATGAGACAAATGGAAAGCCTTTAAAATTAGGGAAAGAACTTGGGAAAACTGTCAGAACAAAGCATGCCTGGAAGTCCCCCAACAGATCTTGGTAACATCTGTGTTTTAAACTGGAGAAACTGAATTGCTTGCTTGCTTGTTTGTTAATTAGGAAGGCTGGTATGTTGCTATGAGAAAATTGAAATGTGAATAATGAACCTGTCATGAGTCATTTTTCCTAGATAAATATTCCTGTTCAAAGGTGAGATTTCAGAGGAATTATTTGATCGTCATAGTAGCCATTTGATACCTCTGTGTAACAGTCAGGGAATACCAGATTATCAATACCATCTTGAAAAAACACTCTCTTCTTTACAGAAGAGTTCTTTGTTACAGCTGGCCATTAACTATGCCCAGCCACAAATACTTTTTATTTCAAATAAATTTTAATTTGAAAGGAAATAACACCAGTCTGTCTTAAGAGCTAGGGTTAAAAATGACCTTGGCTAAGAGCCTAGATACAACATTCCCTCTAATTTAACTAACCCACCAAAAATGAGGGTTGATGGTAGAACAGGGAAGCCCCTAAACCCTTTCTTCTATTCTCCTTCAGAAGCTAGAAATATCTACTCTCCTTGATCAGCTGCTGGAGGATATATCACCCATCTGCCCCATCAGCACCGGTGTAAAGAACAATTCCCCAGAGTTTTAGATAGAGAAGGGTCAATTTTACCTTCAGAAAATTAAAAACTGCAGTCTGGAGAGTAGAGCATAAAGAAGGTATTTCTCTGTATTTCATCAAATCTTTGTTATTTGTGCTCCAATTAACACTAGTTGTTAATTGCTCATTTGCGTTGATGGCATTTAAATTCTGCAACACAAAAGTTCAAATATTTCCGGAAGATGACAACAGTTGGTGTACTTAATATTTGTTTTGACATGTCAAAGTAATGATCTGCAGTTCTGAGTAGCCTTCAGTGTGGGAAGAATGAAGTTTGTATGTGGGGCTTCTTGGAAAAGTGCAGACAAAATTTAAGCTCAGCCATACGAAAGGGAGGGAAGGGGAGCATGTGGGAAAGTCAAGGAGAGACGGGCTTGCTGCTCCTGCTGCTCTCAGGACACTGGGAGGTGGGAGCAGGTCTCATGGGGGATGCCGCTGGCAGGGGAGAGCGCTCCCTTCCTTCTGGGGCCACCATGATACTTCAGTCGCTGACAGGAGGATTAAGAGGTCATTTGTTAGACCAGGTGTGTTATTTCTTATCAGTAAGGATCATCTGATATATTTCAAGCAAATTGACAGAGCCTGAAGATGTAGTCAAAAAGTGCCATTGACTTATTTCTCCACTGATTTTTTAGGTCTAGTGGAATGCATGGATAAAATGCAAAAATATACCAGCTTAGAAATAACTCTTATGTGATTATATCCAGGGCTTTCCTCTTTAAATATTTAGAGTAAATGTAAATATATTCATAGCATTGTATATTATGCCTGTAGAAATGCATTTGCAGTGTGTCAATGAGTTATAAAAAATAATGGAAAATACTATTTTCTAATTAAAAAAAACCCACAACACAAAAACTGAGGTCAATAAGACTAGCAAAAGTTGTCCCAAAGAGACATATCGCTCCCTGTATGCTGTATTTGAAATTCAAATTGTAATTACAACATTGTACTTAGAGATTGCTCTAACAGTGATTTAGATTCTTTCCAGTAATCATTTCTCTGTAATGACTAGGTACTGCTGGTGACACATAAATATCTTTGACAGATATGGTTAGCTAGCTTAATCCTGGATATGGACTGTTTAGGTGCTATAATTACTTGAAAAAATAAAAATCACTGCAATGTTTATGTTGGGCATCTAAGACTAATTTTTAGGTTGATAGATCTGGTGTCTTTAAGAGTATGAAACTCTTTGTACAGGCATCTGGCAGGACTGTGTATAGTATCTCTAAGCTCATGTGCATGCATCATCATTGTGGTGTGTACGTATGAATGTAGGTATATTGCCATGCCGTGGTATGCATGTCAACTGCTGTGCATCGCACCATGACTCAACTGCTGTGTGTTGTACCTAGAGGTTAGTGAGATTTAAATGTACATGGTTTTCAAGCAAGTGTGTGGCTGGTGGTGGAGGGTGTGCAACCAAGTAGGTTAATTCTGAGAGGTATGTTAATGGTTTTACTTAAAGAATAACTTCCATTGTAAATTGAGATATTTTAATAGTGAATACCCTTATCTTCCTTCCAGAAAATATCTAGCCTTTTCGCTGCAAGAAGATGGACAAAATCATTGCAATTTAAAATATAACCTTCAAAATATGGATGCACATGGGTTGGTGTTATAGAGATTATATTTACTTAAAGAAAATTTATTTGAAGGTTAACATATATATGCATGATTGTGTCCTACTGAGAGCTATAATATAAAAACCTGGAAGTCAGATTGTCAAAACTAATTTTTACTAGGACCTTTAGAGAAAAGCTGAAATAATATAGCATATCAATAATTTACATTAGACATTTTGATTTGTATTTTTTAATAAATGGAGCTTGCATATGTAGAGTTTCCACAGCAATTAAATTATGGTATCAAAGGAATACAAGAGGTAATAGGCCTTGTGCTGAGAGCAAGTGTAACATATCATGTATGTTTAAAACCTTGCCAGCCTTTCAGAACCAATTAACTATAAACAACATAGGCATTTCTTATTGTATTTTTAAGGAATAAAAATAACTGACCTTGAAAAACAACATGTAACTTCCTTTGTGAGGGGGGAAAAAAACCAAAACGACCCACTGGAAATGATTACAGCTCCACAGAGGAATTAATGTATGTGCTGCTCCAACATAATCTTTTCTATACCTTAGTTAGATATTACTCATACTTCTGCAAACCACTTATTCTATTAATGTTGTTCTATTATGTCCTAT
Organism: Leptosomus discolor; assembly: GCF_034619465.1. Lineage (NCBI taxonomy): Eukaryota > Metazoa > Chordata > Aves > Leptosomiformes > Leptosomidae > Leptosomus > Leptosomus discolor. Next base: position 36,883,856 of record NC_141395.1, on the reverse strand, counting down.
ACTATTACGCTGCTGTTGTTTCACTTGGTGTTTTTCTTGGGCTAAAAATCAACAGCAATTATTTTAAACAACGGTAGATGGATTCAGTATATTGTTACTTTGAGTATCTTCCTGATTAGAAAAAAAACACTGGCTGGAGCTTCAGATAGCTTCACAATATCTAAATCTCTACAGTACATCATAAGCAGGGAAATGTAGAATTCTCTTCCTTCCTGCAGCTGTTTCGTTCTTTTACAAAACTTCTCTTGATCTTATGTAATGAAGAGGGTCTCAGGACTGAATAGTTTATTCATTTCATTAACACAGAGGCACGAATAGCTGGCATTGCAGAAATATGGGATACAGTTAATAGAATCAGTAAGGCTCTGTTACAAGTATATAAAAATAGAGCTTTTAGAATTATTCTGATAATCAGAAGTAATCTGTAAGTATCTTTCTAAGGAAAGATTCAAAGACTTATATTAATGCCATCTGGCTTTAGTATAAGTATATTGAAATTTGTTTTGTTTAGTACAAAAACAGGTTAATTGCCCCTGCAGAACAATTTCATTTCTTCTAACCATAGCCTTATCCATTTGCAGTGATATTTTTCAAATTAGTAATTTGGCGTGAGTTTATTCTAATGGTGTCCTGCTCACAAATAATTAAACTCATTTTACAGATATGAAAACCAGTAATGAACAGGGATTTATGATGTGGCTTGGATTTTTGTAGCTGCTTACTTTGGAGAATCTCAAAAATCTTAAGCACATGTTAGTCCACCTTTTCAGAAAAGTGGACAGAAAAATAAACATCTGCATAAGATTGGAAAGCAGTTATAACAGATAAGACTAGATGTTATTTCTCCTCCTATATTCTAAGTTCTTAACCCCATTCACCCAAGGTGGTTTGAAGAATGAATAGCTAAAATACGAATTTTGCATACATACAGACATATACATGAGATATAAATATATACATACACAGATTCTGTCTTTCTATTCATGATGGTGGCTTTTTAGTCAGGAAAAAAGCAGGCTCAGTGCTTTGTCCAACAAAGATAGTAAGTCACCATTTGAGGAGTGCTTGTAAGGTTAGAGAACACGATCAGTTGCACTGTTTGACTGCAGAGGAAAGACTTCAGTTCACACATGTTCTTTTTTCTTTTTTTCCTTTTTTAAATGGAACATCCACAACAGATCAGCAGAGCTCAAAATTACAGCTGAGGAATGATCAGTTAGATCTCAAAAAACCGCAGGAGGGAAATAGAGTGAGAAATTAGTTTCTTAATATTGACGAGATTCTGCAGCCATCATTATAAATAAGATTGTCATCTGATATCACTTTAGTTTTACATATGGATTTTTTGTGTCTCATAATGGATCACAAAAATTCCCTCACAGTCTAGCAAAATCTAAACAGAGCTATTTGAAACACTTTAGTTCATTAACCACGGGCTTCTTCAAGGAATGTAAATGTATGCACAATTGCTACCCACATTGCCTGAAGACCTTCTTTCTACAGATGAGTCTTTTGTTAACCAGCTAAATTGTCTGTGTGCCCTCTGTGGGAATTCATTAAATCTCCCTCTACTTTCCCAAGGATGTTCCAGCAGCAAATGCTGCATTTGAAGTTGGAATTGTCATTGGCTTTTGTTATTTCTCAGGGTTCTTGTTCAAATCTATAAGCCAACAGAAACATGTTGAGGACTGCTGTTTGTCAAGTCAAATTTTGTGTGTGCATATACACACAGACACATATACATGTATATATGTATTTAAGCGTACATAGCATGTTATTACTTACAGTGACTTTTTTAATGTACGTTATTAGTTTTAGTGATTTACAGAGAAGGAATTATGGCTGAAATTAAATATAAACTTGGAATGAAATCTCTGAAAACTGAAGAGTAGCTAGTCCTCTCATGTTCCAGACTATTGCCAGGACAACCCATTCAGCATATCCCCTGAAGGATAAATACTTAGTATGTCGAATATCCAAATACATAATGAAGTTATCTTCTGCTTTTTCTCTCTTTTCCTCATAATGCAAGAAAATGGTGATAGTCTCTCCCTAGGCGAACTAGGAACAAACTGGGATTCTTTACATTTAGTGCATGTGATGGTGCCCAAACAGATTAGTTCCTTTCCTCACCTGATGGACAAGGACAGGATATGGAAAGAAGACAAAGTAATTATTAATCTTGCTAGGAATATTTTATATGATTCCTAACTGCATGCTCATGTCAATTCTTGAAAAAGGTGCTTCCTTTAAGTGATTTGCACTGTAATCAGACCACTGTGATTATAGGAGTCAGTTATGAACTGAGGTTAGATGTGAAGAAAATCTGTATTTCCTGGCAAAACAACATTGACCATCTGCTAATTGAGGCCAAGTCAAAGAAAACTTTTTTTTTCCCCCAAATGTTCCAACAAGAGGAAGAGATCTTTAAATTGCAGTTTAAAACTTTTCAGTCAATCCAACCTCAGTTATGTCTCAGATTGCTACAGAACTACCCTACTTGACAGAGCATCCCCCTCTGTATGGCATTCACTCGTACAAATACTATCACTGTCTTGCCAGTTTGTTCCGCTATTATCAAATAGTTTTTCTAGTGTGTGAAATGCACCCCCCCTTGCTGTAAACTTCCTGTCCTTTATTCCCGTCTCTTGAACAATCTGAACAATTGCAGAATCACACAGTAACAGAAGGATTGAGGCTGAAGGGACATCTGGAGGTCATCTTGTCCAAACCCCTAATTAATGTTATTGAAATGTTTCTTCACGTATAGTTCGCAAAGCTTTTTTTTTCTTTCTTTTTTCTTTTTTTTTTTTTCCCACTGCCCAGAACTCCTTCCAGTTTGTCTGTATCTGTCTGGGTTGCATCACGTTTGTGCAATATGGTAAATTTGGGCTCAACAATTGTCTATAGAAGACATTTAATTAGCTGTGTTGTCCACAGAATGAGCTCTTTATTAATAGGATGTAAAAATCGCAGTAACATTCTCTGCTGTCATATAAATTTACAAGAATTATGTCTAATTAGCTGTCAGTTCTCAGCCTTAGGTCCTTTCTTGCACACTTTCAGAACATCTTCCTTCTGCCAAAATATTGTTTTCAGCAGATCTCCTCTCTCTGGACATAGCATTCCCAATGTACTACCTGGGGTTTTTTACCCCTATTTTGTTTAGTAATTGACTAATTTACCTCTTCTGTTTTTTACTTTTCCTAATACTTCTAGGGGTTTGTACCTAAAAGCTAAAGTTCTTCCCCATCTTTTGACTGAGATGACTTCTGCCTCTACTCCTCCTGCTGATTTGATTTTTTTTTTTTTTTTTTTTTGGATGGCTGCCACAGTAAAACAAAATGAGCTGTTTACTCCAGGTATTTGCTGGTGGCTACTTGATTTTGAGAAGAAGGATGTTTCCGCTTGTTAGAATAGAAATTAGTGATTCACAAGTTATCTGGTGGGCTTTTTTTGTTTTTACCTCCTAGAAACTCATTAGACACAAAGTGTATTCTCAGGTGGAGGAGAGGAGGGCCAGGCAGGGTGGGGTATGTGGAGCTAGAGATGTTTTCATGACTTGTCCTTGGATGACAAAGAGAGTTTTAGCAGTAGTTGATTCTAATTTTTGTATGATCTTTATATTTTGCCTGACTATATATGGGACCTAGAGATAATATAGATTGCAATTATTTTTGTAAGTAAATACAACAGGAATGTACAGATGTAAACAGAAATATTATTTCCCAAGTGTCTTGTCTTTGAATAATGTTTTTTCGTCTGCATGTCATTAGCTTGTTTTTTTTTCCAGAAAGAAACTTATATTATTTCCTGTATTTTCAAGTCCATAGAATCTGTACTAGTTATTTTTCTGTTTATTTGCAGCTCTTTCCAATTAATGAATTTCAGTAGTGTGCAGTTTGCAGCCTCTTGGAGATCTGTATTGAAGACACTAAGCAGCCATATAAAGCTTGATTAGACTCTCTGCTGTTACATTAATGAACTTTATTATACCAAGATTTTAAAAAGACTTTTTAGTAACGCTTTCTAAAAAATTTCTAAACTCCAAGTTGATTGCAGACATTTTGATTTGAAGTAGACCTATAACAAGACCCAGTCAATTTTCCAAACAAAATAATAGAGAGGCAAAAATATTGCCACACAAGGAAGTACAAATTCTTCTGAAATTTAAGTCCTTTTTACCTCTTCTCAAAACTCTGCATGCCTGCTGGCAATAAAAATGGTAACTTTTTCAGTGAGACTTCACCTTTTAAAATAAATAACTTTATTTAAAACTGAACTTTAAAGTTAATCATGAATCTGAAACTCTGCAGTTGGAGATTGCATGGTACAAGCCAGCACTGTCATAGTGTTGTGGTATAATCCCAGCCGGCACCTCAGCCCCACGCAGCTGCTCACTCACTCCCCCCTGGTGGGATGGGAGAGAGAGTCAGAAGGGTAAAAGGGTAAAAGTTTTCACTTATGGGTTGAGATAAAGACAGTTTCATAGGTAAAGCAAAAGCCACACACGCAAGCAGAGCAAAACAGGGAATCCATTCACCACTTCCATCAGCAGGCAGGTGTTCAGCCATCTCCAGGAGAGCAGGGCTACTATGAAGAAAATTAACTCTATCCTAGCCAAAGCCAGCACACACAGCAAACATTGCAACCTATCCATCCCCTTGTATTTTATCTCTTTTTTTTTTTTATCCTTAAGAAAAAGAGTAACAGAAAATATTTCTTTTTATTAAACAATAATAAAAGGATAATATTAAAATCAATTTACTGCAGCTGTTTTTGTGCTATGCTAGTGGAACGCTGATGACTGCTGTGGATGCATCTGAAAAGCCTTTCATATCTAAAGACATTGAATCCAGGCAAAGGTGAAAGCAAGAGCAAAGGAAAGGGAAATGATGAGTCTATTTTATGAGGGGAGAGGGGGGAAAAAACCCAACTTTTTCCTTATTTAGCTTAGCAGTGTAGGGCAGGAAAGGGCTACTGTCAGAAATAGTGACTTCTCCAGTCCTGCTTACTGGTGAAGTTTAGGACCACATCACTTTTATTGAGACTATTTCTTCATTAGTACAAGGCGATGCTAAAGAACATTTAATCCATCAGAGCTCATGATCATGGGTGCGTAGCTTTCCAGTGGCCTTCTGTATAATACGAGGTCTGAAACAGTAAAACTAAGCACTTAAAGGCCACAGGGTAATCTAGGGTTTACCATCACCCTTGCTCGTTCATTGATGTGTATTAAAGGTTATTCCATGGTCAAACTCTGTCTCTTGAGAATACTCCAACTGATCCTGGGAAACCCTGGTATTTAACATTGATATTCAAATAGTCATAGAGGGAAGGCATCTGGAAATCAGCTCTAACAGCCTATCCTTGAAAATCATCTTTTCTCTGAAACAGTGCTGTGCATCTCTAAGCACAGTCAAAATTCTTTGCTTTCATATCTAATATAATAATAATAATATTTGATTTACTTTTTTAAATGTCTCTGGATTAAGTAGAGGATGCTTCTGCCTGTGGCTTCTTTATTTCCTATTTTTGTTAACTTTTTTTTAGCAAATCAATCTTGATATAGGTCACATGTTACATATGCGTTGTCTACAGGCTTTTTTCTAAAGGGTTGGTGCTTTCATATATCAAAAATCTCTTTCTTCAAGATTATGTCTTAGAAATGACTTGCATAGTCTGTATATTTTTTAAGGGATTAAAAAGGATGCATGAGTTAATCGATGCTACTTTGGTTCCTAGAAGTATTATTTTATATTCTGAGAGAGATTTCCACATTTAATGTTGGATGCCTGCAAGATGATGAGGTATTACAAAGCACAGAATTAAAATATCTGTTTTATACTGTCATTCATCTTAAAACTTCACAGCTGAAACATGTTGTATTTTAAAAGAAAAGAATAACTTATACATTTATTCCAACTGAAACGACTGCATGTTTTATTCCTTGTGTAGTTGTTGTTCAAGGTCCCAACTGAAATCAAGGTTTAATTTTAATAGATACTGAATTTACACATAATAAGTATGTGCCCAGGAAAATTTACAATAGATTTCAGAGGAAATGTACAAAAGGTCAGAGAAAGGAAGTGTTATTATCTCAGTTTAATGAATAGAGAACTAAAGCAGAAAGAACACAAATCATTTCCCTGCGACTACTCAGGAAGTCCCCAGCAGGAATGAAAATGATACCTGCATCTTATGAGACCTGATGGCTTGATTAGCAAAAAAAACCCAACAAAACAAACCCACTTCCTCTTTCAGTGTTTGGTGTGCGGTGTTTTTTTTTATTTTAAATGAAGTTGTTTATTGAAGTTCTTTATAAGTCTCACATAAAGAAGTTGTAGAAATAATAATGTTCGTAATTAGGTAACTTTAAAAGCATTTGATCTTGGCTCAGTGATAAAACTTGAAGGTGAGCTTTCCCCCCCCCAAAGGAGTGTTAGAAGTAAATGGTGACTAACTACAGGCCTGGGGGAGAGGGAGGGGTCGTCCGCAGGGTGATGCAAACAGTGTCTCTGCTGCAGGCATGTTGTCCTGTGCAACTGGGAAGCGGGCTCCCAAGTAAATTCAAAAAAGGCGTGGTTTTAGTTTTGGCAAGAGTGTCTCGATGCAGTGTCTTCAAATAAAGAGTGCCCTTTCTAACATCCTGGCTGGCTTTCTGGTAGGAGGCCTGGTCATTGAGACAGCCCTTGAACTGGAACTTCACAGGGGAACTGCTACGTAAGCAGCCCTCCTGGCCAAAAGATACTAATAATGGAGCAACCAGAGTGAATCTTGTTCCATATGTCTATTTTTATTTCTCTTGCCTGTTTTTCTTTCCTTGATGTCCTTAAAGCCCAGCTATATGCTTGTGTAGCATTTGGCAGAATGGTAGTGACTTTTACAATGATCATACTATGGACATATACACTAATTGAGAAATTATAGATATCTTGCTGTTGGAAAAAGTTATTTGGGGCAAGGGGGAGGGAGAGGAATTGCATTAACTGTGCAATCCTGCAAAGAGCTCTCTTGTATAGCAATCCCTCTTTCACTGCTGCTTAGGAGGAGGAGCAGAGCTTCTCCACTAGCTTGTGTATCTAAAGAATTGCATGCCCTCTCTTTTAGGTTTGTCATTTAGGTAGGAGCAGCAAAAAGCTGGAAATACTGGAGGACACGAAGGAACTTTCAATGACAGCTTTAACACAAAGAATCATTAAAAAAATTGAATATTTTTATTTACACTACTTAGGTGGCTTTTTGCATTTAATTTCCAGGTATTTCTTTAAAAGGAAAAAAAAATAGTTCTGGTAGCTAATATCAGATGTTGTTGGTAGTTGGACTTATTTTTGTAAATGTGTTGGTCCGTCTATACCACGTCCAGTTCACATTAATGAATGTTCCTTGTATACTAAAAATGGATGCGTACAACTGGATACAAAGAGAGTCACTGTGTTACGTGTTTTTGCCACACTAATTGAATAGTATCAAACTTCATGGTGGACAGCCTTGCTCACGTTTGTGATCAGAAGCCTGCCAGCACACTCCTAGCATGGTCACCCCACATCTGAAAATGCATGAGGGGAGGTGGGAAGAAGAGATTCCTTGATCTCTGAATTCAAGTGGTGCATCAATTTATAAACTATTAAAAAGTAAGTTTCTTCAAAGTGGGTTTTTTAATGACTTTGCTGAGTTAATAGCTTTGCCCTAGAATTATATTTTTTCTTCTCTAATTCTTCAGGGAAATGGTTAGCATGTTGATTCCTGCTCATACCGTTTCAGCACAACCACCTCATTACCTTTTCACTATGATAGGCATTGCAAAGAAGTTAGGAGATTCTTATGGTGAAGCAACCTGTATGTCAGTCAGACACTTTGCCCTGATTTTTCGAAATGTATCGAACATGAAGTCCAAAGAGATGACAAATACTCCTAGTGGAAAAATTTGCTTTGAGTTTCTCCTTTGAAACGAAAGACAATTCCAGAAACCAGAAAAGAAGCAAATGTATAGTGTCTGCCAAGTGTCTGACACTTTGGCTTTGCAGAAAGAATGCACTTGAGTGGAAAAAAGCTGTGTGCTAGAATACCTGGCGGTAGCAGCCAATGCATCTCCTCAAAGAGGAAAGCTCAAGAAACCCATTGTCACTGTAAACAGTTCATTGTCCACTGATTTTTATTTTTTTCCCAAGTAACACTTTCCAAAGTCTAACTAGTCTTATGTGAAGCTCCCCCTTCTGAAAAACACGAGACACGTCCAGTTGTCTTATGCTATTAACGCACGTTAGGCAGCAGAAAAGTGTTTAGTGAAATGTTTAGGTAAAATATACAAAACATTGCTAGAAATAACATTTGATAAAGGCAGGGACAGTCTTTTTACTGCTTGCTGTGTAGTGCAAATGAGTACTTGTATTTTGAACAAGTTGGACTTTCTCACTGTCTTTTGGATAATATCCACAAATAAGGGATGCGGTCCTGGACAGCGATTCAAAACACCTAGCACCTCTGAATTTCAGAGGTTTCATAAATTATGCAAATTATTTCAGTCAATAAGGAGTTTGGTTTTCTGTGGTTTGTTCCCCCCTGCCCGCTGCTAATCTTATCGTGTATGTGATGCACATATGAAATCAGGGAGAAACTCAGGTTACTGGGGTAACACTTCCTATGCTAGTACAGTTACTGTTCCTGTGGATCATCTAGGATATTCCATCATCTAAAGATATTCCTTTGCTACAGTGTGTAGAAAATACCCTTGATCTCTGCACTTATAGAAAGATTCTCTTATATTTATAATACGGCATCATGACTACTGGGATGAATCTATTTGCATTCACAGGGAAAAAATAATCTTCCTTTTACTTTTCCTTTTTTCACACACACAGGGGTCATGTCATAATTTTACTTTATGTCCACATTTTACTTTTGTCTCAAACCTGCTTAGGCTTTGTTTTCCTTCTAATCTGTTGTGCAAATAAATACTCTTCTTGGGGATATCCTTGTGTGGTAGGTGAGTTAGACAATGCATTTTTTTTTAAATCACTTAAATACTCACCTGAGATAAAATGGGATGATATCCCCTGTTTAAACAGGCACGAAAATAAAGTGGATTTTTCTTCTTTTCTAGGTGTTGTACTTACTATCTAATTCATTTTTTCCTCTAAAAAGTATATTTTCTCATTTCACATTAATAGCAAGAAATTAGTTTAACAGTGTGAATAAAGAGGTTTGAGAATAAAAGGGACCCAAGACACTTAGCATCAGTTCCTAACTCAGTTGTAGAGTAATCATCTGGCATTGATGTCTGCAAACAAACCTTGTACTTAACCCATATTCTCCCTTCTCTTCCATTTCCCCTATTTCTTTTCCTTCTCTCCCCCCACTGCCTGAATATATTTATTTTTAGGTGCCTGGAGGTGGGGGGAGAAATAGAGTTGTTCTCTCTCCAGTCTACCAGGCTTGGTTTGCTTCTTTCTTTTTCTTCAGTGGAATCATGAAAGCTTTCCCTGGCACATGGGTAGTCTTCCTGTCCAAAATCGCAGACAAACCACAATGGCTCGGTGTTCCTTGAAGACTGTGTGTTCAGAACGTGAGCCTGGCGTGTGCTTTCTCAAATGTACCCGGGCCAGTCCCTGTATAATTTGCTATCCCAGCGTCCTGATAATCGGAACAAATGAGCCTCCAGTTAATACGTTTCCTCCTGGTAGAGCACAGTGCAGCAATACCTGGGTTATTGAATAAACCCACTCTGCATTTCAAAGTGTATAGCATGGCACCGCATTGATATGTTTTCCAACACTGAACTTTAAAAAAAAACAAACAAACAAAACCAAAAACAAACAAACAAAAAAAAAAAACAACCAAACACAACCACCCAAACCTTTTAAGATCCACTTTAATCATAGAGCAGTTCAGGTGTTTGGAGGCAGGGTAGAATGGGATAATACCACTGTATGATGGAGATGGTATTGTGCTGAGTTTGTGGTGGCTACCTGGAGGGAGAAGGAATGACATCATTGCTGTGCTTGTTTTTAATGGGACCAGTGGGCTCTCTGGTTACACCCATCCTTAGGCAATTTACAGAATGGGTTTCAAAAGAGAAGAGCTGCTGTGAAAGGAAGTATTTCAACCGCAATCGATTCCAGTCAAAGCCATTACTATGTTGTTCTAGACTTTTTCTGGATGATGTATAAATTCTACGCCTTATTTGTAAAAGCATATATTATCAAAGCTATCCATGCAGTATTTTCAATGAATTAATCTTCACTTTGTTCTGACTCTATTAGTATTTGCTTCTCACTTCTATTCTTGTTACCGGGCCGGGTGAGCTAATGTTAAGTATCAGCTTGCCATTTCTGTCAATAAATCTGGTGTAGCCAGCCAAAGGCAGCTTACTGTATTATGAAGGGAAAGTTCCATTAGTAAAGGTGACCAGTTGCTTGTGAACAAACCATAAAAACACCCCTTGCCACGTGAAGTACTCAAAGGGAATTAATTAGTTCGCTTTTAGCTGAATCCAAGTTATAGGTACATTCATTTGCTTTGAAATTTTTCAATAAGCAGAGTCCTTCCTTCGTGTAAGCTGCACAGTAAAGACATTTAAAATACTAATCAAAAGAAAATATGCAAATGCACACATACACATGTGCCCTGAAAAGGGATCATGCAGAATTTCTTCTTCAAAATTGTCTGGATTTCATGGTTTAATACTATTGTATAGATAAATCGAGAGCGATAGAATGCAATGGCAGTAACAATTTCTCTTGAGCTGTGAGGAATGAGTTGTCATACATGATGTTTCGTTCCCCAGCAGCTGAAGGTAGTAATGGACAGGCAGCTGGCTCAGGCATTAATCTTTTCAGCTATATCCATAAATGAAATGTCATGCTTAACAACTTCTTTTATTGGTATTTCATCTTGGCTTTCCCTGATTAAAATTAATGTCTGTGCATGTATGTATGAAAACGGGGATGAAAAGATCTACGTATTCAGATGGTCAGAGATTATACATTCACGGTGTACCCAATTTCAAAGAGCAGATAGACAAAAACAACTGCAAAAAAAAGTCAGAGCACCTGTTCTTAAAAAAACATGACAACCTGCCAGAATTTCATCTTGAAATGTGCTTAAGACTATGTCATGTAGATAACAGAAATTACTGTGCACTGGGATAGCAAATTAAAATCCAGAAGTCAGTGAGGCCACAGGATATTGGATTTAAGACCATGAAGAGGTTGTCAGTGTTTATGACACTTCATTGCTGCAAAAATATCAGTGTATTCGATATGTGTATATATTTGAGTGCTGAAGCTGGGCAAAAGTCTAACTCAAATCCATGGAAGAACTTGTCATCATAAGCAATTGAGCATCCGCAGTTACAGTCAGTCATGGGGACCAGAAGCAAGGTTGAACGTATATGCTATGAAATCAATAAAAGAAACAGTGTTCTGTTGAAACACAACCAAGACGTGCAGTTTAATGAAGTTAAAAATTGGAATTTGGGTCCAGCTCAGTATGGCTAGTCTTCTGGTGTGCTATTAATGTGAAATAAGAAAATGAAAATTCAGGGGAGTGAGCCAGTTAGAACCCATGCTCTGCTCTTTCATTCCAAGTTGGCTTTAATGGGCAGGTACGGGGCTGAGTGGGTCACTGGGGTGAAAAAACAAACATAGGCTACACTGTTGCATTTGCTCAGCATTGTGGGTTTGTTCCAGGTTTGTTCACAAGATACCTGTTGATGTTATTTCTCAGAGCACAGGTTCCTAAATTCTCAATTTTTCTGTTTTAGCTTGGCATTTAAACTGTTTGGATTTTACTTGTCCCACTCTACTTACTAATCAAGCAGAGCATTTTATATTTTCTTATCCTTTGAACAGCTTTGTTTGACTAAATCGGATGCTTTTTTTAAAAAAACACATTAATAAAGTGGGACAGAAAGGTAGAATTTTAATGACATTTTTGTGGGGTGTTTTATGGATAACAGTATGGGACATGACTGACATGGTAACGCATTTTGTCCTTTGCCTCATCTAACTTAATCTTTTGCCTTAAAAAGGGCAATATTTCTCATGAAACATAATCTCCTATCACTTCTGACCACACATCCAACCTATAATGTTATCTGACAGTAAATACATAGCCTTGTCGGATCACTTATCTTCCCATGTTTCAGCAATAATTTCGAGGGAATCTGAATAAATTACATCTCAAATGGTACAGCTGCTTTCAAACAGCAGAACTAATGAATTGTCATGACTGGGAGAGAGGGAGAGGTACCTTCCACCCATAATCTGAGACAACTGATGGGATGATGTCTGATCAGGTTTAGTCACCAATGCTAATTACACACTGAGAAATTATAACCACTTTTAAGTTAATGGCTGGTAAACACATAGTGACAATTTATTGCAAGGAAGGACTTGCCCTGCAATTTTAAAAAGGGGATGGGAAGAACACTTTATACTGCAGTGCTGACCCTCCAGCAGTGACTGTCTAACCCAAATTACTCTAAACTGATGGCCCTTGTTACTTCTGAGGCTTTTAAAATCTCTACTTATTTATAGCTTTCTAGTATCTGGGCTGTTCTGGTTCCAAAGGCATTCCAAATACGAAAACTGAGGACACTTCCTTTTTAGATTTTTTTTTAATTTTCTTTTTTTTTTTAGAGCAGTATTAACTCTTTAAAGGCAAATCTACTCAGTTATAAGCAAGAATTCAATTATTCTCCTCCATCGATTCTTCTCCTCAGCTCAGTCTGTAAGGTTGTAATAAAATATGTCAGTGGTGTGATGGTTATACCAACAGTAAAATCATTTGCTCTGTGTTTTTTTTTTTTTTTTTTTTCTGAAGGTACTAAATCTAACAAGCCAGTTGTATCTCTAGAGTGGATTTGAGGGAGTGATGAATACTTGCTCAGTCAGCAGAGTTTTAAATCAATCCTGGTGTTCTGTAAAAGCAGGAGTACCTTGTCAGGTTTGAAAATGTTAATGGACTAGCTGGCAAGCATGACTTGAATTAGAATTTGAAACTTCAATTTCCCTATGCTTATAAATTTAGATTTTTTTTTTTTTTTTCTTTCTGAAAAGTAACTCACATAAATTGTCTGGTAAGCCAGACCAAGTGTTTTACAATGCAGATCTATGATGCCTAAACTAAAGTGAAGGCAGGAAGTGAGAAAAGTAGGTGAACGACACTAAGACTGCAGTGAATTCAAGTGGGCCTTAAATTTGTAACACCGTACATCCTTCTGTGCTGCTTTAGTGCTACTTGATATTTATCAGCCTGGGAATTTTCCTTCCAAACCTGTGGCAGTATTCATTCTCTCTGCTGTGTAAGAGGAATGGCAAACTCTAAAATCAGTGCATGTCTTAACACTCTGATACTGAAATACTCAGTGTTGTTTTGATGTCTGCATTTTGGAAATAAATTTAAAAAATCCAAGAACAAAAGACCCACATGGACATTTTCAAAGCTAAAGAAAGTTCTTTATGCTGATAAACTGAGTCAGTCAGTTTGTTTAATTTATCAAGACGACAACTGAGATGAAGTTTGATTGCTATTATGCGAATAGTTTATCATTGACAAAAAGGAGAGCTGGCAAAGGGGCCTCTTAATTTTTCAGGGAAGAGCATGACATATTTTGATTTATGGACAAATTCTAATGAGATACTAGGCCCAAATGTTTAATCCACCAGAGCAGCCCAATGAGGCAAAGGGCAAGTTTAGTGTTTCTTGGTGCCATCTTACCATATCAAACTCCTGGAAACCATACTTGAGGATGCTGAAAGTAAAACTAAGTGCAATAGAGGGCTGACTATTTGTATTACTCTGATATATTTGACTGGAAAGTCTTTGCCTTTAAAAAGTGTAAATGAACATGTAAACTTAAGGCACTGGGCTAGAAGTGTCTGTATCATCTGTAAACATATACTAAGCTTGATATGATGTTTAACTAAAAAGAAACAAACCCAAAAAAAACCCAACAAAAAAGCATTGTAACTGGCTTTCTTGTTTCTTCCTGCTCAGTCGCAGTCAGTTCCTGCGGCATTTACAGCGATGCAGTATTTGAATGCAAAAGAATCCCAGTTATCAGAGAACCATCTAAAATTCCTCAGAGATTTCCCAAATTTGGCTACTGCACAGAGAGTTCTTCTCTACAGGAGTCTCCATAGCCATGCAGAAGGTGTTAAAAACTACACAATGTCTTTTCAATTTGGAAAAGGAAAAATGTAAAGATAAAGTTTGGTAATGCATTCAAACTTTCTAAAAAGTCATGAATGTTCTTACTATTAGGTCACTACTTACATTTATGGAAAACTTTTAGAGGGAAAACCCTACTTATATGTTCTACTTGAGGGAAAAGTACATTGCTGATAACTGTTGTTAAAATTTCATTCAAAAAACTCACACCAATTCATACTACTGAGGAGAAAAACAATGAATTCTGAACAGCAGACAGCGTTGCTCTTTTCACTGAAGGTGTTAATTCATGCTCCCAAAGACTACCAATACGAAGTATGAATCGAATCGTCACTCTTGGCTACTAGTTTTGACTCCCCGCCTTTGGAAAGTTCCTAGCCACTTCATTCCTATTTTCCAGTGATATTGCTGAGACATTTTCCTTCACAGATGTTACCCCTTATTTGAGTATCACAAAAGGCTCTTGCCAGATGAAATTTGTTACCATTGGATCAGCAGTGTTTTGCAAGACAAAGAAAGAAAATAGTGGAGGGGTTAACAAAAAAAAAAAAAAAACAAACCACCTAAACCAAAAATAAACAGAAACCCAGCCCCTCCCAAACTGTACAAATAAATGTAAACGTACCAGGCTAGGAAGGTTATCTCTGTCATATGTATGTTTATAGATTTATTCAAACTTTGAATTACTTCTGAAATTTTCTTGAAAAGGTATATAACGCTGTGTGTCTCATCCAAAATCACCAATAGGAGAGGTGTACATGGGTGTTCATCTCCATGACTTTTTTTATTTGGCAGGGTGGGAGAGATGCTAATTTTTTGCCAATATAGCAGCCAAATTTCTTTAAATCTTGTAGGAGCTTCCCCTAAGAAAAAACACCTGCAGTACTATAGCATCATAAATATCAAAAGAACTTCCTTGTTTCTCCAATTTACATTTTATGCTCAGCCTCCTTCTAAAGAGGTAGCAGCCCACTGTAGTTCACTTAAAATTATCAAAAATTATTCGTTACATCATCTCTCCTCACTAACATAACACTAACACTTCACCACCAGTGGCATAGATCAACAGCATTCCTGGATACCTTCCTAGGGGAGCTTTAAGTTCTTTGATTAATATGGTGTTGCAAAGAGAAATGTATTTGCAACTTCAGTTTTTGTGCGTGCCCTTTGACTATGCTTGGACTATGTTACAGTTAAATAAATAACTGTATTAATTTCAACAGTTTTCCTACTAAGAAGCTAAGGTTTCATCAGAACACTCCACCCAAGCAGACTTACACAAGCCACTTCTCTTCACAGATCTTATCCCCTGTGATTACACAAACAAAATGAAGTGATAGCACTGCATCAGTAACCCTTCACCTGACCACTCTGAGTGCTTGCAGCATGCAGACTTCCGAAAATGAGTGGGTGGAAAAGTGGTAAGGCTATCTGTTCTCTAAGGATAAGCTTCAAAGACGCCAAAATCATTCTTTTGTGTTGTTACTGAACTGCAGGAGGTGTTTCGGAGGCTGCAACATTGGTGGTTGGTTCTGTAATAATTTGAGATCTTGTGACCTTATTCAGTAATGTCCAGTGACTGAAATAGTGCAGTCAATTTTTAAAGTTTTTTTGAAGGTTTTCATGGGTTGTTTGTTTGGTTGGTTTTTTTTAATTATTCAGAGTCATAGACTCACAGAATGGTTTGGGTTGGAAGGGACCTTAAAGACCACCTAGTACCAGCCCCCCTGCCATGGGCAGGGACACCTTACACCAGACCAGGTTGCTCCAAGCCCCATCCAGCCTGGCCTTGAACACTGCCAGGGAGGGGGCAGCCACAGCTTCTCTGGGCAACCTGTGCCAATGCCTCACCACCCTCAGTCTGTTCTCCTGAAGTCCAGGGCAGTGAGCTCACTCTGCACTTACTGTTTCATCTGGAAATATTTACACCTGATGTTCTGCAAGGGCTTTATTTGGATTATTTTACTGCATGTTTCCTTAGTAAGGGAGTAGTATGCATATCAGGAAAACATGGGTTTAGTTTTATTAATAATTGGTTTAATAAATAATGTATAAAAATCCATGTCAATTGGAAAATCACTACTTGAAGATGCTCTAATGAAGTCCTGAAACAGTCGTCATCTTTCTGCTTTCCTGAAATGGCATAAAAATCTCCCGTATTTTAAAGGGAGCATAAGGATACTAATGAACACTGTGGTTGTTGGTATATGCAAAACCTCTTTCTCCCCCTGCACTGCTGCCCCCCCTTCCTCAAGCGGCTTAAAATTTCCAATTATGTAGAAAGGAGATAAATTGGTTCTGAGCTGAGATTGAAGGCGCAATCATTTTCTGTTTCCTTACTGAAGTCCGGTAAGTTGTTTTGTTGGGGTTTGTTTTGGGTTTTTTGAGTCTTTAGCTAAGTGAACTGGAAACAAGAAAAATATTGCCTCTTTCACCACTGCTGTACATATTAAACCATCTTTTTTGATTTATGTCACTTAATTGCTAATGATGAAATACTTCACAAAACTGCAGAAGATGTCTTGTTATGAGTAAAAAAAAAAAAAAGTGTCCTGATTTAATAGCTCCTAAAGGAATTACTTTAGCAAGTTGAATTAAAGGAATAGCAGATGTCAAAAAAAAAAAAAAGTGCCTCTTTGCTTTGCAGCATGGGAAAGTAGAAATTCTGCTGTTGCCACTTATAAGTGTTTGTCAAAAAGCAAAGTACTTGCTTAGATTCATGAGTTCTGTTCAGAAATCGAAAATGTTTTTCTTGACAGTCTCCTTGGTAGCTTCATGTCACCTTGAAATCAAAGTATAACTTTGCTCAACAGCTTGCTTTCATGTTTTCCCACAACCTAATGTCGTCTATGCTGGTTGGATGCAACTTATTTGTCTTGGTTTGAAAGACAGGTGTCTGCGGAGGAAGGCAGGAGCCTCCCTTGAAATGGAAAATGCAACCCCCTTCCCTCCAAATTATTATAATTTTGAAATTAAGGGGCTTTCAGTCAAAGATATGGGGAATAGGAATAACAGTTCTTTACTAATATATATATATAAAAAACAAGGCAGAAAAAAACCCCCACTGGTTTACACTGACAGAGTCAGAAATACAACCTGACACCCAGTTAGGGTGGCAGTAGCAGTCCAATAAGATGGTGGCTGCAGTCCTCCTGAAGTGATGGATGTAGTTCTGTTGAAGCAGCGATCTTGTAAAAGGGTCTAGTCTTCCTCGGAAGGGTCCAGTGGCAGGTATGTAGCTCTTGTCCTCTGGAACACCAGTGGGAAAAAAAACTCCTCTGGGAATCCAGTGGAAGAAAGCTGCTAGCGTGTTCGAGATCCCAGTTTATATTTAGCCTGGAATGCTATTCCTTATGCTTAACAGTTCTAGCTGGAATGGGCCATTTACAAGATTACTCACCCAAAAGTCTGAACACCCATCCTCTAGGACAGAAAGGAGCCCATGGCAATGGTCCCTAAGGAAGGCCTGTACATGAAGTGCCAGGAGCAACAACAGTGGTGTAGGAACAAGCAGTCAGGAGCGCAGCTTGTTTTTTCCGAGTATCCTGTGCTTTAGTAGGGATCCCGGCACAGGATGAGGGCATCCTGCCTTCTCAGTGACTGGATGCACCAATTCACGTGCAGCAACACAAGCTGCAGAGAGCTTTGGCATGAATGAACTCCTGCAATACATGTAACAGATCTTTAGTTGTCTGGTGCAGGATGATTTATAAGTGCGTGGTAAACAAACAAAAGCATTTTACCATCATTTTAAAAAAGAAATTGAGATAGCACAGGGAGATCTTGCATGTTCAGACGATCAAAAAAATGCCTCCTGGATGAAACAAAATCCTGTAGTGATGGCTGTAAAATCCCTTGGCACTACCAGTTTTTGAAGCATTTCACTTTAATTTGCACTTACGCTACTGGACATTTTGAGTATTTCTATTATTTTGTTTTCATTTTTTTTTTAATCTGGCCCTATGCTATTGTATACTTTTAAGATCTTATGCACTGGGATGAAATTGTGCCCTTTCCTTACGCTTAGAGTGCATGTATCCCATTGTTCACTTTCAAGTGTTACTGGTGCTGAGCCTGTTTGCAGCGAGGCATGTTTTTTCCCACAGATGATGGGCTCCTGTTGTTCCAGACATCTCTCAAATGTTCAGTGGGATGATGAGACAAACACCTGTTTGTTTCCACAATTTGTATAATCTGGACCATTTTTGCAGATGGTGCACTACATGATTCTTTGAGGTATGTGCTAAATCGGCATGAATGACTAGGAAGGAATGCTGGAAAAAATATAGAGATTAAAACTTGCAGCAGTTTCTGCTCCCATCAATTTTTTAAACCTGATTAGGTGAGGGAGAGCAGAGAAGGGGAGGGGGAAAGGGAAGATTTCAAGATTGCAAATGTTCCTGGGCTGCTAATGTGCCATTTCAGCTACAAAAGAAGTCTTCTACAATACAGAAATGAAGCGGTTGCCACTTTATTGTTTTTGGCAGGAGTTGGTGGTTCATCATTTGGACACATCAGGTACTTTCTTTGCGACTATCATATCACTTAAAATGACAATGTTTCAAATGGTGACAAGATGACAAAGTACTCATCTGTGGTGGACATCTAGCATGGGGAGAGAGATTCAGCCAGGCTGTCTTGAAAAGGGAATTGGAAGAGCACTTGGCTTTCAGTTTATTTATTTACTGTGCTTTACCTTCGCTGATTCACAACAAGGGAACTCGGAGCTGTGCATACTATCTTGAAATGTCTAATTTGTGTTTGGGGTATTGTATCCAAAGTGTTCTCTCTTTGAAGTCTTAGTTATACAACATTGTTCACCTCTTTGAAAATGGAGCTAAAATCAAACCTAGTGCAGTTGCTGTGGTTGGGGTATTTATGTCCATCCACGTGGTAAGGAAAAAAATCTTGCAGGTAAAACTCAACTTGGCTGGTTTAAATTGTCACAATTGCTTTTGTGACTCTTTAGTAGCAGAGAACACATAGCTTGCATTTCAGAGAGAGGTGCTCTGCTGATCTTTCCCAACCCAAGAAATTCCTTGATATGCACTGTAGCTGCATTGTGACAGAAGCACAGTACGGGTTGGTCAGCACTGATGGCTAATGGTAGGAAAGTGCCCTGTGGCTGCAAATTCACTGCTGCCATCCCTGTGATGGGAGCCAGGGTGAAATTCTGTAATTCCACACAAATTTTCTCCTGAGGGATTGAGTGGAATTTTGAGGATGGGAGTGAAGACAGATTGTGTGGTCACAAAAAAAAAAAAAGGAGTTGTTTTCTGTAGAAAAAGTGTATATTACTAATGGATTGATTAAATAAAGTCTAGCTGTGTTCAGTTTGGACTTCTCACATATTATTTTTGTCGATTAACTTGTATTTCTAAACAAAATAGACTGCTGGGCCCCAAAATCGAAGGCTCACACCACTTTGAAACAACGTGTTAAAACCTGCCCCCCAAAAATCTGTGCTGCAGGAATCTCAGATTTTCCAAGTAACATTTCAAAAACTGTTTCAATAGTCAGGCTAGTGTGACTGGTTAGTGATGCACTTTTGAGATTTAGAGTCTGATTTTTTTGCTTCTACATTCCAGCCTATGGTTTAATCTTCTGTGGAGATGTGCTGAACAGAACAGCTGGCCTGTAACTGGGAGCGATTGCTGCAGACACTTATCTCTGTAGGTGTTACTCCTGTTCTTGGCATTATTGCAGTTAAAACAGTTATAATTTTAATCTAGAATGTGTTTCTAAGACAAAAATAAGCATGTGCCACTGACGTTTTCAGTATTATTGAATTGTTTGTGTTGACTGATTTAGGTTTTTTCTTTTTTTCCCTGCTGATCTTGGGGTTGGTGATAGCATAGCAAAAGCTGTACATTGTTATTGCTTACATGCTATTTAGCAGAAGCGAGCAGGCTCTAAATGAGCTTAAAATTTCTGTTCCACTTACCATGATTGGAGTGACAAAATCTTTTATCCTAACAATGAAGAAAAAAAAATCAAAAGTATTTATAACTGTGCTCCCAAATTCTACAGTAATTCTGCAGCTTATTCAATCTTGTTACACTGGCTGCTTTTCATGCCACATGTTACTGTCGTCTTGTATCTCTGACTGCTTGTGGGCAGGTGTCCCATTTGTCAAGACAGTCATTTCCTAATTTGTGCAAAATGGAAAGCCAACCTGGGGTGATCAGACTTAATGTGAGTGGTGAAAGAGGGCTTGTACTAAGTAACAGACTGGGACTAGAAATCTGGTTTCAGTTATCTTTAGGAAATATATTTCTAGTGTGATCGCACTTAATCCATTAATCAGTCTGGGTGTGAGCTGCATCCTATCAAGATTATTAAATGCAGTTCTTTTGATTTCAGTGAACTTTAGCTTCCCCATCCACTAAGCGTGGCTCTTGCTTTCTTGTTTCTCATCCTCTTCTGTAAAACAAACAAAGCCTCATGTACATTTAAGCATCTGGGACAAATAAACTGTGTGGCTCTGGTGGCATGCTGCTAATGGTGGAGGAAAACAACCTTTTGAAGGTCAAGATACTGCAGAGCCAAACTCCAGAAAGCATCTGTCGTGCCCTGACTGCCAATCCAAAATCTGATCAATCTTGGAGAACAAACCACCACAGAAAGCACACATTAGAAGACCTCTTGCTGAAATTCACTGTGAAACTTATTTTTCTGAAAGCAGATTTAAGTACAGTGTTGGTAATAGGTCTAGCATGCTGGAATGAGACTCAGTAGAATACAGCGGGGAAAAAAAAAAAAATAGCAGGGACAGCAGAAACAGCGATGAATACATTGGTGCTTACAGCAAGGGGAATAAAGCACCTTTCAGCACCGTGGAAAGCTGGATCACTCTTTAGATGCATAATTACAAATGTTAAGTGTATGGACCTCACTTTGAAAATTTTAATGCTAGCATTTTACATTGAGTAACTTGTACTAAAGAAAAATCATAGAATACCAGGGTGGAAGGGACCTCATGCCTTGAAGACCTTAAAATAGGCAGGGGATGATGGACTCTTGCTACCATCTCAGAGCTCCTTGTATTGCAAATAAGTAAAAAAGAAGACCAGTTGGCTGGTTCACAAAGCCGAGCATATTTGAGAGTGCCTTATCATAAAAGCCCTGTCTCTTGACAAACTGTGTGTAGCAGTTGTAAAAGTATTAGATTTACCCTAGGAATTCTCTGTGTCCATAATTTTTAATTGATTTTATTGCTTGTAGGTAAAGGGGCAGAGCAGCAATCAGTAATTTGCCCTTTAGCCACATCTGTTCATGCAATCAAGCTGCTGTCCTGTGTAAATGGAAAGGCAAGCAGAACCCAAAGATGAAGCTCTGTCTGCTACTGCCTAGGACTAACTGGTGAACAGAAAAAAAAAAAAAAAAAGGTATTCGTAAAGGAATAGCAGAGTGCCACCACAGGTCTCCTCCCCTAAGATGTAACCATAAACTCGAGCGGGTCTGCTCTGTGCCTAGTCAACCATTTGGCTTTCACAGTGCTCACAGGGGCTGCCACAACTGCAATGGCTGTAGCGGGGCGTGGGGAATAATCTTCTACTACAGTGTTCAGTTTGAAATTATTTCCAGGCAGAAGCAAGCTGAATGTAGTGCACAGTACAATTCCTGCTAAGGGAAGGAGCTGGCTCAGAAAAGAAGGTGGCCGAGACCAAGAGCAACACGGCATAAGAGAAATCTGAAGTGCAGTTTTTATAAACTGTGTATTTCTTCTGCTCCTTCAGTTTATCTAGCGTACTCCATCTTTTTTAAAAAAAAAGATACTTTTTCAACTCTTGCTATTTGTATATTTATCTTTATTCAAACAATTTTTTTTTTTTTCAGCTGCACTCTCTTCTTGCCTTTCATCCATGGCAACACCGACCCTGTGCTCCTTTGCAAAATTAATACAGTCCTTTGCACAACATATTCTCCATGCAAAGGTAGGTACAACTCCACAGCAATTGTTACAAATGGTTATTTATTGTTTGTCTGATGATATGATAGTTCTTAGCAGTGGATTATTAAGATGGTGTTTATTAGCCATGGCAAGTGGTGACGTGTAAGTTTTGCCACAAGGCGGCCTTAAAATCCTCAAATAATGCACCGCTTTAATCACACTTTCTCTTTTTTTAAGTAGCTATTATTTATCAGCCATTCTTCTTTTTCTTCCTCTTGCTTTCTCAGATGAGCAAAGGTCTTTGATGCTTCCATTTGCTCACTCTGTGACTAGATCAAATAAAACAAAATCCATGGGGCTTTTAAACAGGAGGAACAGTGAAAGATTACAGGCAGACAGAAAGGACATACATTTGTCTGTTGGTCTACTGGTCTGGTTTTGATGTTGACATTTGTGAGTATAAAAGCATTACAGAGATGTAGCAGTGGTGGTTTTTAGCATTGTGCTGCAAAAAATAGCCAACTTCAATCTTCCTGCTTGGCTTACAGCTATGTAATATTCCTTTTGACCCCTGACACCTTCACCTAGGCTCCCCTTCTGCTAGCTTCTCAATTATGGCCTCTGTTCTCGCAGAAGCAATCACTGGAGCAGCAGTAAGCTGAACACAACTACTGCTTTAGCTACTACCCGAGTACATCATGTTGCAATTCATTGGGATTTTTACGTTACATTTTTTTGCGTATTTGAGAGTGCTTTGGCTCTTTTTAGGGGAGCTAATTTGGTCTTTTCTGTACCATATCTCAATGTGCTAATGCCATTATGCTGATGTGACTTAGACATAGCATTCTTTTTCATCCCATTTAAAATTAACTGTTTGGTATGATTGCTTAGCTTACTGTGGCACAACTCTGCGAATCACTGGTTTGTTTAGCTTTGCTGTACAGTAAAGTTAGCAAAGCACCACAAAGCAAAGTACCTTAGAACACTGCTTCTAAACCATACCTTACATACGTACACATATACCAATGAATTTGTGACATCTCTGAACATTTCTGCTCAGTTAGTAGATGAAAAAAAAAAAGTTATTTTTGTACTAAATACCATTATAAGAGAATGTCTTGCAGTAAATTTCTAGTTATCAAGAAGCCGTAATCTGTACTGAGAAGGGTTCTTTGTCTTTAAAGGTTCCATAATCTAAGGAGATTCTTGAGTGGCAGTCTAGATACGAGAAATGTTATTTGAATTAAGCACAGTTTATATGCCTATCCATTTTGATAGTACTTTCCAGAGGCTCTATTTAAGTTTTAGGCTTTCTCTATAAGAGCACACGCAATAAAAATGTTGCTGCCGCCAGCCTGTATGCCTGAAAGCTAATTTTTTTTTTTTTGGTCCTAACTTTATCAGTTTCTTTATTAAAAGATATTAACTCTCTTCACGAACTTCTCTCACAGAGAGAAGAAAAATAACCCTGCTCCAAAGAAAGTCAGCTATATTTAATAATTAAAACAAATCTGTGTAAGAAAAGACATAAGGCACCTACAAGAAAATCCTGGGGAGTAGCAGGCTATAAAAGCTACAATTTTCTAGCCATTCTGAAAGTGGCTTTTGTTTTTCATAGTAGAATTGAGTTTAAAGGAAAAGTTCTAAGTGGCAAATTTACTGAATATTAGTCAGACTTTGTATCTTTTTCTGCTGAATACCAAACAGATTCAAGACTAAATGGTAAACAGTACTCAGCTGAGGACTCTTACTTCTCTCAGAGGCACTGGTCACTGAAGCAAGGTGAGATCAGCAAGTGTCAGCAGCTTCTAAGCGATTGTGAGATTGCAAGTTAAGTTACTGCGTCGTGCTTGCTGCAGCTGACTGTTCATTACTGTGGGTAAACAAGAACCACAAAATATAGCAAGAAATCTTTCGATACAGTGGTTTTAAAAGTGCCTGCGTAGGGCTGCTTTTCAGTAAGGCAGGAAAAGAAGCTGGAGCAGTAGGAGATGGCTTATCTTTACTGCAGTGGCTTAGCGTACTGCAGAGTGCTAAAACCAGTTTCTTCTGTACTTTGGGCTCTCCCATTAAAGAGAAGCTGCCACTCATGTGACTTGAGCTCCTCAGGAAAATAAAGGGTTATGTGTGTGACCAGGCCAAGATTTGGATTAGCTCTCCAGAGGCAGGGGATTAGTGCACTAGGCAAAAATAATACCCTTAAAGGTGGAAGGCTTTAAGGTTTTCAACCATACATATTTATAAACTGGCTCAGAAAGGTTTGGTTAACAAGATAAGCTGTCGGCAACGGTCTCTTCAACCTAAGGTTATTTATTTCCTGAAGAAGAAAACCTTACCAAAAACCTGCACAGTCAAATTAAACTACACATTTTCAGCTTCAGAGGTTGTATTTTACCATGTGTGTGAAATAGGTTTTACTGGAGCATGTAAAAAATTTGCAAGTGGTCTTTTTTAATCATAAAAAACAATGACATGATTTTAAAATGTTTACTTTAGATATAAAGCATATAGGATGAGAATCTCATGTTTCTTGCAGCTCACACACTCTTCTCCCCAGAAAAACCTCTGCAATCTACTGGGAGCCCAAGGTTTTAGGTTCTGAAATCCTTTTCACAGTGTTTGACTGGCTGAGTATTGTCCAGAGAGGTCAGGTTTCCAACTCGGAGTTTCTCTACCTTGCAAACAGAGGTAAGGATGTGACATCCCGCATCACTTGCTCCCAAGGTATGAAGCCGTTGGGCATCCAGCTGCCCAGGGCAGCCGGAGCTGCGCAGCTCCACCAAGTGTCAGAGGGTGATGGACCCAGGCTTTCCCTTTCATGGAGGATTTTGTGTATTTGACTTATTTCTGGCTCAGAATCACCAATTTTGAAACACTTGATGTCCCAAGTAGCATGACAGCGAAAACAGAGGGAACAAGGTGTTTCTCAACAGCCAGTGTTTGACTATAGTTTTGTGAAAACTAACACTCATAAAACACTTCAGTTCTGACAACTCAGTATATTCCAATGAAAAGCTTTTGCTAGGAACTTCTGGGTGGGCTGTTTTACGTATTTTTCTTTTTTTGCAGGTGTAAATTAAAAAAAAAAAAATAATTTAACCAGATAGAACTCCATGTCATATGACGTCTTCCTTTTGCCCTATGTCCAGCCCAGCTGTCTTCTCCTCCTCCAGCTTCAGCTGCTCCACAGGCTCTTTGGAATGAAATGGTCTTCAAGTGCTTTTACAGGAAATTGGTTTTTTGGCAAACTGACAGAGCTGCTTCCTCTGGAAAACACAAGTGAGGCAGGAGATGAATTATACAGGACAACGAAAAGACACTTTCTTAACTGAAAAGGGATTCAGTCTGGCATGTATCAAAGATGGCAATACATTAATGAGAGCATTTCCAAGAAAAGCCATTTTTAGCAGTGTCTGCTAAGCAGCCAAACCATAGTCGCCACCTTCTCCTTTAACTAGTAGTGTATTTCGTGGGGAAAAAAAAAAAAACCCAAAACAAAACCCCTACAAACTACAAACACCCATAACAACAGTCAGAAATTGGCAGTTTGGGTAGTAAATAAATTTTATGATCGTATTGCACAATAGAAATGCAAACATCAAGCCTTTAGGACTAGAAAAATTAGCTTGTTGGTCAGCTATCGATATGTCATTCAGCTTCCACTTAGTGAAGTTTCAAACGAATACATTATTATTACTATTTTCCAAAGAGATTTAGTATGTTCAAAATGACACTTTTATAAAAGTAATGATAGACATAAAACCTTGCTGCATTATTAATAAGAAATATAATTATCATCAACAAAGCAAAGTATAAAAAATCCCCCTCAGGTCCTACCGATTGAGCACTCTGTCTTCTGCATACTATTGACTGCTTAAATGAAGGAAACGACTGTGATGGTGAGGCTGCAGAGCAAGCAGATGATGCTCAGCTGATCCTGCAAATGAAACTAGTAGCCATAGAGACATGCAGCTCCAACAGTACGCAGCATCTGTGCTTAGAAGGTATGTATAATGAGTAAGTTGTCAGTAAATTGAACATGTTGTATCTGAGCCATGCTGAGGTCCACAAACTGTTTAAAAAATACAGTATTAGTCTCCACTTAAGCCAGCTGTGCTTTTTCTGGATTTTGCTTACTTGGTCCCTATATATTTACCAGATGCTACCAATGCAGTCCAACTTACTACCAGTTGTAGCAAGCACCGTATTTATCCATTGTTATTCTGGATGTCTTGATCCTATGCACTGAGAAATACATAAAGCAAATGCATATCCTGATTTAGATTCTTTATAAACAGAATTTTAAGCTATTTTTAATTCAGAGGGTGATTAGCACAAATAGTAGCTTACCAGGGAGTTTTAGCAATTAAAAAAAAATAAACCAAAACCAAAAAGAGAACCCCACAACAACAAAAAAAATTATAAATTTGATGTGCATTGTAGAGTATGATGTACCAGCACAATTTCTGAACATAGAAAAAAAAGTATAAGTGCAATGTTACCTTTACAACTAGGTCTCCTCTGAATATAGAAGACTTGAAAGAAGGTTACGTCTGGTTTACTGCTACTGTTTTTCTGCAGGAGACGAGGTAAATGCTAAGTGCACGTGCCGATCAGCTGTACAATGAGTGCATGGTAGGGCTGCTGCGCCTTGTTTGAGCCTTTCCCAGCGCAGCAGCTATCTGTGGGAGCTGCTTTCTGCACTGATCATCCCGAACGTGTCTTCTGTGGGACCATTAGCCTTAGTCACTACATTTAGGCAATTATGTGGAGGTATTTCTGATCAATTTTTATGAGCGTGTTCTGTGAATGCTCCTTCTGCTTATATATTGTGAAAAGCTTAATGATGCATTTTACTTCAGTCTTTCTTCTGCTGTCTGCCTCCATCCCTGCTCTCAACATTTATAAAGGCAGGGGTGTTTTTTTCACCCTCAGTGACACACTTACTGTCAATAGCAATTTTTAGAGGAACAAGCATACAAAGGTCAGGAAATTTTGTAAATATCATAATTGCCTGAAGGCTTCATTAACCTTTATAAAATAGTGGTTGCTGGATTACACAACATACGATTAAATGACCATTATCATCCAGAGCAATTAATGAAAGTAACAACCTCAAGGTTGCAAATCACACAGATGCTGCCTAATATTGGTCTCCAAGCACAAGTCTCGTTCCAGCAAATAGACTTGAAATAAGATCATCTACAAGTGACAAAGACTACTTTCTGTGGAGTGTCCAATCCAGGCAACATATTTACCTATGCTTATTAGTGCCTGACAGAACATTACGGTGAGATTGAGTGGAATAACCGTTGCCAACAACATTCTCCTCTTTCTGCAGGCATTCCAGAAATTCAAGTCTTCCAAATAATAACCCCTTGAAGTAATGAGACCCTGTCCCTTTTGTTTGAAGAGATACCAGAGAAGGGAAATCTGTATTTTCCCATAAATCTTTTCAGGAACTAAGCTGATGATCCATATTCTAGTAAACAGGCACACAGAAGTGAGGTTAAACCCTTTTTAATCTACGTCTCCAAATAATCTGTTTATCTTCAAAGAACTGAAGCTTACCTTGTACTATTAACCTAAATGGAAAAGCTTATCCAGTTTCAGCATTGTTATTCCTGACAATATTGAGTGTTTCTTTGTAAGAAACCATCTGACGCTTTTCCTTAATAAAGTGTCCTAATAAAACTTCATAAACTGATATGTTGAATTGGAAAAATACATGATTTATTAACTGAATTGTGACACAAATACAAACTAAAAAAAAAAAAAGTGATAAATATTGGAGTATATATTTACAGAGGAAACCAAAATCAAATAATGTTAAAGATAACAGATCATGTATTCAAGCTGGAAAAAGCAGAATTGCAGTTCTCTGTAATCTTAATTTAGTGCCACCCTTGTACGTAAGTATGGAAGGGTGCCATCCAAGTGATTGCAGGCTTCACTTGTTGTACACTGTTCAAAATCTCTCTGACACTGGAGCTATTAATTTTCTCATGCTTTCTTCACTCTGTGGCACTCATTGCTACAGTATCAAAGTAATTCTCAAACACGAATTCACCTCTGCAATACTATTTTATTGGTGTAGAGTTACGCTCAGGTGAAGAACAGAGATCATAACATGAAAACGTGTTATCTACTAATTTTGGATGTACCTTATGTCATGCTTTTTTGAACAACTTACAAGTTTTAAATACGAATATTTAAAGATGTACATGCCGTTGCTTCTGAACTCATATAAAGCTGTAAGTACCAAGCATAGAAAGGTTGATTTTTAGCTGGTGAAGTGTCTCAGTGCAACTGAAGAGCAGTGCCTATAAGGAGCAGAGGGTGGCTTATCATAAACTCTTTTTGTCCTGGGTTACAGTGTAAAATGTGCCAAAAGGGGAAAAAAAAAAAAAATATTCTATTACCATCTTCAGGAGCTGTTGAGACCAGGTGGGGTGGTGCTCCCTGCCTCCCCCCTCTGGACTATCTGCTGTTACTGGGCACAACAATGCCTTATCGCCTGACCCATCGATAACTTGCTCCTGGGCTATCTCCTGTTAATGGCCCATCAAGGAACTGCCTCACGACTCCCCATCCCATTGTGAGATGCTCCGCCCGGGGGGGGGGGGGGGGGGGGGGCGGGGGGGGGCGGGGGAAGGAGCCAAGCAGTCCATGCCAAATAAAACCGGAGATTTTGAACACCCTAGCAGCCTTCTTCCACTGGATTCCCAGAGGAGCTTTTCCCCCCGCTGGAGTTCCAGAGGACAAGAGCTACCTACCTACCACTGGACCTTCGGAGGAAGACCAGACTCTTTTACCTGATTGCTGCTTCCACAGAACTAAATCCATCGCTTCAGGAGGACTGCAGCCAGCATCTTATCGGACTGCTACTGCCACCCTGACAGGGTGTCAGGTTGTATTTTCTGACTCTGTCAGTGTAAACCAGTGGGTTGTTTGTTTTTCCCTGCCTTGTGTTATATATATATATATTAGTAAAGAACTGTTATTCCTATTCCCCATATCTTTGCCTGAAGGCCCGTTACTTTCAAAATTATAATAATTTGGAGGGAAGGGGGTTGCACTTTCCATTTCAAGGGAGGCTCCTGCCTTCCTCCACAGACACCTGTCTTTCAAACCAAGACACTTTTTCATGCTGAGAGTATTCCCGTAAGAAAGATGACACTTATCCATTCTACATCCTTGTTCATTTATATTCCATCTGACTCAAGGTCAGTTACACTGATGTGAATAGGAGATGTATAATCTGCATTGTACTAAAGAAAAAAAAAAACAACTTTGGGCTTTCATGGGAAATAATAACCTTTCGTATTTCTGGGTTTTGTTTCAATCCTTCCTTTACTGAGCGAAGGTGATAGTATAACAGGTGAGGGAGAGAGCACTGCAGCATGTCGGCTGCAGGATTTCGAGGCTGAGGTTATGAAACCAGACAAAGAGACTAGAGCAGGCACAAGGAAGCTGAGGGTGAGGCAGGGAGCTAGAAAAGCATGGTACTCTGAACTTGCTGAACACTGATAGTTACAGTTGTGAACTGCATTATTACTATGTAAAAGGCAATGCAGCACCTGCTCTGTGTACAGGAAAGGAAAAATGTCAAATCCTAAAAAGATACCACAGGACACTGCGCATGAAGAACGAAGACTGTCCTTGCTCTGCACTTCTGAAGTGCAAGAAAAGACTAGAAGTTTGGGATCTTTTACCTAGTGCCTTAAACTGCAAGACAAAACTAATACAGACAGTCTTGCGAAATACTCTATATTCCCATGACAGCAAACTCAAAACCTGCGTATGGGTAGTCAACCCCTGTCAAATTTTTTTTTTACACAATTTGATAGGGAAGAATGCAGATCATGCATCATATGTTCTTTCATTCCTTGACTTTATAATATATCCCTAATTTTCTGTTGTCTAGTGCATAGTTTTATAACCACATACATAGGTGATTTGCTCTAATGAGATCTTTCAGTATCTCTCTCGTTAGGTGGGTGTATACATATGAATGTTTTTTCTGGGAAGAACTCCTCTCCTTTCACCTTCTTTGGGTTGGCTTGTCTGGGTTTTGTAAAATTTTTACTTGGACTTCCTGTTTTTTTCATGGGGCTGCTTATCTAACAAAATGCCGCTTATCTGGAAAAAAGTTTAAAGTATTTAGTGAAGATTTTTATTTTTAACAGGTCTTAAATTTAACTGGAATATATTCATACCTATAAAAGCATTAGCAAAACAGCTTGCTTTTTTTTTGATTCTTTGCGAGTTTCATTAAGACATTTAGAGGGGCATTACTACCTGCTCATCTCTAAAAGCAAGAAAGGTGAACTGGTTGCGTAGCAACAGCAAATAACTAGACATTTTCAGATATTATACAATATTATAAAGAAGAAAGAAATGCAATTTGAGCCATGCTGAATATTTTATAGAAAACTTATTCCCAAGCCTACCTATAGAACAGCCATTTCCCCTAAGCATCTTCACAGCAAAGAAAGGAACCTAAAATTTGAGTTCTTGATAGCTTTGAGATCCAAAATATTTTTTATTTCCACAACTTGTTCTACAGCAGGCCAACTGCAAACCTGTCTTCAGATGAGGTACTCTAGATTTCTATGAAAATCCCTGGAATGGAATATTTTCCAGAGAAAAAGCACGCTTTATGACTTACTTTAACTGTAACTCATGTCTAGATTTGACAGCTAACTTACAGCACCTCAGATTCTGATGGATCAGTAGTATCCTACGTTCACTGGATCAAGTTAGAATTAATATTTGATAAACCAAAAATGCCATTTAGTCCTTTGTGTGCAGAACATCCAAAAATCTCCAGAATGGTACACTGGTGCTAAGTCAAAGTATCATCAGACTCTTTATGAAGTTTAATACTTGACAATTGGTTTCCACATTGTATATTTTTCTCTGTATTCTCCCATTTATCTTACCCCTTCTGATTACTGTGGTGCTTATTGTATGAAACGGGCATTTCAAACTCCCAGGGTGGCCATTTCATTTCTGTTGTCTTTTCAGGAGCAGCTATTTCTTTGTCTCTGCAGTTCTACAATTTTGGGATATCAGGAGTTTCTGATTTTTCGCTGTCTTTCTGAAGAAGCTGGTCTTTAGACCCACATTTTGAAAAGGCACTCAGACATTTTCAGTTAAGGTTGATTCTGTATTTGCCCTATTTCTGCTTTTTGTCTGCCCAGTCCTTAAACCCTCCATCAAAATTCCTGGGTTGTTATAATATCCACCATACTCATTTCAGACCATAGATGAACACAGGACAGTAATATTGATGGATTACTTTTGTATGTTTGGATTTGAATTTCTAATCTGCAAGCCATTCATGTTTTCTTCCCTTCTTTGATTAGAGAAAATGAAGGTACCCAGAAATAATCAATGTTTTATTCTGTTTTCTTTAATGAACAGGATCACACTGCAAGGCAGACTTAAGCACAAGTAAGTATTATTACTTGTATGTATTTATTTTATGGAGCTGCCATTTGGCACAGAGGGGAAGATAGGAGGGTGAAAAAAAAATGAGAAAGACATTACTTCAGTACAAGAGAAACAGTGTGAGACTGGCTTTTTTAATGTTAAAGCTGTCTGTGAGGTTCACCTTAGCATGCTCTGTGATGAGCATTTTCAGTGTTCACAAAAGCTGATGTTGTCTTGAAGTAATTAACTGGCAAAGAAGCTACTTAGTGTTATCTGGGGTATTGTAGTTATATTGCAGTGATGTCTCTGATTTAATTTTGCTTAATATAATTCCCACTTTCCTCTACCACTATAATGAGTCTTAACAAACGAATGCCTTCAATCTTTCTGGCATGAGACAGTCTCATGGAAGGAGAGTACTAAGCTAAAAATTACTCTTCCTGAATTCCCAGAAATTCCCAGCTTCAAGCCAGTTTATCGCCAGTTACCACAGTTCAACTCATGTTTAGCAGTAGCTTGTTAAAACAAGTAGCTCCAAGACAAGTTAAAGGCCATGACTATGTAAAAGAGAAAAAGTACCTCCCAAGGTGCCTATTGGGATAGGAAGCATCCAGCTCCCACGGGCTGGTTCCACTCTGGAGAGGTGTAGCAAGCCCACGTGTCCCTGTGGCTGGTGACAAACCAGGCGGGCAAGGCGAGGGGGCGGGCTTGTGCTCTGCCTAGCTGTTAGGCCCACCTGGGGGCTACTCTGGGTGTGTGCCCGAGAGAGTCAAAGTGACCGCTAATGCAATAAGATACAACTAATCCTACGGACAGTGACTTGACTGTATGTTCTTAATCTCTGTTGGTCTTGATCTATTAGAAATAGAGAGATAAAAAGAAAGAACAGGATAACTGTCAGACTTCACACAATTTTTTAATCACAACTCAAAAGCTTACCATTTTTCTGCTGAATATCTATGTGCTCCCATTAACAAATTACAGGAAAATCTGTCACACTGAAATTATTTCCATAGTTTACCAAAAAAATTCTCATAAAAAATTCTTATGAAATCTCAGAAACAAATGTTTGTAGCTTACTGTAAAATACTGTTGTAATTGTTATTGATATTTGCAGTCTAGGAGCCGTGACAGAGGATTTATTATGCCCCCAGTTTCTAGAGCTATGAATCAGTAAAGTAATTTTGCTGAACTTCCACTGACTAAATGTTAAACAAGGAAGCTATTTAACTGCTCAAATAAGCAAATGTTCCTCAGTTACCTGCAGCCACACCACAAATACCTGATGTAAGTTCTGAGTAAACGGTTCTGGAAGTGATCTTAT
Source organism: Leptosomus discolor (assembly GCF_034619465.1). NCBI lineage: Eukaryota > Metazoa > Chordata > Aves > Leptosomiformes > Leptosomidae > Leptosomus > Leptosomus discolor. The sequence continues at coordinate 36,851,025 of NC_141395.1, read as the reverse complement.
AAACTTGTGTCTATATCTGAAATCACTTCAGTATGGAAACTCTGAGGGTGTAGGGTATTAGAGGTGGCTTTCATCAATGTAAGCAATGTAACAATGTAATATGAGATTGTAATATCTCAATAAACAGATCACATTCATTATAACAGTGAAAGTATTTGGGGGAGAATGTCTGGTAGAAATTTTCACTTAAAGATAAGATTTTATCATGATGTTGGGTGTTTTTTAAAAAAATTGACTTTGCAAATCAGAGTAGTTTTCACTTTCTTTTGTGCATCATGAAGAATGTCTCAGACATAGCTAAGGCTGTATTTCCTTTGGGTCTAGATCAGTGTGACATGATCACAGAATCATCATCATAGAATGGCTGGGGTTGGAAGGGACCTTAAAAGATTGTGGTCATGAGATGGAGAACTTAAACATTTTAACAGACTGTTTTCCAAGTGCTGGTAAAATCCTTTTTGTCCCTCCCTCCCTCCCTCCCTCCCTCCTTTTTCAGAAGAATGTCTGTCTCTGCTAACCTATGAGAAGACAAAAATCAGAGACTCACTTAAAAAGACTGCCTGCCCCTTCACAGCATCCAGCTCGTTTTTACGATGTTATGTCCTGCATTGTTCAATTGCTTGTATTTACCTCTATGCAATCTAATTTTCTATACCAAGTCCAAATGTCAGTGCTTCCCTCTCCTTCTTTCTCCTTCAAAGTTCACACCTGGATCATTCTGTAATTGCAACCTGTCACTCCGTAAGTAGATTTGATAACAAATACTAATTTTAAGTGAAGCAGATGAAGGGCTGGAAAACAGGTCAGTTTCACAACTCAAAGATAAAAACAAATATTACATCAGCACTGAAAAAAGTAACTACTGCACTAGAAACGGTTTTTCTTCTCATTGTAACAGCCTTGCCTCTTTCTCCGCAGTGTGCCGTACAGCATGCATTTCAGTCACCTGTTCCTGGTTTTCACATTACTTTTATCATTACATAAAGGGACAGCATACCAGCTGTTACAAAGCACTTAAAAACAGGTATCTTCTGATTTACAATTTTTCTGTTCACTTCTTCATAACACAAAATGCCTGTACAATGTGATCAAGGGATTTAAAATTTGCCAGAAACTGGGCCTCAGAAAACCCATATGTCTTGTTAAATGTACTCCTCTAAACCATTAGAAGTAGTGAATCAAAAAAGGCACACAGAAGGAGGAAAGTTCCTCTAGTAACACTGTGCAGATGTTCCTCTCTCTGACCTTATTGCTAGAGCTACCTGTAAGGCAAATGACAGCAAAACATGGGCTTACCTGCCCTGGTTCCTGCATCATCCACTTGATCTGCTACTTGTGAACAGTTCTTTCCCTGCCTTCTTACAGACTCCTTTCAGGTACTGGAAGGCCACTCTAAGGCCACCCCTCGGTGCCTTCTCTTCTCCAGGCTGAACAACCCCAAACTCTCCCAGACTGTCCTCACAGGGTAGGTGCTCCAGCCCTCATTGTTCCCGCACAAACCTGTACACAATATTACATGTTCTCCTTCATTTTCTTCTTAAGAACTACATCCCACCTAGTAGTATCCATGTGGCCTAATTAAGCTACACAAAGTCCTTATTCTCTCTGGAAGAGAGAATCTTAGCAATAATGGTCATGTGACAGATTTGACAGTAGAAATAAACAAAATTGTTCTATTCTACAACTCCTGGCACTGGTATGACAGATGACTATTCATAACTCAGCCTGCAATTCCTCGCTCTTAACTGTTATGTTTTTGCAATATAATCTACACCCAATTTTATTTTTTTTTTCCAGAAAAGCCAGCTCCCTTTCAGCTATCCTTTTTATTGAAAAAAACCCCAACAGTTTCAGAATATTGCCTTTTTTTTTTTTCTTTTCCCATAGGGTTACCTGTTACGTCTGTGGGACCTCTCAAGTTTGGGTTTGTTGGTGGTTGGGTGGTTGGTTTGTTTTTTTCCCGAAAATGCTTCATCAAGGCTACCGTAAAACCAGAAATGAAAGAATGTCTGTCAGGGTAGATACCTAGCTGACCAAATAAAGTGCTCTTTAGTGATACAATACAGTCTTTTTGCGGTGTTGCCAATCCCTGACTGGCCCATGAAGACCTGAAGGTAAAGATACATGACTTGATTCTTTCAGACTACAGAAGACTACTCCTTACTCCTGCAAAGCTAATCTCCCTACTGCCCATTCTAAAATGGTTTCACAATGTATAAGTCTTAATTAATGTACATTTCTTTCTAAGTGAGGAAGGAAAAAGAAGCAGATATTCAACAGAAGGCTGTACTGAATATATCTTCCTCGTATTCTCTTCCTGGAGGATATGATATTTAACAGTTCCTTTTTTTACCAGAGGATAATTAATGTGCATAGAAGGAAATGGAATAAAAAACCACAAAAAAAAAAGTAAGCAGTGGACAATTGAACTGTCAAGCTAATATACCATGCTCATCTGACTGAAACAAACAGGCATTAAAATACCTGGGCAGCTTCTCTATGTGAAAGTTTGTAAAGGGAGGAGAAAATGATCCCACATGTATCTATTACCATGATGACAGAAACAGTAATGAAAAGGGAAAGTATTACCATCTCCTTTATGGCCTGTGTACCTTCATTCCGATCATACCTGTTTCAGTTATACAACTGTACCTCAGTCTCTGCTCAGACAGACAGAAAGGAACATGGGGAATAGAACACTGCTCCACAAGAAACCCAGGAACAACGGATCGATTTAAACATCTGCACAGGATTTGGCTCACCATCCACAGAAGCACAGATTTCAAATAGTGGCTCAGGGAATTCCTGAATTTTGACAAGGCTTAATGCATACTCAAAACCTCACGCTTTATTTATCAACAGTGAGGCGATCTCTACCATCGGCGCAGAGTGGAGAGAAACAGATTGGTTTCTTAGCACACAAATAGGGAGGGAGGGCTCAACGTGATCTACTCTGGCTGCTGCTACTTCTGGCTGCTGCTGCCAGCTTCAGTCGCTGCTGGCAGGCTACAAGTGCTCCACAGACTCTAGTTCCCACTCCTAGGGATCAGTCTCACAGGACACATACACTTACTTCCTTGTTGTAACATTTCATGTTACAACATGTTGATTTTTAGATGCTGTTAACATGAAATAAACCACCATCAACCCTCCCCAAAAGATATGCACAAGCAAAAGAAGCATGAAGTGCACTACAGAGCGGCAAATACCCCAAAGCATTACTGTGCTATCTTCTTGCCACTAAAAGCAGCCAAAATAGGCTCTGTTTTACATGAAAGGTTCATTCCAGACCTTTGGAAATAAAGATAGTATACTGAATTTCTTTAAATCACGTCTAGGGCAAAACTTTTTTTTTTTTTTCCCTTCAGTGACCCTCGCTTGGCATGAACTGTCAACACGACCAGTTGCTTTATCATTTTTGTCATATCCTACTCAAGTAAAAAGTAAGAAAATGTCAGTAAGTCTGAAAGAACACATTTTTGCCAAAAAATGACAAGATTTTCTTTTACTATAATTAACCAAATAACTATTTGGACAGTGCACACTCTATAGGAGTAGAGTTAATGTTGTGGTACAGTTAGGGTATGACAATTTTGCGCTATTTTTACTCACAACCATGCAGGGTTTGTCTGTCCGCGACAGAGCAGTATGCTTTGCTTGTTTCTGCCAATTCCTTATTCATTTTGTGCATCTGTTTCATCATACGTGTCCTGGTCGCTGTGGAAAAGACAGGTTTTGACAGACAAGAAAACTGGGCACACACTGGACAACAGTCACATGTATTTTTCGTAAATCAGTTTTACAAGGTGCATAGAGATCCATTCAGCACTAGAGCTCCTACATATGAAGTCCAATCTGGGTAACACAGTCAAAATTCTTCTTTAATAAAGAGATCAAATAACAAGTAAAAAAAAAAAAAAAAAAAAAAAAGAGCATTAAAACATACTGAGGGATTTTGGGGGGGGATGGGGGGGGTGGGGGTGGGAAACAGCAGTCTGAGATCCAGTACTGAATAGCTATCAAACGATATTGATTGTTACTTTGCTCATAGCTAAATGCTAGATAAAGAAATGCAGACTGATACAGTTAATGAGCATAAAATTCAAGCATCCCTCTGCACCACGTGGTGTGGAAGATGCTAGCACGAGAACATTATTTCTTTCCTGTTTCTTCTTTTCCCTAATGCTATTCTGCTAACAAGGAACAATGCGTATGTGTGCATGAGAGATACTTGCATGAGGAAACAGCCATCTCGGAGGGCAGACATGTGAAAGAGGTGAATGGATATTGCTGAAAGCAGAGATCAGGTCAGGCAGACAACGGTCAATTCTGAACTGTGTTAACTAACAGGTCTATGAATTTAGAAGAACTGTCTTGGAAAATACATACACATATGATAATGCCCCTATGAACAACAGTTGCTTAAGCCTAAAACAAAACAAGCTTTGGTACTCTAGCTTGCCCACAGACTCTAGTTTGTCTCTCCGCTGACCGCTGCCAGAGTCAAAACGTCCTGTCTGTGCACAATCCAACAATGTTTAAAAGAAAACATTCTAGAAATTCAGAATCTCAGAGTTAGGTGGACCTATAATTTTGGTGTCTTTGTCAGCATGGATATAATCATTCCGTGCAAACAGCAAGTTATTATTTAAGTTCATATTTGTTCAGTAACTTCAAACGTCTTTGTATCAAGTCAAAAAGTAATTGCTGACAAAAGAGATTCAGCCCAATTTGCTTATTGGTCACTCTAATACTGTAGAATTTTAAACTGTATGTATACTTGCTCTCTGCAGTGGAATACATTTACCATGGTCCAACACACCAGGAAAAGAAAAATATTTCTAACAATTTATGAATAAGGTATGTATGTGAGCTGCGATCCAAAGGGGTATTACAGATGGAAAAAACAGGATCTCTCAATTAGAGAAGCACTACACAATCTGTCTGATTTTCCAGTCTGTAAAGAGACATGACACACTCTTACACAACAGCATCACTGGACATCAGTGTTGGGGAGAAAAAAAAAAAAAAAAAAAAAAAAAAAAAAAAAAAAAAAAAAGACTACATTAGTTTATTAGTCTAACTGTATAACACTACTTTTCCTTTATATAAAGGTAAGTAAACATGGTAAACATGGAGTGTTCATAACAACTTGACTTTCAAACATATGACGTGGCTAAATCAGACTTACTTCTTTTGCACCAATGAGTTCCTTCAGGTAAACTGCACTGAGTTTTAAAATTAGATTAGAAAAAGCACCCTCAGGCTACAGAAAATGTCTGCCACATTTTTTAGAAAACAGTCAAAATTGAAAATTCAGCACAACCCTTTTTTCAGAGAACCTGTTTGCAGGGAAAAGATGAGCTGTCATAAGGGCTGTGAACCCTTTTGTGCTACAAATATTTTCCTCTCAGTCCCCTGGGTGAGGAGGGCAGGGGAGAGGGCAGGTACACAGGGAATTTGACTGTTCTCCTCCAGTGGCACAACTAGAGATGAGCATAAGGACAAGCTTCTTGCTTGGCAATCTATAAATTAAATGGTTCATCCAGAGGGCCTCATATTTTAGAAGAAAAGCCTGCCAACATGCAGATTAATCTGGTTCCAAGGAAGTGACAGACTGTTTAATTTGGTTTGTGTCCAAACTCAGGATGGGCAGTTCAGATAAGTAGGAGAAAGGGAAGCCAGTGCAATCAAACACCCTCCTTCTATTGGTTACTGTGTGAACTAGCTTAAGCCAGCGCATTGAGGACAGAGTCAAGCAAAAATTATTTCCTACATTATCAGACACACCTCAGGTCACTAAGACAGCCTATAGCACAAAAGGACACATTGCACATATTCAAGTCCCTTTTTGTCCAAATATGCACTAAGAGAGAAAGCTTGGCCCAAGGAGACGATGCTCCACCCTAAATATCCTTAGGCTATGATGTCTTGTGTTGCCTATAAAGAGAGAAGCACCGTTCTAAAGTGGTGACATGAGACTCCCTCTGTGACAATGGCTAGAGGGGGGCTTGGGGGTACAGCTGCAGTGGACCACAACAACAGAACCCTGTCTCACAGCCAAGTAAGCTTCCCCCCCCCACCTCTGCACAATTAAAAGTTTTAGCAGGGTTGCACAAAAGTAGTCCTTAGAGATGAGTTTGCCAACACCACCAAGCTGAGTGGTGCAGTCAACAGGCTGGAGGGAAGGGATGCCATCCAGAGGGACCTGGACAGGCTGGAGAGGTGGGTCTGTGCAAACCTCATGAGGTTCAACAAGGCCAAGTGCAAGGTCCTGCACCTGGGTCGGGGCAATCACAAGCACAGATACAGGCTGGGGGATGAGTGGATCGAGAGCAGCCCTGCAGAGAAGGGCTTGGGGGTGTAGGTAGATGAAAGACCAAATATGAGCCAGCAATATGTGCTCACAGGCCCGAAAGCCAATGGCATCTTGGGCTGCATCAAAAGCAGCGTGGCCAGCAGGTCAAGGGAGGTGATTCTCCCCCTCTGCTCTGCTCTGGTGAGACCCCACCTGCAGTGCTGTGTCCAGCTCTGGGCCCCCCAGTGTAAGAAATACATGGATCTGCTTGAGTGGGTCCAGAGGAGGCCATGGAGATGATCAGGGGGCTGCAGCACCTCCCCTGTGCGGACTGAGAGAGTTGAGGTGGTTCAGCCTGGAGAAGAGAAGGCTCTGGGGAGACCTTAGAGCAGCCTTCCAGTGCTTAAAGGGGACCTGCAGGAAAGGTGGAGAGGGACACTCTACTGTGATAGTGACAGGATGAGGGGTAATGGTTTCAAACTGAAAGAGGGGAGATTCAGATGAGATACTGGGAAGAAATTCTTCACTGTGAGGGTAGTGAGACACTGGCACAGGTTGCCCAGAGAAGCTGTGGCTGCCCCCTCCCTGGCAGTGCTCAAAGCCAGGCTGGATGGGGCTTGGAGCAACCTGGTCTGGTGGAAAGTGTCCCTGTCCATGGCAGGGAGTTGGTACTAGGTGATCTTTAAGGTCCCTTCCAACTCAAACAATTCTGTGGTTCTATAATGGGAAAAAGATTAGGAGTCAGTTTGCTCCGAGTAGCTTGCAGGGTTCTTGTTCGGTTTCATTACCATCTAAATCAACCCTAGGAAATTTATAACTTTCCTGTGCCACTGTTCTTTAACAGTGTGCACCAGGATCTTTCAGAGGAGTCAAAACCTATTTCCTTGTGCACAGATGATCTTGCAACACAAGTTGCTGTAAGCATAGCATCAACTTACACTTTGCTTCAGTACCACCTATTGACCAGTTTAGAAAAATATTCCTATTTAATAGCAGAACTTGGATACCTTAAAAACATCTATTACAAGTGTACTAGCTTTCCCCAAAGAAAAAGGCTTACTTATCTTTGTCTCTCAGAGCCACTCCTACCATTCAAAACCTCTCTGCATAGAATGAAGCAGTAAATTGTATGTACCATTTTTATGGACGTTAGCAATTTATGGCTCAGCAAGGCATTCCTCCCTCTCATCTGCTAATAAACATATCCATTTCATATAAAACGCAAGATCTTCTTGAAAACTTGACTGTGACTTCAAATTCAAGCCCACCAAAGCATCAAACTGGAAGCAAGACAATTTTCCCGGTTTGTAACATAAACTTACACATTTTAAACTCAGAAATTTTGTGATCTCATCTGACTTTCTTACATGAGACAAGATGTAGAATTAGACTAAGCAGTGCACCGAGTGCACAGCATCTGACAGAGCTACAGCAAGATAATCTAAACTGATTTAAAAACTTAAAGTCATACAAAAGGTATGATTTTCCTCCACATTTTTAAAAAGGTAAAAACAGAGTCAGAGAGATACCTTATAACCAGTCCAATTTAATCACCCTTCAGATTCCAGTCCTTGTGCCCTGTCCTCACTCTAAAGCTACGATCATGGACATCTATCCTGAATACGTGCAATCTCCATGCTCAAATTGTGACTGACATTTCTGGTTTCTGGAATAAAGTTTTGTGCTGGATTAGAGATTACGTATGATTTGTAATTAGGTTCCATACTTAATTCACATATTCATTGCTTAGACTAAATGGGAAGTGGGTGACAAACATGGAGAGAAGTCTGATTTTGGCTCATTGTATCTCCTCATACTGCTGCATACATAACTGGTGTGTAATCTGGAGTGTACCTGAAGTCAAACAGGCCTTTGAATATCTAGTTTTAGGTCCAGAAGGTGCTACAGAAGCTGGGTAATGAGAACAGTTCCCTTTCTTCAACCTGACTTGTAAAACAATCATGTTTGTAACAGAAGAGGAACACAGAACTAATGGCTTTAATTTCTGAAAAAGACAGGTTACTTTTATAAGGTACCATTTGATTTATCAGAGGAAACTGGTGTGGGGGCACTTCATAAAACCTGTAACATGAACACACATAAAAATGACAGGAGAAAAAAAAAATCTGGTAAGTTGTTAGCCTACTGCAAGTAACCAAGACCTGTGGCATTTGTAAGAAGTGGAATACAAACCCCAGTTAGCATTTTCACCCTGTGCGGTTTTTTTTTAGGTTCAACATTGAAATTAAACCGATCTCTGGGCGTGAATAATGAGACAAGTATTGTTGTAGAATGAGAAAGACGCAAGTCTCTGCACAGTTCATCATTAAACTGTATTCTGCATGGTCACTGACTGGTTATTCACACATGTTTGCAGAAAGTAAGTATAAAGTACAACTTTGGTGGATGATCAGTCTTTATGCACCACTTAAGCACATAATTTTATTTCAGAATGATACCGATTAAAACAATTCATGGGCAATCATAGTCTTGTTCTGACTGGAAGGGCAGGAGAGATGCAACCCTATCATAAAACAAAGCACATGCTACAGCGAGCAGCACTAATGTGGGCAAAAGCCTATGGGGGTGCCTATTTCCATGCCTGATTAAACACATCTTATTGGTATAATGCCTTCAAATTTAAAAAGCTTAATTTTTAAATCACCAGATAATTGTGTAATTGTGGTATCTGTATGCCCTGCGATGAATCAGAGAGAATCATTTCTAACAGTTCTGTGAAAATAAGATTGCCTGAAAGCACCCACGACAACTGTTCTTTGATGTAACTGTGGGGCTCAGAGTTTGGCCCTAAAGCATGTCAATAATGTTTGAATTGAAGATTCACCGACAGCCAGAGGCATATAGTACACATATTATGTCTAGTAGACTTTTCATTTTAAGAAGTACATAAATCACCTTCGGTCTGAGAAGCACAAGATCCCTGAAGTGTTTTCACAGGCCAGTCATGTGCTTCTGATTTCTCTGTACAGCAAGCTCCTTTGAAGGTAGTTCATGTGCATGAGCTGCAACGGCTGCTGCGTTTTGTCTGGCAAGCATGCTGCTGCTTTCAGAGGGAGATAATCCATGATGAACAGATTGGTTGGACTCTCATGAAAACATACCCAAAGCATTTTGAGTAAACGGGTGATTCTCAGTTCTCTTTTAAATATTCCTATTTCACTAAAACACAAGCCACCTGATAAATACATGTATGACAGAAGTAATTACAGTCAAATTGCTGGAAATGCCTATCAAAGCTAACGACAACCCCAAAAGATGCTGAGGAAAAAGCATCTAGATGCTACTGAATAAATACATCAAGTAAATTCAGGAGAAACAGCTGGATTTGTACAAACAGGGAGTTTGTATATTGCTCCGTACAGAGTCTCCAGGAATGAACAAAGCACAAGTAATTACAGGCAACTGAAGGTAATCTTTAATTCTTTCATTTCAGCTGTATGGAACTTGGCACAAAATTTTCAACTAGAGTCTACTGTGAGACTGCGAGCCTCCAGGCTATTAGTTCTTCTAAAGGCAAAGAAAAAGCGTGTAAGAAAAATGCAAATTCAGGCCGGTAAAAACATTTGTCATCACACACAGCATCTGTAGGAATTTTGGTACTAAGGTATGCAAACATCATAGCTCTCCATTTAGTCCAAGTAAAACCGTCTCACAGCAATACAGCTACAGGACCAGTATGTCTGATGCTGTTCAGTATTGCCGCTCCCCCACACCAAGCAGCAGCAGTCAGCCTGGGAGTCACACCATCAGTGGAAAGTCCCAGAAACACCCGCATCCAGTACTGATGAACAACCTTGGTAGAATAACACTCAAAAAGTGTAGTAGCCACTTAGACGTAAAACATCGTCGGTGCTGCACGGGCCTCCTGGATCAGCATGCCACCCTTCGGCAAGGCCTGTCTGTCTCCTGTCCTGAGCTGTAATGCCACCCCCGTCCTATCTCCACCTCAGCCTGCCACCTGGGAAGGTTTAAGCAACCTGGTTAGCACTCTTTTGCTGTGAGCAGGTTTTTCAGTGTTCCTTTACTCACTGTAAGGTTTACATACAACTGCTTAAGCCCTTTTTTTTTTTTTTTTTTTCAAAATGTGTACTGGCCTTCCTTCCCTTTACTCTTCTCAATGAAGGAATCTAGACCATCTCCTCTGCTGCCAATGACTTTTCTCCAGATGTCCTTGTCCCAGAGTCCCTAGGATGCCACATATGGATGTACAGGTTACACTTCACAAAGCAGCACACAACAATATTTGTTTTTCCAAGTATCTGTGGTAAAACACTCCGCCCTTGAAAGCACTATCTATATCCAGACCAGGCTGGAGATATGATACGGCAAAGCACGGCAAATGAAGCCATAGCATACAACAAAAACACACACAGTACAGATCTAAAGGCCTTACCAACATCACAGATCTGTGTAGGACTCATGATTTTAACTTTTTTTAGTAAATAGTTAGAAACTTTCTACCGATACCAAGTTTAAATTTATTCATGGTCAATCTATATCATTTAATTATGCACCAGTATTTTAAACCGAATAATTATTGCCTGATCTTGGTATTTGCTCCACTGATATAATGGTAAGATATTGTTGTAGTTCCTCAACTTTCATTTTGTTATCAAAACAAGCCTAGAAAAACTATTTGAAGATCTTTTCAACAGATACACTGTGCCTTCTGTAAACAGAATAGTAGCTTTTTTGTTCGTCCAGTCCAATAGAGATATATATTTTTAAGGTGACTGCTTACAGTAACCTAAATGAAAGCATACCAATGGATTTTACAGTATTTCTTTGATTATGCCACAAAACACCATGCCTGGTATGTGAAAACCACACTAGTTTTCTACAAATACGCCCAGGCTTTTATCGCTTTGTTAGCAGTCCGTCATGACATGAATTTATGCAGTACATCTTGTGATATGAGGATCCAAAGTACATTTCCTTGTGTAATTAAGTTAATCTTATTTTTGTTACACCAGTTGAAAGGCATTTATATAAAGACACAGCCCTGACCTCTTTTTTATAGCATCACTGGAAAATTTCAAACACACAGAAAAGGTCCCAAACATTAATGAATATTTTAATCACTATTAAACTCCAAATCTCCTTTTAATATCCCCTACTGTACTTCTGCCTTTTATACAGAGTTGTAAGGGGACAAAATCAAAGAGCAGATGGACTTCAAATTTACATTGCAGAGATCTACCTTGAAAAGAAAGCCTTGTGATTTTGTTACATACATTGAGAAGAGCTATTAAAATGTATGGTACTATGAGCCACTCATTACCTTCATGTCAATGTTGTGTTTATACAATAGCAAACATACTCCATTTCTGTTCAGATATTTAAACTGTGAGCTCTTTGGGTCAAGCATTATCCTTTTGCTGCCTGCTTTCACAGTGTTTAGCCCCAAGAAGACAATGACTTTGACTAGTCACAAACACCACACATCATACAGATTATCCATTAAGCATTTAGGGAGTTTTTCTTTAGCATCAAAGAAGTACCCTGACAATTTACATATTTAAAAAATCATCACCATGTTTGAACAAATAAAAAAGTAAATGTGTCTCTTACCCACCAATAACTAACAATTACTTTTTGCATGCAAATTTTCCTTAGTGATCATCCTCTAAATTACTGTGTAAACCTACCTCAGTGATACTGTTAAACACAGTTCGCCCACACTGAATAATTAGTCTCCATCATTAGGTGGTTGGCCTGAAGTTCTCACATAACACTTTACCTTACTTAGGAGTATTTAAGTATTTATATGATCTACTTTACCTTCAAAATAAATGTTTCTTACTATTTTTAAGGAAAAATCAGTAACTTCAAAAGCAAAGAATGCTGTCCTGAGCACCTGACACAATAATACACAGACTGCAAGACAAAGAACCCCCAAATTTTTGTAACTTTATGTTCCTGTATTACTCTGTGATATTAGACCTACCACTCCCCTAAGTTTTACTAAACTGGAAACAGCTAGGAAGATGAAGGAAAACAATCTCTAAACGCTAAAGAAATAGAATTACAAAGTGATGGCTGGCTCTGTGTCTCAAAGACTGAAATACAGAAATTAAGAATACCAATTTGAGCTGTCGCCAATGACAACAAACATAGGTAAAACTATTTCTCATATAACAGTATCCAATTCTTGCTTCTCTCTGGGTCTTGGACACAAAACTAAGTAACAGAATTCATGCTGTCATTATAATTAAACATTGCCTCCAAAAGCACAGATATTTCGAAGTTTTTTCTACCGCATTATTGGTAAAATGGACTTTTTAAAAGCTACGGTTTCAAAAATTAGACCATGAGAAAAAAAACAGTTTGAGATTATTTCTTTTGCAAAATTTAACGTATATATCACATAAAAGCATTAGAAATAGATACTGCAATATTCCTTAACGTCAGAAAAGGCTAGAGTGAAACACCAGCAAATTTAATGTCTTACATATAGGCGCTCCTATAATATTGTTGTTGTCTACTACATGAGACAATGAAACTAATCAAAAAACTTTACCTTAAAATAGGTAGCAATTTACACCGGAAACAAGATGAATACATATGGCAATCCTGTGCCATATGTATTATGCCATTTGAATTTATCTGGTCAAATAATATTTTAAACATTCTTGAGTTTAAGAGGAAAAAATCCTTAAATAAACCCTGAGTATATGGCACTGCAATTAATAACATGGTTATGCTTTTAATCAAGTATTGTTTGTTTGGGTTTTTTTTTAAAGCATACACAGAAGAAAACGCAAGAGGGAAAAACTATCACAAGCTGAAATGCTAAGCTTGTGTGGGCTCCTCACTGGATTCTAGAAAACCATTACCATGCAAACAAAAATGGACAGGCTTGGATACTGCCATCATTTTTATTTCTCGTACTATCTCTTCGTAAGATCTTCCCAATTACACTCAAAATATTAACATGCATAAATTGTTTTCAACTTTTTTTTTTTTTTCAATTACAGATGGTGCTAACATGTTTGAAGGATTCTCTTGCAGACTGTCTATTAAAGTCCACAGGCCAAATGACTTCAGGCACTTGAGCTTCCCAATGTGAAACTGCTGATACTGCCAAAAATTCTTACTGCCATTGTACCTTACATTCCACACAAGTTAATTACTTTATTATCTAGAGTCTAGTAACCACTCTAGATGTAACATGGAAAGACTAAAAGGAAAGATTTTTATCTTTAGGTTTCCACAAGTTACATAATGTCAACTATCCAGAATACAGGAAATACCTGAAAATGTCACTGGCCAATGGAAAACAAGAGGGAAAGACAGACAAAGCAGGTTTTGAGCTCAATTCTAGGATGATTTGAAAGTCAAGGACAAGTAAGGTGAATGTCTGCAAGTACAATGCAGATGGGATAACATACTTTGGACTTTTCTATCACATTAGAGACTTTCATTTTGTGTTAAAAATGGTCACATTACAAGGCGCTCCACATTGCCTCAGCAGCTTCCGATACTCTTATTTACAACTTTATTCAGACTGCATGAAGTTTCCACAATAGAAAAGTACAGAAAACTGGAGGGTAAAAAAGCCCCAGCCAAACATTACAGGACAGAATGAAATGTAGAATAATGGCAGGTATTTTTTCTTGATACTAATGTTTCTGATAGTCCTTACCGTGATTTCCTACATCAACAGGAACTATTAACATGTGTATTTCCAAGGTTTGCTTTGCAGTTGTCATTGCTAGAGTTCATTACCTGTGCTTTTCAGCTCTACTAGAGGGACAGATGTTGTACTGGGTATGCAGGAAAACTGCTCTTTGCTTCTTGTTGTCAGCTTCCCATCTGGTACAAGATGTTGGCAGATATGATCAGACAGTATTTTCTAGGGGAAGGCAAGAGAGTTTGGCCAAATTTCTAACAGGAAGGGTTCAGAATGTAACTAAGATGAGTCCAGAACAGCTCAGAGTGTCACTTAGTCTTATACAGGGATATATCTTGGAGAACCTGGTTCCTATTATCCCTGTATCTGTCAAGCTACTGGCAATTTTGAATTAATGTCAAAATGGAATTGCTGAGGGGTTTTTGCATTCTTAAATATTTTACTCCTTAGCGCTTCCATTATCAACATCTATAGCAAAGAGATGAGAACTATAGGTGGTATTGAAAAGTATTTTCTGAGTAAGACAATAGCGACATATATTTCACACTTAATTATTGATGTATTTGAGAACGAAAAAATATTACAGAGGTAGAAGATACTGATGAGGGGACAAGCTATTTATTTGAACAGAGTATGCCATCTGACTGTGGAAATTTTATCTGAGTTCTAACTGTGTTTAGAATTAAAGGAACTTATCTAACCTAAACGCTTATGGTTTTCTTATTATTGCCATCACCAGCAAAAACAAGGTGAAATATAAAAATTACTCAAAGACCAGAAGATTAATGCAGCATTTACTAAACACACTAACACCACCAGCCTAGTGATGCCTGTTTGTTCTCAGCACCAAACCCTCAACCTGAACCAATCAGACACTCAGTGTTGCTGTTTGTGGCAGTTTCTACATCCAGTCTCCCTGGTGGTTTTAACCAACTTACAACTTTTCATGAAGTTACAGGTGTAGTCAGATAATGGAATAAAAGACCCCAACACCTTTCTACCAACAGCTGCCAGTTTTATCAAAACTAGAAATAATGGCAGGACCCATTCCAGTAACCGACAATGGAGGGCAGCAGAGACTCCCTAACGCCCTCCATTACATGCTCTATGAAGAGAGCAGACCAGTCTGCCTTTTAGCCAGAACAGGCCACCGGCCCTGTGCTTTCCATGTTCCTACTACATATCACACCCCTCGAACCAGGCTGCACCTGCCCCTGCAGCCTTTATGGGGTGGAGAGGGAAGCTGCAAGCCAAGAGCTTTCCTTTTGCTCGGGAGCACCTAAAGCTCTCTTCTGCTGTACAAGCCATCTGTCTTGGGGCAGTTACAGTATCATTCGAGGCTACCCACCTCCCTGTCTGTCACCTGCCTCCTTTTACTTTATGTGTGGGACAAAAGTCTGCGCATATTCACCTGACTTACAGCAGCAAACATCCAGGCCTTTTTAGGATGGGCCATGTAATTTTAGAGCCGTGTGTATAAAAGGAACCAAGCAATTGCTTGGACTGCTTTTGCACTGTAGAGCACCTACCAGTCTTCTGCAAATTTTAGGCTAGACCTGATTAAAAGGGTTTGCAGTCTGTCCCCAGGATGTTAAATATAAATAGGCAGCCATTCCAAACATTATGAAATTAAACATCATCCTCCTCCATTCTGCATAATAAAACCAAATCGCTACAATTGTGTCATTAAATGCCAAACACGGCTAGTATGAAAAAATGGAGCAGCCTGAAGATTTTTTTTGGGTTCTGTCAGCAGCACATGTCTGCCTGCAACAAGGAATACCTATATCCATATGCCTTCCGTCAACCTGTATGATAAAATGCAGCACAGTCTTTGTGCTTCCAGCAAGCAGAGACAGTAAATGATATATAAAGCCCCTCTTTGTTCCGATTCATGCACAGAAGGCGTTACACAAAGAAAAATGTAACGTCTGCGTGCTGATCAGGGATATTCAACCACTGCAGCTGTGAGCTGATTTAGAAAAAGCACTGTTTTATTTTATATTTATGGATTTGAATCCAAGCTAAACGTATTTGTAAACGATGGAGGCTCAGTTGTCACTTGGCCTCCATCCACTAATGCAAGCAATATGATGGCTCAGTCTGGGCATGGCGGTGCTGTAAGCTCGCAAGCCTCACAGTAGCAGCGATTCTCCTCCTTGCCACAGCTGAATCAGCAACTGAGGGTGAACAAAGGCATCCAAACTGTTTGCTGTCATAGGTCAGCAGCAAACAGCAAACTCCCTGCAGTAACAGGTGGGACCTGAGAGAAGGCTGATTCTTCCAAGAAGGAAAAATTTGTCTTCCAAGTGACAAAGCCAAAAAACTATACAATTGTCATTTTTGCAAGGCTCAGCTTCCTGTATTCCAATGAAGGAAAACAAAAGGCCACATCAGAGTAAGGTCTCTCTTGTGCTCCTTTTTACTTTCTATTCCCTTCAACTTCCCACATTCTAGAAGAGAAAAATTCCAGACTTCTATAGAAACACATGCTGAAGGTAGAAAAACATTTTATACAAATAAATATATCAAAGGAAGTAAGTATTATTAAGCTCATCCCCAAATGAAAGGTAGAATTCATGTTCTTTAAGTCCTTTAGACAATTAGAGGAAAATCTAAAGAAAATTATGACCCACTAGATGTCTTACAGATCTAATTTACAGCAGTGTCCATAAAGTCCTTCTGGTGATACCTTACATAGTTGACTGACTTGAAAGTCTAAGTGACCAAGTTAGGTTAGAGGTTAGTTAGACCTTTTACCTATTAGTAAGTTAGACCTTACTCTTTTTAGACAGCTAAACTTAAAGTGTTATTAAACCTAAAAAAAATATGACTTTAAAAGCTTAATATCATGCTCATCAGTGAACCACTATTTGTCTTGCTCTATTTCAAATCTGACTTCAGATTATCTACAAACACACAATTTCAGAAATTAAATTCCACAACTGTTAGGCAACTGTGGCAGCAATGATCATTCCAGAATAACAACACTGAAACAGGAGATGCTATTAGCTATGTTATTACAGGGACTGTTTCCATAAAGCTCCTATAAAATCTGTACACATGGTAACCCACATTTGCAAGTGAAAACAGTTGCTGATGTGTGCAATTGTTTATTCTGAACACAGAACAGACATCTGCATGGGCAAATGGATGTGCATGCAAATTTTCTCCCCAACATACACAGACAGGTTTGATAGAAAGCCACAAAAGCTTTTTGGAATATTCCTGTTGATTTCTGAGATTTTCCCCACAGATGTTATTTCCACGCCATTGACATTACTCCATTGTTCATAAGTATCAAGGAACGGCTTAACTTTTCTTTTACTTACAGAACAGCTAAACTGGTACTGAGTCAAATCAAGCCCAAGTACACTAAGAAGGGATAAGCTCAAGAAGTAAGCTTGATCGTCACTATGTAATTAAGCATGAATTGTACCGTTACGTATTTTCTCCTGCAGTGGGTATTTGCAAGCAAAAATGAGGGATTTTTTTTTTTCTCCTTCCCCTCCACAAAATCTGTTTAACAAGAAAAGCCTCCAAACTTTTAAGATCCATGTGTATATGTTAAAGCTTTCCATTAAAAAGAAAAAAAACAACCACCCAAAACCCTTCATAAAGCTCAAACACCTTTCACAGTTACATTTTGCTGCTGATAAAGGATCAAACTAACTCAGTAAAAATAAAATATTCTGAAAAGCTTTTGAATTCTGTAATTGTGTTCATGTTGCCATGGGTTTTGTTTTGTTTAAACCCAAAGGCTCTCAATAATTAGAAAGCTTCCAGGTTGCTCGCAGGCAGAAGAGTACCACCGACTCTCTAATATCATTCAAAGAACCGACAAACATTTGATGCATCTCTGTATTACAATTTGCTACTATACAGGGCTTTTGGATCCCTTGATCTACTGTTCTGTGTGCTCTGGGGCATCTTCTGCTTAAAATACTCTTGGTCAGCACAGGGCAGCCCATCTGCGTGAAGCAGGTTCAAATTAGTGGTCTGGTCTCAAAGAAAACTGAAATGTGGCCGAACAAGCAGCAGTGACATCCGGCACTTCACCGGCTGGCTGATCAGCACAGGAATGGGCACTTATTTTGCTTTGCCAAATCCTCTCATGATTCCTTTTGAAAAACTACATTTTCCATTCTTTTGGCTCAAGCCGTTGCACTTTAGTAAGATGAGGTGTTCTTGGTTTGCTGATTGATAAGGTTTGAAGCGTGTTTAATTTGCATTCAGTTACATGTAACCTGGCAAGGGGCTAGAAGGAATAATTTATAAAGGAGATAAATTTGTATAGATTATCCAAGTGCCTACTGAGTGAGAATATAGCCGTCTATAAATATTTAGAAGGATTAAACAGCAAGAAAAAATAAATATTCTTGAAAATAACACATTTAGTAGGCCACTGAAGTGCAACTAGGAATAAAAAACAAGCAAAGAAAAAGGCTAAGAACACAGAGGAAAGGCCTGGCAGCATAATCAGGTAAAGAGAAAAAGGTCATAGCTCTGTGCCTATAACTCTATCACTCAGTCTAAGTTTATAATCTCAAACATATCATGCATTAAATATAAGACGATAGCTAACTAGTTAGGTTAATGACCTTAGTGGGTCTATGTTTCTAATTTTCAACTGAGCAGTTTGCGACATACATTGTATCTCTCTCCATTTATGCTACCCACGTTAAACTAACAATAAAACATACTCATTTTTCTTTCTCCATACTGTGTAGTGTATATATGTTTTGTCTTCGGGTTAACGTGTATTTAAGTACAGATCAAGACCAGTATCCACAAATGTCTGTTCTTCCTGTATGTTAGAAAGCTGTATCTGGTCAATGTAGCATACCAGCTCGCACCTTATTAACAGGGATGGTGCTACACTTCAAAAAACCTTTTATATTAAGAGTGTGGTGAAGATATCAGTGCATCTATGTACTGCTTTATACTCCTATCACTCTGTAGACAAACCTATATGTACATTTATATACACATATATGTACCCATACATACATACACATACATGCAATATATACACACATATACACAAGCACCTCATGCAAGGATTACATGGTCTACCCACTGCTTATCTTGGAAAAGAAAGCAAACAGGCTAGATACATTACTGTTAATATTTTGGCACAGATTCCACTCTGCCTCCCAATTCCAACAATTTAAGAGGGGAAAAAATGAATTGCTCTCATACAGAATAAATCATCGTCATAAAAAATGGTTAAGCACAATTTTGCTAGACTTTCCTACAAAATTTGCACTGCTTTTGTTGTATTTCCCCTTCTTTCCTTAATAGGGGAAGGAGGATCACCAGACAACATGACACAGCAAGTAGACATTTATCTAGTGGACCAAGCAGGAGACAGGCTGCATCAGGGAAAGCTTTACACTTGCACACATGTACAGGTACAGTGACTGGGACGCACCCCAAGCACTGCTCAGCCGGTCGGCACACAGCTGAGCCCTAGGGGAGCCCACACTCCCTCCCTGCCAGTAACAGCACCAACTTGACCCCAACACATGGCCTCCCACTGCACACCCCGTGCTCTAGCCACGTCAGACATCTCTGCGTGGCAACATCACACACGTGTGCTTCATAGTTACTCTGGGGGGTTATAGCCAGACGCTGGCACAGGTCGCCAGCCAAACCAGTCCTCACTGATACTGTGCTGCGTTTTTCAAAATGAGTGTCTCTGATATTGGACGTGCCAAAAAGATCTGCAGGCAACCCAGGCTTGCACTCAAGCCTTTCCTGATATTGCAGGAGGAACTCATCTTGTACAAGGAGACTGTTATAGCATCTCTTTGCTTTTTTTTTTTTTACATTAAAATTGTATCCCCTCAAAAAGTCATCACATAATTACTGCGCTGTATCATATCCTTACTTCTTCCCAGACTATAGAAAACATTGTACAAGGAGCACCTTTGTAGCATCTAAATAATTCCATTAGTATTACTTTAAAACTCTTCAAAATAAAAAGATAAATCTAATTACTCCTCAATTTTCCACTTCTGGATGAAAAAAGTTTGAAACAATAGGAAAAGGCTGAAAACCAGAAAGACATAATAAGCACAAGTGAACAGTGGCTATTTCTCCACAAATCCATCTCATGGGATTATTAAAGAGAGATGTTAAAAGTATGCTCTGGGAGTAAGAAGCATCTCTTCAGTCAATTAGAAGAGTAGTATTTTACTGGTGTAAGTTCTTGTCTGTTAATTATGGAGGTCTGTGTAGGGTAATTGATTAACACGACAAAATGTTTTTGGGTTGTTACTTCAGTAATTTGAGTAATGCATACTATATACAGTTTTCTTTTTAAAAATATAAAGTCTAAAATCTTTGGAGTATAGGCAAATAGCTCTGAATAATCCTAGAGAGAACATGACTTTATATTAATTGATTTGCTAAATCATGAAGTAGTTATTGCCTGTATATATTTAAAAACAATAAGATCTTAATCACTACTTTAATCTTGAAGTTCTGCTTTCTCAAGTAATAAAGACTGTAATCCTATGTGCTGTATGCCTTATCTCTTACCTCTCAAAGTGATCAGATTTCTTCTCGGAGAAGTCTGGTTTGTTTTCTTTGTTTTATGTAAGTATACCTAAAGAGAGTATCAAAGAGAAGAGGTTTTGCATATCTTTAGAAAACCTGTGACTATTTAAAATAATCCCATTGTTCTCATAAAATCATAATAATTTCCATCTTAGGTCCTCGTTATATGGAACACATCAGCTCTACTTGAAAGAAAATATTTTAATGTGAATGAGACCAAACCAATACTCTAGCATAGGTAGCCAGCTAAACTAGATGACATTTCAAATTTTCCCTCTACTGTGGGCACAGCCTGAAAAAAATATATTCATTGCTGCTGCTGCTGCGATTCATTTGTCAGCATATATTAAATTCATGAAAACATGGGAGAAGCATTCCTGGTCCAAAATGAGTTCTAGAAAGCATGACTTTATCCTCTACATTTGCTCATAGTGTCCAATCCTGTCTTTGGTTCACCTGATATTTTGACCTTATCCAATGAATTCCCACGTTATGACTTTACTAAGTAATTTACTGACAGAAGAAGTTTCAAAGACTGTTATTTGACCTTTCCAGTAAGTGGATCTAAACTAGAGTTTCAGCAATTAATGTAGTATTTAAATGTTCCACCTTCCCTTATTGATTTCTTTTCCCACTACTTCAGTACTTTTACTAATACTAGTTAATTTTTGCTTGTCTTGGAAGCTTCTCTCAAAAATCAACATAGAAGAATTTTCTGAGTTGATGCTGTGAGGTAAATTTTACAGCCAAACATTGTTACAATTTCAGTCTGATTTCAGGGAAAGACAGTTCTACAGGCTGCAACGAAGAACAGATCGTTCCATAGATCAAAGACAAAGCCCAGAAGTATACATGATGACAGCTGCAAATAAGCTAATATATTTTCAGTCTCTGCAAAGCATTGGGTTTTCTCAGCTGTGGAATGGAGTAAGAAGTTATGTGATATATATTATGTAAGTATGTTTTCAAACTCATAAAGAAAACATCTGTGTTTCAGATCACTAACACTACCACAGTAGACCAGAAAACTTCCTATTTGGTATGGACTCCATTCAATAAAAAAGGTAACAATATTTAACAGGTTCAAACCAACTTATTTAATCTAAATATTTTTAAGTGTTTCAGAAATGTGGGTTATATGCCGGCCTTTAATGGCCAAGACAACATTTTACACACTTAGAAGAGAAAAATCCTGGCTCTACTGAAGATGATGACCAACCTCCCAAGATTTTCAAAGAAAGTTGGTATTACTGACCCAAAAAAGACACAGAGACAGGCAAGGATATCACATTCTTCAATTCCTAGTCTCGTTTAACACCACTACAATAAGAACAACTTACTGGCTTTTTTATCTGTGTGTCACCAGCTAAAGCAAGAAGTTGGCCATTCCTTTGTCCCACTGAAGCACATGCTCCCATAGCACTTTTAAATTGTTAAAAAGATACTGTTGTTACCACAGCTGTTAATGTAAAAGAAGAATCCATTTAAAGATTTACTCACACTTAAAGTGCTGATTAATCTCCATCTCCCATCATGTCCAAACGAAAGAGATTAGACAAATCAGACCGGAAACCTTTAAAGATATTAGCTCAAAATCAAAATGGAAGGGAATTTTTTCCTAACATGTTTATTCTCACTCTGACACTTTTACATTAGAAATAAATCGCACATTTCTTTTCTTACATAGTACCTGGTAGATTAATGTTTTTGGAAAACAACAGCTAATCACAAAACCAGCTAATTCAGACCTAGTCCTTTTTTAAACCAGTAACTTAAATTGATCCTTTACAGGTAATCAACTATTACCATCTTACTGTAACTACACCAATCTAAGTAATCCAAAATATTATTTTAATTATTTTTTTTAGTGTATGCTTTACATTTTAATAAAGTATGTGATTTTTCTTTAAAAAGAACTACAGTCTGCTTCTGTAAAATCCATTAGCTCAGAGTAGTGTTATTTTGTACCAAAACTCCATTGTCCTGAAATTAAGAATCAAAATCTACTTGCATTAGGCAGTATAGGAAGTCAGTATTATTTCTAAGGAATCAGATGAGTTACAGAACAAAATCTCTCCCGGATTCCATAAATACCTGAATAGTCAATGGCTGGGCTTATGAACATGCTAGTTAAGGCAGACTGAAGCGTGCCCTTGCTGGCATCTACAGTATTACAGAGTAAATGACTGCCGTTATAAAGATGAGACAGCTGCGCACTTTTTGCAAATTCACTACCCATGCAATAACATAGTGAAACACAAACCTCTCATTAAAATCCTTTATGTTGGACTTCATTTTAGGATAAGAGTAACAGTTTTCCTTTGCAGTTTCTAAAAACAATATAGTACATTCCATTGAATTTTTGGTCTTCACCTTTGGAAAACACTGAATATTTCTCACAGTTTTATGACTTACAGTACCTGTGGTAGGAAATACAGACACATGATCCAGACTCTTCCTTAACTAGAAAATGACTTCACTTTCTGAGTCCTACTTTAGTCTTAGACATAGAAAACAGCAGTGAGGCAACTAAGTCCCACCCAAGCCTCTTTTACAACATTTTGTTTAGAAATTTAGATTCCATTGAATTTTCTATGATTTTTAGGTTATGTAAAACACTTGCAAGGTGAAGCTCTTGTACTCTTGGAATGAATTTTCTGAAGCATTATTTGTATTGCCACTGTGTGTTTGCTCTGGTAGCATTTTTAGTGAAGGGACTCAGAGACAAAACCAACTGATGTCAGTGGCTGAAGCTTCACTCAAAGGGAAGTGCTAATTTATCTCAGTTGATGGTTTTATTTATTCTGTGTTTTCCTATTAAAGTCATATGAGATAGACGCCTTTATTTAGAAACAGCGTTCTCCTAAAAATTCATTTTATCTAATTATTGATGTTTATCTATAAATTCTTAAAAGAATCAGCCAGCTTTTACTTTTGCAAGTAATAGCAAGCTGTTAAGAAAGCCAACTAGGTATAATAGAAGCCGTGCTTTTAAGTGAAGATAAAAGCATACTCATTTATTCAAAACCAATAGAGAGGAAATAAAATGGAATACTACAACATACCAAGTGTAATCACCATTAACATTATACATACTATCTGTGATGCTGAAATGCCCCAGTGTGGAGAGCATGTTTTCTCATAAGTGTTTAGAGGTATTTTCTGTCCACTCATGTACAAAAACTCTACTTCAAGTTAAGCCCTTCACATAATGTGCAAAAGAAAATTTTACCTAGACAATATATTTTACTCTGCTTTGAATTACTACAATTTTTTTTCAAGTAATTAACTTGTTTTCCTGTTCTGGGAATGCTCAGCTATCTTTTCATTGCATGGTCATTTTCACTATGCATTGTTTGTGACACCCATCCTACCAAGAACTCATTTTTGATTCACATCAAGCTTTAGATAAATTCTTGGGGTGATTTTTCTTCCTGAATTCACTGGGTTTCAGCCAAAAAGCATTAGTTGCTCTGTTTAAGTGGTATCACTTGCTATCTTTAGGTCATTTAAACTACTAAGAGGCAGGGGAGAAGATTCCCGAAGCTGCTATAACCCTTGGGTTTTTTTTTTTTTTTGCATATCCGTATGTGCGACAAGCCAAAAATAGTTCTGCAAAACTCAGAAATCAGCCTTTAGAGTAGTAGGGATTCCATCACAAAAAAAAATACAGGAAACAATCTTCCACTACTGATATATTTGGCAATTCAAAAGCACAAGGAAATTACCTCAGTTGTTAAGTAAACAGATAATGTTTCATGTGCAGAAGGTCACAACTAGCAGAGAGCTCCAAAAGTCTTCCTTCCTGTGCTCACCTTTCTTATTTTTGTATCATGCTTAGCTATACCTATTTTCACTTTCGCATCTCTTCGTTCAGTTTTCTCACCCCATTCAGTAGGATGGCATCGTACACTGAAGCTTCTGACCAGTCAAAACCTTTCAATTTACTGCTCCAATCACTTTTGTGTCAGATGTCTCCACCCTGCTACTTATTCCAAATCAGCTAGACTCCCTCTGCCTCAGTAAAATCCACTCATTTCTTAGGCATTGCTTTAGAGGAAGAAGCTATAAAACCTCTAGGCCTGTGCAATTTCTCCGCCTCTACAGTTCTTTCACATGATCTAGTGCAAGGTGTCCCTGCCAACAGTAGGTAGGTTGGAACTAGATGATCTTTAAGGTCCCTTCCAACCCAAACCATTCTCTGATTCCATGGTTATTGCTTCCTGAATAGTTTTGATGCTAGTAGGTCAAATTTCTATTGCCGTGTCAGAAGACCTGCTGATTTTCCTGAAGGAAAGAGAAGAAAGAGGAAGATAAAAATTATTCTCTAGACAAATAAAATATAGTCTTACTAAAAAAGCAGTGATAATGGATCCGAGTTGCCAAACTTTAGGTGCTTTTAATACACAGACAAACTTCTTGGAACTTGACTTCAAAAGGCAGATTCATACATCTTGAAAGGGGGTGCAGAAAGGCATAACATGTGAGTCTAGTGCTTTTCTGCCTCTTTTTGTATAAACCATAAGTTTTGGGTTCTTATGGAGCTTACGTCTATCTAAACAAGCAGACAGTAATTCAAGTACTAACGCACTGTGGAAGTTCAGACAAATTATTTACTGTAAACTACTTCCCGTCTTTCCAAATCTAGAAAGCATAGCACGAAATCACCGCATGAGGGTGTCAGGAGGGTAGTTGCACAAACAGATTTGTGGAACATGTGCAATAAAGCCTATTTTCATCTGTAATAACACTTCTCTTCCCTATTGTTTTCTAACTATGGCCTTAAAAACAGTAACTTAGCTAAGTATTTGCTTTCCAGGATGGGAAGATATGAACTTAAAGAAGGACAAGAAATAAATTTGGGTCAGAACTTCAGCTATTAAAAGCTACAGATTTTGTTGTACCCTTCAGCTGCTCTCGCCTGAGGGCCTTTCAGTGACCTGTCTGAATGGTCAGGCCACGCACACCAGGTTGACTTTGCACATTATGCACATCCCACAGGATTCTTTGCTCTGCAAATAGCATGCTCATTTTTCCTTCCAGTGCACTTTTCACTACAGAATTACTCATATTCCAAAAATCATGAATACATGACCAACAAGACAGGACTCGTCTTCCAGCACACGCACAAGTTCCTAGTGAGAACTAAGAACGTGATACAGAAAGTCACATTTCATGGTTAGTCTCACATTGGATGGGCCAGGGAGGTTGATGAGGCTGGCATCTGTGGCCAGGACAGAAGACACTGACAGCCAGTGCAACAAGTCATAAGACCAAGAAAACAAGCAACACAAATGCCAATATAGTATCATTTCTGTCCTGTGATTAGCCACCTTTACGAAAAAATTCTGTAGAGATTAACAAATGACAACCTGTTAACAGAATGGTAAAACAACATCTAAAAAAATTCCCTGGTTAAATGCAGATTAGTTATAGATATGTATATATATATTAACATACATAACACTACGTACGTATTTTGTGTGTAGATATTTATAAAATAAACTAACTACAGGAATATAACTTATGAAAGTCATCATATTATTGTCCACAAGCTCTTAAAACAATTTCCACTTTACACTTGGTTTTGAAGAGAAAAACAAGAGGATGGCAAGTCTTTTTGCCCAGTAATCCCTCCTCAGAAGATAAAACCATGAAGCATTATTTTTAACAGCCTGTTCTGTTATTTCACATCCAGTCACTGCTCTAATTGTGGGCAGGAATAAAGCACTGAGCTGTCAAGCTTAAACATATTCAGGAATCTTATTTTTAAAAAGTCACACAGTCCTTTGCCTTCTAGTTTTGTAAAATCACCATCATAATGCTGAGTAACACTATTAAGTAGTCCCCAGGAGATCACGGAATAACAATCTTAGTGAATTTGCATATTGTGGTTACATTTGACTTTCACATCCATTTCACAACAAGCAATGTGATCAGGAATTAGCATGAAATTCAGAGCAGTTCTCATCCCCAGAGTGCTTCTTTCATGGTATGTGCCATGAGCTAGTTATTTACAGCTCTGAGTCTCTCCAGCTCCTCAGCATGTCAGCCAGGAGACCCCAGCAGATACAGTCTGACAGACTGACTGCAGCGCACACTGCCTGAGCTCAGCACATGTCACAGCAGTCACGTTTGCAGTATTATTATTATTCAGCTTGGTTGATAAGCATTGCTATTATAACAGTATCAAGAGTAAAGCTATTTTTCCTCAAGTCATCAGAGAACAGCAATTCCCAAGTTCATCTTGAAGCACGTGCTTTCACCTGTATTCAATGCCTGTCATGTCCATAACAGAGTAGTCCAGCAACAGAGTAGTCCGCCTTGTGAATGAGGCTCAGGATGTGCTTGCCTTGGCAAAATCCATTTATTGCTTAGGAAGACTTTCAGCTTAGTCCTACCTCAGCATCACCCCTTGGCAACTTACAACAGGTGGACAACATCTTACAGAGCAACGGCCCTTAAACACGGAAGATCAGTGACTGTCCAGGACTATCCCAGGTTCCTTGCTCCCTCCTGGCCAAACGGCATATGTCTGAAGAGCAAGAAGCACACAACAGCCTTAAAGCCAGCTGGCCAACAATCATTATGCAGCCAACAGGTAAAGGCAAGAGTGGCACAGGGCTGTTGTCCCCAGTGAGTGAGTTTTCAATTACATTCTTGCACACTCTGTGGAGCAGAAACTTCCAAAAGTTATTTTAACTGTTGATTACAACAACCAAGCCTTATTTCAAGCCTCTAAAGCATGTTCCACCAGCAGCAAGTGTAAAAGACATTCTGTCCCAAATTTCTGGTGCTCCCTGTTACTATGGTGAATACCAGTACCTACTGACAGAAATAAGAGAAAACATGCCTCCTCCCCCAAACCAAAGATAACATTTTAAAAACTTTTTTTTAAAAAGACTAATTACTCTTTTATATGACTTGTGCTGTGACCAAGCTTTTGATAAAAGGTTCTAGAAATCCTGTAATAGTTTTATTTTACTTTCCCAAGCCACCTATATTTATCAAAGAAGTGAGGAGAAGCCAGTTACAGAGTAGCTAGAAGTACCAACCAAGGCTTCACTATTGTTTTTCTCTGTCTGTTTTGCAGACACACTCAGTAGTGGTCAGTTTCTGACAAAACCTTCCTTAGAAGATAGGAGAGTTAATAACTCACATCTGCAATTTTAAATTATTCAGTTACCACTTCAGTACTAACCACAGGCACAATAAACAGCAGCTAATAGAAGTCATGCATGTTTCATAAAGGGAAACTGTACCCTCTGGAGTATATTGCATTTATCTCTGAAAAGAGCGACAGTGTTTTCAAAATCACTTAAGACCAGTTTTCCTGCTATTGCTTTAATTTTCTGCAGTAAAACTTCCCACTGATTTGAACAGAAGTTTTATTCAGGTACAGGAGACAGGTTGCAATCTACTCATAAAATATTTACTTTTAAAGTCATAAGTACAGAGGAAAATTTTTTACAAAGGAGTTGGCTTTGTTTCCCCATGGCTTATGCAAGTCTCCTTTACACAGGCTGCAGATCAACAGCTGTAGCCTCATGTGTTTCATATTCCGCTGGGACATCCAAAAGATCGAGCACTATCCAAGTCAGACACATTATGAGGAACAGGGTAGCGGTCACCAGTATTACAGTGACTTTGCACACTGCAATGAAACTCTATTCTTGTTGGATGCCTGGGAGCAGTGAGACGCTCATCAAACGTTTGCACCGTTCAGCAGGAAGCTTCTCATGCTGTCTGCAGAGATTGAACATAACCAAAGTACCTTCTGCTGTTAGGAATGGAGTCTAGCACAGAAATACGGAAGAGAAATCCAGAAAACAGAAGAAAATAGGAAGGACTGAAAGTTGCATAACTAAGGACCATTTTAGGCAACTCGCTGGCAGCTAGCAATCTTAGGAGTCTGGGTCCTTCATATACCCCATTCAGTCATTACCTTTTTAAAATTAGTTATGACTGAGAAAACCTGTACAAACCTTACTACAGTTGTTATTCAGTT
The DNA here is from genome assembly GCF_034619465.1 of Leptosomus discolor. Lineage (NCBI taxonomy): Eukaryota > Metazoa > Chordata > Aves > Leptosomiformes > Leptosomidae > Leptosomus > Leptosomus discolor. The sequence continues at coordinate 36,822,501 of NC_141395.1, read as the reverse complement.
ATCCAGAAGAACTTTCTAGTGAGCTCATCTGCAGTGAAGTCTCTGCTGTTACTTCTGGCAGTATTATTAATAGCAAAGCTTGTGAGACAGAAAAAAGCACAGCAAACACACAGGATTAAAAGATAAACTGATAAACCCCAAACATCCACAGAAGTGCTTGGCACGAAATAAGTCTGTTAAAGCATAATTTAAGGAGAAAATGAAAATTTCACTTTAAATAAGCACATCGTGAACACCTCTGATAGATGGAGAGAGGCACCATGAGAGTATAGCCACAGGCTGTTAACTCCAGACCTGTTTTTATCTGGACCTGGCAAAGCAAATATTTTCATAACTGCCACACTGAGATTGCAGCTCACTGAGCTGTTAGCCATTTCCTTACATTTTTATCTTTTTCTTCTATAATTGGTTCCCTATCCTTGACTTGGGAAGATAGTACCGCGTAACATCATTCTGCCAGCAGAGTATTTGTTCCTCTAAGGCATTAATAGTACTACTCTGTATAAAAACATCTCTATTGAACCAACACAGCTGCTCTTTTAACTCAATTACAGAGCAGTCATCCAGGAACAGAAGATGACTTCTGAGGCAGGAGACCTCATGTCCCTCCAGAAATGCTATCTTTTCTCCAGCTGTGGAGCCGTGACCCCTCAGGATCCAAGCCATTAAAAAGTGCCCAACTATCACAGAAGCTATCATCTGATTTCTGCACTCTGTCTTCAAAAGAGCTCTTTCATTCACGAAGATATTAGCGGGGAGTTAAAGTGCCATCAATTTCTCTCTGCTATCCCTTGAATAGTGGTTTTGTCTCTTCCAGTTAGTAAGGTTAAAGAAGTAGAGATTGTCAGTGAAGTCACTGTAAATTAAAAGTTAAACTTCTCAGTTATTGCTATTCCTGAGTTTCTGTCAAATTCACCATCTTCTTGAGATTTCACTTCAAATGAATGACACAGGATTTTTAGAGAAACAGCACACTTCAAACCCTCATGTTAACCTTTCCCTCAAACAAGTGTGTACAAACACCCATGAGAGAACCCATAATAATTCTGATAAAGAAATTTGCTGCTTTTGTAGTAAGATGTTCAAAGACTCCAGCAACTGACATTATTCTGCAAGCCGCTCTCACTAGTTTTCCAACCTGTTACTTCTTCACAGAAGAATGCGTGTTGCCTTTCAACATTTCTAACTTTGGACGTTATCAGAGAAACACCAAAGTCACTATTTTTAGCCTATTTGTATGATGATCCATGCATCTGTCCAAAACTAAGATCCCTACAACATCAACAACGCAGGGACTGGGAGATGTACAATACCCATCTGCCAGTACATTTCACCCCTTCGCTTTCCCAGCCCTCCTCACCAGGTTCTCAAATAAATGAGAGGTTCAAAGGGGACAATGTTACAGAAACAGCAAATTCCTTTTCCCTTACTCCAACCATAAAGACAGAGGAATCTACTTGGAAATCAACACATGGATTTAGAGTTGATATTAAGTTCACAATTGAACCCCTCCTCTCCTCAAAAGATATGTATCTCTCTTTGAAGTTTCATGGAACTCCAGCTGGTTTAAAATTCTTTACATGTAAGTAAAATGTACACTTGTCCCACATGTTTCAGTTGGAAGTGGTGAGTCCATACAATGAAACAGTGACTGAATGGATATTGTTCACATGTGGCTTGTGTTGCTGTTCTTATAAAGAGCTGAAAAGCCTGTTTACTACTTTAAAAGTTTGGAATCCTGATAGTTCCTTCCCAAATAGAACAGAGTTTTCTGCAAGATTTTTTTGCTGAGCTTAGAACTCAGTGGAACAGTCTTTGCTGCATCTGAAGAGGTTAAAAAAAAAAAAAACGCAACAACAACAAAAGAACCACAATAACAACTATCCCCCAAAACACTGGGACATTAAAAATTGTTTTACTCCATCAAGCAAACAATTTAGGAACTCAGGCAGAGGAGAAATGTCCTTTAATGCGGGGAAACTCTGTTTATGTAAATAACAACAAATACAGTAGGCCAGAACTTTCCTGAATCTAATTTTATACTTTCCTTCAGAACATCTAGTATAGTAAAGCATTATTTACTTTAGTAATCAGTCAACTTAGGTTACTGCCTAAAGAGGTGAAATAATACTGTTCCCACTATGCCCACAAAAAACCTGAAGTCATTTTTGCACATATTCTGACAAGTCAGCATATTTGTTAAAAGGTAGAGATAGCTAACAATTCTGCATTAAGACATTTTTATGATCATGATGCTATCACAGCATTGTGAAGAAGTGAAACTGGCATAAGCAGAGATACGATGAATATTCTTATTAGCAGAACAGGACTAACACACTACTACAATGGAAAGAAAAATCAAAATTGCCATAGGTTAAACATGTGAAAGAAATTCATCAAACTATAAAAATGTTTTAATGATACAAGCAGTAAAAGAAGAAAAACGTACACAACTAGAAATGGAGGTTAAATACAATCTAAACAGAGCTCGAACTAAATTAAAATATCACTTCTTTAAACTAATGATACTGTGGAAGACAAGTGCAAAGGTAGACAGGAGTGGGCGATCAGAGAAGGAAGTTACTACAACCATCTTTGAAACAATGTGCAACCCTTCAAGGTAAAATAATCCCAGTCCATGAACCTGGAAGAACTGATATGTGCTTTTGCATATCCAGAAATAAGTACTTTAAGAAAGCTTTTAAAAGGAGGGGTTTGGTTTTTTGTTTTTTGTTGTTTTGGGTTTTTTTGGTGGGGTTTTTTGGTGTGTGTTTGGTGCGGGGTTTTTTTTCTTTTTTTTTTTTTTTTAAAACTAGCAAATTAAAAAAAATCTGGAAAGGGTTTGGTAATTTGTTTTATCTCAAATGTATCAAGACTGTAGTGTGACTTTTGGGCTGTACAATAATTAAAGATATAGACATGAAAGGAATGTTTTATAAAATGCAACACTAGGTAAGCAAAAGTACATTGATTTTGACTAAGTATCTCCCACAGAAAGATTTCCCCAAATAACGAACAGAAGGCAGATACTACCAGTGGTTTGTTTTTTTAGCAGTCAGTTGGATGCCCTTGCAGAGAACAAGATCTCAGCTACCCAGATTAGTCAGCAGCAAACCATGACTCAGATGTGTCATAAACTATGACTCAATGGCATCATACAGAACAGTTATACATGCTGGCCTAGGATTTCTCAATTGATGCATTTCCAATAAACACTGGGAAGCAGCAGATATTTTCAGCTATTTTAGTATTTTAATTTATTGTTAAAACGTTACTCAGAATTCTCTATGCAATTCTAGACATTTAACTTCAAGGAAAAAAAAATAATTTGAAATAAAAGGTTGTCGCAAGAAGTATCTACTACAATAATCAAGAATTTTATTGTTGATAACTCAATTTCTGATTAATTTAATCCACAATGTGTCCATTCTTCAAAATATTTTAATGGACATGAAATTAAATCAGCTCCTAAACAGTAAAACCAGCACCTATTTTTGTTATTAAACACAAAATTCTTGTCTCTAACTTCACTCCTTCCAAGTAGGCACTGCACACCACCAACTTACGTTGCTCATTGCATAAAATCTGTTACAACCATTTTCTTAATCTCAAAGTCAGACCTTCGCAGAAAAAGTGTAAACAAACTCATCCTTTATACCCCAAGTATTCCTACATCAAATGCAAATACAATGCTAAGACTGCAATTAAACTTTAAGAGACCTTACATTTATTTCACAATTCACATACCTTAACAAAAAAAAAAAAAAAACTGCTGCATAATTTTCTTCCCTTCCGTGCAAGAGAAACCTTGCAATATCCATTATCACTGTAAATTATTTACAGCAGAGCTGCTAAATGCAAAAACTAGGCTTACTGGAAATTCGGTTGGTACACAAAATAGCGTTACAATGTATTACACGTTCCTACTTCTATTAGACTTATTACTTCATATTTCAAGCAGAAGTAAATATTCCCCTTGAGGGAAAATACTGTCTATTTGTGTAAGACTTAATGACATAAGGTAAATTGTGTTGTTGGTTCGAGTTAGATATGCAATACACTTCAATAATGTGCTATTTCCTTTTGTATATGATGTAACCCTAAACGAAACATGATTAGAAAACCCATTTGTGTCTGAAATTTCTTTTGATTCTTTTAAAGGCTATTATTCACATCAACATTTTACTATTCTTCCCTCATCAATTTCTATTATCAGTTTGATTCAGAGTAGTGCTGTCCCAGTAGGTTTCGCAAACAGATTTTAAGTGAATATACAGTTCTCTGATTAAAAAAGCAAAGCAAACAAAAGCCTACTGATTCAATGCATTCTGAAAGACAGTTACGAAGAATGGTAAGAATTAAGTATTGCATTCACAGACCTTTGTTTCACATTTTCTTTAGAATGTTCTTTCCTCAAAAAAGAAGAAAAACATCACATGTAAAGAGTTCTCAAATCTTTACCATAAATTGAATGTTGAAATGAATTTTCACAAGAATTTTCCTTTTTATTATAAATTCTACAAACACAAAAACATATTCAATCTCATCCAGTCTTTCCTTTCCACTGATCATTTACCAACATTTATAGCAAAGAACATTTGCTTGGCTTTCATATATCTAACGTTCTCTTGTTATAAAAAGGAAGTGCGGTACTAGAAAAACATACAAATGAGGACCGCTGCTAACTAAAGGACAAGTCAATTGTCCAAGAAACCTGTGGGAGAACCACAAAGTAACTACCCCTGAGTGTATTACTGGTTGTTCACCTAAAAGCTGGTGGAACGGGACAGGAGAAGCAGGAACTCCTGAAAGCAAACACTAGCAATGAATCCTTGAAGCTGGTTCCTGATCTGATGATGAACTGAGGGCTCTCTGAAGAGAAATTATTTACCTGCCAGCATCCCCAATAGCTATTTAAGCCACAAAGGTTAACAGAGTCTATGCTGATTTGAAAAAGTCAGTTCAGAAATAGCTCTTAATTTTTTCTTCTTTTTTTTTTCCTTAAGTACTAGTTACTATTCAAGACAAGATTTCATGATAACAATATGTTAACAAGAGATGTTTACTATTTTTCATAGTCTCTCTCTCCAGTGCTAAATTTTTGTCTAGCAGATTTTCTTCAAGTTTATTCTATCCAGAATTAATTTCTTTCTCTGTTTATTCATGCATTTTTCACTCCAGGTCACAAAGCAGAAATAATAAGGTATTTAAATATTACAGAATGCCTTAATACACAGACAAGCAAAATGTGTGTTGTTGGCATATCGCTGCCTATTATTCATTACTTGAAGTACTAACAGTATAAGAATATAATACATTAATGTAAGACAGATGCTCTCCTAAGCATATCCAGGAATAGTTCATTACCAAAGTAATAATAAAAGAAGAGAACTCTGACAAACAGTTGTCAGAATTGCTGTGGATATGTTGATCAGTCTCTGAGCAAGGTTTAAAGGCTCCTGTCACCATCAGAAAAAACAGCTGTCCTGGCCCAGAACAAGGGATGGTCTAATTCTATGCCTTGTTCCTGATACTTGCCAGAAGACGACACCTACGGAAGTTGTAAACATATGACAAGTACGTAGGATACCTCCCCAAATCCTGTACCAAACACCAGCCATTTTCAGCTAAGCAACTGTATGAAGTTATCATTCACTCATCCACTAGAGAAAAAAAACAACCAAACAATTTTTTTTAAATCATCACAACTGAAAACACAAGTTGTGCATGTGTGGAGAATTAGAATTAGAATAAACTTAATACTAACTTGGCCACTTTGGGGCAGAGGGAGGACAGTCTGAATATCTGAAGAGCTGTAGTCCTCTGGGAACAAACTGTTCTCAGATTTCCACAGTACGATATACTCGAACCAATTTAACAGTATTCGCTTATGATGTGTATCATGTTAGAATCTTATGCAGAGTCTCCTATGGCCTGTTTAGAGTTGCTTTCTACCCATTCCATATTAGCAGAGAATCATGATTTCCATAGAAATTTGACCATGAAAAAGCACCATTTATAAATGGTATTAAGGTCAATAGAAAAACCAATAATTCACTCTGAAACTACTTCATGCACTGCTTTGTTGGGGTACGTAGCTCTCTTTTGCAGCGTCAAGAGACTTAAAAAGTTTGCTTAGCAACTTTCAGACCTACTAAACTGACAAGATTGCTCTGAATTGTTTCACATTTTACTTGCTCTTAGTGGGAGTGTTCTCTATCTGGCTGCTACAGGGCAAGTCCCACTTTAACATTGCAAAAGCAGTAAAGGAAGGCACGTAAACAGTGTGAAGAACTAATGCTTCTTCCTTGGAGGAGAGTTAACATGTGGAAGGGGAAAAAACAAACTGATATGCTAATAGTGCGAGTGCAGCACATCCCTAATTATATCTTCAAGAAGAGTTTAGTCACTTATATGACTGGAATTCAAAGTGACGTAGTCCTTTATCACACACAGATATACTTCTTGAGTTTCACTAGAATAGTTTGCTATTAAAGTTAATTTAACCTAAATTCCTTTTCCCAACTTTATCCTTTGCTAACTGGAAACACACAAGAGTAAGTACAGCCTCCAAGCCTAACACAATATTCTGAAAGGTTTAAATAAAATCTATCTGAGCAAACACAATACCGTTATACGTTTCTCAAGAAGGCTGAAAGATTAAGTGCCCTATGATTTTCTGACTAGAGAAGCAAGCTACTTTGGGACATGTCTCAGTCTACATTAGTGGGATTTTTATACATTTGCCTCATCAACTGCATTATCAGAAAAAGTAAAGTCATTTAGAGAGACAGATTTTTTTTTTTTAAGGGACTGCAACAGCAAAACCAATGAAATCTAAAGAAAATTTAAGCTATAAAAGCTGAAAAGATTTTATACATATGAAAAATTGGCAATATATAGTAGTCTGTAATTACTAGAGGGGTTCTAGACTCATCTGATATTTCCCAACATTAAGTAAAAAATACAGCAAAAGTTTGCTTTTTTCCTGTTGTGTTTTATATGGAAGATAACATTCCTGCCTTAGAAAAAACGACCCAAATACATCAAAATCACAAAAATGTTGCTGAATGTAGCACTCACCCACTGATTTATAAAATACTAATACTTAAGAATAAAGGTAACTAAAAATGCCTCCTCTTGAACTCTGTCCTCCATATGCAGATACTTCCTATCTTTGCTGCAGTTTGAGATGTAATCCCAATTGTGAGCTCTGAGAATCAGCAAGTAAACTACTCCATGGGATGAGAGGAAACACATTTCCTAAGGAACGCTAAACAGCCAGCCATTGGAGAAAATCCATTAACCACTTCTTAACAGAACAAATCCCCCTTTGTAAGCACGACATGCAAATACAAACTGTTAACTGTTACATGTTCACCAATTGATGTATAATGGATTCTTCTATTATATTACCTATTTCTGTTTTCTTGTGTCTTCAAAATTAAAAAGGTGTTGGGGGGGAACGCAGGCAGGAATCTAACCCTTCCTTTATGCTTTAAGTGATCTGTGCAGAACTAAAAGCGAACCCACGTCCTTACAATACAAGGGAACAGGAGGGTACCTGGGCTATGTTAGAGCTGTTTCTGGTCGTGGCACTGTCAGACCAGTTAAAAAGTAGATGATGTTAAAGACAGCCCAGCATCAGTGCAGATAGGAGGATGACTGGCAGCTGGAAGAGAGATAATCAACACAACCCTCTCCCAGAAGTTGTGCACAAGCAATGGATACCTCTAGACTGGAGCAGATATAGGGCTCCAGACCTGGCCACTGATAACAGAACTGCTAATTATACTGAATTTCCAGGAAGCCCTGTGGTCATAAAATGTCATGTAGCTGTACAGTTTTACTGCAAGAATCCTTTTTGCAGACCTCCATTCAGATTGGTCACCTACCCATCTCTGTCCTATCACATCCTGAGATTTAACACTGGGTAACTCCTTCCAGTACTCTGTTTCTCCGTTGGCTGCACACCACAAGGAACTGCCAAGTCCGAAGTGGCAGAGGACAATACTGAAGGTGCAACTAAGTCATCTGCTGCAGATGAGTGCATTGTGCTTCTGTATTTTAAAGGGAAGGGCACAAGCCCAACCCCTCTGGCACGAGCTGTTAATCGCTCTGATAGAAGCCACCTGTTAATGACTTAATATCCTTATCATTAGTTTTATAGGAAGGAGTACTACTAAACTCTCAAAGAAAACAGTATATATTACTATAACAAAAAAGGGGGTCAAAAACTAAACTCCATTTTCAAATTTTTTTTAACAATAACACACATTTTTATTTCATACATCATTTCAGTCAAATTTTAATCGAGATTCAATCAAGAGAACATCTATTTTGTTGAAAAAAGTATCTTTTTTTGTCCAAAAATTTAATGCAACTTTAATTCTTATTCAAATCAACCACTAAACTAAATTAGATGTAGTTCTGTGGCAGAAATCTTCTCAGAACAAATACTGGCACTAGAATGGTTTGTGGTGAAGATTATTCCTAGGCTTGTATGAAAACTTCAGATTGCATCTGTAAAAGGAATATATTATATTCCTCTATAATAATAATCAGAAATTTTAAAAGTATAAATACTGGCAGAAGACCAAATGAATACAAATTTCTCACTAATAATTTAAATAAGAAATTAAGTTTCTCATCATATGAGAAGTGAATTTCTGAAACAGCCTTTCAACGTAAAATTAAAATTATGAAGGGAACTCTGAGTGTGTATATGAATTCCTACAAAGAAAAATAAAGTATGCAATCCTCAATTTAGCAGTGAAATGTGCTCTTCCAAAGCCTTCTGAGAATAAAGTAATTTACTTTATCTTTGCACTATATGTACATTACTTTCATCCAAATCACCAAGGGCTTCCAGTGGTTGGGTGCAGGCAACATTAGATCTCTGCCACCCACAGCCACTACTGACTGTGACAGACCATCCGATTTGTTGATTTTTTTATCCTTGAGAAAAACCTATTCTGACCACTGGCTTTCCACCAGGCATTTAAGCTTATTGTAGGAGGCTGGAAAGTAATCACATAGGGGTGGCTGCAGCACAGATCATTGGATACTTCAGGTTACCCTTCACTAACCACACTTTTCAAAGATTAAAACTGATTGTTCCTACGTAGAATGTATTTTTTAGGGCGGGGGGGGTTCAATATTTTGTTTATTAAGAAGTTCTTCAGCTTAGATTTTCTGCAAGTTCATTTAGGATTTTGTTCTTTCTCCTTTTATATCAGGTGCCAGAAAAAAAAAAGGCAACTTCTCTTTTTTTTGATGTTTTCTTGTATGCTTATTCTCACCTCTTTTTAATATGTCTAAAATTCGTGACTGCTAGGTAACTTTCCCCTGATATGAAGAAAAATTTTAGTGACCCATAAAATTTGGAATTTTAATTCATTTATTTTTGTTACCATTAATTCCTAGTGTGACCATCACTGCTCGCTGCAATTTAACACATCCTGCACACTTTAATATAGCTGAAGCAATGGGCTCTAGGATCCTTTGAACAAATGACCATACTGAATGGTCTGTTCAAGTGACTGATTTTCCCTATTTTTTCTTAGTCATACAGGGTGCCACATGTGAAAAGACTGACTGAAGACTGTCCTTGGACTCCCGAAGCTTACAAGATGCAGCATTAAAGTCGATGATGCTTAGAACTTGTTGGTTTCTTTTCAAACTCATTGCCCAGCTATAAAAGCTAAAGTATGAACCGTTTGTATTAAGCAGTTTTTCACTTTTTAACACCAGAAACACTGTTATGTGCATATTTACTAAACTTAATGAAAGATTCCTTAGTGCCAGAGGGAAAAACTGCTCAATTCTCAGGGTTTAAAGTCCAATCAGAATTGGAGCAGTTTGATTGATTCATTAATGACATAATTAATTGGAATCAGTGCACCATACCTTCAGGATCAGTATCTGCAATAAAACTAAATTTGAATTTATCTGCAATAAAGCTAAACCACAGTATTCAAAATTTACATAATGTTAATACCTATAATTTTCTAAATACTCATCTCTAACTAATCCCTTGAAGTCCTAATCGCACACGCACACAGCTACATGCACACACTCCCCAACATGAAGCATGAGCTACAAGTTTACACCTCCCCCTCTTCTGGGAGTTTTATGCCCACCTCTCCAGCAGTTGGGGGTTATCCATTTACACCCAGTGTGTACACCCACACTCAGCAGAGCTTTTCATCCAGCCACTTTACTTTGCCAAGCAGTTAGAGTGGAGCAGGAGAGGCGCTCTACAGGCACCCCTACGCCTTAGTACAAGAGATTCTCTCTGGAGATTATCATGAAAATAAATTCCTGTTGATTTCAGGTAGACAGTATTTTATCCCTCACGCCCTCATACTTTTCATTCCAGTATGAAATTAGAAAGGTAAATAAGAAATTAGACTGTTTTAACCATTATTGTCTATTCATTTCATTTGGAATTGCTACATGCAGTTACTATCTTTGCAACTTAATTTTTTTTTTCAAATCAAAAAAGATTTGAAGATCTGAGTACCAACACAAAATTCATTAGCATTAGATAATCAAATAAGTGCTGGTTTTATTTCCAAAAGTAATAAAAGTAAAATAAACTTCAAAATAAATGCAATGCTTTTTTTAAAAAAAAAAAGTAAATGCATATATCAAAAAAGTTTCAGTCAGCCTCAGTCAACTTTTTCTCCTTTTAAACTTTTTCAGATAGTCTACAGTAAAAAGGACTGCATTTTAAGTTGTTTGCCACAAGTATGAACAGCATTTCATATAAAAATATATCACTGCAGGGAAAAACATATTCCATCTATATATGAAGTTCTACACAGCCTGGATTGAGCAATAATAAAGAAGTACTTGTCTGACTTCCTACGCTGGACTGCTTTTGCTGCCAGCATCCTTGAAAATAAGAACTGCATTGCTCATTTTGCTGCAAACAATTCTTCACGTCTTAAGAAATCTGCACATTAGTTTCTATTACATTAAACAACCTCACAACTGTATTTCCAAACTTTTGACCTACAAGAAAAATAGAACAAAATGCCACAGTGCGTGTTTGTGCTATACCATTTCAGGATCCAAAAAACATGTATTCTTTTATTTCTATTAAAAAATAAATCATTAGGTAAGGCATCAACAGAATGTTATTAAAGAACTGGTATAGTTCTATTGATCTTATTGCTTGGAAATCAGTTATTGTCACAAGTCTCCTGTCTTAAGCCTGCTTAGATAATAAGATCTTAAATGACCACTAACAGAAGTAGCGTCCGTGCACCACAACTACCTATGTACACAGACACATACATATCCATCTGTGGACTACAGTGGACTACATGGTATAATGTCATATTATGTTTACACAGCTAAGTAGTACTGAACAAGGCAATAGGAAATGGATTACTTTATCGATTCAAAAATAGCACCCGTCTTGTACTATTCTGGTGACAAGGGCTACTGAAATTCATGCCAGACTGATCGTAAAGAATGCAGCCAACAATGATCTGGCTGTGGTCATTTACCTTCCCACCCCACACATATTACTGGAGAAACCATGCAAGCATAGGACATTGTGGAAGGATATTTACGAAATAAGGGACGTGAACAATCCAGCCTTTCCAGAGAATCTGAGCTGGGACATACCGGAACTGCTGAAAGTATAAACAACTTCCGGTGCAGGGGGCATGAACATCTTACAGGTGCAGGAGAAGAGACAGCCGCCATTAATGACGCAGTTTTAATTTCTTGAAGAAGATGGGTGTGAACATTTGTGAACGTGACTTGAACATGACTCACAATGTGGCCAATCAGGTTGGACTATGGGCTGTCATTTGCGATGAAGCCAATCAGTATTTATTGGGTGTGGTCAAGGGTTATAAATTGCACTGGAAACACAGAAATAAAGGTTCACTTTTTAGATCACGTTGATCGTGCCAGTGTCCTCACGCAGCTTCCGCAGGACGTGGTAGAGATGCCAAGAAGTTTATAGTCCCACAAAGGGATCTTTAGCAGACACTGGGTTTGTTGCCTGCCAGTCCCTTTCTGTTGCCGACACAGCCCACGGGCAGTGTAACACCTGACCCCAAATTTTTATTTCTGATGGGATTGCTACAACAAGAGATGCCTTGTGTAAAAACTACACCACTCAGCTCTTGCCTGCATTTCCACATACAAGTTTCTGTCTTTCTCAGTGCATAAAGTCTTTCTGTATTAAACTGGCGGTGGGAGTGCAGCTTTTAATATACTCTCCACCTCCCATTCCAGAAGTAATTTCACATTTCCCACATTTCCACAGCTGACCTGGCTGACAGCACAAACACACAGAAAATCCACCAAAGACCAACTTAACCCCAGTCAAATAAACGGCAGATTTCCATCTACCTCTGCCACAAGTTACATGATGTTTGACTGGAAGTTAATAGTTAGAAATAAAATATACCTGTCCAAATGGGTAGTCATTACTAAGACTAGTCTGTGTGCTATGAAGAATCAGGCATAAAACCACTGTCTATGGCTTCCCTATTAAAAGGTTTTCTAAATATTCTGGAATACTGTGTCCAGTTCTGGGCCCCTCAGTTCAAGAAGGACAGGGAACTGCTTGAAAGAGTCCAGCACAGAGCCACAGAGATGGTTAAGGGGGTGGAACATCTCCCTTATGACAAAAGGCTGAGGGAGCTGGGTCTCTTCAGCTTGGAGAAGAGGAGACTGAGGGGCGACCTCATTAATGTTTATAAATACATAAAGGGCGAGTGTCAGGAGGATGGAGCTGGGCTCTTCTCAGTGATGGCCAATGACAGGACAAGGGGCAATGGGTGCAAGCTGGAGCATAGGAGGTTCCACATGAAGATAAGGAAAAACTTTTTCACTGTGAGGGTGACTGAGCACTGGAACAGGCTGCCCAGAGAAGCTGTGGAGTCTCCTTCCCTGGAGACATTCAAAACCCTCCTGGACGCGTTCCTGTGTGATCTACTTTAGGTGGTCCTGCTCTGGCGGGGGGGTTGGACCAGATGATCTTTGGAGGTCCCTTCCAACCCCTGACATTCTGTGGTTCTATGAAATGTTATATATTTTTGTACTACCATGGACTTCAGAGGAGCCCTAGACTACAGGTGCTGCCAATCACAAGCCGATTTCCACACAACAAGAGTTTGAAGATCCTGAAAACTATTATAATTCTGAGGATGGAAGGTGATGTAAAAAGTAGCCCTCATTTCTGAATTCTGACAACTGTCCTAAACCTTAACGTGATCCATTTCTTAGTCTTGATCTTTTACATTGCTAGGGTACAGAAGACTGCAACAATCAATGACCCACAATAAAAGACTTCACCAATGACCGAAAGTACCTAGCACATGTTCAGATACAGTCAGTTCAGAAATTCACAAAATTATTAGCTAATTGATAAACAAGTAATTAATTCATAGTCTCAAACAAGTTCATGTCAGAGTTTACTTCACTAAATCAATATGACACAGTCTTCCAATTAACTTCCAAAACCTTTAAAGCAGACCCCCATGTGGCAGGACAGCTACAGACTGAATTACGTTTTTCCTTACCCATTTCCGTCATACTAGTGAAATGAAATTTCAAACACAGAAAATATTTTGGTTGTGTGGTACAGTTCTCTGTGTTATTTAAGTTGCATTTAAGAATTTGATATTCTAGAAGTTATTTTACTAATGTAGATTCATTATTAGGTTCTGGAAAAAAGCTTTGAAGCAAAATGGAAGTTCCATGTCTACTAACATGCAACAGACCAGCTGAGGTTCTTTGCAAATCTGGCTTTATATAGTGCAGATTAAAGTTAAAATACCATAGAGACAAATCATACCTCTTGTTCAATTCTTGAAAGAATGTAAAAATCAAACACAATAAAGAAAAAAAAAAAGAACCCACAAGTACAGTAAGGAGAGCTCCTACAGAGTCCAGTTAGTAGACTTCAAACTTGGTTTTTTTTTTTTCCATTCTTCTACAAACTTTTAGGTGCCTACCTTAGACATTAAAGTTTTTGGGCTACTAAATACAAATTTATGGTAATCTATAAAGACTATGAACTTCCACTGTTTAACTCTCCTTCACAGAAATTCTACATATCTCCTTAGCCTATACTGCATGATAATGTAATAACCTGATGCAGTATGTAGGTATCAGAACACTCATCAGTCCTAGCATTTCAGAGTAAGTTACAACAGCTGTTCTGCATTGAAGGTGCATTTGCAGTCAGCTCTACCTTTGATAAGCAGGAAAGGTAAAGATGGCCAAGACTACCAAGATATGTTCTAGCCCATTAAGCATAAAATGGGGATTAGGGTGATGGAAGTCTATGCCCAGCTCAACAGTTGCTACACATTCTGCTGTCCAGATGTCTAGAAGCATTAATTTGTTTCTATTTTATTAAAACAGATTGTTAACCAGACTTTAATTAGTGTTTGCAGCTGATGCACCTACTTTTCTTTTGAAAAGTCAGGTTTTATGCATCTGGATTGATGGTATTTCTGAAAAGAAACTGGGAAATCTTCTGAAAGCTACAGAAGGTGCTTTTTTAATGGGGTTGGGAGACAGTTCTTGGACTGAACAAGCTAGGGCAGTCAAACTCTTACATTGGCTGGAAATAACAACCTATTTCAGCTATAGTTCTCAGCAATGTTCTCCCTTTCATTCATACAGACGTCTTTTTCGAAAGGCAAGCTCAAAAGTATCAAGAAGTACCTCTGCTGATCTAAATATGCAGAATTCTTCTACCTATTATTAGTACTTAATCCACATATATAAAAAAAACAGCAATCACATGAAAAGTTACTAGAATGAAAAGAGAGATTCTGTTTTTTCTAGAACTTTTTAATAAAAATATAACTGAAGATTATATATATTAATGTGAATTAAAACTAATAGCTACATCAAAACACAGATACTGTTAGAGAATACCAATTCAAGGACAGTTTCTACTGAGAAATTAGCACAAAACTGAAAACTAGCACAGCAGTGAAATCTACATAAAGGAATACCTCAAAACTGTTTGACGTATTATATTAAATTAAAACATCTGTGGCCACAAGCCTGCAATCTCGTACATTTGGACAGATTACTGTACTTGTGTGAAATGCAATCAACCGACTTTTAAAGACTTCACTGTAGTTCACAGATGTTAATTATGATTGCTTTAGCATCTGAGTTATCATTCCTTACACACCAAGTTTATATCAAAATCAGTGATTTTAAGAATTCAAGGTCAGGCCTTCGAACACTTAAATCTCCTGTCACTGAATATCTAGCAATGATTAAACTAAAATGATTAAACATCTGGTTAGACTAAAATACAGTTGTTCAAGGAGTCTTAAGAAAAAACAGCCACTAGAGAGGTGGAGAAAAATAGAACTGATTGCAGGTTTGTTAACCTGAGGCAGTAGTTTGATTGCTTATCAGTTTCATCAATGCATCTTTATATGTTGAATAAAGCAAACACTAGATTACTGCTTTAATCAGCATCGTAAAACATCATGTTTCTCTCTGCTTCCTAACAGCTGGTTTAAAAGGAATAAAAGGCTTATTTGCTGGATAAGTTGGAAGATCTCCAAGAGCCCTCTAAGCCACTAGTTGCATTTCTACAGTTGGACTTTCAAAGCAAGTTGAGTCTTTACAAATACTGTTAGCTTAGTTCTTTTAGAACATGAAGTTTTCTACAAAAAATAGTGAAGATAAATTTGCAACCTCCAACACAAGAATCTACTCACTCATCCTTTAACAATAATAATGTCGATTTCATCTTGTTGTGCCATCAATAAGGAAAAAACCCATTACTTCCTTTAGATACATCAACTTAGAATCTAATTCCATGAAATAGAAGTAATATTTCATGACCTACAAATCACACTGGTAAATTGTGAGGTTTCACAATTATACTTCCATATTAAATCATTTTCACAAAAAAAATCCCTCTACCTCGCATTTTTCTTTCCCCTTGCTGTGGAAGAGACCCATACAAGCAGAGCAAACTGACCAAGCCTATATCTAAGGGTATCTATATGACATGGATGTGAAAAAGAACCTCCTTGTATAGCACTGATTGCAGTATAGGACCCAAGAATCTTTATGCTAGACAGAAAATGAGGTTTTTAGAAGCTGTTTATGTCAACCTACTGTTACTCCTACTGAAATGTGTTGCCATGATGTCAAGCACCTATAAAAATCCCAAAGTACAGAGCAACACCCCATCCCCAACCAAAAAAAAACCCAACTCAAACATGTACAAAGAAAGCAGTGTTTAGAAAAATAATTTCTCTCTGATATTTTTTAATAGTATATTAGAATTACCCCAAAATATTAAAACAATAATAATGAGGTAATTCAGCTGACGATGTTGTAATTAAGATTTGCTCTACTCTTACCAAAGTTTGAAACAGAACAAACAAGCAGCACCATTAGATCCCTACTAATTCCATGAATTTTCTAGTGATGATAGCTGCTAGAAAACTGAGCTTCTCTCCCGATGTCACATTATTTGATGTCATGCACATTTCACAGTGACATGCATCTTTAACATGGCTGTGTAAAACTGTTCTAAAAGTCATATTTACAGTTGTGGTGGGGCTTCCCTCTAGTGTAAATGCTCCACACTGTCACAGATTTGCTTCCCGATGCCCTCTGTTTGAAGATTCACCTCCTCTTTGGTGATAAACTTTGCTCTTGCACTGCCAGAGTTAATCGTCCTCTCAGGGAAACTGAATTATCAGTACTCTACACATTATCTTCAGTTTAGTTATTGAAAAAACACAATTTACAAATTAAAAAAAACCTTCAGTCACCTGGTCATTTCAGCTTGAGTTACATAGTCACAGATGAGGAGAGAAAGGTAAAGTACGAGCCACCGAATTTTGATATTTAAAATGTGCAATTTGAAAAATGGTCATTTGATATATTGGTAAGCGGTTTTATTCCAATAAGAAAATAACTTTCAAGTAGAATCACAACCTTCAAAAGTACATTAGACTTGGGCACATGTGCCATGCAATAATGCAAAGATTTCCTACGCTGCTGCAGAAGTTAACAAGACAGTCATAATTAAATTAAATTAAATTAAAACAGACTCCTAGAAATCCCCAAATTATGCCTGGGAGCTCTCCAGTCTCACCAGGATTAGGCAAGCACAAAACTGCTTTACAGACATCTCTATTCCACCCTGCCTGTTAAAGATACAGCACATAACTTCAGTAATACTGATTTTGAGGACACGCATTACTTGAAAAAATAAGAGATACACAACAAGTTATATTGTTTAATAAATCCATACTTATTCATCAGAACATTTAGCACAGATGTACAGGAAACTACGAATTCTTCCGTACACACACACCCCTGCCCCTCTCCCCGACACTAAGACTGAGATCTGACAAGGACAGCAGTCACTGGTTTGTCTGACTTTTTAGCTCCCCTCGCACAAGTGGTTGTCTTATTTTACAAGTCCACACAGAGATCATTTATGGTCTACCTACAAAATCACTGACTTCTGGCTGACATCCAGGCAAGAACTGCTATAGATGACTTATCTGGGGTAACAGTGAAACCACAGGTATGCATTTCGGGATACTGTAGAGAACTACAGTGTAGGTAACTATGCATCCTCCAGACTTCTAAAGCTGATGAGATTGCTCCACATCTTCACTCAGCTGAAGTTAATAGTTCAGTATGGTTCCATGTCTTAAAATCTAATTTCCAGATACAGTAAGGAATACATTCAGGTACGTGCATATGTTGAAAAGTCAGCTCACAGAAGTAATTTCTTTGCTTTAATGAGAAAGAATAGCAAACTGAAGACATATCATTCTCAATGCAGAGCTCTTACTAAACAGACAGGAAAGAAACCAAGGCATCCACTACAATGAAATAATACAGCAAGACTTGGAGAAGAGGAAAATCCTTTTGAAGTCTCAACTCAAGAAGCTTCAGCCAGAGACACTACAGGATAATCAGCAATGCCTCCTTCAGAACAGTAAGCACATGAAAATTAAAAAAAAAAAAAAAAAAAAATAATAAAAAAAAAAAAAATCTACCCACTAACTCCAACTGCTTGGGGAAATTTAACCTATTAAATAGGATTTGTACTGTAGATGGTATTTGAAAACCAGATAGCTACCGAACAGCTATTCTGCTTACTGGCTATGTAACAGCTACTGCTGCATCACCAAAACCAGCCAGGCTACAGTCTCTCCATCACTATAATGCTCTATTTGGTATTCTTTTAAAAAAGACAGTGTTTTGGGGGAGGAAATGCACCAACCAGGTGACTACAATTTGGGGGAACATCAACATTTTTGGTTTAATGAACTACATACAAGCACATACCTCTGTATGGAACTGCTTATAACATTGCCAACACGAACTGTGTGGAGCTGGCATTGTATTGTATCAGACCAAATACAAACCAAAAGATTTTTTAAAAGAAAAAAACAAACCTAAAGCCCTTTCTAGAAGAGATAAAAATAATTCTGGAAGACAAAGTACAATTCTTTTTACTTTTCATTTTATATCTCCTCCTTCCTATTGTTAAGAATAATGTGTCAGGTAACAGTACCTACCTATACCGACAGTATATACCCGTAACAGTATATATGTAAGCTATATAGTACATACCTGTAACTATACAGTGAAAAAAGGTGAGAAGTTCTGTATTCTTTCAGCAGAGACTTACATAAGCTGAGAAGACTGATAAGATGGCAAAAGAGAGGTTATACTGGGAATTGTTTAATTTTACTGCTGGGGACTGGGAATAGTTTTTTTCCTGTTTACATGAGCCAACAGTTTCTATTCACTGGCAACACAATCAAAAAGCTTCTTGTTTTGATGGATAGCCAGGTAAGTTTTGTAAACATTTTTTAGATATAATAAGCAAGGTGGGTTTTTTTTGTTCATTTTAATATCAGCACTCAGGAAACAAACTACCCCAAAGCTAACAACATTCAGTTATTACTTTACTACCTAAGAAATCCTTGAAATTTTAAAAGCTAGAGACCTATGGCTTTTATTCTGCCTTACATAAAATCTGGCAAACATACAATCATTTAGAAATATATGTATTACATTTTGATTAATCCTGCTATTTCCATCTGCAAGTAGGCATATTCTATTATGTAAAAACAGGAACGCCAGCTATTTGTGTGGATGAAGAAAGAATAAGGGGGGGGAAGGTATTTCAAAGAGCTATTTTCTGCATTGTATTATCTACTTCAGCCCCAAGAAACACAGAGCACCAGAATAAAGTAGTCCTTCTACAGACCAGGGACCACGACTATTCTCAAGTGGAGAATTTTGCACCCAAACCAGGAACGACAGTTTTGAGTAAAAACAATTAATATGCAGACTGGGATCTGGAAAACTTGAGATAGTAAGAGTGAAACAGTTGATGCACAGACAGGTCATCAGAGCAGTACCTGCAATTACCTCTGAAGGTCCACACATGGTTTTGCTTTTGATGGGAAGCACAAAAAAGGCAGCCACTCTTCAGCTGCTTATAGCTCCCCAGTCCAACCTGTGCACGCCCCCTCCTTTTCAGTGTGACCTCATCTGTCATGTGGAGTGTTCTCAACCACTGACAGCCACTCAAGAGTCTGTGCCCTTACTTCCAATTTACATGATCTGCTATCTATTTCCAAAAAATAATTCCAGGTTAAGGTTGAATGTGCCATCAAAAGCTAAGAAAATGTTTGGATTTGTGCAACTTATATTCTACTCCTTGCTTGTACAGCTGCGACACAATTATTAAAATACTGGATTTCCTCCCTCTCTGAAACCTTGGGTCTAAGTGTCCACAACAGATGATTGCCATACACTAAGAGCTAATGACCAGTCCAGTTCATTATTTTCACATCTATATCCTGCACTGAATATTTAAAACAATTACTTTTCTAATTTTTTCCCCAATGCTGCCATTAGTATTCTTTACAAAGAAGTATCTGTCTCTGGTACATTAGCATGCAGCGAGCTGCAGCATCCCAAATGAGAGTTTTGCATGAAATCTACCTACAGTCTGACAGCCAGAGGATGCCAACCATGGTAGGAACAGAATAAGCCCAACAGATTCATAGTCTTGCCTTGAGAAAGCCAAATGCTTAAAATCCAAGGTTCAATATGATCCATTTTTTAAAAAAAAAAACCCTGTGTAACTTCTAAGAAAGGTACTGTTTTTCACTTGAAGGTAGATCTTATTAGCAACATTGTGGTAACCTTAAGTAACAGATCTCAAAGTACCAAACTCAGTCTTTTACACTTGTTTGCCTTTTAAATAACCCAAATGTAGCAATAGAGAGAGTCACTAGCAGGGGAAGAGGCCTAGTGCTCTGTATAGTCAATTGTTCCTCATAAGTAACTGTTCTGTGTAATATCTGAAGTAAATCCACCTTTGGAGAGGGAGAAGAAACTGAAATTATGTTGGCAAAGAAAGATAAAATAAATGAACATAACCCCCCCCCCCAAATAAACGGTAGTGTATTCAATTACATAAAAATAAATAATGTGCTCACACACATACAGGGAAAAATGAACATATGATCAAACTAATAGGATTATGCAAAAGAAGCTTCTAATAATAGGCCCATAATTAATCTATTTTAGTCTTGAGGCTTGCCTATAATCATTCTTCATGTACATAATTTAATTTGGGCAAAAACTAATTCTGTTCAAAAGACATGTCTTACAACAACCCTCCAATTGTGAGGACCACATTTCCTAACCTAGTTATGGTTTGGCAGATGGTACAGAGTCCACTCCTGTGTCATGCTTGGCTTTCTTCCCTACTTTTTTTTACTGACAAAAAAAAAGAGGTAAGTTTTATTGGGACCATTAAAACACAATTCCCTTGGTATATTAAACAGATAAAGTAGAACTGAGAATAATTTCTAATCAGTCTACATAAAAAGCAGACTAATAAGGCACTGCCAAAACCCCCAATACAGGTTAATTAAAAATTAATTTCTATGCTATTGGCTACCAAGCTCTTACTAATACTAGAAATAAGAGAAAAAAGGCTGAAAGTTTTAATTAGAGAGAACAAAAGATTCTGGAATGAAATCTCAATATATTTAGAGCAAAATCAGTGAAGTTGCTCTAAGTGTGATTTAGATCACAATGTCAAGAGATGAGTTCCTTGGTATTGGTTTCTTTCTTTTAATTTATATTACTGCTCCTACTAGTACAAGCCTCAACTGTAGTGCTGGAAGGTATGAATTAACATTAATATACCCACAGATCTGTTTGGCTATGACAGTAAAAGCACTGGAGTCCAGCCCTGCTGCACAGCACCATACCAAAACCCTGGCGGAAAGGGAATGCAGCTCCCTGTGCGAGTTCACTGAAAGCTAAAAGCTGCAGTGGTAAATAGATGTAGCCATAGATCAAAATATTATTACAGAAACTGTCCCAAGTAGCAACAGAAAGGAGAAATCACTGGCCAAACTGCAAGGAGTTAGCAGAGATGCGAGATGATTCTACAGCTACCAGAGTTTAAAAAGAATAATAAAAAAACCAACCAGAAAAGACTGACGAGCACACTGAAAAATGAAGTGGGAAGTAGCACTCTTGAGGATAAAGGCACAGTTTAACAACTGTTTTTCAGGTGGAAGAATTAAAAGAAATCATCCTTCCTACAATACACACAAATCCGTAAACAAATGAGTAGTCATCAGCACTGCAAGATAAGGATGTATGTTTCACCTTAACAATAAAATAGTAATGTTGTCATTGTAAAAAAAAAAAAAAAAAAAGCAGTCAAGGGGAAACTGCATTGTAAACCCAAAGGCAGTGTCCATAGAGCTGTGGAGGCACCACTTAAAATAAAGCTCTGTTTGTCCTAGGATCTTCCCAGAAATCTTCCTGAGGAGATTTGCTCTATGATGAAACAAGACCCTGTGCCTGGCAGCATGCCTGCTAAGTGGGTTTGTAACACCATACATCTTGGTCTGTCCCCACACTGCACTGGAAGCTGCTGAGGTGTAATATGTGTTTGCACTCTGTTCATCTCAAACATACCAAGTCAGGCACAAGAATACAATTTAAATTTTTGTACTACACATACTTATGTGCATAATCTGATCTCAAGGTAACATACAGACATGGTTTAAAAGCATCTCTGTCTCATCATGTATTTCTTCAAGTCTCCCTGTTACTCACTCACTGTTTACAGACGTAGCATTGCCCTTCCAGACTGTTATCTGCTTGCACAGTCTGGCAAAGCAAAATCAGACAGAAGCTCTGCAGATTTAATAAGAATGCTTGTAATGTGTCACAAGCTTCAGTGACCCTGAGGATTAGATGTATTTAGAAATGCTATGTAATCTTCAATGTTCTGCAAGTAACCATGGTTTGGGATTAAAATATATAAAAACTTGTCAAGACTCTGGTATACTTAATACCTACTTAGTGACATCTCATTTAGAGAAAAGATTCATTAACCTCAAAATACTATTTTTTTTTTCATAGCAGCAGTACAACACGTAAGGCTGAGCTGCTGCTTGCTTTATAAACAGATTTTTCAGTCACTCTATGAATGGATTCATATCTCAGCAGCCTAAAATTTAGTACAACAAGGTATCAGAAAACATTTAAATCCATTAAACGGATTTGCATACTGGAACTTCACAAAACATGACTGTAACCTAAGTTGAGGCTGTTTCTGCTCCCTAAATAAAAGAGAGGCCCTAAATTAAAATTACTAGAATGTGTCTACCAAGCATCCTCAGAATAGGTCTTTGGATGTTCTGAGGAAAATACTTTAAATGAGCTAGGTATTTTTGTGCAAGGATGAATATTAAGTACTAAGCAGGTGCAGTAGTTAATTTTCATAATGTTCTTGGTTATGTAGCAAATATAGCATTGCAAGTTTCATTACAAGGTAAAATAGATTCTAACAAATTTTGTTTTGACACTAACTGCCATTCAAATGAGTAAAAGTACATCCATTTATTTTAATGGCAGCTGACTTAAAAAACCACACACAAATAAGACAATATTACATAAAGGAAAAAAGTCAATTAAATCAAGAAACATAAATAAAATGCTACCTATAGGGATGCTATGGTCTTCACCATGCTTAAACATCAAAGAACAGATAACAAATAAACATAGAAAAGAAACAGAGGCAACTTACACACGTGTCTGTGTTGTATTTACACAGAACACATTGGTAGGGCACACCTACTGCTGCAAGCAGCTGTAGAAGAGAAAGCGGCAAACTTCCAGGTAACCAAAGCAAGCCCAGCCAAACTTCCAGGTAACCAAAGCAAGCCCAGCCTTTCCGGGATTTTCACTCAAGCAGCTGCCTCGTAACAACTGGAGGTTCTGAAATAAGTTTTTCATCTTCCCCAATTCTTCATTCATCAACATCGTTATCAAAATCACTGATCTATACATATAACAAAAAGCAGTATACCACTGCTCTGGTCAGGAGCTGGACTGAACCATATTTTGTCTTCTATGCTCTTATTCTTGTTTCCTCAAACATCCTCACCCATCAAATGTTGACTGAAGCCCAAGCAAAGACTCCAGAAGAAGGGAAATTTTCTTATATTTTCTGTCAATATATTTCCAAGCATTTTTACAATGTCACATAAATAACGACATCGTTGATTACAACAGAGTAACTGAAATACTGTAATTAATGTTGATACCTGTAATCATAACCTGTAATTATCATGTAACTGGAGAACTATAATCAAGGAGTAAAGCCCAACTTCATTTTTGATACATTTCACAACCAGAGCTCTGTGGTTACACATCTAAATAGGAGAAAACTCTACAAACCAGAAGATGAGCTATAGAAGCACATTTTTAAAAAGTCATTGTAATCAGAGATGCTCAACAAACAGCACAACTGAATGAAAAGGGGAAGGAGAGGAAAAAATTAGTGTTTTGCTGTCTTCAGAGAAATACCGAGCTTTTGACATTTTCGTGCCTTTTAACTGTAATTGTGATATAACTACAGAAAATGTATTACAGACATTACAGAGAAGTCATTCATAAATCTACCTCAGATGAATTCAGCTGTCTATACTATGCTGATTCCACAACAGTAAAGCAAAATTTGTAATTATTTATAAATTAATCAGGGCAACTTGTGAGGCTATAATAATATTTGCTTGAATATTACAGCAATATTGTGACAACAAAACTAAATGAATGTAGGAAAGCCTATGTAAGAGAGGAAGATGATCTGACTTAATAATGAATTAAATAAAAATTTAAATAAAATCACTCGTACTCATTTTGTCACACCCACACATTCACAAGCACAGAAACACATGCATTGAAGTAGTCTGTCCATTACCACCCATGCTGTCATGGAGCAGAAGAGACATCAGGTATCAACATTTCACGTCTACAGGGCTGTTCTTACAAAGGGGAGGATATGGTTGCGATTTTCATACCTTTTAGGGTTGACAAGGATTCTGATCTTCAGACACTCCATTCCTATCTCTAAGGGAATAAGACAATATCAGTTATTTACTCACTGTCTTCTGTCTCTTATTTGGATGTCTGATGGTTGCAGTCCTGTTCTCTATCTTCCCTTCACCATTTCCTAACAGCTTCTATCTGTCCATTATTTACTCTGCCGTTTGTTTTCCCATGCTCAAGATCTTGAAAACCTTTACATAACTGTGCTATGATCTTGCTGCAATAAGTGCCATCAAACCTTGCCTCATTTATCCTTGTTTCATTGTTTCTTCTGGTGCTTCCACAGCCTTACCTTCCTACTCATATTTTCTTCATATAAATCTTACAATTTGTATTACAGATCTCTACTACAATGTGTTTACTCAAGAGCCCAAAACTCAAAACTCTGGACTACACTGTTTCCTTCTAGATTAAGTAGTTTCTATCTGTAAAGTCAGATCAAAGGAAAAATGTCTCTCTCAATCCATCCACAGGACTTCAGCCCACAAAATCATCTGCATACCTTTAATTACACAAGTTACAGAGTGCTTTGCTGGGTTCTTCTTACACTTCACATGACAGAACAACAGTGAAAGAATACCTGCAGGTGTAACCAAGTTCACTCCTACACAAACAAGAGCTCAATTTGGTGGAGCATTTGGGTGGTTTGTGCTATAATGAACTTCTCTATTATTCTCCTCTTCTGTAATGGTATAATTATCTTTAGGGATATTCATGTAAAACTGGCATTTTATCTGGTGAATAATTCACAGGTTGGCAAAGTTTAAATACATACAAATGACAAGCCTACCATTAATGTCAGTTAGATGAAAGAGAACAAGTAGGAAACTGAGTCGATTACATGCTGTTGTTTCACAGCCTCGTGCAAGCCAGATTAGCGGGGACTTTCAACGCACTCTCCTATGTTTTCCAAACAGCTGTACTCATACAAATCAGGCACAGATGATTTTAAAAAGACCAGCAAGCAAGGGAATTCCGTGGATATCACATACTGTGCCCTGTGCAGTGCCCTGACAGCAAGCGTGAAGAAGCAGATCGAAGCTGACACGTTGATACTGATCAAAATCAAAAAGATCAAGCATTAGATGATCTTGTTCGCAAAGATGAGTTGACTGAAAATAATTTGTACAAGCTCCAGCTATTACAATTGTACATAAAATAATAAAACTTACATAAAAATACAAAACATGCTTTATCTGTGTTACATCCTACCAAGAACACCATCAGTCTAAAATGTAAGAATGCCATGGGTTTGATCTATGCTATACATCAATTATGGACAATCTAATACCTCCATACTTGTCTTCAAAACACTTGCCATTCTAGTATATACTGTCAACCTCAAAACCCATTTTTTTAAATTACAGGCAACAGAACTTCTCCCTTCATAAAACCCAAGCAGATTAAGGGCAAAGAAATCTGTAGCAATCCCACTTCATACATGTCCTGGGAACCTGATGGACAGATAGAGGAAATGGCTAACTATTATCAGAGCCACAGACTGAAGGTAAATGGATCTTTTTTAAGAATTCTCTCTATATAACCATTTCTCCCAGTGAATCCAGCCGGGACATAATGAAAGATTTCCATTATATCCAAAGGAGAGGGATTAAACAGTCACAAATTCTTAATAACATGCTGGCTGGAATGCTAATTATAACATCCCTTTTATGAATATTTTATTTTCTGTTGGGTCTTATGTCCTTGAGCTAAAGCCTGTAACTTCTATTGATATTAATGACAATCACGCATTCAGATCCATAGAGATCAGAGAAGTTACCCAGAGATCTTAGTATGCCCAGTGTTCTTTAACTGTGTTGACTTTCAACTTCATTTTTAGCTGATGCTATAGGACAAGGCTTCTGAAAACATACAAGTTTTCAGTCCTTTTTAAAGGGCACAAATGATGATGATGATGACCGTAGTTCTTATTGGCATCTAACGTAAGTTAAAAGGTTAATCAATTTGAAAACAGTTCTTAACCACTGTTCTTAGAAGATATCAAACTCACAAATTTGTGAGAAGGATGTGCTGCAGAATCTGCAGACCTACAAGGTAATGAAGGCCCGTGATAGGAACCAGGGGTGTTGACAAAAACTATCCCAGGGAAGGCAGACACAGTGTGAGCACAAAATAGTTTATACTGTTGCTCTGGTTTACCAGCTGTCTGTGCACATGGTAAGAAATTGCAAGCTCTTAGTTAAAACTAGGTAGGGGTATTGAGGATAAAGCAAGATTATTATGTCCAAAGAGCAAATAACAGATTAAATACAGCTATTGTGAACCATAGGGTGAGAAAGGAGTCTGGGGATGCAAAGCTGCCTTCATTTGGATAGCTGTAGCTGCTGCTTAGCTTGGCTGCCTAAGTTAGTGTCAGGAACATCGAGTTAGGGTATCAATGTAACAGAACTGGGGCACACGAGGAAAAGCTAGACAACCCTCCATCAGGCCCATGTCTGAAAGACTCTGTGTGGACAGCTGAAGTAAGAGGGTGTAGGTCTGCTAGGAGGAATAGACTTGTACTTAACACTCAGTGGAGGACAAAAGGAAATAGAACGGCAACTTAACAGTGCTCATATAGGTAATTTATAATACTTCTTCATCGAAATATAGTTCTGCAACAATACTACTACTAATAGCAGTTTGTTTATTAGTCAATTAAAGTATCATTAATTTCTTTTAAATGTTTTGCTTAATCAATAAACATAACTATCCTGCTCAGTTGCATCTTGAGTCTCCTATTTAACAGGAGAGAGTCAGACTTGTACAGCAACAAAACTATAATGAGTTTGCTCCAAAGTTTTCAGTGAAGTCCATCAGCTACACTACATTACGTTGTGCAATGGAGTCAGGAAGGAAACACTGAAATACAACACACGCTTTTGCTCAGAAACAGGCTTTTGAAGATACAATTATGGAAAGATATTCTGCCCACTTAGTAACTCAACCTCTGTGTGTGAAAGTTTGAAATAAAAAAGGAAAAGAAAATTAGAGAAGAGAGAAGCAGTGGAAAAGATTAACTAAAAAAATGAGTCATACTTTAGTATCTGTCAAAGTTTAAGGAGAAAGATTTATGATTTAGGTCTACTACTCACTCCCACATTGATACAGACCAACAAAAATATCGGGGGGGGGGCGGTGCGGAATAATGCTTCATTGAAGTCAATGGGAAAAAATGCTGTCAAGTAGTAGGTGAAGCAGGATTTCATCCAATGACTGTTTTTTTCAGATCAATAGAAGTTTCTGGATCTGGGCAAATTTGAACCTATGGTAAACAGTTTTAAATTATGTTAGCAAAGTGAGAAAACACACTACAATGTTGGTTAATAAAAGTGCTACTTCATGAAGTGAGCACACTTCTACTTCACCTTTAGGTTTCTCCTCTCCTCCCATTTCAAATCAAACTGGTGGGGTTTTTGTGTGGTAGTTCCCATCATCCCCTCAAATCTGTTAGCGTGGACTGTCCGGGTTCACCCACAGATTTCAGCAGACTTAATCACATCGATTTGAAGAAGTCTTTTTTAGCCATTGTAATGCCAAAGACTGACATCCTGTAAATGCACAAACACCAACCAGAACACCAGTTCTTTGCCCAGAGACACAATTTGAGCCCTTCAGCCCAGGCTCTCCTCATTCACTCACTGGCATTCTAAGCAATGACTTTCACTGGCTAGCTCCAGTTCTCCCTTCCCTGCCAGCTGCCCCACTTTCCAGAACTTCCCTGGGGTATTTCACTTCATGAGAAATACCGGCTCTGGATGCAGTTACTTGCATTACATTCTGGAATTTGTTGATTTCCCTCCGATTACATCAGCGTAAGATGCTTTCCTCATAAAATGCATTAGGAACACTTTGAGGAAAAACTACATCCGTTCCAGTACATTTGTTGGTAAGCTAGCAAAGAAAAAAATTTTTACTTTTGTTTTCATATCAAAAGGTTTTTTTTCTGGTTGATCTTCTTTAGATTTTCAAAGCAGTAAGAAAACAAAACAAGGAGTAGAGTCTCCATTTTTGGGGAGAAAAGTATCTTTTTTCCCCCTGAAGTTACTTTTCAGGATTTCATTTCTACAGAAACACACACAAACCCACAATATTTATGAATACCCAAAAACTTCAGTTTGTTAACAAAAAAAAAAAAAAAAAAAAAATTAAGCTGAAATAACCCTTATGTTTACAAATGTCTAGTACGGGGACTTCCTAGTCTGAATAAGTTATTAGAAGATACCACACTGTGCTATACCAAGCTCTTCATATTTCTCTCTACAGTTAGTAGGGGTTTTTTAACTCATCTGCAGCATAAAAATCGGTGCTTTTCCAAGTGAAATTAGCTCAGGATGACATGCCATGAGCATAAAGAGCAGCTTAAAATACAGAGACTAGAATTCTATCAACATAGTTTTTATGCTTCTCCATCAAAAATATTTATTTTCTCTGGAAAATTACCATGGATACCTATTTTTATCTTATGTGAAATATAAATGTATTTCAAAGACCACAATTTATCAACAATTTTCTTTTACATGTGGAAGATCTTGAGAGACACATTCTTATATTTTCTAAAAGCACTGCAGTTCAACTGCGTAAGTCAAGCTCAGTTTGTCTGGTGTTTAAATGGAGCTACAGCTTTTTATGTACTTAAAAGAAAGGCAATAGCAAAAATTCTTCGTTCTCCAGTAACCTTCCAAATGTCAAGGCATTTTAAGACATCACCACAATAATCTGAAGATAAGCCCAAGAAAAGCATACACAAGATAACACGTAAGAGACACTATAAAATTCATGCAACCCTCTTCAAATAGACCAGATGCTTCCTCCAACATCCCAGAGTTGTTTTCTGGTTTTTGTTTTGCTTTTTAATTAAAAAAAAAAAATCAGACGAGAATTACTTTATTGCTGACAGGTACTTTTCATCAGAAACTGATTTGTGCTGGGGAGAAGTACAGAACATAGACCATCAAAAGGTTTGAATGACCACTACGGTCTATTAAATAAAAAATTTCAGAAGAGCTCTGGAAAATATCTATTTTAGTATTAATTAAGATTTACTGATGTACAAAGCAAAGCACTGCCACGAATGGTATAAAATATTGTTATAGTACAACATTACGCAACGGTTCCAGATCAATGCAGTTACATTTCATAGCAAAGTCTCACATTCACATTTTTCAATTCTTGCTACTATTTAACTTTTCACATCTTAAATATTTGCAGTTTAATCTTAAATTCTTTTTTTTTTTTTTTTAAACTCAAAATCAGACTGCCTCATTTCAGAAAAATGTAGTCCTTCCTACTATGAAGCTGGGTTGTAACCAAACACTCCAAATAATGAACAATAACTGGACCATATGCTCAGCAAAGAAAAAAATTGTGGCATCATTAGCCTGTGCTATTTTAGATGCATGAAAACCAAGATTTTTCAAAAGGAAATAAAAGATATGTTTTTTAAATACCACATTTTGACATTAACTT
Source organism: Leptosomus discolor (assembly GCF_034619465.1). Classification (NCBI taxonomy): domain Eukaryota; kingdom Metazoa; phylum Chordata; class Aves; order Leptosomiformes; family Leptosomidae; genus Leptosomus; species Leptosomus discolor. The sequence goes on along the minus strand of NC_141395.1, from coordinate 36,792,597 downwards.
CAGAAAGTCATGGCTTAAACTTGAAATTTACAAGCTCCACAAAAAAAAATTTCCGTAAACATTGTAATAGTAATCCTCCCTACCTTTTCATTAAACCAAGAAGAAAAATCAACCGAAAGCAGATAAACAAAGGGGCAAAAAACTCTACCCGATCGATCCCTGAATCTACCACCAGTGCTTTCCTTCTCTGGAATGGACTCTGTTATTCTTCAGAGATGTTGGAAACTGGATTTGCAACGGAAAATTTATCTCAGCTACCAAAGTCTGGAAAGCACATAATAGCAACAACAGCATGAAATTCATCCTTTACTCTGGCTTGCAGTGGTATTTGCCTTGCTAGTTTATAGTGTTTGCTCCTTCTTTACATTCAGAAACGCTTCAATGTTTACACAAAAAACATCATAGCAAGTAATTAAATCCCAGCTTAAGAAGAGTAGGGAAGCTGAAAGGCAAATTTTTAACTTCTGAAATTATTTTTTTTTACAAATTATTCCAAACCTGACGGTATAAATGATGCAAAGAGAGCATTAACTCTTAACTCTACAGGCAGAGGTGCCAAGGCTGCACAAGGCTGCCAGCACACGAGGACTCAGGGTGTTACCAGCCCCAGAGAGGAAAGGAGATCGCAACAACTTTCAAGATGGCTTCATTACCTCAGAAAAACAAACAAACAAACAAACAATGAGCCTGCATACAGCTAGCTGCAAACCCTGTATCCTCTCTGCTACACATGATTTTTTGTATAAAGAACTTCTTATTCTAATGCAACAGAAACCAGCCTATGTATCTGAAGTGGGGAGAGCTGAGACACAAAACAGAGTGTGAAACAGCACATCCAGTCACCCTTTACCTTTCTCTTGATCCACACCCCAGCACGCAAAAGGCTACAAAAGAGCTATAATTTCACACACAACATGTTCCATTAATGTCCTCGTCACCACAGCTTAGCTGATCTGCACATAATTTCATTCTTTCTGCTGCCAAAAGGGCTCTTGTACTCTGCAGAGAGGATTTTTTCTAATTAGTGTATCTGTGCCTTGTTAACATACATAAAGCATTATGGCATACGTTTGCCAGACAAAAGAAATGCAGTGGTAAAACTTCTAAGATCTTGACATTACAGCATATCATCCCTTATTGTAATAGACAAAAGATTTTATGTATATGCGTGTGTACACTGTAAAAAGTAGAGGAAGAGAGGGAACAAGTATACACAAAATGAGAAAGAACAGAGATAAATACCTGTTAACTATATTATACCCAAACCATTTCTGCTAAAGCATTCGTTAAATTAAAAAGTGGACTATTTTGTCTTATCACCAGAGTGACAATCACATATAACATGAGAAAAACTTTCACAGATACAAGGGCAACAATAACTCTTACTTATATTTAGAGACGAACACCAGTCTGATCCACCTAATAGTGACAGAAATTTGGCCAGGAAGATAAAAAGTAAAATGAAGTAGGGCTTCTGTGAAAACGGATGACTAACTTTCTATTGATCTCTTTCCACTTCCTTAGAAATCAAATTGTTCTAAGACTAAGTTTGGAGCTCCCGAGTTTCTGCTCATTAGGTTAACTTCAACTCAGCAACCTCTGTGACATATCTGTTTCTACTTACTATATTCAAGTCTAAAATGGAATTTGTGCTTCCTTCACATTCTCGTATTGATTTGATTTTTCCCAGCTACAAGAAGGGTCATTAGGTTTAATGTAGGTCATCAGGATGCACACTGATTTGTAAGCGAATGTAATGCAAAGTGATACTAAGTGTTAAAAAAACACAGCTGGAACATAGGGGACTGTAGAGAAAGTCAAAAATAGAGCTGAATATTCTTCCAAGAGGGAAAATAACAGCAGGGCACAAAGAATGCAACACTAGTGATGCTATTTTTTCCAAAAATAAACCCATCTATATAGCAATAAATAGAACAGAGGTTATAGTTGAGAACAGTGATTTTGGGTGAATGCACGGGAAGGCTACTTATCAAGACTGAGAGGAAGGAGGTTTAGCTCAAATGGGGTACGGAAGCAATTTGTCAATGGGATCTCTGTTTATACGTACTACGGACCCAGTTCAGCTGCTAGAGTGTTAAATAAGCATATTCATATGAATCTGGATCTCTGCAACCTTGCAGTTACCAATCTAGTCTGTTACTGCCTTGAAGTGTTTGAGCATTACAAAAGCAATGTCTCCTTCAACTAGGAATTTTCTAAAGTGTTATTATAATCTGTTATTTTAGCCAGAGGTTGTGCAGCAAATTTCAGTAAGTAGTGAGCTTTAAGTGGAGCTGAAGCCCACTAACTACCTGTTCTTTCTACCTAAATCCTTCTTGTACTTTTAAATGTAAGAGGCTCTGTTCTGAGCTGCCACAAAAAGGAATGCGACAACTCGACTCTGCATGGGGACAACACTGCATGGGCCGGCACTGCCACTACGGTGCTTCTTCCCCATCTGCACAACGCGCATCGCATATACACGAGCAGAGAAACAGGTCTAGGACAGTTCAGTGCCACAGTCCTCAGGCAGCAGGCTTCCCCCTGCACCCAGAGCTTCCCCCCGCTGCTCCCCCCCCCAGCAGTCGTCCCCCTGACTGTGCGCCTCCTCCTCCGCCTAACACAGCGCACACTGCGGGCACGGCAGGAACAGGCTTGCGGGCAGTCCCCCCTCTGCTTCCTATGAGAGGCCAGCGGGTGTCAGGCGCTCGGGGCGGCACTGCGCAGGGACCCCGCCAATATTGAAGGGCTTTGCAGAGTTTGCCGTGCGGTGGGGCGGACCAATGCTGGACCAGCACGGCGGGGAGGACCGGTGGAAGCTGCTGACCCATACAGAGTTGTCTCTGCAGGGAGTTTTCCCTGCACAGAGTTGTCCTAGATCCGTCAGGAGAAACACACATACTATTACCCCAGGCTGGGGGCAGCCTTCTTCCGCATCACAGCTGACTGCATTATCTTACAGAGCTAAGTCATCCTAAATGCACACTTCACGGTTATTTTGCATGACCTCCTACATACTTTAATACCTTTAGATGAGTTCTGCATACATTAGTTACACTAACTACTATTTTGTTGGTGATCATTTTGCCTACTAAAGGAACAATGAGATCATGCCAAGCCAGGTAAAATCTAAGAAATGGGTTAGAAGATAAATAAAAAATAATAAAATTTTAAAAAATAAAAAATCGGTGTGTATATTCATAGAAGCGCTTGCTCCAGGTACAGGCATATCATTAAGAAGTCTTCCCCAGTGGAATAAGTAACCTATAGTCATATTCAACAGCAGAATTAGAAAGGAGATAAAAGTAACTCAGACTGTATATTCGAATGAATTTGTAACAAAGGGAGATTAAACCAAATTCCATAACATTTTCTGTCACTCCTTCTGACAGCATGAATAGTCTATAACATCCTTCTAACTTGTTAGTAGAGGATTTCCAGAAAGAGGGGGATATAGTTCTTCCATATAGAAAGGATTATATAGTTAAGATACTGAAAAGATACTCAGTAATTCTGATTTTTTAGTACTGACTTTGTCATAGACTTCCAAATGACTTCAAGAGCCCTTAATGTTGCTGTTTCTCATTTCTTTACATGTAAAATGAGAGTAATTCTTTTTTCTAACCATAATATGGCAACATGGTAAATTATTGTTTATTATCAATGCAGCCACTATTAGGTGTAAAAAAGCTAGGAACAGGGAACTTAGTGCAGTGATTCTGTAATCTCTTTGGGCCAGAATGGTTTTCTGGGGTCAAATACAGATGATTATAACCTTAAAAAAAACCCCACATATGTATGTACTCCATGTATATATCCCTTATGTATAGATACATTTATGTGCCTGCATGTGAATAGATCTCCTGCATTAAAGCACAAATGAGACTCCAGTTTTGCACTGTGGCCCAGATTAGGAAATCCGGGCCAAATTCTCTATTATCAGATCATGTCTACAGCTACGGAAGTACTGTGATGTGAAATACACTCTCAGAAAACTCCAAATTACACCATATGAGACATGTAATTATTAGATCATACAGATAATTGTATTGTGAGGAGGCGACATCAAGTTATTTTTGGTATGTCTCTCAACGTTCATGGCCACAGAATAGGCAACTACGTCCTTTACGTTTTGCTTACTTTAATCAGTCTCATCTATGCAACTGAACTTATTTAAAACAGGTCATCAACTTGGGAGCTTTTTCAAAGCATTTCAAGAATTAAATCTTTGCTTTTTCCCCTCCATCCTTGTCACGTGTATCTTTTTAGAAACAAAATCATCCTGTCCACTGTTAATAATGAAAGGCAAATCCCGTGAGGATAATGAGTACTCAGCACATCTTAATGCCAATCCCAAAATTAAAAGCCAGAGGGACGACTTCTCCCTCTCTCTGTGCTCCAGCAAATTATTGATTCTTGCTGATCTCAATTAATATATTTCTTTCTTATAGCCTGAGTGATTGCATTAAAGTGCTTGGTAACTCTGTAATCATGTACATCTCCTTGGGCTGAAAAGAGCTTTGGTTTTAAAAGCAGTTTGTTTCAAATGAGGCTTTATGCATCCTAATGTGAGGGTCAGGGGCTCAGGGAAAAAAGAAAAGGTAAGTTTTCAGGGATGATGTGAGATCCAGAAATTTAAGCCGTTTAACTTTGACAGAATAACAACTTAAGTTCATATTTTCTGAAAATCACCAACCATTAATAACCTCCTATGAAAATCTACTATTATAAGATTGAGTGGTTTTGAACCTTCCTGTTAACAAAATACACACTAGGAAAAAAAGTGTTAATAAGACTCCAGCCTTTGATAACCTTAAAGCCAGAGTCACTGTCAATACAAAGTATGAAAAAAACTGAGCCATAATACGTAAGATTTTTTCCTAAATATTGCAGCAGCAGTTTGGTCTCATCCTAGGAAGTCCATCTGAGATGCATGCAGCCCAGGATTTTCCCCTCCCCTGAGCAGCCTTGCCAGGCAGATGCCTCACAGTCTGCCAGCACAGAGAAGGAGTACGTGCCATCAGCACAACTTGTTTCAACTACATTAGGTTACGGATCAAGCCCAGATCCTTTATAGTTAAAATTCAGTCACAGTAGCAAACTGTAATAGTGTAAGAGTCCCACAGAATACTCCAGCACAACACAGTCAAATATACTGAGAAGACGCTGGGGTTGCAGATTTTGGCCACACAGGTTGACAATGACATATTCCACAAGTATCCTACTACACACAATGTTTTGTGCCTTCTGAGTTAACGTGAAATCCCAAGGGTTTTTTTAGGTTTTTTTAAAGAGCAACTGCCTTCAGAATTTTTAAAGGGCTTTAAGACAGATAAAGGAAGCACAGAAAAATATATACATTGAATTTCTGATTAGCTTTAGTGTAAAGCCTTTTACCAGTTAAGCTGCAATTAAGATACCAATTAAACCTCAAAGAGATGGTGAACTCGATATCCCAATGGGATGAGCAAATGCATCCACTTCCTGTAATAAGAACTTTATGTTCCTTGGCATGAATTTGTTTAAAAGCCATCAGTGGTTACAAGCTATATGAAAAGTCCTGGTACTCCCATACACAACTACAAGCAGCCACAAAATCCAATGCAGCAAGGTGAAAGGACCCGTGGCACAAGTAACTAATACTGAAGGAAGAGGGCTTAATCCATCCACATAAAGCCAGACATGTAGGCTACGTATACAAATGCAGAAGGTATTTTGTATGTTGCTCAAACTCTTGCAATAAGGTCATATGTAGGAGTGGTAGTTTTAATGGCTTTCTATCTGCTGGACTGTAGTTGATATTGTGCAATGAACAGTAGATTGAAGAGTAGAGTTCAGCTCAGATATTAATTTTTATAGAGCACATTTATTTATTTATTTTAAACTCCTCTTCTTCCCCAGGAATGAAAAAAAACACTGGTCAACAGTAGAAAACTGGAGAGATCCTGATGGTGTTACAACTGTCTGGTTATGAGTGATTTCCTTGGCATGTTTTCTTTTTTATTTGCTTTCACCTATCTCAAATTTTGACTTAATTCAACGCTGTCCAAATAAATAAGAGCTAAATTATTCAAATTTTTAGACTTAAGCTTACTGTAGGTAATTACACCACACTACTCCTATTGCCTACTTTCATAGCAACAAGTGGCCTTCAGTCATTATAGCTCATTTTAATGAACTATAATGGTACTTCTAGGACTGCTTCATTTTCTGTTGTCTTTACCAGTAGTCATGTGCACAGCTTATATATACACCTGAGCATTCTACAAGAATCAAGATTTATAATTGTAAAACCTTATGATATACTACTGCATGCTCAACTCCAAAACCCACTTACCTATTTTATTATCAATTTTTCAGTTTTTGCTAGTACAGTCAAAGACCTGTTAGCCTGCAAGATGCTTGTGAAAACCTATGTATGCCGGAGAGCCACAAATAACGCAGCCTGTGCTCTGGGGAGCAGGAGGAAAATCTCTGGGAAGCAGATCTGCAAAGGGGAGGAGAAACATAGCCGATGCCACAACAAACATGCTCAGTCCATAGGATTTGTCAGACACGGAAGCAGCTCGTTGGTGCTCAGCAGCTGAACCAGCTCTTCTGGACAGCACTGAAACTAATGAGCTTTGACTGACCTGAGTAAAACCAGTTGGTTGGATCCTGCACAGTACTTTTTAGTGCTCCATGTTCTGAGGTGGTCTGGGTACAACGGACAGGGCAAAACCCCTTGCTGTAATCTAATAATCCTTCCAAAACTTAGAAACATGAAGCATTAAAGAAACAGCAAGTACTGAGAGACCTGAGCAAACTCCCCATAAATAACACCTCCATGGCAGGCTACCCAGCATATCCTACAACTTGGATTTTTTTCTATAATATCTAAACCAAGTCTGAAAAACAAGGAGTTGGGTGTAAAGTTTGAGACCTACTTGGTGACACCTTTGTACTTAATGTCTAAAGAGGAAAAAAAGTGGTCATTAATCATGTGGAAATTGGTCGCTACTGGTTTTAATAGGGTCCCCTCTCATTATCAAATACTTTCTTAAATCATGGCTTAAAACAGCTACCATGAACACTGCTTTATGAAAGAGAAGTAGGCAAAGCTATCTGCTGGTATGTATTGAATTAGTCCAGGAGAAAAAAACAGTTAAAAACTAAAATAAGAATCCAGTAACTAAACTTGGCAGCTTTTCCACTCTTTCTGCAGCACCCAGCACCATTCAGGTGACAGACGGGTTCTGGCCTTTTATCAGCAAAACAAATTGGATCAGGTGATTCACCTCTCACACTAAAAAAAAAATTGCACCTTCTGAAACTTTGCAGAAGTATCAAAGGAAGCAAAATAATTCCTATTGCAATATACACAGGTCAGATAATCTTTGCTACAAATAGTAAGATTCAGTCTGAGATTTCTGGACTTTTGCCTAGTCCTCCCACTTCATCTGTCACATCTGTTCAGCAGCACAAAGTGATTTGTTGTGTTGGTGCAGGCAGAAAAGGCGGCAGCCAGTGATCTCTACAACAGCCACTGAAGATAAAAGAAGTTTATACCAGTACTTTGATGGAGTGCGTCTGTCAGAGAAACTGTATTTCACCTCCTAAAAGGATCTGGTTCCCTGAATATATAGGTCAAACTATCCAACTGTCTTTGCTTACCCTGGGGATACACTGCAACTTCCAAAATTTGAAAGGCTGCTAAAATTTCCATCAGTCCACTCCCTAATCTGTTACACTACAGGGTTTGTTAGATCTGAGAAGAGGTCCTATCTCTACAACATCTGCAAGGCAGGACAAAACCACAGCTTAGCACAAGTTTCTTATCAGGAATCTTAAGCTTTTCCAGATAGACTTCACTTTGAATCCTAAAGCAAAGCTGAGGACATTCAACTGTTTGAACCCCAGATTAAAATCAAGGAAGTGGGGAGTCACTTTTCAGAATGGTTTTGATTTAGTTCACTCCAGTCAGATATTCAATATCTGAAAGAGACAAGAGATTTTATAAGAGCCACTATCTTTTTCCAGTAACTGTTAATTTAATGAGACTATGCTTATTCTAAATCACACAATAAATTGAAACCTGTTTCTGTGGTTTTCCTTCATATGTCATCACTGTCTTCAGGGAACTTGCTGCTAACTGAAGCCAGTGGAAGTTTCTTTCCTTCTTGCAAAAAATCTGAAACCAAGAATATTAATTAAAAAAAAAATCAATGAAGTATGTTGCACAAGTCCTGTTACTGGCTAAAACCCGTATAAAATATTAGAGTAGCTTTTGGTTGCTTTTTTTGCACTGCTTAAGTCAATTTAATTGCATGCATACACTAGATACATTTGATACATAAAACTTGATACATTCTTCACCAACTACTACGCTAAGAAGCAAATGTTTTAGATGTTATTGCATCTTAAGGAAGATGCCTTAAGAACCTGTGTATGTGTGTGTGTATATATATATATATATGCATACATAGACACCCCTCTATTTTAACCTTAGGTACTTCCCAAGTAATAGAAAATAGGGCTCTAACACTTAAGATGTTGAAAAATAAAACTTCTAGTTCAACATAAAAGTAATTAACTAGAGCATATTGAATCTACAAGCAGTAGGTTAAGTGCATAGGTTAATGTATTCCTGTTCTTTATATGACAGTTCTGTACCTCCCCCCCTCACTGAGGCACAAACATGTCTACTCATCGCAAGAGCATCTCAGCCTACCAGCCTGATCTGAGCAACATAATTCTCATCTGCCAACACAAACACAAGATCACTGAAAATGAAATGTTCCACTTCATTTGACCTTTCCTTGTAGAAATATATTAAATGTATAAAAATTGTATGTTTTCTTTCATTGATTTCAGAATGTATTCAACCTGAAAGCAGCAGAACACAGATTTCAAGAGTTGTCAGATACTCAATTTACTGCTGTTCTAGGTACTAAAATGTGCAGGGCTCAGAGAACATAAAAAGCAAAGCTACGATTACATGCTCAGAATATAGAAGATCCAAAAGAGAACTCAAATATTTGCCAATAGGTTTCCCAAGACTTTTTTTATTTATTTGTGTATTTGCTATGCAGACTACTTAGAGACTGTTTTCTGCTCGCTCTCTCACTTTAATACTAATTATTAGGTATTAATATATTCCGTAGTTATATCTGCATAAAAGCTTATATGTGTATATGCATTAACATGAGTATATAAATATTTATCCACACACCTACACCAATAATTAGGGCTTTTCTTCTGCACATTTACTGTATAAAGGCTTAAGTGATCTTATTGACTCCCACATTTAAAATCATGTATTTTTACTACATATCCCGGCATTAACATTATCCTGGACATGATATAAGCACATTTTTCAGGCTTTGCAGCTCATTTTCTTACAGAAAAGGGTATCAGTAGCAAAGGGCATGGAAATATTCTGCAAGTAACTTGCTCTTATTTGCATAATAAGTACCCATCTTGGGACAGAGATAGTCAAGTGACATGTCTTTGACCACCCTGGGAGCCTAGCTCTGTGCCTAACTTTGCTGACTAAATTAACCCAGATCAGAGAACAGCGTAGACAACTAATATTCCTGCCTCTTAAAAAAAAAGGCAAACATGGAACTAAAATAAAGAAATAACTATCTTCCTGGAAACTTCAACACACCACCTGGTCCACTAGCAAGTAAGAGCAGAGGTAAGCTCCTGAATTCCCAATGCCTATTCTAACACGGTAGCCTCCATAGCCATGCCACCTGCTGATACTGTAACTGGTGCTCCAGGATTAAAAAAAAATAATTCATCACAAGATTTGAACAGTATGTTTACAGTAGGTTCAGGAATTTACTGATACTATTTTCATTTCATCTGCACATGGTGGTCCCAACAGATTTTACTCTCACCATCATGTTACCTGTGATTCATGTTATAAAATCCTCACATGCTTCTGCAATAGTGCAAAGGGCTTTATTTAGGTTATTTTAGTATTCTGAAATGAACTTTTCATGTCTTTCTAATGAGATATCAGCTGTATCAGCAGGCATAGAACTTCAGTTTCTTAGATTTGAGACTCTGGGCTAACTGCCTATGGCCTTCATTGTGCAAGATAAGCTTTTACTCAGCGGGCCTCTGAACAGGAGTATACCCTGAAGAAGTTCCTAGTCAGGGCTGCGCAACATGGAAGGCAGCAAGTGTGGCAACCTTTTATTGTAAAAAAGACATTTATATATTATTTTTCTTTCTTCCTTCATATATAAAAAAGTAGTATTTTAAACATTATAAAATCACAACTAATTTTAAAAAAATAAACACTCTTCCAGAAGTCCATGCTTATTCCAACCTGGATTTGCAGTGAATGCTTTATTCTGGAACTGCAAGAGCTGAGTTCCTTGGGATGCTGAAAGCCACTTGTTTCCTCCCAACAGGGGCCGAGAAGCAGGTCTTCAGGGATCTTAAAGCTCATGGATACAAATCCCCAGTTTTTCCAGGCTTCTGACTTATTGCCAATTCAGGAATTGTGTGATAAGGAGGGACTAGTCTGGTCTGGAGAACCATCAGTATCTGCATATCACTCTACATCATATTTCATGACAGAAGTGCACAAAGAGTCCAGTTTCTTCTAAAAATGTAACTAGCATGTTTAAGTGCACAACCACTTGCTTTAGTCCAGACGAGGCTATTGAGTGGTTTCAATAAACACATTGAACAGGGACTACTTACTGTCATTAGATACCTTTCTCTCCTTTCAAACCATTCTCTACAATCAATACTATTTTTCTTGGTCATGCTGGTCAGTTACTGGATGGTTTGGATAGAAATATAAATAAAACGAATAGTTTAAGAACTTTAGCTCTCTCTCATCTGATTTTTATAATTGGTTCCAGTATTTAAATTTTTCATGAAGAAAAAAGCCTATTATCTCATTCAAATCAGTATTTACCTCTATGTTTACCATTAACTTAATTTGTAAAGATCAGCCTCAGATGAAATTAGAAATCCTGAATTATTCATGATGAGGTCCACTAATTTTACGCTATAATTTCTTATGCAAAACTTCAATGTGTCAGACCAGAAGCTTTTTGTGTTTGGGGTTTTTTTTTCTAGCAGGGAATAAATGATTCAAAACACTCCCTAGAGAACAAAATGTATCTGTCACATTGAAGGTAATGCATTTAATCTCTTTGTTACATTACAGCAACTTTAATAAGCATTATTGCACTGCATTTCTGTATAGCAACCCTGCAAAAAAAATTCATTTACTAAGTAAGCTGCATGATGGTCTGTATGTTTCTACCCACTTAACAATTAGGTTAGTGCTTTCAAAATAGTCAAAAGCAGCAGTAAATGCCTTTCATAAAAGCTGGCAAACATAGCAAGCACGTCACTCATTCCTCAAAGCAAAGATGACAATTACTTTCTAGTCTTCACTGATTTAGTTGAATTTGCATTCAAACTATATATGATTTCTAGCCTCCTATTGTAAACCTTGCTCTACTCAAGACCCATTATGCAGGTATTTCATCTTAATTTATTTTAATGCCCATACTGAAACATATTCTACTACGATCATGAAATCCTTAAAAATGTTGACTATGTATAAAATAGTTCCCATTTTCAAATAATTCTTTAAAAATTTACATCTGGAGCCCAGAAATTAATTAGATATCTAGATCTAGCTGTAACATGTAAATTAAAAGCCAACTCTCTGAACATCACTTTCTGCTCTCATGTTTAAGTGGCTACTGCAAACTCAGCCTCCATTTACTACACGCTCATAACAAACAGCGCAGTGTCTTACGAGCATACTGCTGTAACAAGATTAAAATGCCGATCCCATACGGCCTGTGTAAGACCCAGCCTCCATTTATCTAGCATTCAGATTTGTATCACTAAACATTTCACTCTTAAAAGTACAAAATACACTCTAAACAATCCAAAAAAATAGTCTCTCAATATACGTTAAAGCCCAGAGAGTATCAGTACTCGGGCATTTTATTTAACTTGCTTTCTTTTGTCCTTTACAAAAACTGCCCAATTTTAACAAATATTTAATTCACAGACTACAACAGCCTATACAATATTGACTAATTGCTACACAATACTCTCTGTATTAGAAGCCAAATAGTAGCTACCATCATAGTACCATTAAGTCAAAGCAGAGCACTTCTGCTTTACGTACCGGAGTTCAAAGTCACACCGACTTTTCTGCTATTTCTATTTTTTGGTAACGTGAACTATGAAAATTCTCCATTCCCATTTACACAGGGCAGAAACAATCTCGTATACCATCCAAAACTGCAGTACTAATAAACAGAGTAATTAAAGACTTTATAAACTGCAACCTGTTTAACGACAGTGATGATTATCTGGTATAAAATGTTACAGTGTAAGAGGAGACCGACCAGACAAAATGGAGCCTGTTGTTGTCATGACCATATATCTAAAGGAGAGACCTCCATGAGGAACCAGTATCAACTCAATCAGTATCTGAAAACCAACAAAGACTTAACAAGCAGAATTAATGAAGGGAATAATATGGATGCAATCTGAAAAACAGTGTAATAAACAGTATATTCCTTACTTACTCTGAACTATTTTTCTAGTTCAGAGTAAGTAAGGAAACTAGCAAGTTAACTGTAAGCAGTTAACTATATTCACAAACTGGGTTGCTAATGCAACTTTCAGACAGTGCACACTGCTCAACTTGGAAAAGATTGCTTAGAAAGATAAGCCTTGCAATATTCGCCCGAGGATAAGCAAAGATGAGTTTTGGTGTGCATTGGAAAGAATCAAATTTAGAATTCAGAGACCTCGAAATGCTTCATGGCTTATTCTCCATCTATAGGTCCCCAATTAAAGACAGATGTTAAACATATGTTTCAGTCTATTTCAATTTACGAAGTCAGTGAAGCACGTGCTCAAGGCTTACATTTGGCACAGAGATCGTGGTACAAGTGGGGAATTTAGTAATAAGTAATACTTAACTCTTAAGTAGCAGCTTGGATTACTGATCTGAAGGTGTTTAATGTAGGAAATCACCATCATTAGCTTCATTTTAACAGATGAAAGAGCTGGGACACAGAAGTGAGTGATTTGTCTTCAGATATCCAAAAGGCCAATAAAAAAATACCTAGGGAAAAAGCCTGTATTATCCGATTCTCAGTTCAGACTTACAGTCTCTCCAGCCATCTAATGCAAATACCCCAATAGTTATATTTAACAAAAAAACCCCAGCACTATATCAATACAGCTATTGTAAACCATCAGATGGTGCTCTGAAAATAGGAGGGTAATGACTACCAGATCTTCACATATTCTGTAACACAAATCTGAAGTAAATCTAGTCAAACACAGTAAATGGATGCAATCATTGATTACTTGTTCTAGCATCCATATCAACTTGAGATCTCTTCCTCCATTATACTCATGATTTTGGAACAGCTTCTGAATAATCTATGTACCTATTTTTCTAGCCTAAAATATTTTCCCCAGGGAAAATATTCCAGATATTTGCAAGACATTTTCGAAAAAAATAAGTTTACAAGAATTTACTCTGCTTTTACTGAATTCTTGCCCAATTTGAAAAAAACATGCAGACTCATTTACCTTATTAAAAGTGCATGAATGAAAGACTGCCAGTCGACTGTAGTGATTCTCACTACTTGCCATACAACAACGTATCTTTAGTATCTTCTGAAAAATGGCCAGGACTGACAGCTCTTTCATTTCAGCCTTCCTTGAAGACTCATAAGCATTGTTACACTCATCCTCACATGTCATTTCCATTGTCTATGCCTTCGGGTCCAAACCAACTCTTAAACAGTCTAAATGAAATAATCTCCTGCTTTGGCAGTAGTATGTACAAAAAACACACATCTGTTACCAACGCTCTGACGTTCCCATATTGCTTAATCAGCTGTCAGAACTTACCACTACTTCAATAATGCAAGATTTTGTTAACATTCCAAAAAACGTGGCACAGTACTCTCAGTAACCAGTAAAACAGGTTAAATGATATCACATTCGGTCGCTATTCCAAGCAATGAAAACTGTACAGAGAATTTCAGATATCAATAGAGCAAAGCTGTTTTCACAGATATAGTTCATCACTAGACATATTATGTGTATTCTGTATTTGTGCATGTTTTAAGGCAAGGGACAGTATTTTTCCAACTGCTATTTTACTATATTCCCCAAACCAGCATGTTAACAAGACTATGTTAATGTTCATGTTTGGAAGAAATCAGATCCTCAGAGTTTCATTACTTATTTTGTAATTATTTTAACTATTCCCTCAACAAAGAGTATTTTTGCTTACTACTTCCGATTTCATGGTTTATGTACAGAATTGCCTTTTAACAGCCTCTCTCTGGGCTCCCACAATCTTAACTCATTTCAAAACTATATAAACCTCTGTGCCATCTGGTAACTTTCTGCAATATAATTATCCTGATATATGCATGCATGATATTAGACATTTTCCATTACAGAGGTGACTAATGCTGCTTCTATATTTACAAATCTATCCACAGATTTCTGTTACAGGTCCATTTGAGGAGGCTAACAGACTTGTTCATTTAAATTTATATCTTACTGAAACTTAACGCCAAGGTTTTTTGCCAAACATTATTTAAATTATGTACTACTGTTTATTCAAATCAGTTTCCTGTCTTGTAAATTAAGCATACACAGTAACAAAAATGCCACAGAATCTGTTTTGCACATTTTTTATGTTCTGCTGAATGAAATTTTGAACAAAATCACTGTTGCACTGCAAGAGGAAAAATAATGATGGAAGCAGCAGTTCGTCCCCTCATTTTAGAATTTCAGGAAGCAGCTGTATGTCTTAATGAAAGTTCAGGAAAGATGTCTGACTTTGAAGTTTACATCAAAGTATTGTATCTGATCTGTGTTACACAAGACTATTGAAAATATTATGAAACCTAGCACTTCCTACCCAAACATTCAGCCTAACAACACACCATATGTTACATCTTTTTTTTTGTTCATCCCGAAGAGCAGTGATATCATTGACCTGATGACCTCTGTCGTGACTGAAAACAATCCAGGAGAAGTAAACACACTTCTGCTTCTATCTGCATGCATACAAGTAACACACATTCAGTACTGTCTGGTACCCTGGTACACTGAAGGGAGGCACAGTGGTAGGCTAAGGGAGGCACAGCAGCTCTTCCCTGTGGGAACTTGTGTCTGCTGCTGCTCAAGATGTTAAAAAATACAGCCTGCACCTGCCGACTTGAGAGCTGATAGCAGCCTGCCTTATTTTCCTTATCACTCCTCCCATTTCTTCCCCCCTTCCTCCCTTTCCACATCTCCAGCCATGCTGTCTCCTCCCATCCCAGGTTTTCTCCTTACTTTCACAGTAGTTTGTGGCATTTGCTCTGTTATGTAAAATTCAAGCCTGCCTCCAGGGAATACTCATTTATACAAATTAGGAGGTTTTCGACCTGAAATATGCCAGAGCTTCACGAACAGAGGATTCACTAAAGATCTGCAGACTGAAATAAAGAGACTAATGTCTCTGAAAGGCAGTCAGCCTCAGCTATGCCCCAGTCATTCAGTCAGCAAACGTCAGTGTCCGTAGTCTGTAGAAACATGGCATAGAACAGTTGATAAGACTTAAAAGAAGTCTTGTGGCCTCAGACTAGCCACCGTCAAATTTTCATAGCACCTACAGAGAACAGACAATTTGTGAAATTACAAAAAAGCAGGACTGATAGAAGGAAGAGAGCTACAGTTTATCTCCATTTAGAGAATAACAATATTACGTGAACTCAGCTTATCTAACATTTGCAAAACCGAGCAAGAGGGGAACAGGAGACATTGTTCCTGCACATTTTATAGCTATATAGCTAGTCACAATATTAACTAAGATTAGTAAATTCCCTTAACATTTGTCTTTTTTGGCAAGTTGATGTTGTAAGGCTCACGGAGCAACATAAATTGCTTTCAAAAGTGCCTTAAAGCAGCCATTTGATGTGCTTATGAATCATATCTAAACTCTTAAAAATATCTTTTTAAACCTTTGAAATATAATCACTTACATAAAGATAAGACATCTGCTTATTTCCCAATATATAACACTTCCCAGTGCTAAGGATTAGTTTTTAAACAAAATATATCTAAAATAAATTGTTAATTGCCCTATCTGTGCTCCTCACTAGCAGCAAATTATGAAGGCAGCATGGAAAATATTTTTCAGGAAGAGGTGCAGAATGACACTTGCATAGAGTCTTGCCAACAAGTCCAAATTTCTCAACTTTGGCTGTATTTCATTTAGCACATACTGACACATAATGTCCCTTGGTTTGGGTACCTGGGTTGGGGTTCACCCAGGAAAGCTCTTTTCCCATGTTTTTCTTTTCAGATACTGCTGCAGATTGCTAAAATTCAGGAGGAGTCAATGCTGGCAAATTCTAGATCATCAAGCTTTTTATTTAAAACTCAACATTTTCATTTGAGGTGCTGGCAAATAACTGGGTATCAGTGGGTAGACCACTGAACTTCACAATTAGATGTGCCATTACAGACGTACGTTAATTATGCAGTTAAAGATTTTTTTACTCTGAAGTCTACTGAAAATGGAGCAGTTGTCTAAATTAGACAAAATTGATGAAAAAAGCAACACAATATTAGACAGGCACATTTATCCTTCTTCAATTCAATCATTAGTAGTCTGTTTTGCTGCTGAGTAGCAACAGGCTGGCTCAGCACTAATTAGGCCAGTCATTATCACAACTAGGTGTTTACAGCCTTTAAACTCACACTTGCTGCTTCTCCCATTTGTTCCTAGGAAAAGCATTTGCCCTTTTTAACCCAGATAGCAAATAAGCCAAAATAAACAAAAATTTCCTACTTCGGGCTGTTAGCCAAGAGGTTAAAGAGAGAAAAGCCTTCCACCTTAAGGCATCCTAAAGGATGCATGGGAGCATCTGGGCCAGGGTGATGGAGAGGGACAGCCAGTTCAGCGGTTGCTGATATCTGCTGACATGGCAAAGGTACATAATCCCAGAGAGGATTCCCAAGGACCTGCAGAGACGTCCATGGAGCTCGTGTCAATCTTCCCAGTAGCTGCAGATGATGTTCAGACACCACACAGATGATGCACTGCAACTGAACGGGCGACGAGGGGGAAAAACAACACGGTTTTCCCATGTTGCTCTGTGAAGATAAGCTTTTTTACATTGTGATAATCCAGCAAGACCTAGAATGTCTGCATTTCATTAAGTAATATTATTAAACAGACTGGCTCACAGCCTCAGTGACAGTACAGGGATATTCGTTTAAAATGAAGCTTTGTACCATTCTGAAAGTAATTTGAGGAACAAGACAGAACAAGGCAGAGCTGTAACATCCACAGTGATTCTAATTAAGGCTAAGATCCTAAACAAGCCTATGACAAGTTCCATGTGCATTTCCTAACACAACCAAAAGTGGTACTAGAATGCCCCAAACTCTGAAGACACGTCAGGTAAGTCCCCAGGATTTCGGAAGATATCCCGAAGATCAGAGACGGCAATGCAAAGTGCCCAAAGGGCTTGTAGGACTGGATCTTGCAACCAGACCTTCTATATAGTATGAAGAGAAAAAAGCCTAACAAAATACAATAATTCACAAAACAAATACAACTATCAAAAAAGCCTTCTTTCTTCGTAAACGATGCATGGATAGTACGTAAGTCTGTGGTATGGACAACTTCTCCCTATGAAGAAATTAACCCAGAGATATTGGAAATGGGTAAGACAAACTCAGTGCCATTGAATTAATGAATTTATTATGGTGATGCACAGAATGTCATTCCTCAGAGACAAGGAATCCCCCAAATGGGTTGCTATCCATCAATATAAATTAACATCATTTAACATGCAGATTCCTCCCTTATTTTTCAGTTCAGAAACACCTGCGAATTTTCAAGCTGACCACCTGAGAAATTATAAAAATCACATAATTCTTAGAGTATATCTGAACTGAGCAAGCGTTAGTGTAATGCGAAGTTACCAGTTACCATTATCCTCATGGTCTGGCTTTGCCATGTGAGAGTTGTTATGAATGGACAAAAACAGTTTCTGAGAACACAGAAACACAGTAGTCCAATAACAAAAAAATGGATGTTTTATAAACATTTGCGCAGGCAGGCAAATTGGGACACCCCATCAAGAAAAAACCAGAAGCTTCCTTTATGCTTTTATAAGACTTCAACAAATATCTTGAACTATCTTTCTAATTATAAAAGCTAACTTAAGCCATGGTTTTGAATTGTAAATCCCTTTTAACTGCCTCCTAACTAGACCTCATTAAGAATCACAAAGTAAAACCAGACATACTCCACACAGCAACTGGTGCCATGCCAACTGAATCATCATGTCTGAACAATCAGCAATCAAACTGGACAGAAGTTTTTAAAGATGACTACAGAGAGATTTCAAAAGGAAAGTCACCTGGCTTCAGAACACAAAAATCTGCCCCAAGCTTTGAAGCAATGATTACAACCATTTACCAGGGCAGCTGTTCTTCATGATGTGCCTTGCAGTCTTGATTCTCCTAACACAAACATCAAGCAGCTTCTAGAGGACACTGCACACCCTCTCTCTTCCAAGCACTTCGGGTCCCATCACTCATTTGCTCATCACACCAAGGAAAAGAGTACAGCATCTGTTCTGGTCTAACAGTGCTGTCAGTCAGCTGAAGAACAGTGTTAAGTCACACAATGTATATACAAGCAGAGACAACCGAAATATTTGACAATAGATAACAAGTCTGGGAGGGAAAACTGGAAGTTCATTTGAAGATTTACACAAGCCTGGCACCAAGCAGCTTGATACTATGCTGTTGTATGAACAAGCATTTATGTAGAAGTTGAAATGCTGTGTGTCACATGGCCCAAAGTCTACTTCTGAGCTCAATCTTCCTTTAATCTTTACTTCTGAATGTACAAAAAAGCATGCAATATAGCAGTCCCAATTAAGAATTGCTAAAACAGGTGGGCTATAAGGGCTGCTTTTTCAAAGCTTCAAAAACTACACAAGTACCAGTGAAAACAAGGATGTGGCTCATCTGCTATATAGGTGCTGCACTGATATAGAAGACATCAAGATACTTGATCAAAAAAGAAATCAGCAAGTTGTTTTTTCCCTGCTGGAATATTTTGTGTACTCTCTTTCAGCTGTTAATAAAATCACTGATAATTTATTGCTTGTTCCTCTGAAGGTTTTAAAAAGAAAAATTATCCACAGAAGTGTCATATAAAACTAACTACTTTGAATAGTAGAACCATGCAAATAATTGATTAAATCAGATTAAATTATTTTTCCTCATTCCTAAGTTTTGCAAGATTTAAAAATAAATTTTCTAAAGAAAATAACATTATTGACAACAGAGAAATGCTTTTTAAAAGATGTAAACCAGTTCAATTGTTTTCTTTGCTCTCTGCAGAAACTGACATGAATTCTTAAACAGCTCACATAACAGCAAAGGTACTAATTCTGCCTTTTTTTCTTTTTTAAACCTTGACACTTAATGTCAGTAAAAATTCTCCAACAGGTACCATCATACAAGTGTAAAAATTCTTTTTGCTGGAATTCTTAACTCCCTTTACGTATCAGGGCTGTACTCTGCTATAAAGGCATCTTCTAACTGTATCCAAATCAGCAGCTGGGGGAAGGGAGCATGGGGAGACATAATGGACAAAAGAGAGACATCTCCTATTATGCAGAAGCAGTTACAGTGATGATTTAAAAAATGCAGTGTGTGATAAGTCTTAGGGTACCTAATGCATAAAAACATCTCTCACTATCAGGTATGCAAATATTTGAATATATAAAAAGCACAGCATTCTGGTGCAATCAGGAAACAAAGGGACCATTTCTAGACAATTTGTACATTAGGAATGATACAACTTCCTCATTAGATTAATTGAGAAGTAGGCAAGATAGCAATTGTGCAGATGTCATTGAACGCTGCACTGATGTGCACAGCTGTCAGCATCAGGTATGGTGCCATTGTGTTTAATGCTTACACTGCCTGCATGTGACAATCTCGGTAATGAAATGCTAGTTAGGAAGAGAACAGAAATATAGCTGCTTTCTCCAAAGAAATTAGATGGCTCCCAATCACCTAGAAACAGCTGCCAGAAAATTGTTTGAGTTATACAACTCGAGATTTTCACAGCAGCAGGAATAGATAATTTGCCAGAGTTCAGCAAAAGCAGTAAAAAGGCGCCAGAGGGACCTGAGCTAGGTTTACTTAATGCTCCAAGGGGATATAGAATAGACTGCTTTTCACAACTGAAATGTATTCATTTGCAGTTTCAATGAAATACTATTAGCCATGGGAAATCAAGGTTGATTTGTGGAAAAGGACAAGTTTTTGAAAACATGGAAATCTCCAGAATCACACTTTTTGCAAGGCCAGAACAACAAAGTAAGTCTGATTTCTGATTAGATATTTCAGTAACAAGCCGTGTAGAAATCTACCAGAAATGATGCAAATCGTGCATTGAAAATTATACTGCTTCCTCAGTAGGTTCTTATGAAATATGTGAGCAGGATCAGATGTGCTTATGAAAGAGAAGAAAACACATCGGTTTATGTCAGATATCACAATTGTGACTTATCATAAGAACAATCTGTACAACCCACTTTCATGTAAGTCTCACATGTGGGACACCATTTTTTTTAAACTGCTATGCAAACATCTTAACATCTAATCTGCACCAAATGTGCAAAGCCACAGCACTGAGTAAGTAATGATGCTTGGCAGCTGCGGTCCATCATGCTCATGTCAATGCAGGAAATTTGTAAATGGACAATAACCCTCAGTAACATTAAAAAAAATATTAAAATATAGATTAAACCAATAGTGAAAGATGAAAAAAAATAGGAGCCTATGCCTAAATTTCTCCTAAAATATATACAGCAACATTCGTATTTCAGCATTGCCCACACATACCAATACTTGCCATTCATTAAGATCAAAAAGCCTCTAGCATCTATCAGCATACAAGTCCCTTTACCTTCACATTATGAAAGCCCTGCTAGAATATTCTTGTACCTTGCGCATACTTAGAATTCACTGGACATAGGCAGAAGTAATTTCTTATAGAAAAGCTAGGAGTTGAAAGGCAAGGAAGGGGATACTTTAATACTAATCCGATTGTATTCAACCACTGAGACTGCTACCACAGTATTTTAGAGCTCTTCCTAAACTTAACGCTTTTGCATTTTCCAGCATAATGGTGAAGCTGCCCCTCTAAGCCCTCATGGCAATGCTGCTGTTTTCTGTCTCTATAGCTTCAACTACTTCTCCAAACTTTAAAGATGGATTCAACTTTATCATTTTTTCACCAATGACCATTTTCTCATCATATATCTCTTGAGGAAAGCAGTTTATTTATCAAGTCACAAATCATTCTTCTCATTTTGATGACTTCTGATTTAAAAAGCACAGATGTTCAGCACTGATTCCCAAACATTTTTATTTACTGATTATTTCATTATCAGCCTAAGAGCAAATATTGAGAAGAGTTAGGTTGGTTTATTGTCAAGCTAATTACTTTTCCTATGCCGTTGTTTAAATTATGCAGGAATGTGTTGACAACACTGTTCTCTTTCAGTTATTTGTTACTTGATGTTGCTTCCAGTATTAACTATGCATTATTAAAAATTCTAATAAAATGATCACACTTGAGTACTAGTAGATCCATATACACTTACATTAATTGAAAAAAAAAATAAATAACCATAGGCAGTAAATACAATTCCATCAGTCAAATCAGTTAGAATACTGTGTTTGGTCTGCTGCCTTGGTGAATTTTCTTAAATGCTTCCTCTAAATTTTATTGACAGTATAATGCTGGTTCTAACAGTCAGCTCTTCAGTATATTAATACAGCTTATAAATGAACATAAAATATTAAAGGAGGTTGGCATTCATTACTGCTAAAATCAACTGTATGCACCGAATTCTAATGAAACGGTTAGCAGCCCTTCCATGGCCAGCAGTGGAGACCTCCACAAGAAAAGTGTACTATGGCCTGTATTTGCATTCACGCTTTCAGACCTTTTTTGTAATTGTAGGCACAATATTGTATTTAAATCTCTTATCTAACTATCCAAGAATTGTTATTTTTCAAGTAGTATTTCTAATGAACCATTTCTCCTGCTCCTAAGACTTTGTTCTACACCATCAGTTCCATAATCATGGCTAAGAATTTGGTTCTCAAATCTTGACTTTAAAAGGTTCATATGCAAGCAAACATCCTATCGATTACTTCAACATATCAAAAAAGCCTAAGACAGTTATAGAAAATATCATATCAATCACATTAATGACTTAATTTAATATTATTTGCAGAAGCACCAGAGTTTACAGTTCCAAAAGGAAAGCATAGTTTTGATTGTTTTATTGTTAGAGAAAAGGAGTTTTATGATTACCGAACCTAGGTGGAGACGTCTTTAAACATTTCACTGTGCTTTTCTAGGCACCTTATTTGTTAAAAAAATTGACTTTGCTCTCAATCTTTTTTTTTAATCTCCAGATATAAAATAGACACTGTGCAACAAAAGAACCATGTAAATAAAAGTATGCTTAAATTTAGACTATTAATGCATACATTAAAGTTAGATCTTCTCTCTCCTGTTTTTGAGTATTTGTACATGTAATTCTATACTATCTAATGCCGCTCAGTTTGTGTGATAATTCCTGGCAGTAAATTTCACAAATTGTCATGCAACATTTAAGGGGAGGGGGGAAGATTAGTTATACAACTGTTGCCAAAGAACAACTTTCCCCCCCCCCCACTGTTGTACAATCCTTCTCATCTGGAAGTAAACTTACTAAACTACTGACTTAAAAGCATTTGATGTCCTTCAGAAAACTTACAGTGAGGGGGTCAGGTGAGGGGACCTCTTACTATTCAGCCAATTACTACAGAAATACATTTTGGCATGGGGCCTTTTCACCTTGAGGAAACCTACATCATACTTACCTCTTTGTCAAGGTTATTTTCAAATAAGTTTTTTTTCCTAGTTGATACTTTTGAAATGCAGACTGTTTCTGAGGTAATTGTTCATTAGTTCATATACTTGTGACTTCATATGTAGCCTTCTCTCCACTGTTCCATGATGCGAGTAGAACAACAGTGATTGCTTTGCCACACAGTATTTGAGGTAACAAAATACCTAACAAAAAAAGAGGAAATAAATAGCCCTCAAGGGTCTTTGCCACTATTTGGGGCAAAAGAAGAGAAAAAGAATCACAAACGCTGTTCTTTGCAATGTACACCACAAACAAAAAACATGTAAGAAAAAGTCATTTGGCATGATGTTCTGAGGCAAGTATAAAAGTAAACAAGTGAAAACCTTATATAGTTCTGGCTTTAGCTTTTAGCATGTTTTTTTTTACCCAGTTCTTTAAGAGAAGTCAACAAGCAGAATTTATCTGGGCTGTCACTGACAGAAATGCAATGACAAGACACGTTTTGTCATGAAAGAGATGAGAAGCTATTAAGACAAAATTTGAGAATCGAAATGCAGAAAGCCATGCAGAAGACTGGTCCAACAGGTCACAGTTCACTTCAGATTTAAAGAAGTTGTGACAAGTAGTAAGGTAAAGCAACACAGGAAGAGCATTTAAGCTCATTATTAATGTAACTTCTTCCACTAAGCATATATAAAAGTAGCAAAGAGGAAAACAAGGGTATTGATTAAAGCTAAGCCTGAATCCAATCTATGGCATAAGGAGATTTATTTTCAGCATCTTCCCAGTCCTTGTGCAATGTGTTACCAATCTACTACTCTATCCAGTCTCAGTTCACAGCAAAGCATCTTTGGAATCACTCCATAAGGACATGACCACCCCTATTGCTACTCCATCCTTTCCATCCCTGGCAGCTATCATAAGTGGTGTTGGATATTTGACATAGGCCTGTTATGTCTGCCAAGCATCATGGAACAATTTTCTAAGCAAAAGCGTTCTAAAGTGTGTAAAATTGAACTGAATCGTTTTGCTGTCCAGAAAACCAGCAAGAGGGTAAACAGGCCTGTGGGCAGGATGACTGTACAAAAAAACCTCCTAACAATATTTGGTAGGGAGGATCAGTTTCATCATGGGTCAAGAATCTCCAAGTGGGAAAAATGAGAACATATTTTGCAGACTTGGGGCAATATTGACATATACTTTCTCCTCGTTATGCCTCAGAAAGAGGAAATTATCCCAAGTTGTGCTCTTTTTGCAGAGTTTCTCTTTGTTCTCTGATTTATTATAGATCTATGGATTGTATTGACCATACTATACACCAATGTTTCTGTAACTTTTGGGAGTGCAAACCCCACAGGGTTCTGGCACCACAGCGGCACTCTGGATGCATGCTTTAGCATTCCCACCCTTCTGAGTTGGTTTTTCATTAGAAAAATTCCCTGGCTGAAAAAGAAATAAAATTTGCAGTATATTTCTATTGATTTCTACGTAGTTATAGTCCAAATAAGAGTGATGAGCTGGGCTGTATTGTTATTCATATGCCATTCAAAGATAACCAAAGTAGTTGCCCTGTACCATATAACTTTGTTACTTTTGCCATACTGAAGTGAAGTCAAGCCACAAAAACAAACAAAAAACCCCAAGTCGTGCTCAGCAGTGATTTGTGTATCTGCTTTCTTTCCTGACATATTTCTTATCTACAGTTGAGCAAAACAGTTAAATACCTAAATACTCAATGGTCTCATTTTGAACTGGGTCAGACTGTTGCCTGAGTTTATTTTTTTTTGACCTGTTCTTTTCTTGAGAGTAAACTGACTTCAGTATTGATTTCTCCAACAGAATATAGAGTGCATGCTACTGAAAAACATGAAGCAGTTCCATTCTGATCTTCAACAGCAAGTTGTCTGGTAATAGAAAAAGACTTTCACACTGTTACTTAAATTTGGGGATATTTGACCTGTCCTGTGACTTCAACGACTACTTGGCTATTTACAAGCTGCTATGAATAACCTCTGCAAGATCTGAGCACAGAATAGATGCTTTTACTGAAGGCTTTTTTCTGCAAGCATGAGAGCAATTTAAACTGTCCTGGTTACTGTCACAAAGAAGCTAGCAGCATCAAAACTAGAAGCCAAATGAGCTGGACGGAAGTGTGAGAATTTGATGAAAGAGGAAGAACTTGATGAAAAAACAAGAAGTATGTTATGAAGCATGAAACTCCATTCTTCAAGTATGGTCCTGGAAAAAACACATACTAGAACCTGCACATGATCCACACAAAGCTATAGGGCATCTGACATTTTTTATGTTCTTTTATACAATGAAGGTACTTCCAGCATTTTCAAAGAACTTTGATAGTGCCTCTATTAACCTGTTAACCTGCATAGCTGGTAAAAAAAATAATAATGGTATTTTCCTCCTATTACAAAAAAAATTATCTAGCTTAATTCTATCAGCTAAGCAAAAACTGCAGAAAATTAGACTTGATATAAGCTCTTAGTATTTTCAGAAATTGTTTGTATGGCACATAAAAAAGATCTGGGGAAGATGACTGATTTTTTTTAAGTGCTATTTCAATTAAGTGTCTAGCATTTACAATTATGGACTTTCGAGAAGCTGAAGCAACAACATGTTCTCATTAATTTACATTGCAATAAGAGTTTTGCCATGAGGTTAGAATTGCAGGCCAATAAAACAGAGGAGCAGGCAAAACTGTCTCTCACTGAAAAGACAATAGGCCTCAGTAGGCTTTCTTGCAAAGTCTATAACTAATAATTATTTACACAGAGTAAGTGATTGGAAGACCTTCACCAACGTTTTGGGATATGTGTGCATGGGAGGGAGGCAAGGGTCCAGGAACAGGACAAAAAAAGAATTCCATGTGGTTACACACATACACTTCTGCTTTTACTACAGTTAATAAGATACAGGTAGTGTGATGAAAAATTAACACTAGTGCATAAGAAAATACTAAGTCTGTATTTACCTCATGTTGGGCTTTTATCACAGTCAGTGTTTGTCTTCCAAATTTCAAATATTTTACATATATTAATTACAAATAAGCTTGCAAAACCTTACAAAGCATCCTGGTATAGTAAATGTGACCACTTTTTATAAAGTTCTGAAGAAAGATTAACTAGTTTCTGCAAACAATTTCTGAAGCGCTTCTCAAGAGTTCCTCAAAGAAGTATGTTCCCAATACAATTTGCTAGAAAAATATAGTTTCACCATGCAAGAAAAAAAACCTGTTGGGGGCTTTGATGACACAAAAAACTTATTTATTCATCTTTTACATGTTCTATGGGTCACATGGTTCTGTGAAATAATTAAGTGGAAATAAAACATAGTGAAGAAAAGATGTGGATTTCTCCAGAGTTCACTATGAGAAGGTACAGCCTTTACTCTTTCACCACTTCGCTCCATATCTCCCTCTGAGACCAAAACTTCCATCACCACTAGGCAAAATTCCCTTCTGCAGGACAGTGTAATTCCTCCCTACCCCCTCTGCTGTCAAATGCTGCCCAACTCAGTACCCCACAGCTACAGGTCTAGACTGTAGACTCATTAATCAGATCACGTGGGTGCTGTTGTCTTTTGGGCCAGAGTTCCACGTCTGATGTCAGAACAGAACACAGCCAGAAAGGGCATGGGAGCAGACTATTTGCACCTCTGTTTGCCTCCAGGAAGTGAAGGATTTCAGCCACTATCTAGGTTTATGTACACTTATCACAGCAAACCATTTAAATCCAAAGTAATTAGTGCTCTTACCCTTAGCATTCAATTAACAAGTATTCTTCTTTTAATAACCACAGATACAGAGACACATTTCTGCATTTATTTTGCATGGAGCACTTCTATGGATATCCATGAAGGTTTACTATGCATACATAGACAGCATACAACTTAGGGCTTGTAAACAACAGGGCTCTGCAGTGTGGACCAAAGTGGTGAACTTACTCCTGGTTCTCCCACTGACTCTCAGAAGATGCCATTGACATAGCAGATGAACTTATGGTGTTGGTATATGGGCTTCAGAATGAATATCCATTTATTGCTAATACTGAGGAAACATGGTCATGAGATATGCTGTACAAAAACTGTTTCAGGGATAGAGCAAAAAAGAAGAACACTATAGCATATACAAGTTTTCACACACTGACGACCACAGGGACAAATTAATATATGTATACTGACATTATAACATATTTTCTCCTCTCAGGAGGAATATGTGAGAAGGGAGATAATTAAGGAGGGGAAAAAATATAATTATTTGCTGGATTTTCCAAAATGCTCAACTCAAAGGAAATTTGACTTCTTATTTTCCTGTTAACAATCAGACCAAGGTGACAGGCTGTGGGAAAAAAAAAAAAATCTCATGATGGCATTTTCATTTGGACAAGCCATTTGTTGTCTGTGGGATGGATGGCTGAACACAAGGAACAGTAAAGCACCTAACAGGCTAAGGACAGCAGGTTATGGTTTGTTACAAGCCATGAATGTATAAACCATCCACTTGTAGCGAATCTTTATCCATATCCTTTCCAGAAGGTCTTCTCACCAGTTGTATCAGAAACAGCAAGGTCCTTCTCCTCTGCCTTAAGCTCAAGTGCCAGATGTTTTTCACAGAGTTAATTAATCAAAGGATACTTGCTAATTAGGTGACTTCAACATGTCTAGCTAGCTACATGAAACTGCACTTGTATCTCTGTCCTGTTAGTTCTTTAAATTGCTTTAAAGCGTCAAGGTCTATACAATGTAGGCAGCCATGGGCTGCTTGACAGGGTCAGCGTGAACCTACTGGTCGATGCTTAGTCCGTGGTCACACAGAGCTCTTCAGCGAGAGCCTGTTGCAAGCTGTTTTTCCATTGCCAAGTAAATTTTCTTCCCCTCCTCAAGCATTTTCCACATTTTGTCAATACTTAAAATACAAGTTACAAAGCAACCCCTCAATAACAGATTAGGGAAAAATTTACATTAAGAAAAGATGGTTATTTTAATTGAGATAGTTTAAGATGTACCAATACTGTTGTCCTTTATCAGGAATAAAGTTTCAAGAAGTACTGAGTCACTAAGAAAAAATACTCTATTATGACCACCAAGCTTTTCAGAATAACCATGGGGGTTATGACAATACTGAGATAATATTATAGGATGCTCCCAACAACCACAGAGTATCTTCCAGCCAGATGTTATGCAGATGAACAGGGTATGAATTCAGTCGAAAACCAAATCATTACATGCAGGGGAAGGCGCTTAATTCCTGAAGTGTATTATTCCATCAGTCAGTAGTATAATACTTAGAGGTTATTTTGGAAATTAACATCTACAATTTTTTTCATAAAAGCATAAACAAAATTATCTGTAACTTCACTTTTGATCATTTTGGCAGCTCTTAACCTTAGGAAAATCTTAGGACTAAAAGGACCTCCAAAGGATGTCTTGTACTTTACTATGCCTCAGCCATATCAGAACTGTTCGAAGAGACAGTTACATTGCTCACCACACAACACAGATTGCCCATTCTTCCTAAGAAACCCTAGTTCTAAAATGATTAATAGTAAGTACTGTATTGTATTTGCACATTTTTTTTTTTTTTTTTTTTTTTTTTAGTTTTAACTATCAGCATTCATTCTGGAAAGGCAAGACAAATCATCTGGTGTTACGTGATGTAACTGTTGCTGATGATGGGCAAATCAAGAGATCTCTTTCAATTGCATTCTCATCTCTTTAGGCCTTGCTCTCTTATCATTACTGAAATGTGAGCATACAATGTAACTTCAGTGTTAAAAGAGATATTGCAGCACGTGACTCTTTCTGAAAGGTGTATGAATAAACTATTATTTAATTTTACAGATGCAATGTGCTCATTCAGAGTAGTTCACACAAATGTACAAGTATCCACTTCTACCTTGTATACATATATATACAGAAAATAAAGAGATTTTTAAAGTCTCTCTTTTACAGCAAGATTATAGAATCACAGAATGGTTTGGGTCATAATGGACATTAAATTAAAGACCATCTAATTCCAGATCCCCCAGCCATGGGCAGGGACACCTTCCACCAGACCAGGTTGCTCCAAGCCTCATCCAGCCTGGCCTTGAGCACTGCCAGGGAGGGGGCAGCCACAGTTTCTCTGGTGGTTCTCACCACCCTCACAGGAAAGAATGTCTTCCTAATATCTCATCTAAATCTCCCCTCTTTCAGTTTGAAACCGTTACCCCTCGTCCTGTCACTGCACTCCTTGGTAAACAGTCCCTCCCCACCTTTCCTGCAGGTCCCCTTTAAGTACTGGAAGGCCGCTCTAAGGTCTCCCCGGAGCCTTCTCTTCTCCAGGCTGAACCACCCCAACTCTCTCAGCCTGTCCTCACAGGGGAGGTGCTCCAGCCCCCTGAGCATCTTCATGGCCTCCTCTGGACCCACTCAAGCATGTCCATGTCTTTCTTGTGCTGGGGGCCCCAGAGCTGGACACAGCACTGCAGGTGGGGTCTCACCAGAGCATAGCAGAGGGGGAGAATCACCTCCCTCGACCTGCTGCCCACGCTGCTCTTGATGCAGCCGAAGATGCCATTGGCTTTTGGGGCTGTGAGCACATATTGCTGGCTTGTATTCAGTCTTTCATCTACCCACACCCCCAAGTCCTTCTCCGCAGGGCTGCTCTTGATCCACTCAACCCCTAGCCTGTAACTGTGCTTGTAATTGCCCTAACCCAGGTGCAGGACCTTGCTCTTGACCTTGTTGAACTTCATGAGATTTGCACAGACCCACCTCTCCAGCCTGTCCAGGTCCCTCTGGCTGGCATCCCTTCCCTCCAGCGTATCAACCACACCACACAGCCTGGTGTCATCAGCAAACTTGCTGAGGGTGACAAGAGATCTTTAGATCGTTTTAGAGATTGCCTGCTAATATTTCACTTGTTCTTTCCAAATTAGCTTATGGTTTTGAACATATATAAATGATACTGTGGCTTAATTTGTGACACTTCAATTCTCAGGTGACAAAAGCACAAGCCACAGAAGCCAGGTACACACACTACCAGAACCTCATATTCCAGGGAAGGTGGTAAAAGGTTATTCTGTACACTTGCTGTTATTTGATCCTCTAATAGCAGTTGGGAATGTAGCCAAAACCCTCCAATGCTAGTGGCAACAGGCTGACAAACACCTTCTGGCAAAGTGATTGATAAACTCTTTGCAACATTTTGTAATTGTTTTCTACAACTTCTGAGCTTTATTTCTATCCTACCTACACAGCCCCTGATGGCTGTCCACTGGACAGCTTCTGAGTGTTAAATAACCGATTTCTTCAGCAGGTCTGAAAGTAGTAGATGTACAGAGCTCAGCATCACCCCAACACTCAGCATCTCTGTCATCATGTCATCTTAATAGGATGGCTGGGCCTGAAGAGTGATATAAAAAAAAAGTAAAAAAAACCCAACACAAAACAGAAGGAGAGAAGGACAGAAGAGGCGACTTTAGAAGGAAATCCACCCACTGAATACAAGAAGACTTAGGGATTCACGGTCTTTCTTTTTACTAAATCATTGAAAATTTCAGACTTTCAAAACATCCCTCACAGGATTTATTGTGCATGCTGTCACAGGAATTAGTATGTTTTACAAGTATCTATGTTGAAAACCAGTGAAGGGTCCAAACACACCAGCATTAGGGCTCCTAATAAAATCCTCACTGCAACTTACATACCCTGAAAATTCCTTTCTCACAGAAAATGCATATTTTGCAGTATTAAGATCAGGTATCTCTCTCTCTCTACCTAAATACAGTTTCCTCTAAATGAAGATTTCAAAACTGTTATGATACAGCTTTGCTTGAATGAAAAAGGGTCTTATTGCTGATACTATCACTGTATAAAAATAGTTATACTCTAGCTGAAATGTCTATTAATAATTGGCAAATCAAGCTTTTTCATTATTTTTCATCAAGGACTATACCATTATGCAGCAGTTACTATATTCCTTACAGCCTCTCTCCTTTTATTTACCTCCTGACTTGGAGAACAGTCTCTAAATCATGACAACTATTTTCAGAAAGGAAGTATTTAAAGGTACAGTAGCTGTAAAAAGACAGACTACTTGGGTGCAGTAAAACAATTACTTTTTGGCAATACTATCCTATTATTTCAATACATCAAAAGCCTCTGTATAGGTTCCAAATTTTTTAAAAAATGATACTTGGTATTAATCTGCCATTCTGGCCGTGACCTAAACACTAAGCCTTTGAGAATTGTTTTAAAACTTCCAGTTACCTTTGAAGAACAGAGTTTTGAGTTTGGAGGGTTTTTTCCCCCTTGAGGCTTTTCAAAACCAACTTATAAGAGCAAGTGTTCCTAGGTGAAACTCCCAGTTAAAATGCTTAAGTGAAATGTCGTAGATCTTCATTAAATTCACTTTTCTGACAGTTCAAAAGAGTTAATGGTATTTCACACTCCCAACAACTTTCAACTTTCCCCCAATAATCTTATATGTGCAGAGACCACAGTGCCGCTAGAAAAATTAGAAATAATTTTTATGGTTCTTTCCTTGCCAGAGTATTACCTTTACTAAAGCCCATCTTCAAATTGTGTTATAAAAGAAGAAAAATATATTCAGAGTTTATGACAATAAACACAATTACATAATTGAAACTTTGTTAAATATAATAAAAAAATATTACCATTACTCAAAAACACCCCATGAAATTTGTAAAAGGTAAATAAGTAATCTTTTAAAAAGAAAATTTTCTCTATGCCCCCCCCAATTCAAATTGTTTTCTGTTTCTCTGCAACAACTACACTAGCTCTTAACCGAATTTTAAAAAAACATTTGGGACCCACACAGAAATAAACACATACAAGACAGGGCTTCATCTTCCTGTCTTGGCACCCAAAGCTTCTCCTCAGTTCCACCATATACGCCAAAGATGACAATACAGACCTCCAACACTACTTCTGCAAATTAATTAAGTTATTTAAAAATAAAATTGAATAATAAAATACATGTACAATTAACTCCGGTCAACACTGTATACCTGTGCCAATAATCTCTCAAAACATAAGAATCGAACAGGAAATAAAAGTAAACAGCACAACCATCTCAAGAAAAGGCTAACAAACATAATCATCAAAACCATAACAGCAAACATGAACTTAAAGAAAAACAAAATTAAAAAAAAATAAAAAATAGATTATACCAGTGGATGTGAACAAAAAGCCAGAAGGATATTAGGTCACTCCAAGCTGCCTAGTCTATGAAGTCAGTTGTATTTCTCCCTAAAAGCTCACAGCAGTCCCAGAGCATTGGGGGAATTCAAGTTCCTCACAGGTAAAAGGGATCAGAAACTACTTTTTTTTTTTTTTTTTTTTTAAAGAAAAGATATATAGTCACACAAAAAAAAAAAAAGTGAAGCCATGTATGAATTCTTTTATACTGCTAGCTTTTCAATTTTCTTGAGAGCTACTGATTTTATCTACATGTAGCTACTGTTTCAAGTTACAAGAGGATGAGTAAGTTGCAAACAGCTTACTGCAACAGTAGTTTCTTTGATGCCTAAACTTACTTCATTCCACAGTTCCTTAAAATGCTACCTCTTTACCCGCCCTGTGAGCACGCCATTTGAACTATGCTCTGCAATGGTCTCCCAAAAATTTTCAGCGATAAAGTCCTTAAAAGGCCAGTGGCAACATAAACATGGTATCTCAGTCAACCCAATAGTACTATTATAACAGCTGGAGTACAGTGTAACCTTCTGAACAGAAAAAAATGCAAAATGTTTGACTCTCCAGGGTTACCTGCATTTGCCAGGGTGATTATGCAAACTAAAAGACACCTTTAGTAACAAGAACAGCTGATGAGTCTTGCAGTCACACAAAAGCTGACTGTACTGTGATAGGTAGAGACACGGACAATTTAAAGTGTCAAAATCCAATGCGAATTTTATTATATTAGCAAGCGAACAAGAGCAAAGGCAGCGCTGGGCGGCCGGGGAGTCTGCGCTCTGCCAACGGCTCGCAACTTCCCGCCTCGTGTAAGCACATTATATACAGTCTCATTTCCTGCATTCGTGATGTCGCAATCAGGTCGATACTCTGCGCATGTTCCTTCTGTTGCTGGGGGGTCTTTCTCTGCCTCCTGGTGATCCTAAGGATGAAGGCTGAAGGTCTTCCTCGTTGCCCTGTGGGTGGACTTATGCAAGAATGTGACTACTCAACCCCCTCAGCTACGGGTCCTGTTGACTTATGCAAGAATGTCCTTCGGTTGGGCTATCAAGCCTTGCGGGCACATAAATCTTCCATCCATACCTTCCCATACAGGTTTAATGAACAAAGCACAATATGTTACTTATTACAGTACTGCTCAGTA
This sequence comes from Leptosomus discolor, assembly GCF_034619465.1. NCBI lineage: Eukaryota > Metazoa > Chordata > Aves > Leptosomiformes > Leptosomidae > Leptosomus > Leptosomus discolor. Next base: position 36,759,264 of record NC_141395.1, on the reverse strand, counting down.
AGATTGCTTGAGTGAAGGGGAACATTTCACTGGGACATGGCAGTTCATGTATGCTAAATCTCTTATTTAGACTACAATCTGCCCGACACCACCTACCAAGGCAGTAGTTCTCTAAGCATATGGAATTCTACGAGTGTATGTTTTGTAGCTTAAAGGCTCATGCAACTTCTCCACATCGTTTGCCCCAGAGGCTGCAGCAGCTCTGTGGTCTCTCTTCCTGTCCTTCACTGATGCATAGTTTGAAAGCCTGAGCTCATGCAGTCTGTCAGAGACAGGACACGTGCAGCCTTTCTTTTATTTGCCCACCAAATTCTCCTTTTGAGTGTTTTAATTTTCTGTCAATCTTGTCTGAATGGGACAACACATTCAAAAGTTGAAAAGCTTGAAATGTTTGACAGGCAGAGAGCAGACACAGGTGTTTCCACAGGAAACTGTTTTTGCTTATATTATGAGCCATCACACTAATGCAGCAATCACTTCAGGGTTCTGACCTTCATTTTCAGAGGCCAGCAACAACCAAGCCTGTAGTATAAAGTCTCAGCCCCCTTCCACTCTCCCCTCCTTGGCTTTTAAGTGGAAGAGAAGCATCGAGGAAGGAAGTTCTACAGACAATATTATCACAATTTAGTGTATTGTACATCACACTTGGCAGAAGTGGGAATAAGCCTAACAAGGCTTATCTGTGAGGAAGAAACCCAGCTGAACTGAAAGGCAACCACCTGGTACTTAACACATTGCAAGTCTCTTACAGAATCTGACCACTGGTGAGAAAAACCTGAAAGCCACATGGAAAAAAAAAAAAAAAAAAAAAAAGCCATCGGACACAACAATTTGCATATGAAATAGATACAAACCAAATGTTAACATAGGTAAGAATGTGTTCACAAGACCTTTATAAAAACCCATGCCACGAGTGTAAAGCTTCACTATGTTGCATTACAAGTTAAGTGGCAAGGTGGGAGAAAATGGCATGTGACTATTTTAGGAACAGTCTTGAAAATCAAGATAATTAAAACACTTTCTGATGAGAAAGTGTCTTGATTTGAAAGACAGATGTCTGCGGAGAAATGCAGGAGTCTTCCTTGAAATGGAAAATGCAACCCCCTTCCCTCCAAATTATTATAATTTTGAAATTAACGGGCCTTCAGGCAAAGATGTGGGGAATAGGAATAACAGTTCTTTACTAATATATATATATAACACAAGGCAGGGAAAAAAAAAAAACCAACCCACTGGTTTACACTGACAGAGTCAGAAATACAACCTGACACCCTGTTAGGGTGGCAGTAGCAGTCCAATAAGATGCTGGCTGCAGTCCTCCTGAAGCGATGGATTTAGTTCTGTTGAAGCAGCGATCTTGTAAAAGGGTCTGGTCTTCCTCCGAAGGTTCAGTGGTAGGTAGGTAGCTCTTGTCCTCTGGAACTCCAGTGGGGGGGAAAAACTCCTCTGGGAATCCAGGGGAAGAAGGCTGCTAGGGTGTTCGAAATCTCAGTTTTTATTTGGCATGGACTGCTTGGCTCCTTCCCCCCGGGCGGAGCATCTCATAATGGGATGGGGAGTCGTGAGGCAGTTCCTTGATGGGCCATTAACAGGAGATAGCCCAGGAGCGAGTTATCGATGGGTCAGGCGATAAGGCATTGTTGTGCCCATTAACAGCAGATAGTCCAGAGGGGGGAGGCAGGGAGCACCGCCCCACCTGGTCTCAACAGCTCCTGAAGATGGTAATAGAATACTTTTTTTTTTTTTTTTTTTTGGGAGGGGCACTTTTTACACTGTAACCTAGGACAGAAAGTAAGTATGAAAACTAGGATCATCACTGGAAAAAAAAAAACTGAGCATCACTGGACAAAGAGACTAACAGGAAATTGCTAATTCCTAAGCAAACTGTATGAAAAGTGAAACCCAGAGGGAATTATTATTGGGCCTATGTTTCATAGGTCTCCTCCTGTTAATGCACTGGCCAGGCAGAGCTCTTTAAGAATGACTATTAAATAAAACTGTCAAAAGCAACAGGAGTGTGGCTACTCTGAAATCAGTTCAACCACTTCCATGTGAAAACAACATATCAAATTGAGATCACACATGCTGTTTGCCTTAGTGACCTCAAAAATTATTATTAAAAAAAAAAAAAGCCACAGACCTGCTTATGAATCTTCCTATATACCTTTATTCTAGACTTCTGGTTAGTAGGATTTTCAATTGTTTTTCACCATTTTGTGAATCTTGCCCGATTCCAAATGAAAATTTTCAGTTTCAATTTGTGTTTTACAAGTAAGGGTTGTCTTGTTCTCTTATGTCATCTTGACTTACCTCTATTTTCTTGGAAAAAGTGTTTTCCAAACTTCTACAGAGAATAACATCACCATTACTGTTGGTGATGAGCTGTGACAAGCTCTTTGACTTTAGGGAAAAGCGATGAAAATTAAGGGTCAGAAATAGGTTATGCTTATAGTTTTGTTTCAACAAAACAACATATATAATAAAACAATTTTGTTAAAATAACATGTAGGAAGGCTGTGCCAGCTCAGGCCATCCAATTCTACAATTGAGACACACATAATATTTCTGGCTTGTATATATTAAATTCAGTAGGAAATCATGTATTATTACCAACTCAGAAAAACTGGGCCACTTTAGCCAAAGAAACGTCATTTTTGCCAAGCCCAATAACATCGAATACAGCTCAACCACTGTACCAGTTCTCAGATTCACATGTTCTTAGAGAACAAATGCATATTTTGTCATTTAGTGATTTCAAAGGAACAACTGTACAGCTGTATGTAGTGTTTGACCAAGTCCTAAACTTCCAAGATTTTGAAAAAATACACAGTGAAAATAAAAGAAACAAAAGCTATTCTAGACTTGCCTTGCTTGACAATAAAATTCTGTGAAAGCAAGTTATACTTAAATATCACAAGGCTAATGAACTGCATGATTCAAAGACAATATCAGCTGATAGAAGCACTACAACTGCTAGAAGTGATTGCATTATAGTGCCATCACTAATACAAATGTTAAAAACTGATTGTCAAGATTGTTTTCAACACACCCTGTTACAATGCAATTATATCCTATCAGCAGATTTAGTTGTTGTCAATTTAGGAAGCAAGATAAAAATTTAAATGAATGCTCCTGCAGAGCCTCCAGAGCTCTCTTAACACCTATTCAGTACTGTTGATCATTCAGAGTAGACCTCACTGATGTAAACACTAACTAAACAGGTTACTCAACATGCTACTCTCTCTGCTGTCGTTATCCACCCCATGCTATCCTTCTCACAAACTTCATCATTCATTCTTCTTTTAATCACAGTTCATTTCTGGAAAGAGACTGTTTCCACTTCCGGGGAGAAAAAAGGCTTTAAATGGCATCGTGAACTGCCTGTTATATGCATTAATATTGTATTCCAGAGACTATTATAAATGTGCCCATTCAGACACTAAATTACTCTCCACACAAGCATAGCAGCTCAAACAGGGAGTCACAGCAGAATATTTTTGCTCCTTTCCCATATACATTTGTCCTTCCGTAGAGCCATATAGGCCGATTGCCACCTTTAAATGAAGGAATCCGTGAAAAAGGTGTGAACTTGCCAGTATACTCTATAGCCTTTATTCTCGTCACCTCCTAAAACAAGCTGTGCCTTTAAAACAAACAATAAAGTGTAAGATACAACCCAACAAGCTGCCAGAAGGCAATTATCTCCAAGATAATCTTGATCAAACCCAGCCAACAGACTGCAACATTATTTAGGAAGGGGACAGCAAATAACACACAGAGCAAAAGACTACATAAAAATTGTTTCCATAGAAATCTTGTCCCCAAACACAGTGATAGAAATCACCATGGCAACTAACCTGAAGAATTATGATGCAGGTTTAAAATTTATCCTGGTTTAAGGATTAGAGGACAGATCAGACCACTCCACAAGCAGCTGTATCTGTCTTGGGGAAAGTTCAAGATGGATGCTTGCTAATTTTTTTTTTTTTGCCATTATGTAAGATCTATTAATAATTTTCTCTCCCAAAGGACAAAGTTGCACAGGGATTTTGAAGATTTTTAGCAGTTACGTTTCAGCTGACTGCATAAATTGGAAAAAAAACCAACAAAACAAAACCGAAACCAAATCAAAAGCACCAGGGTATAGTAGATACTGTTTAAGCTCTTTCTATAAAATAAAAATCAGTAATCTAGTAGAAGACAAAGGCTTTTAAGTCATTTCATTCTCACTCTACACAAATGCTGTAACAACTTTTGGTTTACCCATGCCTTTTAAAGGAATCTGTGTGACCACACTAGTAGGGAAACTCTTTTTTCCTATTCTTATGAACCAGATGATGTATTCTCTACTACATATGATTTATATTTTGACTCTCAGCTACCTTTAAACCCTAACTCTAAATGTTTTAGGTCTGTTTATAGTTGTACTACTTTAGGGAAAAAAACCCCAAACAATCTGTGACCTCTGGCTGCTTGGGTAGCTGCTAGGAATGATTAAATCATTCTTGTATCTGAATATTTATCTTACATACTTAATGACAATTACTCACAGGAGATTGTGAAGCCATGTCTTAAGGCTGAAACAAACAGTTCTTCATTCTCCCCTGCTTTCAAGACAGTAATTTTGATGCTGCCACCAGTTTCAAGCTATGATGTATACTCAAAAATCCTAGTTGAGGAAATCTTGAGTGAAACTTAGTTTAGGTTGCTGAAAATTATCTTGCTGAAGAGCTCTCTTGGTCTCCTTTAACTCCACCCTAGCTGTTATATGTAGGAAACAGATAGGTGAATAACTCCCTATCAACTACTAACCTGTTCAAAACATGAGTTTATTTCAAATATAAAGGTTGTGTTCTGAGAACAGCTAACCTAACATTATGAGGTTTTACTGTCTTCTTCCTGCTTTTTTAATTCTGCACACAGTGTGCTTAACACTCTAAATAAGAATTCTGGCTTTAAATGTAACCTTGGAATGTAAAATATCTGTGAACTATTAGCTACAGTGGAACTTAGCATAATGCACATGGCTGATCCAACTCCCTCCCTTAATTAAAGGGTGGCCACAGAGCCTGTATTTGGAAGCTCTAACTAATAAGGTAAAGGGATCTTTATGGTTTTCAGTTTTCAGACAGCTGGCTTGTATGGAAACAAGCTGTCTTGGCAGAGAATTATGCCCATGTAGATTCAGTGTGACTGATTATTTGCCACACAACAACAGAAATCTTCAATATAAATAATTTGAGAAAGAAATGGCTATCCATATACTGGCAAAAATTCTTCTCCATGAATAAATCAACCAAACATTTTGTGCAGAGGTGTATTTCAAAACCTCAAGAAAACCATCACGCTTGGCATACAGTCAGCCACGAAAAAAAAAAACAACTCACCCCACAAATACCGTTTACCATATTCTTTCTCTGAAGTAGTCAATTTTGATTCTAGGTGGTTGTATTCTTCTGTATTGTTTTACATGATATTTTATATGCATCAGTTCCAGAAGAAGACTGGAAATTTTTCATGTCATTAATTCTTAAATTTTATCCTGTTGTTAAGTGTGGCATTAGCTGTTAAGATGCTACATAGGTACACACACAATGGAGCTAAATTTCTCTTGCCCTGTCTATCACCATCAAGAAGAGAAGAAAGAGAAAAATGAGATTAGACTATTTTTGTTTCTGCTGAAAATGGTTGGTTTTGCCTTTCAGTTATGAATGTTTTTTCCTCTGCTTTATCCAGCTATTCAAACTTTCAGGAAATACTTGTGTAAATTAATACTAAGAGGGCAAGCACTTTCAACATCTCTGAAAATGCTTGCAACTCCTACCACTCTAGGCCAAGTCAAGATTAGAAATATTCTGACAGCACACTTTACACCAGACAGGTTTACACAGAAGAAAGTAATTTCTAACCAGTCAGCATGAGTTAAAAACATTAAAATGCTAGATTTAAAAAACAAAAACCAAACAAACACAACTAACCAAAAAAATTTAAATAAGCTTTTCCATGCAAAGCAGATGATTCCTTTTGTTTTGTCCCTTTTGTTGAATACCTTTTATCTTTTACCGCAGTAGAGAGAGACTTTTTCATGATTAACGTCTAACATGAAGGTACCTAATTGCCAGTTGAACTGTCTGCAACTGCCACAAATTGAAAAAATTGTACCTTATCTGCTGGATGTCTACATTATTCTGCACCTGCCTTTAGCTCACAAGATTTGAAAGCTGAAGTCTTGACTTAATCTGAAGCACTTCACAGAAGTGCTGATGAAATCCTCACCAGAGAGCTTTCTCTATATAGCTGTGGTATTTGTTTTTTCTTAGGGTTTGCAGCTTGGTGGAAGAGGCCAAGCAGTCTCTACCACAGCTTCTTTCTCCTTAACTTATCCTGATTTATTTCCTCAGTAAATCTGACCATTTGTCTGTGCAGACTATGCAGCCTCTCTCACCTGCTTCCTCCTGCTGTAGTTCTCATTTTGTTTTCAGCAACTTGCTAGCACAAACCACATTAACAATCACACACTTGGTTTTCAAAGCAGAGTTTACACTTTTATTTAAATGAAAATGAATTATTATCCAGGCTCTTAAATATAAAGAAAAGAAACCACAGTCTTTGGCCATATCAGAAATTCTTGTTTGTTGTTTCATCCTCAACTGGAGGTGGAGGTTATTGCACTGATGTGGAAGTGAACACCAGAGATACGCACATGCTGCATGAAGTGGAAGCTGTCACTTTGGGAACCATGAAGATTGACATACAGAAAAAACCTTCCTAACTAGGACTTACAATAAGCAATTCAACTTTTCTTCCAGGGATGGGCCACTTTCATAGACAATAGTCTTTCCTGAAAGAGGTGTCATCCAGCTACTGTCACTCAGTAACCTATACAGACAACAAGAGCCCTTACAGTCCAGGAACTACACACAGCTTCCTAAAACTCCAACCATGGTCTGTCACCTTGAGATCAACAAATGAGCAGAGATGGAGAACAAGCTCTCTTAACCTCTGTAAAGGTGGTATCTTCTGGTGAAGTGTCTGAAGAAGCAAATCCACTGGCTATGTTGCACCCGAGATGCTACAAATCCACTGAGGATCTATTAAGCCAAGGGCCATCTATCCAGCAAGCTACATGAACTACATCAAGCACAGCACACTCATTACTAAGGGAAAAAACAAACCACCAAAACCAGACACAAACAAAAAACCAAATGGCCTGCACACCTACAGGTAGTTACATCATAATAATGAAATAGAAGATGTCTGCAGTGGAAAAAGGACTGGATTCTATGAAACTAGTCTGAAGTATATTGGCTGAATATCTGAAATAGTATATACAAGAGTGTTTTCCTGCTCCAATACATCTGTGATTAAATAGCGTTTAGGCATATTTCCTGAATTTGTTAAAAGTTTCTCAGGGAGAGTTTCAGAGAGTAAAGGTTAATATGTACTTGGAATTACCCAGCTGATTTGTCATCTTATCTTCATGTGGTTAAGCTCATCACAGGAACCAATACATATTTAACACCATTTCAGGAAAGGCTTTAACAATACCCTATGTCATATCATGCAGAGGAGGTCAAATAAGTTTTGAAGTCAGCCTTTCATATACACCGTATGACACTATTAAATCCAAATGTTTAAAACAAGATCTTATTAAGATTACACAGCTAGACTGGGGGTACATGGTATTTTACCTACAAAGCACTGTAAAGCGTCTCAAACAGCTTCACACTAATGCAGATTTCAAAGAGTCTCTACTTAAGAGTCTTAATTAGGCAGCTGTATTCTAATAGACTGTTTAGCCTCATCTGAACTAAAATTTCCTGAACAGCTTGCCAATTCAAAATACTTTATTCTTCACATGTTGTCAGTTTAGGCTATTTTGCTCTACTAAATCACCCTCAAATTATTTCTGTCAGCAGTATGTCAGTCTAGTGGACTCTTAACCTTAAATCTCCTACTCATATGAAAAACATTCAAGAAGTCTTGTATCTTTTGACTATGGAAAAACCCACAAAAGGATTATCTGTTGTAGAGAACGCAACCATGAAACACTTGCAACAACAGCTGCACTACTACCTATAGCAGTTTGAAGTTTCCCCACCATCTCTAATCATTAGGGAGACCTAGAAGTGAGATTCATCACCTCACTGTATCTAGAATGGGTAGACAAGGACTTCCTTCACTACTGTTTCTCATAATTTTTCTCTCTATTTCTGTCAAATCTGCAGTCAAACCAAGAGTTCTGGGACAAAGACTAACCCCACCTTCCTTGGCCTGATCCATACAGGTAACAGAAGCAAAAAAATTTTCTGTGCGAAGTAGACATCTGTATCCTGGATAAAATAAAACCCAAAATGAATCAAAACAAGATGCAACACAATGACAAAAGACTTCTAGTTTTACCTATACAATAACGGGTACATGCAGCATTGATATTCAAAATGAAATTCCTAGTGATGTATAGCTAAATGAATTAAGGGGCATGGGAAATGATTTTTCCACCATTAAAGCAATTTTATAAAAACCAATAACCCTGTGGTTAAGTACTTTGTCTTGAGATGCAATTCCCAAAACTTCTGCAACCTCTGAGGGTTTCCATCTGCAAGGGTAATGCTCTGATTTCCATACCTTACAAATTCTGGAGAGAAGTATTCTCAGTTATATCTGTTTCGCTTTTTCCCCTCTGGATATGTATTAAACACCCACTGGAATACAGACTGGCTCTCAAGGTCCCACTTGCTAGGGACCCACTTCTAAGGCTCCATTTCCCTAATCAATTCATCATATTAATGTAATTCTGTCCAACAGAGTGGAGAGTTACATTTTTTATGGAAACCCATGGGGTTAGCAAAGCTTCATTATGAGAGATTGAAAAATACTTTTCCCCCTAAAGTAGGTCAACTCTGAAGAGGTGAACTAAGTGCCTAAAGAGATGGGCCATGTCTCAGTTTTTTCAAAGTGGCAATTGAATTGTTCATTCATACCCCATACGTAAGTACCACAATTACTTAGTTATCGGAAAAAAAGAGTGGAAGGCAGCATAAGCATCTTCTTGCGGATGTTTGTAGAGTTAATTTTTTCCATTTTGCTTTTGATAAAAAAGGAAAAGAAAAAAAACCAAGCACTGTTTCCAGAAGAAAGAAGAAGAAGAAAAAAAAATCTCTCGTAAGAGTAAACAAAGCAGTGGTGCCAAAAGATGTCCTGAAAAAATATTAGTCCTTCACCACAATTTTTGGTGACAAATTCCATAATGAGGGGGGATCATTCTAATATTCATTGATTATTTCTATAAATACTGTATCCCATGGATGGGTAAAGTGACACATGAAAAAAAAATTCCATAGCCATGTTAAGCAACGTGCATGAATCTTTGCTTGACTTCTTGATATCCATAGCACATAACAATCAAGACACTAACATGATCTGCTATATTTCCATGTTGTTACCCATCATTAGCAGTAAGAAACAAGACAAAAAATAAAACAGTTGCATAAGTGACAAAAAGTATTTCATGCAGATTGTAACAAGCCACAAAGCTTCTCTCAGAGGGCAAGTTATTTGTGTTCTTTACTGGACAATTAATGTCATTAGAGAACACAGTATTAATAGACCTCATTAAAAGCATCTGGAAAATGTCACTGCTACAATAATTGTGACCAATCCAGAATGCCCAAGCACAAGTCAAGGTTGCATCCTTCACTCCTGCATTTAAATTTTGCTGAATAAACTTTTATTTATTATACATATGATCTTTCTAGATTAGACTCTGTATATCTATTTCCATTGAATAAGCATTGCTTTACTATATTCTAACCTCATTTGTTGGTTGTTAATACAAGATTTCTGTGTTAGCACTGAACAAGATCAGGTATCCTATTCTGAAGGACTTGAAATCTAAGAAGCAACTTAAGGGGGCTGATAAGATTTACATAAAAAGAATCTGTAATATGAAAAAAGAGCAGTTTTCCAAGTCTGGTGAGACATTCTACCAAATTTCAAATTTAAAAAAAAAAAAAAAAAAAAAAAAAAAAGAAGAAAAACCACAACAGTAAGCAATTTTCCCCTCAAGTCATTTGTAATCCAGCTTGATACTGGAACACAAAAATGGCTCCAAATAGTTTTTAGAACACGTACATGGATTATATATTCAGCCTGCTATATCTACATATGTGCTGTATGCAATTAACATGCACAAATTAAACAGATTTTCTTGATAACTGAAATCAAAGAGACTGTAATAGGACAATGAACGTTATCAGAAGACAAAAATCATGTGTTATACAGTGAACCATTAATGTCACATGCAGTAACACATTATTCAGGTATAAAATAATCACGTATGACATGCCAGTTCATGATCTCTCTTAAATGGAATATCCAGACAAAATTAAAGGAACGGAAATCATGAGTCTTCAGACTCACAAGGATATGTTTCACCTCAATTTAGTATGGGTTAAAGAAGTTTTATGCAAATCACAGCTCATGTACCTTGATACCTAGTTGTTGTTTGTTTTTTTTTTTAACTGTCCATTTTCAAGGAAGAATTTCTAGGGGGTGGGAGGTGGGGAAGTCTCATAGAAACACTGGCATAGAACAAACCACCGAGAACAGAGATTGATTCAAGTGCACAACTGATCCCAATGAGTTCTAGTGTATAAGCCATTCCCATTTTTAAAAACTTTTACGTGATAGGAAACACACAAAAACTTCAACGAAAGCTCTGACTTAAGCTTCTTAATCAAAATAGTTGTCTTATCACAGCTCAAGTGTCTTGGGCAGCAGAATTTGTTCAGTGGTACACGTTTTAAAGAGGAGAGTTATAAGAAGTACTCACCCGTGGGGAAAACCTACATCAGTAAAGGAAGTAGCAGCAGTTATTCCACATTTGAAAACAAGCAATCCAGGTCACCCCATCTATCAGAGCTTTTTGTAAACCTCCTCCTCCCAGGGGTAAAGGTGTCCATGAGCCAAGGGTTAGTGTTCATATAGCTCTGCAGCGCAACCTTGTCTCAAATGCCTGAAAAGATTGCTGTTGTGAGAAAGATCTGTGAAAAACTTGAGAGAACAAGTTAACAAGGTAAAAGTCACTGACAGAGGTGACACTGCTGAAACAGGGATAGTTCATCCTGAATTCAAGACCAAAGGCACCAGCTTGAGAAGGTATAAAACTATATGGGGGAAAAACACTCATCAAACTGGGATCTCAACCATGAGATTCAGCCTGTTTCAAGAAACACTCTGAGGCTCACTTCACCTAAATGATGACAGGTTGCCCGGCAATAGCTCACTAACAGTCTCTTTGGGATTGTTAGCGCAGCAGCAAGTTAGTTCAAGCTATCTACTGCATGTTTAGCCAATAAATAATTGCTTTAGACTTACAAATATATCCTGTTTGCAGAACATCTCTGCACATAGTAGAAGCTGCTTGAGCAAAGTGACCCCACAGAGAAAGGACACTCTGTTGGCATAAAGCAAGAAAAAGCTTGCCTTGAACTGTTTTTACAAAAAAAAACCCTCAAAACAAATAAAAAAAGAGAACAACAAGAAAAAACATAGTTGCTCCTCTTACATATGTATGACACTGCTGCAATAGTCCCACGTCCCAGATTTCCTCTCTGTACCCAGAAGAAAGGATTAATACATACTTTGGAAATAAAATTTCTGGTGGTGAGCTGACAAGAGAGTGCAAGCTCTGAATTAAAAATAAAATTCAATGCCATTATTTAAGAGAGCAGGACTACAGCTTACCATCCATTAGAGCAAAAAGACAAATATCCATTTAATTTCTGTTATACAGCATGATTATTTAAAATCAGTATTTTGTATTACATCACTTAGGAGAAATTGTGTTAATAGTTATTTTCTTCTTCTTTAGTTTCTTGGAAAATAATACTAAACTAGTAGAAGAATTTGAGTGCTGACATAACAGTAAAATGGTCAAAGAAGTGTTCTCTGCTAGCGGAATGTTTCCTTTTAAAACGCTGTACGTTACCAAACCCCCCAGAGGCACACTAATTCTATCATTTGTATGCCCATTAACTCTTTCATGATGACATAGAGCATTTAAGTAGTTCAGAGGTATGAAAGTTCCAAAGAGATTGGAAAGACAGTTCTGTGAAAAATCTCAGAAGTAGCTGTAAAACAGACAGTGCATCTACTACAAAATAATATTTTTGGGTGGTGGAGGAGAGGGGATCAGGGAGCTATGTTGATGAACACCGAATAGGAATCATGCTTTAGAAACTCATTTTTCAAGGTCATTTAAAAAGTCAGTAATTTTCTTGTCACTGATCAAGCACTCATGAACTGCAACTTACAGAAATCTGCAAAAACAAGGTCAGTTGAATTATCTCCTCTAGATGAGACATTATTGGACATAAAATAGTCTAAATGTTATAAAACGGTACGAGCACTTCAAGTATGATTCCACAATACACTGGGGGGTGGGTGAATAGGCAGGATACGTAAAACATTGGATGCAATAGCAAAAATAGTGTTCCTGGAGCAAAGAATGCCTTCTAGGCAGCTTTCACCTATCATCTTCCATTAACAGGCAGAAGAACAAGCCATGACTATGACATAATTTTTATAGGCAATTTTGAGAAGCTCAAGCCTGAATTCAAGAGTGCTTCACATCTCCTTTGGTATATTCAGAAGAGCTGTTCAACAGTGTGAGATAAATCCGGCAGTACTCTGTAGTCCTGAAAGTCAACCTCGAGCCTCAATTTCTTTACCCACAAAAGTGAACCTATTGGTGTGATTCTCATTAGCTGGGGGGAGAAGTGAAGTAAGCGTAAGAAACTTTCCCATCAATACACATGTAAGCAAGGAAGAGTTGAAGCATTTGTCCATGACAAAGTTCAGCTCTTCAAATGAAACCATCTCCTTTCCTCATGATTCACAGCATTATACTCATCATATTCCCCAATCTCCAAGGCTCACACCAGGATGCACCAGTGGGGATGCTGACTCACCACCAGACAACCATCTGCACTCTGCAGAGCAGCAGGCAAAAGGGTCTGTGCAATGACTGGCATATACACACCTAACAACTGTAACACACCTGTGCACCACCTTCCATCTGTTACCACAACAGACGAGTATCAATAAATTATAGAAGGAAGATACATCAATGATCCTAACAGCTTTCATTACTATTTATTAAGTAAAGGAACACAAATCTGAACTCCCTGGATTTCATTCCCAGCCCTGGAGAGGTGTCTGTCTTTCCTGCCACTTTTCCTGCTGTGTTTCTCCTTACTTGCTGCCTGCTTTCTCCAGGGCAACAACCATGAAAAAATTTCCACACCTAACACCAATCAACACTCAGGCAACAAGCACATGTTGAAGAAAGTGAGGTGGAGGGGGAAGGGAACCATGATGCGAAGTACACAAGAAAAAAGCTGCTGACTTTTAAGAAAAATACGTTTTAACTTTAGGCTTTAATGACATTTATGTTGAGCCCACAGTTTATAGCATGAATTCAGTTTTAGCATTTGACTTAGGCCATGGCTAACAACGTTAAAGAAAAGATCAGATGTTATAATAATTTAACCTGATCATTCAAGAATTATCTCTGCAACATAGGTCTTGTAATTTGAAGAAATTAGCCACAAGTAACTTAGTTCTTCCTGAGAAAGGTGGTAGCTGATGTGTCATATAAACTCAAGGGCTGTACTCCCATAATTCCACCTATGGTTTTATGAACAATTTTTAGTCTACTGTTTCCAGATTAAGAAGTCAAAAGTACATAGTGAGTTAAATTCTAAAGCTGCTGGTAACTCCAGTTAATACACTACATATGCTAATCAAAGGGACATGTTTGTGAACAGCTGTAAATTTTAGTCACATTTCCATTAAAATGGAATAATTAAGGATCAGTAGGATAGCGCATCCTTTCTTTTTCTTCACTGTACTGTATAATCTATGCCAATTATATCATATTTTGTTAGGCTTTAAAAAAAGAACATTCCAAATTAGTGATATTAAGACACTTGCTCTCCAATTTTAATTTAACTTGCTTCCTGTCCCCCCAATTCAACAGGAGGTTACATATATTGAAGTTAAGAGTTGTGTTGAAAACAAAGCTGCAGCCTGCTTTCCTGGATGTGTTTACATGCATTATTATAACTTGATCTGCTTCCTAATTTCTAAAGCAATGCATTTTTCCTCCTCTGTCATTTCTTTTGAATGCATCATGTTCACAAATGCAGATTGCTTTTTTGCTAGGAATCTTACCCATCTGTGCTAACATAGTTGCTGAGAGCCATATACAATAGGAAAAAGAGATAATAGTCATTAACATGAAACCACAATAAAAGACCTAAATTTGCAAGCTTCAACTTTGCCTACAGTTTACAATTAATGAAAACTAGTGCTTACTGAAAGCTGATTATGTGTTTCATTCTGTGTGAAGCCTGAGGGGCTGAGGCTTAGAACACTAAAATCCATTAAATTCCACCCGATTTAATGTCTCTCTCCAATTAACTTTGCAGATTGAATCACTGAGTCAGCACAATCCGTGCAACAAAAGCCGTTAGAATAGATTTTCTTCTGTCTTGCTAAAAAGGCATCAGCTGGCGATCACAGGTGATTAAGCAATACAAGACAGCACAACACTCACAGAAAATGACATTTTCTTTGAACTCCCAAATTTACAAGTTTCAAAGTACTGCTTGCATACTTACCTAAGGTTATCTTAGAGTTTAGGCAAAAGCAATGTTTCAGCTCAGGGTTAACAAGACAAACATAAAATTGTGTGCACTGTAACCATTACTGCTATAGGAAGAGTTGATGTGCAAGCAAAGAGCTTTTGGGGAGCAATGACCCTAAGAGTTAAGGGGAAAAAAAAACCCAAAGCAAACAAAAAACAAACCACACTTAACCTTCCTTTATCTTTTCTCTCAATAGTTTCCTCAATAATGTTTTTTTGTTGAATTATCAGTAAGCCAAGATTAATTGCCAGTAAATTACCAGATTAAACTGAAACACTGCTGGCAATTCTATCAAGGCCACAATTGAGGAAGCACTCTGTTTAAAAACATTCAGCATAATTCTCATTGTTATCAGTGACAGGTCCTACAAGCTCTTCTAGGTCAGCAGTCAAAGCCAAATCGGAGGCTGGCCACTACATATATTTGGTGCAGGACACACAGTGTTAAGGGCTGCAGGATCAGCAGCATATTGGCTGTACAGTCATAAACACGATGGATATGGCACCTAAATAGACAATACAGGTGAGAAATAGAGCTCTTCTATGAAAGAGGCAGAGTTAAGCTACTTCCAATCACTAAAAAAAAAAAAAAAAAAAAGGCCATCGCTCCCACCTCAGCTTCATCCCCAGTCTTGCTGTTTTCTCTGCTGTGGTGTCTTCTGACCTTATTAAGCTCATTGCAATGAGCCAGAAGATAAAAAGGTAATGTGCAGTGAGTGCCTGTGCACAGGGAGAAGAAGGAAATGTAGCACTAGAAGATGAGCAATCACCTAGCCCAACTCCTGACACCTCACCCTTTGCTAAAAGTCTACATTGGGCTTTTTTTTGTTGTTGTTGTTGTTCTTCAAACAAACTAAAAAAGTGTATTGATTAAATTCCTATTCATCTACCAGCTCCTTAAGAAAGAGGTAATGATAACTGTGTGACTGTTAACTCCTCCAGAAGCTCCGTTTCTCAGTAATTTATTCTAATACATCTTTTCCCCCCTCACTTCCAGTATTTCACTGAACAGAAGAAAGTACTTTTGAGAATATGCCTATCCTAAAGAAAAAATAACAATCCTAAAAAATGTTTCTTTGCTGATAATCTGAACAAAATTACAGGCTATAATCCAAACATACAGGAATCTAAATTGGAGTTAAAATAAAGCCTTTAAGTTATTTAGTGATTAGGGTATTTAACTTACTTATTTTCAAACTGCAGAGAGACTCAGAACATTCAAAATTATCTATATAAATTAATTATATTACATATAATTAAATTACTAAAAACGCTAATTATATCACATAAATTAATTAAATATCACATTGCAGTCTCACTTGTGCAACAACTATGTGTGCAGACAACAGAAAAAGGCAAAGATTCTTTTTTCATATCCTATCCAGCCTCTTTTAAACCAAATCAATTCATTCCGTTTCTAAATAAATGTAATGGACATACACCAAGTACACTATAAAAGTGAAAATACTCATCTCCAATTTTTCTTGCTTTATGGTGTTCAGTTAAAAGTGGTTTTTTTTGAATTATTCCACTGTATCCCTCTCATATACATTCAGTCCATTCATATGGTCCTTTTCAACACATTACCTGTGTTTCAAGAAAATACTAACCATCTACTATGTATTCAAATTCCCTGCTTTTCACTTTTTTAAAAAAAAATCAGTATCTATTGGCTTAAGTTATACTACTCAAAGCTTCAGTTCTAGTGAAGTTTTGGAAAATATGTTAGAGTTCTTGGTAAACGTAAGCATGGCAGAAGAGACTGATAGCCCTCTACTGTCTGTCAAAAGAAAAGCTACACTATTAAAATCAATGTATGTATTATTTTATAGATCATGTGTTACCTGAAATACGTTCTCAGATCAATTCAGATGGTTTTGTAAGCGAGGTTAATTCCATCAGTTCCTTCACACTGACAGAAGAATTTCTAGTGCCTTTAAGTAAAAATAAAAAATACAATAACAGACTGTTTTAGCTTCCCTATAGAAATCTCCAGGGCAGCTTTACCATTACATTCTTGTTTTGTACAGGAATATCAAAGCAAATACTCCTGTATGAAAGATCCAGGTGTAATTCAGCTGAGGGTTCTACAATTCTTGGACTGCTCTGAGAGAAGTTTGTATTGTTTCAGCGCAAGACCAAGTTTTGCACTTACTCTCAAGGATGACACAAATTTGAAGAATTAAAATGTGGTCCCACAATCTGTAATGCTTCATTAAAAAAATGCACCTGAGGAGAAAAAAAAAAAAAAAAAAAAAAAAAGAGGTACACAAAGCCCACTGAACTCTGCTAGGAAACACCAAATGAAGTATTGTGAATTTTTTGGGGGGTTGTTTTGTTACGAAAATTTAACATTGTGAGAGAATAAAGTTTGTAATAGAATCAGATTAAAAGTACCTATACAGGTATCTGTAGTTAAAAGAAGTAATCACGCAGATCAAACAATGTTATCTGCTTGGTTTTAGTGCCACAGAAACAATTCATACCACCTAATTTAAAAGTCAATCAGTCCTCAGAGCAAGACCAGGTCTAATCTTTTTTCATTGTTTGGTTTTGGCTTTGTTTTTGCATGTGTGTGTTTGGGATTCTTTTAATAGTTCATTCACTGTTGCACAGCACTACTTGCAAGAGCTCTTGACTGATTAAACCAACACAAGAGGGACAAAAAGATAGTATAACCTATATACTGTCTGCTGCAATGCCTCTGATTTTATTATTCTATTCCCATTTTACCACTATCACTATCTGCTCTACAGTATACTGCTAGATTAATGCGGTTTTATTAAAAACAAATGCAGTTGTGACACTGCAAAGCCATTTCACTCACTATATTTAAAAAAAAAATTGAGCATTGGTTTGCTCTGGTAATTTTTTTATTCTAGAAATGAACTATCCTCTTTCAGAGTAACAACCTTCACTAAACCCTAGTGTTCAAACACAGTATAATGTCTTCTCATTTATTTATATCAATTGGAAAAAGTTTTACAATTTAACAGTCAAATATGTCCCTGTGTCAGAGCAGGACATGCACAGGACGCAGAGAACAGGAAGAGGAAGGACCTTTCTGCGGCAGCTATCACCTGCAGCTTGCTGTCCCCTGCAGCTTCGCATAGCAACTGTAATCCGCTAAAGAAATGTTATCAAATCAAACTTCCAGCTGGAAGGCATAAGCACACCAGTTTACCCAAAAAGCTTTGAAGCAGATCCAGCAGGAGTAGCCAGACTGATGAGGCTCTGGTGCTCACAGCACAGTGCAGGGGATGCCCGTACCTTGGCAGAGGAAGAAAGATGAGCACTCTCCCCCTCAGCTAAGGAATTTGTTTGCTCATAGGCACACAAGTTACTTGAGAACATGTAGTGAATCTGCGAATTAACAAAGCCATGAACTGGAGAACTCACGTGTTAGACTAGCCTGTACAAAGGGAATTGAGTCCTAGTTCGAGTTGTTTTACAATGGAAGTTTTAAATCAAATGAGCTCATGACATGAAGTTTACAGAGTATACTGTCCTGTAAATTTTGGGAAATCCAAACAGACTGTGACAGCAGTCTATGTCAAAAGTAGGTTTTGACGATATGCTAACTGATAGCAAGCAAGCCTGAGAGGATCACATTTGCTGCTTGCCTACCAAGTTGTCAAAAGCTTCTGACTTCCAGGATGTGCAGTATGCCCAGGACTCAGGGTTCAGGTCCACCCTGGAAAGCTTTACCAGGCAGAGGCCCCAGTGCATCCACAACTTCCAGAACTCTCCAGAAGTAGTTTAAAATCTCAAGGTCACAATTTCAAACACAATTTGTTTTATAAAAATGCTTCCTTATATAAAAAGGAGCTGAAATTCTGAACTTGCAAAATAGGAGCACTTAATTTTTACAGTTTGCTTGGCTTCCACTTAAAAACAGATTCTTTAGAAATAAGGGAAGAAATGAAAATCTGAATAACAGGTAAGAGTCAGAAATACAAGATCCAGGAACATACCCCATACTGAACTCTGGTATAAGAGTCTGTCAAACAACAGTAAGAAGAAGAATACTAGTAAAGGTACATTAGTAACTGTCAACAGTCTTATTATGAGGCCCTTACAGCCACAAGTGTTCCTAGTTTATGTTTGGAAAAACACTAAGACTAGACTAATCATACCACAAGACTGATGCGATCCTTTCCCTATCATGACTTAGAAAGCTCTTGATTAAAACAAAATCTTTAGAGTACAAATTAAGACAGTCATCTGAAGATGCAGAATTGATTTTCAATAATTCCTGTAAGCCTGGAGGAACTCCAAAAGCTGTGGCTGTATTTAAACCAGCAAGAAACATGACTAAGACAACCTCTGCCCCATCAGGCTGAGTTCCAAATGAAGTAACCAGACTCTGCCATTCGGAACTCTTAATAAAGCTTTTAATAAGATTGTATAAAAGAAGACAGGCATATTTAGGGCAGCTAGACTTTGATGACAATTTGTTTTAGGCAATAAAGGCTTTGAGGTACACAGGTGAGATCCTTGTCATTTCAGCTCCCTCTCTCACACAGGTTGGGTCACTAAGCCAGCTCTATTTCCTATTAATTACTACAATAAGAGGATCCCAAATGAGTTCTTAATGTTGTCCCGATTGCCTGGCATTACAGGAAATAAAAAAAAGCTGGCATGCCTACCTCATTTCCACTGCCTTTCTGGTACCATTTTAAAGATTGCATTCTCATACACAGGAGCACTTACACAACAGTGAAACGCATGGGTTATTTCAGAACCCACCTGAAAGCCAGGGTCCAATGATGTAGCGGGAGACTTTGCTGTTTGGTTCAATTGGACTAGTTTACCTTGCCAACATCTTAGACACACACTCCTCATTTAAGTTACAGCCTGAGAATGGCGAAAAAAAATAAATTTGTGGGCTGCAGAAACAGTTTATAATTTGCAATTAATAGTCCTAGAGCCAGATATTGATTCCAAGGGGTTGCACGGAAAGGGACATACCTGCACTACTTAGAAGTACAGCAGAAAGCAACACTAAATGTAAGATGACTGTAATCACTTCTTGGGTGAATCAATGTGGTCCAAGCCATCCCCAACACCTTCAGTTATGATTGCAGCCACAGGAACTGAGGTCATTAACATCTCCGAGGATGTGGCCCAAATAATTTACACAAGATCACTTCAGCAACAACTAAGAAATTTTAAATTTGTCATCTGAGACTGTTTCAACTTTATTTCCCGCAGTTCCTCATTTTAAGTTCAATATTTTACTACAAATTCTGCACAAAACTCAATTACAGGAAGTAAAGGTTGATGTGTTCTTCTGTTATGCCTCAAAGTCCTAGGTAGTCATAATAAAAGAAAAAGTCAGCCTTCTAAGAGCTGCTCTGTTGACACCAAGCCAAGTAAGAAAAACAGTTGTAAGACTGTTTTAGTCAAAAAAAAAAATACAAGCACTTCTAAACTTGCCCCAAAAGAAGAGTTAATCAAAACTTTTCCAACACCATTAAGGTTCCATTAAAGTAATTTCAGCTTCAGTTTAAGAAGGGCTCACTCATCATTCTTTGGCCTAATGGTTTTGCATAAAAATGACGGGGGGAACACAATGACTCCAAACCGATCAAACTGACAAACACCCATTTCCAATAGCCTCATCGTAAAGAGATCAGATTGAATTCTTTAGTCAACAGCATTGGCAGGCTGCTGTTGCCAAAACTCCCCCTGCATAATGCCATAAATCCAATCGCATCATAGAATCATAGAATGCATTGGACTGGAAGGGACCCCCAAAGGTCATCTAGTCCAACCCCCCCTGCAGTGAGCAGGGACATCTTTAGCTGGATCAGGTTGCCCAGAGCCCCATCAAGCACTTCATATCCAGAAATATTTGACGTTGTTAGTATCACAACAGAGATAAAATTGAGCAAGAAGTTTGTAAGAACTTTGGAATTATTAAGCTATTAACAAATGTATAAAAAAATCAAGTATTTCTCTACAATAAAATTAGTAACCCTTCTCAAAATGTGCCAATTCCCATTTCCAATAAAAGCTAAACAGAATTCTATCTCTCTCTCTCAGGTCTCAGGAGAGATCTGGGGGCAGGACACAGAATTTCAACTAGTCTATTTAAGCTATGAACCAAGGCATTGTTGGCCCAAATTAGACCAAGTTCAAGTATCAGATAAACGCACTGGTTTTTTTCCCCTAAGGTGGATGAAGTAACCTGTATGGCCCCCATCATTATCCATACTAAAATTTAGTTTTGGACAGAAGCTCAGCTTCTCCATACCACAGCCATGTGGCACCCCAGGAGGCCTCAGAGCTATGACTGACAGAGGTCAAGCAGAGTTGGGAATACGCAGGGAAGGGCTATGGATGAAGATCTTTAACTCTCCAAATGGATATGAGTTTGGCTCAGGATTTGTTCTTGGAGCACTTCATCCAGTTGTAACAACTGCACAGAGCCAACATCAGCTCTGCAATCCGGGCTGATGTCCTCCATGTCCTGACTCCTGTCCACACTAACCCAGGAGCGCAAAGCTTGTTCTCCCTAGTAACTTCACTCTTGGGATACCACCTTGTACAAGTCTCACAGAACTGGGATCCTATCTTCCATCAAATCTGACACATTTTCCTCTGATCAGCAGATCTGGAGCCAGGTAATACGTATGCTTGCTCCCCTGCACACAGGGAAAAGAGTCAGAGGGGGAACAGGCAGCAAGGAAGAAGCACAAAGCTCAGCACAGAGATGACATGCATGCTCTATCTATCCTGCCCCTACAGGTTCAGCAGACTTTGATCACCAGAGCTGGTTCCCCAGCCATTGTGCATCAGCCAACTACGTAAAATAAACTGTAAGTCCAGGAGCAGGTCTTTGCCTAGACCAGACTATCTTCAAAAGCCACATATGTTGTGATAAACACACAACACTCAGAATTCAGATGAGGAATTCCATTGCTTTTGCCATGCCTTTTATTCCAGTGCTGGAAAACAGACTCTTAAGTTAAATTTGATGAGGATGGTCCTACTAACATGACCGTTTTTAATTGTCAGTTCTTCGATATTCTTCCTTATGATAGCAAATATACTTGTCCTTGGGGATAACCACTCTAGTATTATTTTTACTCCAACATTCATGCACAGGTGCCTGAGCTCGCTGCTGTCAGTGGCAAGGGAAGGAAGGCAGGAAAAAAGAGGGCAAGGGTCAAGGAATCAGTCTTCCAATAATAAAAGGGTGAATGGTGTGTCATATTTAAAATAACTTTTCAGTTACTGTAAGAAAAGGACCTACAAAATCTCTCTCACATTTTTAACAGGGGAAAACAGGTGTAATGCATTGGCTTCACTTTGTTTGCTAAAATTTTCATACTGGTATCCTTACAGATCAATAGGTTAGGTTATGGTAAACAAATGAACAGGCATATTGGATGGAAATTTAAATCCATTTACACTTACACCCTATCAGTTTGCAATTAATAAAAATGGTAGACTTACATACTGTTTAAGTTGAGGTCAAGGGAAAATATACAGAGGTAGAAAAACAGTTAACCAGGTAAATTTTGAGAACCCATGGTAACAGAAAACCTAGGTATATTCTTTAAAAAAATGAAAATAAATATGCTATACCTGGGGAAACTATATCTTCATAGATTATGTCAAAGATTAAGATATGCATAATTGATTTAGCTAGCTTAAGACAAATGAGACAGAGAGCCAAGAAAGTAATAGTTTTAAGGAACATTCATTAAGCTTAACTAAGTAAAATAGAGTTTGTAACATGCAGAGCAGCTTCAATAATTTATATGCATTCACCTTTCATATTTTCATTAACAGAAATATTTAAGAATACACTGACAAATGAAAAGTTCTAGTTTAAGAAAATAAATCCACAGAAAAAAACAATATACAAGGCCAGATCAATTTGCTGTTACGAGCTTAGGGGCCTTTCGCACTATAATATCGTTGATAAATGTAAATTTGATTCTGTGCTTAAAGCATGGAACTTAAGATTTGTGACAGAGATAAAAATTGAAAGTCAGATAAAATCAAGCCTGTCTGTGGAGTCACAATTTGCATGCCACAGAGTTGGTTTTCGTTTTATTCAGAAGGAAAGCACAGAAGATTTTTTTTTTTTTAAACTCAAGACAATACATAAAACCAAACTTGCATTGTTATTTACATTCCCCAGGAATAGGCCTTGAGTACTCCAACTTCAATTTGGGCATAGCTGCTCAGCATATATGAGCAGAAGCATGCAATTTCTTTCTCTTTCAGAAACATAAGATACAGGAGGACTTAGTTGCAGAAATTTTTCAAAAAATACAGGAAAACAACATCAGTATCTCTAGCCTCCTAGCTCTGCACATTCAGTGGCACAGCTAGGAGACTTTTTCAGTTCAACAAACTACTTTCACGGAAAAGTGTGGTGTAGGAAAAAAACCTGCAATTCAGGTACAGTGTAATGCTTGGGAAAAGATCATAAATTCAGTCAATTCTAACAGGAACCTTAATGGAACTTTTTTTGCCAGGTACCACAACTACATATTCTAACACCACTTTTCTAAATCCCAGCTAATATCTGATTCTAACCAGGCCAATTTTCTCCTACACTTCTGTTTTACTGAAAGTTATCAAATTAATTTTCTTCCTGAGAAACTTAATCTAATGATTGTGACTACTGTCCACATATCATCAATAACATTAATTATCTTTAGCACTGCTGATTTATATCAGCCAGATCTTGTCCCAGCATCCCCATGAAGAGATACGTGATCATTTAGAAGTGAGGTTTCAGACTTCCCTTCAGACACAATTAGCCATAGCAATTGGAACACTCCCACTTCAAAGAGAAATTTTCTTCCTCCACCGTACTAGAGCTGTTAAAGTGACCAACATGAAAGTGGCACATGGTCTGTGTTCAAAGGTCTTGCTAAGTACCAATTTCAGAGTATGACAAACATTTTCTACCCTAAAACACAACTTCACTTACACACAATTATTCTGTCAAGCAATTTGCCTCTTTTACTCAAAACATCCTTTATGAAGGCACGTTTCCCAAATAAATATTTTCATATGGAATACCTAATTTAGTAGTTTTTTAAGTACTAAGCTGAAAAAAAGAAATTGGAGTGAAGCATTTATTGGATCCCAAATAATTCTTCATTTTGCTCAGTATGACATAATTTATTAAATGTTCTGTAAATTAGAAATACGATGTTCACCCAGTTTACTCATCTTTATGGAATTTAACATTTGTCCACACTTGCATAGCTTTGTTTCTGCAGACGATCTAGCAAAGTCAATGAGTGCGTTGCCTACATGAACACACACAAAGGTAAAGTATGTAAGCAGCTCTACCAAAACGTTAAGCAATAATGTTTGGGTTTGTTAAAATACTGTAAAAAAAAAAACAGAGGAAGAAAATTGTACTCACAGATGAGCAGCTTTATACCTAAGCACCCTCCAACTTTCTATAAATACAACTCACTACAAATGTGAGTACGCAGACATGGATCTACCAAGCCTCACACCTCACCAATACCCTTCCACACACTTTCCAGTTTAATCATAACCAACAAGTTCAGTCAACTAAGCTAAGCAATTATTTAGCTTGCTCCTCTGAGTGACAGAAAAACATGCTTCTGTAATCATGTGTGTCTAGATAACACAGCTCATGTAAGGCAACTTCCTGTGAACCAAACACATCAATAGGTCTGGTCAGTTTATCTGTGCAAGTTTTGCAGCATCACATGGAAGGTGTTATCACTCACTGAAGTCATGTAAAATTCTCATGCATCTAACTTTTCAGAAGCTTTTTGCTTACAGAACTCAATTAGAAACACATTTGGATGCTTTTTTGGCTTATCTTGGACTTAACCAACATGTTTAAGTCATAGATTTAAAGATAGAATTGGTCAAGTGTTTCTGCTGTTCTTAGCTGTACTTCCCAACTCTGATAAATGCAGGAAATTTTAAAAGTT
This sequence comes from Leptosomus discolor, assembly GCF_034619465.1. Lineage (NCBI taxonomy): Eukaryota > Metazoa > Chordata > Aves > Leptosomiformes > Leptosomidae > Leptosomus > Leptosomus discolor. The sequence continues at coordinate 36,734,601 of NC_141395.1, read as the reverse complement.
TGATTTTATTTCAAAAGCTTTTTTAAAATACAAAAATATAAGGTGCTTTTCAGTTTTGGTTGGTTTTGTTGGGTGGGATTTTTTTTTTGTTTGGTTTGGTTTTGGTGTTTTGTTTTGTTTTCTTTTTATAGCCCAGGGAAAAATCAAGCAGCCACATTTCATCAATATTTCATTAAATATTTTTGAAAATAGAATCCACTATGGGCAATCAAATTCAGGGAATACCTAGCTCTTCCAGCAGAAACACACACACTATTGTGCATTATGGAAGACTATTTGAAAAGGTGATAGATAGCACAAATCCAATCATTCCACCAGCATAAAAGGGAACATTCAACAGTGTAAGCGGTCAGGCCAAGAACAACCTCAAAACCTCTGGCAACATACCCACTAGCAGGTTGGTACAATGGAAATCAAGCATTTGGATCATTTAACTCTCGCTCCCAAAAGCCACATTGAAAACGTGCTATATTGATAGCTTCAGTTAACCCACTGTTCAAAACAAGCACAGCCAGAATAGATGGTGGCTTTAAAACATTTCTAACAGTTCCTTGGGAATATCTAGGGAGAGATCTTGGTATCAGCTGAGTAGTGTAAACCTATTTAAAACTAGCCTTCTCCCTTCCCTCCCACAGCATAACTAATCAACCATTTACACTGTTCTAGATCAAACCGAGAAGCCAAGAATGACATCCTAGACTAACTTATTTCCTTATTCTATTAAAACTACTTTCGTTAATGCTTACTCCATTAGCATGTTTTCAAGACTAGGTCATCAGTATGAAAATAAATCTTTCAGAAAAAAGTTTCCAAAAATAAAAAGGTGAAAAATAACAATTTCTATAAAACTAAAAAAGATTTTTCTGTTTGTTCGCACTTAAGTTGCTTTCCAATGCATCTCCAGGCATGTTACTATCTAGTTGTGTAACACACAGACAACAACAACACCCTCCAGATGCAGGTTACAATTTCTTCTTTATTACGGCAATTTCTAGAGTCCAAGACTAACGCCGTAATTGCTAGATATCTCCAAAAGAGCACCTGACCCATAAAAATAGCTTTCTAAATAAAAGGGCAAGTAGACATTTGCAAGTATCTATCCACTACTTCAAACATCGGAGTCCCAAGCTCCCTAGTAAACTAATGGTTTTCCACTGTCAAATCTGGTAATGAAATTTTGTCTAAATTCAAATGTTTATATTCACATATACAGAAGTAGAGGCTAAGAAGAATATGCACAGCTTCTGAGGCATACAGTTAAAATCTTTCCATATAATACCCAATCTGTCACACCTTTATCCAGCTAGCTCTGTTTCGCAAGTCTGAATGCAAACTATGCTCCTAGTTTCACGACTTTTTTTGTTCACAGTACGATTTTTGTGAAGCTATAGTCACACAAATATATTTGTTTATTTTAATAAGGCAAGCTGTTTTAATACCAATGTTATTCAACAGCCAAAGAAAATGTCCTTTAATGTGTATTAAATAGAATAAAGGAAACAAACAAGGTAACTAAAACATGCATGATTAATGACAATAGAATGCAGTTTGGGTAGATAAAGCTGTTCACCAATTAAAAAGAAATATCTTGTCATATTTAGGAAAAACGTTAAAGATTTCCTCTTCTAAAAAAAAAAAAAAACAAACCAACAACTAAAAAGGTCACATAGTGCTGCATTATTAACAGTGGGATTTGAGGCATTACCATCTCCCCTTCACTACGCCTATCTACGACAAAAGCGAATTAGACTTTATTTCAAGTTTGGGAAGCTAGTTCCTTGTTCACTACAACCTGGCTCCTAAAAAACTGCTCCTGAAACATACCTGACTGCATTTAAAAAGGTACCACTTGCTCAGTTACGGTCTTGATACAGAAAGCATCCAACTTCGGCTAATTAATTACAAATTACTTTAGTTACACTTTAAAATAGTATCCTTATATGAAGCTAATTAAAGACATTTAAAGATTGAGTGTGGAAGAGAAAATATACAATAGGAGAAAAATATTTTAAAAATACATTCCCTAATATAGTAAAACGTAAGGGAGATGATCCACTGAAGTCAAAAGAATAATTTTTGTATTTAAATTTGCATTATATGAGGAATAATTTCTCAGACAGATTTCCTTCATGTAAATGAAAATAAGTCTGCATTAATTAAGGATATAAAGAAAAAGAAAAAAGACAAAGAAAAAAATAAAGAAAATAAACCAAACAAAAAAAATCCAAATCCTGATTATGTATTTTTAGCAAAAGGAATATTTTCACAGCAAAAAGTACACCTGAAATCTTTTCAGGGTAGCTGTGATTGAATAATGCTGATCTTGCCTGTTTTTCATTACTAGATTGAGGTCTAGAAGAGCTAAGGTTGAAAAATGCACTCTTTCATTAAAGAAGCAGCCTAGCAGCATGTATTAACATAGTCTCTATTGTACGTCAAGTTACAAAATTACTCTGAGATCCAGGAGTCCCTGGCAGATGGCCCAGTAAGTACAGATTTTTCAAACTCAGTGGAAGTGACAGTCTCATTTACTATCAATTTTTATGCTACTAAAGATATGCAAGAGCTATCTTCACCACTCATTTCTGAGTTTTAAAATCAGGTTTTGACCACCTCTGTCCATAACTTACAGGAACCATTTAACACAACAGTAACCTCTGAAACCAGCAGTCGTTAACAAAGGGCACTCAGGAATGCAAAGAATTAGGCACAATATCGACAATTAAGATTCACCAGAACGTGCACTGTTGATCCTTCTGTGATGCGAGGCTTCGAGTAAACTGCAAACATTAGTGAACCACCACCTTCTATTACATGCCTAAAGCTGCATCTTCACTTGAAACAATAACTTCCAAGACTTGACTAGGAACCACGCACATGAGTCTTGGCCTTCAAGCAATCCAAGCTACAAGACAACTGTCAGAAACCTTTTTTATTCTTACCTTGTACAGAAAAAACAAACACATTGCTTCCATCCTTTCCCAGACTGTTCAATTTCTTCTCCTCAGCCCAGTCTTACTTATTTCAGAACTTCCGTGTATGACCAATCCAATCCAAAGCAGTCCAATTCCAGAGGTTTTCCTGATTTCATTTTTAAACTGTAGGACATAACACACCTTCATAAAATTGTCCAAGCAGGGAAAAGTCCTCATGAATCACAGAACTAACCATACATCTGTCCTGGTTTGGCTGGGACAGAATCACAGTCCAGCTGGGCTAGGCAGACTGCTAGCAGTTTCAAGTCACCCAGGGCAGCTGAGCTGAGTTAACTACAGGTGTAGCCCCTACCATAGTGTAGTCATACTGATTATAAAGGGGGAAGGTTTGGTGGGGAAGGGGAGCTCCTATGGCATTTCTCCTCTTCCTGCTCCTTCTCTGGCTTCTCTCTGCTTCTGAGGACTACACTCCTGTTGATTGTGAGTACTGTATATTCATTGGGCTGAATACAATTTTGTAATACTTTGATGATGTTAGTGCTATTTCATTAAATCTGTTTTCACTTCAACTCACGGGTCTCTTCTCCTTTTCCTGATTTCCTTTCCTTGCTAGTGAGGTGTCATTGGGTGACAGAGCAGCTGCTGTGGTTTAGCCCCAGATATAGGCTAAACATAGATAATATCCATCAGTCATGTTATCACCTGCATATTTAATATACTGCTACACACTAGTACATAGGGTATACAAGCAATGTGAGTTCATAGAGTGAAAGGTAAATAGCTTTCATTCAAGATCTGCGTCAAAATGCTGTATTGTTTGCCCTGAAGATTCTCCCTTCTTTGTATTGTAATTTTCTTCAACATTTGTTAAATCATTAAAGTAAAACAAAAAATAAGGTAGTTCCATGCTCAAAAAGAAGTCAGAAAATTTTTTATTTAAAAGGTAAGAAAGCCCCAAAATGGTGAGTTTTCCACTAGCCTCCCCCCCATAACTCGGGTTTAAAAGGCTGTAGGCTGTTATTAAAAGGAAGATTTAGCAGCTTGTAGCAACAGAATGTTCCCATCACCAGATGATAGTAAAGATTACAAAAGAAGAATTTTATTGCTGCCTGATCATTGCAATGGAAGCACTGAAGCAGGGGCAATTGTTCCTTGCCTTTTTTTTTAAAGGAAGTTTTTCATATGGAGGATAACTATATGCTTCACCCTTTGCGATTTACTTTAGGCAAAGAGAAAACATAGCTAAGAGGAAAAAAAAGCGCTTCCTCAGTAGGGCAGCTACACCAACAGTACTTAAAAGTGGTGCAGACAGTAAAAAAATCCCAAGTAAAAGCCAAGTAAAAAATCCCTAGGTAGAGTAAATCAGCACAACTGTATTGAGATCAGAGAAACTGTGTTCTCATGTACATACTCCAGCTCAGGCCCCAAGACCCTTGAAGTATGCTTGTATTTGATTTTTATAAAGCACACATTACAGATGCAATGGATGGTAGCAGCCTATCATCTTCAGTGGGAACAAATGCAGGTCATCACAGGTATCTTGAGGAAAACTAACCTGGAAACACAGCAGCCACAAACAGATCTTAAGCAAGAACTGAATAACACAATTGTGTTACTATGGCTTATGTTATTTGACACTGACTGAAAACACCGTTCTAGTTTCTCTGTCAATTTCAGAAGTGGCTGAAATTCAAGACAAGGTGGTTGCTTCCCCAGTGATTTTATTATATTTATTTTACTACTTTTTCTTTATATATTTTTGTTCTCCCCTCTCTGACAAGATTCTTGATTACACTTTCCAAAAGAGCATTTTTTCAGAAACTTTAGATCCTTTGGACTGCTTGGCTAGGATCCACCTGACAAGTGAATGTTTCTTCACTGACAATTTCTCAAAACATGCAATTCTATCATCTCTTAAAAAAAAAAAAAAAATTCAAATCCTCAGCAAACATAATGCTTCCCACAAGGAAGTAACTTCTGGGACTACTGTGGAGAATTTCAGAGCCATCTTCCATGATGGAGAGATCAGAGAATAAACAGAAGAAAATTAATACATATGGAACGTACCATAACACAAGGAAACAAGAAACAACTGTGTATCACATACAAGCTGTCACCTGGTGACAGCAGTTTCAGAGCTGGACCATAGGGTTATGACAAATGTACTAATGAACTGCTTCCTTGTTACGAATCTAAGCATTTCAAGTTCTGATTAAGGAATGGAGCTATTGCCAGGCTAAGCCTCTGCTGAGAAAACAGATACCTGAATCCTTGAAACCACCGAAATATCTCCCCCAAGTATTCTGTAGCATACTGTACATATAATGGATGTATACGTTTAAATACATACATTTGTTGCCTAGATTTTTCACTGGAAGTACCCCAAAAGAGCAACTATCCATTAACAGAGCAAGAACAAACACTGTACCATGTCATCTTCCTTATTGCCTTCTTAAACAAATAGAAGTTTACTAAAAAACTTGCTGCACTTTAAGAAATTCTCTACCTCTCCAAACAAAACAGTACATTGAAATAACATGAAGCTGTGCCAGAGCACTAATACCAAAGAAACTTAAGTTACAAAACATACCATGTGTTTCATTGTAAAGTGAAAGTGTCTGTGAACACGCTCCTCAGTTTTGTGAGTGACACATTGCAAAGACCCTGAAAGAAATTACTGAAAGAAATTACTGCAGTTCTCTGTTTGAAGCTGAGAGATATTGACCAAATAGACCTGGAGATCTTCCAGCTTGTTAAAAGTACTAATGATTTATGTATGCAATTTTTGAAGAAAAAATGAGCTTCAGCAGTGAGTTTGATTTTTCTGTCAAAAAGTCAAACTGCACTTTTAAGTTGTGCAGTGCTGTTATCTGCCTGAATGTGCTGAGACACTTCAGAGAATAAATTATAATTCAATATATTCCCCAAACAACTTACCTTCAACAAGGCAAAGATACATATGAGGTTTCTGCCTACTGTAAACCTTACTTTTTAGGCCAAGTAAATTCATACATGTGTTCAACATCACTGTGCTATTAACACTGTTCCATTACTGGAGGCATCTACAAAAAAATGCTCTTGAGTTTCATGCAAAGTTTAATACACATTATCAAAAGCCTTTTGAAGCAGGTAGGCAAGGGAAGAGCTTGTGGCAAGTGGTCCTGCATTTATGTATTTTGCATGCAATGCCATGGAAAAGTTTTGCTGAAGTACATTTGACTGTCATATTTCCTGTCATTATGAAAAAAGTACCTTATAAAAGTGTTTTTTGTTTGTTTACAGAAATGCCCATTAAAACTAGGGAAAGTAGGGGAGGTTGTGTCTCGTGTGGGGAGACTAAAAGTGATTAAGCAGAGGAGAAGAACTTTTTGCCTCTATATGTATCATGCTCCTGAATTTTAGAAAGTTTTTCCACATTATCAATTTCTAGAGTTTCTAGTTAACTCATACCAATAAATAAAGCTTTCAAAAAGACATAATTAAGAGAAGATAAAAAAGGAAAAGTGAGTATATTATTGGGTGGGGGAAGGGGGAGAAGTAAGTGAAAAGTAAAAAACACATTCTGAATTCCAGCCCAGAGAGGTAAGTGGATTATTTGAGATAAGTCTCATTTCCAATCCTACAGCTGGAAATCCCCTATTAATGTCCTCTCCTAAATCACAGTCTCGAGGGCACATGGGGAAAAAACTAACACTGACCAGCAGTCATTATCAGCAACAATGGATCAGTTAAGATAAATCTAAACCAGATATAAAGCTGAATGTGGTATATGCATATGAATAGTCTTAAAACATTTGTTTCTATTCTCTTTTTAAGACAGAATATTTTTTCAATAAATATTTCCATGTAAAATACCTTGTGAAGTGAAGAAGCATGGACAAAACCAAGGAAGTGAAATCAGGTTAACTCTAAAAATTCCTCTTGCAAATTCTGTTAGGTAGCTGGTCTGGTAAACCCTATTTAAAGAAAACAAAATGCATGGAAGATGTGCTTTGAGCTCAAAGCCCCCAACTGTGTATAAATAAAATATGTAAATGATTGCCATGAAAAGAGTACACAGTAAGTCAATCCTCTTTAAAGATTATAAATTATTAGTACAAGGAAAATAAATTGTTCAAATATTTTTTTAAATTGACTTTAACAGTAAGCCAAAGTTTAAATCAGGAAGTATTTAATCATGTATTGGACTTGCTGCATTTTTCCTGTGTTTTTTTTTTTGTTTTAAACCATACTTAATTGTGCAACTCTGTCACAGATACCTGTATGTGTAACAGGCTTTTTGATGGCAAATATTGTGCACAGAAAAGTGCAGAGTTCTGTTTCGTGGAACTACTAAATTGACTGCTAAATTTCAAACCTCTTTGCCCCACTAACCCAATGCACCAAACTTAGTATATCTGAAACAATATTATCACATCATAAATTCAAGAGGGCAACAGTCACAGCATAAGACTAAGTTAGAGTAGAATAATATAATTACATGAAACGACAGTGCTAGGGGAGAAAAAAAAACCAACAGCAAGAGCCAATGATGCTTCAATGTGACTTTTCAAGAAGACTGGCATGTTAGTGTAATCAAACATCAACACTCAAACTCCTAAGAATGTTCTTTTAAACTTTTTTGCTATGTTGAAGCACTAGGCCATCCAAACAAACCAAGTACATATTAACTTTTTCAAATGAAATGCTGGAGGCACAGTCAGAACACCATTAAATCCAAACTCCATGAATACTCACAGAAACATTTTTGGTTTGCCTAAGAAATTCTTGAATACAACTGTTTACTCTCAGTATTTTTCATGATAACATGAATGGCATATATGGGTTTATTTTTCAGCCATAGCTCTGCTAAGCAAATGGCAGATATGCAAGTTTGTTTTAAATTCACACATAAGTGAAAAATAGTGACAGCTTCAACTCCTTTGCAGACAAGAGACTTTGCAACATTCTGTGTAAGTCCAATACACTCTTTTGTTCGTTTTTAACAGAGAATTTCCAGTCAGAAAAATAAATAACAATCCACAAGATAAGGCCATTTGAAAGAAGCCACGCAATCCACTTAAGTAAATTTTCCATAATAAAATCATAAACCATTGATTAAGCATTACTGGGCTGTCAGAATACCAGCTGTATTAATACAAAGAGATATCACCTACCTACCTGGGGAAGTACAGCCTCCAGAGGAGTCAGCTGTACCACTACAGCCCTCAGGGGACAGTAAACTTATCACACACCAGCATACAACCCTAGAAAAATCAGGAAATATGAGGCATGTGCAGGAAAACCTCCTTAACTTCATTGTTTACTGAGCAGTAGTAGGAACTTTATGATTGCCCTGCTGATTGACCAGCACTAACCCTCATCAGCTGATGCTGTTTGCAGAGGCTCTCCGTCCTCTCCCAGGCCCAGGTGACGTGCGGAAAAAAAGAACTTTACAACCTGAAAGGTTATAAAGTAGGTATGTTTATTGCGCACAGATGCACGGGGGATTGCTCCACCACAAACGTGCATGCCCATCGTGGCCGCTTGTCCAGTATTTATACAATTAAAACACTACATATTCCAGAGACATATATACATATTCATGATCTATCCCCAAAAAGGCAGTTCCTTCCAGTCACTCCATTTCCATTATCTCTGCCTTAGGCCCCTCCTTGGTGCGCTTGAGCAGTCCCTCCAGGTGGTCGTGAACAGGGGTCTTCAGGGATGAAGGCCATAGGTCTTCCTCTCTGTGTACTTTTCGCCTCTCCCCTGAAATCTCTAATTTGGCTGAGCTTGCAGTCCCAGACCGGTTTCGGCCTGGTCTGTCCTTGAGTGCACATCTGGCTACCTCCCTTTTGTTATTGTTTGAAGAGGGATGTTAGCTAGCCCTCGTTAGCCCTTATCTCCTCCCGCCTTTGACACCTTTGAACCGTGAATTACATCCATGGTTTCGTCTTTTCTGTTTCCCATTATCAGCTTCTTTCTCCAGCATTCCGGGCCTCCTTCTCGGGCCCTTTGCAGGGGTTAGTAATTAATTGCCCACTTGCATGCATGTTAGTTCTGGGAAAGCAGGTTTTAATAGTTTTAGTGTTTTCTATGTAGCTCTCTATTAATATTTTCGATATATCTTCAGTTAGAAAGTATATATTCTATATGGCCCCCTATCACAGGCCCCCTTCCCGAGGGCGGCCATCCTGCTGCAGGAAGCCCCGCTGCAGCTGCAAGAGGCAACAGCATGGCTGGCACGCAGCTGAGGCTTTAAAAGAATGCCTGCTTCCATGTACTTCAGCACTATCTTAATAAAATAAAGTAATAAAAATAGAAACCCCGGGTCTCCAGGCATATGCCTATTTCAAACATCGTTGTCCACGACTTTACACTAACAGCCTGCTAAATGCAACCAGCGCACACCATCCAGAGAGCTAATTATTGTTCAAATGAGCTTTCACACACCAGCGACTAAAGGCCCAGAGAAAGAGATAGTAAGATAAAGGATAAGAAAAAACATGGGCTTCTTTTTAATAGGGAAGGAATGTACCAACTCACATTGATGTCCTTTATAAAATACAGTTTTTCTGGGAAAACTCCTTTAAGAGGCTTCATCCGAGACAGTTAAATATATCTAATAAGCTGAGCAGAGGTTGTATTCAGTAATGCTAATCAGCTGGAAGTCAGACAATAAATGAAACTGTCCTTTGCCGGGCATTTTGACTCTAAGTGATTCCTGAACGCTCTACATATCATCAGCAATAAAAAAAACCCAAAACCTCAGAATGGAAGTCAAAATTCTTAGAAACTTAGGAAAGAAGGTTAGCTGGAATTACAGGATTCCCTTTGCAAAATAAGATACTTAGAAGTGACTTAAACTGAGAAACTAATAAATTGCAAAGCATTTGCTGTTTTGAAAGATTACATTTAATCCGTTCATCAGTTAATCAGGGAAAGCAATTTACTGGTGAGGATTATTTTTGGAGGAGTACAGAAGATACAAGAGCTTGCTACATTTCGTGTAAACCATACAGGTTTGACTGTAGCATTTTTCAGAGGAAAAAATGATGCAGCAGAAACAAATAGTTATGTGCAGCAGCTGAAGATGAAAATTCTGTTCTCGAGAAATAATCTAACTAGGAAAAAGTTTAATACAACAGTGCATGTAGTTAGAGCACAAGTTTGAAGGTATCATTGGTCTTTTTGTTCCAATAGACAAGGAATAACCAAGATCCTTCAAAATATTGAGGGATGCAGGCAAACATTTAGCTAAGACACTTTCCTAAACTTGCCATAATTATCAATGTTAAAAATTGACGGTAAGCCACATTTTAAAAGGAATAATCTAATCTAAAGATGCATTTCTGAAATATGTCCACTTACATAGGAAACAAGCTTTGAAACATATCAGATTAAACTAAGAAAGCCCCATTTTTAACACACCCAAGTCAATCTAGGCAGCTGCAATAACAGCACTATGGAAGTCCCAGGGAACAGAAAGCTGGAGCATAGAAGTTTTCTGTGTTTTAATAGTAGGACAAAAATTGAGCTCAATAGTTCAATAGGAAAGATGGCTTTGACATTCATACATGGAGATAAAATGTATCATGTCGCTATTATAAAAGGCCAGTGCTAAAAGACCACAAATTGCTGTGAGATTAGGGGTGGCTCTATGTAGACATTCTTCTTTTGGCGAATGCGCTTTATCTCCTCTTGGAGAGATTAAAAGATTTTTAAACTAGAAGGAGCTGCACTTGAATAAAAAGACCTTTCCTATATGCTAGGGTATAAGCCAGCATATTTAACATTTTGAGTCTGGAAAAGCAACTGGGCCAGACCAAATAGAAATAAGGATCCATGAACAACTCCGCCTGTTCCCTGTGTTTTTAATCTCCACTGAAGTTCTGTGTTAAAGCAAATTCTTCTCAATCCTCTCTAACCCCTGGGAGACTCATTTCATCCCCTCTGATGCCACTCCTTGTTGCAGAGCCCTAACTTGCTATTGCAAATCACTCGAATGCCTCAGAGACTCCAGAATGGTCTTTCCCTGATTGTCCTTAATGGATCTCCAAGGGAAGAAAAAATACCCTCCACTGTTCTTCCCCTGGGGTTTATCTGCCCCAGCCACCTCTTAGCAGAATTTAGGGTATAATAGGAATGTGCAAATAAAATAATCTCTCAGAGCTGGCATTAGCTGAAACTAACATAAACAACCTAACACAATAACTCAATGGGGGCTGACGGTAATAGAGACGTACACCTAAAGTAGGCATAATTGTAGTTAGCTGGAAAAGGATATGATTTGGAAACAAAATATATACCCGGGAGAGATTTGGAGCTTGCAGGCACACCCTCTAGAACATTACATTCAAATAGATGAAATTAGGTCCAGAGCTGCATCACATACTTGTTCATATGATTTGAAGACAATATAACTGCCTAGTCTCACAAGAAATATAGACTTAGAGACTAAGTTTTTCAGGAATACTTCCAAAGAAATTAATTATAGCCACTAAAACAGAGTACCTGGGACAGGACGTTTCCAGCCTGTTTTAATGATTTGAAGTGACTCGGGAAAGTGGAGGCTCATTGCAGAAACCAAAAAATACACACTAAGTGAAAGTGCTTATGGTAGCAAAGAAAAATTAACCCCAATGCAAAGTAAATGGATTTGTTTCTGCAAACTTGGAACAAACAAAGCTAGTTCTACAGATCTTAATTCTCTATCTCACTTTCCTGAGATTCTTTTCTAGAGCATACTTGGCTAAGCAAGAAATTGTATAAATTTGTTTTCACTCACCATACTGTGTCTGAAATGAACATCTCTGTTAATAGACCACAATTTAATGGGAATGGATTTAAGGACACTTTAATGTCATATGAATAACATCACTGCAAACCCTTGTTATTCTCAGTTCTCAGATGACAGCAATATACAAATTAATACAGTACTTAAACTGCAGAATTACTTCAGAAAAAGCTCAAATTGTTTCACCAGAAATTAGAAAGAAGAATACCCAGATTATATGAAGCCAATTGTTGGTTACTCGCAGGTAGATAAAAAGAAAGCAAAACAAGCACAACCTTGCTTCTTCAAAATGATGCTGAGCATGTCACTGAGGGTAAAGCACAGTTACGTGCTACACTCAGTCTTGCAGTGCAGAAGGGTCAGAAGCCAGGAGAAAGTGTGCTTCAGAGAAATACGTTGTGTTATCCTCTGGCCATTTAAAATATTGAACCCAGGAAGGATGGAGGCATGGGGCTTTATCTGAGAGCACAAAGCCTTCTGGAATAGCTCTGGAGGCCTATGTAGGATGGTATAAGCCATCTTCATGCAATCTTGTCTATACATGGGGCTGAAGATTTTGCTTTACTGTGCATACACCCAAAATAACTTACAAGTACTAGCTGAAAGTAACTGAACATCAGGTTTAAAAAATAAATAAATAAATAAATGAACACATCACAGATGGCCCAAGACCACTTTCTGTAGGTCTCCAATCAAGGAACTGAATAATTGTTGGCATTTTCTGTCAAAAACTTTACAAAGTCTCATCAAAAACATCACTTTCTTCTAGGGCTAAGTAGAAGGATGAGAGAAGAAAGACTGGATTTCTGCACATCATGACAGAACTCAGCAGGAATCCCTACAGGAAGCACTACAAAGCATATTTCATTTGAAGAAATAAATTTTAATAGGAATTTCATTTTACACATGAATGTACCCTGTGTGATAATCTTCAGTCTGTTTAGTCATCAGCTGGAACTCAGGATGTGAATGTGAAAGTGACAGAGGCAGACTTTTATGTTCCTGAAGTGTTAGAAAAGGTATTAACCTTTTAATGATTCTTCATTTGGTCAAACTCATCTTTCAGAGTAAAAAGTAAAACAATCGATTTCATTTTCCCTGCAGTATTAAGCATGAAAGGAAATCCTAGTTCATAGTTGGAGAAACAGTGAATATGAAAGATTTTATGCTATTTACATCTGTTCGGGAGTCGTCGAGTAAGTGACACACAAACAGCGGGATCATCAGTGCAGCAAAGCAAAATCATATACAATCTTTGAAAATGTAGCCCAAAGGCCTTTCTATTGGTCCTGATCCAGACAAACAGCTTCCAAAAGCATCTTTTTTTCAAAATGTCTGGGATAGCCTAATTCTGATTGTAAGTAAATGTACTGTGAATTTTTTTAATGTGATTTACTAGGGGGTTGAACAGGCTCAGAGAACTGATAATTAATGTTATGCAGAAAAACTGTGTGAATTTCTTTGAAATCAAGGACAAAGCAAGGATTTATCATTCATTCTTATTTCAGTTTCCTGGGATGTGGGCCACAGGTAGTTTAAAACCAGAACTTGACTATGTATAACCCCCATCAGACAATTTTTTGTTGAGTACTCTAATTTTACACCAACAGCCTAGATACAAAATAGGTAAATAGCATCTGAAAATTATTCCTAAGAGCTGTGAAATGTCCAGTTACTACTTTTCTACTACCCAGAAAAACAGGTTTTTTTCCTGCGCTCTACAGGCTCATAGCAGGAAGAAGGCATTTCTTTCTGTGTGTTATTTATCCAGAGGAGGAATTAGATATATTATCCATCCAGGGCTTTTTCTTTTTCCTAGCTTGCCTTTTCACTGGATTGTTTCCATCAGGTATCCTAGAGAAGTGGTTTTCTTTCTCTATTTAATTATTCCTGCCACCTGCATACGAGTCAACCTCACATACTTAGACTTTCTGTCAAGAGCAGCCTTTCAGGAAGGTACTGTCATCCTGTGATACATGCAGGTTAACACCTTTCTTGACAGTATCACCTAGCACAATTAAGACAATAAAGATGTGGAAAATCACAGCTCCCCATTCAATACCCTCTTCAAAACAAGTTTCTGGGATGGATTGTTATATCTTGTTCAGGCATACTTGTACTATATACTCTGTGGGAACCACTGGAAAAGTCAGTTCTTCATAGCTGAAAGCCCAGCTAGATAAACTGGTGCCATTTTCATACTACGTGCAAAGAACAATGTATGCACTGGTTGTGTATGCTGCCCCTTCACCAAGGACTGAGAATAAGAGCTATCTGCTCACATCATATCACATAAATATTTGGAATTTAAGGGGCTAAAGGATCTAAGAAACATTTGTCTTTCTCTCAAGTATCTTTATGTTAAACTAGGGGATGTTGAAGTGCTTCTGAGGTTGTGGGATCCTACCAACCATGTCCAATGGCTGAGTAAAGTCCTTGTCCATACCAGGTTTTCTAGCCTGCTCACCCTATTCCCCAGAGATCCCTGAGCGAGAGAGATGGGCAATCAGAGCCAAGGGAGCACTGGAGAGTTTACATGAAAGTATTATTTTCCCTATACTGATACAACACACTTGGCAAAAGCATTAAGACCCATATCCTCAGATCTTAAGGGTCTTTTCCAACCTAAACGATCTTATGACACTATACCCTTGGTGGGTAGGTCTCAGTGTGAGGGAAATGACTGCACGGACTCCAAAGATTGTGAGGCAAGAATCCGCTTTATTGCTCAAAGCTCGCTCTATTTATACTCTTGTCCACAAGCCACGTAGACCTTTATCTTGTTATTTTCTTCGCTGTTGGAAACCCCCGTCCTGTCTGTTGGAAACCCCCGTCCTGTCTGTTTACTCCCTCATTCGACTATTTCTGACCCTCAAGGCCGAAGCGTCCTTGAGGCCTACTATATTAGTTTAGACAAACTGTTCAACAGAGTTTTCCCTGCGCAGGCCCTCTAGCATTCCATGCCTGTTTTCAGCGAGCTACGCTCCCACATCAGTGGTTTCTCCAGACTTTAGATATATAAGTGATTTGAACACGTGCGTGTCTTGTTGGCGGTCGTGCAGAATTTACTGGGATGCTGCAGCAAGCATTAGAGGCAAGAATCTCATTGCAAATAACTTGATTTCAGCATACTTCAGACAAAATTTCAGCTGGACAGGTCATAGGTTTTCTAACTAACCTCTGAACAAATCAAAACTTCTTCCCGTTCTTCCCCATATCATTAGTGTAAGTACAGGTCCCTCATACAGCTCTCACACAACACCAGCAAAGGAAAATCAAGTAGCAATACAATCTCACTATAGTGCAGAAAGACCTTGTCTCTTTTATCCTTTTAGATATTAATTAACAATTTTTCTCTTAAAAACTGCTCTGTAGATTTCAGGACTAGCAAAGGATGCCATGTTATGTATCAGTTGCTGTGGTAACTAATCCCTTCTAAAAGGGAGAAACAGAACAAATTTGGAGAAGTACATTTCTCACTTTGAACAAAGGATGCCATTAAATAGTCTTTATTTTGCAACCCACTGGCTTTCTTTGTTTTACTCTTGTTTATAAATGATCACAGCTGATTTAGTACAGGAGTGCACTTTTTTTTTTTTTTCTTGCAGTCCTAATATTCTGAGGTTCCTGTTTTCATGGAGTGACAGAAAAACAATTTCATTCCAGATCTTAGAATTTTTTTTTTTTTTTAATTTGTGTGAAGGTATGATATTAATGACTAGTCTTCATGGGACATGCTTTTGTTTGGAAATGGTTACAGTTCCCAGAAAAAACTACATCTAGTGAAGAAATTGGGGGAAATTTTACCATATTTCTGTACTTTTATATCTCTGTCCTGAACCAGAGAGATTCACCAGGACTGGAAAAGTCCTTCGTTTTCTTGGTCACTCTAACCTCACTGTGAGCGTCCAACTTGCAGTGGGATGTAGATCTACTCCTTTCATAGCTAATTTCTGAGACATCGTTTGCTGGCAGCACAGAACTCCTGAACTGTGTTTGCAGAGTCTAATGGTGGCAAGCCATAACTCTTCAAAGTACAAGGATCAATTAGCTGAAAGAGACATTTCCTACTACCGGACCCATAGCAGTCAGTAGTTTTCTGGGACTTCTGCCCAGAGAAACAGTAGTAACAGTCTTCATACAAATCTATGAAAAAAAATTCCTAATTTGTTAGTGTAGCTTTATCCCAGCTTAAGACTCAAACAGAGCAGTTTGGAAGCGCTGCTCTTGAGAACCTCCGACAGCGCAGCTATTGCAAGGGGTGACACTTTGCCTTATCACAGGGGTACCCCCCAGCACAAAGACAATACAAACACCATGACAAAAGAAATAGGGCCATTTTCGAGGTTCAAATATGAGAAGAGGTGATGGTGGTGGGTAGGAATGCAGAGAATACTTTTATGAAAACTCCCTAAATCATGTCAAAAGATTTCTCATTCGCTTTTGTCGGCCACTTTCTTTCTCTCTCCTCCTCACTGCTGTCTTCCACAACAAAACAAGAATCACAAAGAAGTAAACAACCTAATGCAAACAGTTGTGTAACAAAAATATGCTTGATATTGTTCAGGGTTACAGAAGAAAAAGCAAACACATTAGCAATTGTATTAATTGTCTGTCTTATCAATCTACTGGCAAAGAAAGCTCGTACTTTGCCAGGCTCTAAACTGCAGAATAAAGCTGTTTCCACACAGATGGCTTGGGATCTGCAGACGTTTAATAAATGGCTCCACTTGGCATAATTCTGAGCAATGGATAATATTTATCAGATTTATCAAATTACTCACCTGCCTACAACAGTCACCTACAAGAGATAAATGTAGCTCAGCTCTAACAATACTTTCCTTCAACCAATAGCAAGTCAGAATTGGTACGCTGTAAATGACAGGACATTCCTTAACCATTCTAATTGCTAGCCTT
This sequence comes from Leptosomus discolor, assembly GCF_034619465.1. Lineage (NCBI taxonomy): Eukaryota > Metazoa > Chordata > Aves > Leptosomiformes > Leptosomidae > Leptosomus > Leptosomus discolor. Next base: position 36,717,969 of record NC_141395.1, on the reverse strand, counting down.
CGGAACCAGAAGCAAGCACAGAAAAATAAGGATATAAAGAATTCTGGAATATACATCATTATTTTCCATATTTAGAACAAATTATAGAACAAACAAGTGTTTATTGCAGAAAACAGTTCTATGATCACGACTTATTTTCCCATATCTGTATCAAGAGCTGGATGAAATAATCTATTCCCTCAGCTAAAATCCTCCATAACCCAAAAGACATTGCAATGGACATGAGGTTCGTCTAGAGAAGCTCTAAATCTGCCTTACAGAAGCAATAAAACTATTATGTGAAATATTTTTTTGATATTTGAATGCTACAGTGTCAGCAGAGCAGCTGTGAGAAGGAAAGAACACCAGGTAGAAAGAAACTAGCCTTGAAGTATGTTTGACGGGAAATAACCTAAAAGCTATAGATCACTGAAAAAGTGACACAGCCAGACCTCAAGGGAAAGAGGAGAGCTACAAAAGCTTCTAGAAGTTTTTAGGTTTATTTGAGACCAGCTAATTACACAGTTGAAGGAGCTGAGCTCAGGCAGGGCTGGTGACAGGAACAGAGCTGCTTGATCTAGGTCACAGAACTGCTACGGCTCCAGTTTTTCTATCTGAGGGACTTTTATAGCTCCCACCTGCATAGCATCTAAGAGTCTTACACTCTTGATGTGTTTATTCTCAAAATATCCCTGTGGGGCAGGGAAACGTTGTTACTGACATTTTACTCATAAGAATCTAAAACTTGGAGACTGTAGGGAAAATCCTACAGGCATAAATTGTCAAAGCTCCATTAAAACCAAGAGCATCCACTGACTCTCCAGTAAGGTGAGTGAAACTAAGATGATTTGAAAGGGCTGAGGTTTTTCCCCTACATGATTTGTCCAAGGTCACATGAGATCATGACCGTATTGGAAAATGAAACCAGTCTTCTGAGGAACACTGATGATTGGCTCATCATTTTATTTTTCATGTCTGATATAGGCAAATATGACTGAGGAAGAAACCTGAGCCTCAGAGCTGTAAAGTGCATGAGGGAGCAGAGGCACAGATTTAATTTACTTCTACTATGGCAGCTTTTTCTGGTCATTTCTTACCAGTTGCCAGTTTTGTTGGGATTGGTTTGGTTTTGGGTTTGGTTTTTTTTGTGTGTGTGGGAGCAGGTAATTCTTGCTGTATCTCTGATGATACATTGCTCTTCCGCTGCCTCCGATTTTCCCTCAGTATGTGCTTGCCATTAGTTACCATCATGCTCTCCACTCCATCTCTGGTGTCCTGTACTTTCTCCCTGTGCTGTTGCACACTACATGGGATGCGCCAGCAGCCTGCAACCCCAGGTCTTCGTCCTTTGCCAACACCCAGCTGCCAGCAGAAAGCATTTGCAGGCTAAATATGCAGTATCTTTCAAAGCCAATGCCTTAGCATCGAAACACTATAACGTGGTTTGGCCGAGCGTCAGCAAAAAGACTATGACGAGAGCAAAGGTGTATCATCAATGCCTGGGCCTGGAGGGACCATTATTCTATCGTCAGCAGAAAACACCAGAACTCAATGGAAGATGCTTGTTTCTCAAGGAAGTGAAGTTGGGAGATATGTATAGAGAATTGAGGCATTTTTTCCAAAATTAATAGTTAGTTCTTTTAAAAGTACTTTCACTGCATTTAAAGCACTTTGAATTTCACATTTGTGAAACATATAAAATATATTGTACATTTTTTATACTTTAGCAGCAACAGAATAAACCTAAACAATTTACTTCCTGAATGTTGCTGTGCGTATCAACTGCTATTCTAAGATCCATGTTATCAGTTGATGCTATGTCTGACAGCCTTGAACAACATTCATTACATTTAAATTTTTCAGACAGAAAACTTGCCAAGCCTTGAAACCATGAGCAGAGATGACAGATGTCAGTCATTTCCTCTAACAGGTCAAATGCAAATTTTTGCTTGAATGGTTTCATTTTTGCAGCATTAAAAGTGAAACAAGAATTATCACTACAGTATAAAATGAGTTAAGGTGCATAAACTAAATGCCAAAGATAGATATATGTACCGATAATATAAAATTACTACCATGTGAACAAAGAACCAACTAAGAGCAGCACAGGAAATGTACTACTGTCTATGAAGACAGAAAAAGATTTGTGCTCTCATTGGAAGTAATTTTACGACAGTCAAAAGAGAAGCCTTGAACTTGACAAAGAAGATCTGCTCTTTCTTTGATTCTATCAATCAAGGGTCCTGTAGGTCCTAACTCAAATAAGTTATATCTTAGTTTCACCCTTGGACAAATACCAGGTCTTTTTCCTTCTACCATTCTGAAGAACAATTGATTTACGCTTTTTTTTTAGGAATGTAACTGAAACTTGCAGGGTTATTGACCATTGCCTCTTCAGAAAAATGTCAAGGTGACAAATGCATTTGAGAATGACTATTTATAACGTTGGATGGCATGGCAGAAAACTAATTAAAGATGTCGTCTATGGGTTTTTTTTTTTGTGCAAGGAAGACACTGTCAGCAGCATACTAATATAACACGATAGGCCAGATTAATTCTGCTATCACTTACACTGTATAAAACCCACACTAAGACCACTTAGCTGCAACAGAAATTAAAACTTTTAACAGGAGAAAGTCAAAGTTATGCCATCAGTTGGAAATTTGTTTCAATGCCCCCAAGTACCGTCCTTTCTGGCAAACAGCTTTGAGTTTAAGTCTACATCTCCTACTCTTATCATGCTCAAGACAGGATTTAGAGAGCAGGAAACAGATGTGGGACAAAAACAGGTCTGAAATAGGCAAGGCCAGCTGGGAGGAACAAAGTTGAAAAAAGTTTAAGAAATTTTTCTACAACATTCATTCTATCTTTTCTCCATCATCAACTTTATTTCAGTCCAGATTTCAATTCTTTTGCGTAGTATCTTAATTCTGTCAGTTATCGCATTTATCAGCATCAGGATCATGTATTTAGGACAGTTGAAGGCTTTTTTCTGCTTTAATTTCTTGCAAAGTTTAATAAGAAGGCAATACCATTTAAGAGTAGCAACCAATAGAGTTAGAAAAACAGAGGAGCTTTCTGTCACATAAAACTTTCCTCAGGTCTCTTCAGCAGTTTAAACCCTGCAGAATTTCTCGTTTACATCTGTTAAGCACCACAGTCATAGCCACATTAGTACCACTTTTCCTTTTATATCGCAATCTCTAGTCAAAACCATATGAAACCTGAATGCTACAGACAGCACAAATCCTGTGAATCCTGATACTCACTAATGTGAAATATCGTCACCATCAAATAGATTTTTACATATTATTCATCAGCAGCAGAAAAGGAGATGCTAATAAGTTTCAACTCAAGGGTATCGTATAACATAACTAAGCCCATACGGTTTAGATAACACAGGCAGCTTTCCAAGATTATTTTGATATGCGTACTTTGGTTCTTGCAGCCGGACAAGCTGGGGCTTTATTTGCTGTCTTTTTTTTTTTTTTTTTTATGTCTTCACCATCTGTCTTATGAATCCTTGAATTTATAATACAAAGGTCATTGTTTCAGCATATGGGGAATTGGATTTTGTTAATGAGGCAGAAGTTGGTGAGTATTAAACCAATATAAAATAAATGTATATGTGCATGCACTGCCATAATGTGTGTTTTGGACCACGTAACTTTACAGTATTTGATAAATTGCTAGGAGAGTCCTTAGAGGGAAGTCTTGAACGAATGGCCCCAAGGAAGAACTTTTAATCAGATCTTTGGGGATCTGGTAGGGATTCTTCACATTTAAACCAGACACAATTAAGGTACATTCCTGAATATTTGTCTATGTCTGTGTAGGGAATACTGTTGCAACACTGTATCAGCAACATTACAAATGCTCACCTAAGATCCTACAGGAGAGGAAGGTGATCTTAGAATTAAAACCTGAAACAAAACAGGTTTCACTCAGGCTCTCAGAGGCTTATACTCACCAGCACTTGGATATCCGTGATGTCCAAGAAGTCCGTCCAGCCGTCAGGGCAGGAGCGCTCACATGTCCAGCCAGTCGTCAGGCACTCAGGTGCTCCTGTCCACAGATGTGAGGTCCAGGATCTCTTGTGACGACAAGAAGGACAAGAGATGGCAGCTGTCAAGTCCTTGCCCCGTCTCTGCAGCTATTTTTAGGCTGACAACAATGTATGGGTTTTGGAGACCTTCTGGAGCAGACAGTGAGGAGTATCTCCATCCTGTCCCAATCCTGGAATCATCATGAGTCGCGACTGTTCTTTGTCTCATTTGTTGGGTGCCTTTTTAAGCTGCAGGTAGATGCACTGAAGTCTTGAAGGCATGCCAATGCTGATGGGTTAACATGAGCCATTCTGAGAGGCTCTTTCCTGCCGTTTGCCCCTTTGATGTTTCCACAGCAGAACATCCCCACCAATTCCCCGTTTGAATTGACCTTAGACTTTCTGTTATAGTCCTCTATGTTTGACTTTGAGGGTATTAATTGCTCTTGGAGGGAATTATCTAATGCTTACAGTCAAGGATTGCTTTAGACAACACTTTATAAAATACAAACTTTTGGTGAATGATTACTCATCTGGATCCTTAGAACGTAAAACCAGATGGGAAGACAATCCTTCAGTGCTTCCAGAACATAATGCAGCAGAGATCTGCACATCTGGGATATCAGAAGACAGCCAAATGGAAAGAAACTTCTCCTCCTCTGTGACCACAGGAAGAATCTCACTTCTGGCAGCATTAAAACAGTGGCTAGTAACATCCTGTTTCTTACTGCTTCATTCATTTGGAATTTCAACATCATCACTGTCCTTTCTGGGAAGAGGGTTGAGGAAATCAAGTCACCACATTCAAAGATGGACGCGGGAATTTGTGATTGTGCTACTATACTATGTATATACTATATACTTACAAGGCTATGGGTTCACTGCTTGATGAGTCCCTTGGGATCAGAACAGCAAGAGGGGCATAGCCATTCTTGGTAATTCTCTTACATTCCTTCCTTCATCTTCCTCACAAAAAATAGTCTGAGAGCAAGGCGAATCTAAGAAAAGTTACATGGCTTCAGTAACTGACCTTAACAATTGGTTTTTAGATGTGATTGGTTTAGCATTCAAAAAGCAAACTTTCTGCTATTGTATTATGACTATTGCTCCTGGGGATAATTTGTTAATTTTTCAATTACCTAGTTTAAATGACAACTTTTAAACTATATTTGTGTTGTAGAATTCAAAACTCTGGGTAGTTATTTCAATAAGGACTTAGGTGTTTTGTTTTTCCAACAAAATTCATGTTCTGTGCTACAAAAAATAAGGTCACATTTTATGTTCCCCTACCTTGACACCTGAAAATAGTTAAGAATCAGTTGGAAGCTCAAGTGTTTCCAGTCATTGACTTCCCTACTATAGATAAAAGGCCAGGCTGGTTTCAGAAAGCCTTTTCTTTCTATAATACACAGTATACTCTATCTAAATTAAGCACAGAGAATTTACAGGAGAAAAAAGTTAAAGATCTCAATTAGTAACATAAAATATTAGCCACGCTTAATGAATATTCAAACATTTTCAATGTGACATAGCAGGCTATGTATTACTCTTCAGCACAGATTTCCCTCCTCAGCTTCATTCTCTATCCGCAGGTCAGACAAGTTTTATGTATCACCACATTAGCTCGTCTCAGCTCATGCCGAGGGAAGGACCCCTACAGTATCACGGCTGTCCATCATACTGAAGTGATTAGACAAAATCTTACTTCCCCTGGCAGTGATGAGCTGGCAGCGGTGAGCCTCTGCCCGCCCAGTCCAGCTCCCCAATGACAGTTACAGCCAAAACTGAAAATCTACCACGTGTTGTCATCCTTGACAGCACCCGTCAGAGGCTGCCCGTCAGCTTGATGCAATTTTGGCCATCGAACGCTGAGCCAGTGTCTCCAGCTTACCATGCCTCAGCGCACTGCTATGATGAGTTTAATAGGAAGAACAAAGGATTTACTTTTCAAAACCTGAATTTTTCTGTATTGTTTTTCACTATTCCTGAAATTATTTTTAAAATCACCAATGTTAATCTATTTGAACACCATAAAGTTGTCTCAAATTCAGTTATGACAACATGTAATGATTAAAATACCGTCCTCCAGACGGTAACTTTAGTTCCAGTTTGGAAGATCTGAGATTATTAATTCTGATCTGTCAGTGATAAACAGGCAGTCACATATTCACACATAAGAACAATTCTTGCTGGTATCTGTATGAAGCATATTGTGATGAAAGACATTTAAATTTTTTTGGAAACTCTTCACATAATTATTATCATACCTCTGAGCTCTTGGACACATCATGAAACAGAAACTTCAAGTTGAGCAGAGTCCTTAGGAGCCACTGCAGTTTTAGAATGAGAAACAACAACACAATCTGATGCAATCTTTGAGATGCTTTGATATTGTAAGTACCAAAGAATATTTTTTCTTCTTTTGTTAGTACGTTTGCATACAAAGATTCATTCCCCAACACAAATACTGCTATTTGTTTTAGCAAAAATTTAAATACAAAGGAAATAATTCCACTTGTTCCATGCAAAGGTCTTTGTCTTTTTTTTGGTAGCAGAACACTCTGTGAGTCAGCAGCAGTTTATAGCTTTTCTGTCTCAAGAATTTTTGAGGCAGACTCTCAAATTAGGTTGGATCGTCGTTCAAGTCAGTCAGAGAGAACTCATTGATTTCAGTGTCTGAAGACTGGTGGAGATCAAGTCTTTATCCTCCCCCTTTCTTTTTTTTTTTCTTCCCTCAAGTAAACATTTTGGTAAAGCACATACAAAAAGTTTTGTGAAACTTCCAAAGATGTGGCAGGGGGGGTCCCATTAACATTACTGATTGTATTGGCCCTTCTGCATCTTTACTGATGTCTTTGAGAACTGACAGAAAACTTAACAATGCTACAAAAACTGCTCTCATAATAAATATGATAGTCTCTCCTACATTTATTTAATGGATATAATTTTAAAGATAAGATAGATAGATTTAACAGCCCACAGGAACTGTGATTTTGGAGTAAAAAAGTTTAGCAAAGCAGTACATGACAGTAATAAATACTAATATGACTACAAGAGAAGCCAAAGAACTTAAGTACAGACATGTACTGCTATCTGTTGAGTATACTTGAAAAGTGTGACAGTTACAACTCAATAGACAGCAAAACAGTTTTCCCCATAAGGTTCAATATACTAGTAAGGAAATGTACGCAGGAACTCAAGAAATACATACAATTTAAATACACAGGGACAGTACACCCCAACATAAGATCTTTCCCATTCATATTGCAATAAAACTATCTAAAAGAGCAGGATTTCAATAGTAAAAAGACAGAGCAAAGACAAGAGACATAGCTGCGCACAAGATGGTCTCTGTTTTCCTACTATGGTGTAATACAAAAATAATATTGAAATACGAAAAAAAAACCCATATTGTGGGCTGTCTGTATACCTTGTAGCTACTTTAACAAAAAAAGAAACCTGTGAACAAACAGCACAGTTTGGGATTGGGCAGTGTGCAAGAGAAGGGTGTTTAATAAAAACATTTAACACAGCAGGCTACTAAATGATTAATAATTAAAGTTTAAAAACCAAATAGATAAGTGACCAAACATGCAGTGTTTCTAGACTTTCCAAAGGCAAATACACAGCGGGCATGGTCTGCCCACAGACTACACAACCTAGATCATGGCTGCTTAAATGCCATGTAAATCCAGACCAGAGCCAGATCAAAAGTAATTTTTTTTTCCATTGATTCAGTCACAAATAATTGTGGATCCATGATGCTGAATATGATGTTAGGTAAAATAAAGGAACAACATCCTAGAATTTGAATGCAACTGATAATTAAGGATAAAGGACTGAATTTATAGAAAATGTCTTCCTGGAGCCCATGAGGATTTGGGCTCTAGTGCCATGTTGCAGCCAAGAAGGTTACCATAAAGTCTTTAAACAGAGGAATATTCCATACAAGAGGAAATGTTATAGTTGACAGATTGACTGGCACACCAGAATTCTGAATTTGTGGCAGACATCTAAAGATTATAGAGATGAGAGTACTAGTCAGACGAAAGATTCATTTAGCCCAGCATCTGGCCTTTAACAATATTCATTCATGGGAGCTCAGAAGTATATGAGCTCAGGATGTAGCGATACTTCCACTGTCTCTGAAATTCCAGCAGTTCCCAAACTGACAGTGGCCCCAAAGGTGTCATGATTATCCAACTCTCCATCATTTATTTAATCATATTTTGAACCCATCAAAACTTGTGGCATCTAAAAAAATCAGTGGGTATGAGTTTGTCAACGTAGTTATGCATAACATGAAAATGTTTTTCTTTTCATTCAATATAAACTGTTTGCCTGATCATTTCACTTCACGTGCCTCGGTTTATGTACTTTGAATAATGAATAATCATTCCCTCAAGACTTCCCCCATGCCATTCAGGATGGTATAGATCTCTATAACAACCATTTGCAGTCATCTATTTTCAAAGCTATAGAGTCTTAGTTATTTAATTTCCTCTGCATAGAGGTGGTATTCTGTACTTCTGATTATTATTCTCTGTGGTTTTCTATGTTACTATATTGTTTTCTGAAATAAGGTGAGCAGACTTGTAGCATGTATTTAAATGCCAGTTCCCCAGAACTGTATAACAATGCTTCATCTTGTTATTTTCAGTATTTTCTAATACCTTCGTTTTCTTGCCTAGCACCTAAGACCGCGCTAACATTTATAGATAACTACAGATATGCTTATAATATGCTCTTTCAATAATCGCACATTTAGAACCTACCACAACGCAAGAAGAATTTGTTTGTTTTCCCGTGTGTGCATGGCTTTTATTTATCAACATTGAATTTCATCTGTTGCTTACTTGGCATTATGAGACAGTAGAACAATGGTCTATAGCCATCCTCAGTTTTGGTACTCTATCATCAGCAAACTTTCCTATTCATTTCTTTACCATACAGGAGTATGTTAAATAACACCCATTCAAGCATTTCATTTCATTGTAAAAATAGATGATTTCTTCTGACTCTGCTTTCTAACTTTAAAGTAGCTATCAGTTTCTGAGAGTACAGTTTCTTTTGTCTTGTGACAGGTTAGTTTCTTTAACAGCCATTGGCAAAGAACTTTGTCATACGCTTTGGTATTCTTCAGTGAGGGGAAAAATGCGGCTGGTGCAGAGCAGAGCTATGGAATTAATGAAGAGATATAAATACTTACAACACTATAGTAGTGGTCAAAATACTGAAGGATCATGTTAAAAGACAAGCTTATTACCATTAAATATACCTTCTTACTGAAAAAATAATATTGTAAAAATGACTACTTAATCTGAAAAGACCTGTGCTAGAAGTTGAACTATGGTTTAGACTAGAAATAGAGTGCATTAATTTTAAGTGGTAAAGACAATCATTCAAGAAAAAAGCAGCAGCAGTGGTGGATTCTATAACATGTACAACATTTCTCAAAGGTATCTTTCAGTTAAAATCATTTCTTACAAGTTCTATGTTTTCTATTATGAAGAAAATTAGATCACTCTGTTCTAATGGTATTTTCTGAGCTGAGTCTAGAGTCTACTTAATGACATGCTGCTTTATTAATTCCTTTTTTGGTCCAGTTCCTGGAAAATGTGCTACCAATCCACTTCTGTACAGCTCAGCCTAGAAATCTTACATAGATATTAGTTTACTAAAAATAGTCAATTAACAGTTTCCTCTCCAACCTCACCCAAAGAAATGGGCTATATTAATAAGTGTTCACACTGTGGTGTTTACAAACAGTGTAATACTCTGGTATGGACTGTTCTTATGCGAACCCTTTTGCTTACAATACTTAATTGCTGCCAAATCTCTTCCTTGAATCCTTTATCCAGATAACCTGTACAACAGACATCCAAATTTGCAGTGGTAAGAAAAACTTCTCTACACAAACTTAGATAAGTAGAGACATCCTTTATTAACGATGCCCACCGGGTACATGGTATCCGTCCCAAAGATGTCCACATCCACATTACAGTCAACAAATACTTACATACACATTCAGTCTTTACAATGCATATTCATTATCATTCTCTCGATTATTGGTTCTTCTTTTCTCATTTCTGATGCAAATTAGCATGAAGCCTCTGTCATAGTCTTCTGTTGCTCCTTTTTGAGTAGGTGGTGTAATTTGGGTAGGTCATCCGTGAGTCGGAGGTCTTGACCACTCCGCGAATTGACCCTGTATGGTCAAGGAACATGTCCTTGGCTCGTAGGCTCTTGGCTCTTACCTACTTCGGTCATGATTCAAAGATTATACACAATGAGTACCATACTAAATCCTGTCTAGCAGACATTTTGGACTACAACAGCTTATCCTTGTTTCTAACCATTAACATATCATTGGTTAACGAATACCTTAAGTCTAGGGCTTTACAGGAGTATGCTAGCAGCATTGGAAATACAGATTTTATTTCATATTTGATCATTTATTCCATCTGAGACTTATTTTCCCAATATAATCATTAGTCTCTCCTACTAATATCCACTACTTCAAATCGTTCAAATCAAGTTGGGAGAAGTAAGGGGATTTCTAAGCAGTATCCTAAAATCCTAAATCTGGTGATTTCTGCAACACTTATGCAAAGCTGGCCACTTTCTGATTTAAATTTCAAGTTAAACTGCTATAGAGATCCTATGATGGATGTGGAATAGAACAGCTGCATAAAGGAGCAATAGATGTCTGCTCTCATCTCCTTGAGTGATGGTGATATAATGCCTTTATTCTAAAATTGCTGTGAAGATCTCCCATGTGGCAAAAGGCAGCCAGCATAGACAATGATAGGGTTCACTGCTTTCAGACATGTGATTATACAATTACCTTTCTCTGATAAACTGTTCCAGAATCATCTGAGCAAAGCCGTAAGTCTGTTGAATGCTATATCAATTTGTATAATATTTTTTCCTGTAATCAAATGTCGTATTTCTGTTCTAGCCAACTTTCGTTTATATTGAGACCACTGGCTTCAACTTTTCCATGAGCCATATGATCTTAGTGTGTATACAGAGCGACAGTCCTTGATCTGAGCTCCGTAAACAAAAAGAAAATGTATTTATTTGGAATGCATTGGCTACATTTTTTTCTGCAATGCTGAAAAATGCACCCAGGCACATCTCAAACAATTCTTGAAATTTGTAGTTTACTGTCTACACTGCTGACAGATTAATGATCAAATAATGAAGTGTAAGAGGTGTGCTGATCACTGCAGACCTAGTTATGTTACATTTAAAGAGAAGATGTGCAGCAGACTCACAAGCGTCCGCCAGCACTCAACAGCTTGTTAATCAGCAGCCTGCTGGTCTCTCATCATCTCTGCTACTCCACACTGTCAGGAGCTATGTTTACCCTAGAGCTCTCAGTGAAGTTCTTCCTAGGAAGGATACAAATACCTGTCTGGTCCCTTTTCTGCCTTAGAATGTGCTTATTGCCAAATCCATATGGGGCACTCTGGATAAGTGGATGTCATTTCCCTCAAAAGAAGAAACGTGGGAAACGATATATATAGATCTCTCTCGCCAGTTCAGTTCATTTTCAGTATGAGAGCACTCTAAAAGAATGAATCAAAATAGAGAGAAGCATTTTCAACATTTCCTAATATGCATACGTTTTTGGGGTTTTTTGTTTGTTTATTTTTCTTTTTTTCCCAAACAAGAAGAAAAAACAACTACTACTTATATTCAGAAAACAAAAATTAAGCAATCCAAGATTACGGATAAATTCAGTTAAACAGAAGAAGACCAGATAAGTTTGCTTTGAAAGTGTGCAATAATGGATGCACACTTCTAAGTTTCTAACTTTGAAAAATAAACAGGTAAGTTACCTGCTGGCTATTAACTCCTAAGCATTTGGATAGCACTGTCTTGGACTTCCTTCTGCAAGCTGCAGTGTCAAGAAGTGCAAAATGAGGAGTGGGCGGTTTTTCCAGAAATGTATGGGGGCAATAAAAATGGGACTATGCGATGAATACCCTGCTACACTCATGCTAATAGAGGGAAGGGTGGGGAGCTGATATTTCAATGTGATTTGCTTGACAAAGGCTTAGTGAAGATCCAAGGATTTAGCCTATTAGGTTTTATAGAAAACATTGTTCTCTGAGGTTTTTTTGTTAGTTTTTGTTAGTTAAGTATAGACACAATGCTGAACTGAATTGCCCACAGAAGACAACAGACAGCGGTCATTAGTTCTAATTGAATACAATGAACAAAATCAGACAGGCCACCCATCAGCACAGAACAGGGGTCTTCTATTAAAATAATGTCCTCTGCTAAGTTTCTTTTGGATATCTGAAACAGAACAGTCATTCTGCAAGAAAGCTCGTACTGTGTGGTTTTACCTACTAACTCAACAAGAACTCTGGACAATCCCCACACTATGGTGAAACTGTAAAGTGCAGAAGGAAAAGGTTGTCAGCTGCAATGCAGGACTTCCTGAGAACATAGGTTTGTTCACAAACAATGGCGCAGGGGTCAGTAATATTACTTTTTGAGAAACATCTATCCCACTGTGAACACTTTAGCTGTTGTACATTTACGAGCTGTTAACTCTTCTACTCTCAAAATAATCTAATAAATCCTTAATAAAATGGCTTTTCATTATACACAATTCATTTGTGTGCATTAGAAACTGTGCTGCTGATGGATTTGCGGCAATAGTCTTACTGTGGTAGGCTTGTATCTTGTTTCAAGAGAAGATGTAGGCTGTGGTGGGATGATGAAACTGCTGTGAACATGTAGGAATTTCACTGTGAAAAATTATTGTTGACCAGACAACATGACAGGTAGCTGACTCCAATTTCTTTTTTTTTTTTTTCTTAAACAGAACCAGTCCATTTTGCACCCTTGATTTCATATTTCAGCAAAAAATAGACATATTTTATTTTAGAGGTGGGAAGAAAAGCAATTATTATCTTGCCTTGCTAAAACTACCAATGGATATATAAGAAAACTTCAGTGGGTGACAGTTCATTTGTTAAGGTGGGATACACAGCATGGTATACCAAAGCGGAAATTAATTATTTCACTTTGATTTTTTTATTATGTATTATTTGTGCAACATCTGTGCTCAGAACTCCCAAATAAACTCAAAAAGCTTTGCCACTCCAGATGGTGTGAAGTAGCACGAATGCCACAGTCAGGTATATGTAATGGTTAGATATAAAGTGCATGGAACGGCCATACTGCCCAGCCAGCAGACAGCAAGACACTCCAGGCAATTTAAAAATACGTAAACAAAATGTTTACATGTTTTTTTTCTTTCTTTTCTGAGAGCAAAATGGGGACTGACAGGAAACATAAAAATGAAGGAACATAAGGGAATTTGCTACACAAACCAGTATGAATACACTAGTGGTTTTTCATTTCAGTGACATTTCAAAGAATTTCAAATTAAGTTGTGCCTGCAGAAAGACTGTTAACTGACTGTCCATGAAATGTCTTAAAAACAAAACACTGATGAACAACCAAAAAGACGAAAAAAAAAGGCAGAGAAAATTTTAGGCTTCGTATATGTTTTAGACTAGTAATGGAAAAAATACTAGATCAACTCTCAGGTTAAATGGACATAATTATTAGCTCTTCCTCAAATTCAGTCAATAGATTATGTTCTTTCTGCCACAATTAGTATCTAATTGGTTTTCTAAGGCATTTTAATTTTTTTTTTTTTACTTCTGAATTTAGATCATTGGCAGCTTTATCATTCTGTGCCTGCTGATTAAATAAGAATTCACACTATTCTTTGGATGCTTGATGTTAAATTAACACCATTTCCAATGTGCTCTTGCAGGAAACACAAAATATCACAATCTGGTTACCCACCTAATCTCTTCCTTCCCATTTGTCATTTTGACTAGTAACCAGAGCATTTTTTGGACTTCTTTTCTTCTATGTCCTATAAACTAATCAGTACCCTCAGTATTTTCTTTCCATTTTGGTCAATAACTATTAGATATACAAAGCCTAGTAGATAATCCAGGTGCAGTTGCCTATATCCCCACAAAGAGTCCGCTTGAAAAATTCTGTAATCCATTTCCAAGCTTGTGCCTCTCAAATCTGTTTTCACCACATGAGAACTTCTCACCTCTAGCTTCTTACAGTCTTCCACAGCTCTGTATAAAGAAACATAGACAGCACACATACAACTGAGCATATACATTTTTTTTTTAAATGCATATATTGCATTGCTGTGTTTTTTTAGATATAACCAGCTCTTCTTTTCAGTCTTAAGACCAGCTCTCCATAGATCCTAATAACAGAAGAAATGAGGGAAGGAGTTAAAGCAGCCCATCACACTTGCTATTATTAACTGGAGAGTGCAAATTACGTGTTAAGAAAGAAGTCACCAGGAGGGAACAAGCAGTGATGGAGCTGATGGGAGAAGAAATTCACCTGCTTCCCAACTCAGGAAGGAATATCACCTTAATCCTCATCTAGTGTGCCACACCTGATAGGCTAATTTATTTTACCAACACTGCAGTTTTAGGAGACAGAAGAGGCCCCCACAAATGGATAGCTGAAAGAAAACCACTATTTTTTTTTTTTGACAAGTTACTCAAAAGACTCTATTTCCAAGAGAGACATTATTTTCTCTTTCCAGGAGAAAATATTAAACTGCTAAGAATGGAGTCTGTCCTGAATGTTATTGTCCAAAATGTAACATTAGTTGATAGTAGCCATATGTATAACGGACATCTATGAAGGACATCAGCTTGTCTGGAACTAATGAGGGGGAAAAAAAAGAGCTTTTGGTTTTTTCTCAGTAGCATCCCACAGTGTGAATGCACTGCTACTGAGCATCCTAGGAGGTACCTAGCTCTTTAAGCAAGCAATGCAATAACTTTGAGGTGATGGTCATTGACAAGTTAAGTCATATCTGGCAAGACAGTTGCCTGATTTCAACACGGTACATGAGATTCTGTGTAGACATGTACCATGTATTTTCTTACGACACTGCTAAGAAAATGAAAGAATATTAAATAGACAGCAATTTTCTTTATATTGTTGGAAGCTTTTAAATTCATTGTTGGGTAATGTGATACGGCAATGTCATGGTGCGTATCACGCTTCAAATAAAAATCCCAAAGCCCTCAAAAGGGCAGAGGATGGCGGAGCACCCCAAATTATCATCCCATGACTGTTGGTGTAACATGTTAAACAGAATATACAATTTAGGCAAGAGAATGCTCTCTTCAGCAGACATTATCAAAACTCATGAAAGCTCATTTCAACAAGAAACATCATCTGTCAGCACATGAAAAAGAATGAATGATAATCTTTGTTTAAAAACTGCCATGGAGTGATTCAACATTCATCAACTTACATCATTCCCATTACCAAAATTTGAGTATCCAATTTAGCAACTTTTCATTTTTTCTTTTTAGATGATGTTGTGTTGCTAAACTCATTTTATACAGAATAATTGGTAACAATACTTCCTTTCTTTCTGTGAAATCCTGAGATGATTCATGAAATAATTTCCATTTCATCTGGAATATTTTCCCTTCTGCAGTGCCTGTGGAATCAACTCAATTGTCTGTCTGTTTCAGAAATCATTAGCTCCCTAGTGGAAATCATCTCTTAAGATGCTTTCATGACTTCTGAAAACCCTACCTTCTAATGGATGGAATGTAATTCAGCACAGATGCTATTTGCAACGAATAGATGATCCAATTTTCCATACAGTTGCACAGCATTGAGTTACTCTGAGTGAGCGCACAAATAAGCTTGTTATTGTTTTAAATTTTTATCTATTGGGCTTGAAAATTGCAGCTGTATGAAAACGTTACACAATCCTATGGCTCGTAGGCCCAGTTCAGACTCCATTTTGCCTGAATTAGAAACGCAAAGAAACCACTATGTGTCATAGACCCACAAAGACTTTATGATCTCTATCTTATTTGCTTTGAAAAATTTTTTTGCAGACTTCAATGGGATTTGGAATAGACCTTCTCTGAGTTACAGAAACCAGGTCCACTTTTCGTATACTTCACATGATTGGCCTAAACAGGAAATAGTATTTTGACATTTTAGAGTAGTACTTGGTATTTAACAGAAATATTTCCAAAGATCTTAGCACTTGATATTGATCAATATGATTACTGACATCAGAAATACGTCACTTCCATAATGCTACGGATTAGTGTGCTTAGAGCACTACACAAGTCATATCAGCAGTACTAAAGAGCAAAGAAAAACCAAGACACTTATGAAAAATCTATAAATAGCAAAAAAAATTTCAAAAGGCTGACCTTTTGTGATATTCATTTAGTCTAAGTTTATCCGAACCAACAAGAAATCAAATTTCAAAAGAGGTAAGATTGAGAGTAGGCTTTTTTGACATTTCAGAATTCACTTTTTTTTTTTCTCTCGTCCAGAATGGAGAGTGCTCACTATTTAATTTGTAGCCCATCAGAACAGAAACAGCCTGCATTTTTCAATTCTGTAGGAACCTCAAAGGAACTTACATTTTAGATGTCCAACTCTAATGTTTTGAGCATTCTTACAGAGATTACTTTTTGAAAATATGTCAGACGCATTTCTGAACATATCTTATACAAAGGTTCCACAGGTGAAGCATTCCTGAAATGGCCGTTTGGGGGATATAGATACACCAGACTAATAGAGATATCTCACAGCTGTTCAGCTTCTGATACCGACACATCTTGGATTTTGTTGCAAGTCTTTAAAACAAATAATATTAAAGCACTTAATTCATCAATTTACTTATTTCTTCTAGGCACACTGCAGTGTGAAAGTAAATAGAAAACCAGAACCTGCTAAATGGCCAATAATTGCTAAAATTATTATTACTAATCCACTTTTCTCAGTTTTTTTTTTTTATTATTTTAGCTTGGATGTGTCAGAATTTCATATGAACTATATATACACACCCTAGAGGGTTAAAAATTGCATTGAACTGACCATCTGAATATGCCAATAAAAAGCATGTGCACAAAACCAAAAGATATTCAGTTCTTTTTTTTTCAAGCCTCAGTTTTCATCCTCAGTGAGTTGGGGATATTGGTCCCAACACTCAGCTTCTGTTGCTGTCACTTGCCCACAGAAGCACACTCAAGCCGCGTTGGTACGTTGTATGTGCCTCTTATATGAAAAATTACATTAAAAAAAAAAATTGCATAGTAGTTTGTATGCAACACAATGCCTGTCTAGTCAGGACAAAAGTTTTTATATGTTTTCTCCCTTTGATATTTCTCAAGAAAAAAAATAATTGTCGAGGCTGTCTACAAATCGCTGTAGGGAAGTATTACAACATTTAGAATACATACACTTGTTGATCCAAAGTTGGATTAATCTGTTAGGTCTGACTTTACCCCACCTAAAAGTAAGCATGACTAATATTTCAGAATTCAGGAGCATTGGTTCCTCACTATTCAACGTACTAAGGCAACATCCAGAAGGTAACAGATACTAAGAAGGTTCAGTCATCTCTGGAAGTACCTAGTATTCTTTATGAATACCATCAAATTAACCAATGTGATTATGGCCTTCTGACAGACAGTCACACGTATTTCAGCACTAGCATTAAATGTTACGTTCCTTCTGTCATTTCCAAATGTTCCTAGGTAAAGTGCCAATATTTTATTGCCCTGAAATGTATATGCTGACATATTTTTCAGAAGCATAGAGGTACTGTTCAGTGGGCCACGGGCACTTGTGGTCAGATTTTTAAAGGCACAGATACATATTTAAGACTTCTTTATGTTCTTATGCAGCAGAAGTTGAGAGCTCAGGCATCTTTTTGCATTTGTAAACAAAATTAGAAGTGCTTCAGAGTGCTTAAAGCAGGATGATTAACAGCAACACTGTAAGAACTGAATAGCTTAAGATTTGCACCCACACAACAACACCGCAAAGAAATGAAAATGCAAAAGTGTAATAGAACTAACCCTGGCTCCTAACGTGTGTTTCTGTCACAGGAGAGTTAACATCTAACAGCTTACTTAAACTGTCTAAGCATCAAAAATAAATGCCTTAAGCAAGGCCACGTAGCCAGAAAATGCTAAAATACACATAAAAGAATATTACTAGCTGAAGGGTATGAACTCAAGGGTCTAAAGGTGGAAAAAAAGCTCTGAGCATTTTACCTTTCAAAGCTGAAACACCCAGAGAAGTTGATACATACCAGATGTTAAAGGCGTGTAAGGTAGGCGCTTGCCTGTAGCAGAGGAATGATGTAAACTGGTACAAGAGCTACTGCTATTTCGTGATTAGGCTAGAAGCACGAAGAAGGATGTGGATGAAGCAGGAAGCATTTATAAATGCAGTAATGACTCAATGAGTATGTCCTGTCTTCTTTCTTGTAAAACTGACACAGCAAAAGCAAAAAAAATGTGCTATTAAGCAAAATTATCATGAGATACAAAACCAGCAGAAGATTTTTATCTTAGGCCCTAACAAAGTTCTAGCATTCAATAATTACTGGATTCAGTAATTCAGCTCTTCTAAAGAAGGGTTGAGGGCATAGTATGAAGGTCCGGAGTTATATGCAGAATGAGGTCTAGCTAAAACACCTGAAAACAGAATTATTTATTACCTCAGAGCAAAAGAAACTGATTGAGGTAAATGGGCCAGAAAAAGATAACTTTGCTTTACCCATGCAATTTTAAGGCTACAAGCATACTAGCAAGCTCAGTCAGAGAATAATTGAAGAAACTATATGACTGCAAGGAAGGTATTGTATTATCACAAGTCTGCTGCATAGACTATCGTTAACATCTGGGGGTTTTCATACAGCCATGGAATATACGACTATCCAGCCTGTTGAAGGCAGGACTGACAATACCCTTATCTCAACTAGAAGTAATGCTGAGTGTCTGCCGTTGCTAGAGAAGATATTGCGAAAACCGGAGGCACCTGGACTTCTGGAGAAGTGTGTGCTTCTTTGAGACTGAAGCAAAGACTTAGACTACAGGACCAAGGAAAAGATGAAAATTATTTCTGTGAAAGACAATCTGAATGAATCTCAGTTGTACAGGATACAAATTGGCATATACAAATCTGGCGAAAGAATGAACCTTGTCTTGTTCAGCTTATACAGCTGGGAAAGTTTTATACTACGATATGAAAAATAGCAAAAGACATTTATTTGTGTATGTTTTCATCTCTCTAACTAGTGCTTTTCCCAACTGCAGCAAAACTATAAAAAAAAAATCACAAACACACCCACAAAACAATCCTTTTTAGACCACTGTGAAATCCCTTTTACCAGCTTGACATGAATGGTAAGATTCAGTTGTGAAGACAGCCAAAGTAGCTGGCTGTGCAGAGTGCTTAGCTTTTGCGTGAAACTCAAACGATTAAGTCATAGTAAGAGTGAGCAGAACTGTGCCAGTACAGATTCACTCTATTCACCTAAACTGACCTAGTTCTGTGCTTGTGTTAGAGGGATTGTGTTATTCACAGAAGATCACAACCAGATACCTGTAATAATTTCTTCCATTAGGGCTGGCAGGATCCAAACATGTTTCAAAGGCAATAACGTGTACTGTATGCTGCTACGGTAAGATCAGGAGTACAGAAGTAGGGTTACGAAATGAACGTAGGCTGTGGGGCACAGAAGTCATCTCTCACCAAGATAAGCTATCTGCACTTCAGCTACCCAGCATTTTTTTGTGTGAAATCAATAGTTGATAAGTATACAGAGCAGACCTGGATAAAGCAGCAAAAACGTATAAGTGGTGTTATATATGGCAGAAAAATCTTACAAGCCTGGTGATCCTTGTTGCTCCTGAATGCCTTAGTTCTGCCACAAGATAGACTCTGTATGTCTGTATTAATGCCGGATTTCCTCATTAGATCATCCACACATACGAAAGATCTTGACAACCAACACTATCTCCAACAGAGAATTCAGGCAAGCCTTTCTTAAACAGGCTTTTCTGGAGGTCCAGCCACAGACAGTACTCCAGATTTCAAAGTTCCTCTGAAACAAGAATGGAATAAAATACTCTCAAACATCCCCATTCCGTCACGAGGTCCAGATCCTAGGCTCTGTTTTAAGAACGAGGTGAAGAAATGATTGAAATTGTTTGGACAAAGCAATTTCTTTTCAAATTCTGTCTAACTCCATAAACTATGGCAAAAGCAAACCTTCACCAGCTTTGGAGAGAAAAGACAACAAAAACTCATTCGGATTTAATCTAAGCCAGGACAGCGAGAGAACAGTAAAACAAGGTTCTCAAAATCAGTTTGTGTATATCACTCCAAAGAAAGAGTTACACCAAAACAACCTGACATATATAAGATGTTTCATGAGCTATCTGCCCTCCAGTAGACCATGTATAATTCTGGAGAAAACTGGATCCTTGGTATTCAAAGAGCTTTAGGCTAATGTTTGAACTCTAAGGAAAAGTCTGGACAGGGTCTGCTTATGAAGTGACATGGAATGCAAGAGTCCTTTTCTTTTACTAATAATATTCTGAAGGAAAAGAGGCCAAGACTTAATCCTTCTGGGAACTCCAGACACCGGGAATGTCTACAGAACTGAGGGACTGAAAGAGCAAAAGGTAAGGTAAGAGAGAGCAACTCTTCCCATCTGAGATTAAAAAAAGATGTCCTTGTAGCTTTAAAAAATAGCTTTTTGTTCCTAAATTAGGAATAAGAAAGGGGTAAACAAAGTATGGACAGTTGCCTAAAAGGATAAGGAGCTACACTCTTCCCTGTCTCTTGTTTCCTATCTATTCTGTGGAACTTTCCCCTTCATCCTCTTTGTTGTATGATTACTATAAAACTTCATGTTTCCTGCAGTAACTAAGTATATTAGTTTCTTTTGAACAGAACAGCTGCTACAAAAAGGCGCTGTATCACTTCTGAAATATAGGAGTTAGGCACCTAAGTAACTTACCAATCTCTGTTGAAAATTTCACCCTTAGCATATTGAATGATTCTCTTCTCCATCTGCAAACTGGAGATAAGAGCTTGTGAATGTTGCTGCTTCTATCATCTTGGAAATAAGAGAGTTACAGGGAAAAAAACACAGTAGCAGTGAGCAGTTAGGCTGGTATAATGGCAGTGCTGCACTGATAGTATCCTTTTTCAAATACCAAGGAAAAATGTTACAAGTCATCTTATCAATTCAAGTACACTGATTCTCACCAATGTATTATTTGACCTCCCGTGGCTTGTTTGATGCAGTTCTTAGGAAAATCCCTATATAAAAATCATACAAAATCACTAGGGTACTTTTCTGCTCCTATCAGACTTCCTGTAGACCATAATGAAAACAGAATGCATATCTTTATGAGAATTTACTTAATGGAATAACAGGCATCGATATGTTCTACAGGATCACTTTTAAGAAAGTCTGAACAAGAGTTGATCCCCAATTTCAGTTCCCTGCTAAGCAGAGCTGATGGTGACTACTATGTTTAGATTTCAAAATACCTCTATCCAAGCAAAGGAAAACAAAAGCAGCAGGCAAAGAGATAGCTAAGGTCTTATGCTAAATCTGAAAGTAAAGCATTCCTGTCAGGTGCTGGATGAAACTGTTGAGTTAGCTCTAATTTGGCATAAGTGAGTGTAAAGATCTAACAACATTTAGAATTTATGAGTGCTTCCTAATCAATTGTGGTTATTTCAAGCCATGCTGAGAGATTTATTTGGTCTGCTGCTTTCAAAAACCCGTGAAGATCAAACTTCAGAAGGCTTGGAGGTTTCAGATGAAACACTCACAATACCTGAATTGTGAGGCAAGCCTTGTAGTCTTAAGCTGATCCACAAGTAAAAAACCTTTAACTGTGAAATCCAAAACCATGGTTTGGTTGTTGTATAACTGTTGAATAAATTTCAAATTCTAGTCCTTAATCCTTTATTGTTAAAACAAAAATAACTTAAGATGTCATTTTATTTAAATCAAATCATGTCCATTTTTAATATGCTTTGTACAAAAGAAAAGATAACAATGCGATAGTGTTCAATTCCTGGCGCTGGAGCTACAGAAAAAGAACCCCCACTGGAATAGCATGACACCTATTTTTATCTCTCAATGTCACACCACCTCAGGTAGAACTTCTGTCTCTAAATCATCTAGTTGTGAAAAAGAGTTTCTACACTTTTCTGTGCCAATGGGGAAATCCCATGTTTATGAGAGAGACCAGACGTTTTGAATACTCTCCTGAAATATATTAAATCACCAGCTGTATTGTCACATTCATGCCCCTTTCTCTTGCCTTGGAGGAGGCAACTGTGTCACACAGCACTTTACTTATGAGTTTTATAAGCAATTTCCATCAAGTAACTGATACCTCTTAAAGTGTTTGCACACTATTCAGTCACATCATTTCGTCAATTATTCTGATGATTCTGAAAACATGAGCACTTCAGGGAAGCACTGCTGTCCCATACTCATCAATCAAATCCAGAAGGAGAAACTCTCAGCAGTTGGAGGGCAGAATCACTCCAGCCTGGAAGATAGTGGAGGCAGAGGCATAAAAATTTGCTAATGTGCAGTTCTTAATGAGCAGAGCAAGCAGAAACACAGGGAGCCACAAAAACCCCCACAACACTTTGAAGCTGCAGGAGCAGAGCAGCAGACTCAGTAATGGGAGTTTGTCTGTCCCCTGTTTCTAAGCAAAAAAGCAGAGGTGATAGTTAAGATCTGTCAACTCTTATGAGCTCAGACTTTCATGCCGAGCATACCACAAGTATTCATAGTTAGAGTTAGTGCATTGTGGAATTTTAAATCTCAAGTGTGCAAATACCACTGATGCAAGTCACACTTGAACTACTAATCTGGGTAAAATGCACACTTGCTGTGTTCCTTTCCCTATCGATTAACATTTTGGACTGTGCTTTCTGTAGATTTTTTTACACTCCCTGAAATTCAGTAAAGAATTAGACTTCATGCTCCAGTGTCATTCCCTGGAGACAATCGGTCCATGTCCATAGGTTCGTTAAATGATAAGGATACATGCCCATGAATGTCATTCAGAAAAGGTGCTTAAATAATCTACTATGGAAAAATACAAATGATTAATTAAGCAATGCAATGCCACTTTGCATCTGTGAAGCCCTTCTGTATCTTTGTAGCTACAAAGTTTGCGCAGCTGGCAAATTTTTAAAAAGTAATTCCAAGAACCATTTTGAAAGTCTGGGAAACTCTGAACCGTATTAAAGACTAAATATTAATTATAACTATTATCATTCAAATACCTTATAGGACTGAGATACTAACGAAATCTGCTAAGAGTAATAATCAGGTTTACAAATTAAACTACTGGATTATATATTAGGCAAGCTCCAGTTTGTTGGAGGTTTTTGTGTAATGAGGATATTTTGCCTCTTGATACAATAAATCTAATTTTACATGTTTATTATGACATCTTATTAAATTGCTTTATAGGAGGAATATTAGAGACACATTTTGGAACTTCTCCATTTCCAATCTTATTTAAAAAGAACAAGTGCTCCTTTATGACATTATTGGTTTTAATTCATCTCTAGCAAAAGAAAAATAATAAAAATGATAAGTTACAGTTTCTGATTCAGTGACAATAAGAATAGTTACATATTCATGCTGAGCTTTAAAACCTTAATATTTTATTCTGAATAGTTTGGAGGTTTTTTTAATCTAAAACCCTGAAGTCTTTAATATTAGCAAGTCACAAAGTAACCATAATCATAGATTTTCCTTTTGCTTGTGTGTCTGGCAAAGTTACCCAGACAGGCTGTTCCACTACTTTGGGGCACTTTGATTTAAACTGAAATGAAAACTATAAATGAAAAGAAAGAGTGAGAACAGTGGGATCAGATGGTTTAGAAGAGAGAAGGAGAAAGGAAAATAAAGTTTCTGTGTATACACCTGTGAGTATCTGTTGAACAGAAAAATGAAGGCTGAAGGGCATCAAGATGTAGCATTTTTAAGGCAGTAGCAAACACACATAATCTGACATGTAAAAACTTGCCTTGCTTAAACTAAAACAAACCAGAAAAACTCTAACAACCAACACCAAAACAAAAAAGAAAACCACCCAACACATTTTCAAATTAAAAAAGTGTAAAAATTTAATCTCAGTATACAATCAAGTACACACAGAAATCATCATTCATTCTTGACTAAGTTTCTGTATTTTCATTGATTGGCTTAGTTTCCAAGCAGTATGTGAAATATCTCATACAATTCTGTTCTGACTGCAAGAAAAATACTCTATTAGAGATGTATCAAACTACTAACAGAAATTTTGGCCTCATTTTTTAGTCACTATTTCTCATGATTTGTATTGCAGATGATACAAATCTCTACATCTTTAGGAATGATATAAAAAGGTCAGTGTTAAACATTATAAAATCATTAGTCTGTCTGACTAACTCTGAATAATGTACCTATAGCATAGGCGACTCGATTAGTCACTTGAAGAGTTTGTTCTTTTTTTTAGTGTTCATCCCCTAGGGAAAAAAAAGTGCTTTCTTTGCAATTTTCAGTTTTTCCTTAAGAAATCTCAGTGTATGCATAAAGCAGTTTCCAATAATTGCAACAAATGTAGCAGCAACTTAAAATTTTTAATTTACAATAACTAAAGCTTAATAGAACGTAATGTTTTTTTTTAAGTATGAAAATTAAGGCCAGAATGCCGCACTATGTTTATGAAATATTGGTTTTACTAACAATACAAACACATTGAAATACAGATAGTGGCATGTGCATAAAACGACATTATGCTTCACAGGGCCTGATTTTTTTTTCAAGTGGGCTTCAGTGCCGACTTAAATGCAAAAGGACTAAACGAAAGATGACCAAAAGGGTACAGTGTGAAAAAATGATACATATTCTGGTAGCAATAAAATTGTATATGCATCTTTATTTCATTCGAGCATCCAAAACAGGAAAAAAACCTGGGTAAGTTTTCTAGTGGCATGACTTTAGCTAAAATCCCCGTGTAATGCAAAACATCTCTATTGACATGCAGTATTCAAGCCTTTCGTTGCTTTTCGTTGTTCCTACTGACTTTAACAGAAGACAAATGTTCTTGTACTCTCATGAAATTCGACCTCACGTATAAAAATTAAACGCTACTGAGAATAAAGCTTTCAGTGGCAATACTTGATATTAAAGCATAAATGATAATTTTTACCATGCAACTGCCTAAGACAGCTTGTAGTCCAAGCAGGAAAATAACCAGTGCTGTAATAGAATACCCTCATTTTCCATGCACTTTAGCTAACTTAGGCCATCTCTTACAAAAATAGCCTATAGATCAAAACAGTTTCAGATACTCCTGATGCCGATGACCTGTGGAGCACTGGCTGCCAGTAACCTGCCCTGGAGGCGAGGCAGCCCTACGCTGCGGGAAGCCTGGCCAGACCTGCCCCAGCTTCAGAGTTTGAATGAATCAGAATGCATTTGGAAGTCATTCTTCTACAGCTCTTGCTCGTTTCCTTCTAATTTTCATCCTATCCACCTCCTCTAAAATACAATTCAACTGTGCTGCACAGTGTGAACATGCGGAAGCATCATTCTACGCCTCTTCCCATCCCCACCACCCCCCCCCACACACACTTTTCACATCCTTTCTGGTAGAGTGAAGAAATTGCTTGACATTAAGACCCATTTATATTTCAGCTCAGACTCTTTAGAACAGAGAGTGAGTGTGGAGAGCTGCTGGAAACAAAGGCTGATGCTTTCTCGTTGGCATTTGTCCTGGCAAACGCTCTCTGCACCGAAGATAAACCACAGGTAATTACCAGCCGTCAGACCTGATCAGGCTACTTTAACTCCCCTCCCTTCCTAGGGAGGAATCCCCCGGCATACACAAGATTGAGGACATGGATTCTTTATCCACAAGTCTGTTGCAAGTGTTTTCATGTTTATAAAGCATTTTGAGAGGTGCAGTACTGTGACCTATAAAGTAAATACCTCATAGAAGCCTCAGTAAAGCCAACCTCTTTCTTCACCCAAAACTTCCCCAATATACTCCTCAAAATGACCTTTAGAGATTTCTAACCATCTCTTAGAGTCCCTAGCCTGCACTGGAAATACAAAGGTGATATGATATTGTCCTAAAATATTAACCTAAGTAGCAGAGAAAGAACCAGGTTTTAACTGACAATGAAAAAAGCTGCAGAGCTCTTTGTTGTCGTTTCTACTGTGAGATCCTCGAGGGTTTTTTTCCATACAATTTGATTTATTCATTCTATTTCTTTGTGTCATGTTTCTACAAGCCTCATTACATGGCTACGGAAAAAATATTGCAGATGAATTTTTGTTATCTGAAAAATGAGAATGCTTCCCATGCTAAATGGTTTAAGGTTTGCTAGCTAGATAAATCATTATATAAAAAGGACTCTTAGAGGAAACTCCAGCTTTTTGGTACCAGGTTCTGGAACTTCTACAGCTAATAAATGATTCTACAAAACAATATAGTGTTTGTGCACTCTTTTGGTAAAAAATAAACAAGCAAAAAAAGGACACGTAAGGAAAATTTCCTTCAAATTAGAAACATACAAAAGTAATTTAGGTGTTTGATCTTTGAGTTTCCTGTGTTTTTTTTATCCTCAAAGGATTGCCTTAAACATAAAATTTAATGCTGATTAGAATCTTATAAAGCGGAGTACTCTTGTGTATCTGTTTGTGAAGTGCTTTTGAAGCTCACACCCAAGGTGAAATTTATGCTATAGAACTAAGACATATTTCACAGATACATTTTCAGCTTCTTGGCAGTCATTTCTTTGTGTGAGGAAGCTGATAAAACTAATTTATTCTTTTGACTCGTTCTGAACAGCAAGCTGAGCATACAATGCATCATACATATCTATATACACTCACAGCTGAGCATACAATGCATCATACATATCTATATACACTCACACATGCAGCAAAGATCTGTTTCTATCTACGCTATGTCAGTCCATATGTGTACACACATGAATACCTGCCTGGAACACATCTGTAGAATCATAGAATGGCTTAGGTTTGAAGAGACTCTACAGATCATCTAATCAAACCTCCCTGCCATGGCAGGGGCACCTCTCAACTAGACCAGGTTGCTCAAGGCCTCGTCCAACCTGGCCTTGAATAGTAAGTCTAAGTCTGTTTTCTAGTGGCCGTTCTAAGACAATTCCTACTTTGGATTTATACATAACAGGAAGAGATAAAAAATTTTCTTTCTAGTAACAAAACTGAATATTCCTCTAATTTACAAACACCCTGCTCAGCTGACCCTAGAGTGTGCTTCATCGGTACTGAGGGAGGAAGAAAGACCGAGTCCTGTTCTTAACATGCTTTTCCTATTATGTTATGCCTGCTGGTTATTTGGAGAAGTCGCAGATTTTCTGATTCCTGCTCAGCTATACTTCACCCCATGCTGTATTAACTCTTTTTTTTTAAATGTTATTTACTCTTTTAGTTGAATGTTATTTTTAAGTAGAACACCAATATAAGATATCCCTATGACATATCTCCGCCTAAAAATGCACAATGTTAAAGTTAGCAAAACAGCACACTCCTAATCAATCGTGATTTTATGTGCATGTATAAATAAATAGATGTGCATATGAAAAAATATACCTGAGGATTTCCTAAGTTATTCTATTACATATGTACATATCAGTTTCATTGGAATTTAAGCTCATACTGCAAGAAGTTATTGCTGTTTTTTTTTCTGCCCTCGTTTGGTGAGTATTTTATCAAAACATTTTTTTTTTTTTTTTGCATCCTGGGAATATGACCTTGGTTGTGTTTAACAACTAAATTCTGTCAGGTTAAGAAAAGCCTTTTAATTCAAAACACTGGATGAACTCTCCTTACCTACAAGGAGAAAACGTTCTATACTCGTGTTATAAAAATAACTACACATTTGTGTTTTGTGAAGCATTAGTAGAGCTGGTTAGTCAAAATCCCGTATTCAGTATTCCCCTAAACCTTTTTGAATCAGAGAGAATGAGAGAGATACCCAGAAGGGCAAACTAGTACATTGGAAAGCTGCTAGAAATCTGTCACTAGGACTGCAGGCTTTGCTACAAACAGTATAGCAGTCAGCAGCGTGGGCAGCCAAAAGAGCGAGCAAGGTCATTCGAAAAGCTGCCACCATAGACCTAAAAACTGCTAGAAAAATAGAGGAGTTGTAGCAAGTACATTTAAATAACAAAGAGGTCATGGTATGCACCGTCACAAAGCAGCAGGACTGACAATACATCATAGTTTGATTTAGTCGCTACCAAAGGATTTCAAGAGATTTGCACATTTGCTTCTTCAAAGATGGAACAGAAGCTGCTCATACATCTAATGTGAAAGAGGTGAGTTTTATTTTATATTAAGTCAGGAGACCATGATCTTAACAACCACAATAACAAAACAAAATAGTTATTTCTCGTGGCATCCTTATCTTGTTAATAAAAGCAGAGCCCCTCCTTTTAGAGTGAGGCACATGAGAATATAACAGACTTGCGCTTGAGAGAAAGTAAACAAATTGATCCTCCAAAGAGAAATAGAAGAATGTGGGACAATGTGACAAAGTTCTTTTTTTTGCAGTCCTGTACATATACTGTGGGCAAGAATAAAGGTCATGTGTATGAGTGATTTCTCTTCCATGGCATAAATCCAGCAGTTCCAACAGCACTGGGTACTCTCCCAATCACAAGAGATAAATGTAAGCAATTCAGTAGACATGCTTTCTGAAGAACTGCATATTCCTTGCTTTGCTGGGGGAATTTGATCTTAAAAATCACATGGAACTGCATCAGCAAAGACCTCTTGCTGCTTATAGATGTTGCAGGAAAATGAGAAAGAGAGAAAATTATCCCCGGCCATGATTTACCCAGGTTTGTTTGCAAAAGTTCAGTCTCAAAAACTGTGTGACAAAGCATCACAATTCAGATCTTTCCAGTATAGTAGAGAAAAAGCTATAGGGCTTTTTAAGTGACATATGATCAGGTGAGTCCTAAATTGGGACTTAGCTTTGCCTTTACATGGCTACAGCAAGCGGAAACGTGTTTATGCTTTATGTCCACTATATCTGATTTTACTTTTAGATGATACATAAGAAGTTGCAGTGAAGCTGGGCAAACACAATGCCATTGCGCTTTCAGAAATAAGGGTACAGTGTTGAATGCTACTTTTGTCTACGGAGGAAGTGTTCCAGTGGTGTTTGAAATTACCTGTTTAATTCAATACTCAGGCTGAGCTAGCCGAAGGGATGCAGAGGCTCTCTATGGATTCAATGGCTTACCCATGTGTATACAATAAGACATTTAAGACCAGTGCTGTAATAAAAACACTAAAATGTTGGGTTTATTAGGTAAAAAAAGTGACATGAAAGCTATATATAATTGATCTTAGTGAGGAAATAGTTCATTGTGTTCATTGGTCCCTTTTGGTATAGAACCTTAAATTCTCTTCCTTACTTTTAAATTATTTTTTCATGTAATTCATTCAGATGCCAAGTGCTTATCAGCCTACATAGACACAGACTAATCGAACAGAATGGTGGACGTCGGAACACATTAACAGAGAAAATACAAGGCACTTCCAAGCTTTAAGTTGATAAATAAGAGATGTGCCTGAATTTGAGATGACTGTTATTTTTTTTCTTGAACCGGTGGTAACTTCAAAATTCTTTTTTTTTTTTTTTTTTTTTGATGTTCAGATAACTTTGGAATTGTTACTCTGTTTTTCACCCCTCTGTGATGTTTAGCAGTCCTGCTTAACCCCAGTGTCACGCCTATGAACCACCAACCCACGACTGTGTTGATGGCATGTTTATGGCGTTATCCCATGCGCTTGGTTGCTCTTACCTTCAGCTCCCCATTTGCAGGAAAGCTCATGTCCAACATATTTCAGGTACAGTGTGTTATGCTTTTTGAGCTCTATTTCTCCCTGGTAAACTGTATATAGAGATTTCAATCTGACCAGCCTGAGGAGAGAGTGAGACATCTACAGGAAACTTCTTTCTTTAGCACAGATGTGTAGCAGTGAGCCCCTGTCAGACAACAGGCAGCTGTCAAGGTAAAATGAAAAATCAATGGAAAACAAGATAAGCTGTTTTAAAAAAATAATAGTCAGAAAATAGTTTCCACCAAAGTGAGATAGGCAGCAAATTTTCTAACTACATGACTTTTTTCCTCTCCATTTTTATTCTGAAGTGGTTATGCTACTGTAAATTCTTAAGGGGAAGACTACTGTACCTTTACTCAGCCCCTACTTCAAAGAGGATTACTTAGCAGTCAAATGCATCTTCTTATGAAAGGTGCTACGCCAACACCCAAAGGAAATGAGGCTGAAATTACAGACAAATGTAATGTATAGCAGTACATTTTAGCTCAGATTCTTGTCTGACTCCAGTGGAGCATCACTCAATTAGCAATACTAAGCATCTGGCTTAAATTTTCAATGTTACTGAAGTAGTTATTACTGCTCTTAAGGACAAAACCTTTTTTGTTTTAGTGCTGTAAAACCAAAACCAAAAAAAACCCAACAGTCTGCTTGAATAGAACTTTTAATTAAAAAAGGAAATATTTTTATAATTCCAAACCAAACAAAAATTAGCTAAGAATTAGACTTTAAACATAAATTATGAGGAAATAGAGTAAAAAAAAAAAAGTTGTAATAGCTTGGAAAATATCCTAATCATCATAGATCAAAATAAATTATACTGTATAAAAATTCTGAAAAAAAAAAAAAAAAAAGAAAAATCATGAAGAAAATAGGAAGGTTAGAAAAATGGACAAAACCTGCAAGAAAAATTAATGTGTTAAAAATTAATGGCTTTTAATACTGAGACCCATAACCATAGCCTTTTCAGGGCAATCAGTTTTTATATGACCACTAAGAATCAAGTACTAATTGTCTAGAAGCCTTCTTAACAAAACAGGTGTTCAATAGTTTCCTCAGATATTACCCGAAACATTTGCTTGTTTTCCTTTCTCAATTCTTATTGAGTTATCGAGGTAACAGCTGCTGATAAACGAGACAGGTCTCTGTAAATTTAAATTAATCAAATTTTCCTATAGGTAGATAACTGAAGGCTTCCGCACTACAAGGAAGATCAAAAGAATAATTTCCAAAACAGAAAATTGGGTTATTCCTGTTTGTAATTTCAGTTGTCATTTCAGTGCATTTTTCAGTGAGTAAATGTAATTACGCAGCATTTATTTTTATTTTAATATTGTACTCTGGCAATAACGCCATATATTCTCTATTTATCAAACATGTAAACTTCTTCAATTAATATGTCTATTTTTATTTACTTATATTAAATTACTTGCTGTTTGGTGACAATAATTCAGTTCATGAGTTACATTTCATCAGGTCTTTGTTGAAAAAGTCACATCATGTCTTTAGTCTAGAGAAGAAAAAAAATTTGGAAGAAATTGAATTGGAAAGGAGATCAGTTTTTGACCCTGAAAAGCAAACAAACCCTTTCATTCACAGCATTGTCTTTAAAAAAATAATAATTCTATGTCATCCTTAAGAGATGCTTTTTGCTTTATAATTTGTATATACTTCAAAATGCTGTCCATCTGACACGTATTTCAGATCAATTACTTCAGTTAGTGAATTGTGAGCCTGCAACTTGCAACACCGGATTCAAATACTCACAAACATCTGTCTGCAAAGGAGAAACAATCACTGAAATTACAGAATCAGGGATTAAAATTTTGTATAGTTCAGATACATTTTCATATATTGGCGTATCAAATTGTATTGCCATAAAAAAAGTTTTAACCATTCTAGAGTTGCAGTTTCTTTGAGAGAGTACATAAAAGGTCGTGCTATTTTTATAAACCGTAGCAGTTCAGCTTAAATGGAGGATACTTTCTTGAATGGCACTATTAAACCTGGATACAATTTGAAGAGCACTGTATCTTTTAGTTGAAAATATCTCAGTGTATAGCTCATTATTTTGAAGAATATTTGAAAGCTTTTCGCTTTTTCTGACTCTAGAAAAGTAAGGGAGATCACCCTTACTTCCCACTCTCTTACGCAAATGGTTGAAAAGACAAATATTCCATTGAAGACAATTGATTTGGGTCTTTAGCATCTAATGCAATTATTTTTTCTTGAGTTACATTATAAAACTCAAAAAAAAAGATTTTATTGTACCCATATCATTAAACCCAGGTTGAATTTTGAAGGCTAATTTTGACACTAAACCAGAACTACATGTATGCTAAGTGGTAGAAATAACACATTAGTTTCATATGAAAGCTTTGTTTGGATATTAGTTTTCCATATTTGCAGACGTGTTCACTGATATGATGTAAAAGATGATAATGTGATCTTACATATCACTGCTTACTAGAAATAAGATTAGGACTAATAATAAAGTCATAATGGGATACAGTGCAAGATGTCTGTCTAGGGCCCCTGGAAATTTCCCCCCCATGAAGACAGCCATGTCGTCAACTGACTTTGCATGGTAGGTAGGCCAGAGTCAAAATGATGGTGGTTGATGAATAGAAGTGCAGTTGTAATCAACCTGCCAATCCCAATGGAATGGGTTGTACAGCTACACAAAAACATGATCTGCTGCTTCAAGGAGCCCAAAAGTACCACGTGAAAGAAAAAAAAGTGCTTCGTAAAATGATCTTAAAGTTTTTCCATTAATTCGCTGTTCAGAAAGTATCAGACTGATGTCACTTTAACATTGAATGTCTTCGCTTCACCTTATGTATTTATTATTAAATAATGGCTTTAACCACAATGAGTATCACCCTCAGAAGCAAGGAGGTTCAGAAACACAGGAAGGTCAATTCCAGTGATAACAGATTACTGGGTGGCGATAAGGCTGCCTGAGGGTCTCTGCTTAGTCTTAGAGGAAAGTGACGTGACTCCACAACGCATCAGAAAATAAGCAAAGAAAATAAAAACAATATACACCTGTTGTCAGGACTAAGTGTTAAGTCCAGGAAGACTCATGATAGACAGCTGAGCTCTTCTCTTGACAAAAGCTCTTGTGCATATTTTGCTCCACGCTATGAGAAAGGGCAAAAATAACAGTAATTTCTTTGATTTAGCACAATAACATGCCTATTTCTTCATTTCATCTTAAAAATGTGTTGTCTTTTTCCATGGAGTCACTAAGAGAGCCATTATCTCCCTTCAGTAGAGATAAAAAAAGTATAGCAAATAAGTGTACACAAAGTAGCAGTACACCAGTCACGAACTAAGTGAAAGAAAATAAAAATGTTGCTTAGAGTTTAGATAATCAAAGAGACACAGAGTATGAAGAATAGGTTTCAAAAGATGGATATTTGCTTATAAAAACTGAACATTTCTGTGTTAGATAACTGGAAAATTTGAATCTCTTAAAGAGCCAAATACTACAATTTATTTGAGCAAAGTTGTTTTTTTTTCTTCTTAACACAGCATTAATCGGAATTCAAGTTAATCTATTCAATTTTTTCCATTGTGAGCTTGTCACATTAGCTTGGAGATCAAGCTTAGTTTTCAAATTAATTCTCTGTTTGCTTTATAGCAGAGGTGAATGAACAAGAATCAAATTATAGCTTCATGGCAGCTTATAAATTCTGTGCTATAAATGCTATGATAATACTATCAACGAAAGGGTTTGCTTGTTTGTTTTTCAGGATCTGAGTTTCAGGAAGAAAAATTTATCTCCTTTCTGATTCAATTTCTTCCCCTCCAATTTTTTTTTCTTTTATAAAATAAACCCATGATGTCACATTTTTAACAAGCTGCAAATATTTGCAGCTTAGATTTGACTATTTCAGTTTTCACGTCTGCTGCTGTAGCTGGGATAAGAAACATGGTGAGGAGGTGCTAAAGTATTGCAAAAATTCTTAGCTGAAACAATTAGGAATCTGATTCTATAATTTTTCTTATTCATTTGTACATATCTCACAAAAAGATATAATAAAAATAAAGCCTAGATAATAACTAAATTTTGGGCGCTGACCTGAAACGTACCAGTTAACCTTCTGTAACACAGCACGTTGATATCCTGATCCAAGACTAGAGCGCTAATTGGGAAAGCAGTTTGGCTCTACTATATTTAACATACTTGCACTTGTTCAAAACTTGTGATTCAGCAGCAAGTAATACGCTCTGACAAGCAATATGAAAGGAAGTCTCACCTGAGCCCTCTGTCTCCCAGGAATTGCCAGCCCTCTCCCCATAAGAATACTCACAGCCTCAGACTCTTCCCTCGGCCACCACAGATTTTACGCAAGTATATGAGGTTATGTGATATCTGGAGATGTATTCTCAAATTTCAGGAGTGAAAGGTTCAAGTTGTTTACAAGACATTGCTGCAAATAAAAGTAGCAACCTTGTTATGCTACATACATTACAGGTAAATTTTTTTGGTAGATTTTTAAAAAGTGTTGCCTCAGACAGGATCAACCTCAAATTTAGCTGAGTTCATGCAATAGTTTTCATACTATCTTACCTGATCAACATAACTAGAGTAAACCAAATTTCTGTTCAACTATTAATCAATATGCAATCATTTGCATCTAAGCGAAGCCAACCTTATGAACATTTTTGAGTGTATGCGCACTATTAATCTTGCATCAAACTTAAAAGTTGTCAAAGTCAAGCTACTAAGTCTGTGTTTTATCCGTTTTATTTCACCTTTAGAAACAAGAGTTGTCCTTCTAAGAAGTGGTAGAAGCAGGGCTGTGCATGGGCAAGATGATTTGTGGAGCTGTATCTGTAGACATTCTTCAATATTATTAAGATAGAGATATATTTTAAGTACTATATTCCATTAGACTTTTTCTCTATTTCCTTTCTAGGCTGCATATACTTTAAAGGTATAGTAAACGAAGAGTAGACAAAAAGTAAAGCAACATTTCAGAAGTGGAAGACATCAAACTGTTCTCAGAATTTTTTAAAAAAAGAGAGTTTAATTTTCTTCTTCAGTATAACAGTGTAGCATAAATAACTCAAAAATATAAATCAGCCATGTAAATCATATAATTTAACCCCTAAGGCTAAGTATCATGACTCCCACTTTAAAGAGTTAGGCAACAATGACACTAAGACCAAAATAATATAAAACTTGCATGAACACAAAAAATAATTTCAAAAATCATTTTAGCAGTTCAGTAGGGAAAATAAGCCATAGACATTCACTTTTCTGAACAACCGTAGATTTGGTTTTAGCCATTTATGTGGATTATCAGGAACATCAGTGATAATAAAAGATGACTTCACGTACTTACATCAAGTCATATTGGCAATACAAATGCAAACGTGCAGAAGTCAAACTCTGCCCCTGGATTTTAAGCCAGAATTGCTGCATAAGCTTTAATGCACTAACACTTTACTCATTCTTATGGAAACCATACCAAAACTGGGCCTCAAAGGGTCAAAAAGCTTGGCCACAGTTCTCAAAAGAATCGAAATACGCAAATAACTTCCTACCTGTTTTAGGTTTGCCTTTTGAGATTGCTTCATGACGCACGTTTATTTATGGTTACCTAGTTTTACAAACTTGCTTATTCTAGTGGAACATCGGGGAAAACAACAGTTTAATTTAACATTTCTGTTTATCATAGACTTAGCTGTGTTACAAGACCTTTCCAATTTCAGAGTGAAACAAATAAAACATAGGTGCCAGGTTCATTAGCATTTAATGAATAGCAAATTATCTTGCCTTTGCTAGTAATCTGAACTTACTCCTGAGTTTTTCAATTATATTATCTTGTTTTATGCAAATTAAAAAACCACACAAGCACAATTAGACGTGGCAGCTGCAAACTAGAAAAGATATCAACAAAATAAATTACAGAACTCTTCTTTATTCGAACCGAGCATGTATCAATTCAGATAATTGGCAGCTCTCTTCAGTTTTATCTGTTGTAACCCAGACAGGAAGCAGGTACTACATTTGGTTTGTGTTTCTATGAAAATAAGCTATGACTTGTTTCTCCCCCTCTTTCATTCCCTCTCCTTTCCTATGAACTCATTTTCTTAGTATTATACTGATACATTGTCTAGTTCCTCTGTTTTACTCACAGATCTGCTCACTGGAGTACATAAACATAGATCCTCTGCTGATCTTAATTAATTCCCTTTTTATTACATTATTTGTGCAAGGATATTCAACATTTTTCTTGAATTCTAGTTATGCTTGCCTTGAGCATTTCTATCTCCTTTTCTTTCCCTCAGCACCATGCTTCAAGGGAGCAGAAGCTTTATACTTAGTTTTTTCCGCCACAAAAATATTTCAGTTTTGTGTTTTTCTCTAAAAAACTTATCCTATCTGTTGGGAGTAAAGCAGGCTTACCATTACATAGTTTTGGCTGTCATTTTTTAAATGATATTTTAATTATAAATATATAAAAGTTTTTAAATGTACTTTTCTGAAATAGTTCTTTGTTCTTAAGAAGCCAGTTGCTGTACTTTACGTTTAACTTCCTCTAATCCAAGAAGAAGAAAAAATGAATTAACAATAAGCATTCCTTACAAATAACAGCTTTTAAACTTTTTAATGTTACAGTGCTCATTTATATGTAATAGCACACTTTTTTAAAAAATCAAATTTAGTCAAAATTCACTGCTATTTTTCAAACTTGCTAGGGGAGAGAAAAAAATCTTAGCGTCCATATTAAATGATATTGCTTGTAGACGATGCTGGTTGGCACCTTTGAAAACTGGAGTATCCAACTTGAACTATTAAATACATAAAGGAGCCATGTACCGAACTGAGGTTTCTTTTTGTCTTTATCTCTGTCTCTTAGACAATTATACTGCATACAGAGATCATGAAAATTTTCTGGGGTAAGGTGTAATTGGCAATGTATAGCTACTGGCACCTAAGCAGAATAGAGAAAATATGTAACCAAAGGAGAACAGTCCAAAGCAAAAGCTCTGAAACACACATTATGGCCCTCCTCACCACCCACGGTTTTACTTCAAAGAGTTCAGCTATTGCAGCCCTTGACTTGCTAATGTAAGACAGAGCTGATAAAGCATACCACCTAAGCAGAAAATAAGAGATCTTAAAAGATGTTAATAGGAAAAATATCGAAGACTAAGCCACAGACTATAGTGTGGAGGAAACAATTAGAAAATTAAATGATGCTCATGAAGCTTCTGGAATACAAGAGGATCAAAAAATTGTTCTTTGGCAGTTTCATGTTGTGTTAATACAGTATAAATCTACTTTAGGGGTAAAGATAAGAAAAATCTACTTAACAGGAGAAAACCCAGAAAACTACCTCCACATGCAACCTATTTTAGCATAGTAAACTCTGTCTTAAAAAGGTTGCGAAGTATTTTTTAACCTTGACAAAAATTATTCACAGATAACCTGAAAACCAGTTAGGTTTTTACCATTCTGTTCTTTCAAGGCTACTGGTGATAATTGGTATTCTTTTCTGATACCAACCTCAACGAAGAAACAAATCATACGTCCAGAAAATTTTTGTAATGGTAAATTAGACTTCCACAGCCAAGTAACTTTAGGAGCAAAATTCAAGATATTTGGTGTCTGGAGATTAACTGTTCATCAGCAAGGCAATGCTGACCCTCTCCTGAGAGCTTAATATAGGCCAGAGATTAAACTAATGTATCAAGAAATGCTACTGGCTCCTTCTCGTGCCCCAGAAATCAAGCAATATAACGAACAAATTTGTAAGCCCTAGAATATGTTCTAGGTAGGTGAATGACAAACGCTGACAGAGCAAGGAAAGCAGGTTGATTTTACATGGAATTAAACTTTAAATAAAGAGGATGGAAATCTTTTCCTTTCCAAAAAACATTTGTCATCAGTACTCACTGGTATAAACAGAGGTAACCCAGCTACAAACAAGCTTTGACTTCTCTGGAGAAGCATTCCGGAAGCATTTTGTCAGACAACTTCACAGCAGTTTGCTGTATTTCTGTCTTATATATAATACTCATTTAGACAGTTTTACATTTGTTATAATTTCTAAGCCAGTCATTAAATCCCTAGAAAGTGATTTCACATCAGGATGAAAACTGTTGAATCTCCATTCAAGTGCAGCAGACATTGACCTGTTGAATTTCTCCCCCCCCCAGCCCCATAATATTTCATTTCCCTTTATGCTCTAAGGTTGAACAAGAACAGATGTGCGATGTGACCCCTGCTTTTGCTGCAAGTAGAGTAGTTTAATGGTTATGTGGCAGGCAACACCTTTCCACGCTTATTTCTGTGATCATATCAAGGTTGCAAACTATCTAAGCAAAAGAAATGCATTTTGATGTCTACAGATTTCTTTACTTTTTTTTTTTTTGTTTTACACTGATTAACAAAAGTAGCAAGTTTTTAACTTGATATTTAAGTACAAATTGGTGCACTGGTAGCATAGGAAACTCCATAGGCAGCATGTAAGTTTTAGGGCTTTTAAATATTAATAAAGAATCTTGCAAAATTTTTGAGAAAAATAAAGGATATAAAAGATAGAAAGTACATTTCAAATGAAACCAATAACAAAAACTCTCCAAAACTAGAAGAATTAAATAAAACAAAGCAAGCGGGATCTTTTAATCTTTCACTGTAGAAAATATCTGAAAACAGAACATGGAGGGATGCCACAGATTCACACAGCCCTTCCTTGACATCATTCATGTTAATTGTGCTGCTTATTGTGTTTTGGAGAGCAAGAACCAACTATAAAGCAGATTCATCCATAGATGTTTGTTAGGGGTTACACAGATCTTCTAGCCCACCTTCAAAGACTGGATGATCCTCGATTCAGTGTACTAAAGTCTCTATCCCTGCAGACTTCTACAGGTAGTATTCAGCACTTTGCATTCAGCTCATATCAATATTAACTTTAATATTAAACACCTGCATTCTGTCTCATTTTATCTTGAAAAGCACATCTGCGAAAACTCAAATCTAGCTTTGCACGCTGATCTGTATGGAAAACATTTTTCACTAAACTTCAGCTATACTGATCTAAATATGAGCTGCCTACTTACTGACAGACCACTGGTGGTAAATCTTTGTGTCCACTGAGG
This sequence comes from Leptosomus discolor, assembly GCF_034619465.1. Lineage (NCBI taxonomy): Eukaryota > Metazoa > Chordata > Aves > Leptosomiformes > Leptosomidae > Leptosomus > Leptosomus discolor. The sequence goes on along the minus strand of NC_141395.1, from coordinate 36,679,015 downwards.
GCAGTAACAAAGATTTCATTCATCATAACTCTGTGCAGAAAATATCAAATCCGCAACTATGATGCTACTTTGCAGCGCGTCATTTCAGAGATGAATTGAAGTAATCACAGTCAGTAAAATACGAAGTACAAGAGCAGAATACCCTTGATTTTTGTCAGTCTTCCTACTGACAGTTTGTATCACATGTTAATGAGTTTTACTCAAACTGCAGCTCGTTATTCTATTATCTACATACAGGAAGCACATTTACATGAGTGTTCACTTTATTTTTAAATGTATTTGTCATTCCAATATCAGGACAAAATTATGAATTATAAAATGCTTCTAACATATTTCAGTTTTCAGTTTAGTTGATAATGTTGATGTAGCACAATTTAAGTTACACTTCAGATTTCCTCTCTGTAACTGAAGTCATGCTATTTCGACTTCGGTTGCCCATCCATATTATCTACCACAGCACCATGCTTTTAGTCCTTTTTTTTCTTTTGTCATATTGATTTACAGCTTACTTAGGGAAATGCTCACGCTTCAACATTTTGATTAAATTATGGCGTTGATTCAGATATATTCTTCACCTAGAAATTCTACTGGCTTCGGTGGGAATTTTCACGTGCAAGAAATGCAAAAGTAGACAATTTTCAAAACAAATACAAAGAAAAATATCTCAGCTTTTTTACTGGGCACTTAAGTTATTTTCATCCAATTCTGATAGAATAACTTGATGGAAATGGTTATTTTTTTCCGTGTGCACTTAGATACTGTTAAGCATACTCTTGGATACCTGAACATTTTCATTAACTGTTTCAGGGAATATCATACAACATACTTGTTTCTTGGCAAGAGTAAATGATTATGTTTTCTGTTCAATTTTTTTTAACACCTGTTTAGAATAATGATATATTTCATCGTACTTTCAATTTATGACATCTCTTGGTTCTTTCTGTGTTCTTTTGACAAAAATCTTCTTCATTTATGTACATTTGACTTCGGTTTGTGTGTAGATTCCAGGTGGACCTTCAGCCTTCATCAATTAGCGTTTGATGGAGCTTAGTTTTCCTTCAAGATAGACTATACGCAGCCATTCAGCCAACGATGAATATGAGAACTAACACCAAGAATAATTAAGACCATTAAAAATCATATGAAAATAAACAGAATAATTGACATCTCATATGATCGTTGGACTTTGGATTTGCTTTCTCCGATATTTTTGTGATTAGAAATCTCTTCTTGTTGCCTGCACTCTCTAGAGATTTTATATTTGTGCGGACAGGTATGGATGTTTGTACATGCAAGGGGAAGTGGTGGGAATAGTGAGGTCTTCATCCATCTTATCCAGAGAGCATACCAAATTATTAGTTACTTGACTTCAGTACAACATTTCACAGAGATTTTGCCTCTGCTAGGAAGTATACATACGAATGGGAATGGAGAGCAAATGGTAAGCATCAACTCTAATAAGGTTTCTGACAGTCAGATAAAAATTTATGTCAAATAAAACCTCAATTTACCTCAATGATATCAGTTCCTCCGTAAGGGCTTACTTACTAAGACATTTTCTCCTCCAACGGATTACATCAGTTTCGGGGATAATAGTATGTATATAAGAACTCTCACATTTAAATATAGTCATACAGGAAAAGACAAAATAGTCTGGAATAAGAACTCATTTTAATAAATAATTTTAAAACTATATTAACTATCAAATACAGAAAAAGCACTATCCTTCAAAGTCACATGCATTTTCCTATTTTTCTGCATACTAAAAGCACTTCTCTGCATGCTAAAAGCAGTGTATCCAAAAGAGATCACTGACAGTTTACATCTCCATTCTTCTGTTTTCTTATGTTGTAATTAAGTCATTGTTAATGTAAAGTATGATGAATGTCATCCTGAGCACGGAAAACAGTAAACAAAGGCAAATTATGTTTCTACAAAAAAGCTTATATAAAGGTGTTTGCCATATTCCATTTAAATTGAATTACCTCTCCACTTTCTTATCAAGACAGATAGTGAATGGCATTCGCTATGCCAGCACAGTTCAGCTGTTCAGTGTATGCTACTGGCTTTTTGGTAACCAAACAGCTTACGTATATAATGCCTTCTAGTAGCTAGGTTGTTTCCTAACTACTAGGGAAGATTTAAAAATTCAGTTTGTTATGAGGACCATCATTCTGATGAGCAGAATTCGCCTTTGAGGCAGAAATTCCATGAACTCTTACATAAATAATCTATTTTCTCCTTTTGTTTTTTCTTATTTTTCTATAAAGATTTTCACAGACTCAGATTCCGGTTTTGGTTGTGGTTTTTTGGTTTTGGTTTGGTTTTTTTTTTTACAAAATTCCATTGAATCTGCTTTGTAGTAAAACAGCAAAGGCCCCAGAAACAGACCCAAAGATTTTAACCACAAAGCCTTAAGATTATGCCCTTTCTTAGATGACATTGCAAAGCAAGGCGATATATTTTTTATTTTTTTAAGAAATAGGAAAGCCTATTATGTCACTCTCTTTCATCCACTTTATTACCTGCAGTAGTCCACTCAAGGACTTGTGAAGTTCATAGCGGGAAAGGTCAGACACAGAACTTCTCAGTATGACTTAGAGGTTTGATATCTGGTTAACAAAGTAGAACGGCATATCACAATCCAACAGCAGTTAAACACACCCTCCAAGTTGATCAATGCTCAATGTGAAGACACTTTTTCACTTAAGTGTTCAAAAATTTATTCCTTATTCATTCCATGCTGATGAAAGGCTCTACAAAGCAAAAGCAGTGAAATGCTTCTAAAACTCACACAGAGTTTTATATATAAACAGCTGCAAAATGGGCTCAATTGATAATTGCATTTGCACTCTGCAGGGACCACAGTTTTGAAGTGACACCTGATGTTATTCAGAGAAAACAGGAAAGTAGCAGTGAATAATGTAATTAGATAAGATACAGTCAAACTTCTCATTCAATTTCTATCTGTAAATCACTAAATAGGTTTCTAGCAATAATGGTATATGGAGTCATACGCTCTTTCAGCAATCTATTTATATTTAATTAAACTTACAGAGTCTAGGCCTCAAGTTATAATTTTTGCCTTTTTGATTCAAGATAGGGTTCATTTATTTTAACACCTTTGGGAGTTTTGCCAGTTGAAGAGGTCATTTGAAAATCTTCTTACTTTTCCATCCTATATATTTATTTAGTTTACAGCGAACAGAATTTTCAAATTTCTGGAGGGCTACTGGTAGGCTCAGCCACTGCCAGCTCTGTGTTTTAGCAGACAGCAAGGCTTTCAACTCATATTCTAAAACACAGGGAGACAATTTTCAGATCACTGGAGTCAGGTATCTGTGTGTTGATCTCAGATTTGTTTGCTAAAATGTGGTTTTGTAGCTGATGTGTCATAACCAATCAAGATCTGCAGGACAGTTCTTTCTAGCTCCATCAATTTAAGAACTGCAATCAATAAGCAAAGTCCAATCACACTGTATTTTCTTCTTTTTTTTTTTTTTTTTTTCCATTGGGGAAATGATGTATCTCTAAAACAACACCTTCAATAGCAAAACGTAATGTAAGTACTGTTTGCTTTGATGATTTTTTTTCCAAAGTAAACCAATGTTCATTAAAACACAAAATACCATACTAAAACCAAACCAAAACACAACACAGACATTTTTTCAAGGACAGGATGGGGGAAAGGGAGAAGGAAAAAAAAACAGCTATTTTAACTGACTACATCACGTCTTCTGATAGTACCCAATATATGTGAAAAATCCTATAAATACATTCAAAATCTAGAGGATAATATGGGCCACCTTGTTTCCCACATACAGAAAGAGGGACCGCATGTACAACTTTGGAAGCCAAGTCAACCGAACTTCTGCTGTGCTGCCTGTCACTACAAAACAGAATTGTATGGCAAAGTAAAGATTCTTGCAAGTACATTTTCTAAGCTATATCAATAAAACCACAGCTATTGTGGTGTTCTAGAAAGGCCTCTGATTGTGTTAAGGGGCCTTTTCTCATTTCCTTCTTTGGACATCCATGCTTCAACATCTCTGATTGTAATATACCATTGAAGAGTATTGAAAATGCTTTGCAACACCTATTTACCAATAAGTGTTCCCCGTGAATAAACTGATACAACACACAAATTCTTGTATTAAGGGACCTTTCACTGGATTCTACTCTATGTTATTCAAGACTTCTGATATCTGATGATCTTTTTTCCTAAAGCTTTAAGTTAAATCTGATATCTGTGCTGATCATAAAGAGAAGTTTTCAGTTTGCTTTTCAAAAAAATTCTAGAATTTATGGACATGATGAAATGATGAAAATCTGTCATTGCAGATTAAGAGAGTTAAATATATCATTAAAAATTTTTTTTAAAATACAGACTGTAATCAAAATTATATTTGATAAATTTAACTTAAAAAAAAAAGATTGGTTGGAACTATCAAACATGTATTTTCCTTTCACCAAAATATTCAGGAACACTAAATTTTAAAAAGACAATCCAGGAAAGTACGTATGTGGAATGATCACTGGTGGCTACCTACACTTCAACTTCCCTTTAATGACATTTCTATCAATCTATTAATTCTACAAAATGTTTTTATTTCCTGCTTTTTATAAGGTACAATGGCTTTAGACTATCTTTCAGTCTCCAATAGACACACTGAGGTCTGCCAAACCCAAATCTTTGATTTGGACAAAACATTTATACATTTGCCACTGACCTTTGAAACACAGCTATCAGCAATTGCATCATATGTTGGAATCGTACAGAATTCTCCATGTTCAGTAGTGGGCATATACACAGTTGCCTGCATAAACATTGGTACCCTTTGTTAGCAACGCCTTGACTAGGAACGCCACCATCAGGAGAATCTCAGCAAACCAGAGCCCTGATGGCCAGAGTTGAAGAAATCTAATGCTTTGCTCACATGTGTGCACACGAGTGAATATCACAGGGATGCAATCCAAACAAGTAGTTTCAAAGCCTTTTAACATACCTGGCTCCAGTATTTGCGTAATCTAGTATTAACTTAAATGCCTTGTTTACAATGTAGTGGCATACATAAACATCAACAGTGCAATGCCAACTCATAATGCGCTTTATTGCTTAAAATGTTGCAGACCAATCAAAATGCAGTTCTTACTCCAGCTTTGCAACCCATGACATTTGACTTTTTTTTTTAGCGGTGACTTTTTGGGATTTATCTAACTCACTGTTGGAACAGTGACAGGCAACCTAACTTTCTTGGAATATTTTAGTTTCTACTGCTGCTACAAAGGATCCAAATTAAATTCCCCACATGGATTTTTAATTGCCGGACTAAGATCTACGAGGTAAACCCTTTTTCCAACAACAGGGACTACAATGACGACTGCTGAATTTCATTTTGACAATGAGAGACGTTACAAAGACAAAATAGGAACTCTTAATGAGATTTTGAGTACCATTATCCCAATTTCATATGCTTACCTATTTTCAAATATGATAATAGTAAAACTGTTACTTCATTGTAAGATACTGCTTTTCCTATTATTTTAGATAAATTTTCTACATTACATCAAATTCTCTCTGTAAGTTAATCTGATTCAGAGCCTTTTACTTGAAACATTACAAAAATCTTTAACTACTTACAGTAATATACAATCCTAATACACAGAGAAGCAGATGAATACGAGATTAGAAAAACTGAATTCACACAGATTTCTGACTAGGTACAGTTAGTTCTCATTCTGTTGCTATTTTCTACATGGATATAGAAACATGGTTGAATAAAATGACAAAGCATTCTATTTTGATACACTGATGGATAAAAACACTTCATTTTTTTGATTGAGAACCACCATAATTTCCTTTTTCAAAAAAGTGGAACACATACATGGTGTAAGAAGACAGATAACAAATTCAAATTTAGATTCTGATTATATTTAGATATATAACAATGGAGATCTAGGTGCCATGGATTTTAATGTATTTCTTAGAACTGAATTATTTTAAAAATCTTATCCTTTACATTTTACCCCTCCATGCCCATTTTCATGTCTTTTACTAGAATTATACTCTAGTTTACAAGGTTTTTAAGAAACTGTTCATGTGATAAATTTTCAATGTTGCTGAAATCAGCAGCCTGTCTAAATGCTTCCAAAAGTATTTGCAAATTCATAAAGCAAACGTTGAAGATTGTGTGGTTTTAAATTACAATATATTCTTCGATTTCTAGAGAATTTAATTTGGCAAATTCTACCCAAACTGTGATATCTATCTCTTCAGAACACAGCACACTTCTAAATCCTCTCTGCCAAGAAAATAGCTGTGTCCAATTTCCCTCAGGGGTGTAGATGTCACTCATCGGATGCATTGAGTTGCACTCAAAAATACCTGCATATGGCTGATATACAGGAACAAGAAACTAATAGTTCTAAAGACCCTTATATACGTTTTGAAGACTGAATTCGCACTATCTCTCTTTGAGTTTATGAAGCTCTGTGTAAATAATGTTATGTATTCTGCTTACCTACTGAAAGTCTAGGAGCAAAGTATTTTAGAAACAATTGCAGTTTTCTAGCCATGTCCTCAAGTGATATTTTCACTACACAGCAGCTACTGCATCCAATACAGAGAATAGCAAGACTGATCACAAACTTATGGCAGCTATTTGGGTAGTCCTCTGAATTATTAATAAATTAGATCTATGAGAGCTATTTAAAATGACTCATTAGGACGATTAACACCCTATTTCATGAGCAAACGCTGCGTGTTCTAGCAGTACGGAAGGTAGGAACTACTAGATAAATAATGATTATTAAAATAGTGGAGATTTTTTTGGAGCAATTGTCAAGCTAGACAGAAAGTGTTACTGGAAAGTCGCAGGAAGAGCTTTCAAAAACTACTGAGACAGAAAATTAGCATGAACTAGTAAAAAAATAGATAATCGGATTATATAAAAAGTGTACATGGCACCGTAGTAAGTAAGGACCACTATCAAATTTGTACAGGCCCTAAAAAAAAGCAGACATTAATTAAAGGTGCAGGTATGTCGCTACCTCTGCTCACGATTTAATACCGGTGCTTAGACACAGTGGATTCAGGTGTAGCCCCCATTGAATAAACCCACTGCATGCAAACTGAGAGAAACACTGTTACTAGTGGATGCTTTACTTTGCATTTTATGATTTGTGTTTGCCTGTGTAGTTTCAGCAGTCTTGCCACAGCGGATACATCTTAATTGACTAAAGGAATAAACTTCACACACACACACAAAAAATCAGAATATATCTTTGCACACTTAATGAGATTTTCTAAACTACCTTCACCTCCTTTATTAATTTAAATGTGAATGGCTGAAGAGGAATTAGCCATTTTATGGTGTACTGGAATTAAATTAATGATGATTATTTGGTGGTGTAAAATTAATGCATTTCAATCAGCTATTATTAGTACATCTATTTACATGCAATTATTTTCCTCAAGTATTACATGCAGAATAAAGATTTAGCAGATGAAAAATTTGCAAATAGCAACAATCTGTATTACAGAATGTATTTTCCTCTAATTTTGGAAAACATCATTAGTATAATACCTTAATGTTTTCTGTATAAAACGGTGATTATACGAGTGTATAGAAAGAGAATATTAGTGTCAGAGAATGAGGATGTTTTGCAGCCCATTCGTATAGAAGTTTTTCACAGGATAAATGAAATTTTTTAGATAGTCCATGAAAGCCCCTAAAAACCCTTGTGAAATTTGCAACAGCATTCTAAGAGTGCTTCAGATTCAGGACGCACATGCAGAACTGCATATGTGCATTACCTAAATGTAGTTATTTAAAGCTGTGCAGGATACTGGCACTCATAGTGTTCCCTCTTGTCCTGTGATCAGCCATCCTGGAAGATTTGCTGGGGCAGGTCTCCTTCCAGATTTCCTTGCAGCATGCCGAAGGAGAAGACTCACCCAGGCTGTGCCCCAAAATGGAGTCAGGACATAATCAGTGTCTACCAGTTCCTGGATACTTGATTATCTACATAGTTTGATGTAGTTGGTTATATAAATGTCCTACACCATCAATGAAGAAAGGCAACTCTTAAATCTTTTTTCTCTTTTATAGAGCAAATCTAAGACTAATTTAAGCTAACGCATATTTCTTCCAAACATATGCTTATTTAAAAGATAATATTTCTAATTTTTTTAATTATTTCAGTGTTCAAGTACTAAAAAGAAAATCAGTATTTATACTAATTGTCTTGGTTTGAAAGACGGTGTCTGCGGAGGAAGGCAGGAGCCTCCCTTGAAATGGAAAGTGCAACCCTCTTCCCTCCAAATTATTATAATTTTGAAATTAACGGGCCTTCAGGCAAAGATATAGGGAATAGGAATAACAGTTCTTTACTAATATATATACATATAACACAAGGCAGGGAAAAACAAACAACCCACTGGTTTACACTGACAGAGTCAGAAATACAACCTCACACCCTGTTAGGGTGGCAGTAGCAGTCCGATAAGATGCTGGCTGCAGTCCTGAAGCGATGGATGTAGTTCTGTTGAAGCAGCGATCTTGTAAAAGGGTCTGGTCTTCCTCCGAAGGTCCAGTGGTAGGTAGGTAGCTCTTGTCCTCTGGAACTCCAGTGGGGGGAAAAAACTCCTCTGGGAATCCAGTGGAAGGCGGCTGCTAGGGTGTTGGAGATCTCAGTTTTTATTTGGCATGGACTGCTTGGCTCCTTCCCCCGGGGCGGAACATCTCACAATGGGATGGGGAGTCGTGAGGCAATTCCTTGATGGGCCATTAACAGGAGATAGTCCAGGAGCGAGTTATCGATGGGCCAGGCGATAAGGCATTGTTGTGCCCATTAACAGCAGATAGTCCAGAGGGGGGAGGCAGGGAGCACCGCCCCACCTGGTCTCAACAGCTCCTGAAGATGGTAATAGAATATTATTTTTTTTCCTTTTGGCACATTTTACACTGTAACCTAGGACACTAATATATATTTAATACTATGAAGAAGATTAAGAAATCCAGTGGAGTTCAAGTCTGCCTAGGAAGTCTTTTCTGCACATACCATCTTGGCTAGTTTCTCAGCTTAATCATATTACCTCAGTTTGCTTAGCTACTAAGTGATAAAAGACAGGTTGGGGTGGGTTTTTTTCTTCCTTAAAATAAATCCCCAATTCCATGCTATTTGGATAAATTAAAAAAAAAAAAAACCCTGTACCTATTTTCAGTAAGGTTTAATACAAGGAAAGTTTGTGTCTTGCAGAAGATGAAACTCTGCAATCATAATGGGTCCCCTCTAGCTATAGTTATGAACGAATCTCTGAATTATTACTTTTATTGTCCCTGATGAGTGCTACTTTGCATTTCAGTTTTTGTTATTTATAGCACAATGCCTCAAGGAGTAATTACAAACAACATATGGAGGATCCACCAACTCATGCATAATGCTTCAGCTTGACTAGTGCTTCTATGGGGATTTAGATACTAGTACTGAATTACTTCATTATTGGTCTGGAACCGTGTGAAAGCAACACCCACTTTTCAAATCATGTATGACCTTTTTTTGATGAGGAGGAAGAAAAAGAATGGAGCACAAGCTCAAATAATCTTGTTTAGTTGGTTAAGAAGCTACACAGCACTAAATAAATTTTACTGATATATTTATGAAGACTCATGTTACCTTGACTAGTACACAGACTGTGAACTTGATAGTTTTGGGATCAGGCTTCATTCACTGTTCAGTTGTTTTGCACTGGTCTGATGCCACAAAGCAGACAGAAACCCATTTTTTCAGGGCTAGAGAAATGCTCAGAACCACAGCAGAGTTGTAATAAGTAACATATTGTGCTTTGTTCATTAAACCTGTATGGGAAGGTATGGATGGAAGATTTATGTGCCCGCAAGGCTTGATAGCCCAACCGAAGGACATTCTTGCATAAGTCAACAGGACCCGTAGCTGAGGGGGTTGAGTAGTCACATTCTTGCATAAGTCCACCCACAGGGCAACGAGGAAGACCTTCAGCCTTCATCCTTACGATCACCAGGAGGCAGAGAAAGACCCCCCCAGCAACAGAAGGAACATGCACAGAGTATCGACCTGATTGCGACATCACGAATGCAGGAAATGAGACTGTATATAATGTGCTTACACGAGGCGGGAAGTTGCGAGCCGTTGGCGGAGCGCAGACTCCCCGGCCGCCCAGCGCTGCCTTTGCTCTTGTTCGCTTGCCAATATAATAAAATTTGCATTGGATTTTGACATTTTAAATTGTCCGTGTCTCTACCTATCACAGAGTGACTATTGTTTCTCCTTCAGAAAAAAGGCCTGGAGGGAATAGATCGCAGCACAGCTATTCCTGCTATTTTGTACCTTTTCTTGCGTCACTAAACGCAAGTAAATGCAAAGTTACGAATAAAACTGATATCGCAAAGGTGTGGGAACCTTTTTGCACCTGCATCCTGTGCATGGAGGCTGCCTCACTTTAGAAGGAAAGATAAAGGGTGAGCAGGAAACAGAGGAGATGCATCTGAATGAATGGTCCTGCTGAAGCTAAGGGAAAGTTTAGCCGTGCACTCTCCAGGTAATAAACACAAAGTGCTTCTGCTGCTTGGGAAGCCCTGTGGCCAGCATAGGATTAGGTCCTCTGTTTAGCTGTAGACACTGAGGAAGGACACCAAGATGAATTATGGCTGGTGACTCCTGAAAAGCAAGACTAGCGAGGTTATAAACTGTTCGTGTCAGGAATCTCTTCTCTCATTCTCAATAAAAAAAAAAAAAAAGAGTTAATAATACTCTCAGTTGAAGGCATGATGTATATCCTGCCAAGGAGAATATACTTTACTGTACATTCCTTTAACAGCCAACAGTGTTTGTCAAAATTTTTGAAACATCAAATTTGTTTTAATTAAAACACAGCCTTTTCTGAAAAGCCATTTCAGAAATGTATTCATTTCTCTTACTACATCAGTTATTTAACTAACTGCATGTACTCTCTATTTGTTAATAAAAAGTTTCAAAACTCACGTTTTGTTTCTATTCTTTTTCAAACAGAAAATGGGAACAACTTTGAAATCTTTTTTCTCCATTTTAAACAGATTAAGGATTATATTCCCTAATATTGCGATATTTTCCCGTCTCTGTCTTCCCATAAAGAGTATAGCATGACCAGTACTAGATACTATCTCAGCTGAAGGTTAATCTTTCCTCTAAGGTACCATAACTTCACTGTGGCTTATTTATAAAATGGAAGATATACTCAGCAACTGTACAAATGCAATGTACGTAACCTCCTGCTCTTTCCATCCCTGACTCTCTCTCCCCTCAAAACTTGATCATTGGCAAACGTTCAACATATTTTTGACCTACCACCATTTTTATTGAGGTCAGTGACACCTTTCTTCATTTTTAGCTATACTATTTCACAATTTGTCAACCATTTTACTCGTTTTAAGAGCAGGAACATTTAACTGTTCACTTAAGAAAAAGCTTTGACAGATAAATATTGAGGTTAACGTGCTGCTGTTTAAGTACAGCTGGGCTTATAAAGGGTTCATTCCAACTTAGACAATGTCCTGGTTCTGATAAAATGCATATTTGCATGTTTGTCCTTATGTTTCACTGTATGTCAATTGCCTGCAGTGATGCTGAGTAATACAGCTATCATATTAGTTGATATGGTTGCTACTTCAACAGATTGAACTAGTAGAATCTGGTCCCCTTAAATATGGGCATTTTTGCAATATGGTGTTTTGCAGGGCTTTACACTGGTTGCAAACATAGGCACTGTCATAAAATAAACTAAAAATCCTAGAGAGACTATTTATGTAAACACCACTTAATATGGCCTCTGACAAATGAAGTGGAGCAGGTAAGGCAACTTTTGAATCAGATTTCGGTGTCTGGGGAGAACTTCTTTTGAAATCTGTTATATGTCTGTGAAAACAATGAATGATATATTTTATTACTGGAAAACTCAATTTCTTAAGGTCCAAGCTTTATTTTTATGATTAATATATTTAAATGTTAAATATATACTGAAATATATGGGTTATGAAAATACAAGATTTGTTTAAGAAATACAAAAAAGCTTCTTTCACTATATGAATAAACAACATAGTAGTTAAATAGTAATTATTTGATTTCCCCATTTTGTTCATTAATTTGTGGAATTCATTGTCACCAGTTGTTTTGGATGCCAGAAGTGTAACTGAAAAAAATCCATCAGGGGCTGTTAACATGCACAAAGTGGTGGAAGAAATCCCAGATGAGAGGATATATCAGCTAAGCTGTCATTCTGATACTTGCTCTAATGTTATTTTCCCTCTGCAAGTATCAATTACGGTCTACTGTCGAAGAAGGTGTAAATTATGATTAAATGCTTCATCTTCTCCAATACTTCAATTTTTACGTTCTTAACACTAATTGGATGAAAAAAAAAAAAAAAGCAAAAAGAAAGATGTGAACTAAAGGACATAGCTTCTATCTTTCAAACACAAAGATAGGAAATGGAAATGCTTAGTGTCCTTAAGGTTTCCTCTTTATGGCAAAAAGGCTTTGATAAAATCTATCACTAAAGGATAATTTTAAGCATAAAGATCATATATATTTAAAATCAGACATTAATTTTTCTGTGATTATTTAATAGAAGAGGGAATGCCTGTCAACATTACTAAAATTTGCAGACCTTATCTTAAACTACCTTTTTTTTTTTTTTTTTTTACACACACAGTACCCACATTTGTCTGTATTAAATATGGATCTTAGTAGCAAGAAAGCATCATTTGACAAGAGCAGTTATGAATGCATGCTTTAATATGTACTTTTCTTTGCAAATTGCTTTTTCTCCAACACTGCTCAGATTAAAATATATATGTTCTATAACACACTTTTGTTGAAATTTCAAAAAATATTTCCTAATAATAGTATTTATTGTTTATTACATAAAATTTTTGGTTATATAAGCACATCTGCTAAACAAAATGTAATCTCACTCGTAATTCATAAAAACTGTAAGAATAGAGCATTGGGAAAACTGAATTTTAAGCAGAATTTTGAAAGGTGATAAATAATCTAAATTATAATGGTGCTTAATTGTTGTCTTCCTTTTACAGACACAATTAAACTTGTAAAAGGAAACTGTATCTTGGTTTAGCATACAACTCTCACCTAGTTCTTTGAAATACAGTAAGAGTCAGGAGTAGTAGAAAATGTAGGCCAACCCTCAGACTGTGATTCAATTGTTCAAAGAAGAAAAATTTCTCCTCTGTGAGACTCTTCTGCCAATATGACAGAATGAATAAGAGTTTAAACACCAAAAGGAATACAGAGTATCAAATCTAGCCATTAATAATACATCTATTTCGTCTAACACTTAGAATAGGTTTTTTGCTGATATTAATTGTAATGTCTGCCCCTTATTATCAGACACATCAAAACCAGGTTCCATTTGGGGGAAATCAAAGAGATTCCCTTCAGTGTGTGTAAAGACAAAAGGAAGGGTTAGGAGTGACAGTCATGACTCCAAGTTGTTAAGCAATCAAAAGTTTGGAGGTGACAGAAAGGCAAAATAATTAGTTTACACAGTTCAATGTCCAAATAATGTATCAGATGAAAGGAGCTTTCAAACTTCTATTTCCTCATTGACTCTGATTCCTTTAGACTTTAGCAGTTCATAGAGAGACTTACAAGGAGAAGTGTGCACATATTGACAGCTGAGATTTGAATTATTAAGGTGAGCTGAAATGAAATGCCCTTGTTTCCTGCAGCAGTGAATGTCCCAAATGTGACACCTCTTTTATTAGAGATGAAACTACTATTTTATTCTCTCCATTCCACAGTTTTCTGAATGTACAAGATAGCAACTTCAATGGCAGCCAATGACATTGAACACATTGTATTTAAGAGACAAAACTTCTATTGTGATTGTTCACTGCTGTTTCCACCCCAGAAAATATGAATGCCACAACCCACACTAAAATGACTAAAATGCCAATCATAATACTCATGTAAGGCTGCTATATATTTATTCATTTCATCTGCAATAGTGGAATATAAGATGTCATAGGATAAGATAAAAAGTCACAGGACGTTCACTTACCTAACCAAGAAAATTAATTAGGAATTAGTAAACTAGCAATGTAGAGAATATAATTCTAATTCTGTTGTCTCCCTTGGAAAAAATCAGTCCCAAGAAGAAATTTTCTTTGCTATGAAATCACCACAACACTTGCTATTGGATCTGTAGTTTGATTTTATTACCAGAGTCTTGGTAAGAATCTATTCTGTTGCATTAACAGAACTTTCTTCTTAATTGTTTTTTATATGTTTGTACTGTCCTGCAAAAACCCCAACATTTATGTATTCACTTTATCCTGCCAAAGTTGAAGGTTAAAAAATGCTGTGAAGATTATGTAATTAGAAAAAAGCGTATTTGGAAAGTGAATAAGACAGTGATAAGGACAGCAAACTCTCTATGTGCTACAGCATATTCAGTTATACTGTACTGCACTGTAGTAATAGGTGTATTACCAGTCTATCTTAAGTAAATTTTTCTGCATCGTTCTAGTCTGTAAAGTGGCTTTCAGGTCCAAGTAACAAACTGTTTTCTGACCTCTTGAAAGTACCTCTTCTATATTCTTCTGATTATACGTGCAAAGCACACATCTTCAATAATTAATGATTTTAAGGGAGAAAAAGGGCAAGAATCCATCCAAGAATCCCAAGTGCACTGCTTTAGTGCTTAGCAGTATCCAAATGTATTTCTAAATTGTAATTCCAAGTGCAGCATTTTATATGCTTAATGTTCCTGCACTTTGTGCTGTTGACCAGTGTGTGTTCTGTGTTATACAGTTTTTTTGGAGCTTATGCCCAAGCAATAAATTGTACAGTAGTATCTGAAACAAGTTTATCATTCACATTTTATTTTATCTCCTGTTAATCCAGTGGCCCCAGAATTTAATGTAACATGCCAGATCTCCGAGGGACTTCAAACAGTGCCAATTTTCTAAAATAAGCAAGTCGAGATGTATTTTATTTTTTCCATTCACAGTATTCTAACATTCTCTGCTCTCGTCCAAAACATAAAAAGAATTAAAAAAAACCCAAAGAAAATCTAAAGCTATCAAGAGTTAGGAGAAAGGATTCAGTCTTGTATCTGTGACAAATTTGCCATAAATAAAAGTTTAATTAAGTTAAAATTCTTTTGCTTGGGAAACACAGAGAATTTAACAACCCCTGAAAAAGTTTCTGGTTTTCCCTAGTGGACTGGAATTCACTTTTATGCTTTAAATCTTTTGTCTTGAGACTTTCAAAATCTTACATTAGTGAAAATAAGAGTGGATATAAGGCATTTATAAATAAGTCTGATGTATTTGTTATTTATAAAATGTATACCTGTTTTGGTTTTTAACTTACCACCTTTTAGCAAAAAGCAAATCTATAACAAACATGGTCAACTCTAGAAAAAATATCTAGAATCAATTTTCAGCAAGTTATCAATTTCATTCTTCATATTTCATCTGAACATCAGTTAAACTAAATATTATAACAAACCAAATATTGTAGTCGAAGAAAATACCTTTTTACACTTTTATCGTTTCGGTCCTTCACGAAATGTACTTAGGAGGCTCTAAGAGTCACAAAGGGGATTTATAACTGACACAACTTTGAAGAGCAATCAGGTATCTCTCTTTAAAAGGAGGCTTTATCATAACCAAAAGCAGGACAGACTGCCAGTTTTCCTGACAATCCCCAGTGGACAATGTTCCATTACACAATCCTCCCTCAGCTTAAATTCATCCCGAGCTTAAATAAAAGCCTTGCTTGTGCAACTTCAGGGACTGCATCTTGTTTGAAAACAGCAAGCAGTCACTCCAGTGAGACTGGATCAAAGAAAACAGGATAAAAGATACAGCAAATTACACCATTGTTCTAAGCTATTCAATAAATCAGCAGCTCGGTATGTGTGATATTTCAAGAACCTCTGTTTCAAAGTATTTGTAAGAATTCATCCACATTTAGTACATCTCTTGCAAGCTATTGAAGCATTGTTGCTGAAAACATGATCCACCACAGCAGTAAAATCACAGTTATATTACACATAAGGGACTCAGCCAAAATAAAGCAGGTTTCTACCAGAAATAACATTATGTATGACACAAATGTAGCTATTTTGTAGCTATTATTATTTATTAGTGATACAATTTTATTTTATTAGAAGTAATATGTATCCTAAATCCGTCCAAGCAGAACTTAAGACAAATAATATGCTAGTAATTTCAGATATAGTCAAACCCGAGTATTCTGGGCTTTGCCTGCAACTGCTAAAATGCGCAAAGGAGGCCATATTTTCCATGTGGCCAGCAGCTCCAATGTCACTTTAGCAGTCATTTTTTTCAAGAATTCAAGTTCCATAATACTATTAGAAAATATAGTCCACATAGGTTTTTTGGGTAGTTTTCCACATTTTATATAATATTAGGAATTTTTGTTAGGAATCTTGGGTTTTGATGCCAGAAATAGTCTTGACTGACTGATTACTGGAGATTCCACCAGCATCACCATAAGAAGCAATAACAGGATGAAGTTAAGCACTTCTTTTGAATAAAGAAAAAAACAACCCCACCCCCCCAAAAAAAAAAAACGAAGAAAACACAGTACAAATATAATTATAAAGAAAGAAAAGCAATTGTTAACAAGGAGTTAGAAAGCCTCATCGACTCCATGTGTATTTTCTAGGTCCTTGACATTGCCCTACTGTTTTGACATCCATTGAAAACACTGATTTCAAAACCTTCGATTTTTCCATTCAGCACAACAGTACATGAGACCGTGACCTGAGAAGGCAGATAACTTTTCAAAAGACTTGCTTTACACCTAAGTTTGCAAAACTGTTCTTGCATCTCTCTTTTTTCAAAATAAGTTTTTAATTTAAAACTTTTATTCTATTCAAATTCCTGCAAAAACATCAAGTTAGAATGGGACTATTACCTTTCATCATTACATTCCAAAGAGTTCTAGTTATAATAGAAACAGTGCATGTCCTTAAGCTTTCCCATAAAATAGTATTCATGGAGCTTAAGCACAGAGTACAGCTGTTTTTTCCATTCACATTATTAGATCGTCTACATTATTATAGTTTCTAAACATATACGGAAATGATACAACAAAATTTTGCTGAACCCAGAAAAGAGAAAAAAGATCATTTATTCACTACAAAATTCAGTTCATAACTGTCTTTTATTAACTGCTTCTAGCAATTCTTTGTTGCAATTGAGCCACCGCATAGAATCTTATATTTTAACAAACAAGAAAACTGTACTTTTTAATTATAATCACTATTTGTCTACATCTCTTTGGACAGCGCCATGCAGGACTGACAAAGCTCTTCCCCATTCTAAAACAGTACTTTACAGGAGCATATAGCAGTTAAAGCAAAACTGACTGGACAGAGAAGCTTAGAGAGAGCCTGAAGAAATTTTCTGTTCCATTATGAGTATTTCTCACTTTATTTTTTATTACTGGTGTTTATTTCTAGCCTGTGTATCAAAACGCAAACAAGGCTGGGGGGGAGGGGGGAAGTCAGTAGTATTTTATGAATACCACCAAATACTATCAATCCTAGTGCCAATATCAGCATATAGTAATTGCTTAGATTTTTAACTCCCTGATGTACGGGCAAAGACTTTGTTTTGATCCTTGAAGATGAAAGATCTCTGTGCATTGTTTTAGTGGATGACGACTCTCATACCCTTAGGGTTAATGTTAAATTTGATCAGATGGAGGATGTTACCTGCTTTGTGAATTGACTGTGGGAATCCTAGAGTGGTCATCATACGGAGCCCTCACCACCAGAGTACCAAAATCTCTGCATCAAGGCAAGTATTTTATCATTTTCTCACTGCTGACAGTAAAGTTGAAGAAATAATTATATTTTCAAAATGCTAACTTTTCAAACTACGTTAGTCAGCTTACTGTCCTTAGCCCACCATAGCTACCACACCACTACATAAAATATGTGACATTTGGCTTTGCTTTCTGTTGGATTAATGCTGATAGATATATGCATTCAAATAAATCTGTTTTACTTGAGGCACTTTTTCAGCATTTGGGGTCTGAAGAGAAAATAAATGCAATATTATGTTTCCTGTGGACAGACAGGTCATTGGCAAATACAGAGATCCATAAAATGAGCAGAACATTTAATACTGATACCAATTTGACTCTCTTCACCTAAAGCACAGTAAGCATTCTGTGCTGTCTCTCCTCATGGAAACATTACTAAGCCAAACCCATCTAATTGGAGTAAGAAGGAGGTTTTTTTCCCCCCTTGAAAAACCTTCAGCCTCTGTGCCTATGTTAATCTGGTTTCATTCCAATTTTCTGACAGCAAGTGTCTTTGGATTTATTTCACTGAATTACATCAGCACACTAGTGAATTATACTAGCATTTTAAATGGATCATATTTTCTAGGCAGATAATAGCACAATCATTAGATAAGCACAACTCCTCATCTATCAACATCTTATTCAGGTAACTCTGAAAAGAAGAAGGCATTTTAAGATCCAAGGAAAAATTAAAATACTTAATTTATAGAGAAAATAAATTCCTGTTATATCCTTGACAGGAATATGTGATGCTTTGAAGAGGGTAAAAATTCAATTTTGCAGAAATGAGAGAGCTGATCTTAAAGGATAATTGAATACCTGGATCAGTGGGATGCTAGGAGAAAGCGAGTGCTGGGAGGATTTCAAAATGCTTTCAGTAGAAAAGAGGATTTGCCCCTTTTGCAAATCCACCTATCCTGCTGGAATATCTTTGTTTTGCTTTCTCTGTTCTCTCTGCTAGTTCCATGCAGTTAGTAGGTGACTCTCCAATTCCAGTCACCTTACAAGAAACTACCATCCTGCCATGATGGCCTTACTGTCTTATCCCATTGGAGGCTGAAATGCACATGTATCAAAAGGCTGAATCCTGTAGATACATATTTACTGAGCTACTAACTATAATTTGGATGTACAACCTTATCTTTAATCCTGTCTTTTCAGTTCCAGGTTGCGCTGTAATGGTAAAAGTACTAACAGAAGAAGGACAGTGTACGTTCAAAAGTAATTATCTTAATCATTGTAGTGAATTTGCTGAGACTGCTTTTTTCAGGGTAATGCTAACAGTGTCAAAGTGATTTGGGAAATATTTGTGATCAGCTCCTCCTGAGCTCACGCTATACAAAGACAAGGAATGAGACATTTCTTCTTTGTGTGCTATCAGTGATAAACAGTGAGAAGTGGGGACAGAAGCCAGGGATAGAGTGGAATTGTTATTTTCCTAGACATGGACAGGACTCCCAAGTGAAACATAGAATGCTTTACTGTTATTTTAGAAAGCTCTCTTAACTCGTCCTCTGTTACTGTAGTGAAAGCACTGATAGCTTTAATATTTTTAGACAAAGCTTATCTTTTCCTACATGCTGTTCTTCCCATGTGCTCTCTGAAGAATTATTATGCAAAATTCTGCGAAACTTTTACTAAAGCTCTGTTAAATCATGGAAGTATTTGTGAAGACCACTTCACTGAACAGCTTGGCTGTTGGAGTGTCTCCACAGATGCTAAGACTAGAGGACTCTGCCAGAGAGTAGTTCAGTATGCAGTGGTTTAAAAAATGCCAGCTTTTAGTGGAAGGTCTGACACCAGGATAAGGAGTGGGTCTGTAGGATGCATTCTTGGCAAGATGCCATAAAACCTGCCTTAATTACTGAGATTGGCCACCCTTCTTTTCTCCTTCCCTCCTGGAATTCCATGTTGGACCTCAAAAACACTACCCACTAAGACTGACAGAAAAACTGATAAATTTCTGTGAAGAGTTTCCATTTACGGAAATATGGGTTTCCATGATAAAATTTGGAACCTTCTGTATGTTACACATTTGCTTAAGTTAATTATTTTAACACTTGGTATTCAAACTTTCTTCGATCTGCGACTCCAATTGTGTGGTGCCTATTATAGAAAAAAACCTACATAATAAATACATTTCATCTCAACACAGCAACAGTGTTTGAGAAAGATAAACATCTGAAATGTGCACATTCTTATTAAATTGGTCCATAATATTTCCATATCTTACATATGTTTTATGACAAAACTAAAAAAAATAAAAAAATAAAAAAGATACGAATGAATACCTGTGAATTTTCCCTACTAAAAGCTACTTCAAAAACTGAGTGCAGGTTTTGGGACAGGCTAAGGCTATCATAAAGACACTTCTAGTGGAAATGTTGAGCTTCTTAGCCCTTAAAATTAGCCTGAATTAAAAAAGACAAAAGACAGACATTTTACTCTGATTTTGAAGCTGTCAAATTCTGTAGGCTTCATATGAATATATATAAGATACAGCTTAATTAGCACAAGGTTGAGATGTATAAAAAGTTCGCGTATCCTGCGTCATGATGATACATACAATTTTGTCTGTATGTGCACTTCAAAAATTTTTATGCTCTCATTCAGATTCATATTTCAAGCCTGGCAAGAAAATTAACTTTTCTGTGAGTCTTCCCATTAGTCCTCCAGAGTCTAGCCAGTTGAGAATTCTTTAACAATTAGATGTCTAGAGATTAATTAGATAGAAAAAAACCCACTTCTTCCGTAACGAAACCTAAACAAAAACACAAACACAAAACCCTCCTTCTGAAAAAAAAAAAAAAAAAAAAAAAAATTTGAAACACCGTAAGGTTTTATACATAGCAGCTAGCTGGAATCAGTGGAATGTTCCCGTCTGTATACTATGTATCTGAATGTTCCTATGCGGCATGCAAACCTGGCTGTCTCAGAAATAAGCAGCTGTGCTCATTTGAGCCTCAATATTCCTCTTTTTTCAACCTGCTGTTAAATTGCAGAAGGTGAACTAATTGTGCATCTCAGTAACTTTTTTCAGAAGAATGGGGGGGTACAAAATGTTTATGTATTCCATATCAAGAACAGAAATTGGTACTATCTTGGATTTTTTCCTCAGTAGAAATATAAAACAGATTCTAAAAAGAAGGCAAACTGTAAGATTGTGATGTCCAACAGAAATCTGTGTAACTAGGCAATATGAAACAATCATAGAATCATAGACTGGTTTGGGTTGGAAGGGACATTAAAGACCATCTATTTCCAACCCCCCTGCCATGGGCAGGGACACCTTCCACCAGACCAGGTTGCTCCAAGCCCCATCCAACCTGGCCTGCCAGGGAGGGGGCAGCCACAGCTTCTCTGGGCAACCTGTGCCAGTGTCTCACCCCCTCACAGTGAAGAATTTCTTCCTAATATCTCATCTACATTTTCCCTCTTTCAGTTTGAAACTGTTATCCCTCGTCCTATCACTACACTCCCTGTAAACAAAAGACACTATTGATAACTGTGGTACCATACATGCTTAAAATACATAATTGATTCAGATACTTACACATCTTCAATTAAATAAACACTTAAAAAAAACATTTTCTGTCTCACTATTAACATGATAATAGCAATTACATTACACTTGATAGAGAAGATTGGTTTTAGAATAAGAAACAAAATTTTACATAGACAAAAATATAGATGGAAAAATAAGAGTATAATTTCTTGGTTTTATCTCTCCATGTCAGAAAGGGTACAGAAGGATTAAAATGCAAAAATATTCAGAAAAGTGAAAGATTTATTTTTTCGGTGGGTAGTATAGCACATGACAGTACAACAAATTACACCATTGTATCCAGAGAAGGTCATTTGCATGTTCTTTGCATTTTCTCACAGAACAAGAATACAAAGAAAAATAAAACACAATTGTTGCTAAAAAAAAATAATTGTAAGCATCCTATACAATCACTTGAGTTTAAGGGATAGTGAGAAGGCCAAGCATACAACAGCTTTAAAAATTACCATACATTTACATTGTGTGTTTAAAGTATCCAAAGATACTCTAGGTTACATATAAAATTATGAAGAATTTAAATTCTTGTGCTTCATGAGCATAAGACTTGTGCTAACTGCTGCTGTTAGGAAGAAAGTAGACTCAGGAGACAGTAGTTTGACTTAATACATTACAAAGCTTTATACTCTTTTTCTCTCTGAGGTATCTGACACTGGACAATAGACAAACTATAAGAGTAGGTAGACCAATAGTCTGCTGTAGCGTAAAGCTTATATTCCTACAGAAAATGAGCTTGAAATGATGCTGATATTCATCTTGTCCCTATCAAGTACTCATTCCTGTTAAAATGAAATATTATCATTTTGCATTGCATTTGTGTAGGAAACTCTATCTGTGGACATATATACATGATAAAACCACCACAAATTAAGTAGCATCTGCAATCTCGTACAAGTCCATCATAAGCGCATCTGAAAAATAATAATACTTAACTCTGGAACTAACCTAGCTAACCCTGGAAGAGCCACAAATCTTTGGGACAATTTGGGCTACTCAAAGATATTGAAAATTTCAAAAATATTTTTTTTTCCTACCACATCAAACCATTCCCAGGAGTTGACACAGATATATGAATGGTTTCACTTAAGTAAAAAAAAAATACTTTGGGTGAGTTATTTGAAAAAAACATGTATACTCTTCTAAATACTGCATTATCTGTACTGTTAGAGATACTGTGTCATGAAGACATGAATAAACCATACTTAAACCATGACTATCTAAACCATGACATATAATAATAGGAAGTATGGATTATATGTAAGAAAGAAATATTTTGGTAATTTCTAAGTTGTCCCTTTTCTCCAGTTCACCTCTCATGGTCTCCTTGTATACAGGTTTTTTGTCACACAAATCTATACAAAGTCATTTTTTTCAGTCATGTCCATAATAACTCTTCACAGCATTTAATATAGCTTTGCACTTCTACTAATATGTTGGGGTGAAATTCTGGACCTTGAAGTCCATAAGCATTTTGATAAACAATTTACTGTAGTCAATATTTCATCTCTTACAGAAATGACAGTTCTCCTGGACCTGGATGAGCTTCTGTTTACTCAATCCATAACTTTAATAGTTTTACTTCTCCAAAGTCCTCCAATGTTCAGCTAACACTATCAGAATTATTCCACTTCTACTGCACACATCCTTTATTAGGCAAGAGCTGTGAAGATATCCTTAGAGAGGCCATCCTAAATAAGACTCAAAGGGAACTGAAATGCATGACATTTATTATTATTTAGCAAAGTATATAGCAGGAAAATGAAAATTCAGTATTGAGAATAAGGAATCTCCTCCATTGAATATTTTTTTTTCTGAAAGAACAAAAATAATCTAAGCTAACCAAAAATTACACCATCTAACTGAGTGAATCTCCATGTAACTGGCACACACAAATCTCTACCTACATTTAAACCTTCAGTAGAGAACATAAGGATAGCTGTGAGAAAATGACTTCATGTGCATTGAAATGTGCTGCTTTGCTTTCAGTGAAGCTCCACAGGCATCACCCCTTCCAGAGGACTTGGAGTAGTCTATCTGAGCCCCAGACTCGCTCTCCTGAGAAGATCCTTTAATATTCATCATACCATGTGCAAAGACAAGTTAACGAGATCTTGTAATTTCCTCCCAACAATATATGCTCAAGCAGATTATATTCATTAGCAATCATATACTTATAGCCTCATAAACCTATTGTAAGAGTACGACATTTCTTTCCTTGAGCAGTGTCTATTCTAAGCCCATTTGCTGATGTTCCATTACTCAGGTCTGAAGTCCACACTGACAGACACGGCTATTTTTGAGACCTGCCCTAGCATGAATGCTTTCATGCTCACAGCATCCACAGCAGATTCCCACTAGGGATTAAAGAAGGCTTCTCAAGAGCGTAAATCAAGGTTGTCATTGAAAATGCCAAAGCCCAAAACACCTGCATGCAATACTTAGTGCTGTGACAAGTGTTGCACCCACAGAGAAACATACAGGCACATTTCAGCAAATTTTCACATAAGTCAATGAATCAAGCTGTGTCCAACAAGCATTTCCATAATGAAATAAAATAAATTCTTTCCATGCCTTTTCACACGTTATTTTCCCAGAAACTGGTCTGATACAGAAACCTGCTGTTGCAAGAGTTACATCAAGTGACGTTTTACACCCAAGTTAAAAAACCACAAGGAACAGAAATAAAAATTAAAATGCAAATAAATCTTCAACTATAGTGACCTGAAAGTGAGTCTATAATCACTTCCACCACTCACCACTATTCTACAGGGTAAGGTCTGTCAATTATTATTTAGACTAAGCAAAACTAACATCTTTTCTAATCTAACATCATATGCAACTGTAATAAACTTGTGATTTATGTACTGATTCAGAACATGTGACTTGATATTATTTTACTCGACTTTAACTATGAAATTCTCACCTCTGCTGCTACAACATCAGCTCTGAGCACTCAACAAAAACAAGCTAGAAAAAACTAAGAAGAATTTTATGGTACAATATTTCAAATATTTAAGAGTCATTTGAATAAGTACTATTCACCTTAATAACACAATTTATAAATGCTCACTTTCTCATGATAAATGCTTCTATTAAAATTCAGTAATGAATTAATTTTTAATGAGGCAATGATCTTGTTAGCATTAAAGGTGATTTCCTGTTCTTTTTATATCAAAAAACAGGCTGAATTTCTGCAAGTGGTTAACTTCTAGTTGTTTCGTATAAAGAATTACTGTTTTTCATACGTTCTAAAGCTTGTGTCTGCAGCATGGGTGACTTAACATGAAAAAAAAAAATATCATTTTATGGTGCATATAGGGTCCAACTCACTGGAACGGGTGACATTAGAGACTTATGTCAGCTCAGGAACATATCTTAGTTTTTGTATTAAGTTCAAAATACCATTACTTGTTAAAGCATTCTAAGAAGTGTATTTTAGCAGTTTCTATTTTAAAATATATTTTTAATAATTTACATTTCAACTGTTTCCTAAATATACTGATATATGTGTGATAATATATTAAGTACTATGTCAATTTATATGGGTTTTTTTACTTTTTACAGCACTAAAAATTTCTCCTATATTAATTTTACTTACTAAATTATTGAGTTCGTAATGTTGCATGATAATAAGAAAATATTTTCTCTCCATTTTGTAGTCTACTTTTTCTGAACAGTAATAATTAAAGAACCCCAAACCCATAAATCAATGAAAATGTTGATTAACGAATGTTACTGGGAATAGAACTCTTTCTACAGAAAGCATTCTGCTAGGTGTGGGGAAAATTAAATTATTTTAGTATGCAGCAATAACCAGAAGAATCTTACTGAGAGGACTTTGCTGATTATTGAGAAAATGTATAGCAAGAAAAACATTTGTTATGTATTTCAAAAATGTTTACTCCACATGTAGAAGTTAATTCATGAACTTTCATTGTTCAAAAGTTGACAAAAGTACATTCAAATAGTGTAATATAAAACAGACAGTCCAGAAAGAAAAACATTTTAGAAACATGCACTAATTTTTATTTCCTATTATTTGAGAAAAAGGCAGGGATGTAGGGAGGGAGAACAGCTTTAGAGCATTTTCCTGAGGTCTTTGTTTAGAACACAGTAAACTATCACTGAAAGAATTTTGGCATGCCAAATTTTCCATGTGTACAGGTATTAATTTTATTAGCCTGATATATAAATAGCTAAATAAGTCAAGAACAGTTAAACTTGTGAAATAACTTTTTAAAATACATACATACACACACATATATGTATATATACAGGGACTTTTAAAAAGTAGAGGCTTTCTGATCTTTGTGGCTTTGACATATAAACGTATCTCTTGTGTAAATATCTACGATTTACCTAAATCTTAAGAGAAGAAAATATTGTGAACTGAATAGTAAAATGTCTAGTTTCTATTTTGAGGTTTTTTCTTTCTAAAATCGTTGCAGATAACAGAGAAAGTGTATGTGCTGAATTTGAGCATGTGCAGTTCTCAGTTAAATAAGTAAAAATTAAAAATGAGGGAAAAACAAGATGCAAAGACACACACTAACTTGATTTTCTAAACTTTCTAGGATTTAATTTTCCAAGTTAATTCTGATTTAATTTTCGAAGTTAATTCTGAGTTAAATTGCCATGTGTCCCCTGTGCTGAGGTGTTGCAATGGTATAGCACTCTTGTAATCCAGATGAGAATGCAATCTTAGACTACACCCCAAATGTGCCTTGATTTGCAAGTGTATACCGATGGCCCTACTAATAAGCCCTTGTAGGGTGCTTATGCTTCTGACACACAATCATTTTGAGTGACTGGTGTTCTTGCTTTGAAAATGCAAGATGATGATTCAGTTGTAATACCTGCACTTATGCAGTATTTATTTTGTCATGATAAAGACAAATACTGAATCAGTGTTTATTAAGTGGATGACTGCATGGGTTTTGGTTTGGGTTTTTTTGGCGGGGGGGGGGTGTTGGGGTTTGGGTTTTTTTTGTTTGCTCATTTTGGAGGGCTAAATTTGTTTATTGTTCCTTAGTTATCTATTATTTTCTCTTTTCTTCATTTTTTTTTAAGTTAATCCCATGGTGATAGACTCAGTTTTACTTTCAGTCCTGTGAGCTACATGACATTTTACTGTCTTCAGACTTACCTTTCACATCAGCTGGGTTTTTGCTACTGGAAAGTTATGTGAAAATCTTGATAAGTGTAGAATTATTTAATGATGCTGCCTATAAAATCATTGTATTTGTTATAGATATTGTCTATGTTCACCATTATAGTATGTTTAACACTTATTAATATTTATTTAGTAAAGAATGTACTCAGTGGAAGAAAATTAGTAAACGAAACAGCTAACATAAGTAGTCACACAGGCTTTGTGGTGTGTTTTTTTTTTTCCTACCAGCCTCTCAACCTGATACTTAGAAAACAAGAAAAATACACTTTGATTCATAAATACATTGTTAATGTGTACATAATAAATTAACCTGAGGTTATTCATTTGGATCGGAGAGCTCACATTTTCAAAGTTTATTTCATATTAAAAAATACCTTTGTAAATATGAATGGTGCACAACAACCTTATTTGTGACAGCAAACAACAAACAGTATGAATTTTAAATTAATACACAGTGCTTGCTGAATCTTAACTTGTTTAACTGTCGTGTTTCATTTGAAGGCAGTAGAGCAAGGACAGACTAAAGCTGCTCAGGATCTGGTCTGATAAGCACAGTAAAACCTCACCCTTATAAAGAGTATTGAGAAAATACTTGCAGTTCCCACACAGTACTTGTGGATCTAAAGCCACAGTCTGATCTATCAGTCTGTTCCTTAAATTCTTGGGTTTTTTTTTTATATTCACAAAGTCTCTTCTTTTTGTCTAAATAAATGTAATAAATGAGATATTTGCAAATTATGAGGGAAGAGGAGCTCCTGTTTGCCACTGTTACATCTTCCATGTAAATGTTTTACATGTTTCAAATTGACAGAAATTATGGTGAGAAATGCAATGATGAGAAAGCATAAAGCAAGAATGAATATTTGAATGAAGTGATAACTGCTGGAGAAACAGAAACATGGACAGAAAGCAGCACATCTAAATGTATATCAAGCTTTTAATCTCTGCTATACAGTATAAATAACAGGGGAGTACGTGGCTGCACTACTTGAGAAGACACACACCAAGATATTTTGACATATTCCATAAGCTGATGAAGAAGACTAAAATACTTCAGAAATAGGTGAGCTGTAAGGAAGAAAAATGTCAGCATGGCAGGAGAGATGAATTGAGGTACGTAAGAAAGGAATGACCCCTTGCTTCTCTTGTTTCTGTGAAGAAGGAACAGAACTAGCATAAATATGATATGTTACAAGAAATTTTATTTCACAAATAAATCCATTGTCTCAAGTTTGACAGAGACAGACCATCCTACTATCAACAAAAACATAACAAAAGCGGAGAAAATTTAATTTTCTCCTAAAGGACAAACCAGTGTACCTATTGGACCACATATGTGAACCTGCACATCCACTAAAAAACTGCATAGCTGTAATTGTTTATTTTGTTTCTAAATACTCATTTATATGTTTATGGAAGCTATTACCTTCCAGAAACTTAAATACTAGCACCATTTTTATGTCAGATCGTGTTTTCCTCTCAAAGCACTGGTTTCTATAAATACATATATATTTATAAAAAAAGGAAATGACAGAGATGTTGCACTAAAATAGTGAATGATTTACTTGATATGCTCAAAAGCTCAAAATGTCACTACTATTTTAGTAACATGAAGTATCATACAGTAAGTTTTAGCTGTATTTTGTTGGTTTTTTTTTTTTTTAGAAAAAAGGAGGTTAATGCCTTTCAGATGCCTTTAAAGACATACGTTATTGTTTCTTTAAAGAGTTTGATTTAAAGTGTTGTGAAGGAAATGCAGTTTGGCTTGTCAAGAAACAACACTGTTTCTTAATTTGCAGAAAAGTGTTTATCCGAACACAAAAAGCACACAGCTAGAACTGTTCCATCTTCTGCCAGCAAAAGAGCTATGCCTTGCGAAAGGAGAAAACAACCACCACAGTTAAACATGAACTGTCTGCTCTATCGACCTCAGTGCAGTCCAAATTGACTTCAATGTGGTCAGAGTTTCACAGTCGTCTGGTGAGGCTGAACTCTAAGTGCTTGGTGTTGGGAGTCATCACAGTCAGGGATTTGAATTCCTTGGTACTGCAAGTTGTGTCTCACTTGTCTTCCTCCTGTGTTTATATCTAACAAGCATTGTCTCTTGTTTCTTTTGGACTGTTCTAATCCAAGGTCATCTTTAGCCACCATCTTTTCATCTGTCACAAATCTATAACTTTCTAATCAAGGCTCCCATCTGTTCCAGACTTCTTTTTCAAGCCAGCACTACCTGCCTTGTAAATCAATGATACACTCTTAGTTCCCAATCAACTTCTCTCTTCCCTGCTTTCCTTAGGTGTCTGACCTTATTGTAACCATCCATCTGTGCTAAATCTCCAGCCTTACACCATTACTCCTCACCTGTTAAATAAATCCTGTCATCCTATACCCATACTATTTGAATTTAATAATGTGAAACATTTTATAAGACCCATTTGCATTAATCTAAATAGTGCTAAATTGTCTAGCTAAAGCACAGAAGAGAATGGATAAATAGAGCTTATAAGACAGGGTATGAAGGGAAGCAAAAAAAAACGTTTGAGATGAAGCAACCATATGATAGTTATTTCACATTGACTACAGTCTTCAGGAATTTGATTGGGGGGGAAATGTGAAAATATTGAAATTAACAGTTTAGTGCAGAGTAACAATAAAAAAAGGTAAACAAGGAGTTAGTTCATGTCAGAATAGGGAAAGAACAACCAGTTTAATATACCAACATTATGCAAGGCACCCTTTATATACCTGAAACATCTAGGAAAAGAGTAACCATTGTGTTGTAGAAAGACAGTGACTTAGGGGACCAAAAATCAGAGAATTATTGAAATAGCCAAGGATCTTTGTAAGGAAAAGAGTTATTCTGACTGAAGGTGTATCTGGAAGGAGGGGAGTCAGTTCCAGTTAGGTCCAGGAAATACTGCAAAGTATATTTTACTAAATTTTAAAAGCATTTTCTGCTTTTCCTGTTAGTTTCCTATCAGCAATGCTTTAGGAGTAACTTCTCAATTGGTGTGTAATTGCTCAAGTGGTGAAATGATTCCTAATTTTGCAAAAGCACACTTTATACATATGTAAAACAAAGAAAGTCATTATGTCTAATTCCATGTCCCAAAATATGTCTGCACATGTGTACAGAAGTACAGGATTGCAGATCAAATAATTACAATTCTCCATGCACTCTGACACTTGCACCACACTGAGTAAGATATAAAGCATCAACCTAAAGCAAATACACAAGCACTTCCTGAGACAACAAGTATGTGGGAAATGCAACACAATCTACATAATAGCACACTTGTTCCTAGATCCTCAGCATAAAAGAATAGATTTTGTGCATAAGATCAATACTAATATCTAACCAAGATAGAATTAACATCTCTTATCCACACACATACAGCTAGATGCTGTGACCTCCTCTTCTTTATCCTGCTTTCTCAGCATGTTATAGATGTGGGAAAAAGAAACATGAAATCAGTACAGCATTCATACAAAGTGTCATAAAAATTCTTATTAAAAGACTGCTTCACGTACAATAAATATACAACTTCAGTGTCTTTAGACCAGAAAAATCTAGCATTTTTCAAAACAATTTTACAGGCTTCGCACCTATAGCTTCAGCTCAACATTTTACCTCGAGCATTAATAAGAGTTTGATAACAAAGTTAAGCATGGATGGCAGTCCATCAAAAGGTAAAGGTGGTCTATGAGATAAATGCAGTATCATACAGTGAATATAAGCAGTTCTAAAAGTGTGTGCTGAATACGCAATGATAATGATTGTTATAGCTTGAGTACATTTTCAGTACATTGGTAAAACGCACCAATTAAAAAGGTATAGTAAGAGATAATAATAAATATAAAAATACATAATATAACACAAAGGAATTGATGACATATTTATAAAGGTGAGCCATTTTCAAATTTATTTGACATCAAGCTGCCTCACAGCTGCGTATACTGTGTGCTGTTTGTTCCTGAGAATGCACGTTGCTTGTCATTTTCACCAATTAATGGAAACTACAGTGACAAATCCTGAATCCAATCCTTACCTAAAGGTGACAGATAATCAATATATTTGCGATCTCTCACAAGCATGGATGAGGAAGAGTATGATACTCTTAACTTACACAAGAATAAATAACCTTGGGTATAAATACAAGAACTATCCGTCACTCCTACTTATTTTCCCTATCAACTGCCTGTCAGTGTTTTTTCCAGCTGGAACCAGGACATTGCACATGGTGCACTGCCTAGACTGTGGGAACAATGTGAACAGGTCTCAGGTTATAAGTTATTGCTATAGTCCCATACGGCACATAATCCTCCTGCAATGCCAAACAACGAACCACAAGATTTCACATTGCTCTTTTATGAATCAACAGAATTAGCATGTTTGAAACAAGCAGCTCTCAGAAAAGAGGAAGGAAAGCTAACTCAGCAGAAGTGAGCTTTAATACAGCTCTCTACTTGTAGTTCACTACCCAATTCTGAGTTCATCTTTGTCTCACAATTGCCACTAAAGCTGAAATACCCTACAACAGGGACCTTTCTAGTATTGCTGCAAACAGAAACCTGAATCATAAAACTTGCACCAGAAAAAATCCACTACCCCACCCAATATGCCTGATAGAGTTAATGCATCTTCTGTTTATAATAAAGGACAAAAATTAAACTTCACGGACTATCGAAGATCAGACCCCTATACTTCAAAAATCCTTGAAACAAACATTCTTCAAACCATCAGCAAGGAAGGGAGGACCTATGATTTCAGAGTCAGGTGAGCATTATCTGTAACTCATCGTTAGCACTGCTAGCAAGATTGCTTTAAGTATGACAAGAGTTTGCTATGCCGTTAGTCAGCCATGGCACATATATCTCCCAGTAAACCATATGGAAGAGACTATGGAGCATGAAGATATGTAAGCCTGAAATGAATTATGAGGCTTGGTGGTTATATGCACTGCACTTAAAAAAAGAAATATATTCCCACTTTTTAAAAAGTCTTTTCACCCAATAGCTGCTGTCACCAAGACAGAAAGCAAAACAAAATTTCTTAAGAAATTGTATACTTCTATCCAGCTTCCAACACACAAAGTTGCCTTATAAATACAAGAAGATAGGCATGAAAACCAAATAGAAATGGACACATCTGACTACACCAGAGATTCCTTCCCTCACTCGATCCTGAACATCGTAGTTAAGCACCGTTATTGTGATTCAGGACTGAAACCCATACGTTCAAGTCATTCTTCATCCTGAAATAACAACAAAATTTTCCAACCCTTGAAATTGTAGATAAGAGATATAAAAATCAGCCACAGAACCTCTCACAGATATTAGCTTGATAGTAGTAAACATTGCCTTTTTATGTGTCCCAGCAACACCTGCAACTGTTGACCCTACCACTTGACCATTTTTATTCCATAGCCAAGGGTGTACGGGTATCCAGATTATCTTTAGAAAATGGAATTCACCAATCCATTTCCCAGCTGTAAACTAAAAGACCAGGCTTTCTATCCTTTCATCTGCTTCAATTTCGTAGAGAAATATTCAGAATGCTTCAAAATGTCAAAAGATGATGTCGAAACAGATGCATCTCGTTACAATTGTGAGCAAGAGCATTTAGTTCCTTGTTTTCTGTCACTTGGGTGACACTTCTAACCTCACTGAAGGTCACTGGAAGAAGCCAAATAATTGGACAAAACTTGCAAATTTGAAGTGCAAAGAGAAGCACCAACATACCTAGATCTAGCTTTCCTGCTATATGAACTTTTCAGCCATCACCAACTACCACAGAATCAGATCAAATCATTAGTCAATTTCTGAAAATGCATTTCACTACATTCTAGCAGAAAACCTTTTTTAGTTGGTCGTCCTAAGAAGGGCATCATCTGTTTCCAGCATGCTGTAAAGGGTCTGTAATTTTTCTTTCAATTTAAAATATTCTTAACCCATCAATCTGAAACAGAATCTTGAAACTGCTACTAGCACAAATGTGCAAAGAGAATCTGAATAATAAATTTGAGAAAGAAGTTCTAATCACTCAAGGTCTAAAAATCAAATGTTGCACAATTCTGGTGGCTCCCAGTGCAAGCACTGTCACCAACTGAGGGTAGACGTTAGTTTCAAGCGTTATAATAGATGTCTTTCCTTAATACTAGTTTTTAATCTTTAACTTCACTTGGTAAAAGATAAAGTCTGAAATTGCATCTATTAAAGCATGTGTCAGTAACCAGCTGGAATGATTGAGGGATAACTGAACAGGCACAGAGATCCTCCAAAACTGTGACATACAATATATTACCCATTTGGGAATCTTACACTTTTATACAGTATCACCCTAACATTTAAAACGTTCACAAGCTTGTATAAATAATTTATTGTCAAAAATATAGAACGAGCACTAGAAAGTTAATAATTTGGAACAAGAACTGTAGGCCATTGCTATGACTGAAGCAACCATATATTCTTTATTTCTTAACTCCTTTTTGAGAACTGAATTATCTTAACAAATATCTAATTAAATAATTGAATATATTTTCTTTATGCAGTATGTACATTTACAGGCTCTTACTTTGAAAGAGTGCATTAGATATAGCTACATTTCTCAAATAACTAACCTCTTTTCTCAGTCAGAGATAGCTCAGTTAGGTTTAAATGGCTATTACTTTCCCAACACTACTGCTCCTTTTAAATTATTTATACAGGTCGCAGAAATTTCTGTCCAACTGTTTGATGTTCCTGTGTAAATATTCTAAACATGAAAAGGTATACTGATCTTTGCCCAGCACATTTCTGTGACTAGATATAACAAAGAATAGCTATTACAAAAAGAAATGCTATACCTGTCATCTAATTCTAGGTTATAAACAGATGGTATGATGTGAAACTGCACTAAACTACCAATGACATTGAAGAGGTTCAAGGTAATAAAACTGCTCTTACTGGACAGAAAACTACATTCCAAAACTATATTTTCCAAAAGAGGACAGAGTGGGAAACTGAAGAACTCGCATTACACAGGTCATTAGGAAAAAAAAACCCAAGCTGTTTTTTTCTCAGGCCATTGTATAGGCTTCTCAAATTCAGAATGCAATTTGATTTAGGAACAATTCAGAATATCTTTTTTTAACAGAAGACAAGGGAAAGAGCTCCTCTTGCTTCCTTTCTGAACACACCAGAAAAGGCAATGGATAGCTTCAACTTGCTTTTGAGATAGCAGTTTCCACACTTGCAGTGATTCTGCTTTGAATGT
The DNA here is from genome assembly GCF_034619465.1 of Leptosomus discolor. NCBI lineage: Eukaryota > Metazoa > Chordata > Aves > Leptosomiformes > Leptosomidae > Leptosomus > Leptosomus discolor. The sequence goes on along the minus strand of NC_141395.1, from coordinate 36,645,142 downwards.
AAATAGATATTACAATTTTTTCCTCTCTTTTGGCAGGGAGCTAATCAACTGCTTTTTTGAATGTCACTGAAATGTCCCTTAAGCTAATTTAAAACTCATATAACTGATGTGAGTTATTAACATGACTGTAATTGTAGAAACTGTGTATGCTAATTAATTATTAGATACTTGAAGATGTGATGGGCTGTCCCCTCACGTTAAAAGAAGATACCTTTTGAGAGGTCTGCACAAATATAAGGGTTTGGACAGATATAGACTGATATAGTCTGGTGTTAGGAGTGTGGGATTTCAAGAAAGTTTGCATAATCACTTCCAAAATAAACTTGCAGCTTATTGCCTAGGTTTCTTTAGAGCATCTGGATTTGTTGCTTATTCATCTTGGTGGCTGGGTCATGAATCTACCTAGGCAGAAGAGGTAGTGAAAAATATTTTCAGAAGAAATAGCACTGAATGGCACAGTGTCGTGGTTTGGGCTAAACCTGAACTAATTCTGTTTTAGTGCTTTAACTTTTCAGTTAAGTCACCTCTAACGAATGGCACTTTCTGAAACAGCAGCCTGTTTTTCCAGACAGTGACTGCTCCTAGCAGGGATAAGGCCTGATGTTTATAGTTAGTATCAAGGAATGGGATGCAGAGGCCCTTGCTTATACTTGTTCTTATAGCGACCAAGGTCACTGCTAAATCTTATACTCCATGTTGGGGTGCCGGGAGTCAAAAGGGTCACACCTACAGGGAGGAGCAAACTGGACAGGTGACCCAAACCTGACCAACAGAGTATTCCATCCCATATACGTCATATTCAGTATAAAGCTGAGGGATCGCGAGGGTCTCTCTATCTCTTCTTCGATGACCGACATCTGAGGAGGACTCTGTTCTTCTATCATCAATCTCGATCCATGCATCCCTGAATCCAGTGCCTGAGTCCAGCTCCTGCATCCCGTCCCTGTCTGCTGCCGAGTCCAGGCTGGGACCGCCCCAGTGCCAGCCCTGCAGCATCAGTGGTGACGTATCGTCATCAGGGTGGGGGGAGTTTGGTTTGGTATTGGTTTTGTATCTATTTGTATCTATTGTATATATTTCTTTCATTATTCCCTTATTCTTATCTTTTCTTTTATTGTTACTATTTCATTAAAGCTATTTTAGTTTTCTTTTCCAAACCGCAAAGTCTCTTTCCCTTGTTCTCTCTCCTTTTCCCTTTTGGGAGGGGAGAGGGGTTAATAGAGAGCATCTGTCACTTGTTAGTGGCCAGCCCAGCCTCAACCCATGACACACAGCCAATAATAAGGACTTCTAAAACTAAACTCCATCTTAAAATCTCACTTTTTTTCCCCCAAGAACAAGCTGTCTTACTATTTAGAGGTGGGTTTAATAAATTTCTGCCTGATGATTTTTTGGCTTTAAAGTCAGACTTATAAAAGGGCTGAGTATTCTGCTCAAACACTCTTACCAGAATCCTCCAAATTAAAATTTTACCTTCATGGATTTTTGGTTTAAGAGTCCTTTCTTCTTCCAATAGATGCTATCCTGACTTCTCAAAATTTTCGTGCTACACCACCACCATGATGGGTTACAAATAGATGACTCTAAAGTGAATCTCCTAATGAGTCATTACTTCCCCAGTTTCACTGGAAAGCAGTTATGCTATAAAACTTTGTCTTTGCAAAACAGAATGATTATCCTTCAGTCTAAGAATGTCAGGGATAGATTTTAAGTGCTTTTTCTTTTTTCTCTCTTGCTCAGTAACCTTTAAAAAGTAGAAAAATCTTTCATTTTAGAGAGTTTTCTTTAATTAAACGTTGAACGTTAGAAGAGTTACAAAGCATATCAAGGCATTCACAGAAATCAAGAAAAAGTACATCTTTAACAGGGAGGACAGCAAGTACAGTTTTCTAACTGAAGAGCCACAAGTTCATCCTATATGCAGATTGATGGCTTCTTATCAGATTGCAATTATCCAGACTACATAAAAATCCATCTGAACTAACACAAGTCCTTCCACTGATGTTCCCTTTGACTTCTTTCCCCATATTTCTGTTTTTTTTCTGGGTTTCACACATATTACCAAAAAGTAGAATAAAAAACTAGAATATATTTTTTGAAAAGTCTTCTGGATCAGGAAGTACTGGAGATTACATGACAAAATCCTAATTTTGTAAAATTCTCAGTCTAGTTTCAAGAGCAGAAAGTGATCTCTTTCCCTCAAGCCCGCCTCCTGCACTAAAACTTTTTTCTCCTTGTTACTCAGTGCACCATATTAGGGTCAGCTTTCTGTTTTTCACCTAGTAGAGTAATATCTTCTTCAATCTCTAAACAAATATTTCTGATTACTTAAATCCTGGAGGTATTTCTAGGTTGAACTGAAAGTCTCCTTGGAAAAGTATTCTTACACATCAAGTTAGAAGATACCATTTCATGCTTGGAGCCAGGTGTATTTCTGTCTGTTCAAATGTGGGTTTAACCCCTTGATGATGAGTTAGCTAGGAAGATCTTTATAGCTAGAATCAGTAATATGGCTCATATTGTAATCAAACACCACAGGTGAAACTCTGGTGGAGCTTCCCATGGTACCTTCACTCAATAACCCATCACGTTAATTGACAGGCTAATCATAGGCTCATGTAATCTTGTATAGATTATGCATTTTCTACATAAATATATATTTAAATGTCATATGAAAAGCCATGTCGCTTCCTACACCAGAGTGCGATCTAAGATCACTTATATTGTCTCAAACTTTCAATTGCCATTAGTAGGAGAAAGATGAGTTTGGACCAGTCTTCCAGTATAAAAAAGACGGATTTGGTCTCTGTCTCTAAGTCCATTGGAGCAATATCAGCACATACATAGACAGAGATACAGACATTAGTGTCTTATTTAATGTACGTACAGTAGGAATAGGTGATTTCCACATGACAACCTTCATGATCCCTTGTAGTGTTTGTTGTATGATTCCGATTGCATCTGCAAATACTGGCACACAGGAGCTATTTGCTCAAGGTTGGGAAATATTGGAATAAGTACCATGCAAGTGGCAGATGATGAAAAAAAAAAAGGTAGCAGGTTGACTTGCTGCAACATTTTCTTCTGTGGAATTTTCCCCTTAGAAGTAAGAGACAGGAGGCAAAGTATAAAAGAACATGCATAGATATAACACTAGTAAAAGTCTGATATCATATAGGCCTACAAAACTAGACATAAGGACAGTAAACCCCTGCATACTCTGGAAACTTTACAGATAATACAGTCTGAAAGGTTTATTGTGTGTGTGTGCACATGCATTTTTAATTGGCTTCAATCATATACAGCTTTGTTTAACACTATGTAAATTTGTATCACTGAAAAAAGTTAAGTGCCTATATATACAACTAGTCCCAAAATAAAGATTTCTTGAATAATAATGAAAATAATATTTTAACATACAGTAGAGAATATAGCCTCAAACTCTTCTCTATTAGAAAATATTACTCAAGGTCCTATGTGTAAGTTTTTTGTATGAAAGATGATGTAATTAAATGAAGAATGCTCAAGTTAAAATACATTCTCTCTGCCATTTGGCCCAAAGAGGAGCACACCAAGATTCCTTTATACCGTAAAGTGCAAGCTCTCTCTCGGAACAGATCCTATAGAAAATAAATCACAGTAGTTTTCTTAAATTTTCCATCACTTGAAAACCAACATCACCCTTATATTCTTTGCAAAGCTTAAACATTCTCTTTGCCTGAAAGCAATGTGTACTCACAAGTCTTTTTTATACACAGTAATTTTATTAAGGGGATTTTATTTTCAAAGGAAATTGAACAAAGGAATTTAAAGGCTCTCAGAGGAGGAATAATGAGAATAGTGAATTTTGGTGGATGAAGGAGTTATTTCCTATTTATTTTTCTATTACATGTTCAAATCAGAAATATGCCTATAAATGATCAAGTAAAGAACCACATAATCTCCAAGATAAAATGATAATAATTGTCACACAGAACCATGGATCCACTAATAAGTATTTTGATGAGGCAATCAAAGTAAAGTTGAAACTTCATGATTAAAGAAAAACTGTGTTTAAGAAATAGGAGAAAACTCTGGTATTTTTGAAACAAAAATAGATATTATGTAGGTGTTTAAAGGTGGGATATGTAAATATATATTTTTTTGAAAAAAAACAAAACAAAACAAACCCACAAGAAATAGATTCCCTCAAAGAAGCCTGCCACAGAGAACACATTTGAAGTAAAAAGCAAAACCTAAAAAAATGTAATTGTTTCTTAGCAGTGGTGTCTGCAATCATAAATTAAGCAGAAATTACTTACAGCTGGAATGGTATCTGTACTTCCCCTAGAGAATTTGAGAAATGCAAGGACTGGGTTGCAAAAAAACAAGTTAATGGAACAAAGTGCTAGGTTGTGAATGTAATAATGCAATATATCAAAGGAAAATTGTGGAAATCATAACAATATTCAAAAGAATCACACATTCCCTTTCTATTAAGGTGGGGGAAAGAAAACCAAACAATGCCATTTCAGTATAAATCGAACAAATGTAAGCTAAAAGAAAAGTCTGCATTTGGCGCACAAGAGAAAGAATCAAAAAACATATATTCTAGATTTTCAAGGGAAAAAATAATGGATAGAAAAAGAGAAATGTTAGTGGCAGCCAAATGAGCTAAAGAAAAGAAAAAGATTTTATTTAAGTGTCAAGAGAAAAGCAGAATTGGTAAACTAACAAATTGTTGCAAACGGCCGGAACCCACTGCCTTCAGAGCTATTGCACATGGATCAGAAAAGATGGCACTGACAGATTAACACCCTCAGAAAAATAAATTAAAATGTGCAAATGTGGTCAAAGATCAGTAAAGTTTATCTGTTGTACGAAATCTGATTTTAGATATAAGTAGGGAGGAAAATTATTTAATGCATTAGGCACTAGAGAAGTTATCTAAACCAACAACGATAACAGCAAAACCTCTAATACCACATGTATTTGTTATAGTGATTGCTAAGGGAATACTTAGAAATGTTGAACATACAGGACTTGAATGACATGGAAAAAAGGCAAATTTAAGTATAGTGATAATTCCATCATCTATTCTATGCAAAACAAAAGCTAAGAAAAGTTGGAGATGCTTCCAAGAGTAAAGAATAGCAAATGGATTAGTAACTAAAACTGACAGGTGACGATCTCATCATTCCCTGAAGCTCATTTAATCGTCCTTAAAAAGTGGCCATATATCTAGAAAGCAAATGTCTCTAGAGTGAAATGAGAGACGCCACAAAAGTTTGTTCATGGTTCTTCTATGATCCCTTCCATATACATTCCACTTTCTAACAGAATTACAAAACTGAATAGAATAGAAAAATTATTCTTTGTGATACATTCAGGTAGCTTTCAAAGACTTTAAAAGTCTTAAAAAGACTTTACTATTTTGTAATTTAAAATTAATAATTCTTAATTTAAATAAACATAAATTTTATAAATAAAAATAAAATTTATAATTTTAATAAAATAAAATTTAATTAAAAATAGTTTAAAATATAATTTTAATTCTGAAGCAATACCTAGATGCTTCTACAAAACCCGCTAATTAGTGCTACTTCAATCTTACAATTTCAGAAGACAGCACAAACAAGAAGTCCGTGAAAATCTTCAACAGTATACTGAATTAAAAAGTGTTTCAAGCAATAGGGAAAAGATAAAAATGCAAATGAACCTATGAAAAAGAATTAACGGATGATTAACCTTTAGACCTTGATCCAAATCTCATTTAAATCAGCAGGAGCATTTCTGCTGGTCTCATTGGACTTCATATGCATCCCAAAATGTGATTTCCTAAGCTATAGGCCAAGGAAAAAAATAGTAAAAAATAAATATTCCATGGGAGGAAAGAGTATAGAAGAAAAGAATAATGCTGATATGTTTAACATTAATAACAGGCAGAGATAATCTGCTTGACAAGAACTATAGATGGTAAGAAAATTTCATAGATTTGAGGTTTTATACAGAAACAAAATTTGTGACAACGGTGTTTCTCGTACAAGTACCTCAATTTTTAAAATTTGTAATTAATTAATTATTTAAAGAAATGAGAACTTCTTTTATCTTCAGTTAAAAGTAATATTGAATTTTTATATGGACAGTGAAAGAAATATTTAAGTACGAAAATACAGTTTTAAAACTATGGACTCATCAGAAATCCACTGAAGTCTTCTCATAAAGTCTCTCTCAGACCTCAGCAGGTTTTCAATGACTTCTTAACTAGGTTGTAGGAAATTTACTCCTTAGTAGACCATGGCACCTTTTGAGTTTCAGTAGATATGAGTGTTCAGCTGGCTTTCTGATATGGTCTGTATCAGAGTGGAAAGAACTGTGAAGGTTGTATGTGATTTCAGGTTCTGGTTAAGGAAGGGCAAAGAAACACCTAAGTAAATTTTTGAATTTTTTGTATCCCAGGATAACAGCATACTATCCCTTTATTTCTATATTCAATTACTCCAAAAAGTTTTGCTAAGCTCTTGCAAACACGGCAACTTCCAGTGTTTAATTTTCCTTTGTAGAGAATTAGTGGAGAAGCAACTGTACTGCTGAAGGTTGAAATAAAAGAAAGCACTAGGCAAACATGCTGATATGGCCACACAACTATGCTCAGTGCATACTATAACAATTATCTTGTAAAAAGACCAGGGAGAGGGGAAAGAATAAACACCAGCTTCTTGGTACGTAAATTATTTTTTTTCATGTCACTTATTGTTGACTATTTACAGCTTAAGCCTGTTTAGAGTTTGAACACAAGTCATATGTTTATTGTACCAAGTTAAAGAGTACAGTTCCCATTAACCAGGTGTTTAATTTCAGTATTATTTCTGTAGAACAAATATAAACTTTGCAAGAAAAAAATGTACATAAGGAAGGATGCTTAATATGTCATTGTTTTGTTTGTGGGTGTTTTTTTTTTTTTTCTTTTCATTTTCCTTTCTCTCTGTGCTACAGTGACCAGAGAATATAATTAATGGTAGAGCATGGTAAGGTAATTGCAATCAGTTCAGAGTGCTTTAAGAGGTTATGCCCTTATCAGCTGATTGTGTGCACACCTGTCATCTACTGCAATGCAAAATGAAATGATTTAGCATATATTATTTGCAAGGATGGACTGTTGAGTCCATCCTCTGTAGGTACAAGCTAAAGGGTCAAAATATTTTCTCTGTTTTCCAGTCTTTAAGTACAATATTTCCATATGAAGACACGAACACATAATTAAAATGCAGGCTAAAGTATTATTAATACTAAAACCATAATCCTATAATCATTATTTATTCCCATGAAAGTTGTGGCAGTCAAAAAGTCCAAACTGCTTAACTAAGTCACGTAGAACAAGTACTCTGTTTCTGCCAAGAATATGGGCATCTCTGACTTCCTAAACACTCTGCTGGCAAAAATAACAGTTGTAGAAGAATGAAAAACTTGCCTCCTAAGCAATGACTTTCCAATAGTGTGACTGGAACTTTCCTTAGCTTTTTTTCTTCCCCAGATGCATCTACTTCAGCTTAATAATACAGTAGGACAGTTAGAGCAAATACATTCAGAACTACCTTGTTATTGAGTATTTATTTAGTCACCCACCTCTGAACAGTCCTGCTAAGCAAGCCATGTTACTACTACAAAACTCTTGTTTGATTACATACATCATTGAGTTACATACTGAGCTAGCTCTTTAAAAAGTGCTTTAAGAGGGTGGCCCAATAGAGAGGAGGAGTAAGGCATTAAGAGATACTTCAATATTGAAAGAAGAGTAGAACTCAAGAATTATTAATGGCAATATCTTAAACACTACACTTCTCCCAAGCACATCTAACAACTCTAAAATCATACATGTCTCTCCCTGCTGAGAGAAGCAGCTTTTGAACAGCCATCTCAAAGATCTTTATGATGATCATTGTCTTGCGGAGGCAGGACTCAACTTTAGATTCTGTGTCAATATTTGAGCTGAAGTAATACTAAATTAAGATTAATTCTATTGTATTAAATACATATGAATAAAACAACAAGGAAGTCAAGTTGAAGATATATATGCAAATTACTGGGTCTGACTCTCACCTCACTTAATGTTATTTTTTATCACTTATTGCAGTCAAATTGGTTTTTTTTTATTTACTCCAAAGAATCCTTTGCTCCATTATTCAGCATACCAGCCACTCTAAATCTGATTAACAAGATGCATATTTTTGCAAGAGGTTTTATTTGTCACGCTTATTTTTGCTTTCCTGCTCCAAAAGCCATTTCCAAAGGTTCCTATCCATGTTACTAGACAAGGCTATAATTTTCAACATTACTGTATTCAACCTATAATCTGTACAAGCCTGCCTACCTACCATTTAATTTCTAGGACAAGCTTTCAAGTAAGCTAAGTACATTAACATCCTTCAATGACATGTGCTCTGAAGTGCTTTAATGCAATTATACTGTACATCAGGTCTATTTAAAAGATGAAATAGGTAAAACGTAAAATTCCTGTGGTTTTTTTTTTTTTTCTCCAGAGGAAAATAATTACAAATATATTCAACCCTATTAAAATTAATGTTTATGAGACACACATTTTTGGTGGTTGGGGTTTTTGTTGTTGTTGTTTATTTATTGTTTGGTTTTCTGAGAAGGTTGAAGAGAGTCAAAAATCCTTTGTTATTGTTAAGTACTGGTTAAGAACTTTCAAGCAACGGAAAGTAGTTTAGCTCCACGTTTTCCAGCAGAAGTAAAGGAAAATGCTGCTTGCTTTGTATTAAAAATGTCTCCCTTTGTTACTAATTTATACTGCAGTATAACCAAAGCTCCCATTCATGCCATTGTGAATCGTGCTGAACGCAAAGTGCCCATCCCAGATTGTTGTACTGTACAGACATCACACGTTACAGACATGGATTAAGACTCAAAGTCTAATTTCATTCCCTTCTTCTGCTAAAGGTTTTGTACACAAGCTTGGCAAACCTGTTCATCTTTTTGTCTCTCAAATTCTTTCACCTGTGTGGTCATCTTAGTCTAAGTTATTCATGACAGAAACTTACAGACATGCCCGATACAATAGGATTCCCTACCATGTCTATCCTCTTTCTCTCTCCATCTGTTCCAGACCTTACAGCCTCAATTACTGCTTTTGTCTTTGCAGCTTCACTGTGGCATCATATAGAATTTGGAGAATAGAGAACAGAAATCATTCAGTGCAAGGATGTTATAAAACAACAAAAAGTGTGTAGTGGCCCTCAAAGTCAGTATTCTGCTGTTATAGGTCATCCCCTGACTACTGCAATCCTCCTTCCTCCTCCTTAAGTGTAACAATGGTCAGGAAAACAAGAGTCCACACCTTAACTTCTCTTGGAGTCTAACCACCTCTCCTTTTTGATGAGTTTGTTAAATTTTAAAAAGTACTTTTTTCTTAATCTTCAATAGCATACTGAAGGAGGTATTCATATTCAAAGCCCACTAATGTAAAGGGTGCTAACTATAAAGCAAAAGCACAAACAAGGCATCAACCAGCACTAATTTTAGAAAGATGATAAAAAGGTCCTGTTAAAGCAAATTATATAAAAATATATTCCATAAAATTCCTTTGGCAATGAAAAATACAAAACCACAATCAGCTTATACAGTTCCCTTTTCCTCTTACTCATACCCACATACACAAGTGTTTCTTCCCACTCCTACATGACAGAAAAAGCCTGGAAAGTTGTGGCAGGAAAATTCATGATTAAGCCTCACAATTGCACTGGTCCTTCAAATGTCATTTTAAATCATACTTTGGCTCTGCCAGGTTTCTTATCTAGATTAGGACTGCACAACTGGTACTGAAAAGGAGTCAGCTCAGCCTGCATTCCTGTCTAGAACACAGCAGTTGAGCATATTGATTGATAAGCAGTATGATGGGAGATACAGAGAAAAGAAAGCACTCCAGCAAACACATTATTTTTCTACTTCCTGACAATTATCCCTTATTAAAGAATTCTGCCTTATTTCTGCTAACTAGGTTTTCAGATGTTAATGGATACATATCAGAAATTAAAGATGATTGATGACAGTTTCTGACTGATTGCCCCATCAGAAAAAGCACATACCTGCATGTGCCAAACCCCTGGAAAGGACCTGTGTGACTTAATGAAGTCTAGCAAGGTTTGATTCAGTCTTTGCACCTCCTGTCTCCCAGCCTAGTTGATGAAGTCCACAGAACAGAGGAGCTTTTAGAAACCTCTTTCCTTCCTCTCATCCCCAAGAAATTAATGCCCCAAAACAGAATAAAGATCAAAGTTTATGGTATGCTGACAGTTTGCAACTACACTAGCAGCCAACATATGAGGTAAATATTTTAGAAAAGAAACTTAGCACTCAGTAAACTTTGGCTTCAAAACTTTTATCCTGCTAACATGGAACATTCTGACCCCGTTACACTGCACCAGCCATCCCATGCTACCAAACCAGCTGTACACAAAGGTATAAAACTGAAGTTATAAGATCTCAAGACAAAATACTGAAATCTCTTGTCAGTGAGGCTCAAGTTGCTTTTCTCCTCTTGTTTTAATCCCTCAGTATTTTCTCATAAATCTTTCATAGGATGACCAACCATTATTTCTTCACATACATTAAACGGTAAATTAGCATTTTCAAATTCAAATGGATTATCTGTGATTTCTTTAGTTAAAGTATTCATTACCTGTCATTTTAGCAACCAGAAATTAGAATATGCAAACAGTCACAGAGTAGGGACATTTCACCATTTAAAATAGAGACAGAAATTACTTACTGTTGGCATGAAACAATGCAACCTGCTACAGTACCATGGTAATGTTGCCGGCACCATTAGCAACTATGTTAGCTATTGCAATTCTTTCAGGACACGATCTCCTATGAATGAAGTTATAGTAGAACGTAGGACTTAGAAATTTAGATTTCTTATGCTAGATAACATTACCTAAAGCTAGGACTCAGCTTTGAGAAGCACATAATCACCTAACTTTATTTTTATAATTAGAGATAGTGATGTTAATGGGGATAGCTAGGCATGTTTTTAACCACTTTGTCAAAGTGTCATACTATCCCAGTGTGCATCTGAAGAAAGCATATAATGTGCAAGTAATATTGTATATGTGCCTATCTGTAGTGATGAAGAAGGAATAGAATTTTTAGCTAATAAATGCAGTGAGTGAATTAAACCTTTTCTGCGCACAATGCATCTATACACCTATTCACTTTCTGAGGGCATATTCGTTATGTGAGTTTAGCACACTCCAATGTCAGCAAAGCAGTGAGGCAGACTCACCTGAGCCACTTACCTCCCACAACTTTCTCTTAGCCAGACTGCCCCACCATGCTCCAGACTGACCGGTCTTCACATCTAACAGACTGCCTTTTTTCTAACACAATGCTTGCACTGCATTCAAATTGCCTCCTTATTCTCCTCTCCTATACTTTCGTTCTCCATTTTCACTGCTCACCACATCCCAATACAGCCTTTCTGTTCCTGCACTCCCATTGCGCCAGGTCCCCTGTCACCATTCAAACAGCCAAGCAGGAATTGCACAGAGACAAGACAGCTACCATGCAGCCAGCCTAGCTGGTTCAGTATAAGCCCTTATTTTGTACGGAGGGGCAGAAAAACTTGGGTCAAAGTGAGCACCACTTCCGGTGTGCTTAGTAAGAGGAACTCCGAATTGCACTGTAGGGGCTGTGGCAGCCCCACTGACTCCAGTATTAGATGCAAACCCCCAAGCCTATTACATATGTAAATCCAGCGTCTGAATCCTCATCGGTTATTTGAATCCTCAGACTCCAGAGTTTTACATAGTCACGTTGCCCGGTGACCTGCAGTTGCTAGTTACTGACAGACCCAAAAGCTGAGCCAGCATCACCTTGCATGAAGCAGGCTTCTTTACACATTTCTTGGATCCAATTTAGGATTAGTTTTAACAATCATCACAATTATTTTACTGTCAAATACTCGACAATCTACAGATGTAACACATACAAACCCCAAGGGTCCAAGGTTGTGAAGCACAGGGAATTTTAATTGCTAAATTGCTTCAGATATCTTCTTAAACAGTTGGAAAGCAACAGTGTTACCATCAGTTTATTGTTCACTTGAAATAGTCTGCACTATTATTTATGCAAGCCTCATATTTACATTTTAATAATTAAATACATAGGATACTAAGTGCATCACTATAAAGATGCTGATTGCATTACAATGAAATACTAAGATTCCACCTTGCTCTATTAATCAATGTAGTTGCCTCAGTTGCACAAAGATAATTAAATTTTCATTGCAATTCACTACAAGTAAGATTAGCTATAAATATTTCAACAAAGAGGATAAAAGGAGATTGTTAAGATATTATTTATAAAGGATGACACTTTTAAAACACCTTACAAAAAAAAAAGGAAAGAAAATTGAACTCAGATTTTTTCTGGAGCTTGATCTTGATTTTTAAGGAGTAATGAAAAAGGTATGAAGATAAAATTCTGTACCTGGATACTTGGTTTTTGCTTCATGCTCACAGAAAGAATTTTTTGCTTAGCACTGGAAAATATCTTCAATATTTCAGACTGGTTACAGAAGCATATGACATCTTTCAATATTAAGGCCTGTTTCAGGTAGATCAGTGGGTCTTATAAAGAGTTAGAAACAGAATTTGTACATAGCAGTTTCTTTTTCTCATTTGCTTAATGAAGTACAAGGCCTGAAAGATTAGATTAATTACACCTTTTTTAGCATAAGATAGTGGATTTGGACTACACTAGTGGCCCTGGAAGATCACAGGGGTAGCTGGAGAGCACCGAAGTCCCCAGCAAATTACAGTGCCACTGTCAGAAACACACAGGGTCTCTTAAAGAAAAAAGACACACTGATGGGAAAGTCATTGCTTAATGCCTGTTCTTCCAGATTCATTGTAGATGTTGCTACCTGCTGTGTTTACCATAGCTGTAACAGGCAGCAATACTCTCAGGAGCAAGGATAGGGAAAACAACATGATGAGGAATACATGCCCACATTCATAACATTTAAGATCAAATTCTACACTTAGGTAACTTGACTGGTTTCAATGGATATGAGTAGCACTAAGGACTTCATTTCAAACTTTTCTGATGTAATCATCTCTGGTTTGAGTCTATAGTCAGAGAAAAGACAGTATGACAAAGGATCAATTTAAAATAATGTTCCTGTTAACACAATTTTGATATGAAGCAGTAGGGAAAGCACTCTCAAAGCATCAAGCGCAATTTCTGCCACAGCACTACTTGTAACTGGAATTATATATACACTCAACAAAATCTCACACTTTGAATATTTACTGTCAATTGTTCCCAGTGAGAAGAAACTACTGATTATACCTGCTACTTCATTTCATCAAAATGTTACCAGTGGAAGTGAGATTTTAAATCAATTGCACTAAGTGCCTTTTGGCCTGTGAAAGAAGTGACACCAGGTGCACCGCTACAGGTAGACTCTGTAACGAACATACCAACATATTCCTCAGAAATGCTTATGGAAAAAATATTGCCACTTGCAAACAGACCAAAATATCTCTAGATAATGTTTTAAAATATTAACTGGCTTTGAAATCATAAAAGAAAATAGAACCTTATTCCAGAGCTCAGACAGTAAAAAAAACAATAAAGCAAGCCATAACATCTCGAATACACCATCCCTAGTGGCACCAGGAACAGATGTTTGGAGTTCGCAACACCAACTGCTATTCACATACCAGTGCCTGCTGCAATCATGCCTGGCCTGATAATACACTTCATGTACTTCAGTGTTGTACACATTAAATAAAGTGATACAGAAGGAGCAAAACAACAAAAGATAGGAGGAAAAGAAAAAAAACCCAAACAGACAAAAGACCCCACACCTAAAACCACAGAGGCACTATGCCTCATTGGGGTTGAATTTCATAATAACATTTCTGCCTCTAAACTCCAGTGGAGCAGAAGTTTGGCAATGGGTAGCTGCCCCTGGAGAGGGTCCTACCTCTATTCTGAGCACCACCACTGAGCTCGGTGAAGCCAAGGCACTGCTGCTGCCAGCTCAGAGGCACCTACTGTGGCACTAACATGAGCCATAGCTCGGTTGAAGACATTCTCATACGGAGCATTCCAATATCCATGTGAACTGTCCACCCTTCTAGTCACTGGCCCACAGCACTAGAATGCATTGCATCTTAAGACCCAAACATTTTACATCAAGTGCTTCCAGTACCTCTAATTAAGCGCATCTCAATTTCTGCAGGATATAGGCATAAGCAGCCTTCATTTTCTTCATAGACGTAAATGTTTCTCAAGAAAAAATTAATAGGTCAGAGCTATGTAATACTGTTTAAAAGAGACTAAAGAAAGACTGGCTGCAAAAAGGCCTAAAAAGATCTATTATATTTCAGGAGTCTTTGCTAAGGTACATTTAAAGTTAAAATATAACATAAAAACTTTTCCAATAGTTCACTGAAAATCTTTTTCCACTTCTTCCCCCAACACCCTGTCCCATAACATTATTATATCACAAACAAACTTTAAGGAGCGATATTCGTTAAGTTCTCCTGGTCTTGTTAGATCCTAACTGTACACAAGAAAAAGGATTATCACATCTCTTGAACATGCATTTCCCCTAATACTCCTGCCTGACTTGTTACATCTGAAGAGTTAGAATATTTTAATTTATGATCACATTAATTATGTCTAAAGTATTATTAGTCCCAAAGTTCTTCAGTTCTAGAATAATTCTAAATTGTGCTGTCTCCCATTTGAGTAATTCCCGTAGAGAGCATTATCTCTTAATTCTAGCCTATGCAGTTGTGATGGGCAGATGCTTAGTTAAGTAAAATCTTCCAGCATATAATATTCACATCTTTAGTAGCTTGGTAGATAGCTTTATCCCAGCTTGAATCCATTCCTTATTTATAAAGTCATATTTAAAGTATCCCTAATACACAGAATATGATAATTGAAGATAAGATTATATAGCAACAGAGTTATGTTTAAAAAGAAAGAATGGTTTTAAATTTAAATATCTTCCATATTCATACAGGAAATGCAAAAATAAATAATAAACAAAGAATAAACAGGTTCTCAAGTCAAGCTGTCAATATATATACACACAATCTGTCAGACACTAGAAGCTGTGAAGGAATATGTGCAAGTGCAGCCTATCAATACTGTCAGATTTAAAGGAATTTAGAACTTTGTATTTGAAAATACAGAAGTCTGCCTGAAATTAAGGGGTTTTTTTACTGAAATGAATTATTTACCTTAAAAGCAAAAAAATTGCTAAGAAATGCATTTAATGTAAAGGTTTCTCCTTATAACTAAAATGAGACAAAAGAGTCTTGGCAAATAGCTAAGTGATGGTTTCATTTACAAGTAGCATTTGGCTTTTCTATTTCATCAGTCTTTTGAGTACTTACTGCATTCACTAAGCCAAGTTACCTCAATACACTTTCTCCGTGCTTCTATTTCAAATTCTTAGGAAAATCAGAAAATAAAAAGTTTTCTAAAAATACAACATAAATACAATGTTTAGAGCTTCACCAGAACTTGGGCAGCACTTATATGAAAAGAATTTAATCTATATTGATTAGCTAATTAGTATTGTCCACAGAAAATGACTACATATATCACACTGAAATGTAATGTGATTTTCATTTTCTGAAACCTAAACAGGAGTGGCCCAGGTTTGCAATGCTGTCAGGTATGAGGGCAAAATTCCTAATACATACCATGTACTTCATATACTATGCCAACACAATCTAATATGTCACTGAAATTTTGACGTTCCCAAATTTCAGAGAATTACTAGAAATTTCTAGTACAACCTTCTAGCACAATAAAGCCTTAAAGCACTCTAAAAGCTCTTGATCATAATAATTTACCTGAAGGTCAACCTTTCTTTCAAAATTAGCTGGCCTGTTAGACAGTGAGGCAACCTTTGGTAAGAATACCTATGAAGCTCTATACAGAAATGCAAAGTATATTCCAAATGAATTATTTCTTTCTCTTGTGAGTTAATATTGCATATGATTTACTTTAAAGCTGGAAAAGGTAGAATTTAATCTGCATTTTTAAACTAATTTCCTAGTGAATAAAACATTTGGATCTAGCAGTTCAGTGAACTGTCATTCTTAGCTCACTCCATTTGGCAAAACTGATTACAATCTCTCTCTTGCAGGTAAGCCGTTTGTCAGTTCTACTGTTACGACACTCTGAGATGCTTGCACGGGCAAATAATTATTAACAAATCTTCTAAAAATAAAGTTGTTTCTTGTTTCTTCCTCTCTGCTGAGCTCAGTGAGCTTTATTGCTTGCTTTTACTTATGCACAGTAATATGAAATCAAGAGAGCGCAATGAGATATCACAGAGAAAACCAGGAGTAGCTTCAGCAGCTCTGGCTGTATTATTCATTGACATTTCATACTGTTGCAAATAGTAGTTTAAACAATGAAATCTTTTATTTCAGGTATGAGTAACCTGAAATCGACCTTGAGAACACATGGACACATCTGTTGAAGACGACTTTGGAGGGGCAACAGCTCAGGCCAACTTTTATCTAATTCATCTGATACTGTAAGGAGGGATTCACTGCTACTCACTGTAAATTATCTATGCAGAGGTACATTGGAAGCCATTCACAGTTCTCTTTTCTCAAGCTGCACCTAACCATAGCATAAGATCAATAAACCTTAATTTTTCCTTACTGAAGGAACATTGCGTTTAGCTTCTAATTGCTGTATGAAATGTAACATGCACTTGGTTGTTTTACATGTGTCACATGCCAAGAGAATAACGGTATGCAGAAGAAAGGCAAAACCAGGCTGGCATGTTTTCTGCATCCCACTGAAGTACCATTTCCCCAGGCACTGCCTGAGGGAACGATCATCAACAAAGCTCCATGTGAACATCAAAAATGAGAAAATCACAAATGAAAAATTAACGTCACAGCTACTTTCTCAACATCATACAGACTGACTAGGCAAATTGACGAAGCAAACTTGACTTATATTACCTTCTCATTTTCCTCTGACTCAGTAGCTGGATTCACACCAAAGGAACATTGATCAAAGTAAACTGAAAGAACTTGCTGTTTCCCACAAACATTTATTTGATCCACAAATACGCAACCCTTTTTAGAAGGTGGCGATGGGCATTTCAGATATTCAAGTATTCAAATAGGAAATACTTTTTTCACATCCTTATGTTTTTAAAATACTATAGCTGTAATGAATTTCGGTACCTAAACACTGGTTTCATCAGAAAGAAATTTAACTATTATTTACTGTCTAGGCCCACACATCTGCACATGCTTGTAAAGATATCACAAATTCAGTTAACTGGCTAACTAAAGACACATGGTTTTATTTTCAGGCTTCTAAGTAATCCTTTATTTAAGGTTTCCTTCTTACAGTAATTTGTAGACTCTCCTGCAAATGCATTTTTTGCTAGGCTACATGAGTTTCTACTGTCTTTTCATTACTCCAGCCCACAGATGGATATATAGACTGAAAAGCAGAAAGTGCATTGCTTATGTGTATAGATATTCAGTCACTATTTCAAAAATATCTGGGGATTTTTGTTGTTCGTTTTTGTGCGTGATTTTTTTAAAGTAATTTACATTTGCAAAAAGAGGTATGTCTAAAAATTTGAACTGGAAGGAATGAAACCGTTATGAGAAACAAAACCACGTGACACTGAAAACTTTTTTTACGCAAATTGCAAGGATTAGAGAAGGAAATCCAAACTCCATGTATTTTAATCCATCCAATAATATTTTCAATTCAAAACCAAAAATGTAATTGAAATTACATCCCATTTTATGCCATTCGGCAATTATTTGCTTGTAACTTCACTTTGCTGTTCTGAGGGAATACGAGCTAATGAAGTCTCTACAGACATTTTCTGACTCAATTCCCTCAGTGCACCACTATTACTGCCATAACGCCAACTCCCTGCCATGCTTCCAGTGACACTCCTACCACTCAAGAGACACCAAAGTTACAACTCATTTGCATAAGGCATATTGATTATCTAAGCAGTTGCTGCTTAACAGAATTTATAATGGCCAAGACTTGCTTGCCTAGTCATCAGTGGGAATGCTCATTTCCTCTACACAGCTGCTGAAGGTCACAAAACTTATAGGAAGCAATATTTGTTTCTCTCTAGTTAGATTTGTTTGACAGTGGTCAGATGGTTTAAGAGTCATAATTGACATAGATGGACTTGATTACATGATCTTCAGCTCTAAAAAAAAAAAAGCATTTCTTTTTCCCAAACTTGCAAGTTCTATCACACAAATGTAGCTGTAGTATTTCTACTTCAAGCATTTAAATCAGATCTGCTAATTTCACTGTCAGACAGGACTTTGTATCAAAAAAAGTAGTTTCCTCCCAAAGTAGAGGAAGGTTTCAAAATTCAGAATTGAAATATCCAGTATTCTTATATCTGAAAAATTCAGCAGCCTTTTCATTTTGCGTTTACTACCCTGCCATAGAAAAGAGAAATCCTCTAAGCTTAACACAAAAACCAAATCTTTTCTTCAGACATTCACAAATGGTCACCTTTAAGATAAGAGCCACCAGATAATTAGTTTTGCCTCCACTCTTTTGAAATGCTAGCAGAATAATATATATTAAATGTAATATGTAAATTAATTAAGAGAAGGTTCTTATTATATTCCGTAATCAACTAAACCACAGTTGTAGTCTCTCTTGGGTACAATGTTAGGAGCAGATGGTCGTCTTTTCACCTCAAAAGAAAATTGGTGTTTGATAATAGAATCTTGATCACCTACCATCTGCCTGCTAATGATTAGCAGCAACAGGATCATTTGTCTGAGCACACTCAAGGAGAAGTGCATCTTGGACAACTCTGAGGACTGATGATCTTAGTTCACAAAGTAAATTAGGTGTCAAATATTAGAAAGGTTATAGGTAAACTCAAGGTCTTAATTTCTTCTGTCAAATTTTGAATTTTTGCTGAGATCCTAACTGAAAAATATATATATTTAAATATTACATTTTCTGCAAGTCCATGCATGTAACCCTATAGCCACAATTTTGTAGCATTTTTGCTACCTGAGAAAGACAAGACAGTGTGAAACTTGAACAATTCTGCAACAATAAGCAAAATAATAACACCTGTTGATTTCAAAGCTAATATTTGAAAACTAAAAGTCCAACACTTACAGGCAAAGCCTATAGCTGACCCTTAATCAGCCATGCTTTTCATGTGGAAAGGCTTGTCCCTCTTCCAGCTGTCTCTGAAGCAACCTTTGCTTTCAGTTGCTACAGCAAGGTTTTTCTAGAATACAAGAATAGCCAACTACAGCAACATACCCAAGTAGAAAATTTTTTTTTTTCTCAGCAGAAAATATAACATGATTTGAAAACAAAGGTTCTTGTACACACTGTGTCTATTAAGGTTAAGACCTTTGCTCTGATTTTCCTTTTTAGTTCAGCAACTTTCATATTGACTGAGCTTAACAAAGACCAAAAGTCACTTCTGTGGATGTAAAGACTTAATTTCTTCACTTCTGAGGTTTGGCTAGCATAGCTGTTAGTAGCAGTACCTGATCCTCTCAGAAGTCTCCTGCTTTCCTGCCTTGACTTTCTTCACGGTGATTGTGCCCAGCCCTCTCCAAGTTCTCATCTTGCCCCTCTCCCTGCCAAAGGCTCCTTGAAGTCCAGAAGTGCCACAGCAAGACCATGGCAGACAAGCAGTCTTCCTTCTTGGTCCTCTTTCTGGGACATAGCTTTTAAGGTAGCACATACAGGGCTGAAAGTAAATAAATTGTCTAGTTCTACCATCTGTCATACATCACTCCTCCTACAGAAATCTGAGAAGGATTCTCTCCTACTATGACTAAGTGCAGTATTTGTCCCCTAAGGGGATGTTCCTGGACAGTCAGAAACATTAATACTTCTGCTTCTCAGTGTTTCTACTAGCATGCCATATGTTTGGCAAGAACAAATTTAACCTCATACATTTTGAATTCTCTTTCTTCATGGTAGATTATCATTTTAGAAGTGTATCTACAATAGGAGGCTTCCCATGCAAACAAGCTAGCAGTTTTCTCAAGAGATTGCACAACTGCCAAGCGTTTCTTTTCCTTTTCTGGATAGAGAAATTGATGCTTCTTCCGAAAGACAAGCTACAGGACATAATGTTTCTTTCTCATTCTCTGATAAAACAGAACAGATTCTGAGGTATCTATGGGCACAGCAGACTACCTTACTTTTTTACATTTTTTTTTTTTTTTTGGGTGAGAAGTCATGTGTCCATTTTATCTGAACTGATTTGGATTTTCCATACTGCAGTTCTAGGGAGTGCTACAGTTTTAGTTTTCAGTACAGTATAAATAATAATTTCTTTTTCTGTTATCTTCCAGCAACACAGAAACTGAAGTCTTTTCAACAGTTACCTTTCTAGTCAAATTGTGCTATATTCCAAAAGAGAAAAAAGAAGTCCTTAAGATTCAGGACAATAGCTCACTTGATTACTCTCTTTTGAATCAACTAATCAAACACACACTAATGTTCTCAAAGAAAGCCATTCTCCCACCTGAAGTAAAAATGACACCTATTTCTACCCTCTCTAGAATTTATTTTTTCTGAAGTATACATACTGTTCCCCTTTTAGTGTAGGTTTTTTTCTTGTGCTTTTTGAACTCTTCTCACAAGCCTTGCTTTCCAATTTGAAGTGGTACACCTGAGTATTTTCCTTTCATTCCTGCTGTCTTAAGTTTAGGATATGTTTTGCTATGTGCCTTTCCTTATTGCAGAAGAAACACTTCTCTCCAACTCCCCAAATGCCATCCTGTATATTCCTTGGGGGACTAGGTTTCAGTAGCTTCAGGCTGGAAACCTTCCCATGAAAGACTTTTCCTTTCTTTTTCTCTTCAAGCTTTCTGTTCCTTTTGGCTTACCGTATGCTTCCCATTACATTTCTCAATAGTGGAGCATCAGCTTGAGCTTTTTAAGTTACCATATAGCTAATCTATCTCAACAAATACTTTCACGCTTCATATGATGAATCCTACACAGTTAGCCTTCCTTCATTTTACCACAGGGCTTGCAGTCCTGCTGCACAATCAGTTCAATAAACTTCCAGAGCACCTCCTTGCAGTAAGACAGTACCACCTGAATAAAGAGAGAGTAAATTTGTTCAAGAGGTTTTTCCAAAGCCCGAAAAAATAAGAACTGGAGAGATCTTCTTTGAAAAAGGGAGTATGCAAACTATGCAAAATTTGCAATCCACGAAAATAATGCAAAGACATAATTTCAGGGACTCAAAGCCAAATTATATGGTGGAAACTGAGGTTAAAGTTAGTGGAGGAGTCTGGAGAAAGAATGACAGAAAAGTAGTAAACTGTGCTGATTTTTTTTTTTAATCTCCACAGTGTTTCCAGGAGCTATTTGAATATGCTACCTTAGACCACATCTATTCAGTCCACAAAACACTAAAGATACCATTTAATAACAATTGTGATGAATTTTAACAAGATTGCTAACTCATTACACTTCACATTCCTGGATAGATTTCATGCGTCTAATTACATCAATGCACAGCAGAGGAACTCCCAGTAGGCAGGATAGTAGTAGACTGGCATGTGCCCTCCAACACAATAATTATTAATGTCCTAGTCAGTTGAATTTTGACCATAGAATAACAGGATATATTCCTATTAGTGTAAATATCAGCCCTTAGAGAGAAGTTAAAGCTATTTATGGCTTCTTACCAGGCCCCTGCTGATTGTATCTGAAAACTATTCAAGTTTTTAATATCTAAAGACAAATAGTGACACACCAATACCTAATGAAATAAGTAAAAAATATATTGAAATAATGAGCACTACTATAAAACAAAAGCAGTGATTTAATATAATTTTGTCACAAACAAGTTATAGAATAAATTTCAAAGGAATAAGTTGAATTCTCCCTTTTCTCTATGAGTCTTTATTCTATATATTAATTCACAGTTACATAGACCATCTGCCCTTTCACATCTTTGGAATGGCTTTTAATGAGTATGTGAATCATCTTACGATCCTGAATAATTAAAAAAGAGGATATTAAGTTACAAGCATAAAATCTAGCTCTATTATTTTACATTTTTGCCCCAAGTCATGGCACCAGCTTTGTGTCAGAAAAACCCCTACCTTCTCCTTTTTCTTCTCCCCCATCTTCAGTGATGTAAAATCATCTCAAACTATAACTAAGTGTAGTGCATGAAATTAGAGGCACTTACTACATTTCAAAATACTTTTCCACATATCTTCAAAAACTGTGAGGTTTAAGGCCTTCCTTATTTCTGTTTTACAGAAGTACAAAATACTGTATTTACAATTGCTTTTAATGGAGAAGTATTAGCGTTGTTTAGCTTGGGAGGTTTAAGGAGGTAAGGTTTACAAGAAGTATTAAAGTCTTCAATTAGACTCAGCAGAGTAGTTCAAAAAACGCAGTAAATTGTTGGGTACACAACTATTCTTTCAATTCCAAAATGCAAGCAACAACTTCCATGCTGATTACAATTATTAAGTTTTTTTTTACTGTAAACTTACCCTCTATCTCAAGTAAGAATTTGCCTGTGTTCAGTCTCTGGCAGCTACCCCCCCTGAAACCCCTCCCCCATGACTGCTCAAGGTTTTCCATTCCCAGCCAAACTCTTGTCAAAGATGATCCAGCCAAGCAAAGATTATTACTTAGATGAGAAAACCACAAGATTTTCATGCTGTGTTTGATCTGATGCTCATTATTTCTATGGCTTTTGGATCAAGCACCCTTATCATCATTTACTTCTGTGTGCCCTTAGTGAAGTTTTGAACATAAGACTTCCTGTTACCAAAATGTAACAAAGATGACAAACAGCAGTAAGTGCTTCTTGATTAGTTTTTAATTTTTTTTCAGCAGTATTCAGTTGCAAGTCTTAATATCAAACATAGGGGAAATAATTCCCCCTTAAACTGGTGCAAAAAAACCCACAACCACAAACCAAACCAACCACAACAAAAAAAACCCACCAAAATCCCCTGAAAGGATAATCATAACTATCACGATTATTTGAAATCTCTGATGTTCAACATACATCCTGTCACATAGTAAAATAAAAAGGTTCAGACTCTGAATAGTTACAATTGAGATGAAAGTGTTTACAGGAGCACCACCTATTTCATCACACGCCATCATGTTGTAGATTTTAAGAAACAGTACAGAAATAAATTGTAAAGGTAAATAATAGACATATTCCATATACTTTTACTCCTTTAGCTCATTAATCCATAGATGGGTAAGTGTTGATTTAATAGCATTTCGGTAAAGAAACAAGAAAATATTGACTGCAGCTTCAGAACATGTAGAAGTATATTGCACTGTAAAATTTTGAACAAGGGCATAGTATAACCAACAAGATATTGGTTTTATTGTTTTGAAAACAAATAGAACTAGAATGAGGCAGGCCTCTCTCCTGAATCAGTATTCTACTTACAGTGATAAATAATTAACAAAATCAAATCTGGTCACAAATTGACACCACAAAATACCCATCTGTATCTCTACAACAATATAGAATGCTGAGACTTATCTCCAGGCATCAGCAATGTGGAAAACATCTACATCTCTCAAGACCTGCCCAACTATCCTTTTTGAGACTAATTAATGTTCCCAAAAGCATTTATGATTAAATACTGCAAAATTGAACATATGGAGTTCATTGCACAAAATACGTAAGATAACAAGTCTACCCTAGACAAGTAGATTTCCCTATTTCCACAGGGGACTAACTTGAGTTCTAGTGGTTACTTACTCCTGAATGCTAGTGGGGGATACATAGTGTTTTTATTACATGTTGCGTTGTTCATAGCAAAAGTCTTATTCTCCCTAAAATAGTCACATTAACACAACATGCTGTATTAAAACAGTGATTCTGCACCAGCCTGCATGCTATGCTGCCCCAGCAATTACAGCATCACATTGAATAGTCTTGTTGCATGAACGCTCCAGTGCTCCAGTTCTGCAAGTAAACATGTGGCAGATAAGATAAACACAGCCCAAAGCACATATAGCTTTCTAAAATTATTATTATTAAAAACATCCATGAATATACTCTATTGCTTACACCTATAGAAACCTAGTGCCTTTCAGGCACTCAGTGTTATCTTGTGCACTTCTTCACATAGCAGCAGGATAGTTTTAAAAATTGTTTTGGTTTGTTTTTACACATGCAGTGAAATAGCTCAATAAATTCCAAGGGTGAGAGGGCAAGAGAAAATATAACACAATATAGGAAAAGGGACATATGACTTTATTCATCTGCGTATATAGCATGCGTATAGAGTTGCATCATCCCCCTCTGAGGCAACGACTATTAATCCCGAAGCAGCAATCACTTCTCTACCTTGCCAGTCAAATAAATGAGGCAAGAGCAAGTGAACTGGCTGGCGCACATAAGCAGTGTTATGCACGAATCAATCACTTGAATTACTGCACTGCAGTGAGAACATGCAAACTGGAGAGACAGCAGGAATCAGGATTCCCTCTCCCTTTCGTCAAGTAGCACCAATGTTATCATAAAAATGGAGATGCACACAACACCTTGAAAGGCACAGAAGTTCTACACCAAGCATAGGTTAGCTATTAAAGTCACCGTGACAGACATCACCTTTTTATTTGTTCTGTTACTTTGAAGACTGCAGAGACAGACAACACATCGTAGCTGCTAAATCACAGCACAGTAGAAAGCAGCTGACACTACATGTGCAGCTTTAGTCCCTGTTGTTCCGCTACTGATCAACGCTTTTAACTAATTTATTTTGAAACTCTTTTCCCTTCCCGAATGACTGTTGCAACAAACTGCAGAACAAGGAACACTTACCAAAAAAATTACCTACATTAAGTCTGAGAACGATAGCTGCTCACGTGTATGATTGTTTGGAGCACGAATATTCTTGGGTAATAACACTTAAAAACCAGACCCTGCCATTTCTTTCAAGCCTGCTAAAAGCACTGAACAAGGTGACAGCTTGATGATGCAACCCGGCTCCTATCTAAAGGAAGACAGATGAACTGATCGAAAAATTAATGCTTACTGTTTACAGCACATAATTTTCATATATTCAGTCTTAAACCAAAACACTGAATTGCCTAAAGCTTTTCAAGTACACTGAACACACTGAAATCTTTTAAAATTAATCTATTTGAAAAGCAACTAAGTCTTCATTATATTTTATAATGACCACCACCACCAGTAGCTTCAACAGAAAATTGATTTATGCCTGATTGTGGCCATATTGCAAATTGTAGTCTAATGCCCTGTATATTTAATTTCTGGCATTCATTTTTTGATGCTTATCTTCATTCCTCCTATTCTGTTCCACAGTCTCATTTAGTCTTGGCTTTGCTGTTACTATTTTTGACTCTTTTCAAACTTTTTCAAGATATCTCAGTCCTTATCAACCCAAAACGCTCCTACTTACTTCACATATTTCTGGCAGTTGTTTCAGTTTGGCAGCTCTAAAATTTGAGATCATCCACGTCAACGTTTGGAAATGTGGTGCGGTATTGTTTCATGAGGTGGTCAAGCATGATAAAGAAAGAACCTGCCAATCACTACCAAGAAAATGAGTTTGACTTTATCACCTTAATTCTAGGGCACATTTATACACAACAAACAAAAAATGTATGTTATTGGCATAGCAATTATGTATAGCTAGGTGTATCAGCAGGGGAGAGCACAGGTCTGGAATAGAAAGGCTGTTTCCAAGTCAGAGGTGAGAATCTCTGAAGGGATGTGGAGGCAGAAAAAGGCTCTATCATGTATGAAGGCAGGAGCAGCAGCTCGCAAGTGGGAAGGTGTGAAAAAGTCCCAAAGCATCTCAGCCTCCAAGACCTGTTCCCTCACATCCAGCTAGTAAGAGTTACAGCTTTTAACTTTTCTATATATTCCCTTTTGCAGAAAGTCATATATTTTTACAATCACTATATTAATAAAAAAACCCAACAAGCCCGCAAAAAACCACTCCAACAAAACAGACAAAAAAACCCTTGAAAGACTAATGAACAATAAGCATCATGAGAGAAGGTGCAGCCTGAATATATTGATGTAAAATTGAGGATCACGTATGTCATTTTTATGTCTCATTCCTCTTATTAAGCGAGAATTATCATGCTCTGAATTAATCCTCTTCTGCTTTTCCTCAGGACTTTGCTTTTCCTTGCCTCT
Organism: Leptosomus discolor; assembly: GCF_034619465.1. Classification (NCBI taxonomy): domain Eukaryota; kingdom Metazoa; phylum Chordata; class Aves; order Leptosomiformes; family Leptosomidae; genus Leptosomus; species Leptosomus discolor. The sequence goes on along the minus strand of NC_141395.1, from coordinate 36,618,921 downwards.
CAGTCTACAAAGAGAGTTCGTTAGTTTGAATGAAGTGGCATGAAAAGAAAGCTCTGTAATATGCTGATATCAACTTCAGTGGGATGCCAGTGAACTTGATACCAGTTTAAATTGACTTCAGAAGGATGCCCACACACCCCATGCATGCTAACACAAAGAATGGAAAGCAGAAGCATGAAAAACAAGAGCAACATGCCTGAGAGCTAGAAAAGCAAATGAGGCAAAGGAGGCAACCGCGGTTACATGAGCAGCAGCAGCAATGTGAAGCAGCAGGCTCTCACTCTATGTGAATCTATAGTAATTGCCTCACCAGCCACGTTTGGTGTTCATGGAAGTTGAAGAACTCTCTGGAAATCCTGTTTCAGAAGATGACTCTTAGCACAGGACCAACAGAAGTTGTTTGATGTGCCAAAACAGACTTCAGAAAATCCTGCGTTATTGGCATCAATTACTTTTCTTTCCATGTGCTTCCCAACTCTATAATCCTAGCACATGAAAAGATTTATTATTGAAAAGAAACGAAGTCCATTCATTGAAATATCCAAGTACACGAACACCAGCTGTGTTCAAATACTATAGCATCAAAATCAATTTTACAACTGATTTTGAATCTGCTTATTATAACAGCATACAAGTAAATACTGTAGTTTATTTTAGTCCTACTCTCTTAGAGTAAGAAGTGCCTCTGTGGTTTGACATTAAGTTTGAAAAAGGTGGGGGGGGGGAGTGGGGGGCAGACGGGGGCAGGGTGCGGAAGTGTGCCTTGTGCATGTTTGAGTTCCCTACTCAGAGGTGAGCTCTATCTGCATTGTCATATTTCCTCCCATAAACTTTAAGGAATTTACTTGTTGAATGCACAGTCTTTAACAGTCATTACACAGTTTAATACTTTTCCTGAAAGCTAAGTTACCATGCTGTTTATGATGTATGCTTAGACTCCCTCGTGAAAGGTTTATGAATTGTTATTTATAACTCTTCTCCACCTTTCAGAAATGCTTAGAGCAGCATTATGAAGGATAAAGTGCCATTCTGAAGAGGACAAAATTGAGCACAGGAAAGTAGAAACATTAATTAGATGGTAATATTTTTAACCACAGGAATTACCCATTTTCCTTGGTAGACATCTGAATTGTTATGGGGGAAAAGTGAGTTTCATTTAAAAAAACCCCACTTTTCTACTCCGTGAAAAATTTATATCACAAATATTACTTCTTCACAAATACCATTACCTTAGGAAAATTTAGGCACAAAATAAACCAAGACCTCTTATTTATCTTGAAAAATTATTGCAAAAGTTATTGCTTAATAGTTTGCTTACATCAGTTCATGTGTTTTGTTCTGTGGAAGTCAGCAGACTCTTTGGCATCTTGACAATTATATTCAGAAGATCTAGCAGATAAAATGGATTAAGCAAGAGGAGCACACATATATGTATGCACAATGTAGTGGACAAAAGGTAATAGGAGGAGGAAGAGAAGGAAATTAATGTGGGGGAAAAAACAGGGAGAAGGGAAGACAAAAAGATCAGTGGCAAAGACTCCGAGAAAAGCAGATGGAAACAAATACCAGAAAAGAGAGAAGAGTGAAAGAAAGAATAAATTTAACGTAATTTAGTCAAAATGACATGTTGAAGTTTTACAGTGTAAACATTTCAGTTTAAACACAAAGGAAACAAAAAATGAATTCAAGCAGCTAAAAGAAAACAAAGAACAATAGGAAAACAGACCAAACCAAAATACAGATATACAAAAGAAGTTAAAACAAGACATAATGAATAAGTCTGTGTTAAAAACACATCATGGGAAGAATCAAATTTCTTTGTGTTTTAAATGCATCTGTAGCAGGCTATGCTTTTGAACTAGCTACTTGAACTTCTACCTAAAACAAAGTTGAAGGCAGCTACAAGCCCACGATTTTATTACATGCCAAGCAAGAGCAGAGCTATGGATTTAATCTTACAGGCTTCTGAACACTGTAAAAGAATTCAACCGTACTTAACGATCAATGTCCCCAACTTCAGTGGAGCAATTGCACAGCTAGGCATTTGACAGAATGCCTTTGAGGATTTTGGAATCTGTAGTACCAAGTTCATAAGAAAGGCTCAGAAAATAAGAGAGTTAACCCTAAAATAAAACCAAACACAACTGCACTTCCACCTTTTAGTAGCAGCAGATTCTTAATAGTTGATTATCTTAAAGATCACATTTAGACATAATACATACTGATTGCTGACTGCAAGGCTTCTGAGATAGCAGGAACACTGAGAAGCACCGACGAATGAGAGAAGAAATATTTCCTCTGGGAAAATACACCTCCATTTATGTGCTTTGTTTTTTACATAAGCATATTTCTGAGTTATTAAGAAAAGCGAACTGAACATCTGATAGGTATGTTTGGGGATCTGGTGCTCCGTCTCCACATTTTGTGGCATATCATCTTCTGCAGAGCCAGCGTGAAGATTCCCAATTCCTACCTGGATCCATTTCTGGATCAAACTCAGGCTCTCTAATGTACATTGCATTAGCTTGCTACTTCAGGCAGAGCTAATGGCATCTGAGGTGATCAGTCATTCCCATTGTACTCTGTGAGTGGGAGTGAACGTCTGAACTAGTAAATGCTTATCTCCTGCTCCTCTTCATCAGAGCACACACCAAATGGGAGCGGTTCTGTTTATAGCTAGGAAAATTACAGTCTCTTCATATTGTTAGGAGATTATTTATGGCAAATTTGCTTCCACCTGTTATTCTAATTGGCAACATTTAGAGTCATCATTCAGTGTGGCTACAAGGGATCACAAAGTAATGAGGCAACATGTAGGCAGACAGTTGGGCACCCACACTGATACCTTTGCATTTCTCATCCACATATGCTTTGCTTAGAAGGACAAAGCAAAATAAAAATGTTAGACTCAACTTACTGGTTTCAGTATGTTTCTGATTCAAAAGTACATAGTATGCTTAATGCTGTGAAGCCAAATATAAGACGAACGTGCTAAATATTGCAAAATATCAAGTCTTACTTGACTCATGATTATCATTTGTACCCTAGTCATAAGCTTTTATGAAATTCAGCTGCTGTATTTTTTCATTTCTAATAATTTACCCTTCGCACATAGACAGGTAGTTACTTGAAGTATATTTATTCTGGTTTTATCTTTAGTTTCAAATTTCAAAGAAAAGCCTTAAGCATTATGTATTGCTATGTTTATTTTTGATGATTTGTAAATTCGCTGTTTCATCATTTAAACGAACTGCATGATGATTAAAGGTATTAGAGCAGAACTAAGAATAATTTCCTAATCACATCACTTAACATCCCAAGTACAGGCCTTCCATTTCCGCAGATATCACATCACCTAGACTACATGGCGATTTCACCACTTGTCATTTGTAAGCAGCATGGCAACTAGGAAATTATCCTTCCAGCATCCAAAATGTGGATTACCTGTCATTCACCTATGGTGATGAACATAACTGCTTCAGATACACTGAATCTTAATATATATGATAAAAGCCCATTGTTTGGGCTTTTAGTTCTTTCCTTGTTAACATTATTTTTTGTATCAAAGATGATAATCTTTTTCCTCAATTCTACAATAAACTTTATCCTGAAACAAATCAGGACATCAGCTGTGCACAGCCCCGCACAGAAAAGCATGCAGAAGGTCAGCACTTTTGGAATTTCATTGCTCACAGTCTTGAATACAGGTATAAAACATCACAATATAAATAAAGGACTATTCAGTATAATGAAAACATTTCAAAAAAAGCCCTTCTGCTTGACTCCTTAGAGACACATGGTGCTATATCACAGTGAGATAGTCAATTATTAGGTTAGAAACGTCAGCCACCAGGCTGGTTCACAGAATGCATATGCTACAGTCTGACATTGTCACTGAAAAAGAACCACTCAAGATGAAATAAAAGCAATGCTCCTCATATAAATTCTCTCAGGTTTTTTCTTTGTCACAATGACTCTCTCCACTGTATCTCAATTTCTGCATGTACATTTACAAATATGAGCAAAAAGAAAAGCTGTGCCTCTACAGATTCCTGTATAATTAAGTCCTTAAAACTATAAAAAAGGGAGGACAAATCTACCTGAAGATTTGAAATGTGTGCAACAGGCTGGAGGGCAGCTGGGGACGATCCAGTATGCATCACTCACTCTAGTGTGCCCTGGTTCCTAGTGTAAGCAGAACATGCAATAATAAAGTGGAAAACTAAAGTAACGACTATCAAGTCAGAATACCAGAAAAAAAGTGTTATTTCTTCTCATTAGTCTAGAAAAGTGCACCCTTAATATCCTCAATATTACTAAAGAGAAGGACTGTTTTCAAATCAAAGAATAAACAGTTCCATTTGTCTTGAACTGTTTAATGTAAGTCAAAACATAAGAATATTGTACATTAGTAAAATACACATAGAAGCTCTAACCAGCAGCATGACTAATACAACGTGTTGTAGTATTGAGGGCAGTGTTGTGTTATAAATATTCATTTAAATGGTAATTTATTATAGTTGCATTGCACCTGCCAGAAAAATATATTCAGAAAACCTAAAATGTTTTAATAAGTAACGAGGGTAAACAACATAAGCAGTATGTAAATGCATCGGATGCATTAACTTTGTTACTTACTGATGGATACAAAGTGATAGGGAATATTCCTGTGTTTTAAAAATTAATTCTTAATGACCACCATTGTTACAGGGCAACTATATCTGTTTTTCTTTGTACTTGTTCAAGTTTTTGATCCCCTTCTTGGAAAACATATATGGACCTGTAGATCACATTCCAGCTATGACTTCTTTCCTCACTGCAGCTCCCAAACAAGTTATCCTCACACAGTCCTCCTCAACCATCTCCAGCTGATGAGTGAGTGCCTCACAGATGCCCCATGTTACTCATAACTGGGTTTATAATCTTGCACTTCATAGTACTGTATTTCTACCCTTCTTCATTGCTCCACCCTTCCACATCATTCCATATTTCCTAAACTATATTCTAATCCTATTCTATAGTGATTATTCCCTCCTGACTTTGATTAACATATACTAGTTTTATGGTCTAAGGTCAGTAGTGAAAATAAGACTAGGTCTAAAATTGCTCATGGAGGTTTTCCAGCAGTAACATTCTTACCATCTTAGATTCTCTTTTTGGCACAATTTCAGGACTCTCTAACACACTCTTCATCCACTTTGCTATATTGTACTACACTAGTCTTCTGTACCACACCGCCCTTCCTCCAGCAACAATGGCTCAGTGTTCTCCTGATAGCCCATGGGCATCCAACCAAAAGACTGAATTTCTGTTCAAACAGTAATTTATCAGTGCTTTCAAGGGCTGCTTTAAATCAGAATAGAAGTGCAATCATTAAAATTCTACTTAAAAACCTGAAGAGCATATAAATAAAAACTGTGATGATATGGTCTGTCAGAAACTAAAATACAGGTGGCTTTTTTGGGGGGCTGCGGGTAGGAGGGTGGAGTTTCTGGGTTTGCAGCTGCTCAGCAAACCTGAAGAGAACTTCAGCAAGCATCAGGAGGGTCTGCAACCATGAGGCACTAAGAACAAAGCCTTGTGCAAGCTCAGTCCAGAATTGCCACTGCAGGACAGAATCTTGGAGCCACAGTGACAGCTGCAGCTTCAAACCTGTCACCTTCCTACCGCCACTTTGGACAACCTCCCTCTCTCAAACTGTGTCCTTCAGGAAGGCAACCTACAGAGCCAGCTCCAGAAAAAAGGTCTGTTATTCCCCTGAAACAGGCATCAAGTTACTTTAGCATAACCTTTCTAGGATACATTAGTGTCACATTTTGTGCCATTTATGTCTTTATCATCATCATCATCATCTAATATATACCTTTTTACTTTGTTGATTAACAGATCTGTCTTGCCTGGATTACTTCGATTTAAATGTAGACTATGAATTTTTTATTTTCTACTAATCTGGATACCCAGCCAGACTTAAAACAACTTGTTCCTTGACCTCTGATTGCATAAGTTGCTTCTTTCAATAGTCTAAAAGTGATTTATCCAGTTTCCACAAAATAAAAGCACTATTCTTTGAGCTTTCTTCTGCTATGAAAGTGATATTTTCTATTTTCATTCACATTTCCATTAGTAATGCTCTTCATTGATAATGAAGTGCAATATGCATTTACTTTAGGGGAAAGCAAATGGTTTTGTATTTAAAAAAAAGTTTCATTTCTTCTTGCTCTTTCTTTTAAACTACTTTAAGACAGCTGCCAATTCTCTAAATATTCTGGTTTCCAAGATATAAGTAATTGCTGATTTAAAAGGATTACTTGATTGCTTTCTTGAGAACCTTGCTTTAAGAGATTCAAGCCTTCCCTGTATCTCAGTCTTATTATTATGTCAAATTATAAGTCCACAGTATCTTGCAATAATACAGAAATATATATATAGCATGCATATACAGAACTTAAGAGTCTAGTGGCTAGTACAAAACCACTAACTAATCTGACAGATATCACCAACCAATTCCTTAAATAATTCCCAGCACACACCATAAAATCTGTCTTGTAAGGATTCCTTTCTTCTAGAAAAATGAATACTAATCAATGAAGCCACTCAAGCCATGGCATCAGCTTAATTCTGGTCTTTTCTATGTATTCCGAGTCAGGTGTGCTGATTTTAAAGATAGATTTATTTACTTGTCTTTATTTTACTTCCACCTCCAAAATCAAGACAGCTAAACTTCATTTGTGGTCAATTACATTTTCACAGGTTATACCACTGCAAATATCTTTAGGTCAAGCGCTAAATCGTATGGTGTCATTGATCTCAAACCTCTTATCTTTCTCATTCATAAGTATCACCAGAGAAGTAAAAAAATCCCATAATCTCAACAGCATTTGAAAGACAATGAAACTCTTCCTGAAATGCATGCTTTAACAGGAATGTAATATAACTTGACAATTTCAAACCTTAAAGCTCAAGGTGGATGTGGGTCCTTCTTAAATCCAAAGAAACTCATACTTTGGAACACATGTTTAGCTATCATTTTCGGTATTCTAATTTTTTCCTTAATAAGAAATTTTTCATATTAAAGCTATGTTATTCATAGTGCTTTCTGTAACATTTTCTTTCCTTTGAGATAAAACATAAGTTATTTACAACCTCTGCAAACATATGCAATAAAAGCACCATCAAACATTGGATGCAGACTCACAAACAAGCTTAGCTTTTATAGATTTGTGTTCCTTCTTTTTCTGCCCTTAGGATCATTTTATTCTTTACCAGAGTTAAGAAAGAAGGTATTACTTTTTTTTTCCACACTCTGGTAGCTAGGAATCTCATGCCTTACACTTTCACTTAAAAATGTAACATGTGCCATGTCTACTAGCAAGCTATAAACATTTACAGATTTCAGTTAAATATTATAGTCATGTATTTAAATAGCTATAGGTTTTCAGACTGCTTTGAAAGTAAAAGTGTACAGTTGATTTTTTTTTTCTTGGGAGGGAACACACCATAAAGAGGTAACATTATAGGTATTTGGGGAGTTTTTGAGTAAATTGCATTACCAATAAAAAATATTAATAGATTAAAAATTATGAATAGTTTCCTAAATCTTAGTCTATATGGATACAATTGATCTTAACTGAAGGCAGCAATTATTTATAATTTTTAAAAAGCATAAAAATATCACAGTTCTACTATATTAATCATTTGAACTGCTTTGGCTAAATGTTATTCTACTCCTCACTGAACAATGATGAAATTTTGCAAAGTAGGAAAAATCAGAAATATTGAGATCTATGAAGTGGCTACAGTTTCCTTCATTCTCAGGCCATGAACTCTTCAAGTAATAAGAAAATACCAAGTAACTGAGCAAAAAAGATCTGTGATTAGTTGGGTTTTGGATGAGTACTGTACTGTCAATTGAAGATGAAAAGACCATTGGAACCAAGTGGATTCTTTGTAAGGCTACAAATTGTTTCCTAGCATCATGCATGGGTTAAACATCTCTGCAGTCTACCCAACATACCAAATATTGCCAAAACCAAAACAGACTAATGGAATTTAAGGAATATTTTCACACAGCAAAAATTCTTAATTAAAACTAAAAAATACCATTATGCCTAGCAATATCATAGGAGAAGGTAAAAGAGCATTTAGGACTTACACCTTTGCCAATAAAAAGTTATAGAGAAAAATCACGTGTGAGAAGGGGAATAGTATACTTGTGTTTTTTATAAGTATACACACACATAATATGCATACACACACTCAGACACTATCAAAATGGGATCTTTAGACTGATAATTATAACTATTTCAAAATCTTCTTGAAATTAATATGTATATTTAAGTTTTTAAGAGATTTCACCATCTTGAACTTCTGCATTATACATGAAAATAATCGCGATCGCTATTTCCTCATGGGACAATAAAATACAAGTTCAGCTAGACCAGTCACTGTTCTATTAACAGAAAGCTAATAAATTGAAATCCTATGGCCAAATTATATCACCAAGTCTGTTTTTTTCAGTAACACTTTGCTGTAAGCATAGGAGTTTAAAGAGGTAAAATGACAAATTATTATCTTGTCGCACTTGCAAACTTTTAGTATAAAAATTCTTTCTGCTAAGAGAATATTGTTCACATTGGACTTGCAAGGCATACTTATTTCTGGAAGCAGCTTTGAAGTCTTTTCAGGTGGTGCTCTTAATACCAGTAAGCATTAAGAAAGCTGTTGCATCACAGTCACAGCCAGGGCACTGGAAGTATCCAGTAACTGCATAACAAACCAAAATCCATGCTGTGAGTAGCAGGTAGGAAAGAATTATAAAAAGAACAAACCTTATATTATTCTTTTCCACTTGAAAACTTTGTCCTGAATAAACATGAGTGCTCTAGATAGATCCAGAACCCTAGCTGGAATAGTAGAATTTGTATACCTGGAGCAGCTAACCAGATATGCTGCACATGTGTACACGAATTGTCAAGCATATGCAATATATCTGAACCACTAGGGATCCATTGGACTCAGGACACATGAACCCAGTCAGGTCTAGCTCAGACACTTTAAAGCAAATATGCAGCAAGTTAAAATTTGCTAACTCTGTCTCTTAAAATCTAGAAGCTTGGTCCTCTTTCCCTCAGCAGTTCTTTGCACTAAAGCAGCGCTGATTTAAGAAGGCCCTTCAATAGAAGGCAATACAAAGTGAATAAGTTTGTTTGCAATGAATGCAAGACTTCTTTGTATGTTACATACGTTTACATATCTTTGAGTTAAGATCAGACATATATGGGACCAGATTAGTACATTTTACTTTCTTCAGACCATTCTCATGGCATTCACACTGGCTGTTCCATTTATCCCACATTTTGAACACATCAGGAGCCAGCATCAAAACACATTTAAAAACTACCCATAGTATTTGAAAGTCTTTGCCTCTCTACTTAACTGAGACCTCAATTATTTTTTATTTCCTCTGTCCATGGCCAGAGTGATTTTAGTTTATTTAGTATTTAAACAGAAGAGCAGTAATAGAAGGAGAGTCACAGTACCATCAAAGTGATCTTCCCAACAAGGATATAATGGGAAAAATAGACCGTATTGATGGCCAAGCAAATGGCTGTATTCAGGCAGGAATGGGCAAGTGAGAAGCCAACATGAAAATGGAGAAGTCTGGCATGTCCTCCAAGGGGAGTGAACACCTCATTCTGTTTACAACCTTGACTGGCAAACACTGCACACACTGGCTGTACTTGTGACACCAGCTGGGTTGTGAGCATGTTCCACTAATTTCATTGCTTAACATGCCTGAAGGAAATCACATTACTAAGGATACTCCAGGGATTATGATTTCAGTTTTATTCCTTTTATGTCTTGCAGGTGTGAAAATTCAAAAATCTTAATTGCATTTCAATAGTCCCTTTCCCAGGATTTTGTGTGTATATGGACTGGAAAACAAAGCTCAACAAACCCCTACTTTTAAGCCATGGCCGCTTTCTGGCAAATCTGTGCAATCACCTCCTCTCTTGCTCGGTACTATATAATTCCTGTGGTTCTGTTACACACACACACAAAAATTTCTGAAAGAGGTGAATATGTTTTTGGTTTTGAATAAAAAAAGCTATAATCCAAATTTTCAGCAAGACATTGCCAGCCACAAGTTTCTTCAGTTTTAATCTCTCCAGCTAGAGCCAGGTCACAAAGCAGAAATATTTCTAGGAAACTGTTACCATTGCTTGGGTTATAAGAAAACACTCTTCTATGTGTTTATGATCATCTTTCTTCACAGGATCAAATAAAATAAATTGCACTAAAGTATATAGCAAAGCACATTGGCCTCCCTGAAGAAAGATGTCTTGCAAACCTTTAAACTCGCTGCAGCTGCTGAGCTGCTCTAGCATTAGATGTTGTCATCCCTACACTTAGCAGAGGTTAAAAATTGTAAAAGAAAGCAAAAGAGATGGTAAAACAGGTTTAGAAATATGAAGAGGTTATGTTAGTTTTTCCAATCATTAATTTATTCCAGTATTTGAACAGATTAAGATAGACTGCAAGCTATTGTGTTGGCCCATAAAGCAGTTAGATGCTGAGGGAGTCATGTAAATTACCTGCCAGTGAAAGTGAAAATTATTTAAGTCTTAAAAACCACTTTATATTATTTCAGAAAACACCACTGTCTCTACTGTATATTAATGAGAGTTATGCTCCAGGGAGCTGCAGTTCTTTCACAGAAGGTGCCTTAGTAAGGTATTATATCCCTTCAGCTGGGCTTCCTTTATTTTTAGGAATGAAGAAATTTATTTGTGGCAAGGATTGTCAGTAATGTTGTTTTGTTCAACGCTTTGTAAAATGTATTTGCCATTATCTGTTTTAAACAGGTGAATTGAAAAGGCCAACAGAAGCAAGGGAAGTATTTTCAGTCTGTTGATCATTTAGAGACAAACTGGAAAAACCTCCTGGATTCAACCTGATGGCAGACATATTTATTCTCTATTTGCTTGTTCCAACACAGCAAAACAAGAGTATATGTGCTGCCTGCACTTTTGCCTGGGGGACAGGAGCTTTATATTGCAGTTAATGGACCATCTACAAACAGAAAATTAATTTGGCAAGAACTCAATGATGTTGTGGAAATCAGAGAAGTATGGTCCATTTTGAAAGTAATGAATCCAGCCAACAGAGAAATAAAATTTCAGTTGTTTGGAGCATAAGAACTTTGGCATACAGAAAGCCAGGGAAACAAAGCCTTTTTGAAAAGAGTTTACCAGCAGAGGGACATGTTACATTTTGGAAACAGCGCTCACAGAAGAGTAGTTAACATTTCCAAGTAATGAAGTGAGGTTGAAATGTTAGTGAAATAATGCGCACCTCACCTACTTTAACGCTGTTACCTAGAAAAGTCAGTTTTCTGTACCTACCAATGCACTTGTGTTTCCTGACAAAAATGAGGGCTTTGTTTCTTTAAAAGACCAAATTGATAAACTACTTCAATAATTTGTTTTCTCAGATTCATAGTTGAGGATATCTTTACTGGTTTTTTATGGCCACTGAGAGAACAGGGAATCTTCTGATAAAGAGAAATAACACATTCTACTTCTCTGTGTATCTGTGGCCTCTGTGGAAGAGAGATACATTCTTGATGCTGAGATTTTAGTGCATTTGAAACCCTGGATTCACAGCACTGTAGAGTATTTCTCTGGCAGTTTCTTACAGAAAAGCTGTGAATGTTTTCGGCAAAAATGAATTTCAAAATCAGGCACCAGTCATGCTGATTATACTACCAGGTCAAGAAGCTGAATTTGTTAAAGCAGTGACTAGAAACTATTGGATAATGAGGTGAACAGGAAGAATACCTTTGGCTTTCTAGTCTATTCAATGGTAGCACAGTGAAACTTTGGTCAAAATTATATTCTATAAAGTCTTGTGAAATCTGTTTTAAAAAATACATCTTGAACAGAATTATATAGATAATTTTATCAAAAGGCAGCATGTAATCAGTGTAAATAAACCAATCGAATAATAACATTTCAGACACAGGAACAATGTGCATGGATAGCCAACAGCCTGAATTCATCCTGCTTCAGTCAGGCTCTTAAATTCTGGTCTGAACAATAAGCATAGAAGACAGTTTTAATATTCAAAAACCTTAAGGTCATATTTTCTCCCATTTTACTGATCACACACACCCTACCTCAACAATTCTGTCTGTGGTAGAATTGAATCTCTCTACATTGACCCTTTAATTTGGCTGAAAAGTAGATGAAAACAGCACTTACTGAATCTACGGACTCATGTAAGACAGTCATGAAAGGAGGAGTTAGGCACCTTCTCATCCTGTGCTTCAAGTTGAACAAAGTTTCACCTGAGGGCTAGAAACAAATATGACAGTGAAGATGACTGTATTTTTTGGTCTATAACGTCTTCACTACTGGGGTTGATACATCAGCCAATACAGTTATAATTCCACCTTATAGATTCAACCTTTGATAGAGAGAACATCTATTTATTGTCAACAGAGCAAAAGTGAAAATAGTCATTGAAACATAAATGGGCAACTAACAAAGGCATTTTAAGGGTTGGGGTTTTTTTTGTTTTGTTTTTTGGGTTTTTTTAGTACTACACGATACTGCAACTAGATATGATCTCTGATCTCTCACAATCAATTAAAAATAATAGTAAGTTTTGCTTTTTAGGAAACAACTTCGTCCTCCGGAGAGACACACCAGTTTTGATGCAGCTAGCAAATTAGAAGTTTTAAAATTAATTTTATATATAAACACAAGAGCATTTTCCCTCTAGGTAGGTGCAGTGAAACACCATGAATTCATCAAGGCACACTCTCTATATGCCTCACACTCTATACGCTCTGGTTTTCTCATTACCCTCTGAAGACATGTGTTTCTTCTCTCATTAAAAAGTGGCAGAAAAACTACATATAATAGTCTAACTTCTAATGAATACGCATATCCAGACAGTGGAAGAAAATAGATCACAAAGAAACTTTGGTAATAACAATCATTATGTCAACCTAACATTGATTGTCCTTTGTGCAACAGAATTCATCATCACAATTGGATTTATGGCCACATCAGACTCGGAGTCAACTCTTTAACATGATGCTACGATCTATTAGAAGATCAGTACTCAGAAATCAGCATAGAAAAGAAAAATCTCTTGACTTCTATCACATGGATTGGCTAACAAATCTAAACTGTTGGGACATGAACATAGGCACAGATGCACAGGTTTGGCTTCCACCGAGGTAGAGGAAAACGCATGCAGACAGCATTTGGTTCCCTACATAATTTCACATACAGATATCTTTTTAAAATTTTTGCTAGAAAATAATCATTCTTCACCCTAGTACTAGAACATAAGGGAATGAAAAGTACATTTGTAAAATACGTACAGAACATGTAACCTAATTGTATAAATCCAAAATAATAGTGCAATGAATCTGAGAAGACAGTACACAGTTTACATGACTGAGATTTCTTTATTTTCAAAGTGCCAAAATGCCTGAAGAAAACTGTGCTGGCATTAATTGTCTAGTTCTGAAACTCATGCTTATCATCAGCAACCCTTATAAATGGAAGTAAACCTAAACATTTCATATATTCTGTTGTTGTAACTTACAGAAATAAACATAGGCATTCTGCCTATAGATGCTCAGATAAACTGCTCACTAGACTGAAGGGGAACGCTTCTGCAGGTAATTAGAAATACACCAAAATTTATTATTTAGAAATATTTTTGGATGTAGAACCTAAAACCCTAAAGTCCTAGTCCTGGAAGAAATCAGTTGTGCCTGAAAGGTTTGTCAGAGAGCGGAATCAAATTTTGACAGTTAAGCAGCTCTACAATGTGTTGAACAAAATCTATGCAAATTGAAAGAGGACTGTCAAGGCTAGAGTGAGGAAGAGAGAGTGAAATCCAAATTTCCTCTTTATTTTTCTAAGCAGATCCATGAGCGTATTTGCTTTTCTTCCTGCTGCAGACTCAATTGCTGTTTTTGCCTGGTTTATTTTGTACTCTACTCCTTAATGGAATATTTAAAAAATAAACAAACAGAAAAACACAAACAAAAAACTCCACACCAAAACCAAAAAAACAAACTAAACACAACTGTCAGGCATCTTCGAGCAGTGTATTTGTCATTGAGGTGAGAGAGGATACACTTCAGCTTCTTGAACTAAAGCACACTGCACAACCATGAGCATTAAAATTATCTAAGAAATTATTACATTTAGTAATTAGTGCTATGTTTATTGAAGGTCTTAAGACAGATGACAAAGACAGGTGTAGACCCATGTCTTCAGCCATTGTAGCAGCATCTAGAAATACTGTTGAAAAATACTAGGCAGAAACAAACTAGCAGCAACTTATGCTACTTCTGTATTCTCTAGGGAGACGATTTTGAATATTATCTGAACTGAATAGACAGAATATAAAATCCAGCGGAGAGGACAAGGTTTATAAATATCTGGGTTTGTTTCTTTAATTATTGCCTAGTTTTATATAAATATTCAATGTCCTGACAAACAAACATTTTAATAAAATTAGCCTCTTCACTAACCTTCCTTGTGCATAGATATATTTTATCAAAAAACCCCTATGTTCTACCCACTTCTACAACAACCTATCCACACAAATTCTATCAAAAAAGCATCCTATCCTAGAAAAATATACTGTTAGAAAAATTAGAATCTGATTTTAAACAAACTTAAACTTTAAACAAATAAAATTATATTTTAAACAAACAGTTCAATTCTGAAAACCTTAAGCTTAGTCTTCTTTCCACAAATATTTTATCAGGCAAGGAGGAAAGAAATCACCAAAGCATGCTGCCAAGTGAATCCATATTTTTAATTAAAATTTTATCTTCTACAAAACTCAGTGCCTATTAATGAATTGAAACATGTTTATAGGATGGATTTTGATTTTGCATGTTCACTCTTTCTTGGATGATGAGCAAATTAATCTAATGTAAAATTAAAGTCTTCATTATTACCGTAATTCTTTCTCTCTTCCGCATTCTGTTATGCCACAGCTTCCTCCTGCATATGTACACTTCTCTAGAAACCTCAGCTGAAGTGAGAAAATTTGTATCTCATAGTTAACTCAAACAAGTGTACATACAGACAAAAACAAAACATTAACTTTGTCGTGTAAAGAAAGATTGCATGAACACTAGCGGGTGTTAAACTTATCCCAGTGTACGACTTGAGCTCAACGCAGAATCTGTCAACAGAGACATTCTGCACAGCAGTTACCCTCCAGCTATGCTCAGAGGCACAAAAAGCTGCAATGACTACTGTCCTACTAGTGACTAGATCTTGTTAATGGACAACAAAGCTTATGGGTCACTGTCACAGAGCTAGCCAGCTATGAAAAGAAAAATAGCTTTTACCTTTCTCCTATTGAGGGCAAATACTTTTGATTACCTCTCACAGTAGAGTTTAAACTATTATTCTCATTTTTACAATAAATATATTTGATTTAGATACATCCGACAATTTTTTTTTAATATGCATCTGGTATAACTAGTCATTACTTCCGACAAAAGCTAAGTGAAATTTCTTCCACTTATAACACAGAAGTCTATAGTTATTTATACCAGAAGGTGTTTAGTCACAATGGAATTACTGCTTGTCACTAGGGCTGCATAGTATATATTTTAGCTTCATGTGTCTTCCTGAACAGTATCAGCAACAACCTGACTTGGGGGGGGATCTTGGGCAGCAATTTGGTCTTTATTCCTTTGCATAGAGCTTTCAACAACTTCCCATCTAGATGGTAGGTGGAAATACAAACATCAAGATACACAGATATGGACAGATCTTGCTATGAATAATAAACTCTTTTTCCCATTTTTGGATTTAAGGTCAAATTTTCCAAAAGTCAAAACCAGAACAATTTCTAAGGGAAAGACTCTCTTCCTTTAACCTATTATTGAATGAATAAACCATTTTCAAAAGCCAGATTCACCATTTGTACCATTCTATCATCTTAATGCTGAGTCAGAAATGTACTAAATCAGCACCTAATTACGCAACACTGTTGGAGACCCTGGTGATACTACTGAAAGTATGCATTTCTTACGTTTGAACAGAATAACAGATGACAGTGGGTACAGATTGAGCTAGCAGACAGAAGCACTATCTGAACCACAGTAGCTATGGAGGTTGAAATCTGGAGTCATGACAGAAACTCTAGAGTTTTTAACAACTGGCACATGTCAGAGTAACATACTGGCAATAGATTCTATGTGGGATGAGTAGCAAAAAGGCAATGGTGAACAGGAACAGACAACTGGGGAAAAGTGAAAGCAAATTACACAGTTCTGTATACCAATTCAATGCTTAATAAAGGGCATAGTCTACTTCAGTGTCCTCTCATTCATTTATAATACATGCATATGAGTTTTGGTTTTTTGGGGGTGTTTTTTTTTGTCTGGTTGAGGGGGAGGTTGGTTGGTTGGGTTTTGTTTTGTTTTTCTTCTTGGAAACACAAAATACGGCTTATCTATGGCTACTGAAAGAAATAATCCTATCCCAAGCAACCTGGCACATAACCTAGGGGGAGTTGTAGCAACATCCTTCCAAATCTGAGATACACAGCTCTGGCACCTGCTGAGACCTGGGACTCTTCCTACTGCTATGCAGCCTGACACACAAGAGCTGGAAATAAGCTGTAAAAGCGAGAGCAGCTCCTTCAGCATACAAAGCTCAAACATGTTTGATTAACCTAATAAATAAAATTAAAATCATCAAGAAAAGAAGCATCTTTCACTTCAATAAAATACTACTAGATAACCACAGTGAATAATACAGATTAATAAATTTATAACTGTTTGTTTTTCAGCCAAGAAGATCAATGTAATTTACTGAAATTTAGGAGTTATTTCTTGCATTGTACTCAAGGGTGCCATAACAGCATATCAAAAGAAAAGTTCCTATGCAAAAAGCTCATGATAGAAATCAAAAGTATTTAGGCAAAAAGATAGGTAGTATATCACAAAACTGCTTTCCTTAGAGTTCTGGGTTTTTTTTTTTTAACTTGCCTCTTCACTTTTTGTCAGAGTTTGAGCGACTTGCTCATTTCACAAGGATGCAATCTTTGTGTTCAATTTTGTGGCTGGTACCCACAGATTATTCAATTTATCTCCCTTTAAGCAGAAGCAAGACTATTTCAATATTGCCAAAGAAAGAATACTAAACTACAGAGAACATTTAAGCCTTTTTTTTTGGTTTTTTTTAATGAACTAATGAATGCATATAGTCTTGAATTTAATTGGTAAGTGCACCACAGAGCAAGTAGGAAGGACATATTTTCAGTTTCCATTTCTTAAAACTTGGAGGCATCCCCAAGAGCAAGCAAAGGCTGTTTTAAATTCCAGGTACTATACCCAGGTCATTAATAGTATTCTGAAGATCAATACTTGTGAAATCATATAACATTTAATTCCTTACTCAAGTCCTCTGTACCAGTGTCATCGCAATAATTCAGATGAACAACCAAGAGGAGAACATCATCTTATCTCTGGCTCCACAGCATCAGGTAACTAAACTCTG
This sequence comes from Leptosomus discolor, assembly GCF_034619465.1. Taxonomy (NCBI): domain Eukaryota; kingdom Metazoa; phylum Chordata; class Aves; order Leptosomiformes; family Leptosomidae; genus Leptosomus; species Leptosomus discolor. Next base: position 36,601,360 of record NC_141395.1, on the reverse strand, counting down.
TACATAATAAATTCACTATAGCTGTTTCTAAAAGTTCACTAAATGTCTAGTGATTGTCTTTTTTTCTCATAACACTGGTTAACAAGTAACCGGTAGCTGATCCAAATCCCATATAAGTCAATGGAACTCTTTCTATTTACATCAATAAAATTCAAATGAAAGTTTATGTCAGATTCTTACTGTTACTTCTGCAGATAAGTGCAGAGCTTAGCCAAGAAAATATCATTTCTTTCCTTCTGAATTCAGGTTAGTGGGAAAACTACAACATTGCTGGCAGATTGCTTATCTTCTAATTCACTCTAACTTTTTGTAGTCTGAAAGAAAATCCTTAACACAAGCAATAGATGTGCTTACTGGAACCCCAGAAGAAATCAAAACAAGGTAGTGAGCCATCTCTGAATTTAGTTTAGCTACATAATGTTGAGAAACCTAAAGCCTTTTAGAATAATATCAACAAGACAAATCTAGAGGATAACATAGGTAAAAAAAATATTATAAAGAAACACAATAAACCAGATTTTTCCCAAGAGGACCCCACAAAGTAAATGACAAGTACTGGGTGGAAGCTAATTCTACTGACACAGTTTAGATGGACAGAATCTCCAAATCTCGGATTTTTTTAAAAATTCATACATTACTAACAGTTTTCTATTTAGTCATTTTAAACCACACAAAATTCAAGAGCATTGTACCAAAAGACATAGATGAGATATATGCAAACTCCAGCTTCCTCTGAATCATTTAAATACTGACCTTAAAATATTCTCTGCTAACAGTCATGAAACAACTGCAAGTCACAAGTCTTCAACATATCTGTTTTCATATTTATAAACTGTATCTCAAACCCCAGATTTTTGAAGTATTGTTCTTTGATAATGAAACCTCAGATAACTGTATATCAAACAACTGTCACTCTCAAATCACCCTTGAAATCAGGCACAGGGCCAAAAAACTCAAACAGAAAGAGACTGTGAGAAAAAAGCAAGCAATGAAGGCAACAGGTAGGAGTATGATATTGGTACAAAGAAAAAAAAAACGCCCTCATTGAGGTACAGTTTGCCCTTCATTAATTATATATGTAGGTATCCTATAAACTTACTCTGCTGTGATTGTTTTATTTTTGCCTTTGCTTTATTCTCTCCTAACGGCTCAATCTTGGCTATTGTTCCAAGAAACATACACACGTTTTACCCAAAAAATCAAACTCAATGGATGAAAAGGAGAAATGTGATATGATATTCTAAGAGGACATAAAGTAGTTTTGACAATTTGGGAAACAAAAGGTGTAATCAAGACAAGTGATGCAGTAGTAGAATTTTAGCTGACTTAATAAAAGAATATACTATGTTTTAAGAAATCATTTTATCTTAAGGAGAAAGCAGCAGGTAGTGTCAGCAATACTAATTTAGTGAGAGTATCCTGTGCTTTTTAATAAGCTAGTGCCTCACAACAGCAAAACCATTCAGGTGAGAATAAGTAGTATTGTGGAAAATAAATGAGACTTCATAGTTTTATATTAGAAAAAGAAATAATGCATGGAGAAGAAAAGTGGAATATCAGGCAAAACAGAATACTTAATTAACATATTTTATGGTCAACTTATATTATGATCAAATCCGTAATATTTTCTATGAATTTTTGAGATTGCTTTATAGCTTTCTAGTAAGAAGCCCACAGCAATCAGTACAACTCTATCAGAAATTCATAGAAGATTGTCACAGACAGTGGGTCTTACTGACCTTGAGTCAGCTACAAGTTATGTTTAAGCTCCTTTTAAGCCAGTTTAAAGACTCTTTAATCACTGTAGGCTCCTTGAATGTGCTCTCCCGAGTAGAAAGAATGTCATCATAACCCAAATGTCCTCAAATCATTAACAGAGCCTAAACCAACACATTTAAATGAAGTGACTAACTGAGCTGGTAAACATTGCATCTGATGAATACAAACACAAATGCAGAGATAGTCAAAGAACACACATCTTGGCTGTGAGTTTTCAGCCAATCAAATACTTATCACATGTTCTAAATTCATGATGTTGTCTCACCCTTCTTTCACTGTGTTGCTATAAAAGCTGTTGCATAAACGTACCTGCTGTAAGCCAAAAAACAATCAACTATTTGATGAGTAACAACTAAAAACTACAAGACCAATAGATAGCTGTATTTATCCAATCCATCCTATCCTGCACAGACACGAATAAAAATGCCCCAAAAGTAACCTTGTCTCCAGCCACTTGGTTCCCTTTGGAACATGGAACAACAACCAACAGTGACTCAGTTTTGATTAATCCTTCAAAACAATTAATCACTGAACAGTTTGGGAAGAGTATAACTGGTAGGAAATATAAATTGCTTATTGAGGTTTTGGAGGATCTTTGTACTGTTTTTTTCAAAGTTGTCTGCTATTACCTGATCTAGCACTTAAAAGATCAAATAATAATACTATAAAATACAAATGTATCTTGTATCATCTATCTTGAAATTTTTTTAGATTAACACAGTGATATAATATGTTACTATTATTGATCCTCCAGGAAGGGAAAAAAAGCCACAGACAAACAATTTTTTAGCCAATGTATCTGAGAAACATTACTGTGATTTGTATGTTTCTTTTTATTGGAAAAGTACTTGCTTGGATATACAACACAGAGACATAATGTATATTTAGTTATTCCTCAAATAAATGAATAGTAAGCACTTTACCAGGCCTTTTAAGTCTTGGCTGGCTCTCCTTCAAAATATATTGCTGCACATTACCAAGGATTTGCTGAGTTTTCCAAACAATAGGGAAAAATTCTAATTTGTCAACAAAGCTCCCTCTTAAGTACTCATACTGGTTTCTTACTCAAATGACAAGTACCAATAATTTCTCATGGATTTTCACCTGTTCTCAATGTTTATCACTCCTCATTTTTTTATGGGCTCAAACCACTTATAACCAAAGCAGAAGCAACTGAAGGAGTCACGTGGTAGAATGTGGTGCACATTAGGGATCGGTCTAAAAGAGAAACTTCAGCAGTCACAAGAAATACTAACTACTAAGAGACATATGTGACAAAAGAAACAAACAGAAACTTGACAAAGGCATGCAAGGCAGGGGAAAAGAAAGGTGGAAAGGAGAAGTGATATTTCAGAAAACTTTAGCTGAAGGGAGCTAGCAGTGCTGTTTTGGAATGTTGTATATAAAGATTTTTGTATCTTTGGTTTGTTTAATGTAGAACATTTGATTATTTTTTTATATAATATTCAATATTTTACTCCATAAACAACTTCAATCTGTAATTTCTCCCAAAATGTTGCGAATTATATGCCTGATGGTAGTTGCCAGCAAGCTAAGTGGCTACATCACTTTGTTATTTTGTTTGTGTTCAGCACTTTAAAGGCACAAATATTTCTAAATAATATTTTGCCATTTTAGGAATGGCATGGTTGCTACATGACAATACAAGTAGCAGCTCTATTAAGATAATTCTCTTTGATGTAAACCTTTCATGTTAACAAGAGTCTCAGCATGTTTCAATACAAATCTATTCACATTAAAGCTACTGAAAATATACAAAATAAACGTGGCAGAAACACGTCTCTACTGACTGAGAAAACATCTGTTATTTAATTAGTTTTATTATATGTATAATTATGTGTATTAATACATAATAATACAGACGATCACTGTGTAGGAATGAAAAGCAGACATGTCATCTATTTAAATGTCATTATAAAACTCTAATTTACTACTTTTGTAAGTCCAAAATTCAAGACAGTTTTCACACTTCAACAGTGATTCTAAGGAAACTTATTTTAAAATGTTTGGGCAGTACAGACTTATCACTTGTGATATTTTCTTAGACAACTTTGAATTAATTTTCTACATTTTCTCACAATCTACCAACACAAAGCAAATCCAAATCTACAAATTCCATATACCCCCACTGCAAGTGCCTATAACTTTTCTAACTTTGTTAGAATTATACTCTTAAGTTAATTAACGCAGACTACTAGAAAAGTAAAGGAAGATGAACTTGAGAAGATTGTGGAGTAATAATGATAGGGAGAAATAGCCACATAAAGAGATTGTTCTCTTTGATTAACCACATCAAGTTTGTATTCCCTTCTCTGGGATTGCTCAGAACACAGCTATAGATGTAGTGTGGCACCTGGGTCCCTTTTGTTGTCTGTCAGGCCATAACACTGTTCTGAATCAGAAAAAAAGTAATGCAAAAGCAGTAAACAACATATTTGGAGGGGGGAGATAATATCCACAATGGTAAGCCACCGTTCCTATATCCCTACCAAGTTGGAATCTGCTGTGCTGTTATATGAACTATTTTAATATTCCTTTAGAAATACACAAAATTTGGACTTTAATAAGCAGAACTTCTGGTGCTTCATTATATGTTTTCTAGTCTGTTCTAATATTCTGCAACACCAAGAAAATCATTAAATTAGAAAATCTCTGTTCACATTTTTGCTCTGAATTATTCTATTCAGTTATTTCTAATCTGATGCTTTCAAGATTAAATGAGCCATATTAAATGTCTATACGTGCCTAGTATAGACTAGAAGTTTTCAGATGCTCAGATAAACAAACTTAACTCAATGTACTCAGAACTGGCAGAAGTGCGGTATCTTCACTCTGAAGCACATAATATTTTTTTCTCTTCAGAGCAGAAATAAACTTTTCCAAGAACTACAACATGTTTACAGAAGTTAGAGTACCTTTTGCTGATGAAGATTAGGAGATTACTTTGCTGTTCCCCTGCTCCGGCCCGAGTTCCCTCTATTCTCAAACATATCAAAGTCCAAGTAAGGTATCTACTAAAAAGACTGCAACTATCAACCCCCTATAACAATTATATAGTCAGTGGAAAACATGACTAATTTGGAAATTCATCAGTTATGCTATTATTTAATTCAAATATATATTTGGTAAATTAATTATGAAAAAGCCCACACTCCTTTATTTGCTTCTTGTGTTAAACTTAATTTTTAAGGTTTATTTTCCAGCAAGGCACAGAAAGCACCTAGTGCAAAAAGGAGTCATTCTGGACTTGTTGGCACTGTGAAAACCCATTAGTAACAATACATTATTTGGAAAGGTTTAAAAGGGTTTCAAAAATACTATAACTCTTCACAAACTCTGAAGTGCGTTTTTGGCCATGTTCTTAATACACGTACGTGTCTAATACGCAGGCTCAAAAAACATGCATGTGGAACCCCCTAAAATATATATACCATGTTAAAAAAGAAATGAAGACCACACAGATTGGTTCCACGTATGAGAAACAGCTCCATCAGATTATGTTTTCCTTTACATTTGGTTTAATCACATAGCTCATTCTGATACGTGTGGCTACTACTGAAGCATAAGTTACTTGCTTTATCTGCATTCCAAAACACCTCTAAAGCTCCAAGTTGCCCATCATGGCATAAATGTACAAGCAGATTTAGCCTGAAAAAAGGGGTATAACATAAATATAAGCACCTTCTTGAAACAGTACTTTAAACAGCTTTAAAGAGAAATCAGCACTAACATACCGCAAGCAGAATAAAAATCAGGACACCCTATCATCGGTGACATTCAGACTAAAGCTAGAGAACACAGGACAGTGCTTATACATACATCTGGGAATGCCTATTCACTTGTTATTTGACAAGGGGATTTCTCCGTTTTCCCAGAATTTATTGTTTTACTTTGCAACAACTTTTTTTTTTTATTTCACCTTTTTTTTTTTTTTTTAATTATTTTTATAAATCCTTTCTATACAATAGTGTGTGTGTGTGAGAGAGAGTTCCAGGGACAAACACAATTTTTGAAACTTCATACTAAACAACAATGGCAGCTTGGATATAATCTGTTTCCAGGCTGTGTATATCTGACTTTTCAAAATGAAATCAGGAAACATAGACAAAATATACAAGGCAATTACTTTTAGGCAAGTTATCAAGTAGATGTAGAAGTAAAAACAGATTAGATAACCTACTGCATCTTAATTACTAGCAATGTTCTCTCTTGCTTACGAGAATCTAAATATTCAGTAATTCTGAGCAATTAACAATCATGAAATGAAAGTCTGATGATGAATTTTGGAATTAGGTATGTCAGAGTTCAGCAAAAGGTGCATGAATTAACTTAACATTTTCTATCAAGAACACTTCATGAGCACCATGGTGACAAATGATTTAATATAAATGTATGCAGATCAGGATGCTGAAATCTGAAGAAGCTACTAAAGCAAATGTTTGTTCTAGACACGGGATGATGACAGCTTTTATGTCTATGCACTCTCTGCAGGAGTGCATTCAATTCAAAGTACAGGAACTCAACTCTCCATTCATAATGTGCTCAGAGGTGCTAATACAGCATCATGAGAAAACAGCTGTATAGATCTGTGCCAAAAAATAGCAGAAAAATACTGCAATTTTGCCAAGAAACATTTGTTTATATATTCTATTTAAGTCTAACAAGCCTCTGGATCTTGCTTGCATAAATTCCCTGTTACTCAGGTCTTTTCAAGTTGTGAAGTATGATCAGTCTCTCTCAAAAGTATCACTAAATGCAAATTTAGTACATGAGGAATCTTCTGCAGTTTTTGAACAAGGTATAATCTAACCTTTCAGAAGTATACACTATGAAATCTTCAATGACATAATGGATAGCAAATTCATCAGGATCAGACTTGTGCAACTTTTATTGCATAAAATAACAAAACCAGGAAAGAAACTAGAACAGAAATGCATGATTCGGTGAAGAGTCCTCACTTTGCTCAGCCTGCCTTATATAAAGAAATTTAATATTCTTTGAAGTAATTTTATCTTTTTCAACAAATTAATGCAACTTCACAAAAAAAATTTTCACTTCATTATTGCTATACAATGTAAATTCATGAGAACTTAGGTACGTGACTATTCAATTTTACCACTATAAGCATCTCACCTGCATGAGAATTAGTTTTACCCATGTTGATACTAGGAACATACCACAATGTTAAAAACTTAAGCTCCACCTTTAAACTCCTAAATTTTTCCTGGAAATATATTGGAACAACTACTTATATAATTTAGTGCTACTAGTAAGAAAACTAATGAGAGGTCCCTGAGACATTAGGGAATCTTTTCAAACAGCGAATACGGTGAGTAACCAATTTCTTTTCTTAATTGTGAGAGGCACATCTACTTCTACAGAATGTTATACTTAACTTGAAGGTTAATTAGAAAGTGGTTACCAAGGGCAAAAGGTTCTGGAGGCACAATTTTTCTTTTAACTTTAAGTGATATGATATGATGTGTGATACAGTTTAATCAAGAGACTTTGAAAACTAGAAAAAATATTATTTACAAGTTTTATGAACAGAAAATCCTCTAATTGAGACCATTTTTACAGATGCAGCAAAATGTCATATTGACCAACACGAGCAATGTTGCAGCTTACTGGGACCAGTCCTCTTCTTCCTCCATGTTCTCCCTCCAAATTAGTTATTTTTGCAGAAAATCAAAAGGGTTCTCTACTATTCATAGTAAGGTACGCCTAACAGAGCAATTCACAAAGTGCAAATCCCTCCAGGTCTTCTTCACAAAGTATTATTTGTCAGTGCAATAATCCATGAGGTTGAACTACTCAGTTTCCCAAGTCTAAAAGTCAAAGTTCTCACATTTAAAGACTTTCTAGTATTTAAACCTTCATGAAACATTTCTTCTTTTCCTCCCCCCTTCCGGGGAAAAACAGCAAGACAACTGTTTGCCTTAGAAAGTTTTTCACTTAAAAGTTCTAAATCGAATCATATGCCTTTTGATCATCTTAATTTTCTAAAATTCTTAATAAAGGTTTAGGTAATCTATCAACTGCACGTGATTACAGTTCTTCCACAACTGCAAGATTTTCCTTATCGAGCCAATCACTTGGTAGCTTCTTCCAGGTAACACACAAAAGCTTCTCCTCTATGAAATAGCAAGTTTATGTCTTCTTTTTCCATGTTCCTGAGTGAAAATATCTAAGTGCTATGCTTTTCTTCTTTATACATTTCACTACCTTTAGTCTTTACACTTTAATCTCTTTGAGTTTGTATAGCTTCTCTGCCCTAGTAACCTTTTATTTTCTCAGAATTATATATATATATATATATATATACACACACACATATATAGTAACTTGGTAAAATAATTTTTTGGTACACTACACCTACTCAAGTATTTTCTGGGTCAGGTCTTTTTATAATCGGAAACTAAAATATATGTGCAAGTGTGTGTTGACTTTGCCACACTATAAATATCACACAGGGAAATAAGGTCCTGCATTTTCCTTCAAAATTAGACTTCTGTAAAAAACTATAAATTCAAAAAATACATTAACACAGCTTCTCCAGGACAGTATGCGGGTCATACAATTCAATTTATGCTTCATCAAGGTACTTTTGAGATTAATTCATTGAATTAATCATTGATTAGTTTAAAGCATAAAACATAAGTTAGTCCTTAAATGATTCACTGTGTTAGGCCTTAAATGATTTACTGGACTATTCTTCTGGAATTCTGCTTGGAAAAAAAAAAAAAAAAAAATCATACCAGAATTCTACCCAAGGTAATTTAGAAAGTTTTGGTTATTTTAATTATGTAAATTGCAATTAAGTACTAGCTAAAATGCGAGTACCACAATGAGCCCAGCCCATGCATCAGTGCATTCTAAAATTCACCAATCAAAACTGGAACTTTAAATTAGGACACCCACCTCAATCCTACCCCACCCATTTCACTAGCATCTGCTAAGGAAAATCAGTACTAACAGAGCTGTGATCTGGTACATCCTAGAAAGCAAATAGGATGAAGGAAGCTTTTTGAGTTGGTCAACAAATTCTATCATATTTATTAGCAGAAACTCATGACCCTACAAATATCTAGCCTGATACGTTGATGATGAAGTGACGAAAATCTGCTGCAGGTTGCACCACTGGGCTGCCTGGAATTACAAATAGCTTGACATACGCACAAGCAGCCAAACAAACTTCAAAAACCATTAAAAGAAATCTCTGAAGTTACTAGCTTTTGTACATGTTTTCTATTCTTTGGTGAGTGTGATGGATTGATCTGCTAGGTTGCACAGAGCCCCAGGTGGCCAGCTGGCAAAAGGGTTAAATAGGTAATGGATGTTATTCATATAGAAATCTTCTAAGTCCCAGAGAAAAATGAAAAACAAAGAAAACTGAGTTTGCTGTGCAGGGATGTTTACGTCTTTTCTCTTGCTACTTCTCCATATCTGCAACAATATGCTTTTTACCTTAGGGCAATGCATTATCGGAGAGAGTGCATCATGTCGGTTAAAAGCTATGAGACTACTTTAGGTGAGGCTGATTGGCTTGAACCTTTTAGACCCACGAATTATGAAGCCTACACCACTAGAGATTTACTTCAATTTGAAAGTTCAAGCTTAGGTAGAGGCCTGTTTCAGTCCTGAAGGCAGCTACACTAATCTGGGAAATTCCTGAAGTTAGGTAGTTTCTGAAACTGGCAGAATAGCTGTATGCCTTCCCCATCCCACCTCTTTTAGTTTTTCAGATGAACAGTCATATGGTTCTCAATACCTATGCAGTGGACAACACAAATTTCTCTTAGGAAAGTTAGCTTAAAAATATATTGCTAAAAATTCTGTACAAATTAAATATGACTGCTGTATAGGAACACTTCCTCTGGCCTGAAAAACCACATCTCTGAACTCCACTGATGCTCCAACAATGGTGTTCTCAAACTGGCTGTACCAAACACAAAGTAAGAATCAGTGGTCAATGTTCAGCACCAAAGCACTGTGCAAGAATACACAAAAATTTTACACTCTTGGAAAAAGTATTTCATAAGTATGTTACAAGGAGACACAAGTTTTTAAGTAGATCAAGAATAGACAAGTTCGCACAAATTCAGAGGGACCTGATACAGAGCTGGGCTGCATAGAGGTACATGAAAATCGAAGTTGATTAAGCTACATATATATGCACATCACTAGACCAATTTAATAGTCAGCAAATATGAGGAAGATTCATTTATGATTGGGAAATTTCTGCAAAGACATCTTTTCACTGCTCAACTGTAATGAAAACAACAGGTGAAGCATTAGAGAGCCTAAGGAATACCTCAGACACTACTGAAAATACTGCAAACCCTATTATAAAAGTCAGTAGCGCTCATGTAACTCCTAGTATCTTCTGTTCTGACTCTTTTTCAAAAAGTAGTTGGAGAAAAGCAAAAATAAAAGACCTGATTGTTTACCAAAATAAGAAAAAAAATGTAACTGTGGAACAGAGACACTTGAAAGTTCTTCCAGAATGCTTCTAAAGCATAACAATAAATAAATCTATTTGTATAATGTTCCTCTTTCCTTTACCAATTTCTTCTCACCATCAGCTTCTTGCTAAGTATCAGTTAGTCTCATATAGTAAAACACTGAAGAGTTTAGGATTTTCATCTGTGGGTTTCTTTTTTGTTTTGTCTCTGTGAAACAGTGAAGTCACAAAAACAAGTCTTCACACTCCTCAAAAACGACCAAGGACTCATTCAACTGATAGAGAAGGCCTTTTGCCTTGTTACTACTATTTTCATGTCTATTGATTTAATTCGAAAACCCTTTAAACACTGTATTACTGTATCACCTCTTAGTGCACAGACACAGCAACATTTCTCAGAGATTGAAGTGTGAAATTGAGGAATGTGTCCAAGAGTATTAAAAGACTAGTTGAAGTTACCAGTGCTATCAAGATTCCTTTATAATTATTAAACTATTTTTAAACAGAATTTTAGATTATTCTTTTCCAACTAATCCTCAGCCGGATTTAAACTTTTTTCTTTTACAATTACTTAAAAAGCAATTGAGAAAATTAGGGAGTCATAAATGTTATTGTGAAATTTTGGTCATATGTTCACAGGTTTAAAGTCTTAAGACTAAGGTAGTCTTTGGCTATGCTTTTGTTCCTTACTTTTCTCTTTAGGAGAATGTTCTTACACTTTATATAACCACTAGTTAGTGTGCACACTACCCACAAAATGAGTTGTAATCAAACACTTGAACAGGTTTGCCCAGAGAGGTTGCGAAGTCTTCTGTCTGTGGAGATGTTTGAAACCCAACTAGACTGTGCACCTTGCCCTAGCTGACCCTGCTTGAGCCAAAGGGCTGAACTAGATCCCAAGAGGTTCTTTCCAACCTCCATGATTCTGCAATTAGTAATTACCTTACCAAGGCAGTAGAAAAAATTGTATTCTGATGGGCATATTTTGATGTCAGGTATGCTACCAAGTACAAAGCTTCATTAAAAAACATGAAGTGAACAGTTTATTGTAAACTTCAGTTACTTTGTCTCCATTCTAAGAAAGCATTTTCTTGCCTAAAACCTTGTAAAATCAACAGTAGGAATGATCCTAAATCCTATCTGACAGTTTAAGTGTCAGTAGTTAAAAACCAGCAGTGAATCAAAGCTTAGATTTCTCATACATGTGTTTTTAGAAGCTAAATGATATATATTCATATATCTAATAATCAACCTTTAGATCATGCAACTGTCAAAAAGAATATTAATATTGCTTTGAAATATTGCTTTTCCTTTTATTCAGTAAACCAAAAGCTAATGGGTATAATTATTTGTAGCCTTTCTTAAAGATAAGTAGTTTCAATACTATTTAAGGATCAAATACATCATTCTTCAATCTAGCATGGATCTTGAGAATCCTTGTACTGTTTTGGCTCAGATTTCTATTTGGTAGACAAACAGCTTGTATTTGATATTCACAAACTTCACTATTAAAGAAATATTGGATTCAAAAGTTGGCTTGGAAATACAAGATTTTTATTTTTTTCCCCCACAAAAAAAGAATGTTATCCTCTTGCATACATTTCACAGCCAAAATAATATCCAGAATCAATGCACAAAGTTGCAATACAGGGTTGCAAGCAAGCTGTCACACATAGCGTTGTTCTGTTCACTAGCAATATACAGACATTTGTACGTACATCACAGAACATACAGAATACTTTAAACCCCCAGCCAGAACAACTTTTAAGTCAGCACCACTCTTCTAAAATGTTCATTAGCGGTATATTTGCAGACATTCATATAGTGTTTCCATTGAAGAAACAGGAATTACTACTTTTGTGACTTTCTTAGTCACAAAAACTGGTTTCCTAATACTCTTCTAGAGGTTAGATCTTCCTAAATTTCTTTGCTATAGTCATCAAAAAAGCCAACCCCTCCCACCCCTAACAAACCACCCACACACACTCAGAGCACAGAAACACAGAATCTATTCAGTAGATTAAAATCCACAATACAGAAAAAGAGCCTATACATATATCTATAGCACATCCTTCTCATCCACATCCTATCTCCTCCAAAAATCCTGGGATAACAGCTGGCGGAAGGAATAATACCCAAAATATTTCTTTTAATGTGTTTTTCATGCATTTTTGCTTGTGTGTATATATATATATACACACACAGACATAACTTTCCATTTCATTTCCATTATCACCATAAAATATGCTCCATACATGATATTCCAATGAAGTATCAAAGTGTGAAAAATAGCAGAAATAAATCACAATAAATGAAATGGATGTATCTCTACTTCTCTGAATCCTAATACTAGCTACTGATCTGCAAATCAGTAGTAGAGGAGCAATCTTTAATCCTTGTTGATCACTGTCTAAAAATTGCCATGGTAATCCTGAACCATACAAAAGCATCCGAGTTAGGACGTTTATGGGGTAGAAGGCTGTCTGTTATGTACAATGTGTATTACTTGAAATCTCTGATTACCTAATTCCTGCCCCAAAACAAGACTTGCTAAAGTAATTGGAAAATATGCTGCAGCCAGGCAACCTGTTTCAGAACTACAGTGCATATCATCTCATTCTCCCTTATACAGTAAAAATAGATGAGAAGTAACATAATCTAATCTTGCCAACGAGACTGATTGGTTCAAAAATATTAACAATAAAAACACAGCATAGTAGTTGCAGCTTTCCATGGATGAAGATTTTCTCTAGTGACAAGGGCACCACCTATAGACTTGCAAAATCATACCCTTCATTGTGTTTGCCCTTAAAACACAGCAGCTTAGTTACTAATCTTTAAAACTGTAAAATGTTTCACCTGTCACAAAATAATGCTTAACAATAGTGCAGTAATTGTACAGAATTTATATCAGCTAAGGGTCTGTCCCTATTTCCTTGAAACCGGTTACATTTTTAAAATACGAGCTCTGGCAAAAAAAAAAAAAAACGTTGATAAAGACTACAACATTCGGCTTGAAAAGGGCTTTCAGTAACACTGCCTTTAAATAGTCCTTAAAAGACAAAAAGGTATATAACAATTAATATACTAACACAAAGTTATCTGTATAAGTGAGTCTGGAAAAAAATAAAAACACTGAATATTATTAAGTTAGCTGTAACATCACTGTACCCTTTCTGTTTTGTTAGCTATGCATGCCCTTACGCTGCAGTAAGGAGTAGATAGTAAATCCATTATTTGCTTGGCAAGGGCTCAGTCATTCCACTAGTTTCACTGAAGTCAGTGAGGCTGCACTGGTCTCACAAGAGATTCACAGTTTGATCCTGAAGAACTTATTTCAAAATCTATGCAAACCTTGACCTAATGCTAAATATACTGACAAGTTCATAACACTGTAAAGTAACAGGATGTTAACAAGTTTGCTAATATGGAATGAATCGGTACAATTCAGTTCACCCTCCTTAAAATACCAGTCTTTTCACTTTACGAAAGCAAATACAGAATTTTCTGCTTTTACAAAAGCATCAAGGTACTGGGTGGCTATAAAAGTTAATTTAGATTAAATAAGGATGGTGAATTAAGGAGGGAAAAAAAAAAATCAAGAAAACACAGGGATGACATGGACTTATTCCTAATTACTGCTAATAATTTTCTAGTTTGGAAAGAGTACTCTATCCAAAAGATAATTAAAAAAAAGTTTTTAGAAATAATCACAGGGTATAATTTTTCTGAAGACTGTCACAATTAACACTAAGCATAGGCAAGCTGCAATTTCAATTTGTGCCTCTTTACATGGAGCATGTAACATGCGCTGTGATATACTTTACATTTCTATCTAAGCCACAGAACATAGCACGAAGCTTTCCCTATCTCGAGCTTCATGTCATGAAAGGATATGAGGCAAAACTCTCTCATCTTCTCTTTGTCCTCTCAAATCACTGTGATACTAACACTACAGAAAGCCTGATGTCTTTCCTAGCTAGTAAGAAGAAATACACGTAAAATCCTCTAGTGTTTTTCTTTGTTTGAAAGAGCAAATCTATAAGAAAAAAAATGGATTTGCTCAATGTGAAGTGCTTAAAAGTGAATCTGAAGTGATTAAAAAAAAATCAGTATTTACAGGGCCTAAGTTTGACCTTGCAGCAATGCAAATCCACTTTCCCTGGTTTATTCCACTAGGATAAAAATGTCCACTGTTCTACTCTGAATAAATTCCTTTAAATCATCAGTTTCTAGCACTTCATTCACTGTTCTTCAAGGCTGTATGTGACAAAAAGAGGAACCATACTTATCTACAAAGCCCCCCTTAGAAGCCTGATCTAGTGGGTCAATTCGCTGCTAGCTGGCCAACAAAACCTAGGAAAACTGGTGGCCCTCCTAAAGGATCTAGTAGTAAGATTTAAAAGTAAGGAGGATGACCTGCTATTGAGGAACCATGAGGAACATTTAGAAAAGAATAAAAAGAGTTTTCATTTTCACACAACCCCGTGAACAGAATTCAGCACTTCAGCCACAAATAAAACTCCAAGATCAGGATTGCCTTTCACCCATAAGTATTTCAAGATACTTTCGCAAACACACAGGTGTTAAATCTTGGTCATTGCCATTTCTCTTTTTCCCTTCATACAAATTAATTTTATTATTTTACAATAGTGGTGAAAAGTTGTGGACCATGACCCTGCTATGTGGGAACTGCAGAACAGCAAAATAAAAGGAGAGTTGTTCTCATGCATGCAAGTCATTACCCAGGGTCATACAATACTTTAATGAAGACTTCAGACATGATAACCAGACCAACAGAGGAATACCAAGAGCGATCTCAGCCCATGTGATCAGCACACCAGGCAGATGTCCATGTATTCCCAAGTTAAAAGTAATTTTTAAAAGAGATAAAAGAGTAGCTTTGCAGATACTTTGCAAAACTACTCCACCTTCTGAGAAAGGAAGTTAGTATCACTGGCAAGTTTGAAAGGACTAATGACCTTTCAGGTATGCAAAGACTCCTAATAGTATAGTGGCTAGTGGTTTATACAGTAGAAAACAGAAAGGTTTTCAAGTTGAAAAATTGGAAGTTGAGTAGCAGATGATGTAGACAAAAGAGACAAATTAAGAAAATCACCCTTGCGACAGCAATCTTGACAGAGATGAGCAGGAAAGCATGAATTTGTAAAAGGTAAAGCTATGGAGATATGAAATGATGGGATTCTGACAGAATGTCAATTATGTCGATTGATAAATTAGGGTATGCCATAGAGATGTTGTGCAGAAAGAATGTGAAAGACCTACAGATGGCCTGAAGGTGAAATGCTAGACAAGTTCCTGTCAAAGAGCCATGATTCCTGCACGGAATAGTAGTAAGCTTCTTTGCAGTTTGAATCAAGCCGTTGCATCACCTATGTGCACTGTGAAAAACCACGGAATTCAAACAGTTCTTGTATAATACTGTATTGGATTCCCAACCGATTTAAAATAATTATTAAACAACAATTTAACTTTTCATTCTCTTCTATGAACTTTAGGACATAACTATGCTACTTAATTTAAGTACTAAAGAATTCACAATGAGAGGCTACTGGAAAATGCATCGAGGTTACTGTTCTGAGTAAGAAAACACCACTTTTCTGATTTGTTCAGATAAGCTTATAATAAGTTTATGTAATCAACACTATATTCATGAAAATAACAGCCTGACAGAGAGAATGACTGCCTAATGAAAGCTTAACATAGAGGACTAAAGAAGTAATGTTAAAAGCTAATAGTTTTAGCGCCTCCTACAACCAGAAAAGCCAGGGTGGAAGAAAGCATTTTAATTATTTTATTCTTTTACACAGCAGACATTTCTGACTACTAAAATTACCATGAGAGGGGCAAAAACCTCACACTCTTCTATTTAATTCCACACCACCCCACTTATATTGGGAATTGGTTCCTTAACTGTTGGGGAAAAAAAGCATCACTTTTCTAGCCTATGCAGGAGAAACGCTTTTTTTTCTTAAACCAGGCTCACATTGAGGATAGTTACTAGATTTTCTTTTGATGGATTTCTCCCATTTATTTAATCCACTAAGGGTTAGTAGGAAGTACATTTGCCAACAATCGAGTTGCCATGATCACAACCATGACTTTTTGCCTTTGCCTGCCCAGGTAAACAAAAAATATTGAATCTGGACCATTGCACAGCAGGCTCCTGAAAAACACTGCAAGATACGTATGTATGCATTTATATTCATAAGGATCTGAAAAATGATGATGGAATTTCTTTGTAATACGATGTCATGGACATGATCTTACTTTTGGCACAGTTGGAAACAAATTGCTAGCAATGTCAGAAGTCAGAAAGAGCACTCGATTCAATGTAGTTTCCAAATCAATGAAAAGCATTTCAAGCTTTCTAACTGTCAATGTTTTTCTTTATCACTTGTCACCTTATTAAGCAGCTCTGTATTTTAGGGACACCATGACTCTGGATTTTCTTCTGGCTTTTGTGAAATTATTCTTCATTGGTGTGAAAACTTCCCCTATTCTCTCTCAGTCCTAAATAGTAATTTTCAGAATCTAGTAGATAGCTTCAGGTAAAAGCAGAAATTGGTATTTGAATCTTACACTTACAAAGTAGACATATTTCTGAAGACAGAGGAAGCATCATCCTGTTCTATTCTTTCCCCAACTTGAAGCCCTTCCTAGGAAACACTGTATCTAAAAATTATCTGAAAACTTCTACTGCTGGTTCAAACTATTGGTTTTGCTGTGTTTCTATCATTTTATACAAATGCTTCAGAGTAAGTGCTCTAGTTCGTCCTGTATAGACAGAGTTACCGCTCAGGAGTCTGCATCTGACTACAGTTTGGTGACTATTCCAAATCAAAGCTTTTTCAATACAGAAGACTCTTTATTCATGCTTGCAAGAAGTGGAAGGTAGGTAATGCACAATGATTTCATTGGACTAAACTCAGCTAGGCTGCTATCAGGGAATTTATTTGCTTGACCCCCTATGTGCCCACAGGCCCCCAAGTCTTACGGAAAGCCCAGCCACTTCCCCCTGACTTCATGTCATTCAAGCCCTTTCATGGGTTATGAGCTGTGCTAACACCTGAGACTGTCTTAACACACAGCCTGACAATTCCAGCTCTGCTTATCCAGCCCCAATTCTCACCTTCTTAGTTATTCTTTTTTCTCAGAATTTCAAAGGTTCAAACCTTTTAATTTAAATTCTTCATGACAACAGCCTCCAATCTTCAGAGGGGAAGTAAAACTATAGTAGTAAAATGGGCACGTTCCTGTTGATAAACATACTACAATTACTTCAAAGTTTTATACTTCCCTAGATCAGACTGGTTTTTATGTCTTTTGAGTACTCTTATCATTCAAAGTGTCCTTTCACTAGGATTTCTTGTAAAGTAGAATATTGTTCAAGTTGTTAGATGAAACTGACCTATTTTAGAAATTAATTATCTTCATAAGTCTATCCAGACTGGCAACTCCAGGAGATCTCAAGCTTAAGAAAAAGAAATTCTGAAATTTATTGATAGAAACCTTTGAAGTAAAAGAAAAATTCACAGTCTCTTTTAAAGCTTTTGTTCTGTACTAGAACACCCTCAAAAGTCTGCTAACACTCTAATTTTGAAGAAAGTCGATAAAAATCTATAAAAATATCCATTTTGAATCAAGTAGTTTTTCTGTTGAAGAATCCTTCCTCGCTAAACTTTGTGGTAATTCATATGGCCCCATGGACTACCTTCAACATGAGGGGCTTCAACAGAAGCTGAAGAAATTTGCTAAGTTGTTCTAACCACAGTAAAACCTGTCGAATGGGCATTTTGACAAAGTTACTAAGCTTTTCTTACAGAAGTAGTAACATTTTGGACAGACATAATATCATCATGAGAAAGAGATAACAACAAATAAACGTTATAATATAATTTGAAACACTATTAATATCACCAAAAAAAAAAAATCAATTTTACACTAGGCTGGCTGGGACATTAAACAAAGAATTCCTATGTACCACAACTCAGAGTGCCATAAAATTGAAGTAAAATTAAATAATGTATCAGTGCTTCAAGTAACAATAAAGCAGGTTTAGAATGATACTTGTCAGAAAGAGTAATCAGCAATAGAATATGAAATGCATAAAGATGAATTAATTTACAATTTAAAACAGGTATTTCCGTCTTTGATGGCTTGAACAAGTAACTACATAGAAATTTTTGTACAAATAAAGAATTATTTTTTCTTTGCTGGGTTTAAAACAGAAAAGCTGAAAAAAATAGCTAAAGTATTTCTTGAAGCTTGAAAACTTAATTATTCTGAAACATGTTCAGGCTTCAGAGAAAAGTAAGAACAAACGCAAGAGAATTTCAGCAGATTCGAAGGAGAGGTTTTCTTGCTGGGTGAGGATTCTTTGTTTGGCATTGGAGTAGTGTTTCGTAGTTTTTCGAAGCTTTTCTTGAATGAAGTCAGTTCAGTAGAGTCAGATTACATCAAACTTCTGGCCACAATGTATAAAGTTGTGCTCAACCTAATCTTGAAATTCAATTAATCTATTTTTAGAGGTCTGTTTCTAATACTGTTAGATATGTAAACATTAAAACTGTGTCAAACAAAGAAAAAATGTATTATTATTATGGCTGTCCTGGGTTACACTGTAAAATGTGCCAAAAGAAAAAAAAATATTCTATTACCATCTTCAGGAGCTGTTGAGACCAGGTGGGGCGGTGCTCCCTGCCTCCCCTCTCTGGACTATCTCCTGTTACGGGGCACAACAATGCCTTATCGCCTGACCCATCGATAACTCGCTCCTGGGCTATCTCCTGTTAACGGCCCATCAAGGAACTGCCTCACGACTCCCCATCCCATTGTGAGATGCTCCGCCCGGGGGGGGGGGGGGGGGGGGGTGCGGAAGGAGCCAAGCAGTCCATGCCAAATAAAAACGGAGATTTTGAACACCCTAGCAGCCTTCTTCCATTGGATTCCCAGAGGAGCTTTTCCCCCCACTGGAGTTCCAGAGGACAAGAGCTACCTACCTACCACTGGACCTTCGGAGGAAGACCAGACTCTTTTCCCTGATAGCTACTTCAACAGAACTACATCCATCGCTTCAGGAGGACTGCAGCCAGCATCTTATCGGACTGCTACTGCCACCCTAACAGGGTGTCAGGTTGTATTTTCTGACTCTGTCAGTGTAAACCAGTGGGTTGTTTGTTTTTCCCTGCCTTGTGTTATATATATACATATATATTAGTAAAGAACTGTTATTCCTATTCCCCATACCTTTGCCTGAAGGCCCGTTAATTTCAAAATTATAATAATTTGGAGGGAAGGGGGTTGCACTTTCCATTTCAAGGGAGGCTCCTGCCTTCCTCCACAGACACCTGTCTTTTCAAACCAAGACAATGGCTTAAAGGGTATTTGCAATCCAAAATATCAGGTAGCAGGACTTTGAGCTCTAAATCACAATACAACACTGGCGGAAATGATTATTAAAATAGGGCTGTACAAAAGCATCTTATCTGTGGTTACAGAAAAAATGCTTATCCAAACAGAATATTTTTCTCCTAATGCATTTGTATGGGTGGACGTATTCTAAGTGCACCATTTCCTCCCAATAAAGGGCCCATTTTCAGGACTCATCCATTAATCATATAGAAAGTCACTGCTGTAACTAAAAAAGCTAGAAGGACAGCTTCTAATTTCACCTAGATACTAAGCAGTATTCTTTCCCATGTGATTATCCAATCTCCACTGGAGATTGCTCACTGGCAATAAGCGGAAACATGAGACTAAATAAACTCAGTTTTATTTATTTTTTTAATCTAACATCCTCAGACAGGCATTCAGCTTCTCCATTACCGCTGTCAATCTAGACATCTGGGGGAGCTGTAGATATTCTCCAATGAAAATGTTTATTAAACATATCAACATAAAAACCTGCAACACATCACATCTGTCTAGCACTGTATTACTAATACAATGCTCTGACATAAGATTGAAGCACGAGTACTACATTAAATCTGTATCCCTGCTGCATATTATCAGCAGGGAGACACTACTAGATGTTTGAATGAAAATAGGTCACTTTCTAATCATATAAAGAAAAAGAATATATGTCTACTTTTAGACAAGAGCATTTTGTTTGTTTTTTAAACTATTATAAACAAGTTTACTTATAAAAGCAATGATGATCCTGAAGGGTACATAATTTCCATTTACCCACCAGCATTGTATCCATTAGACATCAACTAAATTGAGATATTTTAAGCTGCCCTTTGATATATCCATGATAATTGTGGGCTACTGAAGTGGTAGACACTTTATCACACTAAGCTCGGTGTATAAAAATAAGAATAGGGCTAATTTACAGCCTTTATATTTTAGGTATAAAGAAAACTCAAGCTGATAAAATTTGATTGAGCTACTCAAAAAAATACATGCAATTACACAATATCCTTATAAGAGTACAATTCAAAAAAGGCAGCACACTGATAGTAATTTCACATGCAGTCTTATGCTTACTGAATACCGTATCTACATTTTGCATTTTTAACTTAAGTAATCTTTTTTTCATCTCTTGGCACCAACCACTAAGTAAACAGAACCTTGAATAACAAGTTAAGATCATGGTTTACAAATGCACAAAAAACACACTTACAAGTAAACAAACAGATAAGAAAATTTAAAATTCAGTTAAATTGGCCTAACTGTCCATTTCATCCTTTCTGCTTCCAGCTAGAAAAAAATCTGGAACACATATTAAATCATCACACACTAAAGCCTGTGTACATGTTTCACTTGTGTGCACAAACCCACACTCCACTTACAGGAGAGAGCTAAATCCTTTTCCCTCCTGAGCTACACCTAAAAAACTTTTGACTGTCCAAAAAACATGCAGAATATATATGGCATTGTGGGAGGCATCACTCCATGCTACTTTGACTCCTTCTTGCTAGGAATGATTTCACATCAGGCTGCTGGGATGAGGTGCATGTAAGCTCTGACCAGGAAAGACAGTTTTTAGAGGGGGAAAACTTGGTCGCTTAAAAGCTTTGGCTTAAATACTCAGAGCTGTTTAAAGGACAGAATTTCACAGATTTTATGCAAGAGAAAAGAATGGAACACACTAGTTTACTTCTGCTATATTTGTTGAATTTTGTTATGAAGGTCAGGTTTAGGAAAAGATGCTTGGACAATTAAGAAGAGAAAGCAAACTGTTGGAAGGAACAGCATTTGCCTTGTCTCTAAGGCTTGTGGGGAACACAGAATACTATTGTTAACAAAAGGCAGAAAAATAAGTTTGTTTTGGTAACTTCAAAGTGGAGTGTATGGAGTAAAACTAATATAAGTTAATGGCCTGAAGTCCTATCCAGGACAGATATTGTCTTGTAAAAGGTGTGCAGAAAAACTGTCACTTTGGATATTTAAAAATAAAATTGATCAGCTTAGGAATTCAATTATTTCTGAATAATGGATAAAGTTGAAAGATTTCACTTCACCTTGGGAATTTGTGCACCCATTGGAACTTCCATGACTCCAGGGATCTAGGACTAGAAACCCTCAGCTCGATAGCAGACACTGTACAGGGATCCCTGTGCGTGATGTGCACACACATAGCACCAACACAACAGAACTCAGGCAGAGTTGTTAGGTGTATAAGACATTTGAAATACATCTGCTTCTTGAAAATGCCATGCTCAGTAACATCCTAAGCAAAACATATCAGAGGACCAAATACAATTGAACCCTGTCTTTCAGACACTCCAAACATTAGACCACATACCAGGAAAATTAATAAACTCAGACCCTGACTGGTTTTGCTCAAACCAATGTGACGTTTCAATTTTTTAAAAGATTAGTAGTTTATATTTTAGTACCTTTTATAAAGTCATTATGAAACAGTCTGTGCATCTCAGTGAAACAAAATTCAGAGCATGGAAAGAGGATAGCTTTTTCATTTAGCTCAGTGGGGAATGGAAATTTTATGGAATTTTGAAAATTATCACCAACCCTTAAAAGTCTGTGCAAAACCCCAGAGTGTAATATCCTGTTACTTTGCAAAGCCATCTGGCTACAGACCTCAGCATCCAACAAATGAAATTCAGCTCAGCTATGATGACTTTTCTGTAACCATCTTCATAACATAACAGCTAATTAAGAACAAATTATATTGTCTAGTGGTATAAAATGGATAAAAACAAGTACATGCAATAAGTGCTTTAGGTTTTTTTTTTTTTTTTTTTCCTTTTATAAACAACTCCAAAGAATACTACATAAAACATTTTCCAAAAAAACCTTTCTAGGTATTTTTAATGAATCTTTCATGGTTCAATAAGCTATTGTATTAGGTCATTCTCCTGATGAAGCAATGTTCAAATCTCATTACATTTATTCAGAAAGGAAAAGGTACTAGTGTTATTGGATTTCTTATAATTAGCTAAAAAGCAACTTGTTGGAATTTCCTTTGCTGATGCTCATAGGGTTGAAAAAAAAAAAAAAGAAAAAGAAAGGGTTGTGACAAGCAGTATTATGTTGTATGTAAGTAGAACATAATGCATCACACACAATAACAGTTCTCTGGCATCCTACAGCTGGGATGTGCTCTAAGCTTCTGGGTAAGACAGTCTCTTCCTACTACATCTTTCCTCCTCCTGTCATCTCTACTTTTCAAAACAGCAGACTTGAGAATAAGCTTTAATGGCTGAATGCTCTAAAGAAAAAACACCAGGGGGTCCCTATAGCTGATGCATAATTAATAAAGTAAAACAGTTGCTTTATATAGGGGATAAAGTAAAAACCCAGTCAAAATAACTGGCCTCGTCACAACATTCTGTTTCCAACAGAAATTAATTTTGCAAGCTGTAGGAGTTTGAAATAAACATGCTAGTGCTAAAAAGACCTGTTGCCATCATCTCAGCATGGAGAGAAAGATTGAAAGGTACTGTCAGAATAAGGGTTACAGTCTCAGGACTACTCTGGATACGGACAGTATTTTTCCCCTGTAATCTTTAGGAAAAAAAAAAAGAATAGAATAAATAGTACCATGTCTTCACAGCTGGAACATCTGGGGCTAAGAGATTGGCACGAATTTATAATCGTAGATGCCCACATGAATCTAACCATAATTGACTGACACGGCTGTAATGACATAGTTTCACTGATTTTCACTGGGACCAGGACTCCTCAGGCTTGAAGTATTAAGTTGTGTTGAAAGAGCATGAGATTTCTCAAGCATTCACTGAGAAAAACATTCTCACATTTTATAATCTAAAGCTGTTTTTCATATGACCCAAAGGCAGCCTGACAAGTTGATATAAAAGTAATCTGTCGAAGGTTACTAAATACACAGAAACTCATAAAGTCCCTGCTCTGAGAACAGCTGGAGTGGAAGAGCATTAAGAAATATCAAATATGCTTATCCTGCTCCTATGTAGAAATCTGCTTGTGAGCGCTGCTAGAAATGGGCTCATTGAACCCAGTAGAGATCTCCTGGGCTCTTGTTTCACACAACATAAAATCTATGTAATTGTGACTCATGGTAGGTAGGTGATAAAGCCGCGTGCCAATAGCACACTAAATGCCATTTTATAAAAATACAGATTTTTATTAAACACACTGAAGGCACTTAAAAGTGTTTGAGTGAAGCATGAATTGAGCTATCCAAAATAAACAGCATGAACATGCAATTGATGGGTGCCAAAACCCACTCAGATTTTAAAAATCTCCCCTCCCCACATTCAAGATGTTTCTTCAGACTCAAGATTATTCCAGTATAACTTCCTGAAGACTTTATTCCAACCTTATACCTGCCAGCATTTTTCATTCCCTTTAAAATACTTTTTTCCAAAAAATATATCCCAGTAGAAAACTCCAAAGAAAAGCAACTCCAAAAGATTTCACAGACATACTTTATCAAAAAGAGTAATTGGCTTGCCAAGGAATTCATAAGCCTGCAATGCCTGACTACAAACCTCTTTCGGCTGTGATCAAGACATCTGTATGCACAAATTTTAAAGGTTAAAGAAGCTTCTCATATGCTGGATAGAAGCTTTTTTTTTTAAAAAAAAAAAAAAAAAAGTAGTAAATCAAGCTCTCATAACGTGGGTAAACAAATGTTTGTTTCCATGGCTTTGTTTCTTGCTTTGGGAAGTACTGCCTTTTTATTGTAGTTCTGTGAGAGATTCAGGGACTACCCTCATACACGTACGGAAATAATGAGACATAGTTAGAGGGAGACGACTTCTCTGTGTCTTGGATTTTACATTTGATTCACACTTTTGTAAACACTTTTGAAGAAAAAAGTTTATGTTGAATACTTTTCAGCATTTCTTGGTAAAATCACTGCTAAATTCTTACCTAAAACAAAAATTATGCAACTGACCTGGATTTGTATCCGAAAGACAGATGGGCACGAAACTGGGAAAGGGTGAAAAGCCTCATACAAAAAAAAAAAAAAAAAAAGAGTCATGGTTTTGCAAAGCACAAATAAGGAAATCAGACAAATATTTTCAGGAAGACTGAATGTAGAAAGCAAGTACTTGGAGATGGCAAACTTTTGATTCTCTCACTTTTCTCTTATTCTCACCCATGCTCAGTGACCTCCTGACACCACATCAGTCTTTAAATGGAGCTATTACTTCTCACAGAGTAACCATTCTAGGAACAACATTTTGCACTATTTCATACTACTTTTTCTAAAGAGTCTGTAAAGTAGTATCGATTATCTACTATATTACACTTATTGATTGAAAGATTAGCAGTTTCTCTCCTCATCTTCATTGTTGTAGAAAGAACTCACCCTGTCCTCACTATCATCTTAACTTTTTCTTTTGATACAGTGTTGTGCAAATTCAGTATTCACCAGTATTATTTTTTTCTGTGAGTGTGTTGGGGTTTATTACTATATACATTTGTTTGATCATCTGAGTCTCCATACCTGTTCTTACAGCTGTTTTATTAGTGCCCTTTTCTAGTCATCTAAATACATAAGTCTAAACATTTTCATTTGAAAAAGCTGTGAATTATGATTTCACAACTCTTCTACATTTCACATATTGAGAAGTCCAGAAATGTTACTTACTATCATGACAAAGTATGCACTTTCTGCATTTGTGAAAATAGGCATTCATGGGTGGCTTCTAAGCCACCTAACATTGAACATAATTTAGAATCCATAATTAATAATTTTGTGTGCCTCTCCAGGACTTCTCATGAAAGAAAGGTGCTCACATGCCCATATGTGACATATGCTCATTAAAGAAGGACATCACTTCCAAACAAATGCAAATCAATAGAGAATTAAAATACAGGAAGAAATTCTGGACCAATACAGAAAATCCTTAAAGTCTGTCTTCAGGGAACTTTTCCTGGAGGGAACAATTAAAAAAAAAAAAAAAAAAAAGAAAGAAAGAAAAAAAAAGAAAAGAAAAGTGATTTCTGAGGAATCCTAGGTTGTGTCATCAGTACCTCACCTCTTGCTAAAGGAAAGGAAACATGAATTCTCTCTTTCAATGTGCCCTGAGAAGTCAATTGTGATTGCCTCATCCTCAAACAGGAGATTAGAAGTAGAAAAAACTCAGAGTAGGGCAACAAGTTTAACTACAGCTATTGAATCTCTTCCGTAAAAGAAAGGGTTAAGCAGACAAGGCTACTTCAGTTAAGAGAAGAGATGACTGAGGAAAAGGAAACAGACAGACAGCTGCCTTTTATATAAGAGTATGGAGACATCGAATCAAACTAGCAGGCAGCAGATTCAAAATGAACCAAGAGCCTTCATAATGTGCAATGGGGAGACCTTTTGACAATCTTATGTCCCAGATGCATAGTTATGGACACTATCATAAGGAATGTACTAAACTAGCAAAATCTTAAACTTTATTTAGTACACCCTTGCAGCTTCATTTTATGCAGACACACACTCACCGTATAGGTAAAACCATGCTGCATCATGTCACAGAACAACTAGCTTGATCTCAACCCATTTTTGCTCCTTTGCAATGACCTGAACAAAAGTAGGTCATTATGGGTGTTTTTTCCCCGATATACTTATTCTTTCTTTAAATTAAATGTGTTCCCAAATCTTTTTGACAGAGGGGTTTTTAATCATTTTTTTTTGCATTGTTTAAAAACCGAAACCCCCAACCCAAAACAAAAAATAACACACCCATGGCAGCCAAGGTCCACCTGAGATTGAAATAAGATTTTTTCAGCCATTTTATTGTATTCTTCAAATGAAGCAGAAGCTAGTGAAAGTTATTTCCGCTTTCAGAATTGATTTAATCATGAATGTGAATAATTATTGGTATATCTATAGATAATTTTGTGTAGAAAATTATCTAATCATACAATTCAACATTTCATCTCAAAATTACTCCGATATCATGCTGTAGGCTGGTTACCTTGCTAACTGTTAGGAAGTGTTGGTCTGCTGCATAGACATTGCATGGACTACAACTGCAAATCACAGCCCTTGGGGATAACAGCCTCTGAGAGACTGCTGGTTTTATTCACAGGTAGTTCATTTGCCACTGAAGCCAAACACTGCACCGTAACTATGCTGAATGACTGATATGGGAATTGTTTTATATATGTGGGTGCTTGACCTCATCACATACATCCATCCCATTTCCAAGCTCCTACAATCAAACAGGACTTTTTTTTACAAATTTGCTCAGTATTCAAAATTTGTTCAGTGATTTACCTGCATCAGCAAGAGCAAGAATTTTAACTGTTCACTGGCAGCATCATTCAGCATATTCCTGCTAGTGATTCAAACCATATACAACCCTACCGTTCACCCGGGTAATGCAGTGACTAGGCAACTTTCCAGCAAACAGTTCTTAAGATTGCTTCATAAAAATTCAATTTGGAAAAAGCTTTATTTCTTGTTCATGAGTTTGATAAAATATTTCAATAACGGCATAGGAATACATGCCATCCACCAAGTGAGTTAAATTCCATTTCCATGAAAGCTATCTCTGCTTTTGCAGTTAAAAATACTACAATCTAGTTCTTGTGTGCATACAAGATGCAATTAATTTGGGTGCTGCTTTTTACAAACACACACTTATAACATTCTAAAAAGAAGCAATGAAAGAGGTGAAAATATTTAGAAAATATTCAACAAGAGGCAATTTCCCAGGTAGAAGCCCAGTGGCATTATCTGAATTGGAAATTGCCCAGACTAAAAACCAGCCTGGAGATGCAGGAAAAAACATTTCTTGTTTGGAGAAAACACAGAAGAATCTAGATTTTAATTCTACACTAGGTAACACCCTTATGCTAAATCCAAAACTTCCAGAAATAAGCAGAAACAGTGCAACTCAGATTAAAAATAAGAAAATTGGTCAAACAAATCCTAAATTTTAAGCATAGTATTTCATAAACTTAGTGTGTCAATTTATTACCTGCAAATGAAGAAAAGCGTTCACCTTGTTTTAACAGCATCCTAGAAAAGACAATATTCAATTACAACCTTTATTGTTTAAAAATGTTTAAAAACACTTTCATTCAAAACAAAAATATAAGTCAAAAATAAGGTTCTTTTTTATGATAATAGCTGGTACATATTAGCAATAACCACCTGCTTTCTCCTATTATCATTTCACCAAAAAAGCAACAGAAAACAAAGCTCTCTCACATGTGTTCAACCTCAGTTTCTGGAAAAGACTTTATACCTACTTCATCAAAGACTTTCAAAATCTAAATGCATCTTTCTAATTTAATGAGTCATAAGATGAATAAATTACAATTATATAAGACATTTTAAATTGCAAAGAAATGCTTTAAACTAATGCGCAAAGAGGTAACATCCAGAGAATGTCAAATGAAAACAGATTGGGATTATAAAGTAGTAATGAAAGCCTCATACAAACTGCATGAAAAGTTAAAATAAGAGAGAAAACAATTTCCTTGCTTTTGTTTTAAACAAAGTCTTACTATTTAGGCATACTATTTATGCTATCTTTGGATCCAACTAGCCCTAGCAAAACCAGCAAAAATGTAAACGTTTTGAAATGGTCTATGCATATGTACTAATTCATCTGCACTATATTGTATGAATCTTATATTCCATAATATTTTACATGCTTATAAAATGTCTGTAATTCAGAACTTTGCAATCCATTTTCCTTCAGATAAATTAATGACCTTCTTTTTCTACGGAAGGGTAAATGCAAAGCAGTTTGCAGCTCACTGTAGATTTAAATATTCCAAAAGTTGACAGTTTGCAAGACAATTACAGTCTTTCCTATGTGAAAAATTAACAGAGGAGTGGAATCTATTTCAAATTAATTGGTCTAAACATCTAATAAAGCAATTATGTTAAGTAAATTGAAATATACACAGTTACACAAACTAGAATTATAAGGCAACTGTTGGAAACACCTGGCAGTTTTACTACTCAATGCTACTTCAGTTTATTTGGCTGAATAAGGGCATCTTACCCCTTCTACCATTAAAGCCAGGGTCTACCATTACCATGAGAATTACAGATGGGCAATGCCAGGAATGTTATTAACCATATCAAAAAGCAACAGGTAAGAAGGGAGATATTGTGAACTTCTGTTCTTACGCCCTTTCAATTCACAGAGGTTTTGCTTGCTTAAAAATGCAGAATTATTCTATGACATCATCCATCTTCAATACTGACACTTTTCATTAACACAACTACCCATGTACATGGATGTATGTCTTAACTTCTGCTTTCACAATAGAAATTCCTAATTATTCTTTTTACTCTACTTCCTCAGATTATAATTCTAAAATTATTTTTCATTTTTTATGACATTTCCACAGCTTAATTCTTCAGTACTGGTGAGGTGTCCCTCTCAGTTCCATGGAGCTACACTGAGTCACAGCAGCTGAGAATCTGTTGTTTGCTCAGTATTTTCAGCTTTCTCCCTGACCTTATTGACAATTAGATTTTTAAAATACAATATTTTAACTCATTAAAAACCAAGTTAATTTCACTGAAATATAACCAATGGGTAAAAAGCTGGGTCATGCTCACTAGAGGGGGGTTGACAACTACTTCAGGAGGACTAGAATTCAATCTGTTTCATTTTCTGTTGGTTTGCTTTTAAAACATAAGTAATTTAGAAAACCATATATCTATTCACAGATTCTTGCTATGGACCTTGCAGGCCACTGTACAGAGGAGTGGCCTTGTATTGAACAACCTAATCCTGCTGAAGTAGAAAAGCATTCTGCCTTTTATTCCATAGAAATGAGATTTGGCCTCTGGAATATAACAGAATGACAAGGCCATGAAAAAATAGCACTGGGTTTACTCCAAGGCTCTCTAATCTTTATACTTGGCCTTTTCCTCCAGCTTTCTATCACCAACTGTGATATAGAGCCATATTAATGAAATTGAATCAGATGTGCTACATGCTTCTTTAAAGATGGGATAAATCTGTACTTAGTATTTCTAAAAAAAAAGTAAATAAAACCAGACAATGCAATACTGTTATAAATTAAATGCCTACAGTCAGGTGTGTTTCTTGATAGTAGTGAACATGGAAAAGGAAATAACCTAACCTCCTGGTCTATACTATGAGACTGCTTGTTATAAATCATATTTTTACAGTGTTATATTCAACAGAATAGAGCGATATTTAATAGATAGAGCCTGAAGTGAGACACACCCACAAACACTGCTTATTGATCAACATTCCACAAACACATTGCAAAAAACCTAAAGCAACTATATAGGAGAAAACATGAGGACTTAATAGGAGGTTAACATTAAAGATTCAGTCTTCAAAATACTACAAATTGATTTTAAAGTGAGGTTAGCTTTTTAAATGTTAAGATCATAAAATTGAAGAATTAGTTTAATTTACTGTCAGTTGAACATCACTAATGTAAATTATAGGCAACTGTATCAGGTCATTCTTGACTAAATGCAATGCTATCTATCATTATGACATTACTAAAGGGTTTTTAAAATTCTATTGTTAAAGGCCATCAATTTTAAACTAAATTATGTGTATTCAGTGTCCTAACCAATGATGAGGCAAATATGTCTTAAGGTGATAATAGGGATTTATACATCCAAAACTTCTGATGTAAAATTTAAACAAGCTGGAATTTGAAAAGCAAATGAAGTTTTACTGCATTTCACCCACAAAACTCTTCCTTCCTTTTTGATTTATTTCTAGCCACCACTTGTTAGATTGAAGCTTGCTGAAAGTATTAACCCCTTTTGAGACCCCACCAGCATTTTCAGCCCAATTTAAAATCCACTGAAGACCACGAAATAAACTTCTGTAAACTTCAGCAAGGCTTTCTAGGATCTGTAAGTGCTTGGCAGCTACAAGCAGTAGGACTGAGAAGGCTTTGAATAAGTTTCATGATGCTCATCATATGATCTAGCAATCAAACACCTTTTAAAAAAAGATCAGAGATGAATACTTATATCTTTTTGGTATGGCAGTCTCTGCTTTGAGAAAACTTGCACCACAAAGTCAATAGCAAAAAGCTATAAAATTAGGAACAATATAGCTGTAAGACAAGGAAATGTTAAGAAGAAAAATAAAAATCTTAAATTGTATTTATGTATGTATGTGAAGATATATATGTCTACATCTGACACACACGCAGATATTCATACACATAAAAAATCCTACAATGACTTCTCAAAACTCTCAGTGGGGAATGCTAGGTAACACATTCATTTCAGCGAAACCAGTACTTGGGCATTCTCTTGAATGTGGGAATTCTGGGTCACACACATTTCTTTTACAAGTTTTCCTCTCATAGAAGTGAAAACGACATTAACATTTGTTCTTTGGCAAAGTTACTGTTATCCTCCTTGTTGACAGAATTACTTTATCACAGATTATATTCTGTTTATTTTTTAAGCAATTGTCAATAATAGCGTCTATGCTATATATATATCCACCATGCTGGAATAGCATGATCCTCAAAAGGAACTTCCTTTCTAAACCCTTGAAAGGATATTCTGAATACATTCAGTAGAACTGGAAAACATCAGCTATTAGCAGTAAGAATTTACCTCCACAATTTAGACACCTACATCATTTCATCTCTTCCAGAAGCATTTAAGAATTGAAAGGTCTGCTTTTTTCCAACTTTATTAGTCCTTGACCATGTAATTTCCATCTCCTGGATTGGCCATTGACAGCTTTTCAACATGAAGTATGTTAAGCAATCATCTACTCTTTTAAGTTAGACTGTTTAACACTGTAATTAAACATTAGCAGGAATTAGGCAAGTCATCTTGCCTGGAGGCAGGGAACGTTACTTACATATTCCCCTTTTGCCTCCCTGTTTTAAGCATGTAAGTAGTTCTTTTGACAGACCTAAGCATGCTTCCATCATGAATCAAACATACAGCAAGTTCCTTCAGTTGCATCCTACAGCAAAGTGTTCACAGCTATCCTTGCTTTCAGGGAAGGAGGGAGTTGGTAAAACACAGGTGCTGCTCCTAATGGTGCAGCAACATACTGCACACACTCATGGTATATACCTATTATTGCTATGAACAGCTCTCAACTCTCATGAAATCCTGGAGCTCAAGACCCAGTTCACTAGTAATTTTTACAGATTATGCAGTATTTGCTTGAGGATATATGTATCACTAGCTTCCGCAGGAGAAAATGTCAGACCTTTTATGCATTAGTCAGTTTGAAATTTTCACACCTTCCAGTAGCTGATCTGGAAAACAGATAAGCCACTAATACTCACAGATTGCTCAAAATATTTTTCAGGCAGTTCCTTCAGTACAATTATGTACCAAGGCATATAAGCAGCCTGGGATAGATACTGTAACAGAGCAATGATAATTTCACCACTGAAGTGACATTTAAAGAGTCCAATAGCTTTTGCAGTGTAGACTTCTTGATGTTCTTTCTCTATTATTTTGTTAGATCAAATGTCCAATCTATCCAAATAAAATACAGAAATGCTTTTGAAAGATTGTATTTCTCCTCAGAGTAATGTTAGGATCAGATCAACTGCAAAGTTACTGGTATTCATATCTGAAACTTTTCAACTGAAGACAACCTTTGTCTTCACTTTAAAAAACAAATTAAGTGCAAAAGATTTGATATACCTCACAAGGTTGGCAAGTACTCGCCACTACCATTCTGATGAAACCTATGCCAAACAAATACCACCTTCCTTCGTCATTCTGACTTGCTTTTGATTTGCTCACCTCCTACTAGCAAGTGCAACTGTTTTTATGTTCCCAAATAAATTCAACGTTACTAGATATAACACTTGGATCTTGGCTCTCACTATTCCTGTCTTTTTTTTTTTTCTTTATAGAAGAAAATTAGCTGGCTAAATGCAGACAAATACAGAGCTGAAACAGATGAAGACAAACAAAAATTCCAAGTCATGCTTGGAAAAGTATTATAGAAAATTCTTTTCTCCTCCCCTTGCTTTTTTAAGAACCTAAATCTCAGGAAGACAACAAAATTTCTCCTCAGGAAATATGTCAATACACACTGTATAAAATTACATTCCAGAGGCTAGGATTATTTACGCCTTTTTCTGCAATCTCAGGTAAAGATCTTTACAGGAAAGAACACAGTAAGAAGTATTTGAGATTCTGCTTTTAGGAGTTCCTTCATTAAAGGGAATTATTTACCTGCTGTTTTCTACAATTTCATAAGACAGTATTGTTTATATCACACACTGATATTATTTAGACTGAATAGGAGTATTCTCAGTAACAAAATTGTGTAGAAATCTCAATTTAGTCCTTCTATTTAGTCTCTTTAAGAAAAGGAGAAAGGGCCCATAGTTGGCCATGCACATATGCAATATTTTTCTTTCTTTTTCTTAGTTTAACTGTGCAATTTAATCTTCATGACATTGTGTGTGAACACTCCTGAAAATTAGGTGCCATAGCAAACAAATCTAAGTGAAATAAAGTAAGAAACAGATTAATTAGAAATAGACCTCAAAAACTTATTCACAAATTCCTAACACAGTTGCTATTGGTAAGTGGGAAATCAACAGCTCTGTTTTTAAGGAGCTGTTTAATGTTTTAGTAACAGATATATCAGGAATACAGAGACAAGAATAGGATGAGGGAGAGGAAATGAAAACACGTTAATATATCTTGATCATGTTGGAAGGTGGAAGTCAGTGAGTAAAACAACACAAAAACCCCACAAAAACAACACAAGTCCAAGAAACAATATTAACATTTTATATATTAATAATGATGTTAGTTTTCATTAAAACATAAGCGTACCATTAGGCAATGGCTTAGTTTAATCCAGACAGAAAATTATAATACTAATTTTTGATAAAATTTTAAATACTAGTTGAACTAGTAAACACTAAAACTGAGTGCAGATGAGCAGGGCATAAGCAATAGTACATTATTCAACTTAGGAATGCTATTATGATCATGAAGACCTGTGACAAACCTTTACCAAGTGGAGGGCATGGTTCTGAGACATGGATATCACTGGGATTAATAGCAGACAGTCTCAGACTAAGTCTAAACCACAAAGTTCATAGAGCTTTGCTCACCAGACAATCAGCTAAGCCCTATAGAATCACATTTCTGAATATATGCATAGATTCACAGAAAATAGAACTCCCAGAGAAATTCCCCTTTTAAAAAGGTATACATATATCTATGGAAAAACCTATACACAGGCCCACATATGCAGTCACAGAGTTATTAATGTTGGTCTGAATATACCATCAACAAGTAATTTCAGAATACATCCAAGTTGCACTCAAAATGAGCATGACAGAAATCACAAAATCCTGCCAAATTCCTGGCATTTCTAGAATTTTGGAGGACAACTAAGATTATCTACTGTATGAAAATAGAGAGTGACATCCATCCTAGCTAGGAAAAAATGTGTTTATATTTAGTTTCCACAAAACTGTAAATGTTGAAAGCACATTTATTCCTCCAAACATAAAATAGCTTCCTACCTTGAACAACCTGTTCAGCGTGTTGCTTTTCAAATCAGTGCATGCTAATATTCTTTGTCAGACCACTAAACATAGAGGAGTCAGTGAGTCAGCAATACAGGACTGTTATTGCCTCTGACACCTGACTCCAGAAGAGGCCTTCTTTACAATTTCATCAAGAGCAACTAACTCACACTTCTATTGACTACAGCTGACATTCAGCAGTGCCAGCTAGATACATCATTTTCATGCAGTTTAGAGATACAACTATGGCACCGCATTGGAAAGAACATTAGCAGTATGACAGCACTGAATTTGTACAGCTAGAGAAACATAAATGGTAAGATACTAGCCGTATCAATTGGAGAACTTAGATTGCTGTGGAAAATATAGTAACTGAGGCTACAAAATCCAGATTTGTAGACAAAGATTGGTTCCACACAGCTATCTTGAAAAGCTGTCCTGCTACCTGATTATAGGCCTTGTGAGGCACTTCACCTGCCAGAAAGGCATACAGTGATGAGACCATGTAACAGAAGAGTTTTCTATTCACAAGTACCTTCAGCACTGAATTCATTCGGATTGTACAAGCAAATTGATACTTTTAATTTCAAACAATTTACGATTAAAATAGTTTTCCAGTAGTTCAGCACTAAAGCAAAGAGCTGAAATGAATACTAAAAGTATTTAGAAATGTATTCTAAAATGTATTTAAGTGTAAATGACACATGAAGAAAGCATTCCCCAATAGGAAATGTGTTCTTGAAAATTTGTGGCTCTTTGGTCATCTCATCAGCTGGTTATTTCCCATAACAGTAGAAACCCTTCAGAATTATCCCAGATGACCCCTGGGCTACCACGCATGCAGAAAGACAGATCTACACAGTGATACACAAAGGTGACATCATGCAAACATTACTATGATGCTCCTTGGACTACCTTATCTCTGGAAAGAGAACAGTCTTAAGTCATTCCTGTATCTCTGCACCCATTTTTCTAGTACCTCCATTACCCCTTTTTTTCCCCCCTATTACCTGTGGTATCCTCTCGATCATTATCCTAGATAACTGAGGGCCAACGCATTTGAGCAAACTAGAGTATGCCTCTGCAATGTTTCTAACAAACGTAAGGGGGAAAATGATCGGCAAATTTATTAACATGGTACATTTCACTGCCCTCAGGCTCCCAAGCTGTTTTATTAATCTAGGCATCATTCAGCCTACGTAAAATTGGGAGTCAATACAGTTGCTAATACAGTTAAAGAAACAAGTAGACATGCCCAGCAGGAAACTCCCAGGACTCCTGTTAGGTACCTAAAATCAGTGTGTTAGATACCTCCTATTACAGAGGAGAAAAAAACCTTGTCAAAAATGCTGATGGGATTGGAATTTGCAGTACCAAGGGACAATGCAACAAAGTTGTATTCAGAGAAGCTCGTCCCCACCAGCTTTGCACAATATCAGAGTTGGATTCAGAGTCTGGGTGTCGCTACTGTGATTTTAAACATTTGACCTGAGTTGTGTAATACAGATGACATTTCTGGCAGAAGACATAGATTAATCAAAATAGAGGAAAAGTATCATACTGCTGTATTTGTATCTAATGCCTGACTGACATGGCTTGTGACACAATGGTTGTCAAGAAGGAAAGGATGTTCACTTAGTATTTCTCTTTTCATTGCAGAAAATTGATTAACAGTTCATTACATATTAGAAAAATTTCAGCTATTTCAAAACATGCAGAATATTTTCTCTTCTTTGTAGAAGCATCTGGCTTTCACTAACACTCATGAAAAGCCACATTTGTACCACTGCAGCAAGCAACATCACAGGCTCCAAACAACAGGCATTGTGGAGAAGGAGCAATATGCTTCGACAATCAAAAACATCAAAGAGTTTAAATTAAAAGGGTGCCAGTGACAGTTAAGTGATGATAGCTACCATTAAATAAGAAATTGTTCCATAGGCATTTAGAATGCTATAATGACTCACAGGGGGAATTAACCAACTAAGAGAATAAAGATATCAAGTTAGAGGTCTCTGATTTACCGGGCTTTTCAATAAGGTTCATAAGAAAATTGTTTTGTGCAGAAGATCACAGAGCAGCTTAAGTCAAGATAAAAGGAAAACGTGACAGAACATTTCCTTTTCAAAGGCAGACAGCTGTATGTGGCAAGTGGAGCATGAGTCTGGGTACAAAACTGTAATCATATTAACTGTTGGATACAGAAAACTTTTTTGTAGGTGCAGCTTTCATATTTTCCCCTCTATATTCTTACTTCGGATCCTTACAATTGTCACCATCAATAATGTGTAATTAATCAGATACTGCAATAGGGAGAAAGTAAAGCCTTGAAGAGACATTGGGAAGTTGAAACATTTAGAAAAGGTCCACAAGAAAGACCATGCACTGTGTATTCAGCACACATATTTACAAAAAACCCACATAAATACGACAAACTAATAAATTATCGAATAAGATTCCAATAAATTATTGAGTTTAATATTTAAAAGCTACTTTTTTGGCACAAGAAAGGGGTGCATTCATTGTGCTTTAGGAATTTCACATAATTTTTTTTAAATTTAAATATCATCTTTTGAAGCTCAAAACCTAATAAAGATTAGAAAAAAGGTAGATAATATTTAGATAGTCTATGAAATGGTGCAATTAAAGGGAAATTGCTGCAGACGGAAAACAGACTATACTTGGTCCCAGTAGGTAGAAGTCACCTATATCCAAATCACTGATATAATTACAAAAGTGCAGGTGATTTCACTAAATTTCAAAAGACCTGTTGTCAGAAACACCAAATAAATTTCTGACACTCAACTAATTCTGTCAACCTTAGTCTGAGGAATCAGTTCTGAGTAGCTGAGTGTGCGCCTGCTCCAGCTAGCACTCACATGCAATCAAAACAGAACACTACACTGACCAGAACCAGCTGAGGCCCTGAAAATTTTGTTCCATTGCTTCTGTATGGGGTGGGGGGAAGCAAAAGTGTTGAATTTTGCTCTGATAAGGGTTGTATGCAGGAAATTTTATTATACTCTGGAAAATAAAGTTCTATCACATGACAGTCATTTGACAGTCTTTAAGAGAGAAATTGTGAAAAGACTGAATTAAAATTATATGTATTCAATATATTAATATTCACATTTTTTTTCATTTCATCAATACACACTTTTACGCTCATGTCATATCATATCATAGAATGGCTTAGGTTGGAAGAGTCCCTAGAGATCATCTAATCCAACCTCCTGCCATTGGGCGGGGCACCTCTCAACTAGACTAGCTTGCTCAAGGCCTCTTCCAGTACTAACGAATAAACAAAGAACCAGTATATCCTTCATCCAATAACATTTTCTTCTGAGCTGTAAAAAAAGCTGTCACTGTAACAGAAAGTACTAAAATGCATTCTGACATACAGGGGTTGTAACAAGTCTATTTTAAAGGACAACTGAAACTATGACATATCATGTAAGTATGAAAGCATCATCTGAGACAGGAGACAAAGATCTATCCTGAGACTATAGCAGTTTTCTTCAATGCTTTAAGGAGGATTAAACCACACTTCTAACTGTTGCTTAGTATGCTGAGATTACAGCTTTTTTAATTGCTTCCAATTTTCTCAGTTACAAAACTACTTTTCTGATTCACTAAAAAATGGTTATTGCATCATGCTTTGGCCTTTTTACACTGTTTAGTTTTTATCTCAACCATTCATATTTTATTTTAAAGCTCTGTAATTACAAATATAAACAGCTTTATCTTTTTAATGAGTCATCATCTATTTTTTAAGTTAATTCTATGTTTTTCCAGTTGTCTGCGATATTTTCCTGTAGGCTACAGAATACTGAATGTTCTAGCACCAGATAAATACAGCAGTAATTGAATATTGGTCTGTATGCTTGAGGGCAGCGTACTTAGGAACACGGAAAAAATATTTTATCTCTGAGCAAAAAAATGAAAAATCTTTTATCATTGTGTAAGAGCCAGTAAAACAATCTTAAACCGGCTATTAAAGCAAAAAGAAAATTTTTTCAAGTGCAGTTATCTAAATTGATTTCACTTATCTCCAATAATTCTTTACCAGTGTATATTCTCCAGTTTCCCAAACCAGTACAATAAGAGGACAGTTCATGGAAATTCACTTAAGGATAGGTGTGGAAAAATTGATCAAGTCCTAGATTTAGTCCTCATTCCAGTAATAAGGTATATTTAGGAAAACATGGCACTTGGGTGAAGCCTGTGACAGTTAACAAAGCTCCTCAAACTTACTTACTAGTATGATTTTTGAAATACTAATTTCACACTAGATTGAGAATTTGGCACTATGCTTCATGATTTAATTCTATATTCAAAAACATTTAGTAATAAACTAAATATTACTCTCCCCTTTCAAAACATTGGTAACTAATTAATGCTCACAGTTTGGATTCAGCCAGCAGGGAAATAAACATAGTTAAATGCAATCCTTCAACTTAACAGTCCATCTCTATAAAGTTATTCTTTAAACAGAACTACTGTTTTATTGCTACTGGGATCTTAGGTTCATTATGTTCTCATAATGCTCTCTAAGACGGCTATTAATCTACATAATCACAAATGGCAAGAATTAATTTCAAACAGATGAAGTTACTTATTCAGTCTTGATTTCAGCAACCATTTTCATTACAGATATTGATATTTCAAAGACTGTTTCCAATACATAATGAAAAACTATGTCTTATTCCTAATGTCACGAGTGTAGTACCTTACACAAATACCAAATGTAACTGAAAAATTACAGTGAATTAAGTACCTCTCCCAAGTCCCAAAGCCCACAAAACTCATAATTTTTCCACTGAATTTAGTTAAAACCCTTAGCTTTTTTTTCCTCTTACTCTACAAACAACTAAATGAGTCTTAAAATTCTCTAAACTTGGAGTTTTAAGTCTTCAGCAAAGTTTTCTTCTGAATTTCCAGGGTATTTCCCCACCCACACATACACCAGTGCATCCTTTACATGTGAAGTAAAGGTGAAGCCTCCTTTACTCTAACAGCAAGGGAAATGATTATAAATTCTGATATGTTAGCACGACAACAAATTAAATTCTGCTATTCTTATAAGAAACTTTTAGTGTCTAGTTCACGTCTGGGAAAAAATGGTTTTTTCGAGGAGGGGGGGTGGTGTGTGTGTGAAGTGGCTTGTTTTTTCCAGTCCTGAACTCAGTTTAGCTAAGCCAAAGTTAGAAACAGCTACAGGGAAATGTGAAAAGCTAGGCAATGCCTGAGGTCCTTCTCACATGAACTGCAAAATACTGTGTGCCCAAGCTCTATTCAAACACATTATTCCCTAACTTCCTTCTTAAACCAAGGACAAATACCAGAAGTACAGTAGCTTTTGGTACAGCTTCCTCCTCCCTTGCCTCTCTCCCCACCCTTACAAGTGTCTATTTATATATGTATTACATTAAAATATGTATTTACATTTATACAGGAGTCAAAGTACAGTGACACTTGAATGTAAGGGGCTTTGATACATACCCTCGAGATCCCTGTATGTATGAAGGGTTTTGAATGACATTTTTAAAGGGGGAGTTAGTGGACAAGGGAAGTATTTTCACAGCAACTGTATCCAAATGAAACTCAGGTTATTTGCACCCTAGAACAAATTCACTTTTGCTAGCTTTGATAGGGCCACTTACATGGTCAAATACTTATAGTTAAGTATTACTAACAAACCATCAGTAAATTATAATGTTGCAGAGACAGACAATTTGGCCGAAAATGCAATACAAACTATTCCCAGCTGAACCCTGGACAGAGCACAGAAGGCAAGCAGACAGCAAAAATAATTCATTTTTGTCCACACACATACCCCACTAAATCAAAAGACCAAACCATATGCTGTCTTTAGTGGACAATAATCAAAATTACATGTTGTAAGAAAGCGGAAAAGGTGAACAGTAAGTTGGAAAAAAATCACACCAGATAGCTCTTTTGCCTGACCTATTTCCATCATTCTAAATACTACAGACAAATAATTTCTGTCTTCCCATTGTTTATGCTCTGCTTTCCATGCTGAGAAAAGGCCCTGGTATTTTATATAATGTTCTTTTCTCAAGGTGAACTGTGTTAGTTCCTTTTATTGACAATGTTTACATGATGTGAACTGTTGTTGCGAGTTAACCAAGATCTTGTAATGAGAATTTTATTTCTATGTAATCTGCTTGCCTATTATTTTAGCATGTCAATTTGCATTGAGGAGAAAATGTAAGAAAATATGACGCATTGAAACAATGAACCAAGTAACAGGGCAGGGGGAAAGTTAGAACTGAAAAATGAACATGTATTTATTGACTGCAAAAAGATTAAAGCATGGATTATTTTTCTTTTCCTCTCTCCTCCATTTCAGTTCATGATTTCTAAACAAAGTCAAGCAAATATTAAGTACTGTGTCTGTATGAGAGGGATATGTTAATCCTGCAGTTAATCCTTACCATCACCTGCAAATAGTTTAATGAACTGATAAAACAATAATAAAGTTTGTAGAGCATCTTCCACAACATAGACTTCAGAAGTAGCTTATGAATATTAAGAAGTTTTACATTAACACTGATAGCTGGGAAAGACAAATCGAACCATTCATTTAGCATCAGTCCAGATGATCAGAAAAGATTCTTCACCTCCTGCATCAACATGAAGCAGTACTGTTTGTGATTGATCTAAACAGACAATGGTGAAAATCCAGGTGTTTCTTTCAAAACACAGTATCTGTATTATATGATGTTGTCTGTAGTTGCCCATCCCGATCCTGAAGGCTATTTCTGCAGTCTGTCATTCAACTACAGCTCTTATGAAACACATAAAATTAGAAGTTTAACCATGAACAAAGCTGAAAGCCATATATACAGATATCCTTCTAATTTTCCTCTGTTTACTGTACATTACTTGTGCTATGGATTAAATTCAGTTCCAGATTTGGAAGGAATTTTGTCTTAGCTGTTGCCTCCACCTCAATTTTACAGTTCCTCATATCTGTTTTGTTTTTTTTTTTTCTTTTTTTAAGCAAACATAGCTATACATTTATCTAAATACCTACATATTTAATATCTAAATATTGTTTTCTCATCTATTTAGCAGCTCTTTTGAATAACACCCTTGTGCATGCATGGTTTTTACTCTAGGGCCGTAATAGACATTTTATGTTTTCTTGCATAGCAAATGCAAATGTATTGCTGTATATATTTAGGACTCATTATTTTGCTACAGGAAACATGGCATGTTAGTGAAGCCATGCACTATGTACATAAAGGCTCTAATGTAACAATGATTCACTAACAACTTTATGTCTCTTTCTTAAAAAAACATGCATTTTCTATACTCAGAAACATTTCTCTTCCTTTCCCTTCTTCCCCAGCCTTTACAGGGGCACAGATGTAGCTATAACAAGTGATCACATGGCACTGGCAGAGGTTTATTTCAAACCTCACATAAAGCAGTGAGCTCCAGCTCTCCCAGAAAATCATTCAATGCAAAATACACTAAGGTTAGACAGAAGACACCACTTCCACTAAAATAAATAAATCATTACTCTTATC
Organism: Leptosomus discolor; assembly: GCF_034619465.1. Classification (NCBI taxonomy): domain Eukaryota; kingdom Metazoa; phylum Chordata; class Aves; order Leptosomiformes; family Leptosomidae; genus Leptosomus; species Leptosomus discolor. The sequence continues at coordinate 36,559,612 of NC_141395.1, read as the reverse complement.
AGCCTTCTTTTTACAGGAGACAATGACACATTATCCAGCACATTCTTTGTACACTTTAACCAAGAGTCCTTCCAAGCTGTCAGTCATGGAATAACACAGCTCCAACACTGCACTCTGGAGACATTACAGAAGGTAAATTGTTTAATAATTTATCAGCTGCTGTTGATATGAGGCATTCCAGCACACTGTCTTTTTATTGTTTAGAAGCTTTTATCTGTTCTCAGACTGGAAGAACTGTATTGCTAAGTCTTCATCTGCCACCACCAACCAATATGATTAAGTTAAATAAACATGACTACCTCACTCTCCAGAAGATCATCTTAAAAAGCTGAACAAGTGCCAGCGATTTAAAAAGTGAACTGTCAAAGATACAAACAGACCAATAGGTATGTAGCCATTTGGTTTATTTTGGTGGTGATAAAACTCCTCTTGCTGCCTCTAGTGAGCTCAGGAAGCGCGCTCCTTAAATTAGTGAGCTAGCACAGGACCACAAAACCGGAATATTCTCTTTAAGCTTTAGCCTCAGCAGAGGAATGCACTAGGGAATAACCAGGGCATCATCCACCAATGTTAATCAGTACAACAGGCTACAAATACATACAGATTATGGTCACTATGAACTATAGACACGAATTTCCTATAAGATCCTTATGAGATTCTCAAGTCTATCTTCCCCGCAAGCTACGAACGCCTTTTCAAATGAGTTGACAGAATGATATGGCAGTTGCTTATCTTTCAACCGAGTCAGGAATGGCCCAATTCTGACTTTTTTCAAGTTGTATGGAAGGGGCTGATCGTTTTCTGTATTTATGTTATTGCTGATGAGCACTATCATTTTTGTTATCAAAGTAAAATTTGTTCATATCTACATATAAATAGTCGACACCTTTGAGGCTTTAATTGATCAGGAATTTTTGAAGTATAACTTTTCCTTTATTGAAAGCCCAGTAGGACTTTTCAAGGTACAAGCATTTACAAACTAGAAAAAGCATTGAAATACATCTACAGTTCCCCAACTTAAAAGCATTAACACATAACAATAACATTCAGTTTCACAGCTAGTGTCACCCATTGCCAACTCTTAAAATCATTTCTCATCGAGGAGTGACGTGCACAATTGCTATTTTTAGTTAATTCTGGAGAATAAGAATGTAAATGCTTCAAGATTCTAAACTCAGTCAAAAAAAGGGATGTTGGAGCACCAGCTAAACAATTTATTTTAAATCATCTGTTTGTGGCATAGCACATAACAAAGATGAATTATTAGAAAAGTTTTCATACCTTATTTGATGATCTGAAATAAATTCTCTCTTAATTGAAACTTTTGAGGTTGTTTTAAAATTCAATACCAGTATCTGTAAATACTAGAATCAAATAACATGAAATAGGGATATTCCTGTTCAGGAATTCAGAACCCATTTCCTGCCAGGTACTACTTACATCAAACTGAGCCCAGCTGTCTACAGCACTGACGCCCAGCACAGGTTGGAAAACCCCTGGCCTGCATGGCAGGATCACACCGTGTTTTCTGGCAATATAGCTATGAACACTAAGGAGTGCTCATTTAACTAAAACTGTTTCAACTCTTCATTTAGGAAACATCTTTTGGAAGTATTTCAGACTGCCTCAAGCACTCTGAAAAAAAAATTATCTTGCTCTGCATCATGCTTATTCTTATTACAAGTATCTGCAGGAGCAGCTGAACCCCCCCTTTTGGGAGATGGGCAAATAGCACAAAATCTTTATGCACAAAGTTGTTTCATCTTTTAACTTCTAAGTGTTCCCAAGACTCATTGCCTTGACCTAGGAGACTAAGAACCATTGAGGATCAAAGGCATCAGTGCTGACTGTGTGACCTCAGCCCCATGGTATTGTACACTCATAGCTCATATAGGTTATAAATTAATGAATCTAGTAAAAGTTTTGGATTAGAGTTTAAAGGTAGTATGATTTGTTAGTCTTCTAAACACGCTTTAGAGTAATCTGATTCTGTAATAAAATGTGTATATTTTGTTACTCATATAGATACACAGTAGATAGTGTTCAGTTGCAACACTGTTCTGATGTTACAGTTGACTAGGAAACTGCAGCTCTTAGCCTGTGTCCGTGACGGTTCAGCTCAGCTGCAACCTCCCTATAGTGAGACTAACAAAAGCTTTAAGAAAAATAAAGAAAAGGGCAGGCAGATGCCCCAAGTTTTCAATTTCATACTAAGGGGACAAAATATCCAGCGTATTATACAGTTTGCAACTTTCACAAAGTAACTTTAATCACAAGATATGTTTTAGTCCCCTGAAAGTTTGGGGAATTGGAAGATCCCCCAAATTGAGTATGACAAAAATGAATCCATTTTGAGCATGGTGCCTACTAAAAGCAGCATCAAAAAAAGGAACATAGGATTTCTTGAATATTCACCTTGAACTTGGCAGTAATTGCTCTTTTTAAAATCACTGTCTTGATGCTGCCACAGAATAAGTCAATAAACCTAAACTTAGCATTCTTATGCCAAAAAAGGGAGGCTACTGTACATTCTCTACCTGGTTTGCAAATAACTATGACCATACTGTGAAAGAAGCATTAAAGTGTCATCTGTGTCTATTAATTGTAGATAGTTATCAGCTTATTGCAAGTAAAAATTAATCATGTCTTTTTATTAAATTACTTTTTTTTTTTTTTTAACTCATGTATTACAACACCATCAAATCAATAGCTTATTACCAGAGTACAGAATTTCCCAGAACTGTGACGCTGGCACTTCACTAAATACCATTCTAGCTATCGCACAAATAACCCAGACACTTAAGATATCCATGTATGCTTTAACCTTACACTTTGCGAATAATAAGCATACCACTATGTTCAGCAAAGCAGAACTTCATGGATTCAATTCAAACTCAGTATCTTTAGTCTGAGTGTTCCTCTGTCCTGACATTACGTACAAAAGGAGACAAAGATCTGTTTAAGTAAACAAAATGAAACAAATTAGGCTTATGATCCCACCTATGGAAGTTAAGATCATCATTAGGTGACTGTTATATAAGCAGAATTAGAAGTGTTATATTTGGTCAGATTTGAACCTTCATTTCCAAAGTTTTCATACAAATTAATCATTATAGCACAATTAGATACCAAATCTAAATAAACACTGTACTGATAACATTTTTTAAATAGAAAAGGTTATATTTAAGAATTTAATAAAACCACCTCTAGTCAGAAGAACAGTAAACCTACTGTGTATATTCTTTCCAATATTCCAGCAGCTACTTACTGCCTACGCCATGCCTTTCTTTGCCAAAATAGGAATATGACTTGGCCTGAAAGGTGGGCTGGTGCAAACCTCATGGAGTTCAACAAGGCCAAGTGCAAGCATCGGGTCAATCCCAAGCACAAATACAGGCTGGGGGTTGAGTGGATCGAGAGCAGTCCTGCAGAGAAGGGCTTGAAGCTGCTGGTGTGTGAAAGACTGAATACGAGCCAGCAATGTGCGCTTACAGCCCAGAAGGCAAATCGCATCCTGGGCTGCATCAAGAGCAGCATGGCCAGCAGGTCGAGGGAGGTGATTCTCCCCCTCTACTCTGCTCTGGTGAGATACTACCTGAAGTGCTGTGTCCAGCTCTGGGGTCCTCAACACAAGACAGACATGGACATGCTCAAGAGCAGGTTCAGAGGAGGCCACAAAGATGGTCAGGGGGCTGGAGCACCACCCCTGTAAGGACAGGCTGAGACAGTTGGGGTTGTTCAGCCTGGAGAAGAGAAGGCTCCAGGGAGACCTTAGAGTGGCCTTCCAGTGCCTAGAGGGAGCCTGCATGAAAGGTGGACAGGGACTGAGGTGACAGGATAAGGGGTAACAGTTTCAAACAGAAAGAGGAGAGATTTAGACGAGATCTTGGGAAGAAATTCTTCACTGTGAGGGTGGTGAGGCACTGACACAGATTGCCCAGAGAAGCTGTGGCTGCCCCCTCCTGGCAGTGTTCAAGGCCAGGCTGGATGGGGCTTGGAGCGACCTGGTCTGGTGGAAGGTGTCCCTGTCCGTGGCAGGGGGGGCTGGAACTAGGTGGTCTTTAAGGTCCCTTCCAACCCAAACCATTCTATGATTCTATCATTCTATGAATTCAAGTCAACGTAAGAATGTATTTGTGAATATGAGAAAGAGGATGTTATCTGGTTCATTGCTGTCATTCAAAAGATTACGAAAACTGAACTTCATATTTATTCAGGACAGTCAGCTTTGGAATGTTACCTGATATTCTAAGAACTGAGGTTTTCCACTATACATTAGTGTAACTGCTCAGCCCCTAGTTTTGTTGCTAAATACTCCTGTCTATTAAGATTATTTTACCACTATCAATCCTCAACTTCTGCTTCCCAGACTGTTAGATTTCAGTACAATTGAGGTGTGATTTTCGAAAACACAAGTCAGTATGAATGTGTTTGAACTACTTGAAAATGTTCAAGAAGTTGCCAAATTTCACACTCCTCAAAAGTCACCTAAAGCATTAATTAAAACTCATTTCCAGAGGGGCTGAAGAAACACTGTTATACAATGGCATCTACCCCTACTTGCCAAAAGTAGAGGATGAATTTAAACCTCTACAATTTGAAGCTGACTGAATTTATACAACAATCTCTATTGCTAAAATAGCAAAGGTAAAATGTGTGAAGATCACTAAAAAATTAAAGTTCAAAATAAGTGAGTTGGACTGAAAACTGGCTGAGCTGCTGGATTCAAAAGTTTGCTATCAGTAGCACAAAGTCCAGTTAGTCATGTACCCAAGGGGTCAATAATGGGGCAGTTGTTCTCCTTCACCAAAGACCTCTATGATGGGATCAAGTACACCCTAGCCAGTTTGGAGGTACCAAACTAGGAAGAGTGGCTGATAGATCAAATGGTTGTGCTGCCTTTCAAAGCCACTTTCACAGCCTGGAGAACTGGGCAGACAGGAATACCATAAACTTCTAAATGTGGAAATACAAAGCATTGTACCTGGGAAGGAACAACCCTATGTATCAGCGCATAATTATCAAGTTCCAAACATTGGAGATATTCAAAGCCCAGCTGGACACAGAAATATCTGCTCCAGGTGACTTGCTCCAAGCAGGGTGGTTGGACTGAACAGTCTCCAGAGGTACCTTCTAACCACAACCACTATATAATCATCTTTATGCTTTTGGACAGAAACTGTGAGCAAGAGTACATTTTTTTCATTATAGTCCAATTAGCTATAAAACATGGATTTTATGTCTTTCACTGAAATCTGGTAAGAATCAGACTAATGGGTTTTCACTTTTTGTCTGATATAGCAGATCTTGAAGATTAGGAACCTGATCAATCACTTAAAGAAGTATATTATGTGCCAGTGAGGCTTTTTCTCTTCTGCATGCATTGTAGAGAATGTAAATGTGACAGCATTCTATGGATTAACCAGTTTTTCAGGACGAAGTACACTCTTTAAGAACCTTTTTGTGAGAATACAATTGCACTTGTTCTTTCTTTGTTACTTGCTCTCAGGGCTCTCAAGGAGTTTCTTTGCTTAGAAACCCTGAGGTATACCATTCCATCAAGCTCTGTCTGAATCTCTGCCTTCTGAAAGGGTCACACAGCTTGTTCTTGTTGCTCCATCCAGTCACCTACATGCAAGTCACTATCTGCAAAAAGGAGCAACCTTCTTGCCCAAATAAAAAAAGAACCACTAAAATTTTTTTTTAAAAAAGAAACCTTTCTTGAAAGAACACCCATTGCTTTATGTGGCTGCCAAGATCCATCTAACGGCAATGGCTGACAGCTTCCCAAGTTATAGATATGGATCTGTTCTCCTTCACAACCTAGAACTTTACTCATTTTGACTTATTGGATTTGGCAGTCTGTTCTCAGCTCAAGCTGTATCTGTGACATATTTGCAAGTTATCTTTTCCTCCCCTCTCAATTTTTTCCTCACAGCTCTAATCACAGATGACTTCTTTTACATTGACTATCTATCAAAGCTCATGCAATTTATAATCATTTTAACCATCTTGAAAAGCTGGGATGCCCTGGTGTGATTATGTCTGAGAATAAATTGTAGGAAGAGCAATGGCTGAACTGATATAACTTCCCTCAAAGGAAGTTGAGGGAACTGATATAACTTTCCCCCTAGGAAAAACACACAGACTTCTAATCCATTAAATATGTATATATAAATGAGACAAAACAGAGACTACTGAGATTAGGCAATGAAATTTTCATAATAGCACATTCCAACTAAATTCTGTGTACTGATTAAGGTTGCAACCTAAACTTATGTGATGTCAACTTTACAGTGAATTAATTAGTTGAACAACATAAGTATTTTTCATGTTTTTTATGGTATGTTTTCAAAATGCAGACTTTAAAGTCAGCAGTGACTTCAGGTAACCGTGAGCTTGAAGAACTGGTTGCCTCTGACCTACCTCTATATTTCTCAGCCACCTCACTTCCCTTCCCAATACCATTCTTTTTTAAGCCCTTCATGTTCAAAGTAAGGGATACTGTCCTACGGATGAGACACATAAGCATGGGCCTGATAATCATCTGAGGGTATTTGCATACTGCAACAGTTACTCAAACTGTTATAGAGAAACATTTGAAACCACTATGGATGAAAAAGCAATTTTGTGCCATCACACAAAACAAATTACAAGCTTTTAACATCTTCACTTAGACTTGACTGGACCATATACATTCCCTTTGCTTATTTCTGCTGCACTGTGTGCATCTGAGTCTTTGAATTCAGACAACCTATGTGTCTGACAGAAGGAATACACTTACACAACTATTCAAGGCTCTGTTTCCCTGGAGGAAGCAGTTTGATGCAATTTGTCAAAAGCCAGGAGAGTGCTTTAATGGACAATTTACTTCAAACGGCTGCAGCTATTTCAGAATCAAGTACCAGAGCCAAGGATTAAAAATGGTTTTACTCAGGTCAATTTAATTCTTAATGATTAATGAACAAAATATGATTTTTGCTATTTCCAATTTTTTATTCAAAAGCAATAGAAGTAATTAAAAATAACTTATCTTTCATTTCTGAGGTTTGTTACATCTGATGTTCAACTGAAGCACAACTGTTTGGGGAAATTTCAATAGGTGTTGTTAACAAAGTACACATATGCATTTAGAAGTTACTGCTTAAATCTTGGAAATAAAAGCAGATACTTTCTCGTCAGCCATAGCTCATAAAAAGTCACTAAAATTTTCTCTGAAATTCTGTAAAATTTACAAAACAAAACAAAAAAGAAACCAAAACCAAAAAATACCAAGTCTCTAATCTGATCCCAGGAGCGCTCTTACATTGTCATTGCAAATAGTCTCACATCTAATACTTCACTATTGTACAATATCATAATACAGTTGGAGCATAAAAAATACAGGTAAAATTAACTACACAATATGAATGTACTATAAAGAAAGCTAAGATCATTAGTTTTGAAGACCTTTCTTTGCCTCCATATTTTTTCTTTGCTGAAGTGTTGAGAACAAAAATACCACTATTTAACAGCAAACGTCGGTAAGTTAGAGCTGGAACATTTCATTATACTATAGGGATCATTTTATCGTTCAAGTTTGTGAAGGAAGTAAATATGGCTAAACGCCACCACACCTATTCAAAGACATGGGTAACCACTGTATTTGAAAATTATTCCCCTCCTGCAACACCATACAACCGTACCCTTCAACCCTCTAATTTTAATCACCTCTCTGAGTATTTATGCATATTCACCTACAAGCATAGAAAAGGCCATTCACACCACCTTGATATTCTCTTTAAAGGTTCCAAGTATGGTTTTTCACTATATCTGAAGAAAGGCTTTTTTATTATGCTTATTGCTGAACTACCACCAGGAGATCTATCTTAAAATTCCAGAAGTTATACACTTGGATGTGCTCAGAAGACAAATCATCTTTCAAATGCATTAAGTAGAGCAAAACACTGCCCAATCACATTTTAGAAATACATATACAAAGTTTAAAGATATAATTTGGCCCCCAGCATACAGGAAATCATTGCCCAAGTTAGCACAACCTCTGAAGCTCAGTGCTGTAGCCATATGTTCAAAGCACTGGATTAAATTCACAAAATTTGTGTTGGCCATTGTTCTAAGTGAAAAGTGACCTTCAATGTGTAATTAAATGCTAAAAAAAAGCCACAGCAAATAAATCCTGTCCTGTCAGGAGGACCTTGAATAAAATAATCAAGCAGAATCTTACTGGCATCTGTCAAAGCAGATTTGTCGAGCATTGTGATGCATCTAGCTGTCTAACTGAATAACAGCCACTAGCAACACAAATAGATCAGGTTTTCACCAGGTTAAGAATTTTCTCTTTAGTTTTTCTAAAAACAAACTTGTTGGTCTAAAAACATCTCTATATACTTTTACACAAAACATAAAATACCCCAAATGTAAGATACCCAAAGCGACAGAATGCTTCAAGTGATATAAACACTCCTTCAGAATGCACTTGCAGTTATAGATAGAGCTATTTGCTCTACTATCTATTTCTTAAGTTACTTTCCAGGTTATTAAACATCTTATAATATTAAACAAAGCTAAAATTCATTTAAGAGTTCAGCTTCCATTTCAAGATATTCATAGTTTTGGTCCATTGGTAGAATAAAAACATTTAACTTGAAATTTAGAAAAAGAAGTATTATTTCACTGTCTGGCACTAATTCTAGAAATTAAAGGCATTTACAAGGCACAATAATCTGATTACCCAGGAAAAAGATAGACCCTGGTATTCAGCAAGTCTTTCTCCAAAAGTTCTGCATTTTAGAAGATTTGTTGTACTGAATGATCATAGAAAAGTAAGTTAGACCAATTGCATTTATTGCAAACTCTGATGAAAAACTGATGAAAATTGATGTACAGCCACCTTGAAACTAAGTTCTTGGCAAGATCACCATGTACCACGCAATCTCATCACACCCTTCAAGAGCAGTATATACTCAGGGACTATCAGTGTTACACATGTTCTTTACAACACAGCTGAATTGTCCCATGGCATAACCAGGGGAAAACTCAAGATTCACCCTGAAAATGTGTAGCAATTTATTTGTAGCAGCTGTACCCTCTCCATTTTCAGGGTTTGTTTCCTAACCATCATCAGCTCCTTTAGTCCTATTTCCTAAGGAAACGCCACCTACTTCCTCATGCTATCTGGCCATCTGTCCCACCTACTAAATGCTGAATTTGCTGGACAATTCCAAAATTTTTCACATGGACAGAGGTTTTACTGACTCGAAATCCTTCAAGTCTTGTGAAAAACATTGTGCCTGGAAAGGGCAAAGGCCTTACAGCTTGCTAGCCATCAGTAAATCCAGCTCAGAGTATTCCCACAGATTAAGAGAGGAGATTTAGGATACAATTGTCAGAACTCAAGGATCATTTATTTCCTTACTCTTTGAAGATTCCAATCGAGCTTATTCTTTCCCTCTTTTCAGCTTTGTGTTACAAGAAAATTGACTGGTGCAGCAGGAATCAGGTGAAAACAAAGAATCTCAGAAACCATGATCACATGAGAACTTTAGGAAAGTCCCTTGATTGAGTCAGCCTATTGACATCTTCAGGTAACTTTAAATAGGCAACCCATCTTCCGTACGCTCATGGAAAGTATTTTTTCCAAATTAGTAGAATCATCCTCTACAAGTTGCTTCCAAGTAAAATCCAATACACCAAGATATCTTCCACTTTAATCTTCCACCAAGAGAAAAGCAAATAAAATTAACTTCTAAGAATACAGAGCAGTTGAGAAAATATGTACTCTAAAGAGCCATGAAGGCATCACCAGCAGCACTCCTTATTAAACGACTTTTTTTTTTGCCAACAAAAGTTGACAACTTTTATTTCTACAATATTGTGTTCTTATTTCTGAAACTTAAAAAAGAGCATTCAACTATGACTGCTTGTAGAACTGAATGATTCACTTTGACCTTTGCATGCAAATTAAGGTTAGGTAAAAATGTGTAACTATTGACTGAATTATGTTCAAAGACTTGGAGAGACAGGTCTGATGCTTCAATTCTGAAAGTAGATACAAGTATGTGTTTGCACACACACTCAACCCCCATACAGTTCATCTACAAAATATTAAGTATTTTTACTACTGAATTGAAACTGCATAAGTCATCCTTTCATCCTGTCACAACAATCATCAGAATTTCCTACATCAGAATCACTTACTAGCTAGCCTATATGCCTATTTGCCCCAGTATTACCTTTAACAGGAACTTTTAATAGCTAGTAGGTAAATCCAAAAATCAATTTATGTTTTGTAGATCAAGTGAAAAATAATTGATCAAAGTTGATAAAACCAGTTGATCAATGGCAGTGTAGGAACCAAGGTGGTTTTCTTGCCCTCCCCCAATATAAATCACTATAGAGTTTGTGGGGTTTTTTTGGGGGGTTTTTTTGTTTGTTTGTTTTTTTAAACTTATCTGGCATAACAAATGGCTACAAATTAAATCAAAACCATATGTTAGAGGCTAAAGGGTAGAATGCAACAGGAATTTTATTATACAGAACCATACGCTGCACTTAATATCCATAATGACTTTCTATTTCACCACAGATGATAACGATAAATTAGCACTGTAGAAGTGAGAGCTCTATTAAATTTTACAATCAAATGATCTTGAACACAGTAATACAGTATTTTCCTTTATCACATAATATTAGAGGATGCTATATTATCTGTGTTACGGATCACTTTTGTACTATTGTGGATAGTAATGTTTAAAACTGCCAGTTATGCAAGTAGCAGTTTGGCAATACCTAAAGCAAAACTTAATAAACCATTTAAAGACTAAAGCTGCTTAGAGTTCTCTGCCTAGGTTGCATAGTATTTATTATACAATGCTGTCTCAAGTAAAACCTGGTATCAACCAATTCAGCTGGAATCTATGGGGGTTTTTCAGACAGATTTTTACGCATGAAACAGAAGTACACAACATCAAAACTTTGACATTACTATTCCTGACTACATAATGAAATCTCAAACAAAATTCTTACAACAGATACCACTTCAACTGCACCACTCTTTGTGACGCTATTATCAGGAATCTGTCTCTGCTATTGCAACTAACTGGCTCAGGGGAAGCGCAAGTAACGTCATACTGAAAGCCAGCTCGTGTGTATTGATCTACTTCACTGTTCTTGTCCTTCAATGATTTACCTGAACATGAGTTAACAATACCAGAAACACTGAAGTTTGGATCTAGAAAAGATCCCCCACCTCGTAAACACTAATTCTTTTAGTCTTTTTATCTAGAATAAAGGTTTTCATTACACGGCACCTTAAACCAAACCATTGGATATCACAGTCCAGCCAACTTCCAGCATTCTCAGTTCTATCAATTAGCTATTTTCAGTGAGATAACCAAAGATGCTCTTTCATTAATTGCATTTGTTTGTAATTGCACTTCCACTAGGGCAAGTTGGATGAATTTTTAAAGCAAAGATGTAATTATTTTACTACAGCTTAAAAAAAAAAAAAAAAAAGAAGAGAGAAAGAATACACTATTTCTGAAGGGCTTTCCTAGGAAACTTGTGTAACTGAATAGGCAGATGCCTTCACAATTTCAAAACATTTGATTTCAGTTTCTGTGTCCTCTTCTCACAAAAAATGCAGCTTTGTTTGAAAAGCAGAAGTTGTTCTTTGGTGCTCTGAGAAATTGCATACGTACCACAGGTATTTTGAGAATTATTGTATTTTTAACAAGACTTTATAAAATATGAAGCAACTGTTGGAAAAATTCATTGTTCAGTTGGACATCCAGAAGTTGTTACTGGCTTCCCAGCTCTGGATTTGTTCAGAGCCCACCTACTCCCCTAGCCTGTACCTTATGCTACCTGCTTTCCCCTGTGCCTTCCCTTGTAATAGCATGTACAAGTTTTGGAAGCGTTCATACTGTTGCAAGGAGAACTATGTCAAGGGTGGGGAAGCTCACAGGAACTGTAGCCATGTATAGCAAATTAACACACATCAATAACCAAGATTTTGCATGTACATGCCTTGTTTAAAGTTTGACATGCTCAAGTTATCAAAAAATCACTGGCAACCACACAGGCAGGAACATCCACCTTGAGGCTGAACTAAGCAGCTGCACAAGGAGCCAGGAACACTACTTGTTAGGTTGAAGGAGGGGTGTTGTGTGGGTTTTGTTTGGGTTTTTTAAAATGGTACTGTAGTTTGGGAACCTCTGTCTCAGGACACCAGAAAACCTGTCCAAATTAAATATTGCAACCACTGACAAGGATCAATCATATCAATGTCTTATTTGCAAAGTTGCAATGATCATCAGACTTTGGATGAATTCTCTAAGCAGTATGTACAGGCACAACCCAAAAGGTGGCTACAGCCTATGCAAAACATTCAAATTAGCTTTACCAGGACCTGCTCTATCAAACCCAGTTACAGCAACAAGCACCACAGTTTGGCTAAGAAACCTGAGCAAATACTCAAAGTTTGAAGCATAGCTTCACAGCTGTATACAGCTCCATAGTTATTGTCAACTAAACTAGATATTTGATCTAGCTCTAAATTATGTCCACACAAAATTTCAAGTTTCACTATAACTTTCACTACAGACTATAATTCCAGGAATTATGAAGTTTATGGTCAAGAGCAGAAAACTAGATTATGCAACTTATTTCCATAAGGAGATGTGACTAATTTCAAAGTACGGAAGACTCTTATTTCTTCAACCCTTCCAATTTGGTTATACCATACTAACTAAACCCAACAATATCAACAGGTGAAAATAGTTACAACTCCACTGACTCCTAGAACCATACTAATTTACCACCAGTTACTTTAGAAAAGAGCTACCGGAGTAGACTTGGGAGAGATAAGTTGAGGAGAACAATCAATGAAGAAGGAAACAAGATTGATGATTCACAACTAGAGATTTTGCTTCAGAAGGAGTAGAAGCAAAGAAACCTCAGGACAACCATGGTGGAAAGAAAAGAAAGAGGATGATAACCGGGCAACATAAAACAGAAATACTAAAAGCATGTAAGCATACTTTTAATGTAAGTATATGCAAAGATGAATCAATCAAAGCAGGTTTCCTCTCAGTCCCAAGTACCTTCCAGGACCTGGATGTAGTGGGAGGGATGCAATGAATAAACTCATACAACACAAGCCAATAAATCCAAACACTACTGAATGAAACAGGAAAACACGTATCAGAAATGGGTTTAGTGTTGTCCTTTTGTATATCCAATCTTCTAACAAGACATAAGCAAACTACATGATTCAAGTTTTGTGGGCTTGTGTTTTGTGTGTGTGTTTTTTTAATTTAACAGGCAACAGGTATCACTGGAAATAAGGGAATTGGAAGAGGGATCATGACATTTAATCATGTTGACTACAGATGCATTAGCATATTAAAAGTATCTTTACAGTTTGGGCTTAATAGCTAGACAAAAAAAGAGAAGAAACTCTTAGATCTACAGCTATGCTTTCTAGTATTTACTCACAAGTAGTCACAATTTCAGTCTGAAATACTAGTATTTTACAGACAATCACAAATTAAATTAATTGGTTTAAAGATTTTTTTGACCCTTCCTGAATTCATCGACAAGGATCTTCTCTAAGGCTGTGGGTTGAGAACAAAGTTAACTAAAGTAGGCTTTTATCAAACAATACAGCAACGGGAAGGAGAGGAAGAAAAACTAGTTTTAACTGGAACACCAAAACTAGAGAGGAAGCAGCTTAGCATGCATAGTCACTCATTTTTTTGCCTTCTTTATTCTTTGTCCTATCAGAATCTTACAATTCAGGAAATAGCAAAAAGACCTTGACATTATTTATGAAGTCCACAGCACACATCCATATCATTTTAAGCATAATACAGCAGTTTAAATTATGGAAGATATTTTTAAATATTTTTAATTCCTCCAGGTATGAAAGCAAACCCTGCCAATTTCTTCCTATACCACAAATCCAACTGTCCCCCCCTGCTCTGAAGAAACCAGCTTTCAGGACCCTCACCATAAGATGTTGGATGAACATCCCCACCTTGTTTCTGGAAGGGTTCTCAGAGCTTTTCTAATATCGCAAATACTTCGACAGCTTTTAGATATCAGCACTGCAGTGTTATTCAGGGACAGTAAGTTCTCTTATTTCCACAGTCCCCAAGAAGTCACAAGACAGCTGTTTCTTGCCCAGACCTGTTCTATTCCTCCACTACCCACCACTCCCTTTGCTTTTAACAAGGAGAACTGCATAACACAAGATTACGAAAATACAGTTGAGTATTCAGTCCTTAGATACAGTTTGCTTTGCAATACGGATACGAGAAAAAGGGGAAAATCAGTTCCAGATTCACAGTCAGTTTGGTTAAAATGAAGTGAAACCTCCCTATCTCTTCTACCTGATCCTGTGCTTTTATTTTCAAAGGACAAGTTTAAGCATATGCAAGCCTTATGTCACCCTTTACTGATGTAATTTTTATAATTCTGCTATTGTCAAAAGACTTCAATAGTGAAGGAATTCAGTTCATGTAGAAAAATCACCTGTATTAATGTGGAGAAAAAGTACACACATGCCATTTCTCCTCCAAACAAGCTTCACTTCTGGTAAGAGAAAAGGGAGAGTACAAGTACAGCAAAAGAAAAGGGAAGCCAGAAATGCATCAAGTTGCTGCATGTGAATTTCCCTTACATAATGGAAAACAGAATGGCATGGCTCAAGAGCAAGATCTGTTTGATTTAGCTAGTAATGGTATTTTATAAATATCCCCAACAGGAATTTTAAAAAAATATATTCATTTGGTGTGATACAAGAACCAAGGGCTTTGTATAAGATTTGTGTCATTGCAATTAAGAAAATAAACACATCTCATCTTACTTCTGCATATACAACCTAAAAGCAAGAGCAGCTCATACAGATTATGTGGTTGCACCTGTGATCATGACATATACCACACAGCCCACAACTCATTTGGCTTGCTTTTCCACAGCATCTCCCAAAGTGCATTTCTTAAGAGAATTGCTATAGTTCTGCGGCCTGTCTGTGAGGGAAATTCAGTGGAATGCTCTCCTTAGCGCTCTTTGAACGAAAAATTACAGCTGCTGAGGCAGAAAGTATATGGAGGTAGCCAGTTTAGAAGCCATTTAATCAAAAAAGAAGAAGAAAAAAAGAATAAACACATAAGTAACAGGAATATCAATTCTCCTCTCTTTCCCGGGCAATGAGCAAGATAATATTAGGAAGTGAAACTAATACAGCTGATTACTTAGATTAAATGATGTTCAAAACATGTTCCTATAAAAAGCAATTCAGGTGAAGTGCTGGTTGGTTTATCTTACTACTTTTTCCAAATGGAATGGGAAACTATTTCCTCTAGGTTTCTAGCAAGATCTTTGCTACTCTCAGACATATGATATGTTTTCTTAAGAATTTTCTTGTTTCTATTCTTATGGCTTCAACACGTAATAAATTAATTTTCTTTGTTAAGACAATATGTCTGAAAAATTCAGTGTTAGAACTAATAAAATATTTGATATTTAATCAAATGGGTGATAATCTTCAGCTTTTGGTTTTATTTTTATGATTCACATACATTTTCTAAAATACATTCTTATTTCTATGAATAAGAATTGTTTAATAGCAATTAGCAGCAAGTATCTAGAACTTGCAATTTTGGAACTATAATGCTTAGGAACAAAAGCTCTTAGGCAGCTGTTCTGAGATACAGTACATAAATGCATTTACAATAAATTTCTTGATGCAAATGTTAGCGATAAAGCCAGAATATTTCTCACTGACTCCACACAGAATAGTGTCTTCACACCTACTAAACAAAAACTTTAAAAATAATAATAATCAAGAATAAGGAGTACAAACTAAATTTGAGCAGCACAGGTGAAGTTAAGTTCCTAATGTACCTATGTAATTTAATTGATGTATTCTATCTTCTCCTACAGCCTACTGTCCATTGGCAGTTGTGGTTGGTAGTGAGTTGTCTATTATCCAGCTCACCTACTATACTCACAGAAATGTAACTTACCATTCCAGTTTAACACTGGAGACTGCACATACATTTGTTAGATTAAAACCGAGAATTCTGATGGTGTCAGACTGGTATCAGTAGATTAATTCAAAATGGTGATGTACAAACATTTTTCAAGATAATTTTTAGGAACCCCTGAATGACTAAGTATATTTAACTATGGAGTTCCTGTCTCATTTACTGTCAACACGATTAAGATCTCCAAGATGTGCCAAGTTATAACGTGAGTTACACAAGCTAAAACAGTTTAAATTTCCTCGTGTTTTTAGTTAGCTCACTGATTGATTTCACATGAACCATGACCCTACAAATACCACTAACTCCACTGATGCACTTGAAATCAATGTCTTTAGTCTTCCAAGTAACCTAAATCACTTTTGAGATAACATCATTCTCAGAAATCTTTACCACCACATTACAATAATAGAATCTATGGTCACTATTTAACAGACTGAAGTACTGAATTTGACCTGTCTTGTCATAGGTCTTATTAATTTGTTCCAAACTCAGATGTTTCCCCCTACCCCATTCAAGTTGTGGTTTTAGTCAACTAACTTTTGATTACACTAAAGTATGCTGTGGACAAGACTGAATGACCTAATTAAAAGAAAAGTACTATTTAATTAAGAAGGTTGATATACTGAAAATAAAGGTGTGACAGATGTGATAGTTTTGTCTATTATGACAAATCCCCAATCCTGTCATAACTCACACTATATTATCTGAAATAATTTGCAGCTAATCCAAGTCACGCATTGATGTACTTAAATAAACATTTTTAATCCTTGCTTGTTAAATATCTTCGGCTCTTTCTCTACAATGCTTAGTGATTTAATTATGTTAGACAAAATAAGTTATTTTAAATAATGCCTTACAGAGTTTCCTAACAAAACAGGGGATTTCCTCCCCACATACCCCCCAAATTTGCTTCTGCTTGCTGCCGAAGTTCTTCCAAGATCTTTCAGACTGTCCCCACAATAACCAGCTGGCTGCAGAGCACAAAATTCATGAGCTTCTGCAGAGACCTCCACTACGGATGCTCCTTTGTTAAAACTGGCACATGAAACAGTAGAATTCACAATGCTCCCTCAAGGGGTTCAGCAAGAGTAAGTAAAAAAGTATTTCATTTTATTACCTAAATACTAACAGCTCATATCCCTGAAGAAGGAAAGCTTCTCCATTCCCTCATATCAAGATGATGTATTTGAGCTGAAGATGGTGATATCTGTGACAACAGAACCCACAAATGCAAAACAGAAAACGTCAGTCACTCCAGTACTGCATAACACATGATCTACACCACACTGTGACCATGCTACCATAATCCAGGCCATGCTAGTCCCACGGTTTACCTGCACACAGAGTTTGAAATGTTTTCAGAGGTTTCAGAATAGTCTAATAAATATCTTGGATGGAGGAAAACGCCATTTTAATAGCCATATTTTATGAGGGTTTATTATAAGATCTATAGCTTTTTAAATCTATACGGAAGACAAATGACATACTACTCCTTTTAAATAAGTAGATACATAGCCCAACACTAGCATGTTTTATTCTAAAACACATACAAAGACAGTCATTGACTCTGTTTTTCAAGCTTTCCTGATGGGTGCAATGACTGCTGAAATTTTCCTTAGGTTGGGACTCTAAAAAGCAAAGAGGTCCATTTGCAATGTTTTTCCTTGGCAGCAGGACTCTATAATGTGCCTACCAGAAGATGACGTCACAGGTTTAGGACTCCACTTTGTCCCAATTCGATTTAAAAAAAAAAAAACCAACTTAATTTCTTAAAATAGATGTCAAAACCCAAATATCGAAGAGCGTGGTTTTTGTAGCAAGTTGTGCTATGTGTCCCTCTTTCACCATGTTTGATTGTCCCACCACACCTCCCATTTTATTGGTGTCTCAGCCCTGCTACTGGTGACAAGAAAGAACTTTTCTGTTTGCAAAACAGGCAGCCCTTGAGACATCCTGTGAGGAATTTCTTCAGACTTCAGGTTGTTCTCATTAGGTAATAGATGAGGGCATCCTCACAATTAATGTTCAGGCTAACAAAATAAAATTAATTACATCATTCAGTGATAATGTAATACCGCTATTCAATTGTGATGGCACATTGACTGCCCTGTTAACAGTTCACAAGCTACAGACAGTAAATTCCCACGAATTAAAATTTTTTTCAAAGCCACACTAACATCCAGAAAAGATTAATTTCACCACCCCTCACAAAATAGAATTCAGATCACCTTCCTTTTACTAGCAGATGATCATTTTAACAAAAGCTATAGATTAAATTGACAGAAGTATTATAAAGATGCAGAGTGCTCAGCATCATACCTGCTGGACGGTCTGACATGCGTTGAGTTACATAAAATCATGATCAAGGCCAACGAATTCTGGGGCTTTTAACTTTGATTTGTGGATCTTAAATCTGACTCCATGTGAACAGATTGGCATTTAGCATAGTAAAAATATCACAGTGTATGTTGTTACGACTGGAAAAGATTCCAGCAAACTCTAGCATAAGGATTGAGCAGCACAGCTCAGGATTTCACTGTACTTTCCATCTGGGGAGACACTGCTCATTTGCCACTAACTTGGCCATTTTTTCAGAGCCTGAGGTGAGACTTTCCAACGCAAATAACAGTTTTGTTGATTTACTTTTTGAAAAGAAAAATTGTGTAAATATGCACATTTAAGGTAGTGTGACCAAGGTGTCACACACATTGGTGTGACAAAATTTTATTGAATGACAAAATTCAAAGAGCCTTTAAAGAGACAGAGAACAAAACTAAAACTGAGTGGGCAGAAATACTCAGGAAGGGAGGAAACTGTGCAACCATGAGGCTACGAAGGCTGTCTATTCAGTAATTCTTCAGTTTTAAAAGAAGTGCTGCGTACAGCCTAAAATACTGCCAATTTTTATTACACTAAGTAGGAACAGAAAGTTGCATTCTGAATTGGTAATTGTAAGAGAAAGAAAAGCAGCTCTGCCTTTCATAGCTTTTTACAGCTAATTACTGTCTATTAGATCATCACAATCGTTTTCTTCTATATTGTAGAATTACTTCCTCCAACAGATAGAACATGGTAGCTAGCATATACTCAGCAACATTATTCCACACTCAACACTGTCAACCAACATTTTAAAAGTTATAGAAAACACTTTAGCAGCCACTTAAAATTTTCATAATTATTTGACAGCAAATAATTCATTAACTTATCATTGTCACAAAATCATTACGAAAATTCATAATAAAGCACAACTGACGGATCGCACGCAGTATCTTTGGCAATTTGACCCTTATTGCCTTTATAAATAGAAAGCCTTGTCTTTGGTGTGGCCCGCAGAGAGCAATTTCTGAGAATCATCTTCTTGCAGGAAGAGCCCAGACAAAACACCTGGAAACCTTGATACGTACATGTTTCGTGCAACCAAAGTGCAACATGATTTGTGTGGAAAAATAAAAAATGTAAGAATACATAAAAATATAGTTGGACAAAGTTAATACAGAAGAGAAAAGCTAAGATAAAAACCTAGCAAAAAGTTAGAAGTTCCCAATTAACAACGAAAATCAAGCCTGAAACTCCCCCTCCCCTGGCAGAAGGGAGGATGGAGGGACTATGACCAATAAATGGATAGCAATGGACATTAACAAAAGTCTTACTGCTTATAGGAGTATGATTTCATGGTAGATTACATATACATGAAGGGAAGTCTTACTGCAAATCATAACCACTAACTTTTAAAATATCAAGTTTCCAATAGATCAGGAAATCAGAGTTTAAACACGTTTCATATCCAGTTTTATTGCATGCTGGACACGCTCTCCAGACCACAGAAGCAGCTGCGCTGAACTCCAATAATTTAGACCCCAACTGCCTACCTCAGGAACAAGTGTCTGAGGTGCTAAAGAATTTCTGTGTGAGCATTGGTTTGAAATATTTTTATCAAATTTATTTTAATACTTTTTTGTTTCAAGTTTATTTCACTGTACTCTTAAGAAGTATTGATCGATTTTGATGTCATTTAGATACTATAGACTCGAGATCTGGGAACAGACAGCTAAATGTAATATCTTACTACTTTTATGAAGGATAAGTTTTCAAGAAAACAAGCACTTAACTGATCATGAAAACAAGCTTTCATTGTAATCATGTCTTATGGTGATAACTTTAACTCAATTTTAGAAAAACATCTTCATATAAAAAGTCCTTAACTTTAGAAAACATTTTTTACTATGACTATTTAGAAGACTGGCCAGAACCACACCCCACCCCCCCAAACCCCAATCCATGTTTCTGAATGACAGGAGCTGAAGCTGTGTTCACATGTGTATATCTATACAACTGGGGTTCAAGGCTTCATTGCAAAGCAGCTCCATTTTCTGTGGCTGATACAGGGTTTGGTATTTCACATACTCAAAAAATGAAAAACCAAAAAGCCAGAATAAAGGTGCTGCAATACTAGGCAACTAGGTTACTTCTAAACAAAAAAGGAGCTTGACCACAGTAGGCTGACAAAACCTAATGCAGCAGCTGCACAAGTAAGCAGCGTGAGAGGAACAAAAATGAGCAAAATATGTGAAGAACACATACCGAGTTAGGGAGATAAATCTGTTGCCAAGTATTAGACAAGTTATCTACAACTTAAAGCCTTCTCTTGTTTCCTACACAAAGACTATGACATTTGAGGTAAACTAACAATTATTGAAGAGCACAGAACGCTTTCAAATGAATTTTCAGCATTAAGAAATAAAAAGACTAAGAAGGAACAGAAATACAGTACAATTGACTCTTAAAATTGGAAAATTATGGTGAACAGAAGGTAAGCTGCTTTCAAAGAAGTATTCTAGCAGTTTCTAATTTTAACATTATTTAAAAATACATTTTATTTCCATTGCCAGTGTCTCTGGGCTCATCATATAAAAAATGTTTTAAAAATGTGCTCACAGCAACAGTCATATCTCAAAGTAAAACATTTACACTACAAATGAAAGACACTTTTCAAAAGGAACAAAAGGAGGTAATTTCATTTCCTCCTCCCACCCACCCCACTTTTGAGCCAGAACAATTTTTTCACCAGGTTTTCGCCATTGCCAGGAGTTGTTTTCAAAAGAACAGCCAATTTTGTTTAGCTAAAGCAAAATCCTGGTGTTAATGACATACATGGCAAAACCGTAACTGATTTGGGTGAGATCAAAAGCATAAGTGACAAGCATTGATATTTCAGCCTACCTATTATTTACAGTCTCTTTCCCTCAACTTTAAATCTTTTTTTTTTTGTGAGTTTGTGACACTGCTACAGACAGTACCATACTGCCTCCCTAGTACCATATTTTTTTCCAGAAAATACTTGAAAAATGTCATTGCCAATGTCCAAGAACCATTTTAAGAAAACAGGACAGCATTAGGCAAATTCTGCTCCTTTTTTAGTATCATTAAATTCAGTTTTATAATTTCATCTTAATTAGAATAAAGACAAAGATAATTTACCAAGCAAATTCCTTTACAAAGATGTTTATACAAGCAATGAAATGCATATGTTAAGTATGGTTCTTTTCCTGGCTAAACAATTAGTAATGCAAATAGTAACATCGATATCTAATTTTACAACAAAACACAGCCACATACACTGGGGGAGAGGGCGGGGTGCATGGGGAGGGCCACGGAGAGCATGGAAATTCAGCTTTCTGGCCTCTTCAAAACACTGTCAAATCTGCAATGACATCTGCAATGGACAGAAACAGAAAGCTAAAGCTTGTTTGCATTCCTAGTTCCTGTAATTCTTCACTATGTACCTGAAGCAGACAGTGTTGTTAGTACCTTATATTTGGGATCCTCAGAGCCTAATTGCTCCAACCAGAGAGGATTAACACAGTTAAATGCATCTGACAACATAAGCCTCCCATATCCTACAAAGGCTAAAGATATCAGCATTACTGGAAAAACCATTTAACCCCCTAGAACTTTCCCATGACTCCCAAAGCACGTCAAGTAAGACTCTTCCCCACAAGCTAGCATCCAGCTTTCACATAGGTCACTGAGTAAGCACCACTAGCAGTACTCACTATATTTTATAGTTAACTTAGAGTCGCAGGTGAACTTATCTCCTAGGTATATAACTTATAAAGCGCATAAAGCTGAAGGTAGCATAGGAACTACGTTTAAAAATGAAAAGGTAAGAAGAAATGTAGAGGACTCATATTGGATCAACAATGCAATTACCCTTACAAAATTTATATTACTCTAGGTACCCAGGTTGATGTTACAAAAGACAAGGTTTTCTATGATAACTCAATTGAATAATAGTTACTACAAAGTTACATGAAGTGTTTTTGGTGGGACTAAACAGTATTTCCATTATGTATATTTAAAGTATGTAGCCCAACCATTAGAAGATTGATTTGGGAAGGTATTTTGCTAGTCTTCTACATTGACATGTTATATAAGATTTGATCAGCCTGCATTGTGGTCCCCAAATTCTTTCCATGTCTTTGCCCTTCATTTCTGACATCACAAGGCGTGCATTATGATTTTCCCCTCCAGCGAGGGAAATCCTCAGGAAAGGTGGATCAGGTAACAGCACAAAAAGAGGAACAAACAGAGCACCTATTGTGTAATCCTAGCATATGCCAAAATAGTTTGAGTCTTTACAGCACAATGCAACACCATACAGCACAACTGATCTCACAGGACTGCCACCAGCAGCTCAGCCATATTAATGCTTTACTCTTGATTACCGCTGCTGAGATTGTTAACATGACTATGACACTTTTGAAACTAATGTGAGATGGGTCAATAGAGACAGCTCAATCTTTATGAAACATCATCTTCCACCATGCAACAAATAAGGGAATTCAGTTTAACTTTCAATACAAGCACCTGGCAAGAATGATCACTTAGAGATTTACTTGAAAATTACCCAATGATAAAGTTCCAATAGTTTTAAAGAATACATGAGAATAATTAAAATAGGAACCATATCAAGATATACAGAAAAGTTAAGGAAAAACAGATCTCCCTTACAGAGAACTTACGGAGAAGTTGAACAAAATTCTGCTGGCCCAAAAACTATTTAAGGTAACTAGAGAGAAAGTGTGTGTATAGATATCCATATCTACACACATATACACACTCAAGAGAATATAGTTCAAAACATTAGATACAAAGGAGTATGTATGAGAAAACCATGACCAGCTCAGGGGTTTTTTTGTTTTGTTTTAAACAAAAATTGACCTGCTTTTGATTTAATGAGGCTTTCTCTAGACTAGTATTTAGACAAGACACACATTAAATATATCTGATTTCTTTTGAATGAAGCCAAAAGAGAAAACAAGCACCAGGAATGCACCAAACGCACTCCAGCTGCAAACAGCCCATCAATTCATAGGGTGAATCAAGAGCTGATCTAGAATTTAAAACAAAACACAAAAAATCAGTGACATGCATGTTGCCCTTGTGTCTTACAGGAACACTGCCAAACATTTGACAGAACATTAGGTCCTCCAACTGAGTTCTGGAAGGTTTGGGGGTTTTTTGGTTTGTTTTGCTTGTTTGCATTTAATTTATTCTAAATCTGGGAGCTAGTGAAGGGATTAAGTTTGTGGTAGGCTTGATTTTCTGTTTTTCATCTGTAATTAAGGACAATAATTGTTGACTAAAAAAAACCCCTACCAATATCAATGAATGAACAGATCATGTTCTAATATGAACTGTAGGAGCAAAGATACTTAATGAACAGCTTTATGTACTCACTGCAATGAAATGAAGGAGCAGACAAGTGTATTAGCCATGGTGCAAAGTGCCCTACTTCTATTATTTTATACTCAAAGTTCATCTTCAGATCAGGATAGGCCTGAAAACTCACACCCCAACTATCAGACAGAAGATTACAAAATACCAGTAGCTCGCTCCAGTCCTCCCTGTAGTATCTACGTGCTGCAAAGATGCCAATCTGAACCCTATCCATCGGAAGCTGATTTATTTTTGTGTATTGGGAGAACACTGGCAAGAATTGGCTAGTTTTCAAGAAATCTCTCAAGGACATTCTTATTTTATGCCAAGGACACACTGAGAAGATGGTTGGTCCCATATATATTCAAAGCAGAAATACATGAGGCAAGTCTGACACAGTTGTGTCAGCATAAATTAGTTCCCAAACTAAACTAAGTGTACTGACATGCCCAGAATGCTTGTGTGGTTTAAGCCACACTACAAAAAAAGCAATGCAGCTGAATGCACAAGTTCCTGCAGTTACCTACTCCCACTTAAGGGTTGTACATCCCTTCTTCAAAACAACTCCCCCACACAATCAAGCATTAAGTTCAAAAATCTCACTTCACTGGCTACTTTCCCCATTAATAAAGGAAACAAAAGAAACAAGGGATGAATAGTTTGATTACTTCCTAAAGACATCACCAGTTGCACCTATCCTGTGAGAGCCCTAGACAAGAAAGGTTTGTTTATACTCTGTTTTGCATAGATAAAAAAAGTATAACTTTATATTGCACCACACTGATTTTTGGTGGTATCCTCTGTTCTTCAGGTACGGGGAGCAGGTGTAAGCAACGATCCACAGCCTAAGCCCAGTCCAGCTCTCTGTGGAGCAGTTCCACACATACAGCTGCATTTTTCAAAGGAGATTATTGCTACAGAATAAAAAAAAACAACTCACCAACACCACTGACTAACCACACTGTTCTCAGATATTTTCAGCATCCGTCCACAGAAAACTGCTCTGCCACTTGGTTCTTCCCAGTTGCTATAAAAGCCAGTAATGCAGAATCGTGACTCAAACTTGTTAAATAAAAGCAACTGCACTTACATATATTCACATTCAATCCAAACCATTAACGGCTGGGAATTGTTATACAGTAAATCAAGTGCAGCACAATTATTTTTTTTAAAATATATATTTGGCTTAGCAACATTACTAAAAACCATTCTAGCCATCCACCACAAGACTTGGGGTTCCTCTTGTAAAGGAAGAATCAGTCTAGCATTCAGACATCTCTTCCAAGAGTGTCTCAAGACTCTTTACTTCAGAATACTCTGCAGGATTCAAACCTCATTCATCCAATACAGAGGTTACAAGAAAACAAGATCCAGTGTTTGTAACATTCCCACAGGCACTGTCATACAAGTATGACAAAATACAACTCTTCTCTGCAGCCTTCTCATTTAAGATTCTTTTCTTTGTTTAAGAAATCTTTTCTTAGAGGAGCAGTCTCACATCAGTACTAGACTAAAAATATTTAAAGTGAATTTATAAATCACGATTTTGTAGCTATCGTACAGCAGGAATTTCAGATGAGACCAAAGCAGATTAGATGCGACCAGATGGATGTTTTCTAACTGAGGTCATTCACTGAATATTTGCGTGATCCACCATGCTAACATCGGGCTGCAGCTGATGCTCCTACCCATCCAGAGAAAACCACACAAGCCAAGTTCTCTCTTAAGCTCATTTAGTACCATTTAAATATATGTCTATATATGCACACATACAGAGAAAATATCAAGTGTTGTTACATCACAATCACAAAACACACTATTTGAGGTTTACTGCAGTTTCCTCAGTCTTTGATGACTAGAGAAAGAGAAAGACTAACAAGGGCGGGGGGAGGCAGGGAGAGGTGCATTTATCCTGCACAGCATCCAAATTCATAATGAAAGCATGGACTTTGCCACTTATTTCTAACACTAATCTGTTTACATTGCAGATGTAGATCTTAAAGGATTCAGAAGTTTTACCTACAAGTCAGTTAATAAAAGTCCACAAAAGAAATCATAGCAAGTAATTTGTGTCAAATTTCATATCTGTTTATGATGTTCTCTTGTGATACATAATTTCAAATGTTCCTTTATTAGCAGAACAGACCTCAGTCCAGAGTCCATGCTTACTTCTTGTTGTGACTTACAGCTGAGTAAACAGACAAAATTGTTAACAGTTCACTTGAAAGCACCCGTTTCACTTCAATTGTGGTTGCAATCTTTCAGCACTGAACAAAAAGCATACGTAGTTGAGCTTCAGAAGACATAAATACTTCTGTAAAGCACCATTTTCAACTACAGAAGTGTGTTCAATATGAGAGAGTAAAGTATCTCCAATACCTAAGAGATGTGCTATTCAAAATCTGAACCGTGTCACTAATTTTAAGTGAATATTAAAGAACAACAAATAACCAATTAACATACCATATCTCCTGGTTCTAAGCACCGTATTTACGTTAAAACCATATTTAGAGTGAAAATTATTCTCTTGATGTTTGCTTAAAATTTGTTGTTTCTACAAATATTCCCACTTGTTCTCATTCACTGTAACTCCCACAGGTTGTAAAGACAAGTGGGGTGTGACTCCTCCATCAGGAAGTTTGTTTATATATTTGCAAAATTGACAGCAGTAAGTTTGTTTTGACTGTTCACATGTTTTACAGCCTGCCATGCCGAAATGCTGAATAATTAAGGAAGGCTCCAATGAACTAGTGTAACGGGTCTGCGTGGCAAGGTTTTGGTAGCAGGGGGGTTACAGGGGTGGCTTCTGTACGAAGCTGCTAGAAGTTTCCCCCATGTCAGATATAGCCAATGCCAGCCGGCTTTAAGATGGACCCACCGCTGGCCAAGGCTGAGCCAATCAGGGACGGCATTTTTCGCCTCTGTGATAATGTATTTAAGAGAGTGAAAAAGTTGTTGCACAGCAGTAATTGCAGCGAGTGAGAGGAGTGAGAATATGTGAGAGAAGCATCCCGCAGACGCCAAGGTCAGTGCAGAAGGAGGGGGAGGAGATGCTCCAGGTGCTGGAGCAGCGATTCCCCTGTGGCCTGTGGTGAAGACCATGGTGAGGCAGGCTGTCCCCCTGCAGCCTATGGACGGTGGAGCACATGACTACCTACACCCCGTGGAGGGCCCCCACGCCGGAGTAAGTGGATACCTGAAGGAAGCTGTGACTGGAGCAGGCTCCTGGCAGGACCTGTGGCCCGTGGAGAGAGAGAAGCCCACGCTGGAGCAGGTTTGCTGCCAGAGACCCCGTGAGGGGGGCTCACGCTGGAGCAGTCGGTTCCTGAAGGACTGCACACCATGGAGGAGACCCATGCTGGAGCAGTTCATGAAGGACTGAACCCATGGGAAGACTCACATTGGAGAAGTCACAGAGGACTTTCTCCCGTGAGGGAGACCCCACATAGGAGCAGGGGAAACGTGTGAGGAATCCTCCCCCTGAGGAGGAAGAAGCGGCAGAAAACAACTGTGTGATGAACTGACCCCAACCCCCATTCCCTGTTTTCCCCTGTGCTGCTGGGGGGGAGGAGGGAGGAAAATCGGGATCAAAGTTATGCCCAGGAAAGGAGAGAGGGGTGGGGGGAAGGTGTTTTAAGATTTGGTTTTGTTTCTTATTACTCCTCTCTGAGCTAATTGGTAACAAATCACATTTCCTTTCAGTTGAGTCTGTTTTGCCCGTGACAGTAAATGTGGAGTGATTTCCCTGTCCTTATCTCAACCCCACAAGCCTGTTGCTATTTTTTTTTCTCTCCTCTCTCCTGTCCAGTTAAGGAAGGGGAGTGATAGAGCAGCTTTGGTGGGCACCTGGCATTTTGGCCAGGGTCAACCCACCACAACTAGCAAGATTCAGGATGAATTTGTAAAAGCTATTTCAAAAAATAGTCAACACAAATATCTATTAATGTACCATTTTAACCCCCTTCGAAAAGGCCAGATTTGGAAGGTTTCTTGGCATTTGTTTTTGGGTTTTTTTTAGCATCTTAAGAAAATATCTTTACAAAACACAAGAATTGTTTCTACTATCAAGGTATGAACTCAGGTCCAACCTTTCATCAGCGCTTGGACAAAATCAAATGCATATCATCTATATGCACCTACCAAAGCATTGCAAACCTTTGCAGTGTATCTTGACTGTTCATTCATTAATTCTTCGAGCTATGACAATGGAAGGACACACAGGAGGCCACAGCAGTTAAGAAAGCCCTTCAGAATAGCTAATAACTAACCATAGGGCCCTGGCAAATCTCAGCCCAAGTGTTTTCTAAGTATTCTCAGTACACTGATCTAGAGAGAATTACTACAACACAAGCAATTTCCTGCAACACCAATTAACACTCAGTGGCCAATAATACAGTAATGACCTACTAAAAAAAAATAAAGGAATCAGCTGAAATCAAAGTTTTTATACTCTCCATCTCTTCTGCTGACAAAATCATAAAAAAGCAAGGCATTTAAATTGCTGTAACATTCCAAAACTAATGAATATGCACAAGTTTCTGTGTTTTATTACTGTAGTTCCCTCAGGCAGCAAGGGGAGGACAAATTGGAAAATGTAAGCTCTTTAACCTATTTGGCCATTTACAAAATGGGTTCATGCTCAGAACACCACCATTCAGTCTGCAACTGAATTCATGTGACAATGCACTTGTACCTGCGTCGTTCCACAGGCCTATGACTACTTGTTCCCACCATTTGCAAAACATTTTCTCCATCACTCTTCCTCCCTTGAAATAGCCACCCTTTTGTTCAGGCTGCATTTCCACTTCCTGTATGTTAAACATTCTCAAAACAACTTTGAATATGTAAGCAGTTTAAGTTGTTGAAAGCTGGAGCTAGGAGGAAAACATAAATTAAACAAATTTGTTTAAGCCCACGGTGCTTACGAAAACCTTTCCATTGGCTTTCCACAGCTCCACCTGTACATAGATCCCTGTAGACTCACATACAGATTTGAACTTGACATTATCTAATGTATTTCAGGGAAACTCCTGCACAGCAAATTAAATTTTAAAAAATGGCATCACGTTCAATAAGGAATTAACACATTATACTTACTTGAATTGCAGCAGAACATTAAGGATAATAAACTCACTTGGAATTTATATTCTTTAGCCTGCATTTAAATATATATTTTAAATTTACAGGCCACAGTATTGGGGTTTTCTTTCTAAATTCTAGGGTTTATGCATAAACAACTCCTCCAGTATAGTGGGTGAGCCATGGGGAAACCAGAAAAAACTTCCATACACATACTGCACACAATCTGTGTCTTGTTAAATTTTAGCAGAGGTCATTGCTTTCATTGAAAATAATAAAATCAAACCTAGATAAAGATGAGTGCATACGGCTTCTACTTAGAATTTAGTTTCAATCCAGTTGCTTGCCACTTTAATTCAGCCCTTGCTCCCACTTTGTGATTGCAAATATTTCTCATCTGAGCCCCTATGGCCAACCCAGAGTTTGAAAATAATCAAACAGAACAGTGTGCAATTTAAGGTCCTGACAACAAGTACAGAAATGTTGTTTTATGCTTGAGGGAACTGTGCACAGACCATCTGCTGCCTTTGTGATTCCCCTGATGTCTGTCAAAGTGTGAAGAGGCAGGGAATCGAAACAGAGGTATCATCACATATCTTGGTACAAGAACCTGAAAAAAACAAAACCTCTGCTAAACATTATCAAGATAATCAGATCCATGTTAAGTATTGTAAGCTCACTTACTGGTTCATGGTCCCTTTGGTAACAACCCCATTGTGTATTTTTTATTATTATAGTAGCATCATGTATTACATGCAGAGTCATTTAGGCTAATATGATCAAGCAGCTCTGAATCACAGAAAACTACAGAAATTAATGAAAAATACAGTAGGTTTGGTGTTGGGGGGGGGTTTGTTTTGATTTTCGGGGTTTTTTTCAGGTTTTTAAAAATGTCTGTAAACTCTATGTCTGAGTTTAACCTGCTTTATAATCTTATGCCTGGCCCCTTTCCTTTCTCTCCCTCAAGGAAGAAGACACTGTCTACAGAATCCAAGAACTGTATCATCAAATTGCCTCAGATCTCTCATGTTTTATCTGAGATAAACAGATAAGTGAAATTTATATCAAAGCATAAAAGAAAATAAATTCCTTCAGGATTATATTTCACATGAAAGAAAAAAAAAGTTCCTTTAGAGCATCCACACCTTTCAACATATTGTGTTATTGTTTCTACACAAAACATAGTTGAGCCTAACATGTTCTACTGATACCTAAACTTTCTGTTTATAAGATATCAATACTCCCCTGTGCACACATGCCATGACAAGGATTTTAAAGCTTTTGCCTATTATTTACTTTTATATATTATTATATTATTTTATATTTATATTATACTATTTGGTTTGGGGATTTTAACCAGTGATCCAATATTAGGTTAAATGGGATTTATTTAGAAAACCTGACATATTTAGATCAGACTATCAGATCAGAGAGACAAACAGGACACATCTTGGAGTCAAAAAGCATCTCCCCTTCTCTTGTATCTTCAATCTTCTGCCCAAAGCAATGATAGATATATTCAAAGGAAGGGAATAATTTTTCATTTTATCTTTTCTTGATTTTACAAGGACATTACTTTTTTCCAAGGTATTTTGGGAAAAAGTAAAAATCACATCCTATTAATATATTCCCCAATATATGACAATGAAGCAGATGAGATGAACCAGAAAACACTCCAGTTTAAACTCTTCAGATTTGGAGATGAAGTGTTACAGGAAGTGGAATGCAGCTATAACAGAAATACAGCTTCCTAGCCTATTTTATACACAGCAGGATCAGTGTAAAATTGAAGCTCTCATCTTTTCTGTAATAGACGTGAAAACAGGTGATCCAGTTGCCAAAATAAGGTTCTCCCCCACACACAAGTGAAAAGTCTGGAGAGAAGTAAACAAGAAAGGAAAAGGCCCAGATAGAGAACCTAACTTCTGACCACTTCAGAGGAGCCTCCAGGACACCTTTGTTAAATGGCTACTAGAGAATTCCCAACAAAATTAGTAATCCACTTTTCTTAAAGACACTTACATTGGATTTCCAAATTATTAGAGACTATTTTCTTCAGAAAGTCTTCCACATGTCATATTTAAATGGAAATATCTGCAAGTGAAATCCCTCTCGGTAAGTGCCTCTGATAAGTAGACTTACACATCCAGGATGTCTTAAGCAACAGGTTACAGCTGATCTCACTTAATCATTCCATTCCTACACCAAAATGACAGACCCTATGTTGTTTCTTCACTTTCATCAATTTTATTCTAAATGTCATGTTGGTGACACTAAAATTTATGATCCAGAATGAAATAAAATCTTTTCAGAACTATTACAAATATGATTTTCTTGTACCAAAACCACCAGGTCTTTAAATACCGTAGTATTGGAAGTTTTCTCTGGAATTTTCTAGCAGCTATAAAACTTAGCTAAATAATATACTCCAGTTAGTGAGAAAACCAGCAACAGTAACATAGTCAAACCTAGCATTTAACTGCCAATCCCATGTGTGACTTATGGACTGCAGTGTTGTCATGGCCCCATCTTATAAGAGTATGTTTTCCTTTGCACCAAAACCAAAACTTTTCCACAGCCTCACATTCATTGCTTACGGGCAGCCTGTTGTGAGCTAATGTAACAAGAGCTGGTTTTTGTTTTGTTTTTAAAGAGCTTCTTTCTTATGGCAGCAATTCTCATGACCACATGAACTTCATTACATGCTACTGAATTTTGTCCCATCTTACATTTTGGCCGTTAAATTCTTCCAACACAATCATCTAGTCCTCTATGCTACCAGTCTCCTAGTTTTGTATCATAACATTTCACTCATAATAAAGAACAGTCTCAAGACAAACCTTGAGGATCTGCATTAACAGACTGATGCTTCCCTTGTCAGCACAGCTTCTTGCTCTCCCCTTTAAGTAGTTCCTTGTAGAGTTCATCAACCACCATTTTAACACCTTATTGAGCAGTTTCCCCATAGTTTTACACAAAATTGTTCATGAATCTACATCTAAACAAACAAAAAAAAATTTCATCAAGCAAAAGCACCAGGTACATCTGGCACAAGGTACTTTGGAAAGACACCTCTCATTTGTATTTGCTGCCAAATCTATCAATACTCTTTCCTTCAAAACGTGCTCTAAAAGGTCATCCATCCTCTTCAGGTCAGACTAATTCTTGCTTTTTTCTCCCCGCTCTTTGTTTTCTTTTACATACCATTTTCCTCACCTTTTAAAATATAGTCATGATGTTTTCCAATAGATTTTACAAGTCCCTAAAGGTTTGGTTCATGTGTAAACAGAAGCAGAGGTAGATGTAAACATTTCTCACAAGTATATATAACTCCCTGTTTCAGGCAGATGGCTTATTTGGTTAGTTTAAGCTCTCTTTACTTCAGGTGACCTCCCATACATTTATAAAGACTCACATACTCTTTTTCTACTTTCCTTTCTCTTCTCTCCTTTCCCCCCATACAGAAACCCCCATATACACGAGCGCACTTCTGTGCACACATACAGAAACCCCCATATACACGAGTGCACTTCTGTGCACACTAGATAAGAAATTATCATGTCCTGCAGTAAAACAGGTCCTTACAGTCCTAATTTCTCCCCAAGTAAAAAAAATATTATACATGAGAATACTGAAGTGGTTGACATTCAATGTCCTGATTTCCAAGAAACCTCACTGCTACAGGAAAAGCAGCGAAACAACATAATTCTCTGAAATTACAGCTCAAAAATCATCCCATGCTCCTTGACTACTTCATGATTTGAAAAACATCTTCATGCAGAATAGAATCCCAATACCTCTTTTTTGGTATATGTTGTGACAACCACCATAGTTCTGAATTCCAGTATTTGAAGTTTAGTCCAATTTTATGAAGGGCATCCTAAACCAGTTGTTTGAAACACTTTTTTTCAGAGACTGAATAGATCCAATTTAGTCTTCTCACAAGGATTTTTAATAAGAACCTTTGAACCAAATTTAATCTCATCATATTTTCATGAGAATTAAGTTGTCACAGCTCTGACCTGTTGAGTTTGCTGCAGAAGACTGGTTTTCCATCAGAAGTATATCATAGATGACATGTTAAGAGAAATAACTCTGCTTACTCACATGCAGTTTAGAGCAATGCTTGTTTGTTTTTCGGGTGTTTTTTGTTTGTTTGTTGTTTGTTTGGTTGGTTGGTTGTTTTTTTAAGAAGTTGTGCAACTTTCATGCGCAAGCTACTTCAACCTGCAAAGTCACCTCTGAGGAAAATATTGCAAAATAAGGGACATCCTACGATCAAACATTAAGAAGCAGCTGCCCAAAGAAGTGAAAAAACACCTCTAAGAAAGGATAGACAGAAGTTGGAAAAATAAACTTATAGCAAAATCTGGCTGCTTAAATAATTAATTTTGTCTCAATATGAAAACGGAAAAAATATTCCTATGTTCCCAATTGTCTAAATTTGTCAGATTATTTATCCAGATATGCTAAAACCCCAAAGCACTGTACTTCAAACTCTTTCAGCCTGCTCCCTGACCCCCAGAGATGTCTTCTTGAAATAAGATTCTGAAATAAGATTTCCTATCAACAACTCCCACTTGTTCAGAACATTATTAAGCACAACCATGAAGCAAAACCTGTGAAACAGGACGTATTACCAGATCTAGCAGATAATTTTGAATCTACTGAAAGCACTGATAGTAAATCTTGTAAAAAGTTCAAATTATTCTGTAACAAAAAGTATCGTTTCCTACTGAACATTTAAGGCATATAGGGCAGTTTTACCTGTTAATTCTCTGCAGGCCTGGAAACTACGTTTTTACATACACTCCTCTATCAAAGGATAAGTCCTAAAATTGACAAGCATGGTTTGGACAAAACACTAAATGGCAAGTCAATCATCTATTTTATTAACAGTGAGCAAAAAGATTTGAAAAATATTAGGACAAGCCTGAAAACATAAGAGAAGCCCATACACCCTTCAATTGTTCCCTTTAACAAAAACAGTGGAACTACAAATTGCCCTTAGTACAAGGAAAGCACCTTGTACTTGGGCTGTGAATTCTAAAAATGCAAATAGAGAAATATCAGAATCCCTGAAGTTGTATTTGCTTCTAAATCCAAAGACAAAAAGAAATAAACAGTCAAGAAGGCAATTTTGAACTGGCAATGAAAGGAAGAGACTATGAACAGTGGGAAGGTACTAAATCAGTTCCATTTTCTCAGCAGTTCTGAAGTACTGCTACATTGTCCTCTGCTTCCAGAGCCAACATGGAAGGGAGCTAGAAAGATCTTGCTTTAGGATACGATCTAAAGCTTTAGCCAGTTAAGCAGTGAGGACGCACAAACCCCCGTAACACCTGCAGTGCAGAGTCAGAACTGAAATTTGGTAGTCAGGGGTGTGTTCTCCACATGGATTTGTAGTAGGTATCATATCTGGGAATGGTTTCTGTTCTAGTCAATGTGTATAAAGGCAAAAAGATGACAAAACAAAATGGATCAAGACGTCGTAAAGAATGAAATTAACTGGGGATATTTATCTCGCTGCCTGTTTCTTGGCTTATTTCAGATAGTTCCACTTTCCTGTGCAGATGCTGTGGATCACAAGCAACTTTTTCTTCGGACTAAATATTCACCTTTGTTGTCTACTTGTAGAGTTTAAGCCTGCCCTTCTAGCCTGTTTTCTTTGATCCCCAGCTTATACAGCCAGGCTGTCCCAAGTTAACATGATCTAGTAAAACAGAGATACAGCTATACCTTTTGCTATCTATATACACATATATCTAGGAAGCAGCCTTGCAGGTAAGGATCCAGCTGGACAGCGTGTTGACCACAACTGGCACAGTCATAGGACAGGCACAAGACAAGCTGACTGGATATTAGATTATTGTTTTGTTGTTATTTTTAAACACCATGAGAAAAATTAGGCTGCCCAGATAGATTATGGAAGGTTTCAAGACTCAACCGGACAAGAGTCTGAGCAACCTGATCTGACTGGACCTGCTTTGAGTAGGAGGTTGGACCAGGGCTCTATAGGTCTCTTCCAACCTCATTTACTCCAATGTTATCAACCATTTATGACCCTGGGATGGCTGTCTTCACAGAATTTCTTCTAGTTGAGTTTTATTCATTGCCATCCTGGGAGGAGGTGCAAGACACAGGTTCATCTGAGCTTACATTCCACAGTCCATCCTATGAGCAGTTGTAAAGCCTTTTTTAAAGACTAGAACTGCTATTACAGTTTGTATCCTGTTTGCCCTTCCTAGATCTTTAGTGATTGTTTCCAGTACTGGTTTCCACGGTGACTATAACCGGGCTAGAAAATACCAATACAAGTCACAGCACTGGCCTTTTAAACAACTTGGCCACCCAACCCCCCTCGCTTTAAGGAATTTAACACAATAATCTCTGACTGTCCTGTTGTTATTTTTTGGTGTTTTTTTTCCAAACAATCTCCGTACATCCCTAGTAGTGTTCATATACTTTTTCAATCACTCTGTGTGCTGAATTCTCTTTACAATTGTAGTTTTAATTTTTTCACATTAGCTCTCAGATTCTTGCCTTTCTGCTTAAATGGTAGTTTGAAAAATAGAAGTGTTCCCTTAAAGTAGACATTGTTAAACTATTTTTTAGAAGTCATAACAAAAAAGAAGTTTTGAATATCAACTAAATGTCATAAATACAATAAACAGGCTTTCAACCATTTGTAGTTGCAATTTAGCAGAGGTGGGAAAAAATTGTGCTTTTGCAGGTAAAGCCTAAACCTAGAAGTTTTGAACTTTCAGACACATATGGACAAAGCACAAGCAAAAAAAAAAAACAGTAAAAAAATTCTACATTATGAAAAACACTCTCTACATACACACCCCTGCACATCATCAGGGGGAAAATAAACTCAACAATATTAAGAGAAGACTGTTAGGACTGAAAAGTAATGAGAGTTCCTTACAAATTATTTATTTTACTCCTAATTTTAGTTCTAGTATGTATCATTTTTCAGTTCTATGATAGTGTGTTGCTTCATTCCTGAATACCCAAAATAATAAACCAAAGAACCTAAAAAAAATAGAACATGTATTCTGGTTTTTGAAAACCCAATAGAACACATTTTAATTATTTTCACAACTAAGCAAAACATTTCACTTTATTCATTGTCACTCTTCACCTTTTCTAATTTCCTGGAGAAACTAAAGGTGATTTATCTAACCTCAAAACAGAGGGGTTATGATCCAGCATCACACTTAGCTTAATGCGTTAAATCACATCTATAACTGCGGGAGCTGCGTGAGGACACTGACACGATCAATGTGATCTAACAAGTGAACCCTTATTTCCGTGTTTCCAGTGCAATTTATAACCCTCGACCACACCCAATAAATACTGATTGGCTTCATCGCAAATAACAGCCCATAGTCCAACCTGATTGGCCACATTGTGAGTCATGTTCAAGTCATGTTCACAAATGTTCACACCCATCTTCTTCAAGAAATTAAAACTGCGTCATTAATGGCGGCTGTCTCTTCTCCTGCACCTGTAAGATGTTCATGCCCCCTGCACCGGAAGTTGTTTATACTTTCAGCAGTTCCGCTATGTCCCAGCTCAGATTCTCTGGAAAGGCTGGATTGTTCACATGTCCCTTATTTCATAAATGTCCTCCCACACATCCCCCTTTTTTTTTTTGAACAATCCAGACTTGTTTTACAGCCCGCTCGATCATTGAGCTTATGTACCGTAGGATACAAGGTAGCATCAGCAGTACAATTAATATCATGATAACAATAAGGATACCATACTTTACACAGTGTATTAACCATTCACTTATACCCCAAGAACTCAACCACGCGTCCAGCGGAGAACGATCAATGCCAATCTTTTTAATATTCTTTTGCAGATTTTGTATATGCTTGTGAAATGATCAGAAAGATTCATGCAACACAATCCCTCAAAATCTTCACACCCATGACCTAATACCAATAAGAAAAAATCTATAGCAGCTCTATTATGTAATACTGCATGTCTAACACTATCTACATCTTCCAGCAATTCTGTTAGTATGCTTGAGGTCAGATTAATTTGTTTAGCAGTCCAGCATGCTAAATGCGATAGTCCACGCAAAGCATTGCCCCCAACAGCTCCTGGCAAAAATGATGATAAAGCAATTCTAGAAGCCCTTCTCAGAATGAACCCATTCCTTTGCTGTGTATTAACATTGGTGGCTCCTCACTGTTACCTGCTACACTTAAAAAATTCAAAACATACAATGCTTTCATCAGTTGATCATTAGGCAACCAACCCTGGGTTCCCCCTTTTTGCTTTAACAACTTTGCTTTTAGTGTCTGGTGAGAGCACTCAACAATTGCCTGACCGGTAGGAGAGTGAGGTATACCTGTATGATGGTTAGTACCCCAAAGATTGCAAAAACGTGCAAAGCGAAGCGAAGCATAAGCAGGTGCGTTGTTTGTCTTAATTTCAAGTGGAATGCCTAAAACAGCAAAGCATGCATAAAGCTGTTGCTCAACATGTCATGTAGTTTCACCAGTCTGTGCGGTACCTGTCCCACATGTCTTTTTTTTGTGAAAAGCGGTAAAGTGCGGTTAACGAAATATCTTCTATATAATGATAACAATAACACTGTGTCTCACTCACACATTCAAATATTGATAACCAGTTTTTACACTATCACACAAGGAGCTCCTTTACACCATTCACACAAAAGACATAAGACGACCCTTGCAAATATGATTACTACAATAGCAACTATAGCATTAAGCAGACTAACCCCATTCACGTAGTTAAATATCAGTGCGAGTGGTGAAAATACACGTTGACATCAATGCCGATCGGTGCACAGTGTGAACATTTAGCAAATTATAGAAACAGACCAGAAAGAATACCTTTTTCCGTAGATGGACCGTGTCTGCCCCTGCAGCGAGCCAGATGAGTCAGGGAGCCCCTCCGAGAAAGGGTCCCGGGGCGTGCCTAGGGAGTCCCGGTCCTCATTGGCTCCTGCAGCCGGACAGAGATTGTCGCATCTGGGTTGTCAACAGAATCTGAGAAAACTCAATAACAACTATGTGTTATCAAGCAGGTATTTTCCATTCTCCACTGCACTTCAAGAAATCTGTCAAAGGCTTTTATATGTTTTATGCAGATCCCCCTTTTTCCATCATCTTTTTTAATTAGATTATCTTTACAAGCAACTTGAGCTGTTTCATAAGGAACACTGCTTTTTAAATTACATAACTTTATAGGCAACCTGTAAATGAATCCTGAATTTCTTTGCCTGCTTTTGATAAAATGTGTCATATTTTACAGCCAGTTAACATCGTGAATAAAAATAGCATTTTGAAGCTTTATCTTTGACCAGACACATACAGATAAGACAGTTTTAAAAAAAAAGTTTTAGAACAAGGACCTGCTTTGACCCTATTGCAATGACTGAAAAATTAAGCACTTTTTAAACCTGCCTGGCAAGCACAAACCTACAGCGCGATTAGAATTTGGTACACCGTGTAACTGCGGAAGTTTGATTTACAGAGGGACTGAAATGAGTTTACATTGGCTCATAAGGTGACCCATTGTCCTGCAACTGAAGCATCTCTTTTGCTTGCCTCCCTCCTTTCTGTCTATGAGGGGTCGAACAGCACTGTATACAGCAGCAGCAAGTAAGGATGCGGTACCATTGGTGCGTTCTATAACTTCAAGCATATCAGCTACTTGTGCATCTCTGGGTAGGGTACTTAAAGCTCTTTTTGTTGTATCATTAGCATTCTCAAAGGCAAACATTTTAAAAACCTTTTCCTTCATTCCCTCATCCAAATCTGGATGACTTTTAATAACCTGATCTAAATGATCAATAAAAGAAGGAAAACTTTCTTGTGGACCCTGCTTAATATTGGCAAAGGAATATACCTTTCCTGGTTCCCTGATTGAAATTGTTGCTTGGTAAGCTAACTGCTGTGACAACTGTAATACCTTTCCTATAAAACCGTGTTGTAAGCCCATATTTGCAAAAGGACCTTGGCCCATTAACATTTGGGCTTGTATACCATACAATGGATCTCCCTGCTGCCGAGGTCGTGCAGCTTCACGGTCGCAGAGTTGCTGCCATGCCTTGGTAAACATAAGCTGTTGAGAAGGGGACAAAAGAATATTAGCAACCTGTTGTGAATCATATGCTAACAGAACATCTGCTGTAAAAATAAATTGTAATAATTGTTGAGTATAACTAGATTGAAGCCCATATTGTGATACTGCTAAACGTGCTTTTTCAAGGGTTTTCCAATCAAACGGTTCCCATTTTCAACCTCCTGCCTGATCTGTAATGATAGGAAAGGCAGAAGGAAGAAAATTTCCTTCAATTAGGGCATCACAAATAACTCGTTCCATCTTCATCCTGCTTCTTGTTCATTTAATAGTGTATTTGACAATGAAGTAGTTGGCACAGGCATTTGCGACAAAGGCACTGATAGTGATGATGGTACAGCAAAAGAATTATTTTGAATAATAGTTTCCGGAGACTCTTGTGGATGTTTTTTATTATCATCTTCTCTAGTGTTCAATTCCAATAGCTTGTTCACGACTTGCCGCAAAAGCTCATCAAACAGCTCTTTTTTTTCCTCTTTCGATTTCTGGAAGAGAAAACTCTTCCTGTTGGCGAGAGGGGCGGGATTCTGGGTGGGATTCTGGGCGGGTCTCTGTGACGTCGCTATAAGGGCGAGATTCTGGGTGGGTCGTTGGTTCACATACTTCCCCCTTTTCTTTGCCCACGCCCCCTTGTAGTTTTTCCGCATTCTCTTCCGAGTCCCTTGTTACTGCAATCAGGTCGGCGCCATTATGGTGCACCTCCTCCTCCTCGGGTGCGGTCCCCGCGGAGGCCCCACCAGCCCCTGAACTCACGGTCTGTGTCTGATTAGCAGGGGTCAAGGGAGGTGGAACAGGAACAGAAATTCGCGTAGAAAAAATAGAAGTAGTAGTTGTTGGCGAGGAATCGCCAGACGAGGGGGTAAAGGCAGCAAAGGCAGAAGCTGCAGCAGCTCTTTCAGCATTCATACTACGCAACATCTCCATAAGCAATTTCCATAACGTGGCGTACTTGCCTGCTTCTTTTGCTCTCGCTCCCCCCGAGCTTATATCTTCCCATAACTCTTTATCTATGGCCTCCCACGTAGCGAGCTCAAAAGCAACTCCCACAGAAGGGATTAAACTTCTATTCCATGCCCATAATAACAGCCCTTTAAGAGCTGAGGATTCATACTTAAGTCCTCTCACTGAGAGTATGTGTTGGAGCAGATTTAGGACAGCCTCCTGTTGCTTGTCCAACCCCATCTGTCTCCCCGATCGCTCACCTGATCAGGGTGAGATTCCGTAATCGTTTCACGACGAGGTGCGCACCTTCCTTTTCTCTCCTCCTTCCTGTTAACTATGTGAGTCACCGCTTAGCAACTGGGCGGATCCCTGTTACTCTTTTTATCTTTTTTTTTTTTTTATTACTCCGCCGGGGCAGCGGATCTCTTTCGGTTGGCCTTCCACCCTCTTCCTCTCCAAGTCTTGCAACTTTGTTCTGAGGAATCTGAGGGTCCCTGTTCGGGCGCCACTTGCGGGAGCTGCGTGAGGACACTGACACGATCAATGTGATCTAACAAGTGAACCCTTATTTCCGTGTTTCCAGTGCAATTTATAACCCTCGACCACACCCAATAAATACTGATTGGCTTCATCGCAAATAACAGCCCATAGTCCAACCTGATTGGCCACATTGTGAGTCATGTTCAAGTCATGTTCACAAATGTTCACACCCATCTTCTTCAAGAAATTAAAACTGCGTCATTAATGGCGGCTGTCTCTTCTCCTGCACCTGTAAGATGTTCATGCTTCCTGCACTGGAAGTTGTTTATGCTTTCAGCAGTTCCGGTATGTCCCAGCTCGGATTCTCTGGAAAGGCTGGATTGTTCACATGTCCCTTATTTCATAAATGTCCTCCCACATATAACAATTATTCGAAGCTACAGAGATATCAGAGCACAAGTGTCTAATCCAGGGGACATTAAAATATCCTGTTACAGTATATCTGAAGGATTACATCTGAGTTTCAATGGAAATCAATACAAGAGTAGAGAAAAGGGAAAAGTCTCAACCAGCAGAAGCTGCATATAAAACACTGTCTAGGTAGCTTCAATTTCCACTTTTTGTGGAAAATACTTTACTTAAATTTTATATTTGCATGTTAAGACATGAGTTTGTGGCATGGAACAGGACTCTTTCATAACCATCCACCACTCTACTTAAGGGCCTCATTCTTTCAAGATGTTCTAAGTGTCTACATGTTATACGCACAAATTACTGGAAGTAAAGCTGGAATAACATTAATCTAGCTCAGTCTGAAGTAGAACATGAGAAATAGACATATTGAAGTTAATAGTCAATTATCAATACTCAAAGCACAACACTGAAGAGAGCTATATGTTAGGTGAGCACAACGAAGAATTGACACCTTGCATAACGTACAGAATTTTGTTCAGCGTTAGAAAGTATCAGTTGAAGACTTTCCTGCTGAATTACCAGCTGTGAAAATCTATTTTTACTGCAAAGTTAAAGCAGATGAGTCACCCCAAAATCTGCAGCCAGTTTTCTTCACTTTCTCCTTTCCAAAGTGTAAACATTTCAAATTAATAAACAGAACACTGTCCCCATTCAGTATGTCAAGATGTGAAAACAGGACAGCGTTTAAAAAAAGATAGTGTGTTCTTCCGGACACAAATACTGAGAAAAGCCTATTTTTTTACTACAATAACCTTTCTCCCAAATCACATTTTTACCTAATGAGAAAATAAAATGCACAGGGAAAAGAACAGTTCCCTCAAACTAGAGAAAGAACTCCTTGACAAGAAAGTCACATTAGTGATCTTAAAAGGAAAAAAAAAAGGAGGAACTTTTAACTAAATGGAATGTCAATGTCCTCCTATGTACAGCAACTATCTCATTTTTAGAAATTCCATTTTACTATTATCTGGAATTTTTTCACTTCCATGTCTAGCTAAAATTATTTTTCTGTCTTGAGTTGTGTTTGATGTCAAAGATCTAATTGATTAGGTTAAACATAGGAGTAGGGCTTGTTTGTTATCCTTTTCATAAATTTGTTCAGCATTTTCCTTTGAAAGAAAATAACATTCAACAGAATCCTTGGTCCTTAGTCCCACACCTACAACTGTCCTTCAAATCCTTTAAAGCTCCATCCTCTCATGTCACAACTACCAGCTCCTAGGTCACCTGGCATCTCTCTGTAGGAAACCATCACTTTTCTGGTTCCGCAATTACTGTCCATCTTTCACCACCTGCTCCTACTCAGCCTTCACTGCTAAACCTTTCTTATTTGGTTTCTGTTACTTATTCCACCCACTCCTTTTACCACCACATTGTCAGGCTCTTACGCTCGCCTAATGCTTTTTCTCCTCCATGTCTGGCATGCACAAGGACCTTATGCATAATATGTCACTCAAACTTCCTGTCACCACATTTCAGCACCTCCAGAAAACACACTTGTTATTAGATGAAGAGGAGCTACCTTATTCTGACAGAAAAATCTGAATGAATATGTCAGAGTTACATTATGATTTCTAAAAATATATGTGATGGATCTGGTTACTTTTTACCTCATCCTTTCCCAAAGGGTGACCTCCGCTGATCAACAACTGAACCTTCTCTCTGTTCAGAAAAAAGCGAGCCTACTATAGGCACATTCAGTCATAGTAATTTCAGCGGGGTACTTAATTAAAAAAAAAAGTGCAACGTTTTCCACAACACCAACGCATATGACAAATAGCAAAAAACATACTATGCATGCAACTGCACCGAATTAGTAGGCAGTTTCAGGGAGAGCCTTATGACACACGAACATAATTCTGCATCCTGCTATGTGATTGACACCATATACACTGGTCACCAACTGTACGAATACAATAAAATTTGAACCAAACTCTTAGATGGCCTTTCCCAGTAGTCAAGAATAAAAGTTTGGGGAGTACGTGAGCAAAGCTGGATGATTTCTATGTG
The DNA here is from genome assembly GCF_034619465.1 of Leptosomus discolor. Lineage (NCBI taxonomy): Eukaryota > Metazoa > Chordata > Aves > Leptosomiformes > Leptosomidae > Leptosomus > Leptosomus discolor. Next base: position 36,516,728 of record NC_141395.1, on the reverse strand, counting down.
CTAAGACAATGACAGTAACGAATCACATCTCATTGCTTTTCTCTATTATGGAAAAAACACATTACTACAAATTTCAACTTGTTTAGAACCTGGCTTTCCCTGCCTTCAATCCACTGCAGAATCTTCCCAAGAACAAGAAATTTTAACTGATGTTACAAATGTCAACTATAACCTCCCAACAAGGTTTCCTAAATCAAGTATTAAAAGTTTCTTCCTCAGATTTTATTGCACACTTTTCTAAACTGAAAAAAAACAGCCATTCTGTTTCAGTGGATGCATCTAATTTCAGTGCAGTGGTGACAAGTGGATTACTCTGACCAGTAATGGTTATTTCCAGAGTCAAAAGTAGGACAACTAGCTACAAAACTACAAACTTACTTTATATGCTTGCTATAAGCCACTACACAAAGTGAAACACACAGAAACACAGTATGGCACCCTTGCAATTCTGAGTCCTTGTTTGCAGACAGGCAAACAAGATTTGAGAGAAGATAAACAGCATATAGTAAAGATTTCTAAACTATTACTGCATCATTCTCTTTACTCTAGGCCCTTTTTCAGCATGCTACAGTTAGTTTTGAAATTTGCTTCAAGATATTGATGTAATCAGCCACACATTACAGATTGATGGTGACTCCATAATTAGGGATGTATGGTCTCTAAAGCAAGCTCAATTTTACACAACTTGCTTTTTTTGTTTTAGCAGAGTAACAACCACCATAGCAGCCTTGCAAAGGTCTTGAATTTTGGTCAAACTGACAGGACAACTTTACGCTAGCAGGTAAAACATGAAAGTTGTCTATAACCTAAGCCAGTCAGAAGGCACAGAAACATGGAAAGCACAGTGCTGATTCTGACCTAGAAAGCACCGTTGAGACATCACCTTAGGCTTGATATTGAATTAGTGAACTGCCTATTCATGATACCTGCTTGGCTTGACCATGTGCAGAAGAAAGCTGGTCAGGCTTCAAACACTGGGAAGACAATAGCTCCACTATCAGTGTCAAACCATTTCAGGTAATTGCATGTTCTTACGACCGTTAACGCAAGAGCGTACCACGAAGTTCATTCAACATACATAACCCATTCAGACAAATAAACAGCCATCTCCCTGAAGTTAGAACAGAAACAAGAGCAAAAAATTACAAGAATTTTAGGGGGGGGAGCAAGTTGTGCAATAATTATTTTGCAAAACAAAAGAACATCGCTGAGTTTTATTCAAAAAACATTGAAGGCTTCCTTTAAAGTCATGATAAATTAAAGTGTAATGCAGTATTAAACAATTTTGAAAACTTGTCACAAGTTCTAAAGTGTTCCTGCTTTTGACAGAGCTGTTCTATCATTCCATAACTTTTCAGGATTTATATGGGATTAAATCAATGAAGTTCAGAGGCTGTTTTAAAAGGAAGAGAAAGTCCCACTATAAAATAGCCAAGAGTTTGTAGGCTGAGCTGCTCCTCATGTATATCCAGGAATAAAGTTCAAGAGCTTAGTAAGTCAGAACATTAACTGGAAGTCTGACATCCAAGGCTTTTTATCTTTTCCCCTTTCATTCATTAGAATTGGAAGGATGCAGGGTTTCCATGTTTGAAGTTGAGCATATGAAACAGGCTCCCATTTTGTTGAAATCACATTTTCCCACTCCAGATAAATCCCATTTAATCAGAAAGCTCCTGATCACCTCTTTTACTATCTCTATTCTGTGGGACACCTGCTCCCATGCTTTTCCTAGTGCAGAAGAACTCTGAGTTGATGAGTGCAACAAGTAAGAAAAGAGATCCTGTAGATTGACTAGAATAGGACCCCCTACACATCATCCAATTTGGAAAGGAAGAGTTAGACATAATTCACAGCAGTTTAAACCTGAGCATCCCCTAAGAACTGACAAATGGCTATTCATGAGAAAAAAAAAAGTTTTCAGCAGACTTTGCCTCTTAGCCCATCAGTCCCATTGACATATTTTTGATCATAATGGTGCTTTGTGCTGAAGCCTGCTTCCTGAACTTGTTTCATCTGAACAGTCTGACCTATAAAAGTGCTTGTTTTGTTGTTGTCACTAGCTGCATCAACTATCCTTTGGAGTGATAAGCTCCCAAGGAGACCAAATAAAAAGTTCTGAATGCCTTGCTTTACATGCAAGTGGAAAATCAAATAAATTATATTTAAAAAAGCAGATAGAGATTTTCTTTGGGCTTTCAAAAAGAAGAGAAACTGATGTTAAAAAGTTAACAAGCACTCAGAAATTGCCAAAAAAAAAAAAAAAGATGCTTAGAGAAGTTAGTCTTAAATACAGTATCATTCTCACTTTGTTTTAGGGCTAAATACAGGCTTAAAAGGGTCTAAGAGTCAATTTGACATATCCAACATAATTCTACTGAATTATAGTACTCTGCCATTTTACAGCAGCCAAGGATCCCAAACAGAGAGAATTCCCAGTGTGGGATGTTCAGGAATCTGTAATATTGAATCCATTCCATAGTCTATGTTTTATTTATGCAATGTATTATATAGTGGACTTTTGCTTGAGAAGTGTTATCAAAGTTGTAAAAGTAGTATTTCTGAAAAGATTTGAGGGGAGAAGAGAGGAATCTATTCTACTTTGAAGTGAAACATTTTCATCTAAGATGAAGACAAAAAGAATGCATCTTTCAAGTGTTCCCAAAGAGGGACCAACTCTTCTGACAGACACTGCAGCTGGCTGCCTTGAGCACAAAAGCATCAAGGGAAGAGGTCCTGAAGCTCTCAGAAGTCAGGCACCAAGTGTTAAAAAAACTGGAAGTCTAACTGTGAAACCTGAGGGTAAGGTATTTTTCAGCTTGCATAACACAAGGGGAAAAAAAAAAAAGAAATCCCTCAAGCTATCCTAATCTCATTAACAGGGTAAAAATGACACACTGTACCCAGAAAAGACAAAGGAATAAGTATTCTAGACTTTCAGTCACTATAAAGCTAAGTACAACAAAATACCTTATAACAGACAGTCCTACCCTTTCAAATTCATTTTGTTGTAAAATGTTGGTTGCTATGTGGTCATACTTCATATTTGGGTTTTTGCCTCATGTTTAATGAGCCAAATCCTCCTCACTTGAAGTGATTTGCCCTACTGAGGTGTATAAGACTACTAACCAGGTCTAGCTGCATACAAACAGCCCCAACTCCCCCAACAACTATATTTCTAGTTACCAGTGGTTTGTTTGGCTTGATAGCCTGACAAAAACATATCATAATGTTGGTTAGACACCTTTAAGACTACTTGACTTCAAAATAATTCCTTTTGACATTTTCTTGTATTAGGAAATACGATTAGAGTTTTCTGGTAATTTCAGTTACCAAGGCACCTGGAGACACCTTGTTTATGGCTATGACCACAGAAACACCAGCCTTATCCTACTGTCTAGATACTAATCAAAGTCACTGTTTGTATAACACACAAAGAGAACGAGGTCATAACTGCATTCAGGATGAGGTCAAGTTTCAGCAAATCTAATTCTATCTACAGATTTGAAAGGTGCTACACTACTGGACTTTGCTTCCTACTCTGCTTTTGTACCGCTGTCCTGGTTTGGGCTAAATCAGAACTAATTCTGTTTTAGTGCTTTAACTTTTCAGTTAAGTCTCCTCTAACTACCAGCACTTTCTGAAACAGCAGCATGTTTTTCCAGACAGTGACTGCTCCTAGCAGTGATAAGGCCTGATGTTTATAGTTCGTACCAAGGAACGGTATGCAGAGAGGCCCTTGCTTATACTTGTTCTTATGGTGACCAAGGTCACTGCTAAATCTTGTACTCCGTGTTGGGGTGCCAGGAGTGAAAAGGGTCGCACCTACAGGGAGGAGCGAACTGGACAGGTGACCCAAACCTGACCAACAGAGTATTCCATCCCATAGACGTCATATTCAGTATAAAGCTAAGAGATCACGAGGGTCTCGCCCTTCGCTCCCCTTTGCTCTTCTTCGATGGCCGACATCTGAGGAGGACTGATCCGTGCATCCCTGAATCCAGTGCCTGAGTCCAGCTCCTGCATCCCGTCCCTGTCTGCTGCCGAGTCCAGCCTGGGACTGCCCCAGTGCCAGCCCTGCGGTGTGGTGGTGACGTATTGTCATCAGGGTGGGGGGGGGAGTTGGGTTCAGTATTGGTTTTGTATATATTTGTACATACTGTATATATTTCATTTTTTCCTTATTCTTATTATTATCTTTTCTTTTATTGTTATTGTTCCATTAAAGCTGTTTTAGTTTTCTTTTCCAAACCATAAAGTCTCTCTCCCTTGTTCTCTCTCCTTTTCCCTTTTGGGAGGGGAGAGGGGTTAGTAGAGAGCGTCTGTCATTCATTAGTGGCCGGCCCAGCCTCAAACCGTGACAACCGCCCCCCCCAGGAAAAATCTGTTGACATATTGCACTTGATTTCTTCCAAACTGTACATATTCAGCCTCTGGGAGTAAGATGGCACTTCAGTTTCTCAGAAGTATTTTGTTCAATTAATCAAACTGATTTAAAAACATCTGATTACTTTAAAAGTAATCATTTGTCTTAAATCACTATTTAGTAATTACTTGTCTGTCTTAACTAGAGTTAGACCTGATTTTTTCCTCATCATTCCCAACAGGTACAGCTTTAGTACTGCTGAAAATCCACAGCTCTCTGTAGTTTTCATCAGTGAGAACATTCACAGCCCTCCCCCGCTGCCCACCCCCCCGCAAAAAAAAAAAAAAAAGAAAAAAAAAGAAAAAAATTGCATTGCCTCCCGCTAGTGACAGGGCAATACTCCTTTAACCTGGAGAGTACTGAAAAGCACAAGGTAAAAACAGGTTCCCTTCAGATTGTGAAAGCTATGAGCCAAGCCTATTTGCCTTAGTATTAATTTCAGTCACATTCCAGACATTCCCCAGTATTTTTACAGGGCAAGGTACAAAAATCCATTGAAAGTTAGATGGAGTTTTTGTAACCCAAGATAAAAACCAAGAGTTTATTCCAGATCAAGAGTTACACTCATAATTTTCTTCCCTAGCATGTCCAAAATTGGGGCTTCAGTGGGTGTTTCCAAACTTTTCTACAGTATCTGAAGAACATTTAAATGTAGTATCAAAGCTCTTTTTATAAGTCACAGACTTATGAGACCCTCAGAGAAAACCTCTGTATTATAGACTGTTCTGTGTGCAACAGCTTCTGATCTAGGAGGAAACAAAGACACAGCAAGTGTCTTTGCAGCAATTCTCTGCAGCAGGTTTAGTTTCTAAGCAGAGATACTCCTCCTAGCTCTTCATGTTCCACTATAGATTATACCATATTTTTTTCCCTATTAATGAATGGGAGACGATTTTTATGCAAATCAAAGGCCTAAAGGACTCTTTCAATCAGCAATACTTCCATTTGTAGAAAACGTATAAAGAGAGCCATACATCCCCCTAAATGTATTATCAAGGTATCATGCTGTGCAACGAATCTCTCCAGTTTTGCCTCTCAAATAACATGAGGAAGATAATTTCCATCAAGTTCAACTTCATCACCAAGCAAAGCTGTCCTATTCCTTCCAATAACAAACTTTGGATCCCTGATGAGTAACTTGCATTTAACTGGCAACATTCTGGGCTACTTATATTAACTGCAACAGTCTGAACAGCTTGAACCTCAATAAAATGTGCAGTAAATGACTGAAGTAATTTAACCTCATTAATCCTCAAACCAATAGAATAAATTGATGTCCACACAGCATCTTGTGCACAGTCTCCAACATAAACATGCCCCTGTAGGAAATCAACACCAAAAATTTGCTGCGGCCCTACTGCCAGTGTTTTCACTGTTGGGAAAATAGCTACATACTTAGACCTATTGCCAGCTGTATTGCATGAGTCACACAATTTATTTGGTCTTGTTAACAGTCAAACTGTTGTTTCCCAACTGGATCTATCCTGGAATCTCCCTACTGCAGCAATTTTATAAGAGGCTCTATTTTATCTGTAAACCATTTACCTCTAGTTTCAACACTAACACAAAAAAGCATTAGTAGGAAAGGAAAATGCTGAAAACCAAGTAAGTATTAGCACTTTTAGTGAGGGAATTAGCTGGAATTACCTTCACAATAACCATTTGTTACAGCACATTTAAATAATTTAGGTTTTAAAATAGTTTGAAAATGACTGTTACAAAGAATGTAAGGTTTCCCAAAATATTTAGGAACACCTACTTTCAGAGAGACATTTAACAAGAAAGTATTCTTTATACTATTTGATCTTGAAATTACTGCTGAAAGCCAGATGCTTTATTTCACTGAGTACAACACATTTAAAATAATAACGTGAGAGTCTAATAGCAAAAGCACATAACCCATAAAAATACTGTGTTATGAGAGCTAAGGTGGCAGAAAGAAAACAGTTTCTAACACACAGAAAAAGAAATCAAATAGGGGAACATTTCTAAGCATACAAATGCTAATTTCAGTACTACATGGAAGAACTTAACTTTCAAAGAAGCTTGGTCTTGCTACAGTTTTAGGTCCTATGATTTATGATTAGACTTGGACTCCCAGGTGCTTAAGACACTCGTAAAATGGGACTGGGCACTTAAGGAAAAACAAATAACTTCCTTTAGATCATAGCACCTATGAGCCAAGCCTGTTGATTTTCAGTGACATTCCAGACATACCATGGTACCTCCAGCTTTACTCATTTACATTACAGAAATCCACTGAAAGTTAGATGGAGTAGCCAAGTAATCAATATTAGGTACCTATGCCAATCAAACTATCACTGATGGTTATGACATAATACGAGAATTAACTTTTACCTCAGCTTAATAGTTAAAGTGATTGCTTTTTGAAGATGATTACATAGTTACTTCTTTCACAGCTCCATTGCAACACACATGAAAATGCAGAGAAAGGATGGCCCACAGAAACAACATGGCCAGCTTAACTACAGCACAAATATTCCATCAGCAACAGAACAAGAACAGAGAGCATCAGATCATACCACGTCTCTGACTATTTAGTGTTATTTTAACATAAGAGGTCATCAGGGCAATTAGGAGTATAAAGTGAAAACAATTAGCTGAACAAAGTAACATCCAGAAGCCTGTTTAAGTACCATTGTCACATAAGCAATTGTCAGTTTACGTAGATACAAACTGATGTTCACTGTAAATTTTTTTTTTTTTGAGTTTTGGGAATATTTCTTATAAAGGAGGCTCTGCTTTAAAAATATCATACACAAAGCCTAACAAAGAAATATTTGTGAATAAAAAATACTGAACCTGACAAGGCTTAAAAAAATCAACCAAAGCTATTCCAGAACTATTAAGGTTTTGGATTGCTTCCTCAAAATTCAGTTTTCCCCACAAAGCTAAATAACAAAAAATGAACTATATAATTAAATCATGTTCAAAGTGTTTTAGCAGTCTACTTTCTTCCCGTCATTATACTGGAATATTTATAAGCCACTATTACAGATAGAAACAATACATGTATCCACTGTTCTTTCTTCATCAGCCATATAATTTTTAATGGAACAAAAGAATTTTATCTTTCCTTTTAACGCTTTGACAAGGCAGGTTAAGTGTTTTTTCAAGAGAAATCAGATGAATCACTATCTTCTGCAAGCATACAAGAAAAGCATTCTCCAGAATACGTCAAAAAAATGGAATAACAACATAGAGATCTAAATGGAAGTGAAAAAAAATCTTGCTCCACCAGGTTAATATAAGTCATCTTGTGGCAAGTAGTTTTAAATAATTATTTCACTCTAATTCTCCTGTAACAAGTTTTCCTTGTAGATGAAACAAGTTATTTCTAGTATAAGCGTAACTCTCCCTGACTGAACAGATGAAAAAAGTATTACATTTTGAACTACTATAGAAAAAAGTCAATTTTATTAGAAAGATGATTAAATATGAAAACAATTTGGAAAGTAACTTTACTCAGGAGTGACAGAATCAACCATATATATTGTGAATAGAGAATGCCTGAAGAGACAAGTTTTCCCTTGGAGAGTAATGAAATAGAACAATTTACATTTCCCAATCACAACGCATGCTTTCTTTTCAAGTTCATCCAAGAAATCAGGAGTATAAAATCAATAGCACAGATTGATTTCTCACATCCACCTGATTGCCTAAGAGGTTTAATCATACTCCTTGTGTTACATTCACTGAAATATCCCTTTCCTTTACACCTACCTTCCACATCTGCTTGTAACTTACTTTGGGGATCTTTTTTGGGTTTTATTTGTTGGTTTGTTTTTAAACAATACTATAGAACTTCACTGTGATATTCAGGAAAGACTGGGCTTGATGCTGGATTTACATTGGAAGCTAAATCTTTTAATACCCTTTGCCTGCTTCTCTGTTGACTGTCAGTACAAGAGAAAGACACTTAAAAGCCATAAATCACTTACTTTAATAACCTTATGGAGGAGTAATTCAAGAAATCAGCTGCAAAATAAAACATGAGACCACAAAAGAAAAGAGAAAATGTGTCTTCATTGGAGAAATCATCAGAGCAGGACAGGTGTGAAAACCATATATTTGATTAGCCTATCTAGACATTCAAAGAGAATAAAACATGTAGACAGTAATACAAGTCACCTCCACCTATGTCTTTAAATTATAAGCCCAAGTATACTTGCATGCAAAAATTAATTACAATATAGGGGAAATCAGATCACTTGCTGATCAAGCAAAACAACCAGGAAAGTAAAACTAAGTGGTATGCTCTTGTTCGAGTTGCAGGATCAAACAGCACTAAAAGCATATAGGCTGAGGCAGAATTATTATGCATCTTCATCATCACAATCATGCTGCCCCAGAAAACTCAGATTTCAAGTGACTGGGGTTGCTACAGACTGCTAAACATAAGAAAGAGATTGAAGTACAGTAGTTAGAATCATAGAAATACCTTGAAGGAATCAAAAAAAAAAAAAAAGGGGTTGAGGGGAGGAAACTATCTAGTCAATGAGAAGATTCAGTCATACAGTTGAAGGATAATGAAATAGCTAAGCCTAATAGGACACATACAAAACAGAAACGAGTGTCCACACAAGGGTATTTTTCCCTTGTGTGTACAGACACACAAATACTGTGCCTCCATTAAAGAGGTCATGTCTTCTGGAAAAGCATATTCCACTGTAATAAAATACCAGTTCCAAAGGTCAAAGGCTTTAAGAGAAAATACGCATTTTGTAATAAGGCATCTTTTCCAAAACCATTTCACAAATATTTGTTATTTCAAAGAACAAAGTACAATAACTTGTTACAAGTGGTAGGACAGTAAAGCACAGATTCAGAGATACAGAACAACTTCTGCAACAGAATTTGCAGTTACTTGGAAGGGGCTTATATATAACGATATATTTTTACCAGACCTAAGAACTGCAGGTAATGTTAAGCAGACTTGCAAGCTACAGTAAAAACTGTTCACCTTCAGTTCAATGACAGCCACGTCTTCCAATTCACAGTCTGTCCTGCCTCTCTTCCTTGTTCACAAATAAACACTTTCTAAATGGTGTCATACATACAATTTAAGGATGACACAGTGCTCAAGTATTAATGATAAATTATAACTAGTGACAAAGCCAACTGCCCTCTTTTGAAGACGAGACACTAATTTACTAGCACACGATTTTGACTTAGTTGTTTTATACTCCAACTGAAACATTCATCTGCATAAAGGAGCAACCATTCCCTACTCTTAAGTGGGAAAGTTGATTTATGTTTTGAATTCTAAAATTAGATAAGGCTACTGCAATATGACAATCTGAGGACTAAACTGGCCCATACAAACAAGCACTGTTACGTTTTTAAACCGCTTTGATGCTTGTAGATGGCATTTGCAAGGAGACACTGAATGTGCAAGATTACGCATTACTTTCGCCTGACTAACCACAGATCTTCTATCTATGGAAGTTACATTGTCAGCAAAGTGTTTCTCTCAAGCTCCTGACTGAAGTTCTTTATTAGTCAGAATTATTTTCCTTTAAAAACACAGAAACGAATTTTCATTACCTTAATCTCTTTTAAAGGTTTATAAATTCTTCTAATTAAGCTTTATGAAATTCAATGTTTTAAATTGATTTTCAAATCTTACTTATTTTGAAAATGAAAGTTGAGTCAGTTTCTCCATTCAAGTCTCAGTTCAGGTGTGATCAACGTTTGTTCCAACTAGTCCAAGAGAGCTTCAAAATAAACTAAGCATATGCTATGAGGGTTCATTATTAAGTATTAAACATCCAAGTTTTTAAAAAGGCACTCTGTATACAGGAGGCTTCACAGCTTCAGTTCCAACTCCCTGATATCAGGTAACAATAAACAAGGTTTCTCACGATGGTTATATAGATGCATGAGGAACAAATACCCACCCTCTTCCAATTCCTCACTGTGATTTATATCTACAGGTAAAATTGGTCATTGATTACAGGTAAAATTTTGGTCCTTTTGAAATGAGTGGGAACACTTAATCACTCAGTTGAAGCATTAGTTCTTTTTAACAGATGTCTCACAAAGGTTTGATATCATTTCATATTAAACTTCCAAACACCCTGCCAAGCTGTCTCAAACCTCTCTAACTTCCTGACAATTGTTCAGTGTTCGATGGCACAATTGTCAAAACTTCTCTGACTTACACTTATTGTGCCTGATTCCTGAACTCCTGTTGAATTACTTCCTCAGCTTAGAGAAAAGAACAGTATAACCATTTTTTAGTCTTGGGATTCCCACCCTACTCTCCCTCCCAATCCCCCACAAAGAAGAGTGGGCTCCATACGGTTTATTTATACAATTTTGCCAGTCAGCAAGTATCAGAGTAGCTTAATAATTAAAGCTGCTGTTCATTTCCAATAACCACACAAATGGCTAGAAAGTCTGACAGTCACATATAGCAACTGTAATATTTTACGTTACACAGAAAAGCAATACAGAAAATTTACTTCTCTACTGTCTATATTGATGCATCTGAATATGCATGACATTTAACATAACAATGGTAATTTGGTAGTTCGGTGTCATTTCTGGACGCTCAGTGTTCTCTATACAACTTCCTTATCAAGATGTTAATTCCATCTCTTGTTAATGTAGGATAGTTGTAAAGTTCAAAGTCAACTGTGCCACAGCTTTAAGGAGTAAGTTATTTTTTTAATCCAAATAAACATTAGGTCCAGGTTTGTAAAATCCAAAGCATTTCACAGAAAACCAGATAAGCGTATCTGTACATTGGCACCTCCACAGCACAGAAACTGCAGGTAATGGAGGGTAATGGCATGTCATTGACCCTTCTCACGAGGCAACTGATGCACAGTAACTTGTCTGTGTAGGATGTGACTTGATTTATCCAACAGGAATTTCACATGCCTACACTGCTTGATAGCTTCACCCTTATTAAGAAGAGGAAGCATCAGTAGCAAAGTCCCTCATGGATTTCATGCAGAATCGCAAATCCCTCTATTTGGGTGTAGAATGTCCTGTCTTTGGTAAGGTGATTAACTTGTAATTTTCATTTTTCATTTCCCTGTTTCTCCTACATTCAGTATATTGTCAGAAAGGGTGAAAGCAGCTTCCTCTGAAAGTGCCATTGCTATATCAGAAAATTATTTCAAATGCAGGTCCTGTGAGGCATCCTAGCACTTAACATATCTCGGAGATTGGCTTTACCCTCTCTGAAGTGTTTTCCCTTTAGGCTTTAAGAACTATTTATTTATTAGTAATTAAGTATGCTTTGTCTCCAGCTAGTTCTGTTGGTGGACATCAGCAGTTTGAGACTGTCCCTACTATCCAGTTGCTTTGAATTCTAGCTTTGTTCTTTGCATTATCTAAGAAACTAGCATTTAGCTTTAGTTTGCAGAAGGTTTAAATCCATCACGTATCATGCAGTCTAAAAGCAGGGATTTGAATAAACAGCTGAAACAGTCAATGAACTCATGAAAGATCATGAAGGCAGCTCCAATGCTGTAGGGGACAGGAGAGACAGTACCTTAAGTAGTTTCTCAAGCATTCCTCCTTTCTGACCAGTGACATTTGATCATGCCTGCTCAATGCTAGATATTTCTTGTGGGCATTTCTGTAGTGACAGTCACTGCACCAGTGAGAATAAATACACAATTAAGTGTCATTAATATACTGATTTGTAAACAAATAAGGCATGTATTGATCCATTGTCTGGCTCAAGAATAACAGGCTGTGGATTTGAAAAAGCACTTACAGACTTGTTTTTAGTAAATGGTGTGTATACAAATAAAAAATGAAAGGTTTGATTAAATTAATTTTACTGTCATTCTTCAAAGGTGAAGAAAAAGCCTCTTTGTTCATTTGAAAATACAGGGATAAGTGGGATAGCATTTACAATAAAGTGCTTCCCTAGGATGACAATAAAATTTGCCAGAGGCAGTAAGAAAAAAATAGCTCAACACACCAAGGATAAAACTACACAAATCTTAAGCCCAAGACACTAGCAGAAATTATTTAACTAGTTCCGCTACAGAAGGCTCATTTGCAAAGATTTTGAGCACAAAATGATACACAAATTGGTTTTGAACCTCATTGCTGCTGGTTGCTAGGTAACATGATATTAATGCTACTTGATGTATTTCTGGTTTTCCTCAAGGTGCACAAATCATTTTAAAATCACTATCTTATTCTCCAGAAATACAGAAAGCCAGTCTTCAGACTTCTTTCCATTACAGGGCTACACACTTCGTTTTAATACAAGCAACACACTTGTCAGAACATTTCTGCCCACTGATGCAAAACCAGATGAACTCTCCCAAAGAGACAACCGATTCCCTAAATTCTATACCTGAAGTGCATTGACAACTTATGCACAAGTGTGACCAGCTTGTACCTGGGCCCTTCATAAGTGCTTCTGGCACACCACAGTGAATCTGAAGTGAAGCAAGTCAATTTTTCTAAAAACAGCTGAATGCATTTTCATGGAAGCTATTTTTTCTATGCAGAAATCCAAATAATTTTTAAAAACAGGCAATAGGACGAATGCTACCAATATGGCATGCATGGTTTGGTGCAACCTGCATGAATTTATAGCATAAACTGCCTCTAACACCTTAGACATCTAGCTTTAGTGACTCTTACTTCAAACATGGCTGAACTGTTTGCCTCCACCAAATATTCCGGACTTCAAAGACAGAAAAGTTAAACCATTTTCTTAGAGCTCCCAGGAAAATCTTACCTCAAACAGGTAAGCAATTGAAGTTATATTGTTATGAGCATCTGGATCGCAAGAACCCATTTTCCTGAACAGGGGATAGAGAATCTTTATTGAGAAAGCAAACTGCACATCCAGAGAAGAGACTGGCTCAGCCACACGATAAACAGTTTAAGGACAAGAGACCTAGTACATTGGCCTGGTGAGTACCTAGAAGAGGAGCACTGTCAGTGCCGACTGATATTCTGAAACATGAAGTTAACTCCTTACTATAGTCATACAGGGAACTGAAGGCAGTTTTTACACAATGTAAGTATTCCTTTATCTACTCAAAGAAGTATCTTTTATAATGAAGGAAAACCTATAAAACTGCTCTCAGCATAGTACTAAAAGGGAGAACAAACACCAGTACAGACTCCTAAAAACTTTCTCTCTGACTTCCAAAGACACGGTGTGGAAAACATCTGCTAGATCAGTCTTTTTGCAACCTTGTACTCTGTTCAAGGGGAATGGGCCCAAGACTTGATATCTAACGAAATGCCATGAAAAAAAGTGTTATCTGATCTCTTCAGACAAAGAAGGCAAACATTGTGAATGAGAGGTAGAGATGTTCAGACAGGCCTTTTGAATAAGAAGTAGAAATTTTACAGTAAATATTACCACTATGCCTACTTTCAGATTAGAATGTTCATAGGAATGATATCACAGAAAAATGTATTTGAAATAAGTCATTAAACAAATAATTAAATAAATTATTAATCATAATCTTCTGCTCTAGACAAACTGCTTAGACTACCAAGATGTGGCTCAATTCAAGTGATTTTGAGTGGAAGAACTCCTTTGAGGCACATAAAAGGCTTGACCTCAATTTCCATTTCACAAGGCAGGTTACTTTTCAGAACATCAAACACCCAACCAAAATACAGGTCGATTGTTCGGCCATACTGTATCTAGTGAATGAAATCCAACAGCTCAATTACAAATTAGTAAACTCAAACCATTTAATTTAAAATTCTAAGTCGTGCTGGACATGCACAAATTTCAAAACTGCAGAAGATCAGGAACCCTCTTTTGACCCTTGGTCACTTGCAAGAGGAAAGGAATTACAGAAAGCACCTACCAAAGTACAACATTTTAACACTATTTTCCCTTGTAAGAATGTCATTGTCTCTCTTGTCTCACTGATAGCAGCAAATTTAATGTGCTTTGGTCAGCACATTTTCTGAAACACTTAGGGTGAAGAAAAAAATTATTTGATGCTCTAAAGACATTTTATATCATTACTGCAACAAGACAGCCTTAGTGCCAACATAATCATTAATGAAGTGGTCAGCTTGCTTAGAGAATGAATTTAGAACAACAAAATGATTCAAAACGGAAAAATTGCTATAGTTAGTTCTAGTGTCAGATTAGGCAGTGGAGAGAAGCAGACACTAGCTTGAGCCTGACTGTTCTCTCTCACTGCGTTAGTCACTTCTGGGTCTTGCCAGCCCACAGAAGTTTGCAAAAATTTGAATTGCTAAGTTGGCAAGCAGAACTAGAAGGGTGCATATGCAGAAACTGTCTTGGAGAGCTCTGAGCTTGCAGATAGGGCAGAACAGTCATTACCTTCAACTAGCTAAATGCTACATAACCAGAACATTGCAAGAGCATGTGGGCAAGTCAACAACAGGCAGGAACTCACATTTTCTAATGACAATGCATTTCTCTTAACTTGCATAACTCTAAGAACTAGTTTTTCCAGATCTGCCTGCAACTTGGTTAGACTTTAAGAGAAACTCAGGAACTAAAGAAAAAAAGTTTATGACAACTTTTTAAGTTTCACTTTGCCCAATATTTGTCTGGCAACTAAATCTGTAACAGGATGTAAATCCATTTCCACTATTTTAGAACAATAAATGTTTAGACCTGTCAAATTGCTGTCACATTTCTATTTATAGTGTTCAGAATGATAGCAGCCCCTTGCTTTTTACATTTAATGTAAAAAGTAGACGTATAGAAGTAGTGACAAGTGATAATAATTTTGTCAGGGTCTGGCCATTAAATTTACTGCTGTAGCCAACACTGTGGTACTGATTTCATTAGATCCACGTTAAAAAATGCTCTCAAAGTTTCAAGATGTTAGACACGTGAAAGTGTCATGTTTTATTCATTTAATAGCATAAGCACCTCAACTCAAAGTATCTTTATCCACAATTTCCTCATTCTATTACAACCATTAAGTTCAACTGATTAACCGGTTGCCATAAAGCATAGGGTCTAATGAACGGTATTTTCTTTCTCCCTTGAAGAAGTACACACCATCAGTACATCTTGTGAGCAGAGTATGGTGGTCATAGAAAATAATGGGAAGCTTATACCTAACCAAATATGGATACCAAAAATTATACTCCGATACTGAAAATCTGATACTATTACATTGGGAAGAGGATTATTGGAAATAATATGGATGATCACTGCAACAAAAGATAAAAATGGATTAAAAGCAGAGGGGGCAGGTTAGTATAATTGATCAATTCTTTCCCATCACTAATTCCTACACTGAATTATTTATACTACCACAAAGAATAACCAAAAAACTTGAAAGTACTCCAGTTGAGGACTGATACTGAATAGTGCTTACTAAAATCCATTCAGCCAAGATTTTAAATACAGAAAAATAGCACATACATTGTTGAGTCTAACAACCTTTAAATGTAACTGAAAGGAACTATTTTCCCCTCCCATTTTGTCTTGCATCATTTCCGATTTAAAGAAATCTGAAGAACTGATGAGCAAAATAGAATTTGTTAGAATAATCGCCACAGCTTTCCCTTTCTCCTACAAAAAAAAACCTGCATGGTTTGAGTCTTTCCTCACTATTTCAGAGCCGTAAATCTGTGGCACGTTGTTGAAGATTTATTGACTGCTCAGCTGTCTGTTCCATTAGCTGGGACATAATTTATCCCTGGAAGATTTTCACCTCACAAGGGTTTTCTTTCTGAAGATGTTCTCATAAATCTGCTTAGTAGCTGAAAGCATTGTGGTTAGTGGTTACACTGATGATCAAGAGGAAAGCAGGACAGGATTAAGGTTTATTGGCCAATTTGAAAGTTGTCTTCTCTGCTTTCATCAAAAATCAGAAATTTTTTTGTCAAAAGTCAACAAAAACAAAATATGAAACTGTCCAAGCATGGACAGCCCAAACGAGATTACACTCAAACTCTAAATTTTAGGCCAGGTAATTTATGCCATTCTCTTCTCCAAGATTATGCAAGACATTGCAAATTCTAATAATTTGAGGCAGGGTAGGCAGGACAGGAGGATGAGGAGGAGGGATACTTGTTTCTTTCATATTATAGGCAAGAAAAACCTACACTGATGGATCACAAAGAACGCACTCTGTCTCACAGGGCAGCAAGTAAGTACAAAGTGACGAGCTGCTGCCTCATGCCTGATCCTGCACATTTACGGATTCAAGTGTTAACTGTTTTCTTGGTTAAAGACCTGTATTTTCCACAGTGAGCTGGGAAGCAGGCATGCTCCAATCATCTCCAGTAGAAAAGCTGTCTTTAGTAGGTAACTACATATTAAGTATCCAAAAGGCTGCATTTGCTTAGCATTATAACAAGCCATGTTTGATATGCTGCACCTTTGTCAACTTGATTACAGCATTGTTTTACTACTGGAAGTCTACTGGCTCTGCAGACAGTAATTCTTAGAATCATGTTTCTGGTGAGAATTACATAATCAAGGATAGTTGGGCCATACGATATTATTATTCAAAACAGCCCAAGTATTGCATAAGGAATAGTTCCAGCCCGACTGATCACAATAAGCTCTAGGTTGCAAGATATTCACAGAAACTTAATCAACAATTTCAAGGTAATAAATGAATCCAAAAAAAAAATCCTTGAACAAGTCAGACAAGAAAAAAAGAGGTATTCATTACTGATTATTTATCCAGTATTTCTGTAACAACTTCAACACATTTTTAACTTTTTACACATCTAGAGAAAATACAGTCTATTTATGGTGTATTCCTTGGGCCAGCTTCCCAGCTTATGTTAAACAGCTTCTTCTGAGTTCAGCAGAGGTATTATGATTTTTACACCAATTGTCTGATTTTTTTTAATTATTATTCAAACATTTTTTTCATGCTTTACATGGTGATTTTTTTATTTAATGTTTGCTTTTTAAGAACAGCCTACAGTAAGCACAAAAGTCTAAAGGTGAGTTAAAAAGTTCAAGCTTTGCATGTCAAACTTTAGTCTCCAAGAAAAAAAAGAGCATTTGTCCTTGGGCCTTTCATTCTTGATGACAGCAAGGGAACTATGAAGGACAATGTGAAATGAAAAAGACAAGAAATAGGATTGCTACTATTGACTGAATGGAAACTGGCATCTTTATTTCAGTGGCAGCAACCTAACATCTTTTCAGTTAGGTTTTTGAAAAAGTCCATTTTTGAAAACTGCATTGATAACTCTCTACACAAATTCAAGCAATATGTTTGCAGAGTTATTCTACAAGGGTTTTCATAATCCTGTTCCTCTAACAAAAAAAGAACATTTCAAGAGAGAATGTAATTAAGACAGATCTGACAAGTATACTGTGGAAAGTACCAAATTGCTGGTGCAGAATAACACCTAGAATAATTCACTAAATTAGTAACTTCAGTCAATTCCAGCTACATTAGTGAGATAGCAAAAATATGTACAGGAACTCAAAAATTTGACTTTTTTCCAAAGTTGACAGAAATGGCTAGTAATTTTATTATAGCTCTACAGAGGTTCTGATAAGTAAGTTTTGTTCAAGTAAATATCTGATACTATTTAAAAACAAAAGCTTTTTATTTCTCAGACAAGGATTTCTTACTATCATCTGTTTCTCAAGAAAATATATTTCTTTCTTGATAAGCCCCATTTTCTTTTTAGATGGTAGTAAAGGATGCATTTGGATTGCAGAATGGTTTAAAGGGCCTGTCTCATATCAATATCCTGTGAGATACTGGCTATGGTTGGAGACGTAGTGATCTTACAGAGAAGCTCAATGGCCTAATCCACTATGGCAAGTCTACACTTCTTCCTAATACAAACTGCAGTCATGTTTACACCACCAGGGAATTCAGCCAATACAGCAGACCAGAATGTACCACAGTGATTCTGATGAAAACAAAAGGACAGTCCATTTCTTATACAGATCACTGGAAAACAACAATACAATATCAAGCAACATAAGAACTGCAAGCCATATAGTATCCCTACAACATTTTATGGGCAACAATGTGAGCCCTAGGTACAACTGGTGTATTTCAGAGAGAAAGCATTTGTTTTGCAGAAGTACTGATACAGCCTCCAGAAATACAGTGTAATCTCTAACAGATATTATAGGGAAACATCCAAATACACGAGGGGTAAAATTTAGAGGGAGCATAACTTCACATTGTAACCAGTAGCAGAATTTTAACAGATCCTACACAATTGATGCTTCACTTATCCTTTAAAGTAATTGCTACAATGAGGTACTGGTCTTGGGTCACACAGACACACATTGTAGTCCTTGGGTCCTTTAACAATAAGTAGTAAAATGGTAATACTGGGAACTACAGGAAAAATATAAGCATTGACACATGAAGAAAAGTAAAAAAAGTAATTTTCAGAAAACTGGATACAATATAAGCCTCGCATGTGGAGGCAGCAAATAACAGCAATCCAGATTGGGTATGTTCATGTTGGGAAGGAAAGCTTACCAGCAGATAAGATCACTATGAAAATTGTGGGTGATGAATTTCCCACCCCTCCAAAGTTTCTCTGCTCTTGTTTTAAAGTTTATGTGGAAATTAAATTTCTTAAGAAACTTTAGATGAGATTGCCATCATCAAATTACATCCTTTATATGAAAATGCTGGAATTACATTGTGATAATCCCCACAGAGTGCCCAAGAGGCACATCCACTTTGTTACTATTTGGTTTTGTTTTTTCTTCAGTAACTTTGCCAGCAGGATGCCAAGCACAAATGTAGATATCCCAATCCTGCAGCAGATATGCTTTAAGAAGGTTCTTAAAGCAGTAAAGGCACAACAACAAAACTTTTGTAATGCAAGCTTAGCCTAGATTTCCCAGCTAGCAAACTTGACTTACTGTCTTGTATCCAACAAGGAATAATTTCTCTCAGAAATTAGAGAAGGAAAAAAAAAAACCAAAAAACAACCAACGAACAGAAGAAACTACTTCTTTTCCTCTTCTCCTCTGCCCTTGTTACTCCTAAATCATAGTTCCGGAAGGTTTAAAATGAAATGCAATTCTAATTTGAACTCCAGAGCAGAGCTGCCACAGAACCTACCTTCGCTCTCGCCTTATTACAGTTCTCAGCTTTTAAATGAATATGCTAACAAATCTGAAATAAAGGTCTCCCATTTCCCTTTAGGGAGATTAGGCTGTGTTTTAATTCATTTTAATTAGCTGCGCAGACCCCTTTATGCTCCCTTAGTACGTGCACACATACACAAAACTTTAGCAATGAGAAAAACCAGCAGCAAGCGTTCTTGACACTCTTCCCCTTCTCTCTCCTTCCCTTTCCCCCTCAGTCACCTAAAGTCATTGAAACTTTTCTCAGTCTAGCAATCATTAGATAAGCAACTAAAGAAAACAAACCTGAGTTTTGGGTGCTTTTTACCAGACTGCTTTTAAGGAAAAAACAAACCAAAAAACCCATGAGTTTTTAAGGTGCTTTACTTTCCTCAATATGCCATCTTCTCCAACATGTCACGCCTCTCCAAATGCAGGCATGCAACCACTAATGCTCTCCCAAGTCACTCGTGTATATCAAGAGGACTACAGGACAACGCATAATATCCTTCGTCCTAGTGGTTAATATTCTAAAGTGCCTCTTCATACCATAATGCATTTTTAAAGTTAATGATTGCATAGGTCATAAAATACACAACCTACTCAACTCAGAGGTCAATAGATGCTTTTGTAGCTACATTTTTGCCAGATCACATAGTACATATCCATTTTGTGCAGCCTGCCATGAACTGACAGCCACCCCTCTGAATATGTCATTACAAGAAAATGTGAAGATCAAAGAGATGAACCACATTGTTGTAAAATGACCTTCAATTTACTATCACAGGCAGAGAGAGAATGAGTGTGCACAGGCAGACGTGTTTTTGAAGGGGAAGAGAGGTTGTATTATCCCCTGTGTCAAGTTCATATTAAGCAATCCTACATTCATTGGATAACCAAAAAATGAACATTTTCAGACATGGTATTATAAAATACTATCGTAGTGATTAATCTCCAAATATCTGACTTCTAAAAATCACCTTTTTTACTTGAATGCCAGCTGCTTCTCACCCAATCTGACAAGGATTCTAAAGAATATTTTACTCTCCTTTTAAGAGGAATTTTACTGGCAGCATCAATTTCACTTTTGAAAAAATAAGTCATTTGCTGCATGTTTCTGTCTTTGCCTTATGAGAAATTATTACCCAACTGCAGGTTCTCAGGAGGAACAGCTTGATTTCCCTTAAATTACCACTATTAAAAGGTTACTAGTGACACACAACAGATTGATAAACATAAAACAGATCTTGTATCACATTATTAGCTCACAGTTAGGACCATATGAGGCCACTTATGTAGGTAGCTTGCCAGTTTGCTTGCATTTTCTGTTTGAAAGAGCACAAAGATGCAGCCTTGTGAGCGCCGGTGCCTATAGTAATTTTCCACTGCCTGTCAGCCTAAAGACAAAGCTTCATGAAAGTGTTTTCTTTTACAGAGCACCAGAGGAAATTTAGTGGGATTAGGAGAGAGACAGCAAACGTGTGGGAAGGTTATTGCCATTGTATTTCTTGCATACATTACATAAACAAGGCTGACATCTTCTGGCAAGCTGCAGTTTGAGTTCTTTGATATTGCTGCTTAGGTTTTGGGCTATAAGAAAGCTGCTCCTAAGAAAGCAGCTTACTAGTATTTTACTACAGAGACGCTGACTACTATGGATGCCTACTAATGACCCAAAAACAACAGCAGCTGCAATAGGATGACTTACGAATTTAGAACAGTTAAAATTTTAAGCAATCAACATTATTGGAGGAAGTTCATTCCCTTCTGAACATCTGGTTGTTGCCTTCTAACAGTAACTTAGGTTTAAAAGACCTCTGAAATACAGGGTCTACAAATCTGTTTCATAAAACAGAACTGGGGACTAGCTTACTGGCAAGAAGACCAGCACAAAAAACAGCTTTATTCCTACACAAACTCTTGTCAAATATTAAAGTTTTGCCTGACATTCATATTGCAGGATGGCGACCTCCGAGAAATGCATTCATTTGTTTAATAAACTATGAACAAGAAATCCATATAGAAGGATGAGTAGACTATCTCTGTTCTTGGCAGCTGCAGAATCACAGAACAGTTGAGGTGGGAAGGAAGCTCTGGAGATTGTCTAGTGCAAACCCCTACTCAGACTTGAACACCAAAAAGCAGACAATAGTTACACACTTGAGAGGCCTACTTCCCTATAAATCAATGCGACATCCTAATCCCACCAAGACTAGTGAACATTTCTTACTTGGTATATGGAAATTTCATTTTTTCAAATACTTAATTACATCTTTCTGTGCAGTTTAGACCTTGGAAGTTTCAACTGATACATTTTCTACCTGAAGTTACACATGTACTGTGTATTTTTAAACTATACAGAATATCACTGGCAGTGTTTAATTCAAATAGTTCATTAAATACTGATTTTTCCAGAAAGCATCTTTTTGCCAGCAATATATAATAAAGGTCCTCCAAAATGAGGCATTTAAGAAGCTGGAACATATGTATTTGTAGAGCACAATTAAAATTTTAATTCTAGTTTCACTGGAATATTCTTTTTGGTATCTAGAATTTGCCCTTGAAAAGAGATATCATCAGCTACAAGACGGAAAAGATTAGGGTAATAGCACATGCCTGCTTGTTGTTTTTCCAAAGTTGGATAGAGCATCATTTCCTTTAGTGCAAAGTTTCCAATACTAAGGACAACTGTTTCATTACATTTTCTAATTATTCTGATTGTGATAGAAGTTGAATTGTATTTAATTACATTTGGTAACAATAATTTAAAGGCTTATATTTATCAAATTCAAGGGCAGAGAAGGTTCACAACTTGGTAAGAAAACCTTAAACTTTTTTTTTTTAACTTGTCTGTAACAACAGAATGCTGGTCTTGAGTAAACTATGGGACAGAAAAACAAAACCTGGTTTACATGAGTACTTACACCATTTACGTGTGGAAAAGTTTTCTCAAAGAAGATATTACAAGTCCAGTGATATAAATTACACACTGGCAAAAAGCAGGGCAAACTATGTTGGTGAAACCTTTCTAAACTGTACTACTACATTAGACTTTCATCTTTTCCAAGTGCAACTGCCAACACCATCAATGCAAAAGGATATAATAGTTTCATTCTGGTTTTTGACCCACACAGAAGAATGAAATGATTTGACAAAAAATAGTGTTTACAACAAGGTCTTAGAATAAAGTGTGACAAAATAGCTATCTTGCCCTAAAGCCTGTTCACCTTAAACAGTTGTGTTTGCAATCTGACTCAAGGTCTCCACGTGAAATATCAGGCTTCTAGGGAGGCATAAACATAAAATGGTTGCTGCCACTATGATTTAAAGCATGCTGTAATAGTGGAAAAATACACAGGACAGTCATACGTAGTATTTGGTTTTACACAGCTTTGTCATTAGATATAATGGATATAATTTCTTCTCAGTAACAACCTGGCCTAAACATCAGGTAAAGTAGGGGAAAAAACTTCCCACTGGATCAAGGTACAAGCTGCCTATGTAAAGCAATGCAGCAGTACTCCCTCAATATTTGCTTTTATCATAGGCTAGTCCATTCTCTTTTTTACAACAATATCTAGACAGTAGTAAAGTATCTCAGAAAATTGAGAAGAAAATCTAAAGCTCTTCCCTTCTGTGCTCAAAAAAACCCACCTTTCTGACAGAGGCATCGTCATAGCTTTGATGGTAGTCAAGCAGTATGAAAAACTATCCCAAATTGTTAGGTTAGTGCCTAATTGAATACAGCAGCATAATCTCTCAAGGCTAACTCCGTGAAGTGATAAAAAAAGAAATCTTTCCAAAAACTATACTATTTAAACTGTAGCATTAATCAACAGTAGGTGTTAACCCACTATCTTTCTCCATGGTAAAATTCAATTTCCATTAAAAGCACTAATACCTTATGTGCTTTCAAAATGTTCTTGTCCCATTTCAGAGCTAGAAATGTGTCAGAATGAACATCTTTCATCAGCTCAAGGCTTATCATTTAGTCAAAGGAACAGACTTCCATCAACACTTATGTGAAATTTTGAAACAGCAACAGTAAAACATACCAAAGAATTAGAAATCTGAACAAAATAAAATTTACAAACAACTTTAGATACAAAATTCAAACAGCAAACAAAATCCAGAGTTTGCAAAAGACACACAAATACAAGATAAACAAAAACACTATACAGTTCATAAAAGCAAAGTCATTTCTTTCAAGAACATCAGCAGCATGATAAGGGACAGCTAAAAGATAAAAGCATTTGACTTCACCTTGATTTTTAACCAGGAGTCTTGCCAGTAGCATATTTAAATCAGCTATATTAGGGTAAAAGATTATAACAGAAGCTGGGCATCAGGTACAAGCAGATGTCTCTGGAAAACAGAAAAAAATATCTCCAAAAGCCAGAAAAGGAATTTATTACACCCTCTAGTTTGGTTCCTGTTAGTGCAGGAAGTGCAACTTATTCCAGTTACAAGCACATAGAAACTGAACGGATTTCCACCAACATCATTGGATTCCCCATGTCACTCACTCCTGTCTCAAAATTGAAATGTCACTATCCTGAACAGCTTACATTATTTTGAATATCCTCTGCAACATCTCCTATAACCAGGAGCACAAGGGAGTATTTCCTTATGGTCAGTCTAAACCATTTCTTTCCTTAATCTCTGAACATTTGCTTTAACATCTCTAAATCATCACTGTCCAATCCTTTAGAGACCTCTAGCCACAGATCAACTAAGTGAGGATTAACCTTTGATCCACTGAAAAAACCAAAACTAGATATTGTTTGTTGTTTTTGTTTTGGGGTCGAGTTTTTTCCCCCCTCCACTAGTTAGCAAAGAACCATAAAAGCATTTGTTACATACCAACCAACAATTTATATATTTGTTATATACCAACCAACTTTAACTTCCCTTTCAAAGAGTTCGTGTATGAGAGGTCTCAGTGGATGCAGTCAGTTTTTTAGGCACTTAGAAAATTGGAAGTGATTATTAATTAGGCAAAAGCCATGTCTTCCAGGACTCTAAATAGGACTACAAGAATCAGGCTACAGAGAATAAAAATTCAACTTTTTACAATGACATTTTTTGTAAGCAGCTTAAGCATTTCATAGCAGCATTTCAAAAATAATTCAGAACTTCATGGAAAAGACTTTTCAGGAGATCAGTAATTGGATGTAGAGCATCAGATAATGAACGATTCAAATGAAATCCAGCTCAGTACTGACCTTTAGTTGTTACTATTAGAAAGCCCAAGAAAATAAGTTGATGATCTCATTCTAGTCTTTAGTTAGAAGGTATCAATTTCACAAAACCACAGACACATTTAGAATTAATGATCACTCTTGTTGTCAGTCACCAAGAGGAGTTCATGGATTGTTTGATGCTTCAATCTACTCAAAGACATTGTCTAGACTCTTAGAAAAGGTACATTTTTTCTACCTTAAAACAAGTACTAAATACAAACCATCCTCAGATACACAGACAGCAAGGCCCGATATTTCAGTATTTCTCTTAAAGTTAAGCAGAGGCAGAGTCTCTTCACCACATGAACACACTAATTTGACTCTTCTATAGGTTGTGTCGTGGGGTTGTTTTTTGTTTTGGCTTTTTTTGATTGGTTGGTTTGGGTTTAAGAGGTCAAGGGAAACAGAAGGAATTAATTTGGCAGACATATACCACCACTCCTGTTTCCAGCCATAGAAAAATTCAGAGACAAGTTAAAAAAATCAGTATTCAAGCACCTTTTGTACCTCAAAACTCATTTCATCAGTAGGACAATAAGCCATAATTTTGGAATATGGTGAATTTTCATCCATTTTGTTTCTACCCTCATTCAAAACAAAACAAACCACAGCACCATCTTATGCTCAAGGGTTGCGGGGAATAGACCAGGATTTTTACTGGTTGTTTTTTGTTTGTTTTTCAGTTATCTGACATTTAACATTTTCCGATTTCTTGCTGGACATAGGATGGAGATGGAATGTTCTCAATGAAGAGAGAAAGCAGGGCTCTGAAGACTTAAAAATATAAATCAATAATTAAAAGGGGGCATAGGCTGCTCTGCAGATTTAATATCCCTGTAGAACATAATGCTTCTTACATTATGGACTGGTGCACCAGAAATACACAAAGGACTTGATCCATAGCAAACGGAAATGGAAGAACAGCACAGAAAGGACACCTTACAGAAGAATCTAACTTTGCTGCTCAGGTGATAGTCTGCAGCTGGGATAATAAAAAGAGGTAGGAAGGGTGCCAAAAGTCTCTGTGAAAGACTCTGATGAAAGTCCATTGAGTACCACTTGGATACAATCACAATCTCACTCTCAGTGTAAACAGCAATTGTCAAGGTGCACAATAATTGTTTACACATTACTTCAGCGACTGAACACTTCTTCCTAAATATTTATTAGCTTTCAAGCTCCTAAACAGTTCTCTCCTCAGTTTACCATACTGCTGACAAGCTTGGTTTAGGATGGATCATGAAACAGCCTTTTCTCCCCTGTCATCTAGACATACTGTCATGTCACAATAGATGCTGCACGACAACTTGTTCTAAACCTGCTTTATGAAGCACTAGCTCCATCAGTAAACAAGAGACCTTATTGTCCAGATAAAATGCACTTCGACCAAATGCACCCTTAGCTGCCATTCCTAAAAAAGAAATCCCACACCCCTTTCATCTGGTTTTGCACACATTGCCAAGATACTAGAGTTAAGAATCCACTGAAAATATAATTTATGTGAATATTAAGTGTAACATTATTCTTTGCATAATCAGGACAAGCTTATCACCATTTAAGGAGGCATATCTCACAGAAATTGACCTACAAATGCAAGAGCTCACAATCTACAAAAATTTAACTTTTATAAAGATTCTGGATTACATTTTATTTTAAGACTAAGTGATCACTGACAAGAAAGCCAATTCTAAGCTACTGTAAACAATTAAGCATAGTCCATCTTTCATTTAGCATCAGAATCTATTTTGTGAATTTAAGTGAAAGCAATATGAAATAGCATTTGTGTAATTAGTCACAGAGGTCTTTTGTTCTTAACCTTTGTGCCTCAATCAAAAGCAGCTGAACACTTACTCATGCTCTGCTGTCACAGTTCTGACTCTAGAAGCTATGACAACTGCCTATACTCATTTATCCGTAAACCGGATACACTGCCAAAGAAAGAGTCTGACTAATTACAAGTGCAGGTTAACTCATTAGTACTGTCTGTATAAACAGCTTGCATGTCTGCTTTTAATGATCAGAAAAAAATATCACTTTACTTCAAAGATACATCACCATTATCTGCATTTCTGGATTCTGTCTATAAACTAATTACTTGTTTGATACTCTAAGCAATTAGCTTTTGTTACTAGAGTTGCTACTCAACATTACTAAAACTAGTTTCTTTGAACTAACTTTTTCACCCCTTTGACAGAAGGCTTCTTTTCATGTCATTTTTCATAAATTACACGGAAGTGGCTGGTTTGGGGAGGTTTTGTTACTCCTGTGTACTTAATAGCAATTTTGAACCTTTTCTATCTAAAGAGGTATCATAAATGAAATGTGATGTGAAAGGATAAAACCCAGATGTTCCAACTATTCATTTCTGATGCTACTCTATTTTTTGAGATTTCTTTTTCCTTTCAGCTGTAACTTCTTTTGAAATTAGGCCTAATAGCATTAAAGGGAGGGGGAATAGCTTTTCAAACTTTAAAATTTCCTTAGCATTGACAGCGTTCTCGGTACTATCAAAATAAAACACAAAGATACAATATTTTCCCTTTTCCCATCACTCATGATATCCAGTAGTCCCCTTCTTCTGACTATTCAGAATTCTTCAATTCACTACCTCTTGCAGACCACAGCAACATTTTCCACTGCTTCTAACCCCAAGATGCCTTCATGTGTTCCAAATACTCCCAACATTTAATGCTTTGTACAGCACTTCTGTTCACTTTCAAGTTCCAGGTTCCATATTTGTATTTAAATTTAATTTTAATTTCTTCAGTATGAAGAGTTTTCCCAATTGACACATCCCTGCATGCATGTTTGCAATCCCTGTTAAAAGCAGTGGAATCCAGTAAGTTTAAAACAAAAAGACACCAAACCACAAAACATTATGTCACACATCTCAAACCAGAAAGTTTCAGATTTTGGTCATTTTCTTTCATAAAAACGGCAAAAGGTAGGACTGGCCCTCTCTTGGACTGTAAAAGAGTAAACAAATCTCAAATTCCTCCACATCCACAGACCATGCCAGCACAAATCATATTTCAGATCCTCATTCATTTCAGTAAGTACAAGATCCACACAAACTGAACCCTTTTTAAAAGTATTTGGTTATTATGCAAGTTTGTATATATGTGTAAGGGGGAGTCAGAACTTGTGTTCCCGGTACAGGACTATACATTTCTTTAAAAATGTAACAGTCAGTGAGAAATACAGAAAAAGTTAAGACTGACTTTTAAACCCCTTTCACCCTTCAGTTAATATTGATTTGCAAGCATTCATATTACATGTGCATAATTTAGCAAGGATGGCCCCTATTTACTAGCCCTTAGGGGAAAAACAAGGCACAAACACAACCACACCAAGACTAAAAAGCACTCCAGCAAATTACTAATTGCTTTTGATAGGCCCAGTTCAGAGCACCAAAATCAGCCAAGTCTGAAGAGGCCATACGTGCACTGGAGTCACCACAGTTTGACTGAATTTGTGGACCAGTAAACTCAAGT
Organism: Leptosomus discolor; assembly: GCF_034619465.1. Lineage (NCBI taxonomy): Eukaryota > Metazoa > Chordata > Aves > Leptosomiformes > Leptosomidae > Leptosomus > Leptosomus discolor. The sequence continues at coordinate 36,488,525 of NC_141395.1, read as the reverse complement.
CTAATGGACCAGCATTAAACTTCAGCTGCTTCAAACTGGATACATGCTGCAGTCTGCCGTTCTCATTAGTACTGTGCTGAAAAACGTGAGAGACTGGAATACAAACTTTTCAGACACCCAAATTAAATTCCCAGTTTAAATATGAGTTAAAACCCTTTGCTAGGAAGCAAATGAAACACCATCACTCAGCGCAAGAGACTTCCCGAGCATATCATGTTACTTTCCACAGTTTCCTTGCAATAGCTGTACTCTTTAAAGTCCATTTCTATATTTATGCATAATTTATACCAGCATCAACTCATTTGACCTCTCCCGTAAACACAGATAGGTGAATACACTGTAGCAAAGCTGCTGTAGAAACTGTGGGGATTGTGTATATTTATGCACAAATTTTCCAACAAGATGTCCAATAATTCCTTTTACAGGCAGGAACTTAAGACATTCATGTCACTTACATAATATATATGCATATTACGTAATTTATATTTATACATGCATGTATAAAAACAGCCTGAAGAAAAATAAAGAGGAAGGAAGGACAGAATACAGAGCCATATAATCTTTGCATAATTTTTGAGAAAGTGATATGAGATTCTTGGACCACATAGCTCCTTGCTAAAAAATGATTCAATATTTTCTATAGTTGCTTTCTAAAGCACATGCTTGCAAAGCACTGAAGCACATTTATGGCACACGCACTACCTGCCCCAGCTTAGTTTTTGTCTCATTGACTTAACTTGTAGAGCAACGCAATTGAAAAATCATTAATGTAATAACAGCCGCAAGACTGATGGACCTACAACCGGCACAAGTCATTTTGTAGAGCTGTAAATTCTGAGGTGCTTGTAACATTTTAGTTTTATCTTCTCTATGCTGTACCATACATAGCTGTTTTGTCCTGTTATCAGTGCCATCTTTGCCCTTCCAAAACATAATCTGGACATTATTCCTGCCCCACCTGAAGCTGCTTAAAGAAGTTTTGCTAGTCAGCAACTTTCTTAAAACGGCTTGCATATTTATCTTTGTTTATCCTGTCTTTGCTCTAAATAAAACAAAATTCATAGGATTATATCTTTCTAATAGCATGAGGTTTATATGCTTTTTCAAAGCTTAAGAGCAACAACTCACAACAGCAGCATCTTCCATCTTGTCCATTTTCCCCCTTGACTCTTCGCAAGAGCCTCTCCCCCAGTTACAACCTGCTCCTACACCCTCCGGGAATGGTTACCGGACAGATAAACACCTGGCCTAAAGTGGAAAATAAGTTTGGATTCACATGTCAGAGAACCAAGCCTTCTTGTCAATGACTTATTATAATCCAGAACTGTTGCATATTCACAACATCCAGCCACCACCTACGTACCACTGACTATCTTCAGCTTCTCTTTTTAGATGCACAGTCTCCACTTAAACTGCTGGTCATCAGGAGGATTTCAAGTAACTAGGTACACTTTCTCCAGCAATCACTTGATCAGTTACCTGGCTTCTCAATCACAGGCTACAAAGATCATACAGATGATCTTGGTCAGCACTGTGCCCTGAAGGCTACTGCAGTAAGAGTGCAGTTCAGCATCAAAATAATCTTGCTTGTTATACACGATTTGGAAAAAATCTGTTTACATCAACAGAGAGATAATTCTTAGTTACCAAAAATACATACTTAGATACTGAAAATAAGGAATGAGATTGTCTAACAGTTCTTTTGGTGTCTCACCTCCACCCCCCTCCTCAGCATAATGCTTATATTCTAGAAATAGAAGAATCAAATTTCAAATTATACCTGTAATTTTCTTCAGACTGAACTGCTTTACATTCTTTATGGCAGCCAAAATTCTGATGGATTTGAAACAATATCAGTGACTGCAGAAACTATACTAAGGCAATACTAGTGCTAAGAGAGACTAAAACCATAAACCCCCTCCCCAATTAATGTAACTACACAGACGTATGTAACACTCTATATCCACTCAAGCCTTCCCTAAAATATTATTGGATATGTTTCAAGCACTACAGTAAAAGATTCTATTCAAATACGAGTAATCCGGTATAACACTAATCAAGCTGTGACTGAATTTCAATCACAATTGAATCTGACAGTTTCATATCCTTAATTTTCCCCCTAATATTTCCATCAAGAAATTTAATTTATGCTGGAATCTACTACATCTTTCCCAAAGGCAAACAGAAAATACGTTCAAACCAATTTGGAGCTGCAGTAAAGAAAAATACTGGAAATAGTTTAAGCAACCACAGATTGCGTTTGGGATTTCTATACAAGCACTCCTGCTTGGATCATTCAGGGAAGTATGTTAATTCTAGACCTCCGGAAAAATGTACCAATTAAAATGCCAACCATCTCTCCTTACAGTCACTGTGTTTCTTATGTTTTGTGACTGTTTTCTTAACTGCAGAGCAACGGAAGACTTGGCATCCTTAATTTGCAAGCTGCAAGCAAACTCTGAAGATGTCATTTACCATTGGCAATATTGGCTGTGCAATTTGCCCTCTTCATATCTGCTTCTTTCTTCAACACCTTTCCCCACACAGGAAAAAAATTACCTAAGTACTCTTCAGAGAAGAGAGACCAAATCACAAACACTTCATGGAAGGAAGTTTGAACAACTTAAACTGTTCTTTGGAAGTTTTGTAAATGCTATTTTATACAATTCAGTATATTTGACACTCCACCTTTTTTGTAGGCCACAGGAACACACTTCATTTATCCCTCAACAGTTGAAGCCCAGTTCCTTTAAAGGCAGAGGGGTTCTGCTATCTCTGTCCACATCTTTGGGAGCAACAGGCTCTGAAGCATTATTTTTAAGGAAACAGACAATTATATGCATGGCATGCATTGTTTTGCCTTTGCTTTTTATAGTCAAGATTTCCATTCTTCTCTCTAACGATAAATTCAAAGTGTATATTAAATTTATATAAGAAGGACATATATCTAAAGAGTGCCAGCTTCAGCCCCACAAAGCCACTGGAAGTTTTATTTTATCTCACAAAAGGAAGTAAGAACCCAGTGAGACATCAGCATCTTGTCCTCTCCTGGATAAAAAACCTTTACCCAGATTTGGCACACACAGTTGCACTGAGAGGACAAGGTGGAGCAATTCTGTCAGCGGAGCAAAGAAAAAACTGCATCTGAGAGGCTTTCTTCCAAAGGCAATTCTCTGGTTCACAAAAGGTCTGTCTGCCACCTCACTTTGCCAACACCATCTGGGAATCTTTATTTTCTCCCAACAGTACAGTAGCATGCTGATGTCTAGCAAAAAATCCATAGACCTGATCTATCAATTCTGTAACATATACTGCCCTTATTAAACAAAAATAATGAAAACCCACCAACAAGCAGCTTCAAGATACACTTATGTGACGGTCTCCTACTCTCAGCATTAAAGAAAAAAATTGTGAACTCAGTGAGACCTAAAAGCAAGAAATAAACATCTTGAAATAGCACACTGCATCTCCCTTTGTTAATGATAGCCCCGCTATTTTCTAAAGGTTGAGGAACCTGGAAATATTCCTTCAAAGCAGCAACGTGTTGTTGGCCAGCTGATCAAGTTTTCTGCTCCAAGGCAAGGCAGGACTAACACTGATCCAATTACCTCTAGAAGTCACTGGCAACCAGCAGCTTGCAGTTGGCTTATCTTACAGACACTTCTCTACAGGGTCTTGGCCTCCAATTCCTGGGTCTCCTGACTAATTCAGGATATTCACAGATCCAATCTCATGCACCCTATGATCCACATATATGAACAAACAGACCAAATAGCATTGCTCAAAACCTGCTGCATTTGCCCAACTATAAAAGGATTTCCCAAAGGAACCTTCTTTGTGTCTGCTCTCCCTTATTCCTGCAGATCCTCTGCAGGTTTCTGTTCAAAGCTTAGTACACACTATCCAAAAAAACAGGGAAAAAAGGAATTCAAGAACTATTTCAACAATTAAGCTTTCTTCTGGAATAGTGCCAAACCATATAATTCATAGATTATAGAATATTTTCACATTAAAAAAAACAAAAAAACCAAACAAAAAAACAAACCAAAAACCCAGCCACTAATGAAAGAACCTTAAGACTTTTACAAAGCATATACCAGTTTAATAAATAGAATGATCAAGGTTTCTCTCAAAGGAATAAAAACAAGTGTGGGTGGGAGATAGCCACGGTGCCCAGTGTCACATTTTATTTCTTGAAGAATGAGTAACAGGGATGTTTTGTTAGGTATTTATCAAAGTAAAGCCTGTAGCGGCCTGCAAGGATAAAGGGTCACATTTATCAAACTCCAACTGGTCAGTAACTCTTTCTGACTTTTAAAAACTGAACTCAGGGACACAAGGCAAAAGGAGTACGAGAGCTGTAGCTATGCTGTCAAATTTCTAATGTGTGTGAAACTTTGATGGCTGTAAAGAACAACACACATGCCTTAGTGCATGCATTTACCTATGCTTAGGTTTGTTATGCTGGGTGATTTAAAGTGACTCTGCAAAAGAACATCCGTTTTGCAAAGACAGTAGGTGAGCAAGAGTTAATTAGAGGCCACAAGCAGTAGAATGAGTAACTGAAAAAGCACTGGCCAACAATAACAGTTCAGTTCATGCACTCGTGTATGTAGTCCCAGTCAACAGAAGCTGAATGAGCAATTTAAAAGTAGAATTCAACAAAACTTTAAAAAAGCACATTATAGCTTACTTCAAATGGCAAAGTTCATATGCACATTACTCAGAAAATTTTAGAAGAATTAAAACAATTGAATGTTCAAGGGGAAGGAAAAGAGTCCATGGTGTTGACTCAAGGTTATTTTTTCCTGTTCTTAAAACAAGGGAAAACACCTCTTTAAATAAAAATTATTTTCTTTAAGACTCCAAAATTGCACAAAATATTAACCATTCTAAAACCACACAATGACAAACCCGATAAAAAAATCTTGAGGCAAACAATCTGGTGATACACATTACACAGCTCAACTGATCTTTGTAGAGATACCTCTAAGAATTGGGTTCATATTTGACCATCCATAGACATCTACTTGAAGGCCCAATTTAAAAATCTAGGACAAATTCTTCTACTTTTCAATGGTTTGTTTTGGTTTTTTTAAAATGAGAACAAAGACCTTAAAGCTATTCATTTTATTGTACCAGCTAGAAAGTCATTTGGCTGCTATGAATTTTCTATGCAGATATATACATGCATATGTATGCCTAGAAGTCTGCATATGTGTATTTACATTCACACCATGAATATTTAAGTATACATGTACAGCTATATATTTACATATATATATGTGTGTGTACAAATCTAACATAGCTGTGGGATTTCAGTTATATATCTTTCGTAGCAACATATTTTAATGGAGTCAAGTGTTGTTCAGCCCATTCTGGGTTTTACTGCTATTTAAAAGAAATGTGCTGTAAAAGGTTCATATTTTTCTCCAGAAGACAGACAACATTTCCCCCATCATTCCTTGAATGCATTGTTTCTATCTCTCATAATAACAGATATGCATGTTGAGTAGAAAAGATAAGCCAGATCAGGGCATATCCATAGACTTCAAAATAACACATCATACATAGATACCTGACAGCTTGCCAGTAAATGATGCAGTCATACCAAACAGTAGTACAAGGATATTCCTGCATGAAACTACCCGAGAGGCTCAAGCAGTACTGTTACACGTCCATTTAACAGTTTTTTTTCTATAGGAAGCAACAAAAATAGTATTGTTGATTCACCACTATAAATGGGAAAAGATTCGTTACTCTTCCTTTAAAGAAGTGTTCTCACATGCTATCAGGAGCCTCCTGAAAACTGTTGGATACAATCAAGTTTGATGAAATACACTGTTGATAAACCTTACAGATAAGACAGAATTTTACATCAATCTCACTTTTCCATCAACATATGCTTTGTTGTGACAGATAATTGTACAGAACAGGACAGATGGATGAATTTCAGTCTTTCAGAACAGAGATCACTAACATAATCAGTACAACTAAACATTTTCTAAATTTCCACTCAACAGAAGAGAGTAAGTTTCCCTCACAAAAAGAGTAGCTTGAGGGTATTTAGAGGATTTCTTGGACTTGGGGGGCAGGGCCACGGGGGGAGATTACTTACTTGTTTTTAGGATTTCTGGAGCTCCTCATCTGGATCACCAGGTACTGAAAACTGACAGAAATGTGAACTGTCTCATCTGAACAACTCTCATCTTTCTTTTTTTGGCTTGAGACAGGCAGCAGTGCTTCCTACTGCCAAAGGAAAAAAAAAAAAAAACCCACACTCTGGTATCTCTGAAAATATAAATTATTAAAAAAGAGAAAATAATTTAATACTTCAAAGAATAACACTTTTTTCTGCCTTTAATAATGCTTAATAAGTTCTCACCTTTTCAAAGTTACACATAAAGCTCACAAATTAAATTGATGTTACAGCTGGACATGTTCAAATATATTTCTCTTCTAACCTCAGCTGAAAAAATATTTACATTTACTGCAAAAAGTCTCAGTTTTCAACATGAAAAGCCACATACTCAATAGATGATGAAAATGTCAACATTATTGAAAACAGTTAACTGAAAGCAAGTTGTCAAACTACCTTTTTCTTCTCTGAGGATATTCACTACAATACCAGTATCTTTCTTGTTCTCATATTCACAGTAGAAGAGACAGGACTGGAACATGTCTGCTTGGCCTAGTAAGGTTTACTGCATATCTTTGTGCCAGACATACTGCTATGTTTTAGTCTTGTTCTTAATTCCCCAAATCCCTTGGGCTAAGCAAGAACTGGGCAGCTTCACAGACTCCCTAAGGGTCATTTCCAGTGCGGCTGAAGTGGGACCAACAAATAACACGCACTAAGTCAGGCTGCAAACAAAGGTACAGGCAGTGAAGCAGAACATGCATGTATCTTGACAGGAGACACTTCTGCCACACAGATAAAGGTGAAGCTGCAGCACACATTTGCACCATGGTACACCCACACTCGTTCAATGCAGAATGTGACTGGTAGGCAATATCTGAATTGTAGATATGCTGCAGTGATTGGCAATGTCGCTGTTGCAGGAACCTTCACCATGTTCCCATCATTTCTATGCATTTTCTCTTCATTAAAGGGAAAGTATTACTTGCAGGGACAAAGACCTATCCAATTGAACCAATGCTTTTTATGGCAGCAAAGAGGGAAACAGGAGAAAAATAGCTGGAAACTATACCAGTTCCAAGCTCTTGTTAACAAACAGGCATGCATTGACAGCAAGACAATCAAGATGACAATCTTTAAAATAGCACACTCAGTAGCAAAAGAGTGCTCTCCATTTGACTGACTTAATAGAACATATTATTTTAAAATTTGTTTTCATGCAAAGAGAAATCACATATAACTACTAATTTTACAAGGAGTATCCAGATTTCTTCTTTTTTTGTGAGACTAAATTTAATGCACCCTCGCCATGCACAGAAAGCAGTGTGAAATTAGAAGTGCTAACATTTTCAAACAAATCGGATGACATTAAAGAACATGATTCTTTTTGTTACTTGTGAAAAGAACATGCTCTTGGTGCAATTGATTTCACGCATAAAAGGCAATGGTTTGAAAGACCTACACTGCTATTTTTGGCCTGTTAGTAGAAACTGATTCCTAAAGCTGATAGCAGCTCTGACAATTAATTATAAACTAAAGATCAAGCATGTCAAATCCTTGTGAAATCCCTAGACATGAATCAGAATGACTCCCAAGTGCCTCAGTAGAATTCAGAGGAACTACTCCCTCTCTTTTTTTGCCTCCTCTTTCAGTGTCTCTGAGCTGCAAAGATTACCAGAATTAATATTTTATGGAATAAGACAAAGGTAAACAGAACCAGGAGATATACAGTCTCCTGAGTTTATATACAACAGACTTACCACTAGTAAACAACTGTTCAGTTAGGTACTCATATGTACTACAACCAGGTAAGTAGTGGGGAAAGATATTCACAAACGTATCTAAAATATATTGCAATGTAAATGGCAATTATATCCATCCATGTCTGTAAACTTAATTTCCCACAACATTGACAGGCATTTTAAAAAGGTGCTTTATGAATTTGTGTAGCAGCAGTATCCGTATACAAATATATTCTGGATAGAAAATCAGAAATATTATGCCATACCCAAGTTCTAGCTAAAATAAGTCAGGGTAAGAGCAGAAACAGGTTTTGCTGTGAGCTAATAGCCACAAAACATAACCCAGACATGACTGTCGTAAAGGAGCATGACTATATTAAATGGGCAGTCTCCACACTTCCAACAGGCCAAGCTAATCAATGCATCTGCCCATCTGCTGCAGAATTTGCATAAGAAATCCATTGAAATTGTTTGCTGTAATGGATCCATTGTGCCAAAATATTAACTATAATAGGTTGGCTCAGTAATGCCTTGAAGTCTCCCACAATACCAGGAAGTATGGCTTCTATCAGAAAACCAAAGTGGATTCTGATGCACCATTGCTTAAACAACACTAGCTAATTTTGAATTGGTCATCTCCAGGTGTCTTAACACAGGGGTTTGAAATCTGTTTGGATTCTGATTAAATTCAGAAACCAACACAGTAAAAGAGATATTGGAAGAGTTTTTAAATAGACAGAGTATGACAGTTTTACTTATTTTCTTCCCTCCCTCCCCGCTGGAGTCAGGCACTTAAAAAAAAAAAAAAACCCAAACAAAAAAAAAACACAACAAAAAACCACCACAAACAACAAACCAACCTCAGGAAGCTTCTCCTTAATTCTACAAAGGCATATTGACTTTTTGACACCATGATAATTAAAATCAACAGGGAAAACACAAGAGAAAATAGGAAATTGAGGTTCTGAAAGGAGATGCTAACCAAGTCAAAGCAAGCTTTTTAAAAATAAAATGTTCAAGTAGTGAGTCACCCACCCACAAACCACATGCAATGGGAGGGGTGATTTATTAATTGCTAGTTTTGCATTCTGTTTGCATTTCCTTCCCTGTTTATTTTAAATGCAAGCCCCGCTTTCTTAGTTACTGCTAAGACACCAGCATTTTCCATCCAGCCAGCTAAACAAATAACTCCAGCTTACAGGCACATAGTAGTAAGGTAAATTCTCTTATCTACACTCCACCAAACAGCACTCTTTCTGAAGAGATGCAATGTTCACGGCCACAAAGCAGGCCACAGCTGTATGCTGCGTTTTAAGACTGAGAATAATCTTTTTGATTCTTTAGTACTGGTGGGAGAAGCTACCCCACTCATAGCAAGTTAACAGGCATGTTTCTACTCATTAGGAGAAATGGGGAAAGGCATAAGATGACTCAGTTACCTTTGACATCTTTCAGAAGTTATATGGGAAGCAATGAGAGAAAGCACTGGTGGACTGATGTTTTTAAGTAAGCACATCGCTGCATCAGTGCAAAATTCCAGCCTGACAAAACTTCTTAAGCCACTGTGACATATTGAACTTTTAAAGCATTAATTCATTCCTAGAACTAAATAATTGTATTACTCCAGGGTACTGACTTCGTATGTTTTCTAACAGTTTACACTAAAGAGTTTAGATTAGGCCTTCAGAGAAGAGCCAAAGTACACTTTGGCTTAAAACATAAGGGGAACGGGCATAACTGCTGAGCCACACAAGCCTCCAAAATGCTACACAAGACTAAAACACACATCCAAAGTGCACACACACAGAAAAACCCACAGAAAACAAACCAGCACTCAAGCAGCTCTGGCTTGCTTCCATCCTGTGAAAGACACATTGTACACAGAAAACTGCCCAACATGGGTCTGAAATGTTTATGAGATACATGTTGATATTTACATGGAAGAGACAGGTAGTTATAAGAGCTATTTCCAACAAAAAATTTCCAGCTGAAGAAAAGCAATCCTTCATTTCTTGCTGATTGAAAACCCTGCACTCCCATGTAAAGTCTGCGAGGGTTAGCTTTTATTTTTCTCTCCCCAACCTAGAGCTACTTACTATGTAATCAGAGCTCTGATACAAGCATCTGTGCCAAAAAGAGGAGCTATTTCTGGAACGATCTTTCCTTGGCAGCTTTATGTAAAACAAAGCCAGATCTGAAACAGGAGACATTTTCCAAGCCATGAAGCTAGTTTATTTTCCCAGGTGTAACTTCCACAACTAAGCAAACATTTCTAGCAGAAATTACAAAGTGATAAGTTTTGGCAACTACCCGAATTGTTCGTCAGCTTTGTATGGAAACCCACAGCCTATGGGAAAATAGTCTAACAGATTAGGCAGTGAGAATAACTTATTTTCACGTCCTTGATGGAATTTACAACAGATAGTATAGTTTCCATTAAAGTTTGTAACATTTGTACTGGAAAAGATGACTGTAAATTGAAGGAGGAGGTAGTTCCAAGCAATAAAAGTAATAAAAAAGGGACAGATTCTCAAGATTTATCATTTGCCATGCAACGAAGAACATAACTGGCTGTTTAAACAGCCAGTTTAAATTTTAAAATTGTTTCATTTAAAAGATTGCCACATGAAACTGTTGCCACTATGCCAAGTAAGTAAACACATCACACCTGGTAAGCACTGTGCTTGGAAGACAGCAATAACAGATGGATTAACTGATACCAGCTAAACAGTTTACATCCAAGAATTATACTATGATCTATTTCAAAATTTTTAACATCCCATTAAATCATTAAAAAAATGTGATGCAAAATATAAGTACTCCAGATGGGGGAAATGAAAAACAAAACCAGAACTCCAACCACTTATTTCTCTGAGCACCCAGAACTTTCTCAAATTCAGACTTACTCTCTCTTCCAACTGCTGCACTTTATCCTATGACAAAATCAAAATTAAAAGGACTGACAAGGGATGAAATGCAAAATAAAACAGAAGACACTGAAAGCCACTTCTTTTGCTTACGCAATTTGAAGGTACATAACTGACAAGCAGCACATGATGTTTTGGCCCAGGACCTGAAACAGTCAAGGTCTATTTTACTGCTAAGTATGAGGCAGATCAGAAATATGAACACCAAGATGATTGAAAATTCTGTTGCATTTTGGAGGGCCTTCTTAGAGTTTAAAGAGCTGTAATTGTTGCCCTTACCCACCCTGATGTGGGAATGATATCTTGACAACGCCCCCTTAAATAGTGTCATATTTTTAGATGAGAAATTTGTATATAATGATATTTATATATATAAAACTTTAAAAATACATCTTTCTTACTGCAGGCTAAGTTAAAAAAGAAAACACAGAAAAAAAGCGCAACTTTTAAGAAGGCTGAAAGCTAAGACAGCCTACTTTTGATCAAAAGTATTTACAGGGAAATATCAGAAAAGAAATATGCTCAGTCTATAAATAGTTGTTCCATCTGTTTTTTGTCCTGAACAGAGTGGTTGGTACTTTTCCCAAAATATAAAGAAAATCTAAGCATGATTAACTGTTTAAAATCCTCTATAAATTGAAGACCAATGTTTCGATTAGAAGTTAGATGACTAAAGGACTTTTAAAATATAAAAACTTTGAGCCCTCTTTGTTGTTGTTTGCTATTCATCATTTATCCTCAGTTCTAAATCGCCACAAAGAGCCTGATGCTCAAGGAGCAGCTATTGATCAGTGCAGAGGATCAAGGTTACTGTAATCAGATTTCAGTGCCCCACAGTAAATTTCAGTTTATCACATCATTTCTAATTGATAGTCCTTCATCTCTGAAAGATATACATTCTTCTCTTGTTTCTGGTGTCTGAACACACTACACAAACACGAAAAGCCTACGAAAGTTCAAGGAGAGGTTGGACTGTTTCATAGAAGAAAAATCCATTGAGATGTACTGTATCTGCACAACCGGTCCCAGAAGGGCCCTGAGCTACAGATGTTGAGCACTGCTAGAGTACCTGGGAATTATCAGACATTTTTGGTTTTGTACTTTAAGTATCTGTTTGGGGCCACTGTCAAGGACAGAGTACTGTTTTAGGTGGAGCCTGGATCTGAGCCAGCAGGACACCGATTTTTATTAGTGTTATATTAAAGTGTAGTAATCGGTTTCTGTCCATATAAATACCTGCATACAAGTTCGCAGTATTTTTTTATTCAGATATACCAGGTTTCAGCTGGGTTTCTTTAATTCAGATAGAAGCCAGTGTACTCTCGAGGAGGACCAAAATTAACACCTCCAATGTAATGCAACACAGTTCCAGCTAACCGTCAGGTAAAAGCCAATCTACTTGAGCCTCTTATCCAAGAGATATCATACAAACCTGAAGGTGAGTTGACAAACACCAAATTCCAGGCATTTGCAGGATGTGACATTTTCTCTCTACAGCACATAGAGTATTTTTAAAAAGTTAAAGGCCAGAAAGAAATAGAAGACCAATGAGGAAAGCAGTTGCTCACCTTCACATCCTTTATGTTGTCAGGGAGCACATGTGAATTCTTCCAAACCCAGGATCCACCACCTATTCTCCTTTAAACTTTTGTGGGTTTTAGTCCAATAAACATTAAAATATCTTCTGTCATAACTAATGAATTCGTTTGTTATTTATAAACAATCAGTTGTAGATACGACCTTTATTTTTCACATGGGTAAAGTCTCAAAGGAGATTTTAGGTAAAAACATGTACTTATGGACATATACCAAGCATCTCCCTGTACTCTTTTAATAGGAGACAAATGTGGGGTTCATAGGACTTGTGACAATTCAGATTGAAGTCCTTCTACAAGAAGAAAAATCTAAAGTCATAAATATGAGCTATTTTTAAGTAAAAAAAAAAAATCAAAAATTGTCATTAATGGTGAAAGATGAGCCTCAGACCTTTTTTTTTTCCCCACAAGTTATTGTTTTACTTCCCCCAAAACACACAAAGCATTCTTCAGCCAAGTGCTTGCCTAATAGTAACCCACAGAAACAAAGAGCCATTCAAGAAGCAAATACACAATTGTATCATTTCTATCTGTTTTGGTACAAGTAATACAAGCAATATCATAAGGCTTTCTCCAAATGTGGATAAATATGCACAATGCAGAGATGAAGATCAAGGAGTTTTCTAGGAATTCTTACTGTGAAAGCAAAAAGAATATAGAGATCCAAAATTGCTTGTGATGCACATATTTTATACTAATGGTACTTCAAAAGTGTTATGAGGATTGTGATAATAGATTATCTATCTAGATAATTGAATATCTACCACAGGAACAAATACTATAGAACGCTATAATGCTAAATTTGTGTAACTCATGTAAAACTTATTTATATGTACACAGAACATTTTTTACTGATCAGTATTCAACAAATCCTTGCAACTATCTTTTCTACAAGCTCACTCTTTCTCAGTAGAGGTAATAAATATCTAAAGGGACTATACAATATGTTGTGGACCTTGAAAGAGACAGAAGTATAATTTGCCCTTCCTCCTCAAAGGATGGATGGTGATGACCTGGCAAATATCATGGATTTGTGGATCATGGCCACTTACACCAGCTCCTCCTATTTTGCCAAGAAACAGGTCCCAATGAACTAGTTAGACACTTCAAAGAATATCTCACCTGCCATTGAAACATTGAAAAGACGGGAAGGAGGGAGGCCATACAGACACCAGCTACTGCAACTTTTAGATGCCTTTGACACAATTAATTCGGTGTGGCCATGCTCCACAACCTGTTTCCATAAAGATTATCTTTAGGTACAAATCCAGACATTATGATGAAGGGGCTAATTCTCTCCTGTATTTAGAACAAATCAAGGAACTTCACTGTGGTAATCGTTCATGTGCTCCCTTCATTTGAAACAGCTCCCACAAGACTCTGACAGAGAATTTTCTTGAATCACCAAGTGATTAAACTACATAAATCTTCAAATATTGTCCTTTCTTGTGTATTTTCTTAACATCCTATACTTACAAGAACTGCCTATACTGTAATAGTAGCTATCTGGTCTGAACAATATTGCTATTCCCTCTTCCCTATTCTTATCTCACAGAGCTCATTCTTATCTCTATGTTCTGCTCCAAAGCGTGTTCAAATCAAGGCTTCCTATTTTTTCTTCTTTCCCTCAACTGTGTTTAAGTATTATGCTGCTTTTTTCTTTGAAGTCAAGCAAAAGAGTCCTATTCACTTCAATGAAGCTGTAGCCTGGCCTTTTAGTTGAAGTGTTCCACCTGACTATCTTCAAAAACATTTTTCTGTGGGGACATGGATGCATCCAAATAAAATTAATACAAATTGAAGAAATATGATCGCATTTTTTAGTGTCAGTGAACTTCAATACACTGATCAAAATTACAAATAATATGGAAGTGTCTTGGGTCTAGAACAGAAATAACATCTACCTTAAATAAACCTGAGTAATTTCCCCAAATATTGGGTAAATAATCAGATATACTTTGAAACTCAAAAATGTTTCCAATGCTCCAAAATGAAGCAGAGTCAATTCACCGAGTGAAATGAGAGTAGAGACCTATTTATTTGCACCTTCTAAGCATGCAAAGCATTATAGTGATATTTTCATCCTGGTGTTTAAAAATGATTCCACTGAAAGGAGAACTTCTACTGCCCCAGCTGTCAGTACCCAGGAGTTTATGCAGCTTGCATTGTGGGGAGTTGTTGTTTTCCCACTGCAAGTCTGAAATTACTATTCACTTTGACAAACCTGCTCCTGATGGCACCCTGATGATGTGTCCTCAAACCAGCTCATGACATTGGTAAGATAAATGTGTAGACTGAGAATAGGGGCAGAACACTGATATATGTTGCTTAGCTCAAAGAGATGCAATCAGACCCTTTCATTATCAGCTGATGTATTCTTGACAATATTATGAGGCAATTAAAGTCTATATGTATTGGCTGCTGGAGGTGAATTATGATAAGTTCCAGAAGGCAATCGTCTGAACCAGGAGATGCTGATTAATTACCTAGCACTAATTCATTATTAAGACAGTTAGGTCTACTTGTGCTCCACAAAGTCAGAGGGAGCAGTAGACAATAAATCATATAAATGCTATTCAGACTAAACAATGTCTACAGCTACAGCCATAGAGTAACATATCTACAGAGATAATAACATTTTCTTAGAAAAATCAGATTTTTAGAAGCAAATTAGCAAACCAAGTGGGCTGAATATCTCCATGCTACACAATGGATACCAACATATGCACCAAAATCTCTACACTAGAAGGCTCAGCATTTCCCAGATCTGCCCACTTTCTATATAGAATAGTCACTGTACACCTGAGGGTACAAACAAGGAACCAGATTGCATAGCCTCAGGCTTGTATCTCATGCTGCTAAACTGAAGCAAATGAACATGAAAATAAATAAAAGGCTGAATCCAGCTTTAGAGATAAAGATCCGTGTGTTAGTACTGGTGTTAACAGACTAAATATCATTTAAAGAATATATTTGCCTGTGTAACTTATGAAAATCTTTTTTCAGGTGTGTGCAAACACCATCTATTTCACAGCATTTCTTGCTTTCCTTTTTCTCTCTCTTGATCATACAGATGTCATCTTTCTTTGCTATCATCAAATTGTTGCCCCTTATGAGAATTCTTCCCTAAAGTTTAAGTATTAGAGAAATCGTCACTGCACAGCGCAAAATTTGAACTGTGATTAAGTATTTTACAAATTTATCACAGTGGTGCTCCTCAGGAAATTACAATTTTTAAATTTCATTCATGTTTCTCATTAACAAAATAGCACCTCTATTTTAGCAGTGATTCTAAAATACAAAATTTCCACAAAACCTTTTCTTTCCTCTTGGTGTCAAGTTTTCCCCAAAGTCCTTTTGTGTTAAAAATTGACTGATTACGTCTAAAGAACCAAATATATTAGGGAATACACAAACAGAAATCTTCCAAACAGATTAAGACTTTCCTCCCAAAAATCTTGGATAGCAATTTCAGGTTACTCTGAACCTCTCTCCGTCTTTGACTTCTGAACTTTTACTTTAATCTACTTTTTAATCCAGTTCATGTATAATCCTGCAATCTTATTTTTTCCCCTTTTTGTAATTTGGTGAACAAATACAAGAGCAATCACAGCACTGGACACCTGAATGTTTCCATAAAGTAACCTTCTTCTGCGGAAGTCTTTTAGTCAAAATCTTTTTTTTGATAAAGTTGCTTTAATAATAAGTTTTCACCAGAAAGTCAAAGCACCCTCTGCCCAGAATTCTTCTCCTTAAAAAGACATGGATGGATGATCCCTATGCCTCATAAAGATCCAATGCATTTTACCTCAGGATACCAAACAGCTCTTTTATCTAACAGAGGATGTATCCATGAATGAGAGAACTTTTCTCTAGTAACAATGTCCTGCCCTCAACCGAATCCTTACACATTTGAATTAACAAACTTTAAGCTGTTTAGCTCGTGACACTAAGGATACTGTCAAACCATGAAGTTACTCTGTTACAGCATCCATGCTTAGCTTTCTCTCTACATTCTTGTGAGTTTTAATTTCCGAGCAAGATCGCTAGAAATGGGCAGCAATCTCCAAATCATCCATGAAAACATTATGTCACACAATATGCTGTTTGCTTGAGCTATCTCCCTAAGAAAAGTCAATGCTTAAACAGGCATATACAGGATAACGGGAATAGTTCTGTTCCTAAGAGCTGCCTCCTTTCTATTCCTCCTTATTTCAGACATACCTATCAAAGAGGTCAGCATTCAAGAGCTTTTCTTTCAGTCAGTTCTTTAACCCTCTTTTTCTCATCTCATTATGTTCAGGTAACTATAAATTTAGAGTTATTGGTTGTTCGTTAAACAAAGATGTAAGTTAATCACTTTTATTATCTGCCAGGCTATTAGGTAAACCAAACAGGTTATTCTGTCTAATAAAATCCAGATGTGCTTGACCAGTACATGACAGACACATTTACTTCAGGAAAAAAACAAACCCCCAAAAAAACCCAAAACTTATTTTCCCTGGTCTTCTGGGCATGGTGGACATCACATAGAGCTACTAGAGAAAAGCTCTAAAAATCGAAGCAGCACTAAAAAATAATGGTTGGCCCAGAAACGTTCCTCACTCAGCAAAAGTGTCAGAACAACTAAAAGGAGGTCCAAAATTGTTTAGAAGCTAGACATGTATCCTCCAAAACATTGCACATTGCACTAGGCAAACGGATGGAGTCTACAAAATTATAGCAGCTGCCAACATTAGAGTTAGGTTTGAAAAAACACTTTTCATGATAACGCTCCACACAAAAGTTTGAGACCTGAAATTTTCCAAGCTGGATCTCTCTCTGATCAGAAGTTGAAAATAATTTCCTTCTCCGTTTCAAATGGGAAACTCAAAGAAATAAATTTGCACCATAAAAAAAATGTTTGGAATATTTTAAGAGAAAAATGGACACTTTCACAGGCACATCAAAAGTACATGCATTGACAAGCATTCCCTGTAGTGTTATGGTAATCTTTCTCCACTCCTACCATGGCAATGACTGTAGCGGGCATTTCTTGGCAACTTTCTATAGAAAATAATCCCCTGTAGTCATCAAAATTATCTGCAATCTAATATTTAACAGCCATATTACAATACCTAACTTCACAACAGAGCATTAGACAGGTTCCCACACTGAACTGTCAGACTGAACTGGTAGAGGTCCAGGCAACCCAGCATCAGGAAGCCTCTTAACATCTTGCTAGCTCAGCTCCAGAACCAAGTTTATAAGGTTGCCCTTAGCATCTTTGTGGGACTGTAACACTTGAATGCTGTCCCGTTCCTTCCATTCCCGAGCTGGCTTGCATGAAATGAGTCCTAGCACTTGCACTACTCTTTCCAGAGCTTTTGGCTTCAGTATTAGTTTGCTTCGCACCAGCTTGAATGTCACTGAACCTACCTTAAACCTATGTACATAATATTTAATTATATAAACTTAGTGCCATATTAGCATGTTTGGTGTTTTTAACTTAATTTTGTCTTATTTAAAATTATAAAGTGGATAAAGAATAGGGCCTATACTTGTTTACTTCATATTAGGTAAAATTTCTGCATTCTGTGAATGCTCCCTCATTAGTTTTTCTCTGCTTGCTAGACCTAATTTATTCACTTTAAAAACATAACAAGACTAAATATAAGCCCATAGCTGTGCTGAATGCAATTAAACTGACAGTCAATTAATTAAAAGCAAAATTTACAGTCAACATTCTAAAAGATTAAAACCACACTTTTTTGACACCAAAACTCAGTAAAAAAAACTTAAAGAAAAAAAAATAATTGTCCCCAACAGTACAAGAAATTTCTCATTATGGTATATATGCATTGCACTTTTTTATGCATGTTTGACTTCAGAAACCTCATGTTTTTAATATGACCAGCTACTTTGACCTTAGCAGAAAGAAGTGAAAAAGTAAAAAACTGTTATTACAGTCAGGTACAGAGTACAGTGATACCTGTCAAAGAGAAGTAAATCAGCAGCTACTAAACCCATGACAATACCTGTATCTTACTGCACTGCATTTCAGAAAATGCACTTTATTGGGAAGCAGAGGAAGAGATGAGTGAAATATTGGTAAGACCCAGCACTATTATTTCCAATGCATATCAAACCCAAAATCCTTTATATGTTCCTGCAAAACGGAAACATTAATTAGATTGGCACTTGTCTGATTATTTTTTCCTTCATTGAAAAAAATCTTCATTCTGTTTTTTCATGAAACAAATGACATGTAAGATACAAAATACCCTGTATTCTTTCTACCATCATTTCAACAAACTCACTACAGTTTTCAGTTCAAATATTTTACTTAAGTAAAGAGAAAAATCAGTGAATGTTTAATTTCTGTACAATCATGCACACATAGATTCCATCTCCTTGCTGGAGTTACAGGCCTTAGCATCCCAGCATGATTCCAGTTGATGTGGTTACTATCTATGGATCCCAGTACAAGATCAGCAGAGGAAGTTCTGAAAATGATACTCAAATGGGCAGCGGAAAGGTTTGAGAGAATCCGAGTGGATTAAGAGCTAGGAACCAATTAAAATCTAGCTTCATACAGTGCTACACCACCTTTTGTGTACAGTTCAAATAGCAAACCCAGTTATTTAATAAAATGCAGTCTATCTTCTGGAGCCAGTCTATTAGCGTATTTCACAGGAGAGCGATTAACCACTGCAGGTTTCAGTGAGACCTACCTAGGAAAAGGCTTCAGATTTTGGTTCAATTACACTGTACTTATTCACTGAGTCCAGCAAATAGCATGGCTAAACAGCCAGGTAGTGCAGGATTTCCACACTACACAGAGTCCAAGCACCTAATTCTGTCTATAACATTTGGAGCTGAATGACAATTTCTCTCAGCTCATTAAAAGGACACCAACATTCTCTTGTTTTGCATAGAAGTTGTAGAATCAATATCTACAAATCAAATGTCATATGTATACAAGTATCTGGAAAACACTTTTACGTGCAAGGTATTTTAGCATTTCCAGCATACTTGAAGAAGCTAGTAAGGACATACATTCTTCTTCCCAATTTTCCAATTCTGGAGAACTAGAAAACATCAACAGATAGGAAGAAATTATGTACAGGAGGCATCCTGGACTGTACACCTACCCCCTAATCTGGATAATGACTTTAAAAAGTCATCCATCAAGACTACAAACTGAGTCTTCATATTATTGAGAGTTTTGCCTACTCTAATCCCTCCCAATGCGCACACAACAGCTAGGGGATACAGGAGGTTCAAATAGATGACAGGCTGCCATTTGTTACTCAATTTATTCAGTGAGACTATAGGAGTACCTGTTGCAATTTCACCTTATGTAATTATGTAAGCCTCCTAATTTCTATATCATAAGACAAAATACAAAGTAGGAAGTGAAGTGAACATCGACCATGCCGGTTGATCAGCTGCAGTAGATACACTGTACTGGCCAGGAAAATAAAGTTAGCAATGACCAAGGAGTTACAATATATTCAAAACTTCCAAGGACATCTGAGATAAGTAAATTGTAATTACTGTTACCCGATGATGTAATTTCACCATGACCTCTGGGAAACACCCCTCCTGCAGTATCATGCCATAGAGCTTTTAATGCCTGCAGAAGGCCAAGGCATTACTTCCTGCCTAAAATATGGTACAATCAGAAGCACTCTGCCTTCCAGCGCTCTGCAGAAGCACTGGTTCACTGCTGACTCCTAAGAAGTGCCACCTACTGAGTCACTGACATCTTTGCCAGCAGTATTCTCGGTGTCCCTCACTGACCTTGTATGCAAGTCAGAGCAAGCCTGACCTGCCCTAATTTACAAAGTAGCATAAGGCTGCAATGCCAAATGGTGTCCAGATAATCAGCAAGGAATTACAGCACATTACATTTCTATTCCCTTTAAACCTTAGCGGTAGCACGCATGAAATTAATCACCAATTATGCAAACATTTCTCCCTGAATTTCAAGAGATACTAGAAATTAGTCACTGTAGCTTCTAAACAAAACAGTAAACAACTTTTTATCTACATACAAAATCTCTAATACAGAATTATTTATGTTTAAAAAAGCAAAGCAAAGTGCGGTTCTACAAGGCTTTTATCTCCTCAACATGACAATTTTCTGGGAAAATACATTGCACTTTATGTCATCAGTTAAACAAGAAAATGAGAAAGAAAAATACCTAAAAGCCAAAGCTTTTATATACTCGCATATATATACACATATATAACTTCTCATTGTGTTTAACCATGATCTGCTATTTATTCAATGAATGCTGCTCAGTGTCCATACAAAACTAATTTGCAGGTCATCTTTTGTTATTTTAAACACTCTAAAATGGTGGTTATTCTGGGTAACCAACAAACGTAAACTGCAGGAATTCTACTATGAAATCTAAGCAGTATTAGAATATAGGCACTCTAAATTTTGAATGAGCTTTACTCTGCTTTGCATTTAAGAATGCAGCAGGTAAAAAGTATTTATGGTGATAGTAGCTACACGACATGGTTGACAAAACCTAATGTGAAACAACTGTTGCAGAACTTTATCATGCTTGTCCAGGAAACTTTCAAGATACCTCACTATATAGAGAGAGAATAATACTTTTAATTAAGCACACAAAGCAAGTAATCAATACATTGAATTTCTGGATCATTTACTTGCATATATGGAAAAGCTTCATAACCTTACCCTAAGAAAACAGAACAGATTTATTAATGCAAATGTGGAAGAAATGTATGACCTATGTGCAAATGTATTCCTCATAGCTACAGTCATTCATGTGTTCCACTGCCAGTTTTAGTTTAACTGCTGGTCCAACGTCCTAACTGACCAGTTTGCTGTAAAGGCGTTTTCTTTCTTGTGGTGTTTTGCAAGCTTGTCAGTTAAGCACCTCACATGTGAAATCCCCTCCAGGATTTTGATTGCCTAGAATTATTGCTCACAAATGAGGCCTGCTATTCTGTGACAATCCCATTCTATGACACATCCAATCCCTATTCTATGATACCTCCAATAAAATTACATTTCAGAAGCATTTAAAAATTCATCGATGTAAACATCTACTATATACTGTTGAGTCTATGCCAAAGTCAAAAGTACTTCTTAATCATTATTTAAGTATGAAGATGCACAACATATTTTCATCCCTAAGATTTTGAAAGTAAATAGTCACATATCAATAAGTGGCATCTGCCAAAATTTACTTGCTGTACCTTGGAGACAATTGGAGAAAAATCCCTTATTTGCCTGAATACTTCCACCATCTTATCACTAGAGCTACAAGACATAAAGTAGCAAAGCAGAAACCATTGATATACACAAGATACCATCAAATTTATAAATAGCTCTTGTTAAATGCTTCTTCTCTGCCCCAGCTGCTTTAAAATTACAGTTCAGTTTCCACCAAAATAGTAGTATTCCACTCAAGTATCAATTCTCAAACATAAAATGCATAATTGGTCTATTCAAGTAAAAAGTCATCCAAAGCATTATTACTAGTATAAATTTTTAAGTTATTATGTAGCATTTAAAGAACTAGCTTGCAATCATTATCTATACAAGCTTACACATTATTTGAGTAATACCATACAGGCCAGATTCAACATTCACTGAAGTCAACGACAAAATTACTAAGATAAATCTTGAGCTATGATTATAAAACATTATTTAAGACTCCTTAAATAATGAAGAAACATTCATGACATTTTGGTGTTTTAAATTTCCTGGAAGAGTTTGAGGAAAGGTTGATTATATAGAACTTTGTTATCCAGCTAACACCGTTTATACTTGGCCTTTGTATATTATAAGGCAAGTCTTAAGTAGTGAACGCAGATAATGTCTGTTTGATAGCTCAGCTTTATAAGAGATATTATTCAAGAATGTTCTTGCTATTTTTATTCTATTTGGAGTCTTATACTCAAGACAGGTCTACATCCCATAGTTGTGTTGAGAATCCCTTCACACGTGACTTTTGCACATAAGTAACCTAGACACACACTACAAAATTTATTCCAAATATAATTAGAAAGAAAAATATACGGCCCTGAACTACACTATATGCTTTCTGCTACTTACAGAAATTACTTGTAGAAGATTTGGAGAGAAACGGAATACTTAAGGAAGAAACACTACTCCAATTTTGAAGTTGTACATTGAAAATGTACGTCAATTGTAATGTTGAAGCTTATTTACACATATGCACACTCACATATTTTAATAGAAATAGAGCTACTCACTCTGCCCTTTGAAGGCATATGCATCTTGATTATGTAACTACTGGCGCTTTTCACATACTCAATTAGATGAAGAGGCTTTTTCCTCAGCAGGATATTACAGTCTCACAATCATTCATGTACAATACAGAGTCATTTTTCAAAACTAAATAAAAACATTCACCCCTTAAAAATGCAAATTTTTAATATCTTACTGTCAAATGTTCCATCAGTAAATGAAATACATTAATGTTGTAAACAGTAATCGAGCAAGAACCCACTTAAGTCTAAAAGCAATCCACACTAAAATGCAAAAAGATTAATAGACTTACTGATTATTACTTCTCTAAGACCATTTTATGATCATGATGTTTATGATGTTATGACAATCTACATAATATTAACTGTAATTTTCAATTAGTATTTCTCTTTCAAATCCATAATTTCATGTTGGAGTACAGCATCATTCTTCGAACCAACCAATTTTTTCCTAGCCAAAGTCACGGGAAATTTTTCATTAGATACACTTACTAAATACTAGGCATGAGAGGTATACTGGAGGGGATTTAAGAAGCTAATCTTAGGCCTTAGCAATTAGCCCAAGACAAAGCACACGATCTACTGATCTTAAATAGGTAAATTCAGAGAACCTAACAAAAAGTACCTCCTGTTCATGGGACTGAATGCTGGGAACTGTTTTTCTCCAAAATTTAAATGAGAAATGGAACTGAGCATGGTACAAAACCATGAAACACAAAATAAGTTTACTCTATACAATTGAAGTCAAGGACAGGAAGGTGACCATTCACTAGAAGAACTCATATCTTCTTGGCATCTTTACACTTAACAAGCAAAGGACTAAAGCCCACCCTCACAAGCAACACATAAGACTGTGCAGGTTTCCTAGCAGACCATGGAAAGAGTTGACTAATTTCAAGAAGCAGACTAAAAATTTTTAAGTAGACTTTATGATCTAAGTATGTGTTGCAGTTGGTGATCTCTCACCTCAGACTCTGGGTATTCAGCTCATACACATGCTGCTCCACTGTCTCGCATTTTGTGAGAAGTTTCCACACTCTTACTTTCTGTATTTAAACAACTGTGGCTCCTTATTCAAATGTCATTTTGATTTTAATCTCTTAAGATTAAGTTATGTGCACTTTTACTGACAGAATCATCTGAAAGGATGTATTTCAATTTCTACATATTCAAAAGACTTAGATATGTTCTTAAATAATTTGGGAGACCACGTTTTTTCAATCATCATCTACATGTGAAATTTCCCAGTTTTCATATTTAGTTTGATACAGAATCATTATATCTTCTTATATATTTTTCTAACCATGTTACAATTTCAATTAAGTGGATAAAAATGAAGAAATCAATTTGCAACATGATTAATCCAAGTCTCTTTTAATCATAGAGAGAAGAGTACTATAAAATATGGAGTACCTTCTTGATTAATGATTATGAGTGACAAACAGAATCTAAATAAATTATTTTTTCAAATGCAGTTCAATACTTCTCACTTCTTAAAAGAATTCTTGTTTTCTGGTCTTTAAATTATTTTAATGAACTGACATAATGATTAACTTTTAAGTCATACCTTGTAAAAGTAGGGTCTATTCAAGCAAAATAGAGTTGGCATGCACAGAAAAATAATAAAATATGCTACCACACCATCATTGGCAGAGGAGAATTCGTGCCACCTAGCGCTCCATCCTTCTATCAGTCAACAGGGTCATAGGCAAAAGTAAATTACCATTGTCTGTACACAATATGAGTAGGTCTGAGAAAGCAAGTCAGGTGCACAGGTGTCAGCATCTAGTGCTGTTGCAGTCAAGTCCTGTCTCATGCTCCCTTGCCATTTCAGAGGCACACAGGTGTCCTAAGTTTATGCTAATTCCATGCGGATGTCTTTAATATTCTAAGGCCTCTCAAATGGCTGTAGATAGCCAAGACACCTCATTTTTTCCTCAATTTTTAAACTGTTGCATATTATATTTACCATTTAGTTCCTAGCACATTTTCAACCTGACTGCCTAGTTATGTAAATCCTGAGAATCTTTAGCTTTCTTATTGCTGCTGTTTATAAAGGTTACACTATTTCTGTTGACAGAAGAGGTTTTCAACCTATTTTGCACAAAGATTCACTCAATTTGACAAATGAAGTAAGAATGCAGTTCGAAGTGTGCACTATTGCTAAGTGCTTGGTGACCAAGCTCTATACCGTCAGGACATCTGGGTCTGTCAAAAACAGCTGGAGGCTATATTATTAGCAATACATAATTTTTTCCAACTAACAATGGCCATCTCTAAGAGGACCAGACCTGAACTATTTGCACATCGTTTATTATCTGTAATATGAGCTTTAGAACACGCTCATGAAAAAATGCCTTAGAAAAAGTGATAGTTTTTTAATATTATCTAAGGGATATTTGAATTCAAGACAGTGCTTATTGAAAGTCTGCTCAGGTGTCCTTTGTGGGGGGATCAATGGAAGTTCCTTTGCTGGATCAGCTTTTCACAGCTCATTCTATTCCCACGGAAAGGAACACAAGTTCTGCCACTGACTCTCCTGTGAATATGATGAAGTACCGCATATAAGGGAAAACTGCTATTCTCTCTGTCACATAACCAGTGTCATTTCACCATAAAGGCTGCACAAATAAGAGGTATATAAAAGAGAACACAAAGTGGGATCAGATGTGCTGTGAAATCCACACCTGGACAAGTCCTAGACCATTACAATCTTTCTAACAGAGCTGTTTCTTCTCTGTCACATCACAGAAAGTAGTCAATGTTGCTGATTGATTGCAAACCCCTACAACTTCCCCTGTATTTGGCATCAGTGGTGTTGTAAAAACATTGCAGAGCAAATTGCGATGGGGTGAGCAGTCACTACAGCCCAACTAATGCATAGCCTACCAAAAACTTTAACTGTACAGCATTTGGTATTTGGCCCATGGTTCATAAAATACAGCCATGACTGTTGTCACTGAAGTATTTTAATGTATTTATTTCAAGACTTAAAGAATACAATTGAGTTACTTAAAAGTTTTCCTTTCTAAAGTCACAGAACACAGTTAAATCATTAGCGAAGATACTGCTATATCATCATCATACCTATTCTATTACTCTTTAGTCTTCAAGTCACCCATAACTTAAAAAGTTCTAAACAACAGTAATTAAGAGACAGAGAAGATAGGTGATAGGACCTTTCCGTTTTGATCCAATGAGAACTGTAAGGTTTACTCTAAAGGCTATGAATTATTCTGACTGCCTCCAAATAGACTTCAGAATGATTCATATTGTATATGATATTTCTTAATTAAAGTCAAAGGTAGGGAATATGCTTAAGCTTACAAAAATTTACAATCTCGCATTCGTTTTTGTTAACGTGATTAGTTTACCAAGAATCAACAATAGAAGTCCAAACAGAAATGAAACATACATTTTAATTAACTAAAATCTCATTACTCTCTTAATTGCAATGGGCACAAACTAGCAAAGCCCTCCAATTTCCACTAACTTCACTAAATACCACACCTTAACTCAAATTTACACAGGATAAGATCTTTAAAGAATTCTACAGTATTGACAGTCTAAGACGCAGTTTTTCTTTTGACAATACCCCAAGAAAACTGTGCTCTTTTTTTCCACATCATCTCATGCTACACAAATCACAATGCAACTCCTTCATTCCCACTGGGCATGTGAAATGTTATTATTAGTTACTAAAATTAATCGTTGGACACTATCATGCTCTTTGAAAAAGTTAAAAATACTATATTTGTTGCCCTTTAACTGCAATATTCTGAAGTTCAAAAAATATACAGGAATCAAAGAGCAGCATTAGAGGAAAGGAGAGTAAACAAAAATGTACTATTATTAATGACTGAAAAATTGCTTGATTATGTCAGAAGAATGGTCACTATGAATGGTGTTTACTTTACACTTACAAAATAGATGTGTTAATAGAACTTAGACAAAAAGTGCCTTAGATCAAACCATGCAACATCATATCCTTTGCACAGTTATGCTTGGTGGTTTTTTCTTTTT
Source organism: Leptosomus discolor (assembly GCF_034619465.1). Classification (NCBI taxonomy): domain Eukaryota; kingdom Metazoa; phylum Chordata; class Aves; order Leptosomiformes; family Leptosomidae; genus Leptosomus; species Leptosomus discolor. Next base: position 36,461,839 of record NC_141395.1, on the reverse strand, counting down.
TTATTCCTATCATTGATTATCCTTCTCCACAATCCTCATTCCACCTCTGACCATCATTCATTGCACATGGTGTTATATTCCATATAAAGTCACCGTAAGGGTGATCAAATTCCAAGTCCTCAATGAAACCAAAGTCTATAATACAAAAGCTTTCTTTAATTACTGTTATAATTTGTCTGCTGTCATTACTCCTACGTCATGGAATCAACTTTGTTTTATTTCAGCTTCTAGTTACTGATTTTTTTTCCTACTGTCTTCCATTGTTCTCCTAAGATTTGTTTTAAAGGTATTTTAGCAAGGCAAGGCATCAAGACTGAGGTTTAACTAAGTCATTATCTGAAAACTAGCTAAAAAAAGAGCAAGACACCCTTTATTCTGTAACCAGCAGCATAGAAGAGAAGTGTATGTGCTTTCCTCACTCCTATCTTTACAGTACCTCTGGTCTTGCCATCAAAATCAATTTGTTCCTTTTGCTCTTTCCCTTGCCATTTTCACCAAAAAGAACAAAAATAAACAAACATCATCAAGGTCAACTTTGCAGTGAGAACTGTAGTGGCAGAAGATGGCTATCTAAGCCTTAAAAATGCTCAAAATCTTAATCCTATACTGATCCTTCCTGAGGACAGGTCCATTCTTTCACATGCAAAATGGCAACCTGAACTGCACTATAAAAATCTTTAATCTCTCTCAAGTGTGCAGCACCCAATCTTTTGCTCTGCATCTATTTTTTCAAGCAAACGTCAAGACTTTATTTTCTAGAAAATAAATGCAAAATAGGAAATAAAGACAGTTGTAGGGAGCAATAAAAGGGCAGAGTCCCCATTCCCCACCGAAGACATTCTCATGATTATGCCTCAACACATTTTTAGTTCATCCTTCCTTGAAAAAATTGTGGAGGCTTCACCAGCATGTGCCATGAACATTATGTGGTAGGTTTTTTTAAAGAACATGCTATATTTTACCATTTATAATTTACCATTTAATTTATAATTTACCATTATTTATAAAATTATTATTATATTATTATCATTATTTATTTATTTATAATTTACCATTTATAATTTACCATTACTGATTTTAAAGGCATGTTCTCTTCCAGCTTCCCCTTTAAATCTATTTTGCACTTTCAGTTTGATTTTGACAAACAAGATGGGTCAAAAGGAAAAAAAAAAAATCAACCCAAAACTTCCAAAATTCAATGTGACCTGTATAGATCACATCCTGTTTTACCAGCTGCTTCATCAACATCTGTGCACCTAAGAGTATGGAAGTCTAAGACACTCTGAAGGACACATCTACTCCTACTTTTCATTCCACCATAGCAAAAATTCATTAAAATGTTAGAGGAAAAAAAGACCAAGGGAAAAAACAGTCTATAAAACTTTGAGTGGTAGTATGATACAGCACATTAATATCTTTAATGTAAAAAATTTAATTTGGGCTAATAAAAGCCTTCTTATATTCCCTCTGTAACACCTCCCCATGACTTGACCATCTGTACATTGATGTTGGAGTAAAAATACATTAATGTGTTGTGCGAAGGGACTTAGAGATTTGTAGTTGCTGACTACATCAGCACCCCGTTGAGTACTCCCCTTGGACATCCTTTAACTGTGCACAAGCAGCCAAAGCTTACTATTTCTTCCTTCAACTGCTTCAGAGTCATGCTGACTTAACTAACCAAACATTAAGTGTATTTTCATAAAACAACTGTTTGATCTAAAAGAAAACGTGAAAAGTAAGCAGTTTGAGGGAAAGATAATTTAGAATGATCTTTCCTCAGTAAAGATGCTACTACATGTCCACTCATGAGCTCAAAATATGCAAACTTGTTAAGCATTTTTCTTTCACCTCTCCAGTTTTTTCTTTGAATAATCTATATGTACTCTTAAGAAAATAAATTGAAGGTTGTGTGTAAGATGTACTAGAAAACAGCACGCTTTTTACACGAAATTTAAAACTCCATATTTTGTCTAAATTTAAATTCCATTTTTAAATATAACATTTCACATCCAGGCTTCCAGCCTTGGAAGTGTGGAACAAGATATCAAACATACTTTGCATTAGCATATGTCAACGGAAATTTGGAAAATAGCATTCCACCTAAGACTTCTATTTATCTACCTTTGTTACAAGTGAGCCTCTAAAAAAATAGATTGCTATGGTCATCAGTGACATAGCCAGAAAGGGAAGCTTATTCCCACAAGCTGAACCCTATGCTGAAGTCTATGCTGCACTCAATTTCACCTCTTGATGGATCGGAAAATTTTTTTTGGTAGGAAAATTGTATGACATTGTCTCCTCAGAACACAAAGAAATTTCAATGGAAAATAGAGATCAAATATGAAAAACAATTTACGAATATTTTAAGTTGTTCTAAACCAGAAACTGTAAGAATTCCTCTTGTTCTAGATTCACAGCAAAATATTTTTACTAGGAAAATGTTTTCTATACAGAATATAGTAAGGACTAGAGACAAGCATGGGCAATTCTTGATATCCATTTGGTTTTGAAGGAGAAAGAAGTGGCCCTTTTACATCTTTGCACAGTAGTCCTGTTTTTACTGGGCCCAAGTTACCCAATGTTGCATAAAATTTCTGACTGGGGCTGAAATTAGAACTGCAAAATTCTGAAAACTAGGGAGGCAATGTGTCCTTAAGAGTAGAAAGAGACTTCAAAAGCTCGTACACTTTGCACCAAATAAAAGGTTTCAAGTACAAGGATCTAACAACATAAGAGTTAATCTATGCTGAAACAAAAAAAATAAAGTGCATCCACAACCCAGGGGTTGGAAATTATTCATTAAAGTAAGAAGTCTCCAGCTCTTGACACTGCTTTGGCTTTCTTCTCTTTTGATCTTAATGTGAAACAATTTATAACATCAAAACGGTGTTATATTTCAGAACTTTTTTTTTTAATTGTAATGCCAGCATTCATAATAATTATAATTTGCTTTTCAAACAATCTTTGAGAAGAAAAGCATATTAAAATTATCATAATAAATCCACTGGAGGATTATTGTTGCACTGGAAAATCAAATAATTTAGGACGCATTGAGGACTTATTGCCATATGAAACACTGAAGTGTTAATTATATTAATCTGAAATTGGGTGTTCTTCCTTTGATTAGATGCTATGCATTAATCTGACAGTCTTAATACTTCCTGGTTAGACAGATAAATTAAATCAATTTCAAGTTACATTACTCAGTATGCTGCTAGTTAATTTAGAAATAAAATTATTTCCTTATAATTTTCAGATGATAAACTATAGATACATAAGCACAATACAACTGCTTCTTTATTTTGCAGTGTGCATTGTACTATGAAACGGATTAAGAAATGTGTGCAACTTCCCCCCAACATGAGAAAATCATGGGAGATATTCCTCTCAGCTGATCTTCCCCCTTCTAAGAAATATTTCATTTCAAAGTAATCAAGGCATTTAATATTTGAATGAGCTTACTGATTTAAGTAACAGTAGTATTCATATGCTTACAGCCAGGCAGATGGAGAACATATACGCCTCACTGACTGAGCATGCAGGACTTGGAAGTCTACCATTATTTTGAAAAAAAAAACAACTTTGAAACATACACCCAAGTGTGCTTTTCAGTACCGATGCAGAAAGATATGTACATTGTTGCTCCATGTTGTCTCAATTAGCAGAGGACGTAATATAAAACATTAGAAGAAAACTCATCAAATCTCTTGCTCACATAGCTAACTTAAGACAGCAGCATTCTGTGTCGTTTAGACCTTGATGACGCTCAAAACTGAATTGTTTACCAGCAGCTTCATCTCACACTTTGTAGCACTCAAGACTGAAACACATCAAGAACAATCACAACTGTTTTCAAAGATGAAGAGTCCTTGTTAATTCTTCATTTATTCTTTCTAAAAAACCTAGCAAACTAAGCTTTATATTGTAAACGATTAAGCAAAAGGAGAGCACAAATTTTCTTAAGAGCTGTATGCAAATAAAACCACTTAATCCATTCCAAATTACTTCATGCATACCAAACCTTGCAAAGCAGGTATGAAAACATTCACACCTAGGCACAAAGTATTTGTATTGAGAAACGCAATCTTTCATTCACACATCGGTATAAGTTAAGACAAATCTTTCAACAGCTTCCTCAGTATTTTTCAGTTTTCAAATATACATTTAAATAACTATCCTTCAAGAATCCACATATACATACACCAGACACATCAATAATAAATGAAAAACTGACTCTCTGAAGGAGACAATTTGATTAATAGGATGCAAAATAATGCAAACAAAACTAAAAGCAATAACTAAAAATAGGCATTCTTTTTTCATCAAAAGCTGGCTACAATCCATCTAAGAAACCAGCATGATCTAGACAGGTTCTATTGGCCTACGTAAGATACAGTGGAAGCCATGACCACTTGCACATGGTATGGGGAGCAGAACTGAGCAAGCATGGGAGGTATCTGTAGCATCTCTTAAGTCATACATAGAACACATGCTGCTCAGAGTGTTTTTGAAGGCAAATACACATTGTCACTGCAAAACCACATTATTTACATTTCCAACAGATGTTTCTACACATGATGTCACGCCATGCAATTTGTAGCAAAACAAAGAAAAGCTAGAATCAGGTGACTTCAGAGAATGCTTGCTGATTTACAAGGTTAATTTACCATATCAGCACCTATGCAGGTTAATGATCTCTGATGCACTTTCCTTTCACTAATGGAACAGAATAACATGCTGACAGAACTGATTGAGAACAGTTATTTCTTTTCCCCTCTATCATAATGATATTTAATGCAACTTTTCTAAGACCCAACTGTGAAATGCAGTATTATGTGAGGCATTATTTCTCTAAATAAACTATATATGACAGGGAGAAGAAAAAAAAAATATAGTTCATAAAGGTTTTTGCCATCAGCCTTTGAAATTCCTATTCAAGAGAGAACTAGTACCATGGAAGGAAAGGAAGCAGGCAGTTACATACTCAAAATTAAATCTGTAAGTAAACAAAGGAGGATCCAAAATTTCATAAATCTTATGACATTCAACTCCCTAACTCAAAAAGCATCAAATTTTCTAAGTCCCTGTGACTGAGGTAAGAAACACCCCAAATACAAAATTGCAATCCTGCCACATTGGTACTGCAGACCCCGTCTGCTACAAAGGCCACACCACAGGGTATTAGATAGAACATGATAACAGCTAATGTTTGCATGCATCCAGGAGTCAACAGGAGATGCCTTCGATCGCTCCCGAGATAATGGACAACACACATTGCTTTGAACAGAATGGCCCGCACGGTATTCTTAACTGTACAAGCAGGCAGCAGCAGAGAACCTGCCTTCCAGTCCTGTGCCACTTTCATTAAGTGATGTCACAGACGAAGGCATTTTTTATGAGACGCCATTCACAACAGTACTTCATATGTAAAATTCCATTGAAATGATTGCATGAAGAATTTGAATAGACTGTAATTACAGTAGAAATTTCCAATTAGAGCAGAAAATCAGACATTTGACAGCACTAAGTGACAAAGTGTTTAAATTATCGTGTATAATATTTACAAGTATTTTTGTAATAGACAAGTTTCACTTGCCCTGCTTCATAGCGCAAAAAAGAAACAATTTGGTAGAGCAACATCTCATAGTATGCCTGCTCAACTCTGCAGCATAATACTAACTACAGAACTTTCTTTTAAAGCTCACTTCATTTTTATTATTATCAGCCTGATATCAGTCATTAACTGCAGCTCATAGAAATCAAAATAAGCTGCCTAAATTAACATTAATATTGCTTTAATGTTCATTTAAAGCAAACAACTCTGAACAACTTCACATACTCCAAATCAATGTTTAAGTGATATCAGCAGATATCACTCTCTGCGATTATGCAGACATAAAACTTGCCTGGATCTCGTTTAGCAGTAATATACTTCTGTAAATTACATACCTCTGGGTATAGATAGGAACTTTTGTATCTAACTGTATTGCCAAGAACTTGTGAGAATTACCATGACTGAAGACCTTCTGCAGCCAAAGTCCGACAGCTTTAGTCCATGAAAAAAGCCAGAGACACAGGGGCAGACTCAACCTAACATGTCTGACTTTCACAGGCTTAACAACTCAACTTAGTCCTGCACCAACAAGAGCTCCTCAACTTCTGGTTCAGATCTGAACTCAAGCCAGCCACCTGGAAGCACCATGGGCAGGGAGAGGTTGCACACAGAAAACAACTTTCAGTATCTACCAGCCTTTCCTAAATTGCCATAAGAAGGTCCAGACACCAAAACAAATTTCTGGGGCTCTGCATAGTTTGGACGCCATTTGCAGCTTTACGCTTCCAGGCAAGTGTAACAGGAGCAGACATCACCTGAAAACAAATTTTGGCTTATATTTTTTAGAAACCACAGTTTTCCCTGTCCTTCCTCAGAAGTTCTTCTATACTCCCTAAATGTCATCAAAAGTGTGAGACACCTGATCTACAGTTTGCTTACCCAGGAGGGCATAATAGATTTTTCCAGATTAACACATTCAAATAGTCTTTGCTGAATACAGTAGGATTTCTGACTACAATTACTCTTTGCTCAAATGAAAAAAGAGAAAATGTTGCAGGTTTAGATATTATTGCAAATTCTGTCTTTTAGGATCTCTGAGGATCAGTTTGCCCAAGAACGTCTAGTCCTTCTTCTGCAGCAACAGTCCCTTGGACTCCCTCTCCCAGTCAGTTTGAATTGGCCATGGTTCATCCTGGAACTAAACACAACCCCTGCTAGCAAAAAAATTAAGACTAAACCAAAACCCACACTTTTCTCTTTCTGCTACTGCCTTCCTCTGAATCTCTTCATTACTCTATGGACATTCCTCTACCAACCTCATTTTCTTTTTCTGTATTAAAGGAAAAAGGGATGGATCTCACCTTCACTCATTTGGAAGACCTTCAGAGCTAATTTCAGTAGAACTCATGATTTATTGTAACCTATTTTATTTAATTCCATGTAAACCCAGAAAAAAAGGAAATGTGGCTATCCCCTCAGTCTCATTTTATAAAACACTATGTAAAATGTCCTCCATTGGAATAAATTTACTGTTAGCCACTGATCTGCCCATTGCACTTTACAAGTGTTAGAATGGGACCAATTTTAGATCTATTTTATTTTTCTGATATTGATGAAACAAGAGTCAGTTACAAAGCTGATTGCTTGAAAATTATTGTTCTTATGATGCCAAGTGAATATAAGAAACAGAATGCAACTTGCTTCAGAAGGTGGTTTCTGGATAACTGGTTACTCTAATTCATGCTCTCAGATAAGCTGGTTCCTACAAATGCTTCAAAATAAAACACATTTTAAATGAGAGTCTAGTGGCTTATTCCAGTGTTTAAATGCATGTATGCATGTCAAAAACTTCTGTTAGCATCAAGTATAAATACATTAAGAGAAAGTGTGCTTATTTGCCTTTATTTTCCAATATAGTTCAGACTATGTATATATACACACACATCTTGTACATATACCTATCAAGTTATAACACACAAAATGCTGTTAAATGGATGGACCTGTAGAAAGGGTACAAAAAGCAGAATGACTAATGCTTTCATCTTAGATCTCTCAAGTCTTATTCTTAAAGCACCCAGTCAACAATAGCATTTGATGACATGGTTCAAGAGTATATCAAAGTATATTCTTTTACTTACTTTTTATACCAGCTACAAAACCATCTAGATTCATTCCAACTAGATGTAATGCTAGAGACTGCAGATTACTCAGTATGAATGTATGTCTACAGTGCGTTACTGGAGGTGCTGCTCATTTTCTTAAATGAGACTGCAGCATTATTGGAATATTTCTAGGGTCAAGCAAACAATTCTCCTTATCTTTCTATGTATAAGAACTCACACTAAACTTGGATTATTAGCATTCATGGATACACTTCAGTTTAAAGATGTTTTTCTTCATTTAAATTTAAAAGAATAATCTTCATTTCTATGAAGATCAGATCTATTTCAGACGCCATTCATGACACTAAAATTCTCAGGACCAAGTCATTCCTGAGTTACACCAGTGTTTGTTGAGCAAATACGGAGCTCTTCCCTTTACAAAAGATACCAAAGAGGACCTGATAAAGCTGTACTTCTAGCACATGCCCAAACACACACAAAACTACGTTTGTTTAAAGGCAGAGAAGGATGGCATAGTCAATACTACATTAGATTATGAGACAAAACATCTTTTGTTGGTGTTGTGTTTGGTTTGGGGGTTTTTTGCCTTCTGGATGACAATGTACAACTACTTCACCTTTCTATACAGCAAGTACCTCTTTGTAGAATAGGGATATCTATGCTGCCACCTTCTGTAAAGCACTAGTGGATCAATTGATACTATCTCAGAAATGCGTCTTACCTAAGAAAGAGTGTTTCCATGCCAAGATTTTCTGAGATGCAGACATTTTGTTATTACAATTTCCTACTCCTGTAGATACTTATTTGGAACTTAACCAAGGTACATGTAGAATACCTGAGGACACTACATATAGTCACAGAAAGAGTGTGTCATATGTCAGTGAGAGAAAGATTCCACAGAGCATTTCAAGAAACATTTAAAGTGTGGCCATGTGTGTATCTGCAAAATCAGTTTTCATTCTGTTACTGGAATCCTTATACTGACTGAACAAAGTAGACAGTAATGGCAGTATCATCTGGCACTAGCTCTGAACCTTTCCACTTACAGAAAAGGCATTTACTGCCATCTTCATGAGTGTCTATTTGGCTTAACCTACAACACATTGTTTTTTACAGTGTGGATAGTCATTACTGAAGGTAAAGGGTATCAAGCGTGCTCTACCAAACGTACAACAAAAACAAAGCTAACTATGCTTTTTTTCTCTCTCCTTGATAACTAGACCTGGGTGAAGGATTTCTGATATAAAAATAAGCTCAAACTTCATGGAATTATACCAAAGATTTGAAGAACTCAAAACATTTGTTTCATTTTTCATTTTAAAATCAATTATACAGACACACTACTATTTCTAATAGAGTCAAAATACAGCAATGTCAGAAACCTCATAAGAGTGAGCATGGACTCTGGTACCATATTTATGACATTTCTTAAGCCAGTCTGGTCTTTAGTACAGTTGAGATTCACTTTTTTTTTTTTTTAAGACAGTAAAACTTTGAATTGATATACACAATAGCAACCTGTTCCACAGAATTTTCTGACAGAAATTTAGCCCACAAACTTGCCCAAAAATTTTTGAATACTTTCATTTTACATATGCAGTATGAAATATTTCTGATGCACTGAAGAAAAACACCATCATTGAAAAGAGCCATTTATGCCATATAGGGTAGAAGGAAAATATTACACAAGACTGCACCACATTTTTTCCCAGTTAGCATTTATACCACACAAGGGTTACGGAGTGCAGAAGGTGCAGAGAAGTGGAGAATGAAGAATCCCTACTGAATTGCAAGCAGCGTAACTTGCAAGAAAATTCAACAGTGTTTTAGTATTTGTCATATCACAGAATCACAGAACAGTAGGGGTTGGAAGGGATCTCTGGAGATCACCTAGTCCAACCCACCTGCCAAAGCAGGTTCACCTCCTTTTAAAACAAACAAAAAAATTGCCACAAGTGACTAAGAAAATAAATCAAAGTAGAGGAAGGATGTCCTATTATATTTTGAATAACTGATAATAAGCTCAAACATAGGAGCTTCCCCAGGTCACAATGTGAGAACAGCAGAATTCTAATTGCTACGGGCAATTATTAATTTATACTGACAGCTAAGTATATACTAATTATAATTATACACTACATTTTATGCATTCCAAATAAACTAATCTCCAGAATTTTGAAACATGTTTATGATTTCTTACTACTTTTTCTGAATGCTTTTAGAAGAAGTTCGGTATCTAATATCAATGTCACCAATATAGGCATCAACAGCACAAGAGTGGGTTACTGCAGCATAAAAAAAATTCAAGGAAACTTGGTTGAACAATAGCAACTAAAGACAATTGCCTGAGCAATGCCATATTGATGCACTCCAGATTTGTGACAGCTCACTTAGGCAGAGCTACAAGAGTCACAACTCTTTACTAATTTCTTGCTATGGCAAGAACTACTGCAAAAAGAGGGCCAGGAACACAGATCCTTGTAATAAAGAAACAGAGTCACTATATTGATTATGGATCAGAGTTGCTGGCTGTGCTTCTCTTATTGGAGCTCATTTCAGGACCCTGACAATCTGTAGGACAAAGTCTGGCACCCAGGCTCACAAGAGATTCTCTGAGCTTTTGGCTAGGAAAAAAAAAAAAAAAATCTATCAGCATGACCTTCTTTACATAACAGGTTATTATAGTTTATTCCTGTCTTGAATCCAAATAACTTGCATATAACTAACATATTCCCAAATTGTATCCAGATTTAACTGGAAAACCATTTACTGCATCTCTACTATAAATTATAGGGCTTTTTTCCCAGATGCAAATTAGTTACAAATACAGACTCTAATTTCCAGCTTTTCCAAAGTAGAGTTCCATTTGTCATCTTATGTTTACATACATGATGTGAAAATAAGTATATAATGCATTCAGTTCCCTTTATTTTTATACACGAAAATAAAAAAAATAGACTCCAACTGTCACCATTGGATACGTGCTTTTCAGAGGGGCACATTTCCTTCATTTCTTGACTGTTCACTGTCCCCTTGATACTCTTCCCATTTTTTCAAAATCCCTTTAGTGATTTGACTATTTAATTGGGATGTCAGTAATACTGGTATCAAACGTCCTCTGTGCTACAACTAAGTTCTCCCCTGTTTATACATTTAGCATCACTTGGGTCGTCTCTGCATGAGTGTCACACCAAATATTCATGTTGGATTTAAGTATTGTTCAGAAAGTAGCTTGCAACCAAAGAAAGCCTCTTTTCATAACAAGTTTTCTCAGCACAGCTCTCTAAATGGTCCAATTACTCTGCGTAACTGCATAATCTTTTTCATTTAACAAGCCATTTATTTTTGTCATCCATAATATTTATCATAAAAATGTTATCATTATTTTCAGTTCAACAATGAAAATACTCAGAGGTCCTCTGCTGGTCTCGGCAGATGATCATGTTTCCCCACAGACACCTACTTCTGTGATCTCTTATTAATCAGTTCTTAATGCATTTAATATGGGATAAAGTACCAAAGTAGTTTCAGCTTTGTAAATTAGGAAATCATGTGTTATTTAGAATTTATGAAAATTTATGAAACAGTTTAACTTTTAAATATCAGATTTTTTTCCCCTAAGTCCATGGTGTTCATTAAAATACCTTCTTTGCAGCATCAAATGCTGCTACTACCTCTAATATTCACTAGCTTATAAAGAGCTTATAAACCTGACACCACTGACACTGGATCACCACAATTTTGAAAGCATTTGACTTTACTGTCTCAAATGACATAGAAGCAGTTGCCTGAAAATAGCTATGCTATCAAGAACCGCAAAACATAGTTTGTAGTATGTGAACCTTAGACAAAAGCATCCACTTAATTCATAAAATTTATTCATATTTTAAACTCTTATTAAAAATGACTCCTTAATTACTTATTCTTTCATGTTTAGGGAATATTATCGTCTAATAGAATTTTGAATTTATAATATACAATTCTGTAGAGATGATAATTTTCTATGATTCTTTGATAGGAACAGTGCAAGCTCTGAGAATCCTAACACAAATTAATACATATAAAGAACACTTAGAATACCACAGCCTTGGTTAGGAAGATGTACAAAATTGAGACATAAAGGTTACAGCACTCTTCCCAGAGCACAAACCTTGGAAAGGCAACATGACCCAGTACGTAATCTCTGATATGATCCAGGCTACAACACAGTTATTCCAGACATGAAGTTGATGTTACTTCAGTGCAAATCCAGAGAAAAAAAGTGCAGCTGCCTCTGGAGACACCTCCCCTCTCCTTCACATCCCTGTATTGGCACTGGTCATGTTTCAGGTACCATACATGTGGTTCCAAGACTATGGCATATGAAAAAAAAACAGGGAATAATGTGCAGGTTTACACCCCCTTGGATCTTCCCCACTAAACCTGCCTCTGAACCTTGCAGTCTTTGAAATGACTTTGTTAAATTCTCACTTCTTATGTTACATAACAAGAAGCTATCCATTGTCATTTCTTTTCTGCCCCTCATTCCTGATCTGAAAAGACTTTTTAAAGCTAAAATTTACTTAAAGGATTCATATATACGTATGACAACAATATGGCTTCTCAGGAACTTGACTTGCAACTTGCGAAGCCTTGTAATTAGCCTGTAAATGACAGCAAAATTTGACTGTACAAACTACACAGTTTTCTGGGCAACTTACTTCAACGTGGGGGAATTCTGACACCTTATGGCTGTGTCTGTGTATGACCTACGGTAAGTCCTGAACAAGCATGGCCCCAGCATTAGCAGAAGCAAAACGACGAGCTTAAATGCTATTTGGATTCCTGTAAGTTAACTTACACTCTCACACACTTTGTACAGAGTTCCCTGATGCTCAAACAAAATTATTTCAGTGTCCTTCTGCTGAAGATTGAAGTTCTATGATCCTTTCTGTCCCCCTTCCTGACACATCCATAACTGTCTTTTTTCACCACTTCTTAACACACTAGCAGCAATGACTATGTGCCTTGCATTAATTAGCATCTGTCTCATCACAGCCATTCCAAATCAAGTCAGCAGGTACAGCAAGTGTACCTTATAGTAGGTGAGAAGTAACCACAGCTCTGTACAAGGCACAAGCAGCATCTCTCACTAGTACTTTAAATAATCATTGAGCATACTTTGCTTATTCTGAAGTCAATTGCTAGCACATGACCAATGTGTATATGTATCAAGTCATGTTCTTTCAAACACCATTTTGCTTAATAATGCAATTAGTATTGATATCATGAGATTACACCTTTATAAAACAAATCCTGATTAACTTCTTCCCCCAGTGATCTAGGTTCAGACTTCACTACATATGTGAAAAGCTATCACAAAACTTTCCAATAAGGAAAATCAGTGAAGAAAACCAGAACTCATTTGATGTGAAGAAAGTACAAACACAATATTTTGGGGAAAATTATAATAATCCTTATTTAAGCACACTTAAATACAGTGCATTTATAGACTTCTCATTTCTAGTGTAGGTTAATGAACAGAACCAGATGACTGCAAACAATAACAAACATAATACTAAATACCTATGTTTATACAAATGCTATGTGTTAGCTATTTGTTGCTTGAGACACTTTAAATGAGCCTATTGCATGTTTCAGATATGAAGTAGAGTATAACAAATGCTATTAATTATAGTGCATCCTAGCCTGGAATGCAGTCTTGACCAAAGTCAAGCTTGTCTATACCCAGCACCATCTTTTTACGGGATTTCATTCCAACCGAAAGAATGCTTCTATTTTATTTCCACCTACAAGATAGCTGAACTATAAAAAAAGACATTGAAGTACTTGAAATGTCATTTATAAAGTGCAACATAACATGGAAGCAATTTGTTTCTATAAAACTATTTTTGATAGATACACTTTTCGGTTATTTGCTATTGCAGTAAAAATAATATTGGTTTAACAATGACGAAGGAAAGGTATTTCAATATGTATGGCTTATTGTAATGGTCCAAAACTTTGGCATAATGTAGACAGAAGCAAGATGGTCTTTTAAGTCCTGACTCCAATTTCTAAAAATTTTGCTTTGGGGAAAATTAAAGAAACCATGTTCTTGTCAAGTAATAGGATTTAAGAACAGGCCTGCAATAAGAGAGACACCAGTTGGTCTCGGCTACCTCTCAGACCTCTAACTCTCACTTCCCTCACACTCTTGTGTAAATGAGTGTCTCCAAACATGTAATTCTACACAAAAGTTGTTATTCGAACATAACAAACAAACATAAGCACAGATTAAAATTACTTGTCTTGAAAAATCAAGTGATCGGTATCTCTGCCTAGGGTTGTTTGTTTTTAGACGCCTAATTGTGCGACACCATAACTAGGCCAGTTCCCCTCTAAGGAGGCAGTGGAGGGGCCTTTTCTGAGGACGCTGGTTCACACACTGCTCCACAGCCTTCCTCTCTGGCCTCAGCTATGTCTCACCCTCACCGGGATTTCAACCTTGATAGCCAGCAATCCTGTGGCAGTAGCCTGGCCCCAGAGAAGACAAAATTTCCTTCTTCCAGGCCGCGTAGGAAATCAAATCCAAGTGAACAGGGACAAAAGCACAGCACAGTGGCACATACACTTACAGGTTCGCCCCAAATAACAGCTTGGCAGCCATGCTGCCTCCTCAGGCTCCGTGCTCCCTCACCAAAAGCAGCTCTTGCTGAGCACAGGCCTTTCTCTACACAACATGTTATTTTAAATTCAGACAAGTCCAACACCCTGGAGGCACAGCAGGATGGCGTTTCACTACGCCTATTCCCTAACCTTGCTAGTGTGCGGCTGGCCCTTTTGCCACACCACCCTCTCATTCTGAGATATTAAAAAACTATTAGCAGCCGTTTGGTTTTTTTCCCTTTCCCTCTTTTTCCTGAAACAGGTGGTTTCCTGAGAGGAACAAGACAGCAGGTGCTTGGGAACCCATTTCAGGATAAATCTCTGACCTTACTGGGAGAAGCAGACAACATTTAAGGGTAAAAAGGTGTAAAGCAGAAAGTTAACAGCTTTAAATGTTTGGTTTGATAGGGGATACAAGTAACTCACCCCCCGGCCGAAGCCCTGTTTGCAGGAGGGGCTCCTCTGGGGCAGGTGTTCCCATCATCATGTCTCCGGGCGTGCAGGGCCTCCTAGGGCCTTCCTTTGCACCACCAGAGCTGCACTGAGCAAGGAGGCTGCTCTGGCTAACTCCTAGCACAAATAGGTGTCACCCCCAAACACACCCAGGAGAGCTGTCACCAGATCAGTGAGATCACAGGAAGATGTCACAATTGCTCCATTATTACCTCACAAACACGGGTAAGCAGTCCCATGTACCTAGCACCTCCATACACACCCCACACAGGCTCAGCTAAGTCCACCCCAAGCACTCCTCAGAATGCCCCATAAGCAAAAAGAGATTATACATAAATTAACACGCAAAATACCATAACAGCACCCACTTCTCACTAAATTTCTGACATAAAATACAAACCACTTACCAGGCCCCCAGGAACACTATATACACCCTGCCTGTCCCTCAGGATATGATCTGATCGATAATGTTATCCAGGTGGCTCTCATCATTGGCCAGACCATCTCTGTCTGACTTAACCAATTAAGTCAGGTTTTATCTTATAAAAACCTCCACTGGAGGCTGGTGTGGCTTGAGGAAAGTTGGGGGGGGGGGGGGGGTGGCGGGGTGGCTTGAACAGGTTTGCTGTTCTTGTTATGTTAGGGGGGGGCTTCTTCAAAGAAAAAACATTTGTGGTATCTTTGTCAGGCTCTTTCTGACAGCTTTAAATCTATTATTAAATTTCAATTAAGTCTAGCAGAAGGATAGAATCCTAACATGATTTTTTAGCACAAATGTTGTAAAAACAGGTAGTTGGGGAGGTAAGGAGAACTAAATGACTGTCTTCACTGGGGGGTGGGAGGTGATTCAAATGCAGAAGAAATACCCAGGAGTGGGAGTTAAAACTCTACAGCTTGGTTCTGACAGAGAAGGCTCTGAAAACTGCTCCTTGTTCCAATCTGGTTGCAAACTGTAGTTCTTTAGCTGTGCTTTTGTAAGTTCATGCTCACTTAATTTTCTCACTTAGCAGAAATACATGGCTAGATTTTTATTTCTGCAGAAATAACAGTACGATGTATTAACTTGGGGTTTTTTTTAATTGTGGAAGATGCAAGCATAACATAGTGAAACATAATAGTGAGGAAAGCACAATGGACTCTTGGACTAGCCATAAAGACCTTAAAGTTAATTATTCATTTGTCATTCATTAAATTTATTCATGAAGTGATTAATGTTAATAAGAATTAGAGTATTGATCTAAATTTTTGAGGTACAGCAAAGGAAGCAGAAAAAAATCAAGAAGCTCAAGTTATGTTAAGCCTGATATTTCTATTGTTATTTAGGATTTTTTTAAATGAAATGTTGTAGATAGTACTGACTTGTATCTGCTAATAATTCTAGCCTCAGCTAGTTCTAAATCTAATGCTGCATGTAAACTAAAACTATGTTGCATAAATTCCTAGAAACTAGAAACAAAATACTGTTCTTTGGGCTTAGATGGGTAAATCTCTTAATTATGTGTTTTATACAGAAGCACAATCTCAACAAAGATTGATTGCTCAGCACTGAAAGATCTGGATATGATTGGTTCCTACAATATATTTTGTTCAGAGCAGTTTTTACTTTTTTTTTCTCACCAATATTTAGTACATAGCAATCTATTTTTTTAACAGTATTTTTCTCAGTCTACCAGCTATCATTGGCAAGAAGTTCCTTCTGCTCTTCACATTTATCTGAAGAACAAGTCAGGCACGTAGGGACCTGCAGTCTCTGCTAAAAAGAAACTCACATCAAAATTTATGGCAGATCTGTATATGTTAGTAAAGAATTGAGCCTTAATGTCTGTTAAGTTTTGTAGGTTTTTTCTTTTGATTCTGAGTCTTGGAACTGGCTTAATTATTTCTTAGCTGAACAAGTGATCATTTGAAATTCATCATGTGAACTTGGAATAATGAAGGACGTGAACTACTTAAATGAATGGTTGAATGTACCCAGACTACAAAGCAGGCTTTTATAATTTATATCAATAAAATATTTATGATCATCTTCATTTCCACTAATTCATTCAGATCACAATGAGGCAACAAAACAGGAATAATTTTTCCTTTAAGTTGAAAGATGCGATAAAATTTGTTGCAAATGCAATACATTTCACAGGACAGGAAAACATTATGGCCTGGCTCCTTGTACAGTAGAATCACAATGACATTAGCAGGAGCTTGACCGACTTCAGGCTGCAAGTTGTCCCAATAGCCCAAACAAAATATGCTCATTTCTAGACTGAATTCCTCCTGTGTTAGGTTCCAACTGTTGTGTGCTGCTACATATTTTCTGATGGCTCAAGAAATCACGTTATTACAAATCTTACCCAATGTAACAAAGTACGCATGTCAATCAATTAGCTTCTTAGACCTTCCATTGCCTCATGCTGCTTTGTGATTCTGATCTTAAAATCTGAAATTGTTCTCCTGTGTTACGCAGACTATGTAGAACCAAAATATTCCATTCTTTTTCAGCATACAACTAGGGACACGTTTAACAAATGGCTGGGACAGTTATTTGGCTAAGAACTCTAAAAATTAAGGTATTTAATTGAACTATTTGGGCTTCTGTGTTGTGGATCTGTGAGTGCTTAAAGTCTTGTAAGAACAGCTTGCTGTTTGCTTACAGAATAGCCTGCCTTACCTCTGGTCCATGAGGTCACTTTAAAAATAGGCCTTGTTACTAAAATATTTTTGGACATAGATTGTACCAAAAACTATTAAACGTGGTGAGGAACAGAATACTTACTGTACAAAGCATGAAACTGCATCATAGCAAGACTTAAGTACCTTATTGAATATGAGAAAGGAAATTTGTGCTATAGTGGCTGAAACAGACAACCTTAAAATCTGTTATCAGCAATTAGTATTTTGATATTGGAATGTTTTTCAGAAATCAAAAGTTGGCAAATCTGGCTAACATATGTCCTCCTATACATTCCACTTTTTTTTCCAAGCATTTTTTCTAGTCATTCTAGATGAAACTGGTACCACTCCCAAACAGCGAACATAGTACCAAAGTTTTGCATTTCTTCCTGTTGCAGAAACTTATCCATGTGTGGGAAGCAGAAAGGCACGAAACGCCTTCTCAAGAAACCAACGTAAATATTACAGCTGTGGCACAGTCAGAGAACATGGATGCAAGCCATAGGATGAGAAAGCAGCAGTGCATGTCAAGGCTGAGAAACTCCATGGGATTTACATACCAGGATCCCACTTAGCATTTGGAGTCAATTTGGGATTGTTTCACCCTTTCTACAGAAAGATTTGTGCCATTCTTGGTGGAAACCGAACCCAACCTTGGCTCTTTGACAGAAAATTAAAGAGGACAAATGGAAAACTTGCCTTCCCTCAGGCAGACTACCTTTGTTTCAGACACTCAAACCTGACCCACTTCTCACAAACTACAGCATACCTCCTGCATGCAGAAAGACTGTTTACAAGGGACGGTTTATCAGCAGAGTTCCCCTGGGCAGTAGGTAGCTAGTGTTCAAACAGCTGAGCTCTTTACAGTACCAAATTCTCTCTCTGTTAATCCCTAGTCAGTCTGTGTCAGTGCACCCAACATAGATTCAGAGTTCAGTTGCTCTAGTTGTGTTTTGGAGGCAGTCTTTAGAGAGAGATGTATTTGTCAAGTCGAACTCAGAGGGGAAAGTTAAGATGATCATGCAAGCTGCTGACTTCAGATATATTTATTACTTGAGTGCTGCAATTGCCTGGAAGAGTCTGTTTTTCTCTCTGACATTTGATTGTCTAGTTTGTAGGTTCCCTAGGATGCTATTTGGTAACTAATCCTAAGGAAATCATTGCTGTTAATAAGCAGCAGTGTCCTGTGTCCTCATACAGCAGCTGCTTTCCCTCCTCTGACAAAGAGACTGCAACAAAAAAATACAGCTACCTACAAGCATGAATACGCTATCACTATTACTCATGCCCACCACCGCCAGACAACAGACAATCCGTCTGGGCCGGCAGTGGTTCAGCACCCAGGCCCTCTATGAGAACAAACTGTGCTGCGGTGGGTGCTGCCCGTTGCCCTACATCCAGTTGCTCCCAAATCCGCTGTCAGGACCTTCACACCTGTCACTTTTCCCCTTTGGCCCCACGAGGGCTGCGCAGGGGCAGGAGTAAGGGTGTCTGACCCTTGTCCCGAGTTTTCCCTTCCACCCCTGCAGGTGACACAAACGTGTACCCAACCGCCATTCTGCATCCGTTCAGGCAGTAATTAAAACTCCTTGCAGCTTTCCGGACTGTTCCCTCGAAGCCTTGGAGCTGGCAGAGGCAAAGCTAGCTGCCTCGGACAGCCGCCGTTTAGCCGGGCTCCGGCTCTCCGTGGCAGCAGGCCCAACACCCCGCTGGCGGGCCGGGCACGGCCACTGGGGGGCGGGGGCGGCAAGCGCACCTCCATCCCGCCACCGCTCCCGCTGGGGAACCAGGGCCTGTCAGACCGCCGGAGGCGGCTTTCCCACCGCGCGGCAGCGATTCGGCCGGGGAAGGCCCTGGGGGGCCGCGATCCCCCCTCCCTCCCCGGCCGGCGAGGCAGGACCACCGCAGAAGACGGGCGGGTCCGCGCCCCTTACAGCCAACGCCCACCAGGCTCCACACCGCCACGGACTCCTCGTAGACCAGGCCTCCTTCGGGCCGGGGCCCACCCCGCCCCCCGTGACGTCACGGGAGCGCCCGCCCACCGCCCCGCCGCGCGCTGCCTGCCGGGAGATCATTGGGCCGTCGCGCTCAGCCCAGCTATCCGCGCGCGGCGCGCCCTGCGCTGCCTTCCCAGCGTGCCCCGCGGCCGCCGGCCTTGCCAGCGGGATCTGTAGCGGCTGCCGGCGGCGGCGGCGCCGTCCTGCCCTGCCCTGTCCTGCCCTGTCCTCTCCTCTCCTCTCCTCTCCTCTCCTCTCCTGTCCTGTCTTGTCCCGTCCCGTCTCGCTCCGCGGCCCGGAGAGCCCCGAGCGAGAGCCGAGGCCGCTCCGCCCTCCCCGCCATGCCCCCCAAGAAGCAGCAGCAGCCGGCGGGGGGCAGCAAGAAGGCGGACCAGAAGAAGAAGGAGAAGATCATCGAGGTGAGGCGAGCAGGGCCGCGCGGGGCCCCGGGGGCCGCGGGCGGGCCGCCCTCCCGCCGCCGCCCTCTCCCTGCCGCTTCCCTTCGGACGCGGGCGGCTCTCTTCATGTGCCCCGCTCTGTTGGCCCCCCGGCTGTGGGGGTGCGGACGCTGCTGCCGGCGGCAGCCGGCCTTCCCGAAAGCCCGCCGTCAGGGCCCGTGGGCAGCCAGGCCCGCAGGCCGCCCCTTCAGCTGCAACGACCAAGGAAATGGTCGTAAAGCCAAAAACTTCGTGTGCGCGGAGGTGTATGCGCACCCACACCTGATCCGATCCGCAGCCCAGCCCAGAAGCGCCGTTCCGGGGGTGCTGGTTTCCTTCGCGGCCCCGGAGCTGCCCGGATCTGTCAAATCACTGACCGTCGCCCTTTAGTTTGTGCTGGTGGCCGTTGCGCTCCTTGGACGGGCGTTTGAGTTTTCAGTCTGGGCGTTTTCAGGCCAGAGCTGCCTTTGGACTGAAAGTGATCTGCCAAGAGTGCTCTTCCTTCTTTTCTTTCTCACCCTTTCCTCACTCCATCTCTGCGTTCTATGTGTTCCTGTATTTTCTGAGTCCAGCTCTCTGAGGTGTAGGTTGGCATGCCTCACTGAGTTTGAAACACGTGTGTGGTTTGGTTTGGGTTTTTTTGATAAAATTTGACCTGTGTGGCCGAGGAGACTTTTCCTGGCATAACAGTTTAGCAAATCTTTCATAGAAGTTGAATGCAAAATAATGTGAAGATTAACCAGTAACTGCTATTCTGTTGAAACTTCTGATGGTCAATTCTATGGTAAAACCAGATTTAAAAAAAAAAAAAATGCCAGAGCGGGGTGTGTGTTAGGTATTACAATAGTTATGCAAATCTTCTGCTACATGGAAGAAAAAGTTATGTTTAGAGCACGAGGAGAGGGCATTTATAGAAAATTAAATGTTTGCCTGCATCTGTTGGCATGAAAGATAGTAGCTGCTCAGCTGGTTGGCAGAATATCGATGTAATGCAAGTGTTCTTTTAAATCTATCCCTGCAGAATATTGTTTCTATGTTCTTTGAAAACTTTAGGTTAGAGTGGTTCTAACATCAGTGTTTCTGATGTTCTTGCTGAATCCAGCTACATAGGAAAGTTCTGCTTTTTATTACAAAAAATGCAGCTGAGAGGGGGAAAACTTGCATTGATTATTAATAATAATTTATTGCATAATTCAAATCCACAGGGATTATATATTCCACGTGGCATTTGCCACGGATATCAAGTGTGTGAATGGTCTATTTTCTTTCCCAACTAGTTATTTTGACAAATTACAGACTTTTCAAATTAGCATAAAGTAACAGAGGAGTAGCTGCTGTTGATAGAGGATTCATTGTAAAGGAAAACAGCTTGAGTCTGGAAATTTGGAACTGTTTTTTCTATAATTCTTTTATAATGTATTTTTGGATTGTTAGGGGTTCCAAAAGTATGTTTGAACAAAGGGGTTGTCACTGGATAAACATCTGTTACTGATTCCTGGAAGGAAAAAATATTGGTATCAAATTAAAGGCAAGGGTAGGTTTTTTTAATGTAGGAATTTCAGTTACAAAAATAATTTCTGTTTCAGATATTTCTGTGAAAGTGAACTATATATATATTTTTCTGATGAGAGCTTACTAGGTTTGGTATAGAAACCTGTCTCTACCAATAAAACTGTTGATGTGGAGGAAGAATTGGTTCAGGCAGTAAACAGAAACTTCTTGCAGTGGAGTTGAAGAAGTACGAACACCTGCCTGGACTTGACATAGGGGAAAGACTTATCTTCAGATTAGCACAGTTAGAAGATGAAAAGATTTAATATACCTGAAAATAAATAGTAGTATGTTATGTGTGGCAGTATTCATCTGCATAACACATACGTAACCTTTATATATGAATACTTGAAGATAAAAGTATTAAGTTATTTCAAGTAGACAGGAAAAAAAAAAAGCTTTTCAGACTTCATATTTTCCTCAGATGTTATTTGGGTAGTCAGCAAAAGCATCATGTCCTTTTATCTCGAGGGGCCTGGAAACACTGTGTGTATATGCTTACAGTGATACTTGGACACAAGTAGGTCTGATGAAAAAAGCAATAGCACGCACAAAAGCAGCGTTTAGTAGGTGCTTTTGAAAAGCAAAATTTAAAGATGATGTGAGGAGTCTAAGTATTGTCCATGCTGTTTCTCGGATTGCTTAGGTTGCTAGAGGAAGTAGTCTGTTTAACTGAAAACCTGAGAGGAGTGGCAGGTCTCTTTTTGGTAACAACTTAAACTCATTTTGGTTAATGTGGCTGTATTTATGTCTTGGTCTAGGACAAAACTTTTGGCCTAAAGAATAAAAAAGGTGCAAAACAACAGAAATTTATCAAGGCTGTGACTCACCAGGTTAAATTTGGTCAGCAGAATCCACGTCAGGTAAGCATTTATTCTGTAATAGTCAAATCACCTTTCACTATACATATAGATTGTCATAAGCTGAGATGTTACTTGCCTAATGTATTGTGACTAGCACAGATTTAACTCTTGTAAAGCTTGTCTACCTGAGAATTATGTACCTGTGTAAAGGTAGTACAGAGTATGGGGATTTGTGGGTTTTTTTTAAAAAAAAAAAAAACAAAGAACACACAAAAAACAACCCCCCCAAACCAAATTCAACTAATAAAGGTGGGGGGTTTGTTCATATAGTATTCTAATAGTAACATAATTAAGTTTAAGGTATGTTTGAAATTAAGTTGTAGAAGCAGGCTATCAGCAAAGTACGGTCGTACATTCTGTCTCTTTTTTTTTTTTTTTTTTTTTGATTCCTATCTAATCTAAGAAATAGTAAACGGTTAAAAATAAAAATAGTTGTTCCTAATACAAAAACTGGAATTGGGGGAAGATATATAAAAGCATAAGCCCATGCGTGCTTGTTGTTCTACTTGTGGAAGTATTTATTATAATTTAAAGTGGAAACAAGTCTGACAAGTCTGTACCTATTGTGTGAACTGGTCAAAGAAACTGAAATTTTGAGCCACTGTCATCTACTCTGCTTATCGTGGGTGGGGTGAAGTAAAACGCAATGTGGTTGAGATACAATGTTTAGACTATGCTTAACTAGAAAGCACAGATTTCATGAAAGTATTACTATAACGGAAGTGGGCCAGGTCTCTTATTCCTGCAGTGCTGGGGAAACTACTTGTTAAGTGTTTACACAGCTTCCTATTCTATGAATAAGCCTGTAGAATAATTACATTTACGTCAGCTAAACTGACCATGTCATAATTTATGTTAAATTCTTTATATAACATAAGGATGAAGTGATAAATGTCAAATACAACTTTAAAAGTGAAGTTGGTATTCAGGTCATTAGATCTAATAATTTCTTGTGGTGGAAGGGACTCCTTGATGTCACTTCAGAAACGTTGGTGTTACTCAAACAGCCCTTCTGAAATTTCTATATGAAATCCCTGAATCTGTAGCATGTATAGGAATACTAGTACGTAAATTAGCCAACCTAAAATAATTTGTTTCTGAAATGTTCATAGCTATTGACTGATGGATGTCAGAAGCTAATTTTTAGGCCTGATTTTGCCTTTCTTACCGTGTAAAGTAGTTGTCAGTTGGGGTTGTCACTGAGAAAGAAAGAACACTTTAAAGCAATTTTTCTTGTGTCCTGAGATAAAAATGGAAATGCTGTCAAGGTTTTACTGGTTTTGTGTTTTGGTTTGTTGTATTTTTTTTTTAAAAAAAAGGCAAGCTTCATTTTCATATGTTTATTAGAGTCCTATGGTGAAACAAAAGCATTCTTAATGTACTACTTTTTGTAGTTGACATACATGGGTCTGCATGTTCCATAAAACAGGACTTGTGAACTTTCCATACAAAAACTGACCAAACTAATCAATCAATCCCCTTTTAAAACAATTTGGTGTGTTTTTTGACAAATTCACCATAACAACAAATCTCCTTGTTTAATATTACACTGTATTTTTACTAATAAGATGCCCCACATATTTGTATAGTGGTATTAGTCTCACTAGGTTCCGTTAAGGATAAGATTCAGATAATCTAATGACGTTTCTCCCATGTCCACTTTCATCTGTCTTCATCCCTCTCTACCACTCTGATATAGATACGGGCCTTTTCTGGCTTATCCAAAAAGGGTAAGGCAGAGTCAGGTTTTTTCTTATGCGCATACTTTTCCTTTCCTAGGTGAGCTTGGTTTTCAGTCCTTGGCCCCTACTAACTATGAAATGAATGTTCTTGTCTTATAAACTATTTGTTATCAAAGAAACACTGATATGTTGATTGATTTAAATTCAGACAAGTCATGTTCTTAAAGCAGTTCCCAGCTTCTAAGGACAGATTCACTGGAACTGCTGCTGGTATACACAAAGAGAAGGAACAAAGCAGCATGTAGGGGGCTAAAGATAGAGAGGCTTTTTGCACAGACTGTGCAGTAACTGCATTGAATAGTTGCACTCCTGATGTATCACAAAAGAGCAACTAACTTTTCCCTTCCTGATCTCAATACTTTTCACTTGATTTCCTAGCCTGTAAAGGTGGAATAGAGGTAACTCTGTCACCTAATGGTACCTTCCAGCCTCTCTGACAAGTTAGGGTTGAAATGTCTTCTGCTTGAAAGGTCAGTACCACTAGATGGCACTGGCCATTCATGAAAGGGCAGGAATTCTGAGACATTCAGAAATCAGGTTCTTTCCCTCCTCCCCTTAAACTAATTTAGAATGATTTGCTATTTTAATGTACAGCTCATGTGAAGTGAGTAATGTTTTTCTGATTTTATATTAATAACTTCAATTTTGGGGTCATTACAGGCTGCTCAAACAGAAAGTGAGAAGAAATTAAAAAAAGAAGATAAGAAAAAAGAATTACAAGAATTAAATGAACTGTTCAAGCCTGTGGTTGCTGCACAGAAAATTAGCAAAGGTATGGGTAACTGAGTTATTTTCATTTATGTTCTCTTATTCATATGTGTGCTTTGGGTAAAATAACCCTTTAAAAATTCAGTTTCATTTTTTTATAAAGTAGATATGTCTGTTTCATTCTCTGTCTAGTGTACCAAGTAGTTTGTCAGTAACAATTAGACTTTCTTTTTAGGAATTTATGTTGGTATAGTAGATCATTAGACTATCAAAAACTACATTGACAGGGCAGGTGCAGATACTTTGCTGTATTCAGCTTCATTAATTAGATGCTTCTGGTTGAGTGGCATGATTTTTTTGTGTGTGTGTCTTTGATGGTATTTGTTTAAAGCAGCCTGTCTCCCCAGGGAAATGTGAACATCCAGGTATTACAAGGAATATAATGTGATAGCTGTTGTCTTCACAGAACACTTGTATTCAAATCAGAACAGTAAAAATTTTCCAATTCCTTCTGTCCCACCTTACAATTGACAGTAGGACTTGGTTTCACAAGTGTGGTTTTACTCAAAGTCAGTTATTGAACAAACTAGTTTTGTGATGAAATGTGAGTTTAAGAGTGTCTGATACTTCTAGGAAACTCTACAATTTGCTGCCATGTGAGGGGAAAAAAAATACTTTTAGGTATGAACACAATGTCAACTCTTTGCTTTATTAATCTTCTGGAACTAATGATGTTACACAAAATGATTTTTGACTAAACAAGTGTGGCTTCCATATATGTCTTCAGAGTAAACCTGGTATTTGTCTGTTGTGGCACTTTGTAGCAACAAAGGACAGTTTTCTGTTTGTGATCTGCAGTGGTCAGCTTTCTCCCGATGAAGTAGCTCTTGACTTAAAGTTATTTCACAAGACTAATATTGTCCTAATTAAAGCTTTGGCTTTCCATTGAGATTACCAACAAGGAGAGCTATATTACCTGAAGTTCTTTTAGGGATCCACTTAGTGTTTAAAACCTGGATTTGTAGTTAGGATTTTCAGCAGGTGTTGCTGTACATACTCCAGTCACTAGTGACTTGCACCAAGCATAAAATCAGTAGTTTAAAAACTCAAGCTGAAAATCTTACATAAGCGCATCATGAATTCTACAAGTGAACTGTTTCTGATTTAGTTGTGCTTCATAAATGAGTTTATACCTGCTTTTATTTCTTTGCTTGCCTCCTAATGGTCAAATAATGCCTTCAGTGGGATGATATTTACTTAAACTGTAGTTAGGTTGATTGAATAGTTCATACTATTGCATATACAGTTGCTTATTTTGGGGACTATGAGCAGCCATCTTATTTCTATTACTATAGAAAGTGATCTGAATGAGTGCAAGTTAGATTATTATCATTTATTCTAGTGTGGTGTTGATCTGTTAAGGAAAGGCTGACATCCAGAAGATGCTTTACTGTGTTAGAGGCAAAAATAGCTTATTGTATAGGGAAGAAGTTGCATAGAGTGGTATCTCATATGTATTGTATTATATGAATAATTCGCCTGCTATCCATATTTCTTTAAATAGTCAAGTGCCCGCTTTGATACTTAATGAAAATATCATGCTATGCAAAGTAAATACGACACTTTCAGGACGTGAAGTATTTACTTGTGATGAACATAAAAATAATTTTCATTTTTCAAAACCTGTTTTCTCTGCAGATCCTAAAGATGGTATGATCCTAGACATTTTTCTCAGAACTTTTAATGTACAGCTTTTGCTTAAAAATAGTATTAAAATATAAAAACTTTCTTCACTCAGGTGCTGACCCCAAATCTGTAGTTTGTGCCTTCTTCAAGCAAGGACAGTGCACTAAAGGAGACAAGTGCAAGTTTTCTCATGATTTGTCTTTGGAAAGGAAGTGCGAAAAACGAAGTGTCTACATTGATGCACGAGATGAAGACCTTGAAAAAGGTATAATACTTCCAGAAAACTACTGCTAAACTATTCCGATTCTGAAACTGGATTTCTAAGATTAAGGGTAGTCTTGTGTTGTGGTTATGGTCCTGAAGAGCCTAGTCAATGGCTTGGGCAACCCATAGCGCTGCATTCAAAGTCATGGACAACAGTTAAACTTGCTCTAAAAAGCATGCTTACGAGTATTCTTTAGACCTTATTTAGAAAAAGAAGTATGACCTAGCAATACTGGGTGGTGGGTTTTAAATTCTGCTGTGTAACCTATTATGTCATACAAGTAGCATGTTGTACAGTATTTGGTCTGTCTTACAGTTGCTGGTTACTTCTAAGTTTTATAATAAAACAGAAGTGCAAGAGGAGGAAGTGTAATGAGCAACCGTAGTAGCCTTCCAGAACTATTACTAGTGTTTGCCCACATGTGCCCAGTTCTAGAGTTCAGGATACTTTGGAATTTTTTCTGTGACTTTATCTCCTTCCCCAAATCACTTGTTGGCCAAGTACTCTGGATTTTACTTTTACTTAGCAGGGGTTAGAAATTTTATAGTCAAAATAATATCTTTTGGTTTTCCACGATTCATTGTGTCTCAGTCTTTATTTGAATTTTAGCCTCTGTCATTCTAAATGATTATGACAGGATTCCATATATTCACTACTACTGTTACCATTGGTGATCTTCTTTTGATGGAACCTTCTTTTAACTTTAACATGGAAAATTTGGCATGATCTCTTTCAATCCTCGTTGTATTACCTGTGTTTCTGGACATTAGCCGCCAACCTTTTCTTTTATTCAGTCCACTTCCTTTTCTTCTTTTTCCTTGTGCACACTTGATAGTGTGGAGATGGCATGGCACATTTTTTTAGTCTTTAACTGAAATACACTTTATGCATGTCAAAATATAAATTTCTAAGGCTTTTGAGGAAATTGTCTCGTGAGCAGCATAGGAGAGTTTGAAAATTTTATTACAAAAGCCTGAATTTATTTTCCATTCTATGAACTCACTAGAATATAAGAATTGCATATTAAAACTGTTACTAGTGAGAAAAGCAACTTGACAGCTTTGTGGTTAGTATTTGGAATTTTTGTGAAGCTGTCTGTGGTCTTTTTCTAGATACAATGGATAACTGGGATGAGAAGAAGCTGGAAGAAGTGGTGAACAAGAAGCATGGTGAGGCGGAAAAGAAAAAACCCAAAACTCAAATAGTATGTCTCTTTTTTTTTTTTTTTAATTGAGCTGTAGTAGAGAGAATTTAATTGCAGACTGGTATTAGATATGTTTATCGTTATCTAAAGATTTTGAATGGAATATTATAACAATATTCTGAGTATACAGTTGGACTTATAGGATTACTATTAATATATTTAAAAAAACCCTGACAAACCAAAACAAAAAATCCCACCCCAAAGCTCTTTCAGTCATCATAAGATATTTTCTCATGTAAAATACAAACAGATAGTAGATGAAGTGCTTTGAAAATAGAAATGCTAAAGGAATCAGTAATATATCTGATGCATCCTACTTGCTTAGAAGGTTCAAGTATTGCCATTAGTTAGGTCTGTCATCTCATCCAAGTGACTGCCATATAGATTTGCTGCTTTATGTACTGGGTGACATAGATGCAGATAAGTTTAAATTTTCTCCTGTAAGCTGAAATTTCCTAATTGAGAGTCATTTGTAGTTCCTGACCTCTAACTTCAAGAATATTCTTTGGTTTGTACACTAAGTGATAGAGTATCTTAATCCCTTTTTTTATTCTTAAGTACTATTTGACATTGTTTTCAGTACCAAATAATTAAATATTCTATTGATGCTGCCAAACTGTGATAAGGCGAAGTGTGAACTGTGACTTGCTTGTTGAAAGTTGCAGAATGGCATCTTTACCTCAGGATCATGAGCTGGAAGGTTTAACATCTGAGAGAGGTTCAGTTGATTTTGATTAAAAGTACACTGATGTTGGTGAGCAGGAAGAGAGAGAGTGTCAGCATGCTTTTACGCATGCTGCTGGGTTTACAGTAGTACAAGTTGCTCTTCTGAGTCATCCGGTCTTTTTAAATTGGGATGATGTTAAGGGGAAAAAGCTGTTGACTATATGAGTTTTAGATAATCAGTTGCACTACTTTTGTGTACTTTCTTAGTAGCAATACGTTTCTCCTGGTTTGAGCTAAACCAGAACTAATTCTGTTCAGTGATTTTACTTTTTAGCTCAGCCTGTTCTAAGCAACTGCACTTTCTGAAATCAACAGCATGTGACAACATTTCACATTTCTTCTGTTTTGAGCACAACTGGCTCTGAATGACTGTACTTCTGGCATGTAGTACCTATACGTGGAGTGTAAATTGCTGGGGCTGCAAAGTGAATGCGGTGCTAACAGCTGCTGTTTTATACAGGTCTGCAAATATTTCCTTGATGCTATTGAAAACAACAAATATGGATGGTTTTGGGTCTGTCCAGGCGGAGGAGACAACTGTATGTATCGCCATGCTCTCCCTCCGGGTTTTGTGTTAAAAAAAGACAAAAAGAAGGAGGAGAAGCAAGATGAAATTTCTTTGGAAGATCTAATAGAAAAAGAGGTACAGTTGTCAGACAGATACCTTTTCGTGGTATTTGATTTCATTGCTCCAAAGAGATAGTTGTAAAGAACTTCCTAATTTCTAATTAAAAAGTGTAACATGTTTTTGTAGCTGTATGAGCTAGGGTGAAGGTTGTGTGGTTGTTGATTAATTTTTGTTCAGAAACTGTTACCTAGTGAAAAAACTGTAGCTGCATACTTGGTGCAGGTGTTGCTAACCTTTTTTTAGGAGGCTGCTATTTCTTACTGCTGTTTTTCCCTTGCCTATTACAACTGCTTCTCATCCCCAGTCACTGCCTCCTTAGTTCTTGTGTGACGCTGTAATGAGGAAGCAACACCAAGGGCCTTCTGAAGGCGTTGTTTGCTGCTCTGCTTGTTTCTGTCACCGTTGCCTGGCAGTGCCAATTGGAGGAGAGCCTGAGCTATCATCATTGGTTTCTTTCCTCCTCTACTTCTCACGTTCTCTTGCATGTTGGCTCATCTCACTAACAGGAAAATGGTGTCTTGAGTCAAGCTTTAAGCTGATGGTGCATGCTTACCAGTGGTGAGAGGGAAGAAAGAATTGGAAAGAAATGTTTTTAGTTAGTTTCTGGAAAAGTGTCATTAAATCTCTAATCTGTTATAGCTTTAATTTTTAGCATTAATCAGTCTCTTTTACTTGACAGCGTGCTGCCTTAGGACCAAACGTTACCAAAATTACTCTAGAGTGTTTTATCGCATGGAAGAGAAGAAAACGACAAGAAAAAATTGATAAGGCCGAGCAAGATATGGAGAGGAGGAAAGCAGATTTTAAAGCCGGCAAAGCATTGGTGGTATGTTCTACAGTCCAATTCTTAGTGTAAGAAGAAAGAGTAACTAAGTTTTTGTAGTAAGGTAGCTGGGTAGCTGGCCTGAGATTGCTTTTCTTATTCTTTTCTTTTTGGTTTTTTTTTTTTTTTTTACAGCAGTATAAATTCTATGGAGTGATAAATTAAGATTTCTTTTTCTGTGAATAGATTAGTGGACGTGAAGTATTTGAGTTCCGACCAGAGTTGGTTGATGCAGATGATGAAGAAGCAGATGACACCCATTATATTCAAGGAACAGGAGAAGATGATGAGGTAAAGAACTCTAACTTGAATAATATCTCAAGCTACGTTCAAGTTTGAAAACTTTTAATTTGAGAGCTCTTACAGTGTAATTAATAAGCTTGGGTCTTAATTTAACACTGCTACAGAGCATATTTTGTCAAAATTTTGGTGTCAAAAGGGAGGTTAGAAAAATGTTTTAAAATCCTGCGGCAATGAGTAATTCATGCAGAGCATCTTGGTTTATTTTTCAGATGGAGGACCCAGTGTGCATAAATGAGGTAGATTTGAACCTGTATGTGCCAAAGGCTGTAGATGAGACTGGTATCACTGTGGCTAGTCCTGAGCGATTCAGCACGTACAGTTCGATAGAAAAAGATGGTAAGTTCATTATTTAGGCATCGCTAATATGAGATTGAATTAAGAGCTTCCCAAAAGGTAGATAGAAATGAATTACTGATCTGCTGAAAAGAAGTATTTGTTTGAAAAGAACAGGGGAGTGAAATTACTAGCAGTGACAGGTGTAGTTACTAAAGAAAAAGCTTATAGTAAATGCTGTGCACTTGCTCTTTTCTTAAATGCAAGTTTAAATAAAAGGTAGCTTTTATGGCCACTTCAAGTAAGTCCTTAAGATGATTTTTTTAGCAGTTTCCCTTTGTTTTCAGATCGAATAAATGATTGAATGAATAATATCGACAAAAATCCAAGCTTTTCTTCATATTTTCTAGGTAGCTTGTGTCAGCTTGTAATTTCTTAGAGCGAAGTCTTGATCTTGGTGCACTTGTGGAGTGCATACCCTGATCTTTAAGACCCTGAGTCCTTTAAGTGCAGGCATTGAGTAGGAGTGGCTCATTAAGTTTAACCCGGTTATGGAAGCAGGAGTTTGAGGAGTTGGGGGGTTGAGTTTTTTCAACCTGTTTTAATAATTGATGATCCAAGTATTAATTGATATGTCAGATATTAATTGGGTACATGCAATTTAACCCGTATAAGTCTACAGAAATTTCAAATAAAGTAACCTTATGGTTTCAAAACTTTAAAGCCTGCTTAGTAGGATTGTGAATTAGTGATTAAGAAACTCGTGACACTGGAATGTGTAAGAATTATTTTTATTTTCAGATAATAAATTAAGTGAAGCTTCTGGAGGCGATATAAACAGCAGTGAGCAAAACAATTTAGAGGAAGATAATGATGGAGATGGGGAATTGGAAAATGGAGTAATTGATGCAGTTCCAGTTGATGAAAATCTTTTTACTGGAGAGGACTTGGATGAACTAGAAGAAGAACTAAACACTCTCGATCTAGAAGAATGAATTAAAAAGCTCAAGTGAGGAGTTAAATCTATGTGACAAAGTGAAAACTGACTACATTTTTTCTCCTTTTTGAATAGAATTCTTAAACAGGATGTTTGTGGCTACCCAGCTGATTCTGATGGGCACGTCATATACCAGGAATATTTTCCTTCAGTCTCATCTACTGCAATCTTGACTATGCTCACAGTAAACTATTCAGAGTAGTTCAGAATTACCTGGCAGCTGAATGTGCAGAAAATGAGATTATAACTTTCAACTAAAAGTAGGAAGTGTAACTGCTTTGCCAGTTGCAATTTGATACCAGGTACAGTATAAAAATCGAAGTATTCATTCTTCACCAGAACTGCATTTTTGTTAGTGATTGTGGATTTAGAAACTGCCTGAAGTGTTTTTAGGCAGTCTACTCTAATGGAGCTGATGCAGGTTATGCTTCTTTAAGTGATGATTAGCTTTATTTGAACAGCTGGATACTGAAGATTGTGAACTGATACATCATTGGATACAATATGGTGCCCTCTGTTTAAAATGTTTTAAATTTTCCCACCGCCTTTTGCCAACAAAACTGTAAATAAAATCTATCAACTTTAAAATACCTGCATTGATTTTTCTCTGTTAAGTTAGGATATCATACCAAACTGTTAATAACTTAATTTCTCTAATACAGCGACAAACATTTTTCTCTCCAGTCCTGATACAGAAGTGATCATGTTGGCTTCAGTTAAATTAGGGCTAACTGCAATTATTTACATTTCCTTTTTTCCTACACTTCATGCAGTGTAAAATTCAGCGGCTGACTTTTTTTACCCTACTGGTCTTACCTCCTACCCATCCATTACCTGATTTAATAGATCACTCATTCCTGTTTGAGTCTCGTTCATTCCCTACCTGTGTTTTGTGTATTAGCAAAGACTTGAGGCTGTGCAGAGCAGGGATGTCATGGTCTGAAAACTGCCTGTCATATCTTCGGGTTCTATAAATAACGTGGAGTTAGGCCATAGTAAGATGCCTCAAAGCGGAGCAGCGTTCTGCCCGGCATTGTGTACCCTGCAGGCAGCACTTGCCATCGGGCTGCGTCCTTTGAAAATCCACTGAATCCCTGCTGTGAGAATTTCTCAGTAGTGGTGCTTTTTCAAGGGGTCTGTAGGTTAGGCCTCCTTGCCGTACTACTAACACTATCTGCAACAGTATTGCTGTACTAATGATACTGTTTGTATCTTTTTTTTTTTTTTCTAAAGCTTTTAAATGACTACTTAAAGAACATTAAGATTCGTGGCATTGTTAGTGAGCTTTCTCAAACTGCTTTTGGGCGGTAATACTAGCTTTAATGGTTATTTCTGACACTGCTACATTGACTCTGGTATCTCGAATGTGATTTCTAAAATAGCTGACAAACTTTTTTTTTTTCCCTTTTTGGGATCTTTGTGGAATTACTCTCCTATAGGAACAAGAAGCAGTGTTTGGGAAAGAGGCCTACTGAAATTGATTTCTAAATGTAAGTGTTGGAGGAAAAGATGCAATACCAGATATAAATATTTATGGAGATTTTTCTCCGATGGCTGTAAATAAACAGTGTGGACAGACTACTGTATTAGACTGGCCAGCAATAGGATACCTGGGTATCAGGACATTTAAGAATGCAATTCGTGTTTGAATGTATGATGCATAATTTTTCAAAGTTGTATATTTTAAATGGGAATAAAAGTAATTTAATCATTATCAGGGGTGAAAATGGCTTTCTATGTCTTGTGTCTTAGAGGCTGGTAGTACTGATTTCTATAATACTGTTGTGTTTGAATGATTAAATAGGTTAAATCTTTGCCACAGTTGGGGTGATGTTAATTATTTGCATTTCACATGGAAGGAATGACAGGGTAACTCATGCTGATTTCAACAAATAAAACACTGAGGTAGATGGGCCGAGAACATGTGCGTGCTCTGTTGGGCCTAAAGGGCTCAGTTGTGGCGCAGAGCTCTTTTGTGCATGTGTCATTTGAACATTAGGACAGTCGCCTTGCGTAGTATTTAAATATGTTGAGTATCTGTAAGCTAGTTGAAGAAAAAGTTATTCTTATAGGCAGTACTTATTGAGAAATTATTTCATGTGGTCAGGAGACAATTGTTCGCTCTTCCTTTTCGGTTTTGATCCTTTCAACCTATTTTGGCACTTGTGACTGGATTTGTTCTAGCCTCTTGGCTTGGTTGCTCTGTCTAGATTTCTGCCTGTGAAAGCAGGATGACTGCTTTTAAGGAAGTCTGTGTCAGTGTAGCATTCAGGTATGGTGACAATATGCTGCTACTTGTTCCTTCTGCGTGAAGATAGGCTTGAATATAAAAGGCCTTCCTTAGGGTAGAGGAATTATTAGTATTTAGGAAACGAGCACTGTGGTAGTGGAGTCCACCTGAATGTGGCCTACCACTGAGTAGTTCCTCTTGATGCAACTTTTCAGAAATTAATCTGATACAAAGTAAATGAGTCACTTGTGGAAAAATGAGGTATAATCTGAATCCTAAAACAGCAGTATTCACTTCAGTCACTGTCCAGTTTGTATGGGTCAAAACCAGTATTTCACTGTTTGTGTGAATGTACAGGAGCAGAAAGTCTTGGTCTGAGACACTTATTGGGTCAAGGTCAGGCTGTAAGGGACCATAAGCCAGGGCAGAAACGCCTTTGTAATAAACTTCATTCTTATCCCTTGCAGCCTGCACTGCTCTTTGCATCATCTTGTTTTTCTCATAACTTCAATGAGCACTGTGTGAGAAGTGTAACATAGCTGTGGCTTTGATGCTTCTGGAGGAAGCAGGCTAGTGTAGCTCTACCTTCACAGCACCTTTGTTACTGGACACCTCTGGACAAAACCAATTTAAAAAGTGCTGCAGAAAAGCCATGCCTGTCCTTCCTGGTGTTTGCTGTTGCAGCAGCAGAGCATTTGTTGTCTTTCAATGTTGATGTAAGTTAAAATCCCATTTCTGTCACGCACAGAAACTGCTTGAACTGCTTCCACTGGCTAGCTTTAAATTCTGATAGGATTTTTTTTGAGACCTGCGTAATTGAATTTTATGCTTGACACTGCTTTGTTACTCAGAGCTCCCTAATTGTTTTATAATAAACAGTCTTGATAAAGGCCTGCAAAAAATTTGGAGAAAAATTAACTGTAAAGACTGGCCTTAAATACTACATTATCTATTAGTTGTTTGTAGCAGAAATGTTGCCATTTCTTGGTGGACAACGTTGACCAACTGCTCTTTATCAAGGAGGTTTTACTATTGATAAACTTTGAATGAAGCAGTGGTATTCTTGGGAATTTGGTGTTGTCATAATAGATTGTGTTTATTTAGCAAATACATTGTAAAGAAAGAACTCGAACATACAAATTAGGATTATCTTATGAATATTTTCTTTCACGGTTCTTTACTCAGATGTGAGGAATAACAAGTGTCAAAAAGTAGGTCTTGGGCATTCCAAATGCTGATTTCTACTTACTTTGTGATGTTTATGCCCCTTTTTAAAAATTAATTGAATTTAGTAAGCAACACAGGCTTGAATATTTTGTAAGCTTATATATCTTGCCAATACCATACTTGGAAGTTTCATAAACAGTGTTTGTTATTCTTGTTCCACATGCTGCTGTTTAACAACTTACTGAAACTGTAGACTGGTTAAGTGACTTAACTGAAAATCGTACAAGGTTAGATCTTTGTTTCCCCTCGCAGTGAAATTATTGCAGCCCTAAACTGAGAGAATGGGGTTGCTGTCATATGCAGGTATCTGTCTCATATTCAGGAGAAGTATCTTGGGAAAAAGACCCCCTGAATAATATCAAGAAGAACAGAAAGAGAATTGGAAAAATGAGATTTGGAAAGGCCACAGGAACTGCTAGAAAAACCTGTAACAGCAGCCGCACTGTGTCAGACCAAGAGACCATTTGTCACAGTCCAGAAACCAGACACGTGGGGAAGAAAGAGGTAAGAAAAGGACAAGCCCACGTACTTCTCAGGAGAGCATTGTTTCTTCCTTCAATCCCTGTACATTTTTAGAATCTTTTGGAAACCAAACAGTTCCCCAGCTCTGTGACATCTTGTTTTGAACATGACTCCTCCTAGCTTGTATTGTTAGATCTCTAGGGAAGAATACTTAGAGGAAGTGATACCCTATGCCTTCCTTTGCTTTGACTTGATGCCAAGTAGAGAAAGTGGATATAAAAAAAAGTCGATACATCTTTTTTTTTTTTTTTCCCACAAAATTAGAAACTTTATCTCTCAAAGTGCTTGATTCTTTGTTACAATTGGGCCTTAATCAGCAGGATCTTTAATGATGCAAATAGGCTTTGTTCCTGGTTATGTACTGGATGTATTTTGTGTAGCTATGGTCACCTTAAGTGCTTTTACAGTGGTATCTGCGAATCACCCTTCTCTCTTTCCCTCACACTAGTATTAGAGGCTTAGAAGTGACCTTGGCTTAGTCTGTCACTTTTAGTTCTTCTGTTTCAATAGACACTGTCTCTTTACAGAGAGGGGCTGTTGCTGGTATTAGCAATAAGGCCAAGATGTTTTATTCATTTATGATGTTATGGCCCCAATATGTGACACAATAGGCTTCTTCATAGCACATTATTGAAATGAATGGCAAAAATAATCAGTTCTTTTGATCACAGAATAGCAGCATTTCATTTGTGTTTAGTGAGAGAGACCTCAGAGGTAATATTTTTATTTTATATTTGTGATTGAAAATGGTTATAGAGTGTTGTAATATCTTTGGACACAAACTCGAGCAAGTCTGGCTTAAAGCTGAAGAGATGTTCCCGAAGTATACCAAATCAGACTTGGAAAATGAAATGGACTTCTAAATTAAAGCAAGATACAATTGAAAAGAAAGCATCACAGCTTTCTTTTAAAAACAAACTTTTTTTTTGAATGAATTTGTCTTGTCAGCCTATAGTATGGGTATAGTACATCTTTTGTAGTTGTAGGAAATTAGCTAAAACCTTACAATTCTCAGGCCTCTAATAAATTTTAATAGGCTTGCTATTCTAGCAGACGTTTTGTCCCAGTCATGTTTTGTCTCCATTCCTGTTTTATTCCTTGGTTTACCTTCTGAGGCTGTTAGTCTTCTCATCTGAACACTGCATCTAAAGATTGGATCAAAGACCTCACGGTAGTTTGATCTCTGTACAGTAACATGAATCCATTGCAAGCTCTCAGTCAATGTTTTCTACCAAACTGAGTAACATCTGACATGTCAAGTAGTTTAGTTGTCGTGGTTTGGGAACAGTAGACTACTTAAGAAAAAGATTAATTGACCTCCACTTATAAATTCTATAGCTGCAGCTTAATGCCTCCTTAAGATCAGACAACAGCAAAGTTTCTAGTCAAGAAACCTTTAACCTTGACTCTCCTGTTGTCTGTCTTCTCTGTCTTCCAAGTATAAACACCACGTAAGGGAGGCTTTTCTGACTGACCTCTCTAATCCATATCGACTAGCTGAGCTACTGTGTAACCCCGCTGGCTGCATTCTGCCTTTGGGCTCCCTCCGCAGGCACGGCACACAGCACCGGCGTGCCCGGCAGCGTGCTCACTTCATGTGACTCTAGGGCTTTGTTTATAAAATGGGGAGAAGAAGGATTAGGGACGTTGGTCAGAAAGGACATAGCAAAGAGCTCTTCAAATGTCTGTCAGACTAGAGTCAAACTAAGAGGGGATAAACTGTAAGGGATCGAAAGGAGTTTGCTGCCATCTCAGCTTGGTGAACTCCTTCCTTGACTAAGAACCTAGGAGGTGTCAGAACTACACGTCATGTCGGTAGTATCAGCCTTACACCACAAGCTTTTCAGTCTTGTCCGTACAAAAAGCCTGTATGCTATAAATAGCGATTCTAAATTTTGTCCCCCACGCAGAGTCTTCAACACAGAAATATCCAGTTACAGCACTACAGAATACTTGCTATACAGAAATAATTACCCTTTCTTTGTATGTATGAGGAGGCAGGGAGAAATGGAATGAGGAATCTTCCTTTGAGACAGCAAGGAGAGAAAAGCTTTTAAACATGCTCTTTATGCAAAGCACAGCAGTGTTGGCAATTTTGTTCACTGTTAACTGTTGTCAGCATTAACTGGCAGACTTCTTTTTGATAGATGCAAAAAATGGTTCTTTCACCAGCAGCACCCAACTGGGAGTCTATTGGAACAACCTCCTGGCAGTTGCAGGTTGATGTCTTAGAAGCAAACAATAAAAACTTGTAAAACAAAACAAACACCACCCAGCTGCCCCCCTGGCCAAACACTCTGTTACAGTGGTTAGACCTGATTCTGTATTGATCCATTTTCTTTGGCTTTATTCCTTGACATACGCATTTTTTCTTTAACTCAGCAAAGATGTAGTCACCAGTGAAATGTTTAGCAGATAATTACATGCTTTGGTTTAATATTAATGCCAGACAGGACAGTATTCCTTGGATACAGAGGATGAAAATGGAATGGCTCACAAAGTGAGGGTGAGTTGGGGTTCTTTGGGGCATTTTGCGTGGGGAAGAGGAAGAAAGTTTGAACTCTCTGGGGCATTCTGTAAGATGGTAACATGTCTTATGAAGTCAAGAGGCCAGAGAGCTGGCTTACCAAGGCCCGGGGTGCCTGGGCTCAAACGCTTTTCGAGAGAGGGGGGGAGAGAAATAACTTTTTTCCATGTCAGTTTGTCTCACTGCAATCTTTTAGTGCTTTTGTATCTGAGTGTAAAAGCATATTCAGAGCATCGGCTAGAAAGGAGCTTGGCTCTACTTTACTCCCTTGCCTTTCAATCCTACTTGCTCTGCATCCTGTTGTTTTGCCACATAATTCTTCAACATGTTAAAAGTGCGAAATCATTACGAAGCATAGAGCAGTCTGAAGGAGTCTCGTTCCAAATCCTTTAGCAGGAGCGTAGAAGTGTTACTGTAATATAGGAGCACTGGAGGACAGATGCTTCAAGGAAAGATGTGGCATTATGTTTCTGGAAGAGTAAATTAAAAAGCAAAGATGACTGCTCTTTGAGACTGAGCTTTATTAGGTTGCTTTGAAAATGCATAATGAAGGAAATCATAGGAAAAAAAAGTGAAAAATTCTCAAAAACTAGGGCTTACAAAAAAAGTTGTACACAACTGTTGCACTTCCACTAAAGACAGGAATGGCAGTATCTCTGTGACAGGAAGCAGTGATCTCTGATGTTTCTGTATAACCAGAAGCAGGCGAAAGGGTAAGAAAACTAGAAAATGCCTAGTCTTCTGGAAATTCTCCATAAATGGAACTCTAATAGAAAGTGACCGCTGTCTTCTGTGCCTGCAGATCCTGGTTGCAGGGAAGTGCTCTGCTGCTCTTCCCTCCTGGCAGAATGCCATTTCACAAATATTTCTGCCAGGCATAGTCACTTCCACTTTCTAAATAAAAACTGTGTGTGTGTTCTGGTAACATGTTCTGTGTGCACTTGCTGTGGCTGATGGTCTCATCAGAAAGGACAGTACTTAAAATTGTATGAAAACAGTGACAGGCAAAAGACTGGAAAAGTTCTTAGGAGAGAAATTAGATGCAGCTAAGAGTAAGACAATGGATAAATAATGATTTCTTCACCTTCGGGGAACTGTAAAAGCAGTGTGTTCTTTAGGACCTTTTGTGAGAGGAAAAAGGTAAGACTTAAATTCATGGCATACAGCAAGCAATTTCCTTTCTCTGGAAAGGAAGAAGGAGGTGCAGGAGAGAGAGATGAAGGGATAGTAGGGATGATTCCTTATTTAATCAAGCGTAACATTAGCATTCTTGTATTAATTGTGCCTGCTGCAGATTTACTAGCTCTGCAGGATGAAAACAGAAGGGTGAATCAGGAAGAAGCGCAGGTCTGAGCACAGTTCTGACTGATGGAATCGGCCTAAAGAGCTGCTACTGCAGCAGTAACTAGCACAGGGAGCTGGAGCTCTTTCACCTGGTGGGATACACATATGCTATGCAAGGTCAGCCGTTTCAGTAGGGTACCTACTACCTTCAGGGTAGGAGAAGCAGAAATACAGAAACCCCTTCCGTACATGATACACAGATCCCATGCAAGATGAAAGAGCAAAGGAAGTCTGATTTTGTTGTTTCCTCTCATCTGTTTTCTTTTCCTACTCTGAAGCAGAAAGCCTGTTCCATTACACTCTGTAGATCAGCAAATTCTCCCCATCCCCTTCTGGAAAGCTCTGCTGAGACCTTTCCCATCAGAAGACCCAAGACCCCCATCCCTCCTTGCCTGTCCCCTGAAAGCTCCTTGACCATGGTTAGCTGAGGGCGCCGTGCTGATTCTGGAGGCGGGTGTGGTGACTTCCCAGGCTGTCCCCTCTGGGCTGGTAGGTTCCCACACCCCAGCCCTTAATGGAATAGGGTGGTATTTAACTTTTTGCCCCTCTATTACAGCTCGTATATGTATGGATATTATGGAAATTATGAAATATTTTTTATTGAGATTGTGTAGAGAATATTAAAGTTGGTTTTTTTCCTGACCTGTTTCTCCTTTATTATAGTATTTCCTGTCAATCCTTTTCTCTAAAGTAAAAATACTGTTTAAAAATAACTTTTGAAAATATTGAAGTGTTTGGGGGTGTTACTGAGCAATGTCTGGATACATTTGTTTGTTAAATCTGCAGAAGTGCTTTGTGAAGCCAAAACTGAGACACACATGTGACTTAAAAAGA
Organism: Leptosomus discolor; assembly: GCF_034619465.1. Lineage (NCBI taxonomy): Eukaryota > Metazoa > Chordata > Aves > Leptosomiformes > Leptosomidae > Leptosomus > Leptosomus discolor. The sequence continues at coordinate 36,421,504 of NC_141395.1, read as the reverse complement.
CTAGTTTTGTCAAAAGAAATATGAATACTTTAGTAAATCAAGGAGAGCTGTCCCTGAATTGGATACTATGAAATCCTAATGTAAAAAAAAAGGCCTAGTGAGTAATGAGCATTCTATAAAACACAACGAGAGGATGGTGGAAAGCCACTGACTAATAGTGAAGTACAGCTGAATACAGCTGTCAGTACTGAACAAACCTGAAAAAAGTCCTGGAATGACTCACTTCCTTTTGAAAGGGAAGATTTTGAACTCTGTCAATGCTGAGAGTTGTTCACCAGCTAGAAGCTGATTTTAAAAACACTGTCATACCCTACTTGCCCTAAAGAAAACATTGCCCAGAGGCTTGGACTACGGACAGCTGAATGAGTTTTTGCTGATGTGGCGAATGACTTGTAGGAGCAATAATGCAAATCAAGCTTACAACATTGCTGCAGTGGTTTCCTTGTGTTTCTCACCCAGTAATGCTTCCGTAGTTGTTAGATTTAATGGTTTGAGGTTTTTTTTTCCCAATAAAATTAACATTAAAGATTAATATTAAACAAAATAGAAATAAAAGGCATCAACTGATCAAACAAATATAATACATAAAGTCCATCTTTTTCGTCAAGTTAGGTTTGCTTTCTTCTGCCTTGTTAGAAACAGTTATTTCTTTGAAGATCTGTCCAGGGCAGCTAAGCCTCTTCACAAGTCTAGGTGTCTGGATGGCACAAGAGCAAAAGATGTACTAAAACTCATGTCAATAAAGGCTTTTCTGGGAGACTGACAGCAGTATCGGTGAACAAATCGGTGCTAATCCTTTCTTTGCTCTAGATACTGCTGCTGCTGACACTGTAAAGCACAGGATCCTCTAAGAGGCTGAAGCTTATCGCTTACATACAGGACATCTTGCTGAGCCTTCTAAGTAGGACCATGGTGGCTGGCACACTTGCAATTTCTACCAAATGATAGGACTTTATTTCTTGACGATGAGCCTAATGTCATGATGAGAAGACATAATTGCAAAGGAAAAATATTCTGAAGTACTGTAGCCATGTTACAAGCTCGAGACTCAGGAACAGCAAAAAAACAGAGTACCTATCTACCAAAAGTGCTTCGCATCTTGCAGAGTCTTATTCAGCTGTGTTAATAACTAGTTGTACGAGTAAAAACTAACTAGACTAACAACTTCTAACAGGAAACTAGTTTTACCTATTGAAAAATGGAAAGCAGTTCTTTAGACTTCAAGGAAATTGAAAATAATTTTACTCAATTATAGAGACAACAATTTCAGTGTCTTGTTGAAAGGAATCTCAGTCCTTCTGCCCCCTTCTTCATGGTTAATTTTTATCACTGAATATCTTAGTCAGTAGCTTGTAAACTGAAAACTAGAGATAACAGGAGAGTAAGTATAGAAACCTGTAATTCATTTGTTTACATTCTGTAATAGCATCCCAGTAGCTGTTGTTTATCTACTTGTTAGTCATGCTGAGAACTAAGGAAGCTAGTAAAGAACAATTGCATCTTGACTGGAAGGGTGTTCCTGCTTTACTTTAACAGCACAGTCAGGTTTAGGCTTTCATTCCTCTGGCCATGCTTCTGTCCAACATAGCAGCCCAGTGCAAGCAATGAAATCAATCACTTGCTCTGTTCTGCAATAGAAAATACTTTCCTTCATTCACAGTGAGACTGGCTTTGAGCAGAAGTAGAATCCCAAGCCTGTACACTTGATTATTTTTTTTCCCACATTGTGGCTGAGGGCGTATAATACCATATAGGGAGATGTGGCTACGCTTTCAGTCTGTCTAGACTGGTTGACTGTGATTGTGTTCTGAATTAAGGCCAGATAGCAGCGATGCCACTGCTTCCGCTTGCAGCTGGTGACTAAACTTGGTGGGAGTGGAGCAGGACGCTCAGTGCTGAGTCAGGAAAATAACAGGCTGCTTCACCTTTCTCGGCCCAAATGATGGGAGAAAGCAGGCAGGCACACAAGGGCTGCTGAAAAAGCAATCGTGTTCTCGGAGAGAGGAAACGGTTTGAGAAAAAGGCTCCCTAGGGATGAGTAACCCCTGACTCTGTGTAAAGCCTGAGTTATTCTTCTGGCCTGTCTTTCAGCAATTCGCTCACAAGCAGCAGCAGTGCTGCACAACCAACCCTTAGGAAGCCAAAATCTATCATTTGGTTAAACAATTCTAATATCTTAAGAATAACTTGCCCTCTGTTTTTTGTGTAATGTTGTGTAGTTATACAATCAAGCAGAGAAAATAAATCCTCCTTTTCCCTACACTACTGACTTACTGATCAAAGTACTCATAAACCACTCTTTTAGTTTATTGCCTTATTTCTTGGAATTTGGGAACTCATTAACTCATCTGCAGTTTTTGCTTTGGTCAGGTCTGTGGTACAACAGCTGTGAGAGGTCAGTAAATAACAATAAAGGGTAATCCTTAATAATGATTTTTTTTTTTTTTACCTGTGAAGAGGCATCACAGTTGGGAAAATTTATCAAATCTAGGTATAGGAACTCTCCTCCTCTTGAAGGAATTTTTGAGTTGGCTTCCTCAAGGAATTATTATCACTTGATAGCACGAACAAGTGACAGGAACATGGGATCACCTGGTTCTTCTTTCTGTCTCTGCCATGGATTCACTGGAACAAACCACTTCTCTGCTGTTTGTCAGGCTGTGACATACTTTACTGCAGACAGGGAAGCTGTGAGAATGAATAAACAGAAATGTTGGGGGGGGCTCTTGCTTGGGATACCATAAGCTTGCTGGAAAATCTACATTTATAATATACTTTTCTGAAGTATAAAAACTAAAAATATGTATTATTTACTGCTTACAGTGGAGCAACAGTGCTGCAGGGTTGCGCAAGTGTCAAAGGTGACTCGTGTATTTCTAGATGGGAGGAAATAGTTCGGATGTAAAACATTCTTAAAATGGAAAACTCTGAACTTGCAGCCCCTTTTCAATTAAAACAATTTATTGTGAAATTCTCTCTCATTTTCTATCCATGTTTTCTTTTTCCCCTCCTATTGGTAATTTTTCCAAATGAACTTATAAAAAACCAAATGTTAACAGTAGGTAAGTAGCAGTGGGCTTGCAAGAATCCATGGGGTACAATACAGCTCGCATATCTTACATCCAGCTTTTAAAAGGCTGCCATCGCTCAGCTTCTTTCCCTTAGGCTATTGTATTTTCTGTTGGCTTCATGACTACTAAATTTAGCTTCCATGATAACGTAAAATCTGACTGTATTAAGATAAAACAAGATTGAAGTCTTTAATTTAAAGCAACTTTCTTCATTTAGTGAGAAATTGAAGTGATTGACCAACATCAGTGTTCAGCTCTTCCCCTTGGAACCCTTTATACTTGTCACTTTTTTCCTGTAAGCCTGAACACCACGGTATCAGTGAATGTAGGCGGACTGGACTTAACAAAACAAAACGAAAACTCAGCGACTGTAAATTTGCACTCCAAGGGAAAACAGGAAACCAATACCAATTCTGACATGTGATTCATCGGTCAGTAATGAAGAAAGCACTTAGGTTTTTTTTGTGAAAGGTCCTTGGGTTCTTTGAATGAATAATTCATTAAAAGAAAAGGACAGGCAATGTTAAATGGACCTAGGTCAAAGTTTTGATATACTACTTTCTTTGCAGTGAATCAAGCGAATTGCATCGAAACTTCAGGAATACTTAATGGTTATTAAATCACCTCTCTCTTCAGTAGGGTAACTAGCAGGTCTTTTACAAACATTATGCTTCTGACTGTATTGAGTAAGTTGCCTACCCATATTCCTGGTCATTTTAGTTATTTTCTGCCATCATGATTGCTCTCCACTGAAAACATTCTCAGTAAGCAGCTTCTAATGTTGCTCACTCTGAATCTTGTTAGCTCTACCTGAAGCACCTGGTTATCTTAGAACTGAGGCTGTTTAAGTCCACTTACAGTCAATTTAACAGACTTCAAGGTAAAAGGATCTCTTGTAGAACCTAAGTCCAAAATTTCACCAGTGGTTCCCATAACCAGTTCAAAAGTTTGTGGGGGAGTTACACCAGTATTTTAGAAAGACTGATGAAATTTCCATTCTTTAAATTAAATGAACCCTTTGAGGTAAGACTTTCAACTTCTTATTGCAGCTATTGTGCTAGAATTCATCACTTCTGTTAAAGAGGCTTCAGCATAATCTGTCCACAACATGATGTGTTTTCTGAGGCTTTGTTTTGTATAGCTGTGTGGGTTTTCATTTGGTTATTTTATAAATTATTTTCTTTCAGCATTCTTCTTAACTCTGAATCTGTGCCCTGGTAAACATGTACAGGATATTTTAAACTTGTATTTAGGGCTTGAAACATCATTATTTGTTCCTTTCACTTTTTATCATGATCAATGAGAAAAGCCAAGCTACAAATTTAGGCTTTTGGCAGCAATAGTGTGAAACTGATTACATGGTAGCATTATTGACTTTTAAGAATTAATATTCTTAATATGAATTAATTCCTCTTTATAGATGTTTGAGAATGTTTTCCTGAAACACAGCTGTACTGAGCAGATGTTGAACTCTGCTGTAGGATGAGGCGGGCAAGGCTACAAGGGGTTTGATAGCAGCCTACAACTGCCTGAGCTACCACCACGATAGGGCTAAAATCTTCTTATTAGTGACAGATGATACAAGGGCCACAAACTGTGACTGAAGAGGTTCAAGCCAGCCACCAGACTGTGATGGGTTATGCAGCAGTAAAGCTGGAGGTGAGATCTCTGTCAGGGAGGTTTTACAGCCCCCCACCTGCTGCTTGGCATCCCTGTCGCTGGTGGAAGTGCTGCAGGGCTCTGCTGGGACCCTGGGGTTTTAAATCGCTTCATTTTAACTTCCTGTTAGATCGAAAATCTTTGGTGTTTCCCTCCATGGATGGGTCCACGTCGGCAGTTACTTCACTCTTTGCTTGTGTTAACAGCTTTCCTCAAAGAGATTGTCTCCAGGACTTGTTACCGACAAAGTCTTGCCAAGGACTGACTCTGCAAGACAAGGTATGGATAGGTCCCCCTCTATGTCTACTGCTTCTCAGCAGCACTCGACCTCTTCAAGCTTTCTGGTCCAGCAGACACTGCTTTAGGACTCGGGTGCCTCAACCAAAGGTAGATCACAGCGCAAGTACTTCTTCCCCCTCCTCCCTAGCCGAAATTCAACCGCCCTGGAGCTTCAGCCCCGCCGGAGCGGGCAAGGCCTGCCCGCCGCGGGCGGAAAGGAGAGGTGGGCGAGGAGCGGCGCGGCGGGCCCGGCCGGGCCCGGTGCGGACCAGGGCCCGCCTCCGGCACCACATGATGCCGCTTCTCCTTCCTGCCGGCCCCGTCCCGAGGAGAAAGGGGAACTGGGCGCAGGGCGGGAGGAAGTGATTCCGCTCCCCGCCCCGCCGCGGGAAACGCGCGGTCCCTCCCGCCGGGCCGGGCCCTCCCAGGGCAGAGCTGCGCGGCCGGCGGAGGCAGTGCAGGGCCGGGCCATGGCGTGGCTGTGGCTGCTGGCGCTGCTGGGCGGCGCGCTGGCCCCGGGCAGCGCCTTCAACCTGGACGCGGAGCGCCCGGCCATCTACTCGGGACCGGAGGGCAGCTACTTCGGTTTCGCCGTGGACTTCTTCGCTCCCAACCCATCCTCGTAAGTGCCGCTCCCCGGGTGGCCGGGGATGCCGCTGCCCGGGGCGGGGGGCCCGTCCTGGTGGTCCCTTGCTCGGCCCCGCTTGTGGTGCGTTGGCGGTGGGGCTGCGGCCGAGGGCGGCGTTGCCCCGGCCGGCCCGGAGGAGGGCGAAGCCCCCCTTGTTGGCAGCCGAGTTGCTACCGCTAGCTCACAGGGCGGGCTGGGGGGAGAGCCGGCGGCGGGGCGGCTCTCGCGACTGATGGGTGGGCGCCGTTTGCTGCGGCCCGGGGGCGTGGGTGGGGAGTGCTGTGGTGGAGCCGTGCCGTGCCGGGCTGGTGGGGCCGGTGCACGGTGGCGGGCACCCAGACCTGGCTGCGTGTGACCCCCACCCTCCTGGTGTGGCTCTGGGTGTCGAGACCCTCTCGCCGGGAAGCACAGCTTGGTGTCGTGCGGCCGGTTGGCTCTGACGCGGCGTAGACGCTGCGCTACTGGGTCTTCTGAACAGCCTTACTCCTCTGCGGCTTATGCGAGTAAGGGTTGTAATAAGTACAGTGTGGAAAGGTGGAGGTGTGCTGTTCTGCTTCACTGCGTCTTATACCTGAGGTTTTGTCCCGTGAAATTTCGGAAGTTCTGCCGTTCTTCTTTTGACTGCCCTTTGCAGAAGTGCTGTGTTTGAGTCGTGCTGTATCTGTGCGGGTCGCAAAGCTGCTGATGAGTCTAGAGAAGAAAAAGTTCCATGTAAAAACCCTCCACATCTGCTTCCTGAATGTGTTCTCGTTTCGTGCTGAACGAAAATTAGGCAATATACAGTAGCTGGCGTGTTTCAGACTTTTGAATAGTTGTTTCACTAACTTCAAAGTCATGGTGTTGCCATAACGAATTTGTATTTCTCAAATGCAGGCTACATTAAGGTGTAGCTTTTGCCACATTTTCCCCCTTCGTTCCTATCTTAAGACAGGGCTGTAAAGCTGGAAAAGCTGCTGGCTTCTGTCATGCCAAGGGGATTTTCTCTCTCTCTCACTCTCACTCTCACTCTCTCTCTCTCTTGGTCTTTAGCTCATAAAACTTTATAAACAAATTCTATAGCTATTGAGCAAGGCTTTTTGCAGTACATCAGCTAGCTTTGTTTGCATTTCTTGAGTGCCTACAAATATTACAAGTCATCCTGTCTTAACTTGCATGTATTACATCTTTCTGTGCTACCATAATCCTGTAAGTCTTAGTACTAAAAGAAAAAAGGTTCTATTTGTGTCCCTCCCTTTATTTTTAAGTCAGCATGTGTGGCTGCAAAGCTCTCAGGAGACTGGTAAATGCAAGTAGTAAACTTTCTTACTTGCTTTCTGATAGGGAATTATGTGACCCAGCTCTTGTTGAAATCACTACTTGTAATCTTTCCATTATTATTGTAACAACTATTGACTTCAAAGTGCAGGGCTGTAAAAGAAAACAAGTGTGGGTTTTTTTTTTGGTTTTTTTTTTTTTAACTTTGAACACTAGTGGTTTTCAGACAGCATAGGAGACTCCTTCATATTTTTAAGGGCATTTTTCCTCAGTTTTTTATCATGATGAGAAGTTCGTTTTCTAGTCTGTATCTGCTCAGCTAATCCCTAGTACTGCACTTTATCTTGAATTTAAGCTCATAATTGAAACAAAGTAGCTATGCAACTTTTACAGGAGCAGGCTCTAATGGTGTTAAATTTTGAGTTTATACCTATGGAGACCGATATTTTGCCTCCTGAAATAGCCAGAAATACCTGTATGCAGTGTTTTCCAGACATGGGCCGGTGTCTTCCCCATCATTCAAGAAGGATCAACACATGCACAATAGAGACTGAAATACCTGCAGGTTCCCTCAAGCTGCTGGAGGGGAAAGAAGGGTAGTGATGACCAGCGAGCTCAGCCATGTCTGCAGTTAAATGTGAGGTAGAAAACTGAGTGAGCTGTTCTGCAGCGTCATTAGCAAAAGGTGTTTAGTAAAATAAGCCTTGTTACATGGTTTCTATTGAGTGTCGTGTGTGTCACTTGGTTCCTACACCTTTGTTGTTGCTTTGGTGAATTTTTATTTATCACCTGTTCTTTATGTGAGTACTAGAGATCATGTAAATTTAGACAAGCTAAAGCTATTTGGATTGACTAGCCTGACAACTAGGGAGTGTTATTAGTTCTTGAATGCTCAATCTGCTCTTTCATAGTCTATTTTGACCTGCTAGATACCAAAATAAAGCATATTTAGAAGTCCAGTGTGAAAGACGTATTCTAGGAGTCAAAGCAGTAGTCTTGTCTCAGGGTGCTATGTGGTGCCTGACAGAGGGCATAACTAGAGTACGGAGTGACTGAACATAACTTCATAAACCCTGAAAAAAGTTTCTCATAGATGCTGTGTTTTAAGAGAATTGCATTTGGTAGTCTGCTTTCCAGTATATAAGTACATGGAAATACCAGTTTCTCTTTATGGGCCTGTGGCAAAGCATTGGCAGGTGATTATTCCTGTAAGTCCACCTGCCGAAGGGGAACTGCTGAGGATGTCAACATGTTCCCAGTGTTGTCCACAGCATTGTGTTGGGGCAGATGGTTGCATCACGTAGGAGGTACACCAGCTGTGCTTTGATATACCGGCTATTCCCATAGAAATAACGATTTTCCCTCTATTCCCTCTTTCTCGAACTATGTGGACTAGAGACTTCTTTGTATTTATGTAATTTGTATATCATTATAAGACCTATGACAAAATCTGCCTGCTTGGTCTATGATGGTAAAAATGCCTTTTTTTTGTTGTTTTTTTTGCTTTGGGAAAAGAGGTGACTACACTTTTGTGGAGTCCTGTAATGATTCCTTTATTGGTCATCTTGTTAATAAACTTCATCATAAAGGTTATCTTAAGAAAGATTTAAAATATGTGATTAGAATGGGATCTATTTTTTTTTTTTTAAAGCAAGTATTTAATTTGAGGGGCTTCTCAATACAAGAGTAAATTGGGAGGCAAGCTACCACTTGTTTAATAGATTGTGATTACAATTAGTTAATGTGTTTCTTTACTTGGCATTATGATGTTTATTTTTAAGCATTTCTGTTATGCCTAGAGAGAACATTTGAAGTTGATTAAAGCATTTCAAATTCTTGTTCTTGGAATCTAGAGCCTTTATGAATGGCAACTAAGGAAAACAAATGGATTGCCAGCTAGCCTGGATTTTCTATCAGGGTCTACAGCAGGAAATTTTTAAGGTTCTAAAAGTTCACACAGGTTGAAAACTGGTAGCTCATTTTGGTATTCATATGAATTGAACTTTGATGAGGTGCTACGTGTTTATACTCTGTATTTACATGTTAAGAAATACAAACTTGGCTCTGTACTAAAGTAAAGTCTGGAAGATGACTGTGAAAACCAGAGCAAGTTTGATAAGTCTGGATCTGCCTACCTCTAGACATTCTTTCCAACCAGTCTAGTGGCTTGTTCAGCTAACCCAGTTTCAAAACTAAATAGCTATAATGCCTGATACAGGATGATAAAACTTGTTCTTGCAAGCTATACTCTCTCTTAAACAGTCTAAACGGAAGCAACAGAGCAGATTGTGATGAAAGGAAGCATTTAGTTTTACGTCTTCTATATGTCTTTGTCAATACTTCAGATTGACTTCCTCAGGAAAGCGCTGATGAGTGAAGTGTGTCTCAGAGGTGTTGGAGTTCCTGGAAGGTGTTTAATAATCTTGTTGGAAGACACCAAGAACCTTGTTTGATCTAGCTTTTTATTCAGTATGTTTCTTACTTGGCAACTTCTGAATTTTGCCACCTGCACAGGCATAATCTCATAGCAGTTCCTGCTTTGGGTGCCCTTAACATGTTCATATAAGCAGAGACTTATAAAAGCACAATGGATCTTTATAAGAAAATGATTACTATGTAAAGAATTTCAGTAAAGATTCATTAACGTACAAACCTGTGGTGGACAGTCACTTGGGTACTTGGAGGTTCTTTTAAAAAGAGCGTTTGCTAATCCTAGGCTGACTCACCACTTAGTACCTTCTGAGCTCAGCAGCACTACTGTTTTGTTTACATGTTGTTTCCATTTTTGAGTGACTTCCTTGAATTACTCTTACATACAAAATTAACTAGAAATTATGCCAGCTGATGACTTTAAGTTACAAAAGTACACGATTTCCTGTTCTGCTGCATACATACATATTTTTGAAAGGAGAAAAGAATATAAAAGGTGTTCATCTCATTTTAAGTAGGACAGAATACTTTAATTTTCTCTTATCTCCTTTTTGGTAATTTTTTTTTTTTCTTTTGCTTGCAGAATGGAGGGACCAAAGACCTAAAACTGAATAGGAATTTCTCTGAAACTCAAAAGTAGTTCTAGTCAGATTTAGATTTGAATGGGCAAGGCTTTTGCTTTAGTAACTCTTCAGATATCATAAAGTAGTGATGTCTGTGCCTTAGATGTCAAAACCTTTGTTTTATTTCTTCTTTTTACTGCAGGATATTTCTTCTGGTGGGAGCTCCAAAAGCGAACACTACCCAGCACAACATCGTAGAAGGAGGCCAGGTGCTTAAATGTAACTGGAATTCAAACAGGAACTGCCAGCCAATTATATTTGACTCCACAGGTAACATGTGAGGGGAGACAGAGCGTTTCTGCTCTAATCCTGGTGTGAGAGAGCAGAAGGGATTCAGATTCATGTGGGGTTTCTTGATGGTCGGTGTGAATGCAGCTGGTTTTGGACTGACAACTGGTCGAGGCCTATTTGGGTTTTTTTCGTGGTGTGTTTTTTTTTTGGTTTTGTGCCTCTTTCAGAACTCTGTTGTCCTTGGTATGTGCTGAAAGCCTGAGTGAGCATACATTATTCTCCTTTTGTTTTAAGCTATTTATATTTCTCCTTTGGACTTTCTAATCCTAAAATATTTAGCAATATGATTCCCAGTAAACCCCAAGGGGTTTATTGCCTGTTAAGAACATGGCATGTGAGGAAAGATACTTTTTAATATAAGCGAAGATGGCATAGGCAGAAACACTTGGAAGTTTAATTTGAAACTGGGAGTATAAACATCAAATGGTGGAAAAAAATTCCTTTTTTATTTTTCCCCTCAGATGTAGCTTCATAGTATTTGTGACATTTACGATAGCAGCACTCAGGGTGCCTCAGGTCAGAGGCATTACTTACCCATTTCTGAAGTATACTAAAGCTCAGCAGCATCAATGCTGACACTGAACATTTCACTCAGTCTTCATGCTCTGGTACACACTGATTTCCACAAGCTGTGGCAGGTCATGTGAGAATGCACTGTATCTGCTTTTCTGCTTGAGCCATTCGGTGTTGAATCCTGTTTTCCACCGCATGTTTCAGGCCAGCGGAAAAACCTTTCCATGTCATGGGAGTGGATGAGCAAGGCTCATGTGGCAGGGCAGAGGAAACACTTGTGCTGTTGGGGTCTAGTTAGTTATAATTTATTCTTGCTTCTGCTGGTATTTTGACTTGTCAGTCTAAAGGCTATTAGATTAATGCAGCCTCTGTAATTCATGTCCAGTATAGTGGAGAAGCTCTTCTTCCAATTCCATTGTCAAGGTATACCACAGAATGTTGCCGGTGTTCACGTTTCTGAAATCTCCACATGTTTTTCTGAAAACTATTATGTTACCAGTTCTCTAAGAAGTAGTACATACTGGTAGACACAAACCCCAAGTCATTATCAGTCTCTCTACTTCACTCTACAGGAACCTTTCTGCCAGATCATCTAAGATCTCTAGTAAGCTGCAAGGTGCGACATTTTGTCTGCATCAGTGTAAGACAGCAAAAATAGTTTTTAATTCTTTTTTTATTTGGGCTTATAGTGTACTAGAATACGACTGTATTGGTTGGTTTGGGTTTTTTGGAAGAAAGAATCTAGATGTCCCTAATTAATAATCACTACTAATACAATAGCCAAAAAACTTCTGGTAGGGAAAGATGAGCCATCTGGTTAGGTTCTGGATGCATCTTCCAATGGGAGTTGCAGTGCATTTATCTGTTTATACTGTGAACATTAGCAATAGGCTTTTCCATAAGCCAGGCAAAGTAAATAAATACAGAGGCCACACTGCTTTGCTGTGTGTCTGTGCTTAAGGTTTACGCTACTGGGCAAACAAACAGTGTTTTGTTTATAATTTCCCTTTAAGTAATGGGCAGGTTAATTGCTTGAAATTTAACAGTAAAAATAGCAGGTCACAATGACTTAAGAGGATTTGTTTCATGCACATTTTAACTCATTCCAGCTTTGTGGCAATGAATTGGGAAATAATGCATTTGTCAATTATTCCCTGGGTGAAAAGGGGCATTGTATTTCAGCATAATAAAATAAGAAATGCACTGAGAGAAAATAAAATGTCTTTTTCTTTGTGCATAATACAATGGTTGATTCCCTATGTTATGATGACAATGTCTTGTGCCAACACAGTGTAAACCCCCACCCCTGCCTGCCCCTACTCATAAGGTAATGGGTTAGAGAAGACCTGTGATTCAGGTTGCTGGAAATAGGAAGCAGAAGATTTGACCACTGATTTTCTTCTTATTGAACATTACTTGTTTTCAGTTAAGTTTTCCTCCAGCTTTGTTGGTCCTTTTCCCCAGCTGTACAAAGGCCACACTGAGCTCAGCTGCACAGCAGTGACTGCACAGAGTTGGGTTTTATTTTCTAATCCTTGCTTTTGGCTTAAACGTTGTGTTCATGCAGAAGCGTGGTCATTTACACGAGACATGCAACAGCTATTAGGTAGTCCAAGAGAGAAGGTACTAGGTGCTTTATGTTAATCTTTGGAGGAGTTGTTGTTCAAGCCCTTACCTTACACCAGCATTGCTTGTTACTTGCATTTACCCTCACCCCAGCTCCTCTGGAGGAAAGCAATAAACCATTAAGCTGATAGTTCCTGGTAATACCAAATTTACTACTTTGTTTCTTCCTTCCTATATGTAACAACTCAGCTTTTTCAGGCGGGGAGCTGGGCAAGAAGAGTTGCCTCATGGAACTCCCATAGCTCTCATGCAGAAAATATGTTATTTCTCTCCCATTCACACCCTCCCCACCAGCCTGTAACATAAACCCCCTCATTAAAGCATATATTACAATTTTTAAACTGTTGACCATAAAAAGATGTTCTTTCACTGTTCCTACACACCGTATTTTCATATTTAAAACATAAATATATTTGGGAAGGGGGATCTCCCTTGTCCTAGATCTCCCAGAACAATGGTTACACTCATGTATAAATGCACTAGAGAATGTTCTGTGTATATGTCTGCGTGTGTGTGTTTCTGTGCATATTACACTAATTGCATTTGATGTTCTGGTATACATGGTGGTTTGGAAGGCAAAATATTTATATCACACATTAACACTTCCCAAATGTAAAGATGCTTCGCTGTGGGGCTTCTAAGCATTTTAACATTGACATCAGTTGGCTTTGATTTAACATAGTTATGACTATGTGAAAATTGCATAACAAACATGTGTGGTAGAAAATGCCCTTGAATTCAGGGGTGCTTATAGCTGTGCTGCATGTGCCTGTGTGTACATGGCCAGAAAGTCAGAGTAAATGTTTTCGGAAAGGCTTTCAAGGATCATTTCAAGGTATGTGTTTTGGGCTGGATTTTGCTCTAAGAAGCACATAAAGTTAAAAAAGAACCAACCACCAGAGCAAGCTTCCTCACATGCATGCTTTTGCTGATACTGTTGCAAAACTGAAATATGAAGCAGTGCTTTTGTCTGTTACTGTTATCTGTTCTCCTGCAAATCTGAATAGAAAAAAATCTCATTAAAAAGTGCTATAGAAGTGCTGAATGTTTTTTGCTTTATTCCAGTTTACCTTGTTACTTCAGAAGCTAAATGTGCCACTGTCCAAAAACTAGTTTCTGGTATTTGTGTTCTTGTGTATCTTGACTTCTTACTACAATTGCCACAGCGTTACCACAATTTCAATTGAATCGTTACATAAAATACTTGGGATTTTTCCCTCTCTGTCTCAGTTAACTTTGAGAGTTTCAGAATGTGTAGGAGACTACTTCTTCAGGACAAGCAGCGGGGGGAAATTTACATTCTCAAGATAGTAGATTCTTCAAAATTGTCGTAAGCATAAACAATATCAGTAAATCCTTTCCTTTGCAAGGTGTTTTTTCACATTCAAATTACCAAAACCCACAAGTTATAGGTCAAGGTGGATAAGTATTTGTCTTCAGTCTTAACCCTTCTCCACACCAGATAATTTTGTGACTGAAAATTTAGTTTATTTTTTGGTTTAATGCATAGCAATAGGGGAATGATCTGAATCTTAGAAAGAAGAAGGAATCTGGAAATGCAAACTGTGGGGAAACTGCTGTTACAGCTTGCCGAGCCCTAGTACTGCTCTTCCTACAAGACTGACGGGAGAGGTGGTTCCTGTCTCAGAGAGCTTAACTGTTGGCTTCATCTGCCAGCTGCTTAGCAGCTTTTTCCAGGAAAAGCGTATTTCTTGTGGGTAAACTGTGAAAGGAATGAGCTTAATATAGCAGGCCATTTTGTGTTTCTGATCAGTTTTGAAACAAAGGTCCAAAACCATTTGCTTTGAAGACACTTGTATTCTCCCTCCCCTCTTCTCCTTCCACAGCCTTCAGGGACTAGCACAGCAAAGCTTGCACAGATAGTACCAAATATTACTGAAAGTATTTCCATAGTCTTGCTCAGGAAAAAGATTCTTGAAAAGTTAAAGGTTTTTCTGCCAGCTAATTTATTTTGTTTAGTTGTCTATTTCATGTATATAAAATTAAACATCTTTTTTTCTGTGCAAGAGGAGGATCAAAAGCTCACTGAGCCAGACAAGAAAACAAGTGAGCAGAGAGGTGGCCCAATGTGCTTTATAAGGAAATCAACAAGTCATCTTTATGTTTTTATTTGTGTTTTACAGTTTGGCATACATGGAATAGCGAGTGGATGCACATAGGTAATTGTCTGAGATCTAGATAAATACCTCCGTTATTTGGCCATGGAATTTTAGAAAGCAGGATCACTCTGAATTTTCATTCTGACGAACAAAGAAAGAAGTCTTGAGAGACCCATGTAACCAGTTGGAGTTAATCAGACTGTACACATGTGAGCAATATGTAGGAAATTAATGTAATCCAAATGAGTTTCCTGTGTGCTTGTATTCCAAAAAGAGACAGTCTTCATATTATTTTACTTTTCATCTTTGGGGTCCGTCAGTCAAGAACAGTGGGAATTGGGTTGGTAGAGATGGCGTTTCTTCATGCTACCATGGCTTTTCATAAAGATGTCACAAAACAGTTTTGTGATGCTTAAGTTTCTCTTGCAAAAACCTGCCATTTTTTTTAAAGGAAACTTTAATTGAGAAACGTACTTGCTCCATTACAGGGTGCTGGAAAGCACAGCTCTTTCCTTCACATCAAAAAGTGCAGTACTGAGACTGTTTCAAGAGCTTCTGCATTTAGAGTAATCTGATGAAATGCAGACAGGTCTATGAACTGTTACAAAGGAAAATAGGCTCATAAACCAACTTTGAATTTCAATGCTAATGGATTGCAGATTTCGTTTTTAGCACAGAAAGATCTGCTTGCTCAGCCCATGTATTGTTTTGCTTTCCTGAGACACATAGCGTAACAGATCGATGCACTGCTACATTGTCATTCCTTCTTTTGGTACAAGCTGGCCCTACTGCTTTCATTCTCTGTATCAGATCTCAAATTCAAGACTGAGGAAATTGAGGGAACCTACAGAAGCCATTGAATACTAAACAGTAGGAGCATCTCAAATGTATTCAGCTCTGGTTGGTGTGCGTTTATTGCTTTGGGAAAGAATTCAATATAGCCCCTGGCTGCATGAAGTTTTATCACTTTAACAGTTGTACTGTCCCTGCTTTTCCCTGCTTCCCATGTGTTTTGATGCACCAGAGTAATTTTAGATAAATGGTTTATTCTTAAATATTTTTGGATTAACTTCTTTTAAGATTGGTTATTTTCATATATGCTAGAAGAGGAGAAAGAAGCTTTTGAAAAGGAAAATTCTCATAAAAAACTTCCTGATTCCTCCTTATGTTTCCACATTTGTGGTTGGTGGTTTTTTTTTTTTTTTTTTTCTGTCCCCAAGTGGGTGATTCTAGACAATAAGAGTCTTTGTTTGGAAGCCTAAACCACCAGTTTGGCATGGCTGTATCTATTTGTGACCTATTTAGTTTGAAGTGAGTATTTTAACTGCCTTGTGGAGCGTCGTGCTGTAGTGTCATACAGCGTAAGATCTGCTGATGTTGCGAAGTGACAACCAGAGTGGGTGTCATGAGCTTCTGTTTGCCTTTTGGAGATTTTGATAATTGTGCAAACGAGTCAGTTGTTCATAACTCCATAATAATAACTCATAACTATGTTCGTAACTCCACTTAGGGAATAAGGAGATGGATAAGGAAGTGTGAGGTAGGTTGGTATTTTGTGCTTAGAGTGCTTTAACAAAGTGCTGTTTTATTTTTAGCTGATTGTTTTATTGCTATTAGGGTGCAATCTGTGTAGGGATTTCAGTCTGAAAGGCTATGAATTTAGTCAACAATAAAGCAATAAATCTTGTGAAGACCATTCATTCATTTGTAGTAAAATGGATTGATTTTTATCTGGCTAAATCTATCATTACCTCAGCCCCACTGAAGTTTGGTTGCTATCCTTACCCTGTGTGCTAGTATCACTGAAGCCTGTGTTAGGCTCTGGGTACTGCTCTGAATACAAAAGAGGGCCGTGGGATGTGTAAAACCTCCTCCGCATGTTGTTATAGCTGACAGTGGAAAAATGCTCATGCTTTTGTGATTAGGTAGACTCCTGCATGAATACTGTTGGATCTGTGTGTGTGTTAGCTGGATCTCAACTGTGTGACTAGTTGGAAAAAAAAGTGTGTGTCTTCTATTAGGCAAAGGGAAAAGATGCTTTTGTTCCAGCACCGCCTGGGGAAAGAAGCAGGATTCATACTTCAAAAGAGGGAAGGGGAATAGTGGGAAGCTCTGTATTCCCATCTCCCTGAGTCATTAACAAAACACTGTGGTTAAACCAAGGTTGCTAAACCCTCAGCTGCCTCACAGCACGGGGAGTTTCAAGTAAAGATAAGCTTGTTCTCACTTGCTCTTGCCTCACTAACTAAGGATGAAATCATGGAGATTCTGGATGGAAGATAGCTAGCTTTACACCATTTAAAGCTCTCATATTATGAAAACACTGCTCTTGTATATTTTGTAAGTTTGCCTTTCTTTTGGCTAGCTGTGCAAAGCTTGCTTTTTCCTAGAAGGGGCAACATAATTTACTTTGAATTGGCATAGTTACACAAGGAGGTTTACTTTAGTGGAAATTTAGTGAATTGGGTGACTATTTACATTTTACAACTTCTTAACAATTCGTGGTATGATGACACTGAACCAGGCTTCATCAGTTCACTGCTTCTTGACTCATGATTATCTCAGTTAAGGCTGGTATTCAAGATCAGGGGTAAATGTTTTCAGTTTTCTCATTACCATGCAAAGAGGCAGGCTGCAAGTTACAACTGGATCCACTTACTCAACAGCAGTCACTTTGTAGTAGCACTATTGTTTCTGTAACTGATAACATTTACATTGGAGAAAGAAGGTACCAACTATGCAAAGCTGATAGCCAAAAGAAATCCAGTAAGATTTCTTTTGATCTTTTTATTATACTTGGATGATGACTTAGACTATTGTTTTTTCCTTTTTGTGCAATTTGTACTCAGCATCTCTCAACATTAGTTTCCATTTATAAATTTAAATCCTATGTAATGCAGTAAAGTGGCAATATTCCATTGGTCGAGCAGCAACCATGCACCTATGTAATGGATTTTTAAAGCGATTCTGTTCCTGCCTTGAAAACCCCATCACCTTACTTGTGTACTTGTTGTGGGCTTGGCACGTCAGCCCTTTTTCTCTAATGAAAGAGTTACATAAAATCATCATGTGATGTCTAGTACAATGAGAAGGAGCAAAGGAAAAGCCACAGCATAAGCTGCCTTTACAGATACAAAGTGATATCCTAAGGTCAAATGATACAATCTTGGAATGAATGACCCATCAAGTGGAAGTCCCCATAGTGGCTGCATTTTAGTCTGACAAATAGCAGTGTGTAAAAAGTCTGAATGTTTTATTGAATAAATCTATTCAGAACCTAGTTTGTATTGCCTAGATATATTTGTTTGAATGCCTGTTTAAAATGTATATCATTGGTTTAAAGACATTTCTAAAGTATTTTTGAGACACTCTAAATGAATTTCAAAAATGGCATTTTAGTTTTTGATATGCCAGCTTCTGACTATATCTCAAAGCCTAGATTTTTACCTATTAAAATAAAATTGGGCAGAAGTTTCTAATATTATCCTCTATTTACAGCTGAATCAGGGCTTTTTCAGTACTGTAGGAAAAAAACCAAAATTGTCCCCTAAAGACTGAGGGAGAGAGAAGTTTTTGTAGCTGCTGTCGGGGATGTTGGCTCTTCCTTCAGTTGGGGCAGCACCTGCAGCTCAAGAACGCACAGAGAAAAGGCAGCAAGTGACTGTTTTGGCAGCATGTGCTGGCTGAACCACTGGTCCCCCTCTTCTCCAGTGCAATTGACATAGACATGGGTAGATGGCACCAGTAACTGTACTATTGTCTTTTTTTTTAATTGCTTTATGCTGCTTCAGCTGAAAACTGAGGGCACTAAGTAACACCTGTGATAAAATCAGATTGCTGATAATGCTGAATGGCTGCTTACCTGCTATTGCAACAAGACCATTCCTTCTACTTGCTGCCTATTGTTTTAAACTTCAGTGGGAAGTTTACATCCTAGACACTTTTATGGTACCTAGCACAATAGGATTTTGCTTTACACGTAAAACTGTTATACTACCTTTCATTTTAGTCATAGATATATAGCATTGTATAAGTATCCAACAGTAGAGAAGCTATAAAATGCTGTGCTGTAACTATTCTCAATTTTATGTTGTTTAAAGCTTTGTTTGGCAAGTGAAGCTGAGAGATTTCTTTGTATTTGAGAGCAGTAGAAGCCAAGTCTGTCTTTCTAGGCTGTGTCACCTTGGGTGTGGTTACAAGCAGAATAAATTAATTTTAAGCCCTGATGCTGCCAAAAAAGATACAGTTCCCAGCCATATGTTTCTGTCTTCTCCCCAGCGGGTTAGTGCTACTTCCCTCCCCATGCAGTCAGCTGGCTTGGCCCCTGATCCAGTTGAATGTGGTTTTTTTTTGTTTTTTTTTTTTAGTAGGTGGTTCATGTTGTGACTAAGTAACCAGAAGGTAGCAGTGCCAAGACAGAAACTGGCAGCAGAAACGTATGGATGGGAGCAAAGGGGAACTGCTACCCCTTTTGGTGGCAGCTTCATCTGAAACTTAGTCATGCAGGTGCATCCTTTGAGCAAAAATGTCCTTGGGTGGATTTTCATCGATTAAAGGCAAGGAAGGGAAAAGATGATGATAAAACAGGGATTTTATAAGTGTGCTAAAGACAATGCCCTATTTGGAAAACATCTTGATCTGGTTTTGGTTTTCTATACCATAGGAAGGTGACAGGCAGGTCTCCAAAATACATTTCTGTCTGTGCAAGGGTGACATTATAATGTTCAAGGGTACGTAAAACTGAGTGATGTGCTCATCATCAGGCCCTCCATGTCTCTAGCACCTGCTCAATAAGAGAGTGGAGGAGGTGGTGACAGAAGGAAGTGGGTTTTTTTGGTTATCTTTGATGAAATTAGAAAAAAACCCTAATAGTTCTCTGTGATGTGCTTGGGATTGAACTCTATGTAGTTCTAATCCAAGAGCAAAAGTAGTCCAGGTAGTTGCCTGTTTTGGCTGACTGCAGATTAGAATCACTTTTGTTGTCATTTTCATGGGATTTTCCTAATGGAAGTAACACAGTCTCTGGAGACAGTATTCTCTCCAAGGTGTAAGACAAGCCAGGAAGTTTTGATTCAAGTGGTCGCAGGTCTCTGATTCGTAGTGGGGTTGGGTTTGGGGATTCCCCTCAGCAGTCTGTGGAAGTGATGTATGGCTGTTGACCTCACTGACTCCTTTAGCTGTAGGCACTGGAAACCAGCGATTTAGGTGACTTTTTTTCAAAAGATATGTTTTCAAGAGTGTTAAAATCCATTTCCTCATTAGGCTGGCAAAGTTTCCATTGTTGTTCCAAAGAAAGTACATAAGAAACATTAAATGATTTAACGACTTCTAACATTCTCGCTTGCAGAAATACCACTCATTAAGTGGCTTCTACCAACCTTCATCACCAAACAGTTGACCTACAGACACCAGTGCAAATTATCCCTTATTTAACTTACTCTTCTGTATGGAAAACTCTCTAACATTTTTATTACTGAATACCCTTTCACTTTACTCATAGCCTGTAAGCATGCTAGTTGCTATGCTTTGTATAGTGCAGTGACATTCAGAATAGAGATGTTAACACTTGTTAGAATAGTAGAAGAGTTTCTGTCCCAATTCTAGCCAAAGGCAAAACTCGCATAATTTAATCAGGGCAATATATCTTCTAGAAGCATTAGTCCTAACATGGCTTTGGCACTGATTCTTCAGCAGTGCTGTAATCTGACTTGAAAGTGAAATATCTCAAGTACGAGGTATTTATGTGTTGCTGTCAAAGATGCTATAAACTTTGTGCTCTTAGAACAAATCAGTATTGTACTAACACTTCCTATGTAAGAAGAGCTTCATTTGGCCCTAGATGTAAAAATGAATAATAAATCCTTTTTAAAGCCTGTTTCCATGAAAGTGTGATATCCTCCAATGTTACTGTTTTCTGCTTTTCTCTATATGCGTCAAAACCAATGACTTAACTTTTTTTGTTGTTCTTACTGTACAGGTTCCTGTGAAATTATGCTTCTTTTTCATTTTTTTTTGTAGGCAACAGAGATTTTGCTCCTGATGATCCACTGGAATTTAAGTCTCACCAGTGGTTTGGAGCTTCTGTGAGATCCAAAAAGGATAAAATTCTGGTAGGTTTTTGATGCCCTTCAAATGATTCAGTACTGGGATATTGTGGTGGAAAAAAATGTCAAACGATCCGAGTAACTCAGAATTTCAACAAAATCCCAATAATCAGCATGTCTTTTTTTCAGAATTTATTGGATAGTCTTTTCCTAACTCTTTATAAGCAAAAGTCATAGCATTTTTGTCTGGCCTTGAGTGAAGTAGTAGAATTAATTTGCTGAAGTTAGAATGTGTTATAAATTATTGATGAACTTTATCACTGTTGCTTGAAGAAAATATTATTTCTAAAATTCTTGCAATAAATCAGCTGTTTCTAAAAATATACACTGGTGATACTTCTGCCCCAGCACTGGTAGTATAAATTTCCTCTAGTAACACATGGTACATCTGCCAATGGTTTTTTTTTTTTGTTGCTGTTCTGTAGAAAATTGGAATTCCATTGTATTATTCTGTACCCCCTAGCATTTTGAAGAGGTTTTTTTTCTCACTGCCGTTTTTTTCCTTAGGCCTGTGCCCCGTTGTACCACTGGAGGACTGAAACAAAACAAGAGAGAGAACCTGTAGGAACTTGTTACCTGCTTGATGGATCTAAATCTGTGGAATATGCACCCTGCAGGTCAAGTAAGTGTAGAGCACTTGGTTTCTTTTCTGTTTGGAATTTCTCTTGTGTTATATTTAGTGTATATTAGGAGTGGGATGTTTTACGTATATTTCCCCCTTCCTTGTAGCAATTAGAAAAAAATCTAAGCTAGATTCAGACATCTGAATTCTCTTCCAGTTGATGTTAAAGATACAGACTTCTTTTTCTCTACTGTAGGCCAGAGGAAAACCTTAGATCCAAGTATCATTGGAACTGAGGACTTGAGTCTTTGAAAGGACCACTTCTGTAGTTATTACTTGAGCAAAACTATATAGCAAGTGCTTTTTCAAAGACCAACTCTAGGATTTTCTGAAGCTTAATTATTGTTATTCAAGTAATTTAAAGACAAAGCTCATTTTAGAAGATGAGGTTTTGCACAAGTAGGTTCTGATTTCCATGTATGCATGCATATGTAGCAATGCATTAACTATATTCATTGCTGACCATCTTGAGTCTTAATTTTCCAAATGCTTTGCATCCGTATCATGTAGTTGAGTTGGTAGATTATTCAGATGCTTATAACCTTTTTTAAAGTATAGAAGTCTAAAACTTTAAAGTTCAAGCTAGGATTTTTTTTTTTATTTGCTGAAAGTCATTGGTGAACAGCAGGAATGAAATCCAGTGTGGTCCAACATAAGAAGTAGTTAAATAAACAAATACTACTAAATCATAACAGTTAAGCAGTCATGCTTCCAGATAAGGGGGTCTCAACATTTCTACTCTGGAGCTGTATAATCATAAGATTAACTCAGCCATAACAATTGTTGTTGGATGAGTCTCAGTATGTAGAGATATTTTCAGCCAGGTATGCTTTTTTTGTTATTTTAAGCCAATACTTGAAAAAACTTAGTTATGTATGTACTTTTCAGATTTTTATTCCATACCACAAGAAAGACTTATTCCCTATTTTCCAGATACTTTATTTCCTGAATAAAAATAGCAAATATTTTTCCCCAAAACTTTTGAAGAAGATTAAATACAAAGAAATATGGAGTTGCTATTTACTTGGACTGTGTTACGCTAGAACATATGTTAATGTTATATGTGTGTTAGGCCAGCACTAAAATTGTTAGAGCATTTGGTAGTGAACTGTCGCTAAAGAGAAAATACTGATTTAGGAGAAAAAGAATTCTGAGGCTGAAGTTCAGCAGTGCAAGGTTACTTAGGAAGGTGCACTGGAAAATATCCCCAGAATAATCTGATCTAGTTCTGATAATACTGATTTTATTTATTTTTCTCTCTCTCTTTCTTTACTATCAATTCTTTTTTGTAGCCACTATTGATGCAGATGGACAGGGGTTTTGTCAAGGTGGATTTAGTATCGACTTTACCAAGGTACGTGATTATTTCTCAATTCCCACGAGTCCGCAGACAGTTGCAAGTTAACAATAACCCTGATAGAGACTGCATATAAGCAGAGCTATTATGAAACTAAAGGTAAACTACTATTCCTGTGTGGAAAAAAACACAACCAAGCATATCCCTGTAACTAAACAAAAATAACTTCAAATCACTCGGGTATTATAAATCTGTTTCTCCCTACTTCTTCACAGCAGTGTGCTTTCACCTCTCGTAGGAATCATGTCCTGAACAAATAATCTGCTTTTCCAGCCTTGTGCCATAGACCTCTGCTGCAGCTAGTCCTCAAGTGAAATAAACTGTAATAGTCAGGTATTTAGAGACATTTATTTTGAAGGGATCTGTGCATAGCTAGTGTTACTTCTTGAGGAAAAATAACTTACTGTTTAAGGGAACTGGTAAATATTCTTGTGAATTATGTTTCATTTACTCATCAGCTAGCTAAAGTACTTTTTTGGTTTTTTCCATCTGTCTTTTGTTTCTTCTACTTTTATGTTCTCCCTGCCTTATATAGTTCCTCTTTGTTTTTTAGTTCACATTAATTTAATTTTTAAATCCGAGCACAATAAAACTCTGCACATACTGAGAACTAACTATGGCTTTTTATATTGTACAGTTAAATTGTTTAGCATAGTCTGGGCATGTTATGATTGTGAAAGTCCTATTTGTGACGTGGCAGTTTTTTGGGTTGGTCATATTCCTTCAGTCTTTGCCTGAGGACACTCTTGTTTTTCCTTTAGACAAAACTCTGCAAAGTGCAGTATAGGACTGTAAATGCCTGAGTTATTTTGCATGCACCCCTCGGTCTTACTGTGCAGACTCCAGCCCCAGTTAAAACCAACCTTGAGCTCTAATCCAAAAGCCTAGCTGAGTGGGCAAGCCTGGGTTTAAGGTATCTGCAAATCTCTGACCTAGATTTTTCTGAGTGGTGAATATGGGAGTTTTTAAGATTAAAACCTGACTAAGTGGCTTAGTTACGCAGCAAAGCCTATGGCTCAATTCAGTACTTAGAAAGCAGATTCCAAGCACTGGAATAGCTCATGTGGTTAAAGTTTCATAAAATTGTTTTTTGGATTGTAGTTGTACCAAAGGAATACAGAGTGGGAGAATTACATCACAGCTTTTCTGAATTTAACTTTTCTAAAGATAAGTTACAGAAAGTGGCAGGGATAGAAGATGGAACTAGTTTTGTGTACTGACCTAAAAGCATGTTATGGGTGCCCTGTAGCAGTCTTAAAGTTTTCTCCTAATTGTATTTCTGTTGTCTTAGATTTATGTGGGTAGAAGGGTCTATTACAATAAAAGCAGAACTCTGCCTAGAATTTTAAATGTGTGAAATAGAGAAGCAAGTCACGGAAGGCATATTGTTTATCTCAGCATTTTATGAGCTGCATTTTTAATTAGCCTTTTCCTGCAAAAAATAAAATGTATTTGGGTCAGTGAAGCTACAGTGATAAACATGCATGGGATTACTTCCCATAAACATAGGACATTCTCTTATCTTTAGATATGCTTAATGTGTTTTTCTTTCCCCCACCCCCCCCCCCCACCCCCCCCTTCCCCCCTCCAAGGGAGATAGAGTGCTGCTTGGAGGACCTGGAAGTTTTTACTGGCAAGGTGAGATACATCATTTAAGTCACAGGGACATTGACCTCTTTGATTTTTGTCTTTATCCTCTTAGTCATGTGTATCCACACTCCTCCAACCACTTGCAAAAGTCTTTGTCAGTAAGAAAGCTAACAGAAATAATTTTCTTCATTCTTCAAAATATTTCCTGTATAATCAAGGCAACTACAGATTAAAGCTGAAGTAATAATAGTAATAATTTTTTAGATGTGCCTTTTGGCTTTTAAATAACTCTATGATCATTTTAAATGCATTTTCCCAGGAATGTGGAATTTGTTTCCACCAGCAGGATAAGTTTCCTTTAGGTTATTTTGCTTGTTTCAAAATCGACATGTTTTGTAATTTCTGACACACATATGAAGCATGTATTTTCAATGAGAAATGTACCTTGCAAAGAGAACTAACATTATTTTCCTTTGGCAGCAAAGATGTATTGTGTTTATTTATATTGATCTGTTTGTGCCATGGCACACATTTAACTTCTAATTGTGCTCTTTACACAGAACATACCTATGTATTTTGCTAATGTGGGCTTCAGTCTGTATTTGTGCATAGGATCATTGAGCATTTAGCTGTAGCTCTCTGTTCAAAAGATGGTGCTGCTTGTTTGATGGAAATTGGGACGTCACTGACAAACTCTGCTGCTTGTTTTTTAATGTGAATACTAATATTTATGAAAGATTTTCTGTATCATGCCAGCCTACATGTAGACGCATCAGTGCAGGAGGCTTGTTTCCAGTCCTATGTTTAAATTCTGAACAAAATGGATTGAAACTGAACTGCAGATACACTATAATATAGGTTATGTTTGTGTATTCATTTTATTGCTTTTTGGCAAAAGTGACATCTCATCTGCTGAAACAACCTTGTTCTCTTCTACTACTAACAAAAAACCTCTTCTACTACTAACAAAAAAAAACAAGAACGAATCTCAGCTCTGAATAGAAGACAATAGTATACTTCTAAAAACTAGATTTTTCACCCCAAGTTTTTATCCCACATTCTGAGATGCTGGGGTAGTTTTCCCTATACTTCGTACATGTATGAATATGTATGTGAAGTGCTCTTCTGAAAAAAAAATTGTGATTCAAGATTTAGTTTAAATGGAAAGAAAAAAATGTCCTGACATCCCCACCTAGTGGCTAGTGAGGTGAAAGCAAGGAAGGCAGTAATGAGGTGTGCTCATCCTGTGGGCTTGTCTGCCACACCAAGTTCTCGTGTTATGGTACTTAGACAGGGAACGATGACTCAGTTCTGCAATACCATAAGCATATGCTTACTGTTACCTGAGCAGCCCCATTTAAGTCCTGGCTTACATGTAGGAGCAGCTTCCATTTTCAGTGAGAACTCTTGGTGTGCTTTTGACTCGGGAAGTGCATAAATCCTTGCTGAAGTAGGATCTGAATTTTCACTTACCCTTTCTGGTGCTGCTGCTGTTGGCTATTTTCTGGTTGGTATTGTGGAAAAGCCGTTGCTTTAGAAGCAAGCATTCTGTAAATGAGGCTTGTTGCTTATTGAATGAGTGCACACATATTTTATTTGTGGTTTTAAGCGGTTTTCTTTCCCTTTAGGCCAACTTATTTCTGATCGAGTGACAGAGATTGTGGCTAAATATGACTCCAGAGTCTACAGTACAAAGTATGATGACCAGTTAGCAACCAGATCTGCCAGTGCTGCTTTTGATGACAGCTACTTGGGTATGTAGTTTGAAGAAGAAAATGCAGCTGTACTCGAAGAACTCCCTTGTGCTATTTATATTTAAGTTGAAGTCACACTACTATTAATTCAGTATTTGACAGATAACTAAAGAGCTACATACCTGTAAATGCAGTATGACAGAAGCTTAGTTTATCTTGCCATAGGCTTGATTCAAAAAGCACCCGAGGACAAAATAATTGGAAATATTCCCATGAATTTTTGTGCTCTGTGATTCAGGCTGAATATGGGAATGGCCGAGGTACAATTTTTATGTGAGAAGTTAGTCACATACCTGTTTTTTTAGAAAAGCAGCTGTTTCTAAATAATCTACCAAAACAAAATAATAATCTGTAAGAATCACGTTTGGGAAGAAAAATAATGAAGAGAGTCTCTTAGAGGAGTAGGAAATCATCATTTAGCTTCATATATGTTTAACCGGGTTCAGGAAAAAACCCAGGATAGACCAGAAAAGTTCCCAGGATGATAATTTATAAAACTTTCACCTTCTGATCTCAAATTAAAGGATGCTGGTGAAGTACAGTCTACTCATGTAGCTGTTCACAGTCTAAGCTACTTGGAGGCAATATTTATTCCATTGTGCTGTAAGGTGAAGTGAGAGGACGGTGCATAGACACCTATGAAGAGTGTAGAGAGATGAAAGGTTTAGTAAAGTTTTTCAAGTGATTTACTAATTTTGTCTGTTGATCAGGTTATTCAGTGGCTGTTGGAGACTTCAGTGGTGATGGCATAGAAGGTAAGACCCTTGCTTCCGTAAAAAAAAATCATGCTAATAGCCTGGGCTGGTCTTTCAAATCAATGGTATAGAACAAACAATACAGCACACAGGAAAATGCATAAACGAGCTACTCTGTTCAAGCAAAGTCATTGTGCTTT
Source organism: Leptosomus discolor (assembly GCF_034619465.1). NCBI lineage: Eukaryota > Metazoa > Chordata > Aves > Leptosomiformes > Leptosomidae > Leptosomus > Leptosomus discolor. The sequence continues at coordinate 36,394,688 of NC_141395.1, read as the reverse complement.
GGGACCTGAATGTTATCTGGGTGTCTTGCTTTATATTTCAGACTTTGTATCAGGAGTCCCAAGAGCAGCAAGAACTCTGGGCATGGTAGGAAATTTGAAACATTAAACTTTACAAAAAATAAAGAAGATGAATATTGTTGGTGTGCTGTAATGTGTATTTCTTCATGTGCAGGTGTCCATCTACAATGGGAAAAACATGTCTTCCATGTACAACTTCACTGGAGAGCAGGTATGTAGCTTTACTCAGTGTGGTCGATGACCAGGAGGCTATCACTATAGAAAGAGGACATGTTGAGACAGTATTCAGGATACTAGAACATGTCATATTCTGTATGTTATTAGCTTATGTGCCAAAGAAAAAATAGCCTGTAGTAACCCTAAAAATACATGTTCTGTGAGTTCCCATTTTGTACTACTACTTAGAAAACCAGTCTTGTTTAAATGAAGGAAATGCTGCCTATTTTGAGAATTGGGAAGGAGGACTGGATCATGGAAGGGGGAATGAGGAAGGTAACAGTTTACTTTCTAACAGAGTAAGGAAGAGAACGGAAAATATAAGGAGAAGGGAGACGAAAAATGTTGTGGGGATACATTACCATCTCCCTAACATCTTTTCTATACAGCTTTGTATAAACTTGTTTGTGTGTTTATATCACTACAACTTACAAGTTGGGTTTGAATTTTGTTTTCCAGATGGCTGCCTATTTTGGGTATTCAGTGGCTGCCACAGATATCAATGGGGACAAGTAAGTTCCCTCTTCTCCCCACTGCCAGTCAGCTTGCTTCTGGAAAGGAAAACATGGAGCTTTTATTGAAAAGTCTTTCTAACAATATAGATTTTTGTCTTCATTACTAGTTTAACATGTATCTGCACAAGACACTTTCTCACTAAAACTCAACATTTGTTTTAACAATTTATATTTGGGTTTTTATTTATTTACATAAATATTCATGTGTGTATTCACATGCTTTAAATGCATTAAATTCTGGTATATTTGTGCTTACTTTGTCAATAAATATTTGCCCTCAGTTGCAATTTAAAGATAGGTAACTTTCATCTTAATATTTAGTTCAGTGCTGAGTTAGTCCTACTAACAGATGCTTAAGAGAATGAAACTGAATTTTCATGCTGTTACTGAAGAACCTTATCCTTCTTTGGTCCAGTTATACAGATTTGTTTATTGGAGCCCCTCTTTTTATGGATCGAGGTTCTGATGGGAAACTTCAAGAGGTTGGCCAAGTTTCCATTTGCCTTCAACGAGCCTCTGGAGGGTTTCAGATCACAAAGCTGAATGGTTTTGAGATATTTGCAAGATTCAGCAGTTCTATTGCACCTCTGGGAGATCTAGATCAGGATGGCTTCAATGGTAGGACTTCATTTATTGATCAGTATTGTCCATTCGTAGATGGAATCTAGACAGCACACTGAATGTGGATTCTGCACGCAAACATTAGGCATTCTAACCATGCCTGAATGTTGGACACTAAGGTCTAGACTCCTTTCGATGCTTGTATGCTACTCCCAAGAATGCTAAGAGGAGTTACATGTATGCATCGAGCAGAGACTATACCATTGAAACTACAGCATGGATTATTTTAGCTATTACACTGATCAGTTTATTACTTTCAAAGTGATAAGTACAGTAGAAGCTTCGATGAAATATCTGACTCTCCACTGTGACTTGTTAGGACATCTTCAATATAATTTTCCTGTTTCCATTGCTTAAAGTCAATTTTCCTCTCCAGAAACACAATGATGACTGAAAAGAAGGTTTTGTTTCAGACAGTTGGTTAAAAACGTTCTGATAGAAGAAATTTTCCTGAGAAAAGTCTAGATTTTTTTTTTTATTTCAAAATGGAAGAGTCTGGTGGGAAATATCCCATAACAATTACAGCCAACTGTACCAAGAGATGGGTGTCTTGAGCATATATTTGGATAAGAAGTCTGAGTCTGATACAACTGAAGCTGTGGACTCTCAAACCTGTTGCCAGTGCCTTTTGCTACTTTCACGTACGAATGGAAAGCAATGAAACAGACAAGAATCATATAGTTTAGGGGCAAAGACTTCCAGGAATCCTAGACAGTTAATTAAAATGTTTTCCATCACAGTATGGTGCAAGATTGGAATTTCTACTGGTTTTGTAAAGTTTGTAAAGATGAGTCAAAAATACCAAATGGGAGACTGTTGAGTCCTTGTTCTTTTCATGAAACTTTCTCAAATTTAAGGAAAGAGGAGGGAGTAATGTAATTATTCTGTATAGTGTTTCATGTTTGGTCTTTGAACCGACTGCTGAAATGTGAATTTAGATCATATGTACACTGCTATAGCTGTTCTTACAGATAGTCCAATTAGCATTTTGTTTATTACTGTTCATTAGTCATTGATAATGAGTACTCTCAAATTTATTGAGCTTTAAGAGATGGCATAATTGCACTAACTGAAAGTCCATCATAAAACATATTGCCAAGCCATGATCAGAACAGACTGGAATTTGATATTTACCATTGGTTTAGGTTGACTTCAATTTTCCAGAATTATTAAAATGTCACACCCTTTGGAGGGGAGCATGAGTGTGTTAATGCAATGGGCAGATAGCCCCAGTTTTGTGATTTGGCACCAGCTAATTCTGTGTGTTTAATATTCTCAAAAGCATCTCAAAACCCTAAAATTTGGCTGTAAGTGCAGAAGCATTTGCAGAACTATTCCTTTCCCTCCTCCCCTCCCCATACAAGTCTATGATATGTGTTCTTGTTAAACATTTGTACTTTCTAGAAAAAACAGCATCCAATTAAAAAAAAAAAAGGTTGTTGATGAGCATTTTGAAGGTCAGCTGCATTTCCTCCCTACTGACACAAACTGAAACTGTAATATCAGAAATTATTGACCGATGTAAGCACAAATATCTTCTCCTAGTCTGTGTCTGGATATGTTGACAATTGTTCTTTTGGTTTACAGACATTGCAGTTGCTGCACCATATGGTGGAGAGGACAAGAGAGGACTTGTCTATATCTACAATGGAAGAGCAAATGGTTTGAACGCAGTCCCATCTCAAATTCTTGAAGGGCAGTGGGCCGCTCGCACTATGCCACCCAGTTTTGGGTACGCGCTGAAAGGAGCCACAGATGTGGATGAAAATGGATATCCAGGTCCTTTGCTCTAAATGTCACTTTAGAATAACTTAATAGTAGCCATACCTCTGACTAACAGTGTATTTTAAAAAATAAATTGTAATGTGTGATATTTCTCCTTTCTTTCTAGACTTGATTGTTGGAGCCTTTGGTGTTGACACAGCTGTTTTGTATAGGTAAGTATCCCTCTATGCGTTTACGTAAGTGCAAGCAGAATGAAAGCTTAGCAGTGTTCTTGAGTTACAAAAGAAAGCAGGATCAGGGCAGTTTGAAATTCTGCTACTCCACCTTCCAAACTGCTGGAGGAAAAAAAGGGTTATACTACTGTTTTCACTGAGTAAATCTACAGTCTGCTATCAATTACTTGTCTTTCTCAATCATCTATAGTTATGAGAAAATATAAATAATCTGTCTTCAAGGCTTTCTGAGTGACAGTTTTTTAAATTCTGATACATACAGAGTACTGCTAGCTATTACACTGCAATCCCAATATTCTCATCCAAACTTGCTCATTTTGGGAGAATACCTTATTTGCCTGTGCTAGAACTAGACAGGACTTCTGATACAATTTATCCATGTTCTGACTCTGATGGTAATGAAAGGGCATAGAAGAACTTCCTGCTTTTCCCTAATCTACTCAATGATTAGTTGTTATTCTTGCAGTTTCACTGAATATTGTCTTAAGTGTTTATATGTATATTTCACACTTTAATGGGGAGGGTCTTGTCTAACATGGTGTTGAATGCTCTTCAAAAGGATGTTTTCTTTGCAGGGCTAGACCTGTTATTAGAGTAAATGCTGCCCTGGAAGTTAATCCAACCATTCTAAACCCAGAAAACAAAGCCTGTTCACTGTCAGATGTAGAAGTTTCTTGGTAAGCAGTGTATCGTTGTGTTCCTTTGAGGGGAGGGAATTTTTTGGTTTTTATTTTCCTAAGCTTTCAGTTTTGAAAGGATTCAGGAAGGCAGGTCAGCTAATTAAGAAAAGGCAATAAAATACAGATTTTTCTGTAATAACAGACAATACAAAATAAAAACTGTTTGACCACAGTGGAGGGACCAATGTTGTCTTCAATATATGCTAGACTGACTCCTAAGTTACGTTCTACCTGCAGAGATTGCCAGTTGTCTGTGTGGAGCAGAGTAAGATCTTCCCAAGGTGGCAATGGATCACACAGCTTTTGCAATGATTTTAGCCATTAACTTAATATTTAGGTAGGCTTATGGAAAACACTTGGGAAATGATCTGTTCTGCAAACTGGTTTTGGTTCTTGTTCCTGGACTATTACCCAAAGCCGCTTTTCCTTTCTAATGCTAACTTCCCTTTTCAACTAAGTATATCAGTTCCTTCTAGCTTTAAAATAAATGAGAGCCACATTTGATTTCAGGAATAAACATGATGCTTCACCAGTGACTATTTCTACAATAACCAAGACTCCAAAGCTTTGCGTTGCTTGCGTTGCCATCTACTTATTAATAGGTTATAGTTTCTCCCCCACCAGTACAAAATAGCTTTTCGGAGTGAGCTGGAGTCTCAAAAGAGAGTAATTTTGAACTGAGAAAAAACAGTAAAGGATTTTAGAAGAAAATGAGAGAGTAAGTGTGTGAAATTAATATTTTCTTTTCCTCCAAAACAGCTTCAAAGTCAAGTTCTGCTTAAAAGCAGATGGCAAAGGAAAGCTCCCTAATTCACTCAGTAAGTTCTGCTAGTTTAAAAACATTAGTCTTTTTAGATATATATAAATACGTTATATATATATGCAGACATGAGCACTGGTCATTGTTTTTTTTTCATTATTGAAACAGTTGGCTACCCTTTACTGTACAATCCTACCAGTTCAGTAACCATGTACATGTATATGACTGTGTTCAGTAGGTTTTTTGCTGACGTTGTGTTGAAGTCAGTGGGATTTGAGCATCCTTGGGGCTTCAAGCATATGTTTAACCAGTTGGTGGAACTAGTCTTGGCAAGTCCTTTGTGTTGTACAGAATTGAGATCAGCTCTTGTTGAGGGGAGTTTTAGAGAGGAATATTAAAGTATGTGCCTTGTTAGGGCTGAAAAATATAGAGAAGCCACAAGGGAACTTCCTACACTTCTGTTGAAATCAGGGCCTTCTGATTCATATCACTGACTTTTAAAATCAGATTCTTTGTATCAGAATCAGGAAAACATTTTTTCAAACAGGTTTTTAAGTTGTCTTTAAAAAGATTTTGTAGTGTGGCAGACAGCCTGCTGCAGTTAGGTTTTGTCTACTGATATAAAAGCTTTTCCTTATTTTCTGTATGTATGTATAGAGGTGGTATGATCTGGGAAAATGCACATAAATAGCTGTTACATATTTTAATTATTAATTATCTATATCAAATATTTGAAGTAATTAGATTAGCAATACAGTTAAATAAGCATTGAGAGAAAGATTGCTTTACAAGTTTTTTGGGGAAAAATTTAACTTATTCTTGCAGTTCTACAGCAATAAATTATAAATGTATTGGTGCTCTTATATGTTTCCAGTTTCTAAGGAAAAAAAGCAGAGTCCAATTTAGGACAACAAGAGGGCTTGTAGGTTACTATCTTGAGAACTAATGTAGTAAGAGATTTTATAATGAAAGAACTGGAATTTTTAAAAGTTCAGTTTTATTGTAACTGAAATCACCATTCAGCTCCCTTTCTGATGGGAATTTGCACTATGTTTAATTGAATGAAATATCCCTAACCTAAATGCTTTGGATTGGACAGATTTCCAAGTGGAGCTGCTGTTGGATAAACTTAAGCAGAAAGGAGCCATAAGGAGAGCTCTCTTTCTGCACAGCAAACAGCCTAGCCACTCGAAGAACATGACTATTACAAAGGGGGGCAAAATGAATTGTGAAGAACTTGATGCCTTTTTGAGGGTAAGTAGCCACTTATGTTTTAGGCAAATAATTTTTGGTGCATTGTCTATTAAAAGATCCTTGTGTTAGGTGTTTAAAAAAAAAAAAAAAAAAAAAGAAAACCAACAGAAAAAAAGAAATGCTAGAGAAACTTCATGCCCCATGTATGGACCTAAACATATGTCTGTCCTGGGTTATCACGGCTGTCAGAGGACAAACGATGGATATTATTGTGACTAAGGTCCTAGTCACTAAACAGATTGGAAATTCAATTCTGAACTTTGTTATGGACAAATCTTGGACTAGTCACCTAGGTGCAAAATTAGTTATAATTTCCAAGGAACAGGAAAGTCAATAAGCAGAGGTTGTGCTTCTACATTGGAGGTAAAAGAATAAAGAAAAACACGGCTCTACAACTAAAAAGCGAAGATCAGCAAATAGCAGAGGAGACAAAAGAAGGCTGAAATACTAACTTTGCTTTTTCTCAGTCTTTTTTGTTTTAGTCTCCACAAATGCGGACAGATGCTAACAAAATTAAAAAGTGTAACACAGTAGAAGAAACACTGGCTGAAATAAAGACAGACGTGAAAGTGCAGCTATGCGAGTTTTAGATTTATCTCTGAGCACTTACAAATGAAACACAAACAATACTTACTACCCTCTCAAAAAAAACCCAAACCCAACCCAATAAAAATATTAGTAATCATTAATGATTCATGGAGGATAGGTAATACCTTTCTTTTCCTGGCCTTGTGAGTGGGATGGGTATGGAAATAGACATCCCAGATCTCAGTGTTAGTAAAGCTTTAACACTTTTCCACGTGACATTCTCACAAAGAAAGTAGTGACACATAACCTATATGAAATTACTTCAAATTGGATGCAAAACCAGTTGAAAACTCTAAGTTACCGATAGGTAGAATAGCCCATAGAAGATAGCTTCTGAAGTAAGATCCCATAACGAGCTCTTCCAGATTCAGTAATTTTCTTTATTCTCAGAAATGAGAATAATGAAGCAGAGTTTACACTGATAAAATCTGTGGCTAACATGAAGCGAAGAGATGGTTTGTACATACTCTGAAAGGCAGGATCAACATTCGATAAATAGAATGATTTGAAATTAACAATATGCAAGTCAGCAACTCTGAGTGCAAAGTAACAATTTTAGGAAGGAAAAATCACAAGTCCAAAGTTGAGTATCTATGAGGGATCTTAGAAGCATACTGAATTTTGTCTGATAGGAAAGAGTGGAATTGTGTAGCTCTTTAGGCTACTCGCTATTATAGTTCTATAACTTAATACTTCTGTATGCTCGTTTTCCATTTGTAAAACAGGCATGTTACTACTAAAATTGTTCGTCTTCAAAGTTTATGCTGCAGGTTTTCTGACAAGAAATCTTCTAGTCTGAAAAGAACTCAGAAGTTTTAATGTTGTTTTGGCTTCCTCATTCCTACTGCAACATGAACAATACATAAAAATGCTGCTTGGTATTGCTATTGGGATGACTTTTGCTTATAGAGACTTTTGAAGGATATTGTTGTTGTTTTCTTTGTTTTAATACTAATTCAAAACTTTGGTTTCCACAGGATGAATCTGAATTTAGAGACAAACTAACTCCCATTACTATTTTTATGGAATATCGTCTGGATTACAGAACAGCTGCAGATGCGACAGGATTGCACCCTATCCTCAACCAGTTCACTCCTGCTAACATGAGCAGACAGGTATACTTCTTACACAATGTGTGATGAGAGAACCCAGAACATATTTTCAGCTTTCAGTACTTACTTCATTTCAGACTTCTGAAAAATTAAGATACCAAAATATAGACCTAGGCTTTAGTCTTTGAATTATGAAAATATTGATGGTTATTGTACATTTGTTTTCTTTTTTTTTTTTTCCTTCTCTGTATGTCAAATTTCTGTTTTGACCTGTTATTCCTTAGTGTTGGACTCCCTTTTCATGCACAGTATTATTGAAGGTGTTACTCTTGAAAGACTGGAGTGTTTCATCTATTGCTCGTTCCATGCTGCTTTGGGTATATGATGTTTATCCCTATAGTTCTCTTAGATAAACTATGTTTATTACCTTATTCCTGCCCTTTATACAAATTTTATACTTGTTTGTAAGGAGGATAGTGGAGGTGCAACTCAAGATGAACAGATTATTCGAAGTATGGAAAAAGGATTAAGATACGTAGACATCAGTTCTAGAATTGCAGTGTGGCAGGATGAGGCACAGTGCCCCCCATATATAAAAACTCATCTATTCTCCTCTGAAACTGAGATGAAGATATCTCATCAGCAGCTATTTAGAAAACATTTTATTTGACAGTGAAACAGTATTATTGGAAATGTACGTTAGAACAAATGCAGGAATTATTACAACAATATGCATTTGACTTTTGCATAGGCACATATTCTGCTGGATTGTGGTGAAGATAATGTCTGCAAACCAAAGCTGGAGGTTTCAGTAGAAAGGTAAATATATGAGAAAAATACTACAGGGAAAACTAACTTCCCTACTTGAGTTCTAAACTTCAAGAGCTTGTAATACTTTTGTTAAAAGGATGCGTTGAAGTGAGTAGGACTCCTCAATGTATACAATCTAAACTCCAGCTTATTTGTTCTAAAGAAAACCCATTTTCTGCTTTGTAACCTAATGTCTTTAGCATGTAATACAGGGAAAGCACACACCGTCTGCACCCCAGCTCCCACTATTAAGTACAAAGTATTTATTTGTATATTTGCTAAGCTGGACATGCATAGCAAGCATAAACCAGTGTTGGCTTCAATTGTACCACTGTTCTGTTATTTAATACTAGACAGACACATGAAGATGTGAACAGGAATGATTTTATCCAGCAAAAGGTGGAGTAGGGCTCTGTTGTCACACGTATGAAAAACATTGTTAGTATTGGTAATACTTTTTATTAAAGCTAGAAAAAAGAAATGGGTTTTAACTCATAATTCTTTCATGATTCTGGGCTTTTTGTGCTTTGTATGGCCGAAAGCCATTTTCTCTACTCATAAATGTAATCTGTTTGGGTGGTTTTTTTATGCCCTTAATGCAGAGCTACAGCGTATGCACATGTATGTAGGTAGTACAGTTCACAAGCATATTAATTCATGCAAATGCCTCAAACATTTTACATCAGTGCAGGTACAGTTAGGTTCCCTTGTAGCTGGTGAAATGAAAATTCATTGTTTGGAAAGATATTCTTTTTGCATCTGGAACAAATGTATTACAAGGGTTTTGGCTGTATTCTGTAGTTCAGCCTTCCATCAGGTTTTGTTATAAATGAATGCTTGTACCTCTGCTAAGTAGGCATGTAATTCCAAATGTACATAGTGATTTAGCTGTTCATAATAGTTTGCTCTTTGTTAAAAAAAGGTGTCAGTAGCTTTGTGGTTTGTTCTAAACCTCATAAAAAAAGATTCTTACAAACCAGCATGTAATATTTGCTCCGTTTTTTGTGATTATAGACGTGTTTTTGTTTTAAACATAGCGTAGAGCTCTCCTGATATTCCCGAAGCACGGGTACTGCCTCCAGATTTCTCTAATGTCTTTGTACAATTTCAGAATGTCTCTAGAAGTTCAACCAGTTTGATACACTTGAAAACCTGAATGCAGAGCTCAATGTTACACTTGTTTTTTGTAGTGATCAGAAGCAGATCTATATTGGTGATGACAATCCCTTGACACTAATTGTCAGCACTCAGAATCAAGGGGAAGGAGCCTATGAAGCAGAACTCTTTGTCATTGTTCCACCTCAAGCAGATTTCATTGGTGTTGTTCGTAACAACGAGGTAAAACTCCTAGTATCTTTCTTCTTTGAGTAGTGGTATTTCAGGTGCTGCTGTGGAAGTCTGTGGGAGAGGGTGCATTGGTGGTGTTTTTATGCTTCAATCTTAAAGCAAAGCACCGAAAAAATGATGAGGTTCCTCTAAGCTCCAAGGCTATAAAACTAGAACCAGCCAGCCAGGTGTTAGTCTGCTGCTAGTAACAAAGGAGCATCATCTGTGTGATGGCCCTTGACACACAGAGTTTATCTGCTACAAGTCTTAAGTTGAACAGTGCTTTTGTTAATTTATTTAAATTTAGGCTTAGCCTGTCATATGCTAGGTAGAGCTGGCACCTGTGAGGCAAAAAGTGATGCTGGGTATTACTATTCTCTTCCACCCAAGTATGTAGAAAGTCTTGGGTGTCAGTTATCCTGACTACACAGAATATTAAAATTTATTTCCTGGCTTTCCCTTGTATTATAAAATGCATGTATAACTTTGAAGACATGTGGGTGTACTCCAAATTCTGTTTTGGCCCCTTATAGCTATATATAAGTAATATACTTTCAGATTTTCTTCATCCTTGTTTTTACTCAGTATAATCTATGATCAATCAATATATCTCTAAAGTTGCAGAATGTTAAGGGGAAAACTATTTTTGTCCTGTATCAAAGGATTCCAACTTTGATACCACATCCTTCATGTATGTTGGACCATACCTTGGTTTGGTTCTCCAGTTTGCCTCTGCTAGTCTAGAGCTTTGTGATGTGGCTTTATCCAAAATCGGATAGCTCCTCTAAGACCTCTTTTTGAGTAAGCTACTAAGTATTCATGTTATTTTGCTTTCCAATCTTTATTTTCCTATGGAGAGTTTGCCCAATTGCCAGTTTCTTCACATAGGTTTTAAAGAATCACATGGAGAAATGCATTAGGTCACAAAAATCATCAGTGCTACCCAATATAGGCGTATTGAATTTGTCTTTTTATAACCTTGGAAAGAGCATCTATCTCATACCAAAAATGTCTCCGTGGAGACATTCATACTCAGATTTTATTTAATTTCAGTGCTTGACTGTGTTAGGACTGAGAAATTGTATTAAAATTAATGCAGCATATCTAGAACTTTTCTCCAGACATTCACCCAGGTGTCCAGGTGCGAAGAATGACATTCCTTAATACTTCCTTCTGGTTTATTGCAGGCTTTAGCAAGACTGTCATGTGCATTTAAAACAGAGAACCAAACTCGCATGGTAGTTTGTGACCTGGGAAATCCCATGAAGGCAGGAACTAAGGTAAGGTTTGGTCCAACAGGTGTCTGATAGCTCAAACAGGAGTGCAGTTGGCATTTTTCTTAATCACAGTAGATTTTGGGCTGGATGTTTACTCACACGAATTTAAGATTAGATCTAGCTGACATTTAGCTGCCCCCATGTTTGGTTAGTTCTGTGGTACTTGGCTTCAACTTGTCAGCTAAAATAAAGGCTGAAAGGAGTGTTCTTGAGTGTTATGATGCAACTGAAAAGGAGTAGTTCATTAAACAATGGAATTAATGAACTCTGGTCCCTTATGAGTTTGTCTTTAGATTCATCTGATACATATTTTTAGTATACAATAGAGCTAGATCACGACACACCTTTCTTTTAGTGGAAACCTAAGAGTGCTTCTCTCTTCCGCCTACTTTTGTGATGTCAGAGTTTTGTGTAGTTGAGACATCTGCAAATCCTCCAAATGTAGCTGAAATTGGAAGAATTAAAGAACTATTAGTGGGACCTGGTGAATATTAAGATGATATGACATAATAAGTCTTATTTTCTGAGGAAATAAAGTGAAAGTCAGTCACAGTTTGGTGCTTTTCTTCCAAGAAACATTTTGTATAGAAGAATAAATGCTATTTCGAAGTCTTTCAAAGTATATCAAGCTGAACTGTACAGCTGTTGAAGCAACTATCATGCACTGACTTAGAGCAAACCTTGGGAACTGCATTTAGAATCATTGAAGCGTGCCCTGTTCTTTTGACTGAAGTACTTTTCACAACACATAGGGAGGCTCAGTTATGTGTAAAAATGGCTGAAGCAAGGGGGGTGAGCATGATGTAAACTACATTTCTATTTTGTAGCAGTAATGCATCGGCTGAAATCTACAGAGAGTACGGTACACTTCTAGTCTTGATGAACTGGACAAGTTTTATTTGCCAGTTCTCCGTGTGTGTTCCCTTATGCCCACAAGCCTCAAGCAATTTTGTTGTAGTATAATAGTATTAAGAAGCTTTTATTGCATATTTTGTTGTGCTTCCACTGAACCACAGTGATTCTTTTCTAAAGCTATTAGCTGGCCTGCGTTTCAGCGTGCACCAGCAGTCTGAAATGGATACCTCTGTGAAGTTTGACTTGCAGATCCGAAGGTATGGAAATCTATGATTATGTACCTCACCTGGCACATAATATGCTAAGTAGCATATGAACTAAGCAGTTAGTTTCACTCTGAACTAATTCTCTGGTCTTTGCCTTGTTTAAAAAATAAACTCACCTTTTTAATGAATTGTGTTTTCTAAAATAGAGAAAAAAAGTAAGAAAATGCAGTTTTCTGTTCGAATGCAGTTTCTTTTGCTTACAGCTTTTAAACAGGCTGTGGCGTGAGTGAAATACTAATAATGTGGAACAAAACCATTTAAAGTGTTTCAAGAAAAACTTTATAATTTCGTATCTGTGTACCATTGTGATCTAATGAGACTTGTGTAGTGCCAGAGAATGACTTGTGTCTTTGGGTTTCTAGCCCTGTTTTAAAACTGATGTTTGAACTCTGAATTCCTTCTGATGTAAAGCCAGAATTTCAAATTTAATGTATTTTGAGCATGAGGGGTATAAGCCTTTAAGAAAAGGCAATGCATGTGATGGTTTGAGCAGAAGCAATGTGCAGGGAACCATTTTAAGTGTTTTACAGTAACCAGCGTAAGACAGTCTAAAAATGAAATAGAACAAACCAGTAATGTTAATTATAAGATGAGCACGCTGCTTTCATATAAATATGATATATAAATCTGAATGTATACCTACTGGAGTTGATACTTAAGATTTGGAGATGTGGTCAATAGGAATCTCTTTACCTAATACAGTTTTATGTTGCTTAATGGACAGTATGAACACAGCTGCTCTTTTTTCCCCATGGTGGACCAAAAGCGCTTTTTTTTTTTGCCATTTAAGAGCTTCATTTTTTTTTCATGTAGTGAATAAATTTTTCTCATCCACATATGCATTTTTTGTCTACAAGAGTTAAATAAATTTAAACCTCATTCTATTTTAATAGTACAGTGGTTTGCAAACTGATCAAAGGCCTTGGCAGCATTAAATATCTCTTTGATGTTGCATTACTGTCTGCTCAATTTTTTCCCCTCTTCTCAATCAGCTGGTAAGCTGTGCCAGTGGCATGTGACTCCAATTCTTTGCAGAAAGTGATCTTCCCTGGGGTGTCTGTCATCTTCTTTAGGCTAACAGCGGTCACTAACTACCTTTCGCTGGGAGAAAAAACAGTCAGTGAGTTTGCTTAAGTCATGCTTCTCTTCTGATGGAAGAGAAAGGAAGTTCCTGTAACACTTTCACCTTTTATGGAAGGAATTTTCTTACATGACTTACAAATGCAAGAAGAGTGATGCAATCAAACATGGGAATCACGGTTCCTAGTGACAGGCATTATCAAGGTGTTATCTTGAAGAGGTTTTAAAGATCACATTAGTTGTCTTAAACTCACAAAGCTAGATTTCCGAAGCTGGCACAATTACTAGCAGAGTAACTCTAGTCTCTGAAAGAATGAGGTATTTACAGATCAGGAAGAAAATACTGTTGCATGTATTTTTTCTTGCAGAAGCAGTGAAGAATAATTGGAGGATTTAAGATCTTTCTAACAGAAATTGTTTGGTTAGGTAGATAGAAAAATCAGGTGTGTCTAAGGAGATCAGGATTCTGTTTCCCAGCTCCACTTTGAGGGGAATAGGAGTGTTCTCTGTATTTCTTGGTTTACGAAGGAAGTCCAAAGCAATTTTATGTACGAATGACTCTACATGCCTTAATATCTGTTCATCTCTTGGTGTATCTGAAGTGTAGGGATTGGACGTTAACTGTATTTATTTACTGGTTTAAACACTGTGAAGAGAGGTAGGCAGAAGTATTCCTAGCATACTTTTCTGCCCTGGGACTAGTTAACAAGTCCCTGAGCAAAACAGATGTCCTGAAGTGGAACTTAAGGCTCTGCTAGTGATATAGTTGATGTTATCCCACAGCACCGGCATTTGAATTTTCTTACATGCGGCAGCTAAGGAACACAGTGAGCATTAGCTTTGTGTCCTTTATCGAATTCTCCCTGCTGAAGGACCTCCAAACCGCACTGAGGGTGGGACTGTCATGCATTTATGTGAGAACTTGCTGGAATCTGCTCCTTAGATTTTAGTAAAGGTGCTTTCCTACAGGGGCTCAGGAGTCATGTTATGATGTTACATACATTATTTTAAGGTTTTCGGGTTTTTTAAATACTTAGCTTATTTCATCTAAGAAATTAACTTTATTTTCTCTGCAGTTCCAACCTGTATGACAATCTAAGTCCAGTAGCATTCTATCAGGCTGACCTTGCTATTTCAGCAGCTGTTGAAATTAGAGGGTAAGCACTGATATTATTTTAATAAATATCTTTCTCAAATCAGCTTTGTGTGTTTGCTTCTTTATATTCAATGAACTTTCTTTCAGGTTTGCATAAGTTTTCAGGAAGCCTTAGGAAATTTTTAATCACAAAGAAAATATCACAGAATGGCAGGGGTTGGAAGGGACCTCTGGAGATCATCTAGTCCAACGCCCCTGCTAAAGCAGGTGCACCTACAGAAGGTCACACAGGACCACATTCAGGCAGGTGTTGAATATCTCCAGAGAAGGAGACTCCACAACCTCCTTGCGCAGCCTGTTCTAGTGCTCTGTCATTTTTAATGTAAATGTCACTGTTTGAGGCTGGGCCGGCCACTAACGAATGACAGACGCTCTCTACTAACCCCTCTCCCCTCCCAAAAGGGAAAAGGAAAGAGAACAAGCGAGAGAGACTTTACAGTTTGGAAAAGAAAACTAAAGCAGCTTTAATGAAACAGTAACAATAAAAGAAAAGATAATAATAAGAATAAGGAAATAATGAAATATATACAGTATGTACAAATATATACAAAACCAATACTGAACCAAACTACCCCCACTCTGGTGACAATACGTCACCACCACACCGCAGGGCTGACACTGGGGCAGTCCCAGGCTGGACTCAACAGCAGGCAGGGACGGGATGCAGGAGCTGGACTCAGGCACTGGATTCAGAGATGCACGGGTCGGGATTGATGACAGAAGAACAGACAGAGTCCTCCTCAGATGTCGGCCATCGAAGAAGAGACGAAGAGAGCGAGACCCTCGCGATCCCTCAGCTTTATACTGAATATGACGTATATGGGATGGAATACTCTGTTGGTCAGGTTTGGGTCACCTGTCCAGTTCACTCCTCCCTGTAGGTGCGACCCTTTTGACTCCCAGCACCCCAACATGGAGTACAAGATTTAGCAGTGACCTTGGTCGCTATAAGAACAAGTATAAGCAAGGGCCTCTGCATACCATTCCTTGGTACGAACTATAAACACCAGGCCTTATCACTGCTAGGAGCAGTCACTGTCTGGAAAAACAGGCTGCTGTTTCAGAAAATGCCGTTAGAGGAGACTTAACTGAAAAGTAAAAAAACAGAATTAGTTCTGATTTAGCCCAAACCAGTACAGTAAAGAAGTTTTTTTTCTCACGTTCAGGTTAAACTTGCTGTGCCCCAGTTTGTGCCCATGGCCTCTTGTCCTGTCGCTGGGCACCATTGAGAAGAGCCTGGCCCCAGCCCCTTGACACCCGCCCTTTAGATATTTATAAGCATTTATAAGGTCCCCTCTCAGCCTTCTCTTCTCTGTGCTAAATATGGTTCTCTCTAGCCACCCCTTGGACTTTCAGATCTTAAATAACTGAATAATTATGAAATTAATTCCAAAAAGGAATGTTGTGCCTCTGTTACTGTAATTTTTTTAAGATTAAAGACAAAAAAATAAATGGCTACTCATTTTTACAGTTGCACACGTTTCTCCAGGTCACTTTCCTCCTCCACAAACTGACTGGGTTTTCATGCAAAAGCCCGTGAAACCTTTTATAAAACCAAAGCTGAAAATCCTATTGAAGATAAGTTTGCAATGTCCTCACCTTCTTCAGTCTTAAGCATAGTATTAATATTGTAATGACTCCATTACTTCCATTACTTCTGCTTACCAGAAATCTATACAAGCTGTACAGTCCTCTTGCTTAGCCAGTTAACTCTGATTCCCAACTCACAATTTTTTAAAATTTCCACTACATTCATTATCGTGATCTAATTTTGTTCATATCTGAGAGGTGGGGGAATGGCACAACTGAAAAGCATTATTGCTAGCTTCACTCTTCTGAGTGCATGCTGAATGATTCTTATGACTGTACTGATAAGTCTTTCTACATCAATAATTCTCATTATTGAAGTATTTCACACTTTGTATTTTTTGGATGACATGTATGTATCTTAATTCTATTAATGGTTTATTGGATGTTGCAGGATGAATCCAGTTTAGGACAGGAAAATAATGTTTCTAATTATAGGATTCCTCTTTTCATGTAGAGAAGAAAACTGAATATTTACTATACAAGCCACTCAACCTCTATTCCTTCTGTTTTTATATACCGAGGATGAAAAATTGGAGATTGTATTTTAAGCATGTTGATTTTTTTTGAGATGTTTTAGAGAATTACATTTACTGTTTCATACTTTATAATACAGACTTGTTTGCTCCACTGTTTAGTGTGTCGTCCCCTGATCACATATTCCTTCCTATTGCAAACTGGCAGCCGAAGGAGAATCCAGAAACAGAAGATGATATTGGGCCTCTAGTTCAGCATATCTATGAGGTATGCAACTACTACTAATTTCAGTTGCACAGTTCTGTGATGAATGAAAAGAAATCATGTGGTGTAGCTTTTCTCTGGAGTAAATGATGATTTTTTTTTTCTTAATTTTGTTCTTGCATGGAAACAAAGATTTATTTTATTTTTTAATGCTGGGTCAATAATTGGTATCTGCAAAAAGGGTTAGAATGCCTGCAATTAGAGTAACAGGAGTGGCTAAATAAAAAAGGCTATTTTTTTACAGTGTTACACATGTTTTATTTTCTAACACTTTGAAATCTAGATAAAACATTTGAAGTAACTTGAACTCGGAAAATGACTCATGGCTGTACATTATTCAGTATCCTCCTTTGTATTCCAACTGTTCTGAATCATTATTGTTAAGTCTTCTGCCTTGACAAACTTCTAAGTATTTAAAATTTCCTTAAAAGAATGATCACAGCTTTAATCTAGACTGTTTGATTAAACAATTAAATTACTGAGAAAGCTATGTGAATAAAAATAGTTAAAAGTTGTTCTAGAACTTAAGAGACTATTTATCTAACGGAACTCATGGGTGGATATATCTGTGCTCAGAGTGTCTTGGCTGAGACATGTAGAGTGGCTGTGATTGATGCAATAGACTACAAAAAAACCCCCATTTTTTAAAGGAAAAAAATTGCGTATCTTCAAGGCAAAACCCCTAATGCCATATAGCTTTTCTTCAAAGTAATTTTTATCAAACTACAGAAGTAATTTTAAGTTTTGCCTGTTGGGGGACTGAAGTTTAGCTACCATCTAGGTGAAGTTGTGGATGCTATTGCCGTAAGTGGTGGTGGGTAGGGGTAGTGGCAGTATCATTCATAGCTCAACTATAAAGTAACAACTATATGCACGTTAACAAAGAAGGTCGCATTGGGGTTTTTTTACATCTGTTAACTCTACTTTCATAATCAGCTGAGAAACAACGGTCCAAGTGCATTCAGCAAAGTGATGATGACTTTGCAGTGGCCTTACAAATATAAAAACTACACGCTGTTGTATATTGTTCAGTATGAAATCGATGGTCCCATGAACTGCACTTCTGATATGGAAATCAATCCATTGAAAATTAAGGTAAGCAGGACTTTCCTTATAGTTTGAGCGGTATGAAGTATGTTTGTTTCTTTTGGAAAAACACTCAAAATACCAGATCCCTGAGAATATCTAACACTGAGGTAAGTTTTCATCTGTTGCTTGAGGAACAACACTGCACTGTTTGATAGTACTTGTCAATGTATATAACAGATGGGATAAAAGTTAGACAATAGATTGTCAAACCAGAGATAAATTTGTCTTGTTTCTATTCTTTTGTGTGTGTGTTTTTTCCTTTTTTTCTTCTTTTTTTTGAAGACTGCACTGTGTTAAGTCCAAAGCAATGAATTATATTCAATGTGGTCATGAACAAAAACATTCCAGATGCTTCTGGGCTGTTCATGTACGTTTTCTGGGTCTTATTTCTTGGAAGAAAATGGCAATATTTTTCCTATTACTAGCTTATTTACCTAGGCCCTCATCCAAATGCCACAAAGATCAATAGGGTTTTTTCGGTGGAGCTTAGGAGTATGCTATCACTGTCAGCAAAACATGCAGTTTGCAGAGCACAGAGCAGAATAAACTCCTTTTTCCTAGGCTGGACAAGACAAAGAAACACCAGATAAAAACCAGCAAGTTTGAGAGTAGAGAGCTGAATTCTAAGACAATTTAGAACAAGTAGTAAAAATCAGTATATTCTAGAAGAATCTAAGCAAACACATGTATAAAAAGACTAAGGAAAGATATTCAGTGTATAGAACAACAAAGAATACTCGCATATCTTTGATAATCAGAAAGCAACATTAATGAATATATCAATAAAAATTTCCTGTGCTTTAGCTATACCCTTTGTAAGAATGTATATTTTACAACTCTCTTGTAAGTTTTCTCACATAAATTTGTTATATAGAGGACAAGTAGCATGCGTCTGCCTAGTCCCATATGTCAATTTGCAATTTTACATTGGGAATTTCTAAGAGATTAATGAAATAATTTATTAAACCTACTGTATACTTTTTCAAGCCCTTCCTAAAGAAGTTTTTGTGTATGTCTGGGCATGTGTACACATGTACTGTGGTATATGGTACATCACTTCCATACTAGTGCTATTTTTTCAGAGTTAAAAACTGAAATTTTGAGAAAAAAACTTTAATAAAAGATTGCAAAATTGAATTATTTGTTGCAGTCTTAAGAGTATTTTTTTCGATACATGAAAAAGTTTTGAGTTGAAGAAGAATTAAGATACTCAAGAATCTGCATTAGTTCTTATTAGAAATTTGCATCAGTGATGTAGAAAAGGCAGGAGTAACACTTTAAGTACAGATGTAGGTAAAGCTAGGTTCTGAAGAATAGCTAGGATAGAGAGAAACCTGATCAGTTATATATTTTCTTAACCTTAACTTTGAAGTCTGCAAATAACTAAATGTAAGAATTATTTATTATTTCGGTTTCTTGGGTGTATCCTAGATTTCTGCTTCTAAAGATGATGATAAGAATGAAACACTTAGCAGGGAAGATAATCACGATCATCATATCAGTCGAAGGGATATAACTGCCATTGAAGGAGATGTGCATACTTTGGTAAGCTATCAGCATTGATATATTAATATTTTTTTGCATTTTTTTAAATGGAGATGAAGATGAAAGCTCCATGAGATGAAGAATTGTTTCAGAAAATCCATGTTCTGTATTTAAACAGTTAACAGACAAAAAAGTCAGATGCTCTGGAGCTGGTTTTTCTGGTTGGTTGGTTTTTTTTTGGTTTGTTGTGGTTTGGGGTTTTTGGTGTGTGTTGGGGTTTTTTTGTTTTGTAGTGTGTTGGTTTGGTTTTTTTCTTTTTCCAATACGCATCACTTTTCCTCAGGGTAGTCAGCCAGTGAGGCATAAGCCTACAGTTTTGAGCTGTCATGTTTTAAGTCCTTAAAAGTAAAGGTCAAGTTGGGCATTTCATTCAGTGTCAGTCTTCTATATTGTGCTGGTTTCTGAATCTGAAAATCAGTACTTCATACAAGGAAGGCTGGTAAAATAGGATAACTGAGAGGAAGCAGGTGAGTGCTGTAGTCATCATCTTTGTTACAAATTACAGTCCATGTCACACGTGTTTCTGAGCTGATCAGTGGATGTTCTGCAATCAGACACATGGAGGACCTGTCCTTTCTAAACAAGATTGGAAATAATCTGTAGTATGAAGAAAATGCATTACCTTATCACTGTCTCTCTAACTGCGCTTGCAGACATGAACCTATCCCTGCTTTGGGCAAGGCAGGACAGGCAGGCGGCAAAGAGAAAGGCTTGGGAGTTCAGGCTGGACCAATGGGACTAAGAGAGTACAACCCTGATTCCAGAAATGTTTAGGCTTTGGAGAGGACAAAAAAAGGGCTAAGCAAAGAAAGTGGAAATAGGAATTAAGTTCTTATTATATGGTGAGAAAAGTTTGGTGTTTTTTTTTTTTAGATATAAACTCAAAATATTATTTAGTATTTATAAATGCAGTTCGGAAGTTTTGCTTTGGTTTTTTTTAAGGGCTTGGGTTTTGCCAGATCTTCCCAATGCCTTTGTAGGCACTAATATCCAGTATTCATAATAATTTCACTGAGTTGTTCTTACACTGGCAGATGCACCTACACTGTACAGTGCTTTTATCTATAGTACAGCTGAAATCACAATTGTAAAATGAAGCCTTATTTTTGCTTTGCCTCCTCCAGAAATACTGGTGGTTCAGCACCAATATTATCTGATGGATTTTAATGGGAATGTGGTTGAGAAAGGCCAGTTGAACTTCTGTAGTCCTAAATATGACTTATAGATTAGGTCAGTCAGTCAAGTTTGAAGCCTTCGGTTGAACGCAACAAAGCGTATTTTGTTGGCACCAAGTGCAGTTAATTGCCATGAGTTTTCCTATCAAAAAACGTGTGGAGGATGGTCATATGAATTGACCAGAAACCGCCCACCCACCCTCCGATATTTTTTCCTACGTATGTAGATGAAGTACATACCTTAGAGCTACTGCCAGCTGTTTCACCTTTGGGATCCAAGCGGCTCACATAGTATTTTTCTTAATGCAAACTTAGAGGACACTATAAGTAATTATTCAATATTGGGGGTTATTTAATATATTTGAATATGGTGCTTTGCCAGGAAAAGAGGACAATAAAGTATGTATATGGGTAAAGTAATGCCATTAATGACTTTTCAAATATTTTCATATTTGGAATATCCTTCCTATTTTCATATGCAGGGCTGTGGAAATGCTGATTGTTTAAAGATAGTCTGTCAAGTTGGCCACCTGGACAGGGGAAAGAGTGCGATTTTGTATTTAAAATCACGCCTTTGGACCCAAACTTTCATGAATGTGAGTGACTGTGAATATTCTGTCCCTGCTTCTGAAAAACAAAAAGTGATTTTTTTGTATCCCTATGCAATACTAATTTTATTTTTTCTTACACAGAAAGAAAATCAGAATCACTCCTATTCTCTCAAATCATCTGCTGCTTTCAATGTTATAGAGTTCCCTTATAAGAACCTTTCCTTTGAAGATATTCACAATTCTACAGTTGTAAGTCATTTATATCCAGCTTGAGTTACCATAAATAATTACTTCAAAAAATATGAAACCAATGATTTTTGAGTAGCTTTTTTGTGGCTTGATATAATTGTAATTTTATCAAATATTTGATTCATATTTTGGTTATACATGTACAATCGAGGGTAAAACAAAAATTTATGTCTTAAAGCTAGAGTTAACAATATTTGTAGCTTTAAAAGCTTAACTGAAAAATACTAAAATGGTGGTGAGCAGTCCTAAAGTTCTTGTTAATGCCATTATTGTTAGAGAAATATTTTACTTGAAAATTATCTTCTACTGTAGTAGCACTTAAGAGTTTGAATAATGGAACTTTGTTATATTTTATGAAGTACTATGTGAATGTGGAACAAAAAGACCATCTGTGCCCTAGAGGGCTTCAGAGAGAAAGGAGACAGGGTGCAAACAGAAAGGAAGATATAGGCCATTTGTTTGGGCAGCCAAATGAAAAGGTTTTGGTAGGCACTGTAGTATAGAAGATCTTAAGAAAGGGGTTGAAAAAGCTTGTGATTGATTCTAATGCCTATTATTAACTGTTTTTTCTCTTGTAAGCCTTGTGGAGTTGATTTTAGTTTCAAGAAATACTGCCTTTTAAGAAAAAAAAAAAAAAAAGGAAAGCACTTAATTATTTTTCTTTAATTCCCAAATATTTTGAGACTTCTACAGTTTTACTGAAAATCATTAAGCATTACAGAATACGTGTTGTCATGGTATCACTGACTGCAAAAAAACAAGCCCAAACCCAAAATAACCCTGAAACCCATTTGTATTTAATTTTAAAATCCTATTAAATTTGGGTCAGTGAAGTCTTTATGTCACTATTAATCTATAGCTGTTTACTCACACTGGAGAGAAAAAGTAATTTATGCTGGGTTATTTTTAAACACTATAGAATAAAGACATACAAGACTTAAACTGCATGAATGAACTCGGCATGTCACTGCTGTGCAAAGTGTGATTTATTGTGGTTTTTCTCCTAGGTTACTACAAATATTACATGGGGCATTCAACCACAGCCTATGCCTGTGCCAGTGTGGGTTATAATTTTGGCTGTCCTAGCAGGATTATTGCTCTTGGCTGTTCTAGTGTTTGTTATGTACAGAGTAAGTACTGTAATGGTGTGGGGGTTTTTTGGGTTTTTTTGGTTTTTTTCCCCTACTAGTGATGTATTACTTCAAATAGTACCAGCAGCTTGCAGAATACCTTGGTCCTCTAATCATCTGAATCAGTTAGGTTTTTGGATATCTTTACTTTTCAGCTTTGTCAGGAAGAAGTTCAATAAAAGAGGATGTCTGTGATTGTGCTGAATTACTCAGTTTAATTTTTCAGCTGATACTTATTGGCTTTGGAGGTCAAAAATAAGGAAAAAGTTTTGAGTTGAAGGGGAAAAAAAAATCTAACAACTAGTAAGATCTGATGAAGAAGGAAGGAGAAAGAGAAAGGATGTATGTTTTGAAAATCATGATGCAATTTCTTTATTGTTCTCTGAATCACAGATGGGCTTTTTCAAACGTGTGAGACCACCTCAGGAAGAGCAAGAAAGAGAACAGCTGCAACCGCATGAGAATGGAGAAGGCACATCAGAAACTTAAGCAGAGTTTTATCTTTAAGACATTCTGAAATTTGAAAATGCCTACATCTTGGTTACAAATATTGGTTTCCCCATTAAGGAAAAACACTTGTGACTGCAAAGCTGCTGGTCTGAGAAGTTATCAGCATGTACAAATAAGAGCAATATATTTAAATCCTCCTTTTGATATTAATTATGTTCATACATGTGACTAACACATTTGCACTGATTTGTGTGTGAAAAAAAAGTAATGTGTAGTGCTATGATTTTGCTTATTGGGATGTAGGAGGCATATTTTTTGATTCATGGACTGACCAACTTTACATGAATTGCTACACAGATTCTGTGTTTGCTCTTGAAGCCAACAGCTTCCATAAATACTTGCTGGATTACATGTTTAGTTTCGATTCATTCTTTGTTAGAGTACACTACATTTTATTTCCGAGCACAAAAAATACTTAACAAAAGTGAAGAAAATTGTTTGACCCATTAATTCTGCTGATGATTTTCCTCCTGCTCAAAAAGAGATTATTCAGTGGAATCATCCAAATCTGATACCTATTCTGCATGCCTGTTACCCTTCCTACTCAGTCATCTGCCTTGTGGTTTCCCTCTAGACTGTTCCCCAGGTCCTAGGGCTCTTACTGTAGGGATTGAGCCTACAGAAACAGAAGTGAGTGGTAGAAAGCTGGAGATGATGTGCTTTCTATGGGACCTAGCAAAAAGATTCAGGGCAAGACCCGAAGACTCTGCTGTATATTTCCATGGAGCAGGATCCAGGTGTTCCACAGAATTCCTGGCAGCATGGATCCATTCAGGTACTGCCAGGGATAAGATGTTGGACATGCCAACAGACATGTCTGATGAGAAAACCCATAGCCTTTATGTTCACAGGTCAAACCTGCACAGGGTTTGCAGATAAGTCTGTATATTCCTCGGGTTGAATTTCAGTTTCTGGCAAAACAATGGAGGGAATACTTCCTGACACGTTACCTGATGCACTGTAAGAGAGCTGTTAATGCTCACATTCTGTGGCTGACCATGTCCAAGTGCAGCTTGGAGTATTATCGGGACTGTTTAGACTATCTGCCAGGCAAATATATATAGATTACATCAGTACTTTAGCCACACTCATGCCTGCCTCGCCACCTGCCCTGAGAGAACAGTGGGCTTGTCAAATGAAGCAGAGTATAACTGACAATGTGAAAGGGTTGGAAAAGAAAAGGTTGATTTGGCTAGTTTCATTTCATTCGTTCATTGTTTCATTCGTCATACATTTCATTGCACAAGACATTTCATTATGTTCGATACATTTCATTACCAGAAAGGACACTAAATATTTTGGTTTAGTGTTGTTTTTTAAACATACCAAAAGTTCAGTGGTTTATAGCCATGGGTTTATGTCATTCCTAGCTTACTTCCTTCAGCACTGGTGTGGTAAAATGAAGCTTCTTACACTTAAGAAAGAACACAAGAACATTGTCTACGTGCATTTCAGTAGACAAGTAACTGCAAATTAGGAGGTTGTTTGGCTTGCAACCACATGTACCTGTGTTGCATAAATCTTAGAGTGGACATACTTTAAAAAAAGTACATTAAAAAGGTGTCTTATATGAGATTCGTTTATTCTTTGTTCCGAAAAGTGGGTAAGTTACATTATAAACTCCCTGTATGCAGCCACATACAGAAAGGAAGACTTCTACTGTAATTATACCAGTGAGATTTCTAAGTAGACAAGCTCTTAAAAGGACCAAAACTCAGGTTTGCTTTGGTTTTGTACCTTGGGTTTTTTTTTTTTTTTTCAAAGCTGCATCTCCCCCCTAAATACTGCAATGCCCAGTAAACCCAGAGTTATCTGAAATGAACAGTTTGATTCAACTCTCATTTCTGCATCCCTTCTGAGATTTAAAATCCACAAATGGCATTTGTTGTTAAGTCCGTTCTTACTCACTGAACCATGGTAGCATTTGAGTCATTAAGAGAGACAGCACAAAGTCTGCCGGGGCCAACGTGTATATCAGATATAGGCTTGCATAGGTAGCCATTTAAATGTGTTTGTTTTAGACAAGTTGTTTAGATATAATTAGTTTATATGAGAGGGTATAGGGCATAAGTCCGCTTTCACTGAATTTTCAAGGTCTTCAGTGTGGCCAATGTTTTATTTTTGTCTTTACTTCTAGTATTGTTACAAGTAGCATAATAAAGAATCAGGAGTCAGGCTTTGATCCTGGCCTCAAAATGTGACTTTTATAAAACACAATTTCAGTTACTTACACAGGCTTCTAGTTCGCACACTTTGTCAACTGATTATCTGTATGTAAGGAGATTGGTTTTACCCAGTCTTAATCTTAGTAGCTTAAGAGGTTTAAGAGACTGTCAGACAGATTATAGCTCTAATTCTTACATATGTGCTTTCATTACATGTACATGCCATGTCGACTTGAAATTTATTAGATTGCTTGCATGTCTAGGCGTTACAAGGAGATGAAAATAAAAAAAAAAGGTATGATCAAGATCTCTTCAGCTCACACGGAAGGGATACCGTAGCGTTATTAGTGCTAATGGCATCTTAATTTTTGTGTGGCAACGGGAAGCTCATTTTGCTGATTTTCAGGATAAAAAGGTACATTTTAGTGATACAGCTACTGTAGCTATGGAAGGTTTCTTCCATTTATTGAAGTTACGTAAAGCAAGACTTATTTAAGTAATTCTTATTTTCTTGCATTCTACTGGAGAATAAAAGCAAATAGTTGCTTCCCCATGTCCATGAATTTCCAGTTTGGTTAAAAAAACCCAACCCAGTAGCATATGTAAATGGAGTATCCAGGTTACTTAGTGAACATAGATATAACACCCCAAATTCAGTTTAAAGTAACATTTATGTTTCAGGAAGATGCTGAACAGAATGCTTTCCTGAATAGGGGTGCAGGAAACATTTGATATCACATTCTAGGTTCAGCAATAAGATTACAGACTATATATGTACTCATGTCAGTATAAATGTCATAGTGACTTAAGTCATTGATGTATTCTTATAGCAAATATTGTAGAATGATGTTAAAACTTTTAAAGAAACTTGAAAAAATATATCTAGGAATGAAAGTAATGCCCTTCAGTAAAACTTCATGTGCATAAGATGCATACTGGAAGCATTACAAAAATACAAGTACAGTAACAGAGAATTAGTCCTCTTTTGAGAGTTATGTTTCAGAAGGATATTTTTTATGAATACAAAATCAACAGCTATGTAATTATTTAGACAATGAAAACATTTTAAAAGAGCTCTATCTGTTATAATGATAGATGAAATTCTGTAAGTACTCCAGTTTGCAGTTATTGCAGCATTTTATGGTCAGTATTAAAAAGTGATTTATATTAAAAAATGCATATTATCTACTACTAGATTTCACAATATTTAGCAAGGAACCTAATTTATAGGTTTACATCTCTTTCAAGAAGCTACCAAATTGCAGAGATAGCTTTTGTTTAAGCATGACTGCGAAGTCAAATATGGGATATATGTTATCGATATACGTTGAAGTCTTTGAGGAAATGTTTGCAGATATCAGTTATCACGTTCATAATTTTATTTGTCCCATTTTTCTATTATAAATTTTGATTTACATGTTGACCTTTGATTCATATAATGCTTGTGCAAATTTTAAGAAGGTTTATTATTTACGCTCTTTCTCTGTAAAACATTTATTCCAATCAAAGGTCTTTAATATTTAGTTGTTTCTAAACTTGTGTCCCTGCTTAAATAGTTTTTAAGGTCAACTCTCATGGGTATTTTGAAAATATTTCCGCTATAACCAGCATGTTCTTGGTGATTAGAAGGATTCAAGTTGCACTTAAGATTTTTTGCAACATCCTGGTTTGCCGTTGGTTGCCCTGGCATAGGCCCTGCAGTATTTTTTCCTACACCCTCACAAATAGTCACAGAGCAGCATTACCCTGGTGAAAATCTAGTCAGTTCTTGCCTTTGGTCCAGACTAAGACCTATTCCACAGTCTAATGAAGTCACAGAAAATCTGACATTCCTTGCAATTGGCTTTGAATGTGACTCTGTGTTCAATGCTGCTGGCTGTTAATGAGGAAAAAAAAATAAATAGGATTTTATAAAAGGAAAATGGAAATCCAAAAAGTAAAAAAGTGGTGGCAGACCACAGATGAGCTTTACAGCAAAGAGATGATTTTTTTTTTGTTTGTCTGTTTCTGAGATGGGAAGAACCCATCAGTTCTCTGTTGGCAGTGGCCTCCTATCACAAACAAATCCCACAGTTTGGATCATGATTATATGCTGAGCTCTAATAACTCTTACTGACTTGAGTGGGATCTGGACTCTCTTGTACTGAATCTCTAGCGTCTGATTCCTAAGTGCAATATAACATGATCAGATCTACTTCACTGCCCATTTCTCTGTTTATTTTTGTTTGCCTAAGAAGGGATGTAGTTTGTTGACTTGCAGTGGTCAGTATTTTTAAGGACATTAACAAAAGCAGTGTGAGGTGATAAATGAATGGTATAGAAAGTTTTTGATTACCCACATTGGGTGAAACATGATTTATATTCTAAAGTGTATCCATTACTAACTCTTGAGTTATTGAGAATTGGTACAATATTTTTTTAAATCCATTCTGGAAAAATTGACTAGAGACTATACAATAATACAATATACTATACAATGTCTGTAGTGCTACTACTGTTTCGTGTGATTATGGTATTCAGTACTTCAGTCTATTCTTTTGCAGTGTGTATATTTTTTATATAACACAGGAAATCTAACCTTTCATGCAATGACGTTCTCCAAATATGCTGCATTAAGGTTGAATAACTTGACCCTTGGCTTTTGTAAAGTAAATGAAGATTTAATGTAGCATTTGAATCTACAAAAAAAAAAAAAAAACTTTTACAGGTTTAGGTGGCTTTTTCTAGTCCATGAAGGAAACCTGTATTTGATAGGATACAAGTATGTTGAAAATGTAACACTTTTTTATTTCTTTGTAATAGAAATTTTATGCCTTTGTTGTTTTTGCTCATGCATTAAATCAGTACAGCATTGTTTGTACAAGCAGAAAATTAACATACTAATGAGAGTGCTGCATTTTGGGTTTCTTAGTCATGTAGTAAATAGTTGTAACATAAATGGGAATATTTTCAGTAACTATGAACTTGTTTCAAAAGTCTTTGGTACATTTAAGGAGAACAATATACATTTGAATTCGCCTTATTTTTATTAAATTATGAATTTTGCAAAACAGTGTAGGTATTGTGGCACAGTAATTCTGTACTGATATCAAATATATAGCTATTAAGCTATGGTTTTCTTTTCAACACATTCTTTTCATCCTAATTCAAATTTGATTGAATTTATTAGGTTGTATTTTTCTATATATATATACAACTTCAAAATATTATGATTGGATGAACTGAAAAATTTAAGTATTTAGTTGATTCTGATACTTAGAATTTTGCAATAAATTACCTCCTAATTAAGAAGAATTGTTTGTTCGTTTGTTTTTTAATCCTAGGCATATTTTTTAATGTTTAATTTACCTGAAAATATTTCATAGTATATGTTTGTAACCCACAGTTATCTACTAAATACGAAAAGGTCGCATTTACACAACTTTTACATTCTCAGCTAAAGCAGCACATATTAACCTTGAGTCAAAAAATTTTGTAATGACAAGTAAGAAAGAGGTCCTAGTCACAAATTATATTCTCTCACCAGAAAACTGATTTCCTACAAAAATTTTTGTATACCAAAAAATAAATATTTCAGATTTTATATCTGCCATGTCACTGTAGAAAATGGCAAATTCTTGTCCTTTTTTTAGGAAAATTCTCAGAGAGGTGGTGTTTCTTTTTGTGTTGTATTATTAGACTCATTTTGTCTTTCTGATTAACAAACATACTCATCTTTGTGAGTGGGGTGACAGTAAATATTTTGTGTCACAATAAAGGCATACACGTTTATTTTGCATTGCTAGAACACTTATTTAGAAATAAATGTTGGTGCTTGTTGAACCCTTTAGAAAAACTCCCTGGATTGATAGTAGAGAATTTGTTAACTTAAAGAAAACAATAAAAAAGGACACTGAAAAGATAAAAACCTGATAAATTTGTGGTTTAATTAACAGCTTCCAGTGACATCACAGTAGCTACACCTAATGTGCATAAGAAACATCACAGCAGTAGTCAAAACATGCCTCTTGCCATTTTTTCAGTACACACTGCAGCCAGCACAGGCCTAGCTTTTGTTAAACTGATACCTTCAGTTAGTTATCAGCACAGTGATCACTACATCTGTTCGGCGGTTCCAAATTAATGCATTATTGATAAATTAGTGACAATGGCTATCTCCTTACAGCAACAAGGCAACAGAGTGGTTTTTCAAATTCTCATGTTAGGCCATAACCACCTTAAAAAAAAATGATAGTCCATGTCTTGAGTTATTTACATCAACACAACTCCACTGCCTCCACTTGAGTTACATTGCTTTCACATTGCCTAGATTTGTTTGTGACTCTTTGCATACATGGATGATATTTTGAATGCTTTTATCATTACTGGGTTTGTAAATTAATTAGTGATATGTTCTTTATTACATATTAGTACATTAATGTATTTTTAAATCGGCAGTTCAAGTAATTTTAAGAACATGGTGAAATTGAAAATAACTTTTTAAAAAAGTATTTGTATTAATATCTCATCAATATATTTTCTCATAAAGCATTAGGGTTAGTGCTGTCAGCAGCACATCTTCTAACAAAGTATTTCACAATCAATCTGTTTTACTGCATCTTTCTGATAAACCTTCTAAAAGTTTGGTGCTGAATCATTACCTCTCTTGACAGACATACAGGACATGCTAAGACTAACCTTGCAGGACACAACACAGACCTTCCAAATGTGAGAAGCAATGACAAATGACAGTAAAATACCACATTACTACTCTGTACAATTTCACGTGTGGACCATGTCTGTATTTTTTTTTCAGAGAGTTTTGCAGAATCCATCTACGCTTACATTTCTGTGTCATTTGTGTACACACTTTTCAGTCCGTGACAAAGTGTAAGATGCCATGTTGCATCCCTTCAGTGGTCAATGACCATGGTTGTAATTTGTTTGAAGTTTGAAGAATGTGTGAGCAACCTCTAAGGACTGCAAGAGTTACAGCTGGACATATTTCCTCAAGTAAATACTCAGGTAGTTGAAGTAAATTACTTATTATCAGCTTTCATCTCTTTTCAAATAAAATTTGGTTAAGAAAACATAATTCTGATTATGTTTTTTTTTTCTCAAATGGGCACTGTGTACTCTACTCCCTTCTCAGTCATTCATCTCAGTGCAGTACAAAATTAATTTCCACACCCGTTATTCTGCTTTTTGAGCCATTTTCAATAAAGCTTTCATCACACATTTAACAGATTTGCTTCAGAACTTTATAAATGAATAATTGTGCATATTCACATCATGAACATTAACTTAAAATGTTGCAGCTGCCACCTTGGTTCAACTATTCCTCCTGAAATAAACTTAATTTGTATCTTTCTAAAAGCCTGTCTACAAACACTTGGAAATGAACATGTATGTGATCCATACTTTCTCCATATCACATACTCATTCTTCAAAGTCATTAACAAAGGAAGGAAATTGCTCAAAGCATTAGCTAGCTTTCTCTAGACCCCTTTCTTCCACCTGAGAACATGCAATGTTGCAGGGATTCCAAAATTAATTCAACTCTAACAGAGGCTGTGCCGAAGCAGCCTCTCTTTTTTTGCAGTGCCCAGACAAAAGGTTGAAATAGGAAGCTGGGTGAGAGGATGTTAACTAGGCCAGGAGGCACTGAACAAATATTTTCTAAACAAAAGAGAGAATCTCTCCTCATGATGAGCTGCTGGGAAAGAGTTCCACATCAAGTTAATGATTGTTTTATTTGGGTTTTGTGGTCTTTTGCTTACTTAAAAGAAAGGTCCCGTGAAATCAAATACAGTTTTCATGGCATGGGGTTTTTTGGTGCTGATGAAAAGGGAGACTCATTTACACAAACAGTTCTAAAGAATATATTGAGAAGTACCTGCTGAGGAGGGTGTATGTTTGCCACTGCAGCACCACTCTGCAGGAAAGGATCGTTCACGATGCATGAGTGGGTGAAGCCAGTCCATTCTTCGGCAGTCCCAAAAGGTGCCAACAAACTATCAGCAACTGCAATAAAAGTAAATTGTATTTTCTGTGCCAACCCCAAATCTATTTGAAGTTATTTTTAATGGCAATGACTTAATTACGTTGTACTGTATAGAATGGCATTAAAACATAAGGAAAAATATATTTTCTTTAGATTTTTTTAAGAGATCTGTGAAAATATGCACTATAACCTGGTAGTTCCTCATTTCAGATGGGAAAATTTCTGTTCCTCTATAGTTTGTAACTCTATTCCCCTTCTTTTTCCTCTGCATTGAAGAAATTTTCTGAGATCTGAAGACTATAGAATTTGGCTTAATAAGTCATTATATCTAAAATAAATATTTTTATTTGGCTATTCTTTATTCTATTAAAAGGAAAATAAAATTATTTTATACTTTCCAAATAAATTTATCTTCACTACTCAAAGATACATTGAAAATGTACTATCATCCAGTTGTGAAAGCCCTTTCAGTGAGCTGTTTGCCTCACTGAAGTCATGGCATGGGCACGCTCATCACCGCTAGTGTGAACTTCCCAGCAAGGTGGTCCCAGTGTGCGTTCAGCTCTTAACCACGCAGCCGGCTGCGCGCTGCAGGCGAGTGTGACTTGTCCAGACGCGCTGCCATTGCTCAGGTGCAGCAGTCCTACTTGCTGTGAACAACTTCAGTAATTTTTCCATGATCCCACCCTAGGTTGTATCTATGCATGCCTCCCGATTTTACCTGTTAATGTGTATCAATTCCAAAAAGTGTCTAATGTTGGATTTTGGGACCGTTAATGTGAAAATAAGGCAAAGACATGCCTGTGTGTAGAATGGAAGCTTCAGGAGATGCTGCTAATGCAGTTATGATGACTGCCACAATGACTGCCACTTACCAGCGCCTGAGGGAAGGTTTTTTTTCAGGGTGACAAGCCCAATCCTCACGTGCCCGCCTCTGACGTGACGTGCTGCACGGAGGTTGCCAAGCGCGCTTGAATACTCTCAGCAACAAGTGTCAGAATTGATGTGAGCGCTGCCACTTCGAGGGCTGAAAGAAAGCGCGGACGGCGTGGTTTAATTTCACTTTCCTCGACAACTCAGCCGAAGGCCGCAGCACCAGCCGGCCCTTCGCCTCCCCTTCCCCTCGCCTCGCCTCGCCTTCCCCTCCCCTCCCCTCCCCTCCCCTCCCCTTCCCTCCCCCTCCCCTCCCCTCCCCTCCCCTCCCCTCCCCTCCCCTCCCCTCCCCTCCCCTCCCCTCCCCTCCCCTCCCCTCCCCTCCCCTCCCCTCCCCCTCCCCTCCCCTTCCCCTCCCCTCCCCCTCCCCCTCCCCCTCCCCCCCTCCCCTCCCCCTCCCCCCCTCCCCTCCCTCTCCCCTCCCCTCCCCTCCCTCTCCCCTCCCCTCCCCTCCCCTTCCCTCCCCTCCCCTCCCCTTCCCCTCCCCTCCCCTTCCCCTCCCCTCCCCCTCCCCTCCCCTCCCCCTCCCCTCCCCTCCCCTCCCCTCCCCTCCCCTCCCCTCCCCTCCCCCTCCCCTCCCCTCCCCTCCCCTCCCCTCCCCTCCCCTCCCCTCCCCTCCCCTCCCCTCCCCTCCCCTCCCCTCCCCTCCCCTCCCCTCCCCTCCGCCGGCCGCGGGGCGCGCAGCACACTCTCACCGTCGGACAGTAACAGCCAGGCGCCTCTCCACTGGGACTTGGGCCCGGACCGCAGCCAGCGGCAGCCCGCCAGGACGCCCGCTCGCCGCCGTCCCGCCACCGCTCCCGGCCCGGCCCGCGCCTCGGCCGCACCGCGGCCCCGCCCGGCGCGGAGGCTCCGCCCCGTCACGTGCGGGGGGCGGGGCGCGCGCTCGCCTGCTCGGCCGGCTGCTCGCCGCGGCAGTCACGCTACCGCTGCCGGAGCCGCTGGTCCCGGCTTCCCGCCCTCGTCTTCGCCCGCAATATGCCTCCGCTGCCCTCGGGCTGCTCGCCATGCCGGGCACCTGTGGGCGCCTCTCCTCCCTGCTCCTGGGGCTGGCGGCCGCGACGCTGCTGATGGGGTGGCCGCCTCCCGTCGACGCCGCAGCCGCCGCCACCCGCCCGCAGCAGCAGCAGCAACAGCGGGCGGCGCTGCCGGGGGGTGCCCCCGCCGCCGCGGCGGCCTCAGGTACCAACTCTCCCTTCGTTTTCCGCCGCCGGGTGGACACCTCTATTTCCCGCCTTCCCTGTGGAGATTTCTCCTTTCACTCCCCTGGGGCCGCGCCGTCGGGGCTCCTCAGCCCCACCGCGTTCCTCCGCCCGGAGCGAGGAGGGGCGGTCGGCGGCCTCGGCTGCTCCCGCCGCGCTGCGGAGGGGCGCGTCGGCAGAACCCCGTGAGGTGTTTGTGGGTGCGAGTCTGGGAGGGCCCGGGCGGCGGAAAAGAAACCTCTACGTTGTTCGTGAGGCGGGTAGCGGAGCCGTGGCGGCTGCTACGGGGCGAGCGGGCTCCATCTTTAGCATCCCCGGAGCGGTATGCGGCTGCTGTAGCGTGTCACTGGCGGGCTGGAAAACCGAGGGCGGTGATGCTGCAGCCCGTTCCTGACCCAGCGGGAGAGGCTCCACCGGTGCCGAGCACACGACCGCGGGGGAGCGTGGCCCTAGGAATGCCTGTTTTTTGGCGGGAGTCACCGGAGTGAGATAGGCGTGCGTGTATAAAATACAAAAAAAGACATTAAATAGACGTGTATTTACTCCTCTATACATTTGTATCAATATAAAAATAAATAATAAACCAACTGATAACATGCAAGTGTCTTAAGCCTATCAAATGAGTGATGGGGCTGGTGAGCTCGTTAGTTTTTGCATTTCCTCTGTAGAAGGAGGAAATACATTGTTCATCCAACAGCTGAGAGCATGAAAATTATGTGCTTATTTCAGTATTAGGTCTTGGTATTGCGGTCAGATGTGTGAGGTTACCCCATTGCAGAACGGGGGTAGGTGATAAGGTGTTTGTTCTGTCGTCTAGTTTAAAAAATATGTGTATATTCTGAAGTCTTAGTGGCTTAAATTATGGTAAACCCCGTATTTTTCTTGACATACTGCCTTTCACTGAAAAATTTCAAAATGGTTTCAAACGTGAATTATTTAAGACCTTTTAGCACCAAGGCTCCGTTTGGGCATATCTCTAGAGCATTTGTTCATTTTTAACATATAGACATATTTCTATTTCCAGTTGACTTCAAGAAGGTATAAAATGCTGTTAGTTTCAGGCATATGGTTAATATTTAGCTGAAGTGAAGCCAATTTACAAAGCTGCCAAAGTATGTATTGGGAAATACAAGCAAAAATCTTTAATTATGGTCTTTACTTGTAACTTCTTAAACATGTAGAACAAGAAACGAGATCTGAAAGAATATGAATGCATTCTTAAATTCTCCTGATACACTCTTAAAATTCCTTGATTTGTTCTTTGGTTTCTTTCTGCTGTGGGTTTGGTTTGTTCGTTTGCTTTCTTTTCCAAATGTTTAAACTATAGGACTTTAAAGAAATATACTTCAACAGCTTGGTTCTTGGTTTTCTTTTTGAACTGATGATTTTTCATTATTTTGTTTCTTGTCGTGCTTTTAGAGGAACATACCATTAATCACCAGCAAACCTCACTTAAAGGGCATTGGCAGCATTTCCAACTTGTGCAGTGAACATTTTAGTCATTAAAAATTGAGTAGCTAAAAAAAGGCGGGGGGGGGGGGGGGAGGCAGTTTTTGTAATTCAATGATCCTTTGGTTTCAGGTATTGATTTCTTTTCAGGAAGCTCTGTTACCATATTGCCTCCAGCCCTGGCCAAAATCTCTTTGTACCAAACAATTTGATGCCGATGGTACTGGTTTGCTGTCGTTGCTGTTGCAGACCCACGTGCCTAGTTGTTGCTTTCTTTTATTTGCTTATTATGCTTCATAGGTTTTGAGGTAGGAGTGTCCTGAAAATGTCTTACAGTACACAGCTTCCATGATCAATCTCACTTTATGAATGTTGAAAATTACCATTTGAGCTGATCCTTAGTGTTTGTTATATTTAAACACAGTTAAAGCTTTATTTCACTTGTTGTCTGGCTTTCTAAACGATTTTGATTAATTTTTATGTTCATCAAAAATTGAAAGAAGCCAGTAGTCATTAATCTTCTAAAAAGACAAGCTAATCACAGCTATGAAACTTCGATTATTCTAAAGAAGCTGCTAAGCACCTTTGCTTTCTGTGTGGTATTTTCTTTCAGTAAAGCATGTAAGGAATTTTTGCTCTATTGACTTTTTTTAAATTTTAAAAAAGAGCCTGTGTCCAGATATATATTTATCTGATACTAATGTCTTATTCCATGAAATTATCTTTTGATGGTTTCCAGCCGAAAGGTAGGTAACATAAGTGGATGTTGCCTTTCCAGCAAAAGACTGGCAGCGGAGTATTCCCTAAGGGGGACGCTCTGAAGAGGCCACTCCTGCAGCAGCTGCAGGCCCTGTGCGGGGAACTGCCAGGCAGGCCGTGGCTTCTGGAAGCAAGGAGGAGTCTGGCTGAATTTGGATTTATGCTGTGTTTGTGACCCCAGCGTTGCTAGAGCGAAGGAACCTTATCCTCCTAAAATAGGGAAGGTGCAGAGAAAGGGTTGGAGTTCTCAACCTTCTCTCATTTGACATTCCTGTATCGATGTCCCTGTTCTGTCGAAGCTAATTGTACCGTTTTATGGATCAATTCCCTCGTGGATTAACAGACTTCTGCCAGTGTAATTACTGCGCTGTCTGAGAAGAGATGCTAAAGTCAGCATCTCCCAAGTACAAAGGTTTGGGGTGCGGACTCTGCTGCTGACATGTAAATGTAGCAGTGAGAAGGTAGTTGCACATCATGACTGAGTATGGAGTTTTTTGTTCATTCCTTCTTTCTTCTCCCTTAAAAAATACCTTACCACTGCCAAAAGAAATAAGTAAATTCTAAAGATGAGGCAGAGAAGATGTGCACAAGAGAGACTCAGTTCATGGAGTTACTCTACCTCATGTTCTCTAATGGATGTAGCTATTCTTCCAAATTTTAGGGGGAAAAAAAAAAAAGTTGGGGAGAGGGGGACTGGCCTCTAGTTAGTGTGATGATTGCTAAAGTGGAGAACCTGTCTTGGCTCCTTGTCATTCTTAGTGAGTTTTTCCATTTTCTGTGTGGCAGTTTAGACTCGGGTGTGTGGAAGCAATTGAAGAGAAGTCACTGGGAGCTTCGAATACTCTGCATTGAGGTCAGCGGACTTGAGCACAGAATTCAGTGAATTATAGCCCTGGCTTTAATCCAGGCAAACCTGGTTTTGTTTTCCATGTTCCCTTCTGTTTATCTTTATTGAGATGCATTTTTACAGGAGGTGTGGCTTGTATTCTTTAATGTTCACGATGCTTGGGATATTCTGGATGTGGTGCGTTGTTGTTATTCTCTTTATAATGCAGATGTTGGGCAATAAACAGAGCAGAGACCACTGATTGAATAAGTGATACTTAACTGCATCAGCTCTGTGGCAGATCTGACCTATACTGAATGGACAAGGTTCTGCTGGAAAAAGCAGCAGTTGTGTAAACAGAAGCTGTCACATTATGTATAGACATCTTAATTTTGGAATTCTTTTCCACGTTGAGACCTTAAATTAGACTTGAAGTATGTTTTAAAGTAGGTATTTTTTCTTCAGGTTTCTGTCACGTAACTTCATATTCTATGCTGTGAGTCCTCTCTGTACCTTTTGTAATCCCAGCATAAGCAAAAAAAGGCTTGCTATCGTATTTATTATAGATTGTTCCCAATCTGCCTCACATTCCAGAATTTGGGGTGGGGGGAAATTATGTTGCTTTTTTTTTTAGGCTGGTGGTTTTGTGTGCAATGGTAAGATTAGCTTGTTTTTGGTAGGGGGAAATTAAAAAGCAGTAAGAGCTAATAATGGTCATGAACAAAGGAGAGGAGAGAATTGGAATTGCTGTGTGTATTTATGCGGTTAGTTCTGTTTGGTGAGACTGAGATAAATATGTGATTGTTGGCAAACCTGGAAGAAAATGAGAGATTACTTTTGCACCTGTTGGAGACAAATACGCTGTCTGGATGCTGCCTGTGGAATTTGATTCTGTGCCCATTTCGCAGTACTATCTGCTTAGGTGTTTAGAGGAGCATTTGGTTCTGATAACTTGTTCTGTTAATCTGGGTTTGAATTTGAGTGATAATACATAATGATCCACTTTATAAAAAAATAAAATAAAGTGCTGTGTGACTGGCTTGTTTGTCGCTTGATGGAACAACCTTTATGGTTTACTGTCTCTGTAGTCACTGCATAGGGGATTAGTACAGCAGCAATAAATCCAGTTCTGTTTTCGAGCTTCTGTCACAGTCAGGTACAGACCCCAAGAAAATGAGTGAGGAGTTAAAAGCTGTACAGAAGATTCTGTAGCATTCCTATAAAGAAGGAAATTCAGTAATTTTCATGACTGAGTGATTAGATAGGGTACAGTTCCTGCTCAAGAAGTCAGGGCTGTCTAACTAGGGACTTCTGATCAGCGCTGGGGTTAATTGTTTTATACAACCAGCAACACAACCTTCTTATCCAGTAGGTATTGGAATAAATCTCTGTCAAGGAAAAGGTTTATTTTTAAGTTGTCAAAGCTTATGGGTTAAACTGTAGTAATTGTTTTCCACTGGGACATGGAGGAGATGGTTTGCAGTGTTTACAACTTCTGGTTTTTTTTTTTTTTTTTAATATACTGGATGTAAACATTTGCTGGGAATCTGTGTTGGTTACGAAGAACCTTAATGAAGCTTTGGAAAGCTGATTTTTTGATCTGGTGAAAAATAATTTTTTTGTTATGAAATAGAATTCTAAAAGTATTACATGCATACCCCAGCAAAATGGTTTAATGCAAGCAATGAACTCCACTTATGGAAGTAAGCTCAGAAAATGTCTTTTGACTTGCTATACAGTTTTCTCAGCGTTCTCAGCCTCTGGGATTTGCCATAATAGTTTCTCAGCTAGGCGAGAAAGTAGAGAAAGAATGTAAGACTTAGACTTGTCCTGATTTATTGGAGCTGATGTTTTTAAGTGACTTAGCTTTTCTGTGATGATCTAAGGCTTAGCAGTGCAACAAAATATCAGGAAGGGCATTAGGACACTGAGAGGTGATAAAGCATTCACAGTTTGAGACAGAAATTAATAATGAAAAATAAATAATCACAGATAATTTCATTTATTTGTCCATGTGTTCCATGATTTAGGTCACTCAGATACTAATACAAGAAAAAGAGGAGTTTGGGGTTTTGTATGGTAGAGCACAAATAAAAATACATTTTTATTTTTCAGGAAAAGAATCAATATGAACAAAAAGTTACTGAGGAGTTCTGAAGAGGTAGGCAGCTCTCCTGAGTTGAAAGTTTACTTTTATTGGTGCTTGTAATACATTATACAGCGTCATGCCCTATACTTGAGAATTAGAGAACTTGATTGCAGGAAGCTTGCATTGATAGTAGCTTTTGTTATGAAGAATTGCGAGAGATGAGGACAGAAATGTGTGTTAGCATTCGCTGAACCGGGACCCACAGTTACACTGTGAGGAGAAGTGGCAGGAAGCAAGAGTGATCAGCAAGGCAGGAAGCTACGTATTGCAAGGTGGTAGTTTTTGCAGTTCTTATTTGTTTTGTTAAAGTTTCATTACTTCTTGTCAATCTGTCGGCACAGGATACATCATCAAAGGCCAATTGATATGTAAAAGCATTCACAGAATTGCTGTCACGCTGAGAAGAAGGCAGTTTCAGGATCTGGAGTGCAACTGCTATCTGGGTCACTGGGGATGCTTTCTCTGTGAACTAGCTCAGTAGATGAAGTCTTTGAAGACAGAGGCAAAGATCTGAGACAAAAGCTTACCCAAAATAAATTTAAATTTTGGCATGTCAAACTTAGAAAAATAGCAAAGGTTATTTTGTCATCTTGAAAGTTGCATGGTTTTGTATTTGCTATATCCTTCTGTAATGAATGGGGATTTGAGGCACAATGTGACAAAGTAGATGAGTCCTCTGTATTACTCCTGGTACTGTGTTAAATTCGTAATTCATAGATCTAGCAATGTGGTTTGCTGTAGGAGCACCCAGATCCTGTGATAAAGAATATCTGTTGCATGGTAGGAGTTGGTGTACTCTTGAGTAATGCTTCTGTGTTCGGTAGGATGAAACTGCCAGATCTAACTCCTCCTACCTAATCCTAGCTTGGCAGAGGTGTTCCAGCACACTTCAGGTGTGCTCCTAAACTGTCATCTTCCACACATGTCTACAAGAAGTTGTATTTATCAGGCTCCGAAGTAGCTATTGGGTTTCTTGCTTTGCTTTCCTAGCACTAGTTGTTGTAGAGAAAACATGAGATTTGAAAGCAATTTTCATGCTGGCACATGCTTGATCGGAGGATGTGAGTGTGCACAGCTTTACAGTCAGCCATATGAAAAGTATATTTGCTCAAAGAACCTTTGCAAGGTAACTTAAGGTTTGAAAGCTCAAGAAAATGAATTAGTCTTTAGGAGTGCCCTCTGCCCCTAAGCCAGGTGTTTAGTAGGGGAGGTTTCACTCAAGCTGTAACTCATCTTTTCAGCTGGAATAGGCACTCCAGATCCATCCAACAGCTGGGTCCTTGGGAAAGGGCAGTCCTGCGGCCTCAGACACAGTTTGGAAGCACAGACAGACCATATGCTTGTACAGCCCCACCACATCTCTGTTTCACATCTACAGAAGAGACAGTCAGTACAGAGGATCACCTTCGGTGAATGTATTACCTTCTCATTTTGGGAGGGATGTAGATTGGGGAGGGATGATGCTTAGACCTTCCATATGAGAGAGCACAGATACACTGTAGTGTGAGCAGGTTCTTGTGACTAGGAGATATACTGGACTATGCCTGTTGATGTTTGTGTGCAGGACCCTCCAAAAGCACTGGTTACCTTAAATGTGGCTTCTCAGTAAGAACATAGGAGTAACGTGTGGCACTAGCAGTACTGTCAAGTAAAAAACTGTGTTGTATGCTATGAATTTCATGAGCAGTTCTCAACTTTCTGTAGATGATGTGAAGAAAATGTCCTGTCTCAGCTGGACCAGCTGCTGTAACTTTCCAAATGATTCTGCATGCCCTCTGACTTTAAGTATATTGTACGTTCTTGTA
Source organism: Leptosomus discolor (assembly GCF_034619465.1). Classification (NCBI taxonomy): domain Eukaryota; kingdom Metazoa; phylum Chordata; class Aves; order Leptosomiformes; family Leptosomidae; genus Leptosomus; species Leptosomus discolor. The sequence continues at coordinate 36,354,408 of NC_141395.1, read as the reverse complement.
AACAAAATACTGACGGGTCTGCAGTTTATGGTACATGCATGGCATGACCCTGGTGATGTGTCTTCTTTTCTGATGTAGCTCCTGGGAGCCATCCTATGTGAACTGCTGGACTTGACAGGGCTGGGAAGTGATGTTCTTTCCTGTCTCTGCATGCATAACTCCCTAAGGCTCACCAAGTGCAGGCATGAATCCTGTCAGGTTCCCATGCTATCCTTACTCTTTTCCCCCTCAATTTCTTGTCCTTCTTTCTCTTCCCTGAAGTTGTGATTATGCTTCATCATGGGGACTTGAAGAGTGTCTCTACTGACTGAAAGACCTAAGTTGGACTTCAGGGCACAATTGTTACCCTTTACAATGTGGAAATGAGAGTTGAAGGAGATGGATTACGTGGTCAGATCCTTCTGCTGGGCTTTCCACATGACCCTTCTGGCTTAAGCATTCTGCATTTACTGTTGATAGTGCCAGGTACAGAAGACAGCGCAGTCCTACCAGTGGAAGAGACAAGACGTGACTTCTCATTGAGATTACATGGAAATAAATTGTGTCTCTTGATGGGTTAGAGAGGAAAAAAATTCTTGGCTCTCTACCTTCTGGTTTTCCTTGTCCAATTTTGCCAAATCTGGTGTTTTTCGTGTGGATCTTATCTGAACTACTGGCAGCTGTAGCAGGTTAACCTGCAAATGGTGGCCAAATAGCTGTGGTGGGAGTGGTTTTTTTGTGTTGAATATGATGCAGTGGTTTTAAGTATGACTGCAAGGCATGTATTGAGCCATGTGCATTAGGAGGTCATGAAGCAGCAAAGTACAGAGTATCTCAGAACCGCTTCAACATGTTCTCAGCATACTCTTGTTGAAATGCATTATTGACATGACCATTGCACCTCAAAAGCGCCTCAAGGTCTCTAGAGCATCATTTGATTGATGAGTGCTTTAGCCTGTACGACTGGCTGTTTGCTTGAGTACTTTTACTAAACACAGTATAGTTATAGCCAGATAAATTGGAGCACTGACCCATTATCATGCAATTCATTTTGGAGGAAAGAGTTGAATTTAGGCTTTCTTTTTTTATTTTATTTTCTAGATGGTCCTTAATAGGTCTTCTGCCTCTTCTGAAATGTTTTCTTCTGGTCGACGTACTTTTATTTCTTTATTTCTCATCAATCTTTTGCCGGTATTCAACAATTGAGCTTTCCCACTGGAGTACGCACGTAGCTTTCAGGTTTTGTGTTCTAGATTATTTTAGTTGCAGGTCCATGCAACCTTTTCGTTAATCAAACTGATTTTACTTTCAGAATCATCAGTGTTTCTGTTTTCATTGACTGCAAGTGTTACCGAGTAAGGCCATGCAGGAGAAAGTATTTATTTTCATCCCATTTTCTTAATAAAGCATGGAATTTGCATCAGGTTGAGAGCCCTTGATTATCACCTTTTAAAAAGTCCAGCCAGATTTTCCAAGTGTATTAAAATTAGCAGCTGAAATAAACCATGATTAAGTGAAGATGGTATTTGTTCTTCATGTGGTGGTTTGTTCTTTTTTTTTTCAGTGTGTTCTGTGATTTAAAAGTAACTATGAGGATCTGGAATTGTGGAGGTATTCAGGCTGGAGGGGATATCAGGAACACTGAAGTGCAGCCTGCTTAAAGCAGGATTGACACTGAATTTGGACCTGGGAGCTCTTTCTGTCGGTCCATGAAAGCCTCCAAGAAGGGAGACCTCTTTGGACAACCTATTCCCATGACTGTTTATCCTCAGAGAGAAAAAAATTTTCCTTACGTCCAGTCAGAACTTTCGCTGCAATTTGTGACTGTTGCATTTCGTTATCCTGCCACGCATATCGACAGAGAACTTGGCTCTGTCTTCTTGTTAAATTCAGGGGTATTGGAAGGCTGTTGTTTAGGTTCCCCAAAGCCTTTCCTTTGCAAGGTTAAACAAGGCATATATCTTTCTGTGGGTCCAAAACTGAGTGCAGTTACCAGATGCAGTCTAGTGTGTGCTAAGTGAGAGGGATTAATTACTTCTCTTGCTCCATTTGCTATGCTTCTGTTGATGCAGTGTGGTGTGCTGTTAGTCTTCATCGCTTCCAGGGTGCCCTCCTGGCATGTTTAGCTTACTGCTTACCGGGACTCCCTGATGTTTTCAGCAGAGCTACTGCCCTGCCAGTCAATCTCTTGCAAGTACTCTTGGAAGAGATCAGATGCATCATTTTGTATTTGTCTCGTGAATTTCGTGAGGTTCTTGTTGGCCCATATCTCTGTCTAGGTGCCTTGGAGCATACTGAGTGCATCCTCAGCTAGTTACCATCTGCAGACTTTCAGGGTACATTTTGTCGCCTCCTCAAATCACTGGCTTGGACTTGTACATGACTGTGGGGTGTGTCAGCTGCTAATGTTTCTCTTGTAACTTCTGCATTTCTTTTTGGGTAAACCATTTTCCTCTAATGCATTAGAGGAAATTAGAAGAAAGTGGAATTAGATCTTCTGCTGAGCATTTGCGGCTGTTTTATAAGTATGATGTATACAGTTGGCTCAGTCTGAAATAGCTACTAGTGTGTAGCATGGGCTTTTGGTTATGAAATTTGGCAAGTCACCAAATTTATTTATTATTAATGACTTTATATGGGCAAGGCTCCCAAATGAAACTGTTTGGAACATTCTTATGTAAGTTATTTTCTATGAGGTAGCAAATCTGGTTCATAATTTGTCTGTGCTAATGTGAGCTAAACTAGAGTAAAGGTCAATGATGTCAAGATACTTGAAAATATAGGCCATTCTGCAGCAATGAGTAAGGAGGTGTTTGCTCCCTCCCAACTATTACAGACATTAACGAAATTATAAATTTTTTTCAGGTCATTGTGGAAAATACTTTTCCTCTGTTCTGAACCCTTTCATTAAGTGACTGAACAGGAGAAATACTTAGTTTTGTATTGGATAAATGCAGGACATCAGAGGGATGTGTGTGTGTAACCATAGAAGCTGTTCATAACATGATTTATGCCTTGTGATGGATATCACAGGAGCTTATTTCATTATTTTTAAGAGCAGAGGAGAAAACTTAGTCGGTGGACTGAAGGAGAGATTTATTTTTTTTTGGATTACGGACCATTGATGTTGAGAAAACCCTCTAAGTTGACTGGAATGGAGACCCAGTAAAACATTTGTGAGATACTGCATAGTTCTGGTGTGGTGTTGGGCAAAAGAATCTGTGACGGCTGTTTGCCTCTTCATTAGTTGTCAGGTTCCTTTTCCTTTTCCCCTTTGGTGGTGGTGTGTTTTTGTTGTGTTTTTTTGGGATTTGTTTTTTTTTTTTTTCTCTAAGCACAATGTAGAAAACCTGTCCCCTTGCAATTCTGTCTCTTGGATTCTTCAGTGTTTCGTGGAACAGATTGTCTCAGAAATACTGAAGTGAATGTTTCCCTCAGTCCGGTTGGCATGGTGTCAGAGGTGCCGAATAAATCTGAGTATTTTTTTGGGGAAAAAAGTGTTTACTGTATCATTTTTTTTTTTAGTCTTGGTGTCAATAAAATATTTCTGTCATCCTAGAAAGGTTTCCATGGTGCTAAGTTGTTTCCCATTTATTCCCTACATGAACTTGGCCACTTGCTGCAAAGGGGGAGCTTGTGTGTCTGTGTTAGTTGTGTTTGTGTTGGAGACACAGTTGGTGGGCAGCATGTTGGTCTCTTAACAACTGTCCTTTAGCTGGATCCTGGAGCACTTTATCCTGTGCTGAGCTGTAGAGAGGCAATAATTCAAAGTGGCAATGGCTGGATCATCAGTATATTCAGTATTGCCACTTACCTCAAGACATCCGTGTACGCAGAAGGGTTATGTTATTGTGGGGGCAGTCTTGATTCAGTTGTTTTACTTTATCCTGTCATCTGATTTGACAGATCCTTCTCTCTCTTAAACTCTTTTTATGGCATCTGTGGAATTTTACTTAATGAAAAATTAGTAGGAATCTGCAATCATTTTAATGTGCAATAATTTTTCTAAAAATTAATGTCATATTTATTATTTTGTGATTTTTAATAATTCACTTTATAAAACTCAATTTTAATAAATTATATGTGAAAGAGGTAGTAGCTTGTTGGGTATTCTTTTGTTGCTGCAATATGGATTTCCTAACTAATGCCTTAAAAAATTCCTGTCCTGCATGTACAGGACTACAGTTAGGAAATGTTGGTCTGCAAACTTTCAATTGTGTTTTTTTCCATGTATGTCTTTACACACTGGCCTTCTTCCAAGGGGTTAGAGGATCTTTTCCTATGAGTGAAAGATAAACATTACTTGAACATAGCAAATATCTTTCTTTAAGCAGTAGTATGAGATTTTGCAGCTTTTGGGGAAGAAAAGTATTTTCAGTGAAGAGTAGTCACCAGCATGTTGTTGAACAATGTCACTGAATGCCTCAGTAGTTTTCCTGTGTGATTAGGGAGTAACATGCACTGACGTTTGAACTGCTAGTTTGTAGGTTATGTTATGCCACAGTGAGTTTATACAGGCATATCTTTAAAATCTTCAGGGCATTAAATGTCATGTTTGAAGACAGTACTGCTTTGTTTTCCTGTGACTTTTTTTTTTTTCACTCTGCCAAATTAAGGGGATACTTGAACTTGCACGATTTTAATTTTTTTTTTTAGCTAATTCTGCTCACTAGACACCACTAAGAATTACAAGACAAATCCTGTACCTAACCCGTTAGGTTAAGAAAAGATGATTCATGCTACAGGGTTACTGGAATACTCTTTCTCTGTCAAAGTATATTGACTGTTAAAGGGTAGATTTCACAAATCATTAGAAATTCTCTCTTAGAAATGGTCTCATTTTGTCAAGGAGATGATGCTGAATGATTCATTTTTTTCTGATTACTTAATGAAGGTTTGACTGTAAAGTTCATGAGTGGGAAATGCATGTTGTTTGCTTATCATCTAATAGGCACTTGCCCATTTTTCATGATGGTATTTAATATAATGTGGGTGTTTCAGGTAGCATATTTAAAATAGTGTTATGCAGATTTTGATGTTTTCCTTCTGTACTTTTTCCCCAGTATTCTATAACAAAGTGTGAATTTTTAATAATAACTTTTTCATTCCCTCAACTCTGCAAGCTAGAATGATACAGGCAGTCACAAAAAAAAAAGAGCAACATTACAGGTGTAGTATTAAGTAAGTGAGATGAAAATGATCTTATAATGGCCCCTGAAATGCCTGGGCAAAGGTGTTCTACTTTATAGGCTTCAGGAGCTCTATTACTAGTATTTACTTGCTCATTTAAATCTTTCACTTGCAAATTTATCTTTATTTGATGTACGTTTTATTTAAGATTTCTGGTGTTGTATTAATCGTTTATCTTATCTAAGATTACAGAAGATGGTATTTAAAATAAATGAATCCTAAGTAAGTGGAGCTCTGCAGACCACAGCATTTTGTCTTGTCTGCTACATATTTCCCTTGTCCCAGGAAGGTGAATTTCTGAGCTTCCATCTTCCATAGTAACCAGAACTTTGAGAACCAGGCTGGCTGATGCAATAGAATAGCAGCATATAAAAATGGAGAGTTGCTATGGTAATTGTAATTGTCATAGCTTTGCTAGCAGGTGTCAGTTTTGCATTTTATTGGTATTCTTATCTAAGCTGATATACCAGTACAGCAAGAAATGTCAAATAAAGTTCTGCTTTATTGTATACTAGTGAGTTTTCATGTTCTGTCTTGGATGGTTAAACATTCTAATTTTAATATGTAAGTTGAATGAAGAAAGCATCTAATGGTGAAAAAATGTCATGCAACTACTTACCAAATGAGTGCCTTACAGCAGTAAACTGTATACTTCTATATAAATGAATATTAAAAATATTCTAGTGAATTTTTTTAATGACACATGTATATTATGCAGAGTTAAAGGAATAAGGGGAAAAGAATCCCATCTAAATTTCATAGCTGCTTTCATATCTAAATTTCATAGCTCTTCCTTAGGTAGCTCATGAATATTTAAAGGAGAATGCTTGTTTTCTTTCTGTTTTACATGTCTTACTAGGTGCACTTGAAAGTGTTTGGGGGTATGGTCCCACTGGACAGTTGTTGTGAGCAGCTGTATAGATTAGCCTGATGACATCCTTAGGTAGTTCTTACAAGCATGATCATTCCAGGAAGGTGTTTATCGATTATACAGTAGTAATCACAAAGGATACAGCCTATAATGATCTGTTTTATTTTACTGGTTTTGCAGGACTGCAGTTTTGTCAATATTTGGTTCATGTTAATATTTGTGGAATGAATATCATGCTTACTCAGTTTCTTTATGAATCTGGTCTGAGATCTTGGTTGGAAGTGTAACCATGTACAATGATATTACTCAGCTGTTGGTTATAGAAGAGGGTTGTTTTGTCTGTTTTTATTTATTTAAATCAGTCCATTCTTCTGTATAACAGATCTTAAAATTGAAAAAGCTGGAATGTTAATTTACCTATGCAGTAGTACAGACTTTGAACACTAAGGCTGTCCAGATCATAAAATAATCCAAATCCAATAAAATAATTTCAAGCACTAAAAGTTTGCATGTTTGTCAAGTGTGGTGGTATTTATTTTTATTTTTTTTCAAATATGAACTCAAGGTAGTGCTGCAGCCTGTAGCTGTACAAGTGTGTAGTGGAAGTAGACAGCTGGAATGGTATGTAACATCTGTTTGAAAAATACTAGGAGTTTCTAAACTTTCACTTCTCTGAAGAATTAGCTCATGCTAGGCAAGTATATCCTCTATCAAAATGTGATAGCTAAAATTTGCCAGTGTTGAATGTTGGCCATATATAGTCTGATTAAATTTAATTTTTAAGTTGCTTCTGAATTTGGAGGAACTGATTTTGAAAGTTCTGGGGAAGTCAGTCTGTTGATTTACACTGACCTAGTGACTGTTCACTGCTTTGGAAATTATTTAAGTGCCTAAGTACTAATAAGGCATACATTTTAAACTAAAATTTGAAGGCAAGATTTCTATGAGAATGTTTTGTAATTTTCTTTACTCCTTCAAAAAACGAACAAATCCTTTCCTCTTGCATGCTTAAGATTTGTGTTTACATATGCACATGCATACATGCAAAATATAAACCCCTGAAATATGCTGGTATAAAAGGAAAATAATTATTCTGTTGTAAACAAATGAATTCAATTAACAACTTTTTGCTAAAAGCATTATTAAAAATGTGCTGTTAATTCTATGTAAAGAAATGGAGCTAAGTCTATAAATATTTTCACTGGGAAAAAACCTAGAATGTATGACTGTGAAAATCAGTCTATTTCTAAAGTAGTGTGATTTTTTAAATTTTTTTAATTTACTTCTCTCTGCTACCAAAATCACTTTTAGAAGGGAAAGAGGCTTTATTCTTATCTCTAAAATCTATACACTTTTTCTGGTATTTTAGTAGATGGTCAGCTTCTCCATACTGTCTGATACGGTTTTATAATGACATGAAACTGGATTTTGGGTCTGTTTTTTTGACCTATTAATTTACTTAGAACCTTGAAGTTTGTTCTGGATCATGTGCTAATTTGCCACAGGCCATCCCCTGTAGTTTTTCAGTCTGCTAGATTTGAAGTCTTCATTTAAAGTGCTCATCCTGCTGGGCTTGATTCTATAAATTTAATTTTATGTCATACATTGATAACACTTTTTAGTTTATGAAACTGGCAAAAAACCTTATCTTTAGAAAAATGCTGATCTTTCTCCATGGTCAGTGATTTTATGGGCTAAAATAGGGGGAGTCGTCATCGCAGAGATTATTCCAGGACAGTATGAAAGGCATGGAGAAATAGGAACTGGGAAAGATAGTTTTCAGAAAGCAGTGAATGAGCAGTGGGAACAAGGATGAGATGTTTTTATCTGAGATTACAGTAGGTTGTTGAGTTTACATCTCTCCTACATTGCTGTTTTGTTCAGCTCTTAAAAGCAAACTTACCCAGTTGTTTCAAGAGATGTAGCCTGGTCTTGATTTGGAACTGGCGAATCAGGATAGAGTGTGAAATGTTTCCTGAAGTGTTATTTTTGGGTTTTGCCAGTAAGGGGGGAAGGAGGGCCAGCTGAAGACTGTAGTGGGTGCTGGAATAATCCATGTATTGGCATGAATGAGCTTCTAGTAATAGTTTCCTTGTTTTTCTTACTAGTGTACGGATGCTTAAGGACTCTGGCACAGTGGTCTGCGTGTGCCTATCACAGCATATGCCATTCAAGTAAGGCGGTGTTTCTCTGTATCTGAAGTAATGCTTTATTTGAAGGAAATGTAAAAAAAACCCAAACAAACAAACAACAAAAAAAAAAGTTTGAAAAGGTCTCAGCGTTAGAATCTATTTTTTTTTTTCCCCAGCAAAAGCTCACCGGAGACTGTGACGGCCTTTCTTTGTGGAAAATGTACTGCTTGCCCACCTAAGGATCTAGCCTTAGCTCCTTCATAATTGGGAATTTGATGAAGGCTTCTGTGGAAATCGGTTGACCAGAAATAGGGCAGTGGGAATACTGTGGTGTCCTACTTTTACAGACCCCATTTTGCTGCTTTGTCCCTGAAAGTTGGTAATGTATTCTGCACTGTTGCAGAAATTTTTGCCAAAGCTGACCTTTCAGACATACATCTTAATGTTCAATTTTGCATTAAAATATTTTAAGGGACTGCTAAGCTACAGAACTGTACCGTATAGATTATGTGGTGGTATTACCTCCACAGGATTGGCTTTTCATATACAAATGGAGCAAATGTTGATTAGATCTAGGCTCCAATTTATTTAATATTTAATTTTTTATGATGTCTTTGCATTGCCTAAAAGCAGTTCTCTAAGTCTCAATAGTTGAACAATATTGAACAGCACCCCTGATGTATGGCAGTAAAATGTCAGTACGTTTTTTTTCCAAAGTGCATTTCAAGGAGCAGTCCATACTTGCTTTAACATTTAACTTAAGTGCAAGAATGAACCTAAGTCACCTAGTTGTCAACTTTCTGGTGTTTTCTCTTTTCAGCCAGGTAGAATGACCATATTTGTTACCCTGCGTGTGTCTTGTTCTTACCTAAATCTGACATTCTCTTTTTCCACAGGAATTGATTTTTACAGCTGCTTCGGTATTTGTTTGCTGAATTTCTTCAGACCTTTTGTGAACTGTGTGAGGTTCTTTGCTTCTCAGTTCAATTATAATGTGTTGAAAATTAAATGTGTGGATTGTATTTGTAATTAATGAATAAAGACAAAGTTAAAATTGCACAGGGCAAAACATTTGCAGTGTGTTTTGTATTTTAGTAGTATTCCTGTGTCATTTTAGGGAGGAGAAATAATTTGCTGCATTTATTTTATGCTATTATTTTAAATGGAAGGAGCAGCATATAAATAGCATGTAAAGATCTTAATAAAGAAACACATAATTAGTTTTCAAATGAGAGATTCTCTTACCAGTTTGGAATAGAAAGAATTACTTGTGTAGAATTAGAAGTGTCATTATACATGTACATGCCCATCTGTATGTAGGGTCTATAAATGACTGCGTGGAGTAGCACAGCATGAAAGAACAGTGATAGCTAGCAAGTGAAGACTGCTAGGATGTGTAGGGGTTATTAATGAGATCTGCAGGTTATTTGATAGCTATGAGAAGCATAACTGAAAATTGGTCAGAGAGCTTATCCTAGTATCTGACAATAACTGTCAGAATATAGCCATACAAGAGCTACTGGAGTTTAGAGATTACCTGTTAGGTCATTTTAATGCACTATGCAAGGCAGAAAAGTCTGTACTGTGTCAATGCATCGTACCTTAATAAAGAAGAAAAGGTAACCGCAGACCGATGGTGCGCTGTGTGTGAGGGATTTCTTCAGCATTAAATCATTCCTGTGTCAGTTAGTTGTGGCCACAGCTCACCTTCATGTACATGGGTTTTTAATGAGCTTTAAAGCTATAACAGGCTTTTACTTTTTATAGATGTGTATTTGTAGTTTGTCACTGGCATTACTGTAGTTTTAAGGACATTTTAAGCAGTAAAGGTTGTTTTTTGTGGGCAGGAGGATTTCTTTTGTATGACCTTTTTTTACTAAAGCCAGATGTGTATTGACTGTGTACATCATGTACTTCATTGATTTTATTTTTTTCCCCCAGTGATGAGATCCATTGCAATATGGCATGTGTAGTAAAACCTGGTATTCTTAGAACATGTGATTTCTTCTTTACAGATCAGTGCACCTTTCATATCCCTAATGATATTAAGCCAAAAAATATGGTGTTGCGTGAATGTAGAAGATGGAAAAATGATTGTTCAGTCAGCTAAGACCAGGCAAATTGCACAGCACACGTTTTATTTGTCTGGTTAGTTGTGAGCATGGTAATACAGTGTAGGCAGTTTCCATAAAATGCATGTAAGCTTGTGCCTTTTCTGGCATGGGTTTAAACATCTCTAGGCAAGGATGAGAAAAGTCTTCTCTGAAGGAAGAAACTAATGAATAATTTAATCGTAGTTACTGTTCCTTCCACTCCATAAGGTAATTGCTTAGTTGGGTAGTTGTCTGTGTGTTTGAGAAAAGTAACTGCCTCCTTCGAGGTGTAGAACCTCTTTTGCTGTAGGACCTTGGTGGTAAATAGAAAAAGGGACTTATGACTGGGTTGCAGAGTGTGTAGGAGTACTTCCCAGGCAGTGACCTGCATGTGTGCATGTTCTCTGCTGTATCTCAGTTAATGATATGTATAGCTTGGAATGTACTGGTGCCTGTAAGGTCTCTGGCCTTGACCATGTTAATTAAATCTCAGATAAATATGGTAACCAGATGACATGCTTATCTGCAGGTGCAGAATTAAGAACAAATTATGTAGGGGTATTATAAAGAGAGATTTTTTTGCACTGTTACGTTTTGTACCTGGATTGCAATTCCAAGCAGTTCTTTGACATAATTCTGTGATATAATTTCTGAGTTAGGACAGTGATGTGAAGCCAAATTCCAGACATTAGATGTTGTTGCTGGAAGAAGCGAGGTGTCATTTTTACTGGCTGTGACATTTCTGAAGTAGCTAAATGTGGTAGAAGGCCTTATTTCCCTTTGTCTAAATAACTGCTGCATTTGTATGAACATTTATCAGCAAACGTTTAAATGTCATAGAAACTGGCATTTCCAGTGGACTTGCCAAGAGACTAATCTCCCTTCCTCCGAGGCAGCACAAATCAAATTAGCTAAGACTGAGTTCTTTCTTCTAATTGTGGGAGTTCTGTCAAATCTGTTTAATATTGAGATACAGCTGACCCACTTGTGTTTGGCAAGTGTTAGTGACCAGAAAAAAGCACAAGTTTGATCTAGTGTTTAATTTATCAGCTTTACTTTTGAAAACAGTTGACCAACAGTTAATTTTTTATCTGAAATGTTTTTTTCAGTATGTTTTATTGTGATGAAAAAATGCTACTGCATTCTCCTTCATATTTGAGACTTAAAAGTGTCCTTAAGGACTTGTGCGTTAAGATCTTTATGAAAAGCAGGGTTTTCTTTGCAGTGTGGATGTCATGAGTATTAATATGACATTGTTAATAACTCAAAGCCATTAAATGTCTGATAAATTTGCACATTAAATGCATGCAAGGCATGTGAGGGTGTTGATTTGAGGAGGGAGTAGGATGCTCTTGTACACTCTTTTATACAAAACAATAGTGAAATGAGGTTTTGGGAGAGGAACATTGTTGTTACTGTTGGATTCTGGCTTTAACAGGGATTATTTTTTTATGTATTGTCATTTCACTATCATTTGGATACCGAGGCATAATATTGCGTGCTTGTGTCTTCTGCACTGTTACTGTCGAGGAATGGAAAGTGGTTTTTTTTAAAAATAAAAAAAGTCTTTCCAAAATCGTTGCGTGAAAACTTCAAGTGACTTGTTGGCAGAGCATATTCCAGTCAATGTTAGAAAATCTAAATGATCTGTTCATATTTATTACTTGCAGGGAGGAAACTACTCCCAGCTGATGGGCATACTTTCTTTTGTCAAGGAGACTCTTGTGTTAGCACAAAACATAAGGCCAAATGCAAGGAGAGCTAGGGATCGAGTCTCCTTTAATCTTTGTCTCAATATTAGTGGGTGTGAAGTGAGCATTTTTCAGTTCAGTAGCTACTACTTAGATATGACAGTAACATGGAGGTAATTACTCTTTCAGAGCTTGCATTGTGTAAGACTATGTCTGTTTTCACATGGGAGACCTTTGCCTCAGTAAAACCCCCAGAATTTGAGTCTGCTTTTACAACTGCGCTTCTGCTTCTTCTCAAAGCCTTTTCAGGCAGAGGATCAGTTCTGAAAAATGCTGTGGCAATTTCTGAACCCATAGGAGAAAGAAGTAATGAAAGTTGAGCGTGGCTAAAAGCAGCCGGTGATATTTGTCAGTTCACTGTGAGAAAGAGTGAACATAGTATCGCTTTCTACATTTTTGCAGTTTATTTTTTTTTCAACCAAAACCTTCTAAAAAAGTGAGTTTTAATATGACTAACTGAAGGAGATAAGAGGAAGAAATGTTTTTTGCACCAAGTAACCTTTGAATTTACTAACAGCTGGAGGAGGAGTGTAGCAATTCCCTCATGCCTCTGTTTTCATTAGGGTTTTTGTTAGCAGGAAGTGGAAAAATACACATTAATAGTGTGAAATCATTGAGAGAAAGTGTCTTTCTGCGTACTTGCTAGGTTTTTGTAATACTAGGCTCTTTTTCTCCTGGCTTGATTCCAGCTGTTAAAACACTAGTTTATACCAGGCATTTCTGGTATTGGTTCCTACTGGCATGAGCTTGGAGTTTTTTACTACTGAATTTCTAATTTTTTTTAAATACCATTTCACAAGATAAGATACTCCTGGCTTCCAAGCGATTACAAGATCAGGATATTGTACACAGTCTGTTTTTCCTATTTAGTAGCCTTTTAAGTAGTCATTGGCCAAAGGCAAATGTCCTGTCTGCCGAGTTTCGGAAACCACTGGAATCATCCTGGTATATGTGTAACTGGATCAGTGACTGGAAGATCTGTTTAGTAGCCATAATTTGCTTACATGGCAGAAATTTTTTTTAATCATTATGTGATTTAAAACCCCTCTAGCCACAGCAATTTAAAAGTAATTTTATTCTTGAAATATCATGCACAAGGAAAAAAAGAGATGGCATTGTTCTAAAACTATTGTGCATTTTCTGTTTAATTCAGTCAAATGTGTTCAAGTATCACTGGGATCTTTTTTCTTTTTTTTTTTTTTGAAAGTATGTATTAATTTGCATAAGGAGATGTAGATTTTTCTGTAATAGTGTAGAGAATCAAACTGGCATGTCTGGTTAAGTTTTTGCTGTGTAGCCAATAAACAGTAATAAATTGAGGCCAATGTAGCTTCTGTTGCATGCAGGTCATTTTTCGCTTGAATATATGATATGGTCCATGCATACAGTAGATCTAAATAAATACTTACTTCAGAGAGGCCTAACTAGAATGTCTTCACTATGTACTGGGTTTTTTTTTGATGGATTGTGCTTGACTTCTCAAGGCCTTTTCATTTAAATCAAGGTCAGTGGTAGTAATCTCTTGGTGCAATGTCAATCTCAATTACAGAGCAGATAACATAACGAAATTGAACTGCGATTCTATGTAGAAAAATTTCAAACAAACTTAGCCTGCCATTTGACCTAAATAGAAATGTATTTTCATAATTAATGTATTTGAAAATATTTAGGTATAAAGTAGTGCAATGGTGTTGAATAGTGGTATGTCTGTAGCAAAAATACTGGAAAATTCATGTTATTTGAAATACTTTTAATAGTGGTCTATAGTTACTTCAATTTTTGATAACAACTTTATTTCACACTGGAAATAACATGGAATTCTGTCCATTTTCATGTACCTGCTGTCTATGAAATGACTCCTTCGTAGTTTATTTACGATCAAGGTGGGAGGGAAATTTAATGTAATTCGGAGCACCTTGAGACTGTTGTTCAAGTGAACTTACTATTTTCAACATACTGCGCAGTCACTGTAAGATCTCTGCAAGACACCAGGTATCATAAAGGAATGTCAGATCTTCTAATTAACAGCAGAAAAATACTATTTGAAGTTGCAATACAGAAGGATGAAAACTAGATCAGAAGTGTAAATCTAGTGGGAAATAATAGATAAAAACAGTCGAAGTGTCTGGATGCTTTTGGTTACTTAATAATAGTTTTCATATGTAAAAATAAGTGCGTTATCCCACAGTCTACAGACATTAGGTTCTCTTTTTTTTTTTTTTTTTTTTTTAGAAACTTGGGGAGACTCTTTAAATGTGTGACCCAAGCCAAGGGTTACGCTTTGATAACAAGACCATCTGTATTATCAGTGTGATATTGCAGAGCACTTGCAAGGCACATTGAGTCTCACGTTGTCACAGATGCATTGTTCAAGCTTAAATGAAAGGGGGAAGAGTTGCTTTGTAATTTTGTGGGTTTTTTTGGTGTTCTTAACTGGTTAGGTATTACATTTGCTGAGTCTGGTAAAAGCCTTTTGGCATCTTTGCGCCCCCATCTCAAGGTTTTTTGCTTCCTTCTCTGAGGTATATAATTACCCTTTCCTTTGGCCAGCGCTTACCCTCTGCTGAGACAGAGATCCACTGTATGGTGGAGGAATAGCTAAGGAATAAACTCTAGGACTTCTTTACAAATTTAAGTTAATGGTCCTTAGTTATGATGTATTATGACCTCCTGTTTTTTCTTTCTATTAATAGGATCTGGTTTTACGCTAAAAGTTCAAATAAATGACATCATCAGTCATCAGTACCTGCCACAAGCGGTTGTAGAAGTGTTTGTTAACTACACGAAGACAAATTCTACTTTTACTGGAAACAATGGAGCAGTATTAATAAAAGTTCCCTACAAATTAGGATTAAGTTTAACTATCGTGTCGTACAAAGATGGCTACATGTTAACACCTTTGCCTTGGAAGACTGGGAGAATGCCAAGTACGTAAGCGTCTTACAGTCCTATTATTAAACTGTATCTGTCAATAATTAAATTTCTGTCTTCCTCAGCAGTCTGGGTAGTTACTGTCAACTGAAAATGACTGAATGAAGTCAGTCAAGGGAGGTGGTGCCTGTCACTGCAGATGTAAGGGTGAATGATCTGTTAGACTTGTCAAAATTCTTATTACTGTGAAACAGAAAATAGCCCTTTTTTACTCTTAAGTAGGTTATATTGTGATGTCATGAGTGTATTCTGAGGAGTTGTTTACCTGGACTTAGCAAAGGGCTGGTAATGTGTTTTGACAAAAATCATGTTGTCTTTAGAGATTCCTGGAGTGCCAATGCTTTGAGTCCTGTATAACAAGTATAACCTGTTGTTACAGCTTCCTTTCCACAGTGCTTCCTTACGAGTTTTCCTGTTTAATTATTGCATGCTCTTAAACAAGTTGTATGACTTTGTTTAAAAAGGGATAGACTCGTAAGAATTCTAGCCACTTGTTTATCCATGGAAGGCATAAGACAATAGCAAAGATACAACAGAGGTTTCCCTGCCTAATCACTAAAATTCTGCTCTGGACAAAAGTAGTAATTTATTTATCCAATCATCATATACTCTCTTTAATTGCTCTATTCACTATTCCTTCAGGATCTGAGATCTTGCAGGATTTTTTTCAGTTGCACAGTCTAACAGCTGTTATCACTTTCCACAGTATACTCGTCTGTCACGCTTTCATTATTCCCACAAAGTCAAGCTAATATATGGCTGTTCGAAGATACCGTCTTAATTACTGGAAAACTGTCTGGTAAGTTCAGTGTATGTGGACCATAATGTAAACACTGTGATAAAAAAAAAGCATGTTCATATTCTCATGTAATACCTATGTACTCAAAGCCAGGTTTTCAGTTAATTGTGTAGCTGTATGCGTGGCTCTCAAAAGTGCTAGACTAGAAATACACAAATGGTGGAGAAAATGGGTGAAAACAGGTTGTTATGCTAAATGGATTTCTGAGCAGTAATTAAAACAACGTTCATGTGTTTTACCGTTGCTAAGAAAAAATATTACTCTTTTACAGATGCCAAATCTCAACCAAGTGTTCAGTTTCCAAAATTCCTAATCAAGCTTCCAACAAATCACCACATAACAAATGTTACAGCCTATCTGACAGTGCCAGAGCAATTTTTGAAAGTGGACAGCTCCCTTTATGCAACAGGAATTCTTCTAAATAAATCAGGTTTGTAAATATGTTGTTTAAGAATTTTTTTGACAGAAGAAATCATCAAATTATAGTGCATATGTGTGCACAGTGTTTCAGAAAAACATATGCTTAAATTAAAAAGTCCTGAACCTGCTTCCATTGCATTAAATCACAAAGCTTTGTTCTATAGGAGTAAGCTATAAATATATCAGGTAAGTAATTGATGTAACTCTTTATCTTGTCTCGTGTAGTATGAGAAAATAGCATGTCTTACTAGACTGAAATACTTCAGAATCTGCTTTACATGTACATGTGTGTGCATATATGTGTACGTTCAGGATTTCATGAAACTGTGCAACTAGTTTAGTAAACACATTAAAAATACGGTTTTTATTTTATAGTCAGGAGTGTAGACTAGGTGACCCTAAAGAAATCAGTGAACTGCAGCAGTTGACTTCAGCTGTGGGGTTTTCTGCGTTTTGACTAGAATGATTGTCTCAGGGAGCTTTACACCTAGTGTAAAGATTGCATGGAAGCTCTAGTTTGGCTTACAGACAGTTAATCTACATAAGGCTGTTTGAAGCCAAGTAGTCACTATGTATACAGCACAATTGTAATAATGTTTTTCTGTACATCTTTTTCACTGGAGAAGCATTAAGTGGTTTCATGAGTCGTCATACCTTTGCTCATAGGTAATTGGATCTTTTAGTATTTGTCACTTTATCAGAGTTTTTTATTTGCATAAATACAGTAGTCACTGGTAGATTGTACTGTGTGCAGTTCCATCTTTTGTTCTTTTCTTTCTGTTCCCAGTGGATCTGAAGCCATGAGGCTCTTGCATTCATTGCAGTGCATGAGGAGGCCACTATATGGCTTATTTGAACTTATCATGCTCTCTTCTTTAATTTTCATTGAATTAAAATCATCATATATTTTGATGTCTTGATTTAAATATTTCAAAACCTTTTTTATCTGTATCTCACCTCTTTAAATGTAAAGCATAAGAGAATAAGCAGTGTTTCTCCCCTTCAGGTTTTCCTTTCGATCTGTCTGACATGTGTTTTAAATTATTTATATGCTCCTAAAGGAATAGGCTTCCTTTTAGGGCAGGTGGAAGCTAATTGATATCTGATGCACCAGGAGTTTTTTCACAAGCAGCTTCTAACAGCTTGCATAGATTTAACATTATTCTGGTACTTAGTAATTCTGCTTCAGCTTCTTTCACTATCCTGTCATATTGTGCATTCTGAAGTATTTGCAAATTAGTGTAAGGAAAACAAAAGAAACAAACTTTCAAGCTTCATTGTAAAGCTTTGTATATGCAATATCTCCTCTGAATGCTTAGACAAGCCTTGTGATTAATTGTTCAGTTCATTATAACTGCCAAATTAGGAAGTTAATCCTTACAGGAAAGTTTAAGAGGACTGTTCAACTAAGGAGAAATACAGCAGTCCTATGTTTGCATGTGTTTTCAGTTTGGTTCAATGTTCTGTATATTGCAGTTATGCAAAAATTCTTAGGTTAACCTGTATTTCGCATACGTTAGCTATTTTGTAATCAAATTGTCTGAGGGGAAAACCCCTTCTTCCCTCATCCCCAAACCAAGTTTTGCCTAATCATTGTTTCTACAGTCAGCATTGAACCTGTATGTCAAAAATCTGGTTCTCTTTTACGGATTTGATATAGAAATGACTAGTTTTTATTTTAATCACAAGATTTTAAAAGTCTAGAGGAGAATTGTAAAATCATAGAATGGTTTGGGCTGGAAGGGACCTCAAAGACCACCTAGTTCCAACCCCCCCTGCCATGGGCAGGGACACCTTCCACCAGACCAGGTTACTCCAAGCGCCATCCAACCTGGCCTTGAACACTGCCAGGGAGGGGGCAGGAACAGCTTCTCTGGGCAACCTGTGCCAGTGTCTCACCACCCTCACAGTGAAGAATTTCTTCCTAAGATCTCATCTAAATCTCCCCTCTTGCAGTTTGAAACTGTTACCCCTCGTCCTGTCACTACCCTCCCTGATCATGAGTCCCTGCCCACTTTTCCTGCAGGCCCCCTTAAGCACTGGAAGGCCACTCTAAGGTCTCCCTGGAGCCTTTTCTTCTCCAGGCTGAACAACCCCAACTTTCTCAGCCTGTCCTCACAGGGGAGGTGCTCCAGCCCCCTGAGAAGAAATGATTTTTATTTGACCAAGTTGTGACAGCTGACTGTGTAGCTCGATGTGAATGGGGGCTTGCTTTTAGTTATAATGAGGTAGATGCTTAATTCTAAATATTTTTTTTTTAAAAAAACCACTATGAATGTAGAATTACAGACAAGATGTTTCTCACATTCAGGTTTTAAAAGCATGGAACTAGCTCCTCTTGCTGCAATATGTGTAAACGTTCTTTTGACTGGAAAGGAACTGAAAGTAAACGGTCCCGTTCAGATTACACTCCCTCTTCCCACAAGTACTGTAAAATCTGGAGATGCTATACCTGCATGGACATTTGATATGAAAACTGGTAAGTGGGCTAAGTTGTTTGTTATTCTGCATTTTAGCACATGTATATGGTTTTGGGCACATGACACTGTATGTCATGGAACAGTGGTGGCACTATATATGAGGTAGTGGGAAATAATCACAAATGTTATTAGGGGTTCTGTGCTGGTTTTTGATTGATTAGCTTGAATTGTTCAAAGGAATTTCCCTGCTTTCTTTAGTTCAAAAAGCTTTGGCAAAATTTATTAGCATTCCTATTGAACAAATTTTTAAGGTAGTTGATTTTTATTTTCATGGGAGGCTAAGGATTCAGGGAACATATGTTTTAGGTGGTGATAAATTTTAAAACTGGTAATTTTGTGAATGCTTTCTTCAAAGAAAACAGGTCTGAATTGAAGATTTGGATGCTTTGTTTCCTAGAGTATAGCTCTAAAAACCCTTTGACACTAAAACTGGAATAGATATTCCTTCAGTTAAGAAAAGCAATTCATAAAGTGAAATGAAGGCAAAATAAGTTATCGAAGGAAACAACATAGTTCTTACAGTATGCATGGGAAGAGGAGGCTGGGGATTAGACATTCTAAACCTTTTGTGATCCCTTCATGTCTATTTTTAGTCAAGAGAGAGTAATGAGCTACATGCACTTTTATCCCATTTAGATGTCCTGTATTAGGTGTGTGTGCATTAGTGCACTGATTGTCTTACATTGTACCCTTATACTTTCCATCGCACTTCATCTTGAAATATGCAAGTGAGTGAAGAGTTAAGTATCTTACTCCTTATTAAGGCAAAAGCTGTTGTTCAGCTGTTGGAAGTAGTTGTTTACATGTTAAAGAAAGAAACTGATCGTCTTAATGAAGAACAACCGAAGAACATTGATTTGAATTAGGAACGTGCTAATAAAAAATTGGCCAAGTTGTCTTTTGGGAAAAGTCAGTAGCATAAGTTTTGGCATAGAAGATTAAGTCTGACTATACACCTAGAGTACTTCAGAGGAACAAGTGTTGATGAGAGAGTGTTCTTATCAAAGAAGGGGGCTTAATGTGATGTAGTAAAATAGCACAAGTGGGTTCAATTTCTTGCTGCTGCACCCACTTTTGCCAGCTCCTGTACTTATCTGTACCTATGCTGAGCTATTTTAACTCACTGAACAGAAAATTAGGTCAACAATGTTATTAAAACCAAAGGTTGACAGAGTTAGAGCAGCTTGACACAGGGTAAGGTTAGAATGTAAACCAGTGTAAGGTGTGTATGTGGGTCTTGAGGGGCCTACTCAAAATGCCGACTTAGGGATGTTGGCCTTGGGGTTGAGCAGGAGTGTGGCATGCTGACCCAGTTAAAACAGTTGGGGTGTTTTCCTATCAGGGTGTACTCTGATAGAGGTTCTGTAAGGGTAAGTTGCTTGTGATGGGTGCTCACTGAGGTGTAGTGTTTGCATGGACCATTCACTGCTGCTTGCTGTGGAGAGGACAAGGAGGACTGTGGACAAGGAGACTTTTTGGGCATAACTCTTAACTTCCACTTTTTCTTCCACTTCCTCATCTCTGCTCTACATGAACATATGCAACTGTATTTACTGTTCTGCATGTTTATTATTATGTAATGTTTATTTTTACCTTTGATCTGACATGTGCGAAATGACTTTTTTTCTAAGGTAACTGAGTAATAGCAAGGTATTCCTTAGTCAAGGTTTTAGTGATTGAGGACAGCTGAACACCTCAGCTTTCCAGCAAGCATTCAAGAGTGTCCATAAGTAGCAGCAGGCCCTCATCTAAGCTGAATGGAGAGATACCACTGCACTGAACAATGAGGCTCTGGCATACAAGATCTTGCGTGTGGGATGTCCCCAGCAAGACACTGGTCCACAGTTTTAAACTGACGTCCTTGGGTAATGTGCCGTAGTGGTAATCAGCACTTCCATGTCAGTATTGATAGTGGTAAGGGAACAGGTCTGTGCAGGCTGATGGTATGCACCAGAAAAAAAGGTAGAAACTGCTTTCACATGTCTGCCTGTGCAGTGTTCTCTGGGGTTACACAAAGCATAATAGTACTGAGACTGTTCCTGGAAAATTAGCTTTTGTAATTACAGTCCAGCTGATGTAAATGCAAATGCAGAATTTGTTGATGTATATTGAATGTGGTTTCCTTCTTACTTTGCCTCACTAGTACCAAAAGTACTTTGTGGATTTTAATATAATTACAAAAAAAAGAAAGCTTGCATTGCAACATTAAATTGAGAATGATATCTTTCCGTTTGTGTGGCAGTAAATCATAGAGAATATGTGCTTACTTATAAATCACATCTTAATGTTTTCCTTAATACATACTATTTTTTATGGAGTATACTGGGGGGGGAGATACAATTTACTGAAGAGCACAACAAAGATTATGTAGCTTCTTATAGGTTTGTTCAGTCTGGAGACCTAGAGGTTTTTTTGCCTTTTATGTGGTGTTTTGTGTTGTTGTTTTTTTTTTTTTATCTGCTTCTAAGCAGCCAGGACAGAGAATTTGAGGATCTGTTGTTGTTGCCTCCATATGAGAGTTAGGGATGGAAGACTCTTCCAGCTGATCTTGCTCCTGAGTCTGGACAAGAGGTTTTCTAGATAACTGAGAAACCACCTCTTTCAGGGCTCTAGGTGGCTGCTGCTGCTATTCCCCTCTGCCAGCCATAGCAAGCACCAGGAGAAGGCTGCAAGTTTTACTTATGAATGATAGTGTGTCTGTGTGTGTCTGTGCGTGCGCATGTATGTGGCACGTGTCAGTTCTCATCTTTACCTCCTGTCTGGTAGATACTTCCTTTTGCTTTGCTGAAAGAAGGATTCTGGAGGAAAATTGAAATTATAGGGTTTATATGAATTAGACTTTTTGCATGCTTTGGTTATTGTTGCTTTAAAGCTGGTGGTTCTCTCTCCCTCTCAGTATTTGCAGTTTGAAAATGTAAAGTTGTTTACATGAAGTTGTTTTCTGTCCTTAGAATTTCACAGATGGCCCACAATAACTGTGTTCAAGTGCGTTCAATATAATTCTGTCTCTTCTACTGCATGCTTTATTAATTGTAGAAGCTGGGATCCCATAATACGTGTCCTTTGCATTGCCAAACAGATGGTGTGGAATCTGCATCCTAACAAGAGACCTTCCTAGGGCTAACTGAACTGTTACTGCCTTGGGGAAGGGAGGATGAGAGAAACATTCAAGACAAATATTGTTTATCCTGTTGTAGCTTTAGATTAAAATACTTCCCACTAAGTGCTGCTAGCTAATGTTAAAGTCTTATTCATAGGCTTAAATTACCTACTCCTTCATTTTTTTTTAGTCTTGGCCTTCATACATGCTTAAGCTCATATAACAGAATTTTTCAGATGATTTGTGTACATATCTGTGAAAGACAATTGTTCATAGAAAATGAATTATATTAAAGAATTCTGTTAAGTGATGTTGATGCTTTGTTTCAAAGTAAAAGTCCATACAGGGATATTTGCCATGAAATTGTCAAGAGAGAAAGTTTGCATGATTAGCTAAAGCTGTGTAGCAAATAGTGTACAGGTCAGAAGTTTCAGTTTTTCTTGTGACTTTGTGTATTTTTCGTAATAGCTTAATTGCTAGTGGTTTGAAGTATGGAAGAATCCTGCATGGCATATGCAATATTTTGTCTTTTTTTGTTTGTTTTTCCAGGTGCTTGGGTAAGCCGTGGGCTAGGAATGGTGAAGGAAGCAGATGGTCAGTTAGTATGGACATACACTGCTCAACACTTAGGCTACTGGATAGTAGCTCCACTGCCTGGAGCAAGAGGTATTGCAACAACTGGCAAAGAAATTACTGAGTAACCCCAGTAACAATGCATCCTAAAGCTGTCGGATTGGCTGCTTTATTTAACAACAGAAAGAGAAAAACGGCATGCAATTTCAATGGTTGGATAACTTCTGTTTGAATCCTGATAGTGTGCCTTTGTGCATATAACCATTTCCTAGAGCTTCAAATGCTATAGGGGGAAAAGTCTGGACTGTATTTGAACTTGCATGTTTATACTAGTGCCATCTTTTGGAAGAAACCTGCAAGGGAACTGTGACTATGGAGATGTAAAAATCAGCAGGACTGTATCACTTAGTGTTGAGCATCATGTATGACAGGAGGAAATACAACAAGAAAATTAGTCTTTGAGTGAAATGATCCCAGTGGATTCTGGTTTATATGGATTTGTTGCGTGTTTTGCAGAATTATATGAAGGGGTTCTTTTCGGAGAAATACAATGTCAAAATTTAAAACCAGATAGCACGTTCTGACAAGCACTACATAAAAAATGTAGACCATGTTTCTAAGTCAATTTGGACAACTAATACAAATGTAATGTGGCTGGAACTGAGTAGATGTCATGATAAGGCTTCGGTAATTGAGATGAACCTTGAAGATCCATTATGTTGTAACCACTGCATATTTTTCTAGTTTGCTGAGATGGTAAGGTGAAAAGGGAAGGATGAACATAGTGCCATAGGAACACAAAATCACTGGGAAGAGAGCAGTTTAATTTATTGGCTACAGCTCTGCATATCAAGTGGAATTACTTGTTTTTGAGAACTAATTCTTGTCTGATTTTGTTTGACAATCTAGAATCCATTATAAGTGCGGTTTCCAAGGACATAACAGCCTATCACACAGTGTTCCTTACGGCCATATTGGGAGGTACCGTTGTCATTATCATTGGATTTTTTGCCGTTCTTGTTTGTTACTGCAGGTAAGCAGAAAGACAGGCTCTAATAAGCTCAGCATGAATGGGATTTAAGGTTGATAAAATAGTCTTGAAGCTGAGACTTTTTTCCTTAGCTAAACTATAATGTGTAGCCTAATATTCATTCCTTCAAAAATTACAGTTATTACAGAAGTTAATTTTAGATTTGTGATGTCACATTACACTAACTTCCTAACCAAAATCTAATCTTCAGCTCTGATAGACAACAGTCTAGTATTGCCTAGTATGCTTTACAGTCACCTTGCATCTCTTTTGCGTAGGGATAAATGTGGTCGGACACAAAAGAAGGAGAAAAATACAACTAAGCTGGAGGTCATAAAAAAAGACCAGACAACATCAACAACTCCTGTAAACCACATCAATGCTGTCAAAGGCTCTTTGAAGTTGGAGGATAAGTCACAGTCGTATACACTGAAGATTTCTTCATACAGCCCTCAAAAAAGCATGTCCATAGACATGGAAGATAGAAAATCACGAGACAATTTTAAAATCTACACAGAGGATGCTTCTTATCAGTCATTCTGTCAGACTGATCAGTCAAGAAATTCAGGCCATTCATTGGAGCCTAATGCTGGAGTTAGGCATTTACAGCAGCCAAAGCATAGTAACATTACTATTTCCCAGGCTTCTAGGGACATTCAAGACCAAAACAGATACCTTTCACTGAAAGAGGAGATGTATGGGCTTTCCCATATCCCAGAACATCTAATGCATATTTACAATCAACCTATTGCTATTCTTCAAACCTCTGACCTTTTCCATTCCCCAGAACAATTGCATGCTGCTAAATCAGCAACTTTGCCAAGAAAAGGGCAGTTAGTCTATAGCCCCATGATAGAACCCATGAATCGTGACAGTTACGTGCAAACATTACCAAAAATGCCAGTGCACTGTCTTCCACAGCCTTCTGTCTGCAGAGATGAAAACAGTACATTAGATGGTGAAGAGGGCTTGCCTTCTCAAACATCAAACTGGGGCCGGTACACTAATAGCTTACTGGAATCTGTCTCTGTTCCTGGGACATTGAATGAAGCAGTTGTAATGACTCCGTTCTCATCTGAACTTCAAGGTATTTCAGAACAAACATTATTGGAACTCTCTAAAGGAAAACCATCTCCACACCCTCGAGCATGGTTTGTGTCCCTGGATGGAAAGCCAATTGCTCAAGTGAGGCATTCTTTCATAGATCTGAAAAAAGGCAGAAAAACAGAGAGTAATGATACCAGTCTGGACTCTGGGGTGGATATGAATGAGCATCATCCTGGTAGGAAATTGGAGAGAGAGAAAACTTTCATTAAAAATATGCCACATTCTAAGATCCTTTACTTGGAAGATCTGGATCTGAGTAGCAGTGAACGTGGGACCACTGTTTGCACGCCAGAGGACCAGGCTGTGAGGCCCATTCTGGAAGGAGGGAATGGGCCAGTCATAGAACAGCATTATGAAGAAGGTCTAAGAAGAAAAACTGTGTCAGGAAGTCATGAATCTGGTATCCCTTCTGCTAAAAAAAGGGATAGACTGTCTATCATGAAAAGAGATAGCAAAACCAATATCTGGAAGAAAAGAGAGGAGAGGCCGCTTATTCCTATAAATTAAAACACAATGTGCTTTGTGTTGTTGCTCTCCCTGCTGGTTGTTGACCTCTTGGCTGCTTCTGTAATTCTGCAGTGTTGGGTTTACAAGGGAAATGTTGTTTTCTAGTATCAAGAACAGTTACTTTTTTTTTAATACACAGGTTGAGTTACTAAACTTCAACTGGGCAATCGATATTCAATGTGAACTGAAAACAGGGAAATGCTACTGTTAAAACTTTCCAGTTCCTAATTTTGCTGGCAGTATAGGGAAGGCTCACATTTTAATTAGCCTGTCATTCTTGGATGCACCTTTGGGAATGCACAGTGAGAAAGGTAGGCACGTGTTAGTTTTTTTTGTACTTGTTGCTAGTGCATTGGTAGACTCGTTAAAGCCATTCCTCAGCCTTGTTCCTCATCAATGTGACCATCTGTACAGTATTTTTTTATGTGAACTTTTCTAGGGATCTGTTACTACTTCTTTGTATAATGTAAAATGTTTTGTCAGTTAGTTGCACGACACCAGCAGATGAGCTCTGTTGGATTTATCAACAGAGCTCTATAGCCCTCCCTGTGTGCCCATCCATGTGCAAAAGGTTGCCATTCCATAGAGCAGTGGCAGAAAGGGGAAGCGTCTGTGACTGCTGCACTTCCTGGTCCCCGCTGTCTTAAGATGTTGCCCATCTGCTTTGTTGTGAACTGTGGACTTTGAAGACTGACATCTGCTATGAATTGTCCACAACCAGCAGCAAAGGACTGGTTCTGGTAGTGTTCGAAGCTCCTGCTGCTACTGATCCCAGTGTCTTGTTTTGGCTTCCTTGTCAGTTAAGATCTTCTCTTCTGCATGCTGTTGGGCGAGTTGTGCTCCACAACGTAGTCTTGAATCCCTGCGTAGTTATAAGTTAGATTTTGGCCCATAATGAAAAGGTATGCAAGTTTAGACAAATTATGGCTTTGAAATCCTTTCCTTTAGGAGGAAAGTTGAGCACTGTTGCTTTTTATTTTATGTTTAAGAAAAATGGAAGATCATGGGAGATTTATGTGCCTACATTTTGCCAGCCTGAGCTGCTTTTGTCTAGGTTGTGCATTGCAGAGGGGTTAAATAGGCTTTAAAAGTTTTCACGAGCATGAGAGCAGATTGCAAAATTTGGTCTATAATGCAATATAAATAATACTTATGACTCATCTTAGAGTTAAATTTACCAAAAGTCATGAATGCATGAAATGTAACTAAGATATGTATAGAGGAAGGAAAAGACCATCAGAGTATTCTTTATTTTTAATGTTCATCTTGTCTAAGTGATCATTTCAACTTTGGCTAACAGAAAAGTACATGCATCCCTTAATGGGCTTCATATAATACTTAGGATGTCTTTCTGTGGCTTTGAAGCTATGTCCCTGATGAAATAAGTTCCAGCATTTTGACTTTGGCAGTTTGATTATAAATCATCCTAAAAAAGCTATATAAATATTTCCCTTGGAGCTTGGTTAAGTTTCTGTACTAAGACCCAAACATACAATGCCTGTATCTGAATTGTGGGGTGAGGTGCACTCGGTTGTCTGCCCTGTAGTACACTCAAGAGTTGGGAAATACCCTATGCGCCTGGGCATCTGGGAGTATTTACTCAGGAAGCATTACTGTGAAATATGTCTGTTACGTTGGGATTGTTAGTTGTCTGGTCCTGTTTCTAGAAGAATATGCAAGGTAACCAGATTAATCACCACTACCTTTCCTGTCTGTTGATGTATGCACACTGATATCATTTCCGTAGGCCATTGCTATTAAGTGTCCTTGGAGTTCATTTAGTCCATGGCTTTGGGCTCCATCTTTCAGAGCAGGAAAGATGGTGTGTGGTGTTGGATTGTTGCATGCTGAAGCCAGTTCTGGTTCCATCACTGCTGCATTTCGCTTGATTTCATCAAAGTTTAATCTTGGTGATTTTTACTGTAAAATCCTAGATATGGCATGCAGCCACCATAGAAGTGATGATATATGGCGTTATATAGCAATTAATATTATACAATTTAATTTATTTGTTATTACCACCGAAAATTAAGTTCCCTTGAGGTACATATTGGACTTTCCTGTCCTCCCACATTACCCACCAAGTACAGCCAGGTCCTTGAGTGAAAGCAATCCCATGAGTGGGTTTGCCTTTGCCTGAGACAGGAATAACCCAGACCTTTTTCTGTAGCATATATTTTTATATGCACTAGAGTACATAAAAGTTTTGATTGGGTAGGGCCAACCTGATTGGCAGATCCCCTAGCATTGACTGAGCAGGTGGCTTTTGCTAAATGTGTATCCCAATGTTTGAAGGTTCCTGTGCCCCATTGCTCTCAGTGTAGTCTTTAACAGTCCATTGTATCATTTGATTTTTCCGGAGATTGGTGCATGACAGGGGATGTGATATGCCATGCTCTTTGGCCCAGGTGTCTAAGAGATTGTTTCAGAAATGAGTGCTGTTTGACACAATTCTTTTTGGGGTGCTCTGTTGCCACAAGATTTGCTTTTCTAGGCCCACAGTAATGTTCGGAGCAGTGTCATGGGGCATGGGATATGTTTCCAGCCATCCAGTGGTTGCTTCCACCATTGTAAGCACCTGCTTGCCTTGGTGGGTTTGTGGAAGTGTGATATAGTCACTTTGCTAGGCCTCCCCATATTTATATTGCAGCCATCAGCATCCATACCAAAGACGCTTTATCTGCTTGGCTTAATTGCAGCATGTGTTTCATGGTCATGGATAACCTATGCGATATTGTCCGTGGTCAGGTCCACCCCTTGATCACGAGCCTATCTATATGTCTGGCAGAAAAGACCCTGGGGGTGCTGGTCAGCAGCTGGCTGAATATGAGCCAGCGGTGTGTCCAGGTGGCCAAGGCAGCCAACAGCATCCTGGCCTGTATCAGAAATAGTGTGACCAGCAGGAATAGGGGGGTGATCATGCCCCTGTACTCGGCACTGGTGAGGCCGCACCTTGAATAGTGTGTGCAGTTTTGGGCTCCCCACTGCAAGGAAGACATTGAGATGCTGGAGGGTGTCCAGAGAAGGGCAATGAAGAAGCAGGTGAAGGGTCTGGAGAACAGGTCTTACGAGGAGCAGCTGAAGGAACTGGGGTTGTTTAGTCTGGAGAAGAGGAGGCTGAGGGGAGACCTCATCACTCTCTACAACAACCTGAAAGGAGGTTCTAGCGAGGTGGGGGTCAGTCTCTTCTCCCAAGTAGTAAGTGATAGGATGAGAGGAGATGGCCTAAAGCTGTGCCAGAGGTGGTTTAGATTGGACATTAGGAAAAATTCCTTTACGGAAAGAGTGGTCAGACATTGGAACAGGCTGCCCAGGGGGGTGGTGGAGTCACTATCTCTGGAGGTGTTCAAAAGGTGTGTAGATGTGGCACTTTGGGACATGGTTTAGTGGGCATGATGGTGTTAGATCAATGGTTGGACTTGATGATCTCAGAGGTCTATTCTGACCTTATGATTTTATGTTGCATCCCTTCCTTCATGGCTTGAGGTGTCATGGGCCCCCAAGCTATAAATAATTCACCCTTATGTTGCTAGTTCAAATCCACCTGAACCACTTCGTTCTTAGCAGCCTGATCTACCTGTTCGTTGTTTTGATGTTCTTCAGTGGCCTGGCTCTTGGGTATCTGAGTATGTACGTGGTGTACTTTCACAACCAGGTTCTCTACCTGGGCAGCGATATCTTGCCACGATGTGGCAGCCCAGACGGGTTTACCTCTGTGCTTCCAGTTGTTCTGCTTCCATTGCTGTGACCACCCCCACAGATCTTTTGCCACCATCCATCAGTCAGTATGGACACAGAGTACTGGCCATTTTTCTTGCAATGCCTAAAGCCAGCTGAATGGCTTTCACCTCTGCAGACTAACTCGATTCACCTTTTCCTTCAGTAGTTTCTGCAACTTGTTGTAGGGGACTCCATACAGCTGCTTTCCACCTGTGATGCTTTTCTGCAGTACAGCAGGACCCATCAGTAAACAGGGCATAGTGCTTTTCATTTTCTAATAATTTATTGTACAGTGGGCCCTCTTCAGCCACCTCCTCCTCTGGTGACATTCTCAAATCTTTCCCTTCTGGTGTGTCCATGATGACTTCCAAGATTCCTGGATGACTGGGGATTCAGAATTGAGCTCGTTGTGTGATCAGTATGACCCACTTACTCTGTGTAGCATCAGTTGCATGATGTGTAGAGGAATCGCAGAATCACAAAATATTAGGGCTTGGAAGGGACCTCAAAAGATCATCCAGAGCAGCACCACCTAGAGTAGATCACACAGGACTGCGTCCAGGTGGGTTTTGAATATCTCCAGAGAAGGAGACTCCACAACCTCTCTGGGCAGCCTGTTCCAGTGCTCTGTCACCCTGACAGTGAAAAAGTTTTTCCTTATGTTAATGTGGAACCTCCTGTGCTCCATCTTGCACCCGTTGCCCTTTGTCCTGTCATTGGACATCACAGAGAAGAGCCCAGCTCCATCCTCCTGACACTTGCCCTTTATGTATTTATAAACATTAATGAGGTCACTCCTCAGTCTCCTCCAGGCTTAAAGAGACCCAGCTCCCTCAGCCTTTCATCTGAGGAGATGACCCTTCCTTTGAACATCCAGCCCAGCACTGGCAGCTGGAGTGCCAGGAGGAGCTGTGCTTCAGTAACAGTTGCTTCCACAACAGCTTGAACCCGTTCATAAGCTGCCAGTATCTCCTTTTCACTTAGAGTATAGCAAGCCTCGGATCCTCTGTATCCCTGATCTGGGAAAGAACTCTGCAACCAAAGTTGATTGTGAAGCAGGTATGTTTATTACAGCTCTGCAACGCTGGGTGCAGCAAGGGTCAGGTGCCCTAAGGATGCTTGCACCCCGAGCCGCAGTAACTGCCTCCTATTTAAAGGAGCAAAACTTAAATATTCACAAGATGAGTATGTATTCATCACTCTGTCCTTCTTTGGATGCAAATTAGATCTCCTCCCCTTGCGTAGGCTCAGACTTCCCCTTCGGGGGTCTCTTGGTGGACTTGGGGAGGAAGTAAGAGTTCCTCGATAGTCTTCATCATGATTGTCCTTTTGAATTTTGAACCTGTCCTCCAGAGCATGCGCAGTTCAGGGACAGCTGGGCAGTGTCTCTCCCCGCACCTCGCCCCCCCCCCCCCCCCCCGCCCCGCCCACAGCTCCCCCCTCCGTAGTCAAGGTTTGTGCCAAAGACAGTTCCTCCCCCATCCCTATCTTACCTCAAACAATGAAGCAGTCCAAGTGATAAAGACCCTACTTAAGCCCTGCCAAGGGCAGAGAGTTACACTCTTGTTTCTCCTGATTAGGCAATACCAAAGACAAGGCTAGCTAGCTAATATTGAAGAGACTAAAGCATGTCACACATTTCAAAAAGAATATTTTAAGATATTTTCTACTTTCCCATCTCATCCCGACTTCAGAACCCTAGGGGTCGGCCTTGGGTCTCCCTGGGTGCTTTCTGCCAGAGGCTCCAGGCTGGGCGATTCTCCCTGGCTGTGGTGTAGAGCACAGCATCTTGCTCTGCCCAGACTGGCTCAAAGAGTACTGCATGAACTGTCTCCTGTTTAATTTGTTCAAAGGCTTGTCATTGCTCAGGGCCCCATTTGAAATCATTCTTCTGGGTCATTTGATAAAGGCGGCTTACAATCAGACTCTTAATTTGAAATATGCGTTGTCCAGAAACCCACAATGCCTAAAAAAGCTTGTTTCATTTTTATTAGTTGGTGGAGACTTAGCTGTTTTGTTGATCGCTTCTATTGGGATTTGGAGACATCTATTTTGCCATTTTATTCCTAAAAATTGTGTGTCCTGTGCATGTCCCTTGACCTTACTTTGTTTTATGGCTAAACTGACCCTCAGAAGGATTTGAACTACTTTATTCCTTTTCACAAAAACATCTTCTGTTGTGTTGCCCCATATGATGATGTCATCAATATATTGCAGGTGTTCTGCAGCTTCATCCTGTTCCAATGCAGTCTGTCTCAGTCTATGGCAAATGGTAGGCCTGTGTTTCCAGCCCTGGAATTCCAAGTGTACTGGACACCCCTCCAAGTGAAAGCAAACTGGGGCCTGCACTCTACCACCGAAGGGACTGAGAAACCATGAGTGGTATCAGTCGTGGCATACCACTTGGCTGCCTTAGAACTTCAGTATGAACTGGGGTCAAGCGTGTCCAGCACAGCAGCACTCAGCATCCTCATCAGTTCTTTCAGGCCACGATACTCTATGGTTAGTCTCCACTCTCCATTAGACTTTTGCACTGGCCATATGGGGCTGTTGAAGGGTGAGCAAGTGCTGCTGATCACTCCTTGGCGCTTCAGTAGATGAATCATCCTGTGGATGGGAATCAGGGAGTCTTGATTGGTGCGATATTGCTGCTGGTGCACTGTTGTGGTAGCGATTGGCACCTGTTGTTCTTCAGTCCTCAGCCACCCCACAATGGTGGGGTCCTGTGAGAGACTGGGCAAAGTAGACAGCTGTTTAATTTACTCAGTCTCCAAGGCAGCTATACCAAAGGCCCTCTGGTACCCTCTTGGGTCCCTGAAATACCCTCTCCTGAGATAGTCTATGCCAAGGACACACAGCCTCTGGGCCAGTCAGAATGCCAGGCTATCAAATCCACACAGTCCTGTAAATCTGATTGTCCCTTTGCTCCACCTGGCTGGAGGCAGAGCCCCTCTAGTACTGGTCATAGGATTCTCTACTTCTTGTTAAAATGGATTAGAATTTCTTTCCATAGGATCAGGAGTAAGATCAGCCCTTCTGTCTGGGGAACTGCCTATTGGACACTGGAGCAGCAATTTTCCTGTAAGGACTCCCACTTCTGATTGTTTTTCCTTGTAATTCACATACCCATGCATCTAGGGTTGAGGTAGGTTTTCCATCCCACTTCTTTGTGGTCCCTCAGGTAAAACCACAGGGCACCCTCTCATGTGCACCTTCTGTATCCTCTCTCTTGAGCAGAAGAATGCTTACTCTTAATAGCTGAGATGCTGATCCGTAAAGGTGGGGAGTAGAACCTATCCTCTTTGAGTTGCTGGAACTACTGGAGGAGTTTTTGTGCTTTTTGGACAGTTTTTCCGCAGGCCCGCAGAGAGGAAGAGAGGTTTTCTTTGTATTGCCAGAGTTGGTGAGCTGCTTCATCCACCATCAGTGCCTCTTCATCTTTTTAGGTCATTACTGCCAATGAGTTGGCATACGACTGTGTGCTCTGTACATATTTCTGCCACATGGGTTGTGTGCATTGGACTTTATCTGGATCTGTGAGTAACTGTGTGTTGTCAGAGTTGTAATAAATCATCTCTAGCATGGCTAATTCCCTCAGGTACTAGATATCTCTGCACGGTGGTCCACTTTCCTGAGTGACATATAACATCTTCCTTGAAAGGATACCTTTCCTTCACACTTGACAGGAGTTGCCTACAGAGGCTGAGGACTTGTGTCCCTTCTCCAATTGCCTTGTCAGTGCCCCCTTTCCTAGACAGAGATCCCAGCTGCTTGTGATGCTGTAAAATCGGTCACCGAAGAACTCCTTAAGACTTCGTTTGAAGTTTTAGAAGGCAGGCATTGTTTATTTACAGTGCTGGATGCATGGGAGAATTCCTCCTAGCATGCATGCCACAAGTAGCAAGTGGAGCTTATATTGTTCAATAACGTACATATGCATAGTATTTCCCAGAATTTTCATAGATATTCATATTGTTCCCCAGAAATAATTTCCATAGTCTACCTTTCTGAGCACACGCTCCTGGATGTGTTGGTGGTCCTTGGGGGTCTTTGGGACCCTCTGGTGCTTGTCTCTTTGGTGTCCTTTAGTTGAACTCTTGTCTGGAGTCTGCGCGATAAGGAGTAGTCCAGGTGATGTATCTCCTTGTCTTGGTTGCTGATTTTGTCCAGTCCTTAATCACAACACTCATACTTTAGCTTCTTATCTGTTCATATGTACTAAAGTTTCAAAACTGCTACTGCAACAAACATGCATCAAGGACAGGGTGATTATTATAAAAGATAATGATTATACATCAAGTACAAAACAATTATTCTCTTATCAAAACTTCCATTTGGCTAAGTTATGTTGAAGTATCACTTGGCTTCCTTACTCTCTAATTCCAGGCTACTAGGCCTGTTATCCCAGCATGGGAGCAGCCAGGTGATAATGCACTCACTTGGATGACAGCTGAAATCTTTTCATATATCCTGTTGTTCACTCAGGGGTAGGGATCAAGTGGTTACTTCTTGTGCTGCCCCTTCCTCCTGTTCTCATGATAGTCTTCATCCTCCTTTATTAAATGAGCTCACTTTTGTGTCCATTTCTTCTTGTGTATAGGGGCAACTGATACTGGCAGTGATTGATTCTCTGGTTCAGCTGCATCACCCATTGCTGGGGTCAGAGTAGCTGCGGTGCCTGTTGCCAAGGTTGATCTCTGGGTGGTATTCTTAAATGGTTGCTTAACCCTAAACCACACTCACAAACATGCTGGTTTGAATATCCCAAGGATGTTCAAAATTGTCAAATGCTGTTGTAATTAGCATGGCAGAGAAGGGGAAGATGTGGGAAGATGTTTCCTCTGAAAGGTTGGCTTCCTGAGGAGAAAAGGTAAAAAGTGTAATTATTAATAGTCTCCAGGAGATGGCACCCAAAGTATGCAGATAATGTACAGATACCAGATTAGCCTCACCACCAGCAATTTTATTATCTTATAAGCCAGTATTACGAAGTACAACAGAATGATGACCTTAACCCAGCCTCTAGAGGTGGTAAACAGCAGAACAGGGAACATAGCACAGCAAGTAAGGTGTTAAGTAACATGACTCTGAGAACAAGTGCAATAACTTTGTAACCAGCAACTATTAAACTAATGTAATGAAGGCTTATAACAAGTTTGTTTTGACACATTCCAGTCAAATCTGTCATTATCTCAACACTTCGTGCCCGACATTGGGTGCCAAAAAGCACTGTCATGGTTTAACACCAGCCAGCAATTAAGCACCACGCAGCTGCTTGCTCAGTTTCCCCCCCCTCCAGTGGGATGGGAAGGAGAATTGGGGGAAAAAACCATAAAACTCATGGGTTCAGATAAGAACAGATTAATAACTGAAATAAAATAAAATAATAATAGTAATGAAAAGGAACATAACAAAAAGAAAGAGAAATAAAACCCAAGACAGACAAGTGGTACACAACGCAATTGCTCATCACGTACTGACCAATGCCCAGCCAGTCCCTGAGCAGCAATCGGGGCCTCCTGGCCAATTCCCCCAGCTTATAAACTGAGCATGACACTTGATGGTATTTATATCCATTTGGCTAGTGCGGGTTAGCTGTCCTGGCCATGCTCCCTCTCAGCTTCTTGTGTACCTGGCAGAGCATGGGAAACTGGAAAATCCTTGTTTTAGGATAAGCACTACTTAGCAATAACTAAACCATTGCTGTGTTATCTTTATTCTCATCCCAAGTCTGAATACTTGCTACTAGGACGAAAATTAACTCTGTCCCAACTGAAACCAGGATTTGTGCCAGTAAGTCCATAAACAAATTGGCCAAAAGAATCTGGTTTAATGATACGATTTATCTACTTCAGAGGTGAAGATAGCTTGTCATATTAGCATGCCTTTGGTACTCTTTTTAGGTAACTGTAATTCAGTTTACCTATACCAAATACATTTTCTCAATACTTTTTTTTCTATATGCAGTTCCACTGGATTTTGTGTATGACTAACTCTCCCGAAATACTGATATTTTCATCCTTTGCTTTGTTATATACATTAGGAGTCAATTTCTGCATTTTGTGTACATGCACATTTCTCCTGAAAGCTGCTTTGACTTTTGAGGTTTAATGTTGTCCTGCTTTTAGAGTTGTATCAGTTCTGATGAATCCCTTTTCAAAAAGAGAGCATTATATATTGTTGAACATAATAGAAAATCCCTGAGAAGTGAATGGTTTTGAGGTGTTAATATTAGATTTATATGTCTCTACTTGAAATTTTGTTCACCTAGAGAAACTTAAATATATTGCAGATTTTGTTAATGCATTTTTTCATTGTATACACCCAAAAGACCTAATTCCTCAAACTTCCTTGTATCGTTAAAAGCTACAGACTATTGTGAATGGCTTTATTCATGGAGTTCAAAGGCACTCCAGCGTTCTAGTTCTGCATCAGAGTAGGCATCTGGTCACTAAAGCAAAAGGATTAGAAATGTTGAAAAGATCAGTTATAACTTTGGGACTTCAAAGTAATGGTGCTAAAAAATGTGCTGATGTAGTGCAGATTTTCATCTGCTCTGCTAGCTGATCAGGAGCAAAGAGCGGAGTTCGGTTCTGTACCATCGTTCTGAAGGCGCTTTTGGCTATCTGGAGTAGTCACAAATTTACCCTGCACATATGGTAGTGCAAAGTGGCCCCTTTAAAGGCTGTGCATCAGTGATGTGCTTCAGCTTATAGCCAGTAAAGCAAGTCAGAGTGGAGCAGATCTTGCGAGGGTTTCTTGCTGCTAGGCTGCTCAGTAGTAGGAAGAAAGAACAGTTTTCTGAAAAACAGGCATCTCATCATATGTAGTGTTGGATCTCTACTAGATATTAACTTTTCCCTTGCTTAATGAGGGTGTATTTCTTTTACTGGAGTATTTAAATTATTTTCTGGAGTGCACATGCTGTTCTTTTGGTAGCATCATTTCCAAGGCTGTCTTTAGCTGTTGCTTTTATCCATGCTAGTCAAGCAACAGCTGTTGCTGCTTGCTTTGTGGATCCCATATACCAGCTTTTCTGTGTGTAACTTGCTAGCATTTATCACATAATGTCTTATGCTGCTGGTTGCACTTGAAAAGGTTTTTCTAAAGTCAAGTTTTATATTAAAAATAAGTACATAACTTGTTTTCTCTGTCAGGATATGAGAAAACTATTTTGTAGAGAGAAATTATTGCTGCAGTTGTATCTGTAAAGATAAATGCTACATGAAAACACCTGATGCCCCTAAGCACACAGTGACAGGGAATTCTTCCTTGGCCCTATCATGAGCATTAAATCTTGGATTTTAGAAACTCTGTGTAACTTTATAATTATTACGATTATGCTTCATTTTTATACTCAGTATTTACAGAATATATTATTTTCTTCATGTTCCACATGAGTCTTCATGTTCCAGCTGTATGTTGGAATTAATGCACTGGAGACCTGTATTAACTATTAGCAACTAGAATTCTTCTTTGGTTTTAAATGATTAAAAAAACCCCACGATTTTTACTAATTTACACAAATTTACTAGTTTTTCAATCTGAAAGCAAAACTGATTTGATAATTAGGAACATTGTTTACCAATGTAGAGCTAGAGATGATGCATGAAAAATAATCCAGGATGCAGAAATGTTGTCTGCTTTGTTTTTATGCAGTGATTTGTAACAAAGAGGATGGAATGAATGGGCACCAGTCTAAACTCTTCTCAATAGTTAAAAAGTGCAACAGGTTGACTGTGTCACTGATCTAACACTGTGCGAATTAGAAGGCAGTACTCTACATCCGTTGTCTAGTAGTGCATATAAGGAAAACCTGAAGATACATTAGCCTGCTGAAGTGCCTTTCTCTTTCATCAAACTTACTTTATCAGGGGGACACCTGACTATCTGAAAAGCACATTATGGGTTTTTTTCTGTTAGCCAAAAAAACCTCAATTCGTACTTAAAATTATGTAGTTTTTATAATACTTTTAAAAGGTAGATCTAGTGTCTTTTATGTTGGAATACTGAATCCTGCATGTTGATGATGATGGTAATTGTTGTAAACCCTGGGGTTTCTTTGTATTTTATGTTTGAAAAGAAATTTAAAAAATACATCTTTGGCAATCTGAGCAGTAGTGTCTTTTAAAAATGCACGTACGGGATCTGATGAAACTAAGTCAAGACTAAGTGTCTTGGTCTTGAAGTCACTGGATTTACAGCTATGAAACTGATTGGGATTTTAACTTAAAAAATGAAATTAATATATGTTTATATATAAAAACTATTATAATGATAAAGATCCTTTTTTCAGCTGCTAACCTTCCTTCCAGTAGAAGCGGAAAGTGTATGGATATAGGTACTGAATTCTTACTTTCTAGAACCAATTTTTATCTCAATTGGGAGCCTAACCTGCACTGTTTACATAACCCAATCTTCTGCTTTTTAATTTTTTTTTATTCAGTGGAATTATGCAAAACACAGTACTATGCCTACAGAGTTGAAAATGAGCGTTCTTTTGTAGTAGTTGGCACTAATTTGTGCCACACTTCAAACAGTAGGCAGGTACATTTGTGTTAAAGAAATTATATGAAAGGTGTTTAAATTACTTTAATCTGAGCTTCATTTTCTTTT
Source organism: Leptosomus discolor (assembly GCF_034619465.1). Lineage (NCBI taxonomy): Eukaryota > Metazoa > Chordata > Aves > Leptosomiformes > Leptosomidae > Leptosomus > Leptosomus discolor. Next base: position 36,317,109 of record NC_141395.1, on the reverse strand, counting down.
AAAAGCAGTATTCAGTGTGTTCTGATTACCAAATAAAAAATGGCTTCAGATTTTTTAAGACTGGCAGGAGAAAACAGTGTTGTCATTTTTAGTATTAGTTGTCTCAGCTTGAAAATTATTTTACCAAATGATTTTTTTCTATCAGTTTGAGACTTACTGAACATTGCGATATTCCCCCTCCCCAAAATGTACTGGTACTTTATTCCCCAGTTAACTGATTCAGTTTCTTTGAAGCACTTGTTGCACTTCAGTCCATGTTAGAACAGTAATGTTTTTACAACATCTTATTGTGTGGAAAGGCACATTTTAGCATGATGTTCATAAAAAGCCTGGCTCTGAGAGGCTTAAAGGTGGGTTAACTGATGGCACTGACTCTGCTCACCACCTTGCATGTTGGAGCCTTATATTCAACAAACACTTCATTGCCTTGGCAACCATTTCCAAAAGCACTCTGGTATGGATATTGTTCATGTAAAACATTCTTGATATTCAGCATCCTGGTTTTAAGTATTTCTACCTTTTTATATTTTGTCAGAGGTGTCTTTTCATCTCTATATTTACCACAGTATCAGTGTATCTGTTGCTGAAAATGTAACTAAGATTTGTAAAGTGTAATAGCTTATGCAATATAATAAAAGTTTTAAAAAGTAATCAGTGCATTAACTTTTATTTGAATGTCTTTGAAGCCATACTTTGTTTAGGAACATACCTCTCAATTACCACTTTTTTGCTAAATGCCACTAAAAATGTGTATTTGTCATCACCATAATCCCAGTGACAAAAGTGTTATTCTTAAGTTAACCAATTCTAATTCAGTCACATTCTCTGTTCCATTTCTACTGAGGGAAGACTTCTGTATCCACATTAAATCTGATTCCTGTTTCTTGGTTAGTGCAGCTAAGATTACTCCTTGTGTAGATTGATTTTGTTGCAATTGGTAAGGAGTACACAGAGAAGAATATTATTTCAGGTTTTGTTCTTATGTCTAATCTCTCTCTTCTCCATTCTTTCATTTAGAGACTTTCTGTGGCTCCAAGAACAAATAAAAGATTATTTCCATGTGTCTGTATGGTGCATGACAGAGGTATCAGTTCCAGCTATGAATAAGCTCAAAGTACTTAAATCCAGGTGGAAGAACAAGACAATATTGTGATTTAGAAGAGCATAAGCTAAACTTCAGGGAGTAATGTCCTATTCTTGATTGTATCTAACACTAGTGTTTCTCAAGACTTTTTCTTTTCTAAGCCTCACAAAAGCCACACTTCAGTATTTTCACTGTTCAGAAACCCTGCAAGACTGCGGGCAAGCACATTGCAAAGGTTGTCCTACCATGGGGAGCACTTGGGTGTGATGCATGATCACTCCTTTAATGCGCTGAGAAGCTATAGTCTTCTACTAAACTACTGGTTTTCTTAGTCTTACAGAATAACTTTTTTATTTTCAACCTTCCTGAGAAGTATTTTTTTTAACCATTGCAAATCCATTAGGTATTTTTAAATAGGTGGAGTCAACTTTCTACAGGAAGCTAAAGAAATCTCAGTAATTTTATTTCCAGTTCAATAAGAATGAACTGTATTTTCTGTCATATTACACTTCTGTATTAAAAATGGTTATCTGGGTCAACATCTGATCTGTAAATGCAAATACTTATATCAAAATTGACTGAAGTTCAACTTGTTCTGTATTGTCGTAGAAAACACAAAATGCAAACTCTATGGATTACTCATTTAAATAAGAGTTAAAGTATGTGTGAGTAGGTGCTGTTTGTTCTCAATAAGTTGTTAGACATGCTATTGCATTTTGATTTCTATTAAAACATAAGGGAAGATAATTGGAAAAAGTCAAGTTGCAAACCTGGCTAAGCTTCAACAATGCTCCCTTTTTCTTAGTTTCTCAGAATAAAACTTTAAAAATGGCAGATTCTTGCTGCACATCTTTGTTCTCTTTAATCAACAGCTTACAACTGGGTTGAAAGAGAAGTATTTCACATGCAATTGGACTTTACATTTATTGCAGGTATTGATGTTTAAAACATCATTACACTTGTTGGGAATCAAGACCTTCAAGAAAACTAAAATTAATAAAATTTAAATTTATTATATTACTATTTAGGAAGTAATTGTTAGATTCAGGGATTCTTTGGCTTGGCCATCTGAACATGATGGAAAATGGCTAAGTGGGTGGTTCCTGTATACTGTTTGGAGGCTTAGCTTCCCTTGAGCATTAACTATCAGGAAACCATGGCAGATCTTACAGAATATACCAGATGCTATAAACAGATTTATTTTTTCTTACATCTTTTACTATTGTACATCTGAAAACAACACATTTTATATGATTTCTTTCAGGAATAATGTTAAAATAAGTCTGGCTTAATTTATTACACCTCTGAATAAGAACTGTTACCTAACTGGTCTCTCAAGAATAGAAAAGCTTTCTGCATTTTAGATTTGAGTAATTTACTTGATTGAAGGTTAAGAACTTGCAAATAAGAAATAGTGACAATTTTACAAGTATATGCCTTTTTTTCTGAAATACATCTACACCAGCCAAATCAGTTCCTCTGTTTATTTGAGAAGATTTAATAGGAACATTTCTAACAGCATTGAGCAGCACTGGGTTAATTTTTGTAGTACTTGCAGTTCATGACATCTCATTAGTCACTTATTTTTTTATTGGTCTCTAAGAAATCCGGTGTTTGGAATATAAAAGTAAGAATACCCTCCTGGATGCGTTCCTGTGTGATCTACTCTAGGTGGTCCTGCTGTGGCAGGGGGGTTGGACTAGATGACCTTTCGAGGTCACTTCCAACCCCTGACATTCTGTGATTCTGTGAATATAGCTATGTTATCGAAAACAAGACAATCATGAGTTGTATACAGTGGAATTCCTGCCAATTATAAATCTGTTTTCTTGTTTTAAAGTTCAGATGATTATATTTAGGTGTGGTCTTGTTAGGAGCCTCCATTGATGGCGGGTGTTTCCCACATCCTTAGTGTCCTTTTCTGAGGAATGACTTGCAGTGCATAAATTGATTTCAAAATTCAACTCCCCAGGATATCTTAGAATTGTGAAATTACTATGGCCATCTCTTTTTAAAGTAACTACTTTGTTTGTATTGCCACAGTCAAACTGATGCTGGCTTCTCAAAGCATTATGACTGTCATAATTTCTAATGGTACTGGACATCCCAGAAAATGCTGTTCCAAGATGGCTTAGAGACTGCTGCTTACCATGCCTGGAAAAATCACTTAGATTTCTACTGCTGTTGTGATCAGATTCTCTTGAATGGAGGTTGCTAAAAAATCTTCAACCCTTTTGGGAATTTTCGGCACATTTTTGTTAGAAAGTTTTCTGAAGCTACTAGGAGAACTTTCTGATATGTTTTCAGATTAATATTTGCTTGAAAAATAATCCAGATACCGAAATTTCTGGTTCCACTTGCTTTGCAGGTTTGCCAAGATTTGCAGGAGACCCTGTTGGGAAGTTTCTATGTTGGGCCAGCATATCCTTCCCAGTCAGAGGATTGTAGACAACATATTCATCAATAGGATATGTGTTTTCTTTGCTGTGGTAGCCAGGTCTTTCCCTATGAAACTTGAAAGATAGGAAGGTTAGCTGTTGCATATTAGTTCTTAGCTAAATATAATTAATTGTTCTGGCATATAGCAGTAATTCAAAGAAGCCTTCAGTGCAAATGCTTGGAGTAACTTCACTGATTGCTAGGGGGCTGTGTTGCTTACGTATAAAATAAAAATATTCTACATTTGGGCACTGGCAAGCTCAAGAAAGTTAGTTAAAATTTTACAGATTGCTGTAAACTGGAAATTTAAATCCCATTTTTAAAGGCGCTGCAAATATCAAGTTACTTAACTGTAACAGATAATATTATTACACACATTAGCTACTATAAGGAATCAGTGATGACTCTGGTGGCCTTCCCTTTCAGCTTAATTCCCCTTTTGATTGTGTCCGTATCAATGCTAGACTTAAAGGGCAGTAACTGCTGAGATTATAACCCAGATCCTACAGATGACAAGGAGTTTATATTACTACTGTTGTGTCATCAGTGAAGAAAGCTAGCTTGAGTTAATCAATCTGAAAAGGGCTGTCTTCTGCGAACTTGGTTAAGGGTGCTGACACAAACCAGCAAAAATTAACTTCACAGGTTGACTGAGTAATAGGTGTTGCCTAATTATGAAACGTGCTGCAGGCTTGCAAAAGGCTCCCCAACTTTAGGGAAACTTGGCTCCTTTTTGCAAAAAGTATACTGAGACAGATCAAAGCTCCACGCTAACTGTTTGGAATTATAAGCTGCTCAGAGGATGGAAATGTGCCTCTCATACTGTGAAGGTGCTAACTGACACTGATTAAGCAGCACAGAATGAATCTTGTTATTGTGGCATCAGCTGATAAACTGGCAAACCTAAACAGGCAATTTTTCAGTGTATTTCGGTGTCCGAGATGGTCTAAATCTTTGCAAAATAATGTTTGTTTTTTTGTTTTTTGGTTTTTGTTTTTTTTTTTTAAATTAAGGTTGTTCAAGATGATGTGCTCAGAGATGCTACTGACTCCTTGCAGAATGTATCAGAATTTGAAGAATATGAATAACGAACCAGTCTCCTGGTTCAGAATTATTCAGACTTTATTCTGTAGAGGAGCAAGCATCAGTAACAGTAGATAACAGTGAGACTATTTGAATTGTCACTAGTGGCTATCAAATATACGTATCCCTGATAGAACTTTTGTTCCTAATATTACTTAGCTTGTCTAAGCTCCAAGATAAGAAGGCACGCTATAGAAACAATCTGATTCATTACTAGGAGAGAATTACGTATCAGATCGTTTCATTATGCTGCTCCTTGCCATTGGTTTGTAAAAAATTACTGAACTGCTATTTCTAACCATTATGCTTTCTGTGCCTTAAAGCAGATGTTAAGACTGAGGCATACAGTTAAGCCAGGATGCCAACTTTGAGACTAGTGACATAAACACTCTTACCAGCAGTGCCTTCAGGGTTCCAGTACACCATGTGCTGGAGGGTGTCAGCATCGGAAAGTCCAATGTGCTACAAGTTAACAGGCTATGTGAAGGTTTGGCTCTTCAATGTGCAGAATGCTTTTTTTCCTCTTACCTTGTGATTACTTGGTAGCAGTCTTGCATGCTGCCCAAATGGAAAGCTCTTCAAACAAATCTACACTGAATACCTGGGGCAAGTAAATTACTATGTTTACTAATTAAAATGATGGGTAAACATTTTACAATGTTCTTTGGGGTACAACTAGACGTAAAAGAAAAAACAAAACCCAGTGAATTTGGAGAAACAGCAACTAAAGCTGAACACTTCAGAAAGCGAAGTTGTCTTTTGGCAGAAGTTTCTCTTCAATAGTACCTTAAATTACTGGATGGGCTAACCAGTCTTAGAACAGAGCTGCTGTGAAAGTCATTCCAGTGACGCTGGTCTTACTGTGACAGTCAAACACACACTTCCTAGAAAAATGAACCAGTATGTTCATTTAGGCTGAACAGTTGCATGATGTAAACCATTAAATTTTACGCAATAGTTTCTACATCAATTTCTCCGGAGAAAAGCTACAAAAGTTTTCATGACCTTTTGAAACCCAAGCTCAGAATTCATAACCCAAATACTGTGGTCTTTTACAAAGATATCTTAGTTTTAAAATTATGTGGGATTGTATCTTGCTCTAGCTTGGATTGTAGACTCTAAACTTAATCGTGCAGTCTGTTTTGGGTAGTAATTGATACTCTTCTAGTTTCTAATTGGAAGTGATTGATGTTTGAATAAGTATCTCAGTCATTCTTTTCAGTAGCTTTTTTCTTTTTTTCTTGATAAAAGCGTAAGGTAAGGATAAAAGCCTGATCAGCTAATAGTGATGATGTTTTTATATGGTATAGAAGAATGACTACCTTATCATTACCTGTTTTATAAACAGATGTTCATAGTACATGGGGACAGAAATGTCTTGAGTCTTTGCTTTGAATGGTACCAGTTCATTTCTGCTATGATCCTGGAATGTGAACCTGTAAATCTTTCCAAAAGTGTTTTAAATGCTGATCTCTTATGCCTGCAGTACCTACATGAGGTAGTAGTTTTTCTGATGAGAATCCTTGTGCACTGATGTGGCAGATAAAGATGAGCAAAAGCTTTTTTTCCTCTCTGTATCATTTGTTTTTATTTCTGTACAATAAAGCTGTCAGTTAAGTTTTGATCATCATAGTTATGTCAAATATGAGTGGAAAAACTGGTAGCATTTTTAAAAATACTGTTAACCACGGGGTATTTTCACTAGGAAAATATAAAATACTGTTTCAGTATTTTTACTATGAGTTTCTAAACTCCATGAAGAGAATTACTTAGTTTTCTAGGTATATGTAATTTTAGCTATGTTATGGTGACTTACTGCTTTGAGAACTATTAATTACTGTATGCTTTTATTCAAAGTATTTTTATTGCCCTTTTCATATACTGTTAAAGTAGAGAAACTGTTAAGAGTATCATGTTTGTCATAATAGACAGTATGGAAAAAGACAAGCATCTTACTTCTCCTGAAGACATAGTATCTGTTCTTCAGAATTACTTCCTGGGTTAAAGCTTTTAAAAGTTCCCCCTTGGGCTGATAATTCTGAAAGCTGTTGAAGAGCTCTCCACTTATTTCTCTTCTGTAACGTGCAAAAGTAATTGAGACAAATTGAGCTCCAGATAGAGAGGATAAACACTCTTGTAAATAATGAGAACAATTCAGCAAATGCATTTCCTAACTGTTTTTGGCGTGGCTAATACAATTGACCATCTTAAATGAAATCTCTTATTCTGACTTTTGCAAAGCCTGGAACAGAGAATGTTTACTGGAAGTCTTCAACTAGGACTTGGTGACATTCTCATTGTAAGATGACTCTCTCAAACTTGAAATGCTGGTATTTCTGGAAATCTAGAGATGAAGTGGCAGGAAAATTAACTTCTAAGACCTAAGTACATAAATTTATGGTTGTTACAGTAATCTGAATTAGCTGATTTTTTTTTTTCCACTGCTTTGATTCTACAGAGTGAAATAATGGTATAAAATAACCAGCTACCTGTAGAACTGCACATACTCATTTTCACAGCTCCTTAATTTTGTGGTTTCTGTGCTCTAGTTCTAGGCCTAAGACTCTAAGCAAATTTCTTGTGGCACTTACTTAGAAAAAGATGTGCTGACAGAACTTCCCCTAGCCTGGAATAGTCACAGTACACCTCTTGCAGTAGGTGATTGGTATCCTGGATAATACAATTGAGATGTTAGTAACGTACAGTTAGATTTATTGAAGACGATTCTGGCACTGATGCGTTATGCCTATGTCCTGGACAAGCAGAGTTCAAAAAACCTCCAAAATCTCCTTTTGTTTGTTACTATGGCCCTTTTTATGCATCACATCATGAACTGCAAGGCCTTATCTGAATAAAGAAACAAGAAGGGTAGGTTAAGTAAGTTAGGATGTATTTGCATCTGCTGTCCCTATAAGGGTGCCACGGTGCAACGTATGCAGGCAAAAGATGATCAAGCTCTCTTAGTTTATGGTGTTATTTTATCTTTCTGTAGCTACTTAGCTTGTAGCTAAGCAAGTGCAATAATGCAAATGTCTGCATGACTAGTGTAAGGAGAATTGAGATCAAGTAATATTATATGGGTCAGGGTATTATACAAAAAAGAAAACCTGTTTGGTACCTGTCTAAAAATAAAAGTGTGGAGAAGGGCAAAAGCCGGTGAAATGTTCATGGCACAGGTGATACTGACCACACTCAGTATACTTAAAAGGAAAAACAAACCCACATCAACAGAATAAGAAGCTAGCTTACTGCACAGTTAACTCTTCATCATAAAGTGGTAGCTAAACTTATTTGGAAAAGGACAATCCCAAACAGATACTACAGAATTGTTTGGAGATGTACTGCACTAAAAGCAAGTTTAAACATGAAAACCTTTGCTGTGTTTACCATGGATGTTGATTTGTTTACAAAGCACATTGTCGACTCTGTAGGTGGAATCAGTTACTTACAATAAAGGCAGAGAAGTAAGTGACAAGCTCCAAGATACACTCAAAGACATAGCACTGTCAAAATCTTGGTTTAAAAATACTTCCTTGTAGCACTTCCCTACAATTGGAAGTACTCAGTGGTTATTACAAGGGCTTCCAAGGTGCCTATCCAGTCTTATGTTCTCTGTTGCAGGCACAAGTTCTTTAGAGTTTCTAAATTCTTCTAGAATGAGTCATAGAGGTGCAAATTTTTCTCTGCAAAGAGGACACTTCACTACAATCATTCTCCAGTTCACTAGTATGTATTTGGTTCATTCCCAAATTGACTAATACTTCCATTTGTGATCTCTTGGTAATCAATACTTTTTCAGCAGTATCCTACAATTTGTAGTCAAAATATGAGGTATGTAAAAACATCAATGTCAAGTTAGTTGGTTGTTAGTTAACTTTACAGTTGAAGTGGAGCTTCACGTCTTACACAGTCTTATAGGGAAAGTATAAATTGTGTGATTAGATGAGAAAAGTTGAGTAATCTTGCTGTAGTAAATTCAGTTTAATAGATTTAAACCAATTATAAAAAATTAATTTAAATCAAGGGCATAGTCCCACTCCCGGTTTATATTTCTGTCACTGCTTTCTTCAGTGACCTGGTTCCACTTTCTAGACTGCCAAAAACCGTAGCCTAGCCAAAAAGAGTGATTACCAGTTGATTTAGTGGGTTTTGATTCAGCCTCTGGAATCCCAAGACAAGTGAATGGACAATGCGTGGGGCAGCAGGAAACCAGTTCATCGATTTCTGGGTGATACTTCATGTTGGGGTGGTGGTTGGTGACTCTGTGTGGAGTGCGTCGGGCGTTTTGGGGGAGTTGCATCCGTTTGTTTCGAAGGCTGAAATGGATCCTGTGTGACTGTTTCTGACACAGGGGCTTATTCCTACTTTGACATAAACACAGCTGCTCTGATATATAAACGTATTTACTCCCCCCTCTCTGGGACTAAAACCAAATTAACAGCTCCGGTGCAGCAAGTAACGCCAGTAGGCCCTGAAGAAGGGCCTGGGGTAAGCGTACGTCACCCTGCTGTCCACCTCAGTTGGCCCTGGCAGAAGTGCCCACTGTGCCTCGCCTAACAGTCGGACAGTGTACGCGGGTGCCAAGGGCTCCAGCCCTGATCGCCTCTGCCCTGCCTTCAAGCCGCAGGGCCAGCTGCGGCCTGCGCTGGGCCCAGGCTGCTGCGGGCGGTGCCGTTCCTGCTGCCGACTGCCTGCTGTGTGCTGCAACATTGGCCTCGTAAGGCCGTGAACGTGCTCCATGCACGGCTGGTAATCCAGGTTCCGTTATCGGTGGGATATTTTCAGAAAACGAAGGGTCGCGTCGTCTCCCAGTTTTGTTCTCTTCCCTCAGCACTCCTTGGTTCTTTTTTAACACACTTGAAACACACATGTTTTATTACACTCTTTTTGTAAGGCAAAACACTACTGAAAACATTTATCAGAAAAGTGGGCGGGTTTCTGTTTTGTGTTGGAGTTGCCAGGGGAAACTGTTACACTCCCTGTGGCCTGTAAAAATGTGTGCATTTTCACTTTGCGTTAAATACTTGCATCAATTCTTCAAACAATTGATAGTTATGACTCTTTTGAGAACATAAAAGTTCGGCCTTTACTGGAATATGCACAGATATAACGTGGTAATGGAGGTCTAACTCCCATTTACGTTATTTAAAGGCATACAAAAGTCTTTTTCTCCTGTGCTAGGCTTCTCGGAAGTGCCTTTTTATTTCAGAAGTGACACAGCCCTGCTGGGACTGGGAAGTGAGAGAGACGGGGCAGAGCTCCCAGAAAGGCAGGAAGAGGGGCCCCTGGCGATGCCAGAGGAATTGGGATGCCTTATGGGAAGGCAGCAAGAGTCTGGGGCCTGGCACTGTGACATTTCAAAATGGATGTGCCCCACCCACCCATGACAGATGGTGCAGAAAAGTGTTGATGAAGAAAAGCTGATCTAGCTGCAGGACCCTGATCCACATCAGTGCAGAGGTGAGAACAAGGTTAGACACATATTTTTTGAATGCTAAGTTGATGAAAAAAACTGGGGCAACCTGGCGCCTGGATCGGAAAGAACTGTTGAGTACTGTGGAAGGCACAGAGGAACTTGGTGTAGTGACATGATACAGTGACTCAGGTGAGTCTGAACTCAAGTGGGCAAGTCAAACTGGAAAGACTGACGTGATTGTTTTTAACTAAGTAAGTGGTCTGTTGAATAGTCCTTAGAGTTTATTCTTTCAACCAATTCATAAGGCCCCCACGAGCAGGCCAAGGCTACAGGGTATGGAGTTGGAAGAGGGTCAATAGACAAAGTCCCTCGGTGCAAAATTCTCAAGCAAAGTCATCAGGATGTAATTTTTAGCTAGGTATGACAGTCATTTTTGTAAAATCTCCTGGAGCAGGTTGCTCATGCCCTTTTCCTTGTCTTCACCGCTGTGTCGTGTGTCCTGAATGATGTTTTAGGAAATAAAAAAACTATATTTCACACCCTCACACTAGATATAAGCTGTCATAGCCTTAACAGCCATACAGAAATGTGTAGTATCTGCTCTGGGGGAAGAGGAATTTTAAGAATAGCTAAGACTGATTCATGATCTTATGATTTATACAATTCTTAATGCTAGGTTTGAGAAATGTACGTAGCAATGCATGTACTTTGCTAAACTTTTGAAGGATAGGTTTACAAACATACACAAAGGACTAAAGTTTAGATTTTATTGAATTTCTTCAGAGGAAGAGCTTCAGAAAATAAACTGTTGCAGTAAATGTTAAAGATTGACAGCCACACTGTACATATTTTGGACACAGTTTTCCCAAGTCATGGTGTAGGAAGTCCTTCTAGTGAGCAAATGGGGCATATTGTTGTATTTAGTTATTATATATAACACATGATGGGCCATTCCCATTTGCAGTTACAAACTGTTCCATGACATGACACAAGATGCGTCGTTTTGCTCTTACAAATTGATTGCCTTTTGAACATTCCCATTCTAGAGCTGGTCTGGTATTTATTCACCTTTCATTCTGTCTGGCTTACTGGCCTGGGGGTACAAGCGTTCTTAATTCTCATCCTCTTGAAATGTTGCAGAATGCAAAATGACACTATTTTCTTCACCATCAAAGCAGATCAGCCTGTACAGATCTTTGCCAGCATGCCTAGCAGCTTGCATAGCATATTCCTAGTATGAGAACCCTCACGCTATGTGGCAGGATCCAGCTGTATTAATGGTCTTTAGAAATAACTGTTGTGTAACAGTGCGTTTTTTTGAATATTCTTTGAGATGGCATATGCCTCTTGATTTGTTTTATTGTATTTTAAGGCAATGAGGGCTTCATCTTTACTGTCAGTGCATGAAAGCTTCTTGAACTTCTAAGTTTTCTTGACTTTGTAAGAGGTACAATAGGTGGCATCATCCAACTGTCTTTATCTCTCTCGACTGTTACCATGAAGTGTTCAGAAAACGGTGGATTATTTTGCCCTTGTTGGATGCAATTTTGAATACTGCTGGAGGCCAGTTCTTAATTTGGTTTTGAAGTGGAAAGTTGGAGAAAATTTCAGTTTCCATCTCTGCAGAAGGTCAAATCTCCATTTTCTGTCTACTTGGGAAGTCTCTGATTTCCAGAATTTAAGCTATGTGAAATCATACAGGAAAGGGAAGTCTGCCCCTCTCTTGTTGAAATTGTGCTGGTGTAAGTCGAGATTTTATTGGGCCAGAGAGCAGCAGGGTGACTCTTTATCTTGCTAGTTTATATACTGGTCTGTGCACATGTTTTTTGGACAATCTCTCTGTATTAAACGTTGTTGAACAGCATATGAGAAATTAGAAGACAGATATGTAGTCTTAAATATTTCCCCTTCTAGGTAGGTGTCCTAATCGTAAATTTTATGCTTTATTCATTATGTTCTCCAAGCAGATTTTGTCATCTTTTCCGTGTGCTGACAGCTGTTGGATACAGAGGGTGAAGAATGCCTCTACCACTACTCCCTTTCCCCCTTCATCCCCTTGAAACTTGCTTTGAAGTACTGACCTTCTTTCTGGAGAGAAGAGAGTTTCTGTGCCCACCTCGGGGTTAGGTATTCTCTTTTATATGCCTTGGTCCTGCTCTATACACACATACCTACGTTGTGCTTAACCCCCAAGATCCGCAGGATAAATATTTATTTTCCTGTGGAGTTAAGTCTGACAGATGCTCCCTGCCTTGACTGGAAATTAATTATATTTATTTCCAAATTGTGTTTCACAACTGCTTTATCCCAGGAACCTCTAAATACTGTGGAGCAGGACAATAAGAAATTTTATTCCAAAGAAAATCTTTAAAAAAAGACTGAAACATAGAATCAAAGATTTTGGGAATCGAAAGTGATTAGATTAGATTAGATTAGAAAGTGATTAGACTTCTGAAATCTCCTGCAAATCACAAAAATGGAACACATGTCTCCTGTCAGAGATACTAACTTAGTGGTGAAAAACCTAAGTAAGACTTAAAAAGTAGGATGACCTTACGGCTTAACGGCAGACCACGACTGAGGGGAATCTAAACATCCCAGTTCCTTTATATACTTCCTGAGTGACCTTCGGCAAAATCGCTCAGTGCCTCAGTTTTCTGCCAGGAATGTTTCCTTTCTCCTCTTCCCTGTCTTGTCCATTTAGACCGATCCCCCCTTTTAAGAAGGGGGAGTTCAGGGCTCTCAGTATACATTGGGTGAGTTCTCTCCATATAGATTGACAATGACACAGTGGAGTCCTGATCAGCTACTTATTGTTTTCATTAGGCAAAGATTATAAATTTGGGATTTGAATTTGTTCCACACTGACTTCTGGGAGCTCCCAGAACTGAATGGTAGTTTCTGAGTTAAGTCACACACGTATCGATCTCTGGCAGCCATCAACTAGCTTCATTCTTTCCACATAATTTCAGAAGCTATGAATATAAGAAAAAACAATGAAGACCTGAAATCAGAAAAACCTACTTCACCTCTTCCTCTCTACCAGAAGTATGAAGCTTGCATTCTGACAGATACCTGGAATGGAAGACATAAATTGGGGCAGACCTGCAGTGGAACGTTGCATGTTCAGTTTTGCCAATAATCTTGCCTGGATGTTATTTTAAAAATTGTTTTTAATAATATGAGAATAATATTTACTTTTGGTTACATATTTGTATTACATGACCTTCAGTCTGATTCCATGACTCCTATGTGATTTAACCATTGCTAATACACTGTTATTTAAGAGCACGAGGTTTCTGAGTGTGAAACACAAAACCTTTATTATATACTATTGTGTATTAATGATGGTAATAGGGGCAACCAAAAAACCCAACACATTAAAATCTTTTCCGTGAAAAGATTTTGAAGTGTACAGTTGCTGATGCTGCCACATGGCAACTGCAGATCTGGATTTTTTCTTTTGTTTAACTAATGTGAGGACAATGGGTTATATTTTTACTTTTTTTTTTTTCCTTGAATCCATGTTTAGTTGAAATGACTAGAAATGTTCCCTTGTATGTCAGTGGAGATACTGAAAAATTACTTTTTAACTGGTATTCTCTTATCCACAAAGTGAGCACATCAGGAGGAAGAATTTGATTTTCTCAATCTCTGCTCATAACCTTTTCTATCTCATGTTTGTTGTCACTGTTTTGTTTGGCTTGTGGTTTTTTGGGGTTTTTTTCCAACAATCATGAGAAAAAAAAGTCCAAGTGAATTTTTTTTTACTTGTGTGTTGGTGCTGTTTAACTGGTTTTGTAACTATATAGTGCAAGGTAAATCAGACGGGTTTTACCGATTTAGAACAGTGTGGTTCTTGTTAAAAGCTTAATATACTGATGCAGCCTACAATATCTGGCAGGGCACTAATGACATTTATCCTAACACTAACCTGAAAATATATTTTCCATTAGATGTGGGGGTTTTTTGTGGGGATCAGTCCATGATCTTACTTTACCACAGTTCGTCTAGAAGGCCTTGCAGATAAACAGAACCCTCAAATGAACTGTTTAGTGGGAAGAGTTGTATATAATGTTTTATACAATGCATGACCTTTAAAGGTCTACTTCAGAAGTGGAGCAGAGAAAAAAATGTATTTTGGCACCATAAATTGAAGCAGTCTTGATACTACTGACTACTGACTCACTTCAGGTGATCTGAACCTAGGTTTAATATGTGGTGCATAATTCTTCCTCTCCACTTCTACTTCGATTCAGTTTGTACAAATGACATTGTCTAGCAGGGACTCAGATTTGCAAGAGTATGTTTTTAATGACATTACAAAAAGATTAGTACTGACAGTTTTTTATATATATTTCCTATGTGGGCCCAACTTTTCCAGCCCATTTCCTTCAGTGATATCTGGAGAGGATCTGATAAGCTTTATACTGCTTTTCACAGGTCAAAGGGCATTGTCTTCCCCTTCACTCCAGCTGCCAACAACAAAGTCAGACATATGTTATCACCATCACACGGGAAGCTGTGAGCCTGCTCGTGTTCAACAAAGTACAAATACAGGAAGAGCGTCAGGTTGGTTAAAAGCTGATGGAGCTCTGCTAAGGTAGTATATAGCTAATAATACTGTAACCCAATAATACTATTCTGTATGCTGAAGGGTGGTTATCTATTGTTGATTGGTTTAATATTTCTGTAGCCTAAGTATGGGGATCCATTTAAAACCTTTTCCAGGTGGTATCATCTCCTGAGGTGGAGCTGCATAATGTTAAAAGAATAATTACTTATTTAGTAAAGAGCAAAGCTGCGGTGGGATTAAGTGATAATGAATTGAACACGAAGTTTGTCTGAGCAGATACAATTTCACACTGCCAATTAACAAACAGGATGTGAGTTGCCTTAAATTTGTTCTAGACTCCCTCATTTTAACATACAGTATGTTGGATATCAAGATTAAAATTACGTACAATATATTAGCAAGCTCACATAATGAAATGCTGTGGGTCATGACATCTTTGTGTTGGTAAAAGTAGATTTTCCACTTCTCTCTAATTTTGGAACTTTGTGTTTTCAGCACTGATAACCAGTATTTTGGAACCATGTTCATTAGTGCTAAATTTGCATCTATTTACAGCTTGTCTTCTGCTTCCGGTACATGGTTTACTGCCTCAGGAAAGTCTTCCCAATACATTATACTAGTTGCTATCCTCTGGCCTTTGCTCAGCATAGAACAAGTCAGGTCAGGCACACTGAGTTCCAACTCCTGTTTCTAAGGACCAGTTGAAGCTCTACTACGACGTACTGATACTACCTAGAAGCTCTAGGCCACACCATAAGTAACACATACAGATATTTGTGGGAATAAAAGGCTACAGAAGTAGCGTTAAGCCCAGTAGTTGCCCATGCCTTCAGGGAAGTGAGGAATGGGGTCTTTGTTCTAGTGCCAGTGCCACTAAATGCATCTCTGCATTAGTGAACTGTCTTGCTGCAATTTGTCCCATCTCTCTACTTGTCATATCTTTGTTTTCACACCTTCAGTGTATATGTCAAGAGCTTAATAAGCTTTCATAAGGGCCTTTAAATGGTTTGCTTCCTCTATGGGGATCACTAGATGACTTTAAGTGTGTACCCAGCACTTGAGCTTTAGTCATCCAGAAGTATGGATCCAGCATCCAGTGCCA
The DNA here is from genome assembly GCF_034619465.1 of Leptosomus discolor. Taxonomy (NCBI): domain Eukaryota; kingdom Metazoa; phylum Chordata; class Aves; order Leptosomiformes; family Leptosomidae; genus Leptosomus; species Leptosomus discolor. The sequence goes on along the minus strand of NC_141395.1, from coordinate 36,301,409 downwards.
AAGTCCTGCCAAGTTGGAGTGCTGTGTGGACAGAAACAGTAGGCAGATATGGAAGTCTTGTAAAGAGCTGTGATAGATGAGTAAACAGGACCATGTCACAACTCAGCCCCAAACTTCTGAGTTCCTCGTCTGCCTGTATTTCTAGCAGGGGACACCAAGAGCAAGAAATGGTGCATTCACAGCAACTGAAGCTCAGACACTATGGTAAAGGTTTTCATCTAGCTCAAGGGATGGCACCAGCTGGGGTCAGAGGTTGGCCCTAAAGACTACTGGCGTTAAGCACTACTTTAGGTCACTGCCCCAAGGTGGAGAATAAGGGTAGCAATAATACTTGAGCTTTCAATTATGACCGATGAGAAACAGGCCATCATGGAAAGTAACTGTTGCTGTTCCACTACAGAGTTGCTGCTGTAAATATAAACAGCTGGCCTTTATGCAGCATCCTGCTATGATCCTGTCAATCTCTTCTGGTTTACTCATGAGTGAAAATGCTTGGACGGTTTCACATGATTTTATATTCAGGTCTGTATCATTACTGCAGGCTTCATTTGTGCGTGTCTAAATGCCTGTTTTTGCAATGCATCAGAAAAGTTTGTCAGGATTTTGCTGGGGGGCTAGAAGAGAGAGAGAAATTGGATTGTTAACAGTAAAGTATTATCTACCAGCTGGAAAAGAGATGTGTGACCACATGACATAACAGATCTCATGCCTACGTAGACAGAATGAGTGGATATGTAGCAGTGACAAGCATGGCTAAAGGGTAGGAACAAGGGCAGGCAACAGAATGGAAGACAGGATATTGAATGAAAAACTAAATGAGAGTTATGACTTTAGCCAAGAGTATGGCCATGTCATTATACATCTGCTTTAGTCTTGGCTAAATGATTTCTGTGATTTCAAACTGAGATATTCATCACTATGGCAATCTGTAAGTCATACTTGGCATCCCTTCTTGTTAGCTAAAATCCAAATGCCAAAAAACCCTACGCTCACCACTATGTTAAAAGATAAAAGATGTCAGTAAGGAAATGCCCATATGGTGAAAGACATATGGTGAAACTAGAGAAAGAAGAGAAGAGGTTGAGGGAGACCTTTTGTTCAGCTGGCATTTAAACTGCTCATTCAGAGCAGATGGCCCACTCAAAGAAGTACTTGTAAGAATATAGTTGTGGTTCTACAGGAAATATGACTGGTATTATTTTTCTTCTGCAATCTTGTATTTTTTTGAGTGCTCAGTTTTTTGAGCACAGACAGTCAGTGGACTAAGTGGAGCTGAACTGCTGAGATCCAGTAATTTGGTTTAGATGAGGTCTGAGTAGGTGAGCTCTTTGAATGTACAGTTGATCATCTTAATTACTCTGAACTCTTTGATCTTTGTCTATCTGCAGTTCATAGAAATGGCATTAAACAATTGCAGTTCTGACAGTCTAGAAGACTGATATTCTAGAGAACTTCTTATTGTATTAACGATAGTTTTCAAAGCTTTGTATTGCTTAATACAGATATCTCTACCCTCCAGTGAAACTCTGAACTGTATATACATGCAAACTGCGGGTATGGGAGATGCTCTGAAGAAAAAAGGGTTTTCAAACATAGCTGATGACTCTGCACTTTCCTAACTATCCATTTTGAGAAACGAGTGAGAGAACTTTTCTGCCTTGATGGACTTACCTTTACAAAGGTTTACATAGATAACTGGAATACCATCAGAGCATTTGTATCTGGAAAATTTTCAGAATGTAGTTTGCACTTCACGTGTTATTGTGCGTGTTGGAAGCAATAGGCTCTTTCTCAGTTATGCTCAGTAGAAGGCTTGTTAGCTTGGACCGGTATGTCTGTACAGAGTTGTCAGCCTGTCAGAGCTCTGAACTCTAATCACGTTCTGGAGCCCAAATACTTCTTCAGTCTGCGTAGGAGAAACAAACCACTTCCAGGATTTGTTCTAAAATCATGACACTTGTTGATACATGGGTGAGCCTGTTGCTAGAATTATCAACTGATGAAGGGACACCATACCAAGTCAGACTGCTAGCTGAGAGCGGGTGCTACCAGACAACAGCTCCCCTCAACTGAGAGCTAAATCAAGGAGTGAGAAGTTGGCTGTCAATAATTTGGACTGGCAATTGTGTCCCACTGTACTGGTTTTCAAAACCAAGCAACAAGAGGGAAGGAATGAACCATAAGCTGGAAGAATTTATATTGTGTAGGGATTGCATTCTCAAAACATCTACAACGTATTTTACCTATTTGTGGGTAAAATGTTGGATTAGTGATTGTATTATATAGGAAGGAAGAGTCAATCCAATCCTTTTGAACTGTGATACTTTATCCTCTGCTCAGGGTCCTACCTTAGTTCTGAAAGTCATTAGCTTTCTCACACCCTAAATAGGTCTCTGAAAATTTTCTGTGAACAGTGAAAATTGGTGCTGGTGGTTTCCCAGTACACCAGTATTACATAGGCACTGAATTTATCCATTTGCTGAGTCAGTAAGTCAGTGTAGTATAAGCTGGTATTCTGTTCACTGTTGAAATGTAATTTCTGAGATACAAAGTCTATGAGTAGTTTTGTGTATGTATCTAGGTAGATGCAGATACAGAGATATGGCAGGCCAGGTAAAATTTTAATGGGCATTTTGCCACATACATTCCTCTGTTTTGAGTCCCTTTCCCTTCTGCAAATCATATTCATGAAGCATTTATGCTAAAAGTGCTCTGGTTAAAGAGAAGTTGCTAATATTATGGTGGTCCTGAAAGCTATGTTTATTATGCACCAACCGGAACAAGAATTTATACCGAAATTGCTTTTTATATCCATGAATCACTTGTATTATACCTGGGTATTTCTATGGCATGGAAGAATTCTTAGGTGGCATAAAGCCAGCAGAGCTGTTGTTGTATCCTCTGCTTGAGGCATACCAGGCATACAAACAGTCCTTAAGTAACAGAGGTGGAAGGTATTCATACTGACTAGTAAACACTTCTTGTTCTTGTCTTATGTGATTGTATCTGATGGCTACCTTTCTGTGTAAGTTAAGACAGAGAGAATCATGACTAAAGGAAGCCAAATAACTATTACCTAGAGAGCAAGCACGGACAGAATACTGTCATTGTACTATGATGCTTTTCTTCATGTGACATCTGTTCTGATGTTGGGAAGAAATCAACAAAAAATATTTCTAAGTTATTTCATTCCAATCTCATGAGCTTTCTAAAGGAATTTTATTTGGATGGAAGCTGCTTCAAACTGCACAGTATCACATTGTGAAACTGTGCTTGTTTTCTGATTGTCACAAGAGGGGGATGGAGTTCTTTGCAATTTATAGAAGCTGATGTTCCACTTTAACTAGGAGAGGGTGTTTTGGTTGTTGGTTTGAGGTTTTTTTGTGAGGATGAAATATGTCCTTCTGATTATGGGCTTATTGTTGGGTTGTACTGTTTTTAAATAATAGACTATGAAACTGTTGAAAAGCTTAGGTCAAAACAATGGGTGGTTAGTAAAACAATTGTTTCATACTGGTTTTTATTTTGTACTTTGGCAAATATATAAATGTAAAAATTACGATATAAAAAGCATTCTTGGGCATGGTTGTACTGTTAAGCAGTGAAATTCATAGAATAGGGAGTTAGGAAGAAATCTCTGTGAGAAACTTCTTTTCTTTAGGCAACCATCACAAGGGGAATCCAGGTCATTGGGTAACCAGGCTAAAGTAAATGAAATAATCAAGCTTTGTCCACCTGAGTCACTATCCCTCTTTATGCTGGTATTCGTAGGATGCCAGCATCTTCTGTAAAGGCTCTCCTCTTGTTTTGTGGTAGTGTGGCAAATATCACTGCCCGATTTCAGAATCCTCACTGTGAACAGGTTTTGGAAAAAATAATAATAGAACTCTAGGTCAATTTTTTTTCTGGATAATTTCTGAAGAATCTGACAGGTTAGGGGATTCTGTACATCTTTGGCTCATTTATTCACTTCTAAGCACACGAATCCAGTAGGGGGAGTGCATACTTGGAAATGCTTGGGGAAAAGCATGGGGAGTGTTATGAAAATGGCTAAGCCTCCACTTTTCATAATGAAATAGGATGATGTGACTAATGGTTCCTTTCACGTTTGGTGAAGAAAAGGTTTGGAAAGATTTATTCTCCAGGTTTAGAGAAGAGAAGAGCATCTCAAATGGTAAATGCAAAGACTTTGTTTCGATCAGTAGTGAATTATTATGGTGCAAGAAAGATAATGCAGAAATCCTGTTTCTCTCTGTGGGTAAATCTAAATCTCCTTGTTCTTTCTAATTCTGGCAAGAACTTAGTAATTTCTCTTCGAAGTATTTGTTCATATGCCCTTAATTCTTAGACAAACTTTTTCACTTATCTACATTAGCCACATTCTGTCTTTCTGTTGTGTTGTATAGTCTATATTAACTGCCTGTAAGTGTCATGAGGGTTGGACCTTTCTCTAGAAAACTTCACCATGCAGCCATAAACTGATTTCATATCTCACATGTCTGGCAGCAATTCAAGATTTTTAAAACATCAGCAATGGTCCTGGAAGATCTCTGTACACAGCTGAGTGGCTTTGCAGAGTTGTGACAGTGTCTTTTTCATTTTATGCCTTTAAGTTTCCAGTGTCTGAGAATATTTATTATGTGAGTTTTCCTAGAATTGAAGTAAGTGAATACCAAAGTGCAGTACTTTTAGGAAAGAAATAGTTTTCAAGGTAACAGCATATACTTTGAGAAATACTACTTTAATGAATGCAAAGTCGGGAAGAGGAGGCTGGAGCCCCTCCCCTGTGAGGACAGGCTGAGAAAGTTGGGGTTGTTCAGCCTGGAGAAGAGAAGGCTCCAGGGAGATCTTACAGTGGCCTTCCAGTGCTTAAGGGGGCCCTTCAGGAAAGGTGGGGAGGGACTTGTGATCAGGGAGGGTAGTGATAGGACGAGGGGTAACGGTTTCAAACTGAAAGAGGGGAGATTAAATGAGATATTGGGAGGAAATTCTTCACTGTGAGGGTGGTGAGGCACTGGCACAGGTTGCCCAGAGAAGCTGTGGCTGCCCCCTCCCTGGCAGTGCTCAAGGCCAGGCTGGATGGGTCTTGGAGCAACCTGGTCTGGTGGAAGGTGTCCCTGCCCATGACAGGGGGGTTGGAACTAGATGATCTTTAAGGTCCTTCCAACCCAAACCAGTCTGTGATGATAATAATAATTTTTAAACATTGCTAACATATATGAAAGCATGTAGTCAGAAGACTATATGCGTCCCTTGTGAGGATCAGCATTACAGAGGCCCATTTTTTGTTCCTGAAAAGGAACATGGCTTTTTTTTCAGCTTTGTTTGGTTTACTTTGATATTCTGTTGAAAATCCCAACCAAAAAAGGAAAAAAAGGGGGGGGGAAAAAAAAAGGAATAGAAGAAAAAATCTCTTGGGCATTGCACTGATAAAAAAATAGCTTACGCTTTAGTGGATTTTGTCTTAGAATTACTGAAGAATTAAGGAGGTATTATATCCTCACTCTTTTCTGCTGTTGTTATTCGATACAGCTGAGTTGACAAATCAAATGTAGGGCATCATAAAAACTTGCCACAATGGGAGCTACAATTTGCTTTGTATTTACTCTTGGGAACTTTGAACAAAGGTCAGCACAAGTTTCATTACCCCTCGCTTTTGCATTTTCCCACACTTTTCTTTTTCCCCACACTTGAATGAATCTGTATAGTACTTGTTTATGATCGTTATGGTGTTTTATATTTAAAATGTGCCACATATTTTTGAACCCAAATATGATGCAAGTTCATAAATGGTGTTCTGTGAGATACTGTCATTAATTCTGTCCTGTTTCTGTCAGTTAAATGAGGACTCTTTCTCTCTTTCCTCCCCTTTTTTTTAGGTCAGAAATGCTTTCCCTTACATTTGCAATTGATTCTCCAAATCAATTTTTTCAAATTATTTTTTTTTCTTTCTTTTCCCAACAGTGTTTTTTCTTTAGAATGCAGCCTGAACATGCAATTTTTTTCAGCACTACTTTCTTATGACCAAGAATTCAAAATGTGAGGGTAGGCACTGCCTGTCCACCGTACATTGTAGACTGTACCCCATTTACCTCCTCCTAGCTTATTATTTGTTCTGAACTCAGTCTCCAACTGAGAGTTGGGAAGAAGACTAACAAAACTGTATTATTTTGGCAGGGCTTACTGCCTCTGAGAAAAAGATATTAATTTTTTTAATTTTCTGTTTGAAACATCAGGTAGAGACTTTGTATCCTTCACTGTACTAAGGAAGAAATTCCTAGTTCTTTGTTATATGTGGTAGAGTTTCAGCTTTATACAGGTTTTAAAAACAGCTGCTAGTAGAGAAGATTCTTGTGGGTCGTGGTCTTCCCATCATAGACTCTTTGCACTGTTCTTCAGCTGTTCAAATAAACATACCTCTTCTTCTTGTCTTCCTGCTGAGAAATTAGTACATAAGCCCAATGAAACAGGTGTCATACTACACTACCAAGCAGAATAGCATTTTTTTGGAAGACCTTTCTACTGATGCTGTTACTTTTACTTATTATCTTTAATATTAAAGATATCAAGTTTTAAAGAACTTACAAGGATGAAACTTAAAAAGGAAACTTACTGTATTTGTGTATCTTTTAAGACAAATGTATGTTTGACGGATGTAATTATTTCTCCATTGACCCTGCTTTGAGGAGAAGGTTGGCCTACACAACAATCGTAAGTTCCTTCCAGCCTGAATGACTTTATTATTCTATGCTGGTGACAGTTACCCTATGGTATGAGTACTCCATTTATCCTAGACAAGTAAGCCTGATAAAAGACAGATGGTCCCATCAGCCGTTTTGTAGAGTTATTGATCAATTTTAGTTACTGTTTTTGTGTTGCCTTCTGGTGGTCTGCATACAAGCAGAGCTCTTGCATCATGTTAATCAGGTGAAATTTGTGTACAATCTGAGCAATGAACCAAATAGAGTGATAGTGGCACAATGAAGTGTCCGGCTCTGGAATACCAAAATCCAACGAATTTGCATTGACAGCAAAGCAATGTTATCCCATGATCTTGAATATCCTGTGGTAAGAGCTATCCAAACCGTTTTGGAATATGATATGAATAGCACAAGTAATACGGGTCACACAGGCTATACCGTGTGTTTGAGAAAGCCCATTTAAAGATTACACGGAGAACAGCTTAGTTTTCTGAGATGTGCAGAGCTAGGAGCTAACTCAGTATATAGTTGAACTCATTATTGACCCATTGTCAGTAATGAGTCTTTTCTCATGCACAAGACATCAGACAAAGCAAAGCAGGTTTTCTTGTATCCTGTTTTCTTAAGTAAACTTCTTTCCTCATTTTCAGCACAGTTGAGATGCCATTATAATAGCTATAATACTTTTCCTAAGTAAAAATACATTCAGAAGGAAGTGTGAAAATAATCTCTGTAATATCTTTTAGATCTAAAATGAATATAGGAAAACCAGCAAATAAAACTCACTACGGTTAGCCTAAAGATTTTTAGATTACTACTCTTCTGACATCAAAAAGTAATGAAAAAAAGGATTAATTTTCTCTATGAAAAATGTCATAGAAATTTGACACTTCAGGAAAATTTGTCGGGGAAAAGAAGTCTATCAAGCCTTCTCTGCCAAAAATTCAGTATTAATTATAAAAAAATTAACATTTTCTGAAGAACAGCACTTGATAAAATTTTTCTGACCAGCTCCAGTTCCAATTGCTTTATTTGATAATACCTGTATTACTGCAAAATGATTTTTGAGGTAAAAACCAGGACATTCAAGAGCAGTTTGCTGGCATTTATTAGCTGTGGGAAGGTCACATTTTCATGGTTATATTTTGCAAATGTAATTCCAGTAGCATGAAGGTTGTAAGCATTGGGGTTTCTATAATTAAGTGTACCTTTACTTGCTCTTTTTTGAATTGGTTTTATTTTTCTTTTATAAGGGTGTTATTTCCAGTAGTCGGTTCCCATGGGAAGTTTTATTTATCACGCTCATCAGGTGCCTAAGTTAGCTGATTATTTTGTATCAAATATCTCCATCTGTTATTATCTGACAAAACCACAGATGATCAGGCTAGAGGTGCCTTAACATTGCTGTGAGTTTAAAGTTCAGGTGTTAGATACACTAGCGTAAGCCATATCTTCCTTCCTACCATAGAATTTGAGTGAGAAAAGGATTAGAGGTGCTGCCTCTGTAGTTTGTTCCTGTTTCATTGCAAAGGCACACCCTCAGAATGTGGGAAGTGATTGCCTTTTTCCTGAATGCCGACTTGAGTGCTGTAATTATCTTAATTTGATGTATAAACCAGTTTGCTTTCTGCAAACATTTGTGATATGGATGCTGTGGGGCACAGTGTGAATGGAGTTAAAATCTGGGAGGGGAGCCTCTGGTGCTGCTGAGATTCACTTTTAGTTAGCAGCTGAGCTTTGTGTGGTGCCATAAATCAGGTAGCCATAAAAAGAAAAATCATTTCATAATTCAGAAGGAAGTGGGATATGATAAACTCCTATTTACAGCCTGAGTCACTTCCTTTCAAGCTGCCCTCCTTCTTTAGGAAACAGAAAAATCACCCTAAGCTGTTTGACAAATTAATGTCTACTGAATATTCCATACATACTTACTCATTCCTGTTGTGGTGAAGTAGAGACATTTTAACTGGGGACTTGGGCTTATTGTGCTGGGCACTATCCAAATGCATATTGAAAAGGCTGAGCTGGCTCTAAAGGCTTTACCTTTGAATTACCAAACAGCGAAAGGAAAGGGCATTCACCTTCCTACCTGCTCCTCCAACTGTAGGATATTTGATGCTAGTCTGTAATTCTGGCTAAGGAAGCTTCTGAAAGACACTTTTCTTGATGGGGAACCACGCAATTACAATATGGCTACTCAGTCTGTAAATGTATTTTCAGTAAGAGCAAAGTTGCTAAAACTTGTATGTAGGTGTTCTGCGTCATTAAAATGCTGGAACCCAACACAGTTTTTAAATCACAGCCCAAAGCACTACACTGCAGGTGGGCTGTAAGCTTCAGTCTGACTGTGTTCTGTCATTCATTATAAGCTAAATTGATATGGTGTGTTCATCAGTAAGGCACAGCGTAACAGTGATACTGCCAATGGTATTTCATGGTATTACTGTGGCATTTCGGAAATCGGTTCTTGGGTTCTGCATCCATTGTGCCACTCCGGGGAGCATGCGCTACAAGTGATTGGCCCTGCATTAGAAAGTTTGTAATCTACATGTAAGAGAGGAGATAACACATGGATACTGACAGATGAGGAATTAGCTAAACGGTCAAGATGACCAATGACAATATCCTGTAGAAATACATACAAAGAAACATGCTCTTGAACCCTAGAGTGCCTGTCATCCCACTTTCCCAGGAACAGAAAACAGAAAACCGTTAAGCTTCAGCATTTTGGTGAAACAAATAACTTATTTTAAAATCCAGTCACTTACACAGTTAATTGTGGCCAGCCAACAATAAGATACATGACTTTATGTGATTTCTTACCAGTTTTGTCTTCTCTGTTTAACTACAGCATGAGGGAGTATGAAGGAATGAGTGGAGTTTTGATTGAGTTTGCTGTGTAGTCTTCAAATTATGAAGTCAGACCTCTGCCTGATACTATGAAAGGATGTGAGAAGTGTTCAGTGTCTTAATCTATGTACTGTCTACAGAGAATGCAGGTTTTCAGTCCACCCAAACTGCTGTGCCTGCCTCTGTAAATTATGTGATTCTGACTAATATAAGCACATCAAATTTTCCTTTATTAATAGTGCCCGGTGTTAGAAGTGATCATAAAATATGTGTCTTCATTTGTAGCTTGGATTTTTGAAATCCTCACAGACCAATTGAGGAAGCGTAAAGAGACCAACCCGAAATGTCCTGGGAGAATTTCCAAAAAAAGCAAAGCAGCAAGAAATAGAAATCAAAATAACATCTTTCATTTTCTCTGCCCTAAATTCTTAGGACACAACTACTGTTTCAACTTTCTCTCAAATTCACACTGTTATTTTGATATTTTGCAGCTACTGGAGACTGAGAAATATTTAAGGCTGTAGTTAGTGACTCTCTCTGTTCATGGCTCTTCAGGCCCTGTCCCCCAATTCTTTTTAATATTGAATGCCTGTGTTGAGCCTACCTAGAGAACAGGACTGACGACCGAGAAAGGAAATACATGCAGCTAGCTGTAGCCTCCACTCCCCTTGATTTCCTTCCTGATTCTGAAGAGGACTGTGACCTATAGAGACGGATTGGGTAGGGCTTGGTGGTTTCCTCTCTGTTGCTACCATAACTTTTCCTCTTGCCTGTTCATGGCCTACTTGGTATTCCAGTCAGTTGATGAGGCTGGCCCTGCTTAGAACAAGATGCTGTTCCAAAAATTAACTTGCAAGAGATAAGCTAAGCTGAAAAAGAGTCCTAAAGGGACTGGGCAGAAAACTTGCTTGTAAATTTTGGGAGTGGGTTCCTTAATTCTTATCTTGGTATTTTTAATAACTCTTCTGCAGTTATGAGATTTCTGAGACATCAAAGTAGACCATCACAGATCATGGTAGCATGAGATATCTAGGATAATAAAATGAATAGGTCCTATAGCTTCTTTCTCTACTGGGTAGGATTAATTTGTTTTACTAGTGGAAAAGTGGGTCCATGGTAGAATTTTGCTATGTCACTGTTCCTATTCTGTGGTCCTAGTGATTTTTTTTCTGAATATTCAAAACATTAAAAAGTTAGGATTTAAGATCTGACATAAAAACTTCCCATGATAAGCAAAACTTCCTAATGTTTGCACCTGTTAACTCATTCTCCTGCATTTAGTGGAACTAGTCATGGTTTATAGCTTGATATGCACTTAAGTGATTTATTGAAGACCAACCAAGGTATTCTATAATTTCACCTAATGCATCTTTATTATAATGCTGTTGCAGGTGAATGTTTGTGGATAGAGAACAGGGAATTACAGGTTACTGTGATGAGTATTTAGAAGATTAACCTTACTAAAATAATGCATCAACAGCACACTTCTGGACAATGATTCTTATACTTTATTAATCATACTAAATTGTGGGTTTATAACACTTATATTAGCACACAAATCCTTGGTTGTTCTTAGTCTCTGAGATCAAGGTGATCACCTCTTTCTTCTCTGATTTTCCTTGACAGCGTGTGATGTTCTTATGCTATTGCCCACTCCCTCCCAAAAGGAGTTTCACAGTGCTGCTTCTCTGGTTTTTGGTTTTGCTGGTCATCCTTCTTGTGTGGTAAGGAGGTTTTTCTGCTTGTCTTGTCTGACAACCTTGGTAACTTGAATGCCTGCCACATGTTCTCACTTAGCTGTCTTTGCCTGTTCGGTAGTCATACTGATCACATATTTGTATAAAATGTTTGTACATTATGTCCAGTTATGCCACCACAGTATTAGAAAATCCTTGGATACTGTTGTTAGTTACACTATTTTAGTATGCTGACATTTAGGTACAAGGCAAGTGAATATGAATTATCCTGATTAGTACAGTTACAATTTCCAGATGTTAGAAAGCCTCTTTTGCCTACAATGCAAACTTAAGCACAGGTCGAGAACAGTTTCTCTTAGGACAGAAACATTGCTGTAAATTTTCAATAAATTATATAACAGATGAGCCATGTGAATAAATTATTACTAGATTCAGTTTATCGCTCTTCTGGAAACATGGACTAAAGAGTAGTACAGAATAATTTTTTTAGGTTTATCCCCCTGGTATTGTTTACTTTTCTATAAGACGACTGTGATGCCTGGCATAAGACATGATGCAAAACTGGGATCTGCAATACAGTCGTAAGAGCCACTTCAGAAGTTCTTTTCAGACTAAACATTCGTATGACCAAGCCCTGCAGCCATTTAGATGAAGGTGCTTGAATCTTAGACAGTGAAAGGTAAATCTATATGCTACTCCCATCTCTGAGGCACGTTTCACATATTTTTCTGAAGGAGGACTTGACATCCCATTCTCACACCAGCACCTGCATCTTTTAGTGACTATCTTCTCCCCCCAGCAACTACATCGGGCAGCAACTGTTTGTGTTGGGCTACAGCAGACACAAGAGGAGGTTTTTGACTTTTGGAGGAGCTTTCATTGCTCAAGCAGCTGTTCTTGATGTTCCGTGGAGAAAATTCAGAAATCTGGATGGAAACCAGTTGGACGACATGAATGTGTGTCTTTCACATAAAGTTATCGTGTTATACTTTCTAAGACATTCAAGGAACTTTTAAAGCTGATTTAAGAACAAGCTATTGATTGTCAACATATGGACATAAAGTAGTTTCTAAACTGCCATTTTTTCATCAATTCTACATGTGTATCCTTTTTTAATTAATATTTAAACACAACTGTAAAATGTTAAGTTCTAAACAGATTTCTTTCATTAAGCTTTTTCTTCGTAATACCACATTTGAAATATAATACTAGATATAGGAATCAGCTCTTCGTTGTAATGGTTTTCATTAGAGCACCAACTAACAGAAAGAGAAGTCCACAAAGGGAATGCAAGAGTCATAAGAACACAATACTCCATAGTAAGGAGAAGAAAAAAAAAAAAAGAAAATGCAAACTTAAAAGCTGCCTCACAAGCCAAACAGTGGTTCAGATAATTGATTTGTGATGCCTATGATGGAATTCTTTTCCACTGGCTTGCAGGAATTTTCTTCAAAGCTAGCTAATTCTACAAGGCAGGCATATGATTTCAGATATTTTTTAATCGGGTAAATAACACACTTCCATAAATTAGGGCTGTTGTATATAATGGTCATTAGATCTCACACACAATTAGTTTTTGTAGCTTGCATGTTATGTCCAGTGGATATGAGCAAACGTGGTATCCCTGCTGCTGGAAGCCACTTGTGCCTGTCAGCACATCTGTTCAGGCAGAACAGAGATGTTGGTACCACACTAGCCTGCTCTTGTGTTCTCCTTGGACTAGTGCCTGTTTCGCTACTGGTCCTCACCATGTTGAAGTACAAATGTTGAATATGGTCAAATAGGTAATATAAGGTTTTTCAATGCATTTCCTGCATAGTCTCAAACAACTTCTCTTTTAAAGTTATGAGTGATTTATCTTCGCTGGTAATTCAAAATGATTGAAAAAAATCCAACCACCTAACCCACCCACCTAAAAGTATGCTTTTGCCTGAAAAGAATGTGTAAGGCAGAGGAAACAGCGTGTCAGCAAACTGATGTATTGAGCCACATCATGAATTTTGGGATAAAAGGTGCTTGCGCAGTAACCTGTATGTGCGTTAAGTTGACTCTGTCCCATTTCCCCCAAACTTGTTGGCTATTGCTGGCTTAGGAGTCTTGAGCAGGCTGTTCATGCCTTGTGTGGGACTCCGGGAGCCTCTCAGAGCATAAATGCTCCAGAGTGCTTACCTTTTGCTTTTAACTGCAGCTGGATGTGCCAGGAGCCAGTAATGGTCTGAGAAAGTGCTGGCTTCTGAAAAGGACTGTTTTGCTTTAGAAAAGTGAAGAAAGTATCTATCATGTTTTGAATGTTGTATTTATCAGCACTGATGGAAACCTACACCCCTGAATCAAATACAGTGCAATGTAAGTTTGGTGAATGTAGCTCAAAGGCATTCTTTCTGGTGGATTGTTTTCCTTCCATATAGCTGCTAATATTTCAAGTTTATTGATTAATGAACCATGTCTATAAATGATGTATCAGCTATGTGTAATAATTATATAATTGTATTGACTATTTCAATTTTTGTCTACCAATGTAAAGTTCAGACATTAATATCACTAAGTACCCCAAAATGTCCCCTTAATTCCCTAATGTGCCCTATAAAAATACGTCTCTGTAATACATTAAGGGAGAGTCTGTAAGAGTTAATTAACTTAATATTCTATCTATTTGCTCTTTGGCCTCCTTATTATCTTCTCTTAGAGAGAAAATATGAATTTTGTGGCATTTCCAGGCATTATTATTAAAATAATGCTTATCATGTAGAGTTTACAGTAAGTAACAACTATAGTTTGTCTAAATCAATACATAAGGAATAATTTATTCCTCTATTCTATGAGTTTGATGAGCTTTATGAATGGAAGAAAAATGTTGTTTTCATTAGCTGTTCGTTGTTTTTAACAGGATCTGCTGAAGCCTTTGGCTTATTTTTCAAAGGGGTTCGAAAATATACCCTCATGAGGTTCAAGCTTGATTAATTACATTTTGAAATAATCCAGACACATGCACTGTTTTCTTAATGTTAATTTTTGTTGTGATATTCCAGGATCAAAAAAAGGGCATAGATTGTGTTTGCCCCTCTTTTCTTCCCCGCAGACATATGCACATCTGGAGTGTTTAAAAAATATCTGTTACAATTTGAGGTTAAAAGATTGTGTCTGATGTTAATACTGGAAATCTTTGTAGTGGTTTTTGGCCTGTAGTTTATTAAGCAACATTATTCTTTTTGTACCAAATGCACAATAACATGTAGCAAAATCATTCTTACAGATCATCATGCTTACCTTTTGATTCTGTTTCATGGAGACATCTTTTTTCTTAGAGATTGAAACTGGCATCATTGACCTCCATGGTTTGCAACAATTGCCCAGTAAAATGCAATTTGCAAAGTAAGTTGGAACCACAATAAAGGGGTTTTCCGGGCCGTTCTTTCGGAGAATTCTGAAAGGCGTGGTGCATTCGAAGTGCAGTTCTGCAAGCTGTGAGTGCCACTCTTTGAAGTGTTTGAGTCTTCAAAATCCCTTGGTAGCCTCTGGGTACATACCATGTTTTATAGTTCCAAGAATCTGGTCCTGCATGGCTGACTGGTTCAGAATGGGTGTCTTTGTCAGTCTCTTCTCCTTACACCCCTCTTTTGGCCATGTATCCAGAATGCTAGTTTCTATGAGAATGTTGTGTGTATGTTCTTGTTATTGTGTAGGGCTGCCTTTTGCTTTCATTTTCACCAAGGCCTTAGTAAGGACTGACAGCAAGTATATGATTTATTGTTGTGACTGGGACAAGAATATAGGCTTTTTCTTTGTGCTCTCCTGGGGGAAAGAGAAGTAGTATGAGGACTTTTGAAATGACTGAGGGATAGAGACAGGTGTACACTGAGAAGGGACTGTCAGCTAATCCAAAGGAAATACCTGCAGCTCTATGTGAAAAAAATTGCAAATGGAAAAGGTTACAGTCTTGCTCAAGTGCTGCTCTCTGCTTGCTCTGTGGCCATTATTATTTCAGTGTATCTGTGTTGGTTATTGAAATTACTTGTTCTGGTAGCACTAATGCCAGGCAGTTTCCCCACATCCCCCCCTAGCTTTTTTGAGGCACAGTTGTGTTTTAAAATCAAAGCTAGACATGCAAAGCAATCACTAAGGATATCATGATTATATATTTAACTCGCAACAGCATATTTTAAATGTCACTCATACTGAACTGTGTAGTATTATTTAGCTGTATATACTGCTTGTGAAAGCCAATCGGTGAAGAATTATCTTTTACCTAAATGACAGGTCCATCAGCAATTTTCGTTTTCACCAGTAAGTTCTCCACTGGCTTCTCTCTTTTATTGCGTTGAAGATTATGCCTAGCAGTTAATAGAATTAGAATATTTATAACTTTTTTCTCATTTTGCCTTGATAATGTCTATAACTTCTATAATACCATCCTGTTTTTCAAATGTGGCTGTCAGTGTATTTCACTGTGTCAAATATTAGATGTCATTAGATGTCATTATTTTAAACGTTAAATCCTGTGCAGATGCCTTACATGGCAGATAAACATTTTCAATAAAGGACAGGAATACGTTTCTTTTTCAGGACAGGTTTTGTCCTGAGGACCTATATTATAAAGCTAGCATACCCTATTAAAGGCACACAAATAGGTTGTTCAGCAACATGTCAGGACTTTCAAGTCACTTTTATATTAAATCATAACACAAAAAATGGTCTGTACTATTTGTTGCACAACGAGATATTAAGCCACACAATCTTTTTATGATTAATTTTCCTAATTAAATAATGCAGCTTTGCAAAATACTTGCAACCACAACCAAAGTAGGCTGACTTTTGCTTTGGTTTGGGATTTTTTTTATACAAGCACAAAATTCAGCAGCAGTTTTCTTGGAATGTGAGAAGACTTTTGAGTAATCCATGAGTAATGATTTAGCATCAAACTCCAGAAAAAAGAAACTTTTAAATACAGGAACATATTGCTATTATGAATTTGACCAACTATTCAGAGAAGTTCCAGTAAAGTCATCACAAAAATCAGTCTCTTGCAGTACATGTTAAAGTTTGACCTGTTTCTGGAGCTGACAGAGCTGTTTTTTAAACCAGTCACTTGAATTCAGAAAAATGTAAATCAGTGAATGAATAGAATCTACCTTCATTTAATGTTAAATAGTTTCAAAGGAAATCTGTTCATTATTTATAGGAAAAAACATAGTTATGAAATTGTGAAATGTAGGTTTAGTCAGAAATATTAAAGGCAAAGATTAAGCAGTACAATAAAAGACTTCTCTATTATCTGTAGAGATTTTTAGATGTACAGTTTTTATGTTTATTTAAATCTGAATTTTTAAGTGCAAGCCATGGGTTCCTCCTGTCAAAGTATATGAATTACAGTGAACATTTATATGAATATCAGTAAAGTAAAACTTTCACAAGTCAGTGGTTTTAATAATCACATGCCTACAAAAGTTGCAATAGCTTGAAATACATTCCTTTTACATGCCATAGTGAAGGGGAAATCTTCTTTAAAATTAGCCATATCTGATCAAACCCCACCCAGTCTAGCTCTTGTGAAGATACTGCAGAGCTATCTCCTAAAAGGATATCTTTAATTAAAGAGATGGCCTGCTAGACAAAATGATCTCCTAACCCCACAGGACTGGAACAATGAGTGACAGGAAAGCAGCAACTCTATTTTGATGTCAGGGACTCCTACGCAAAGGAAGGAAAAGTCTCATCAGGAGATCTTCCATCTGCTTCAGGATGTACTGAAATTGAAAGGATTGCATGTTCCAAGGACACAATTGTACATAATTTTAACTGTGCTGTGTGATTTCTTTTCTCCCTGTTACTAGGCTGACAATAGATTTGTATAAATTGGTTAGTCTAAGAGGTTACTAGAAATTCAAGCTGTGATCACCTTCTGATTTAACATCCTAGCCATCATCCTGTACTGAATTCTAGTCTGTCTCCTATACTTTCTCTGCTGCTTCTGTTCCATTTTATACAACATCAGTAACTAATCACTGACTGTGAATGGCAATGACTTAGGACTACCATGGTAGCACTAATAATAGGACTCTGTGGCCTACTCCCTCACTTCCCGGTGTAATTTGTGAAATTAGTATTGATTTATTGCTTACAGGTGATTCGAAGCTAAGTAGTTCTAAAAGGATGAGAACGTTTCCCCCTGACTTTTTGAATGTGTTTTGTTTAAACCCCGGGTAAGATTTTCAATATGCAGGGGATTTATTGGTATAATTTTCTTTGTGCTTTGCCTACAAAGCTGAAAGCTAAGATTCATGTAGAGTGACTTAACAATAGAACCAGAGCAACTCAAAATGAGCACAGGGAGAACTTTTTTTTTTGTAAATAAGATTTACCTGTTTAATCTACTCAGCACAAGTATTTTCTATTTTCAAAGTTGATTTCCTTTTCTATTGCACACTTCAGGCTGGAAATACTGTAGCAACCTTGTAATTAAAAACAACCTGAATTGCTATGGCGACCAAAATAATAGAAGTGCTTTCCATAGACTAAGTAAGGAATAAGCCAGACCAGGACTGTCAAGGTACCATTTCTGGAAATTTTACATATGTAAACATAGCAATACGTAATTTTATGTGTCAGACTAATACTCTTTTAAAGTAACCTAGAAAAGAATGAATATCATTATAAGCTGTGTGATTGGCTTTTGTTTATCTGTGGGATGATTTACAGTTTGACAAATGTTTTCTTTCCTGTTATTTTAGGCAGAATGCAGAGATTAGGCTTAGGATTGTTAGATCTGAAGATTGTGTTATTGTGCTGGGGGGACACTTTGAATTAACAGCTGCCTGTTGTCCTGGATCTTCCATTTGCTGAGGCAGAGCAGAGGCAGAATGTCTGTCTGGGAATCCTTCCTGCTCTGACCCTCTAGGCTGTGGTCAGCCAGATGATCTGGGCCCTAAGAAGTTGTTTGTGGTGGAACCACATATGATATTTGGGATGACCAGCATTGCCTATGTCCTGTTGCATGATCCTGTGTCATGTCTTCGCATTAAGTCTCTGGAGTATACATCCACACATCCATGGCCTGGGCTTTATCAGCAAAAGTATAACCAGCATATCAAGGGATGTGATTATTATGCTTAACTACCTGTTAGGCCACACGGGGAACACTGTGTCCAGTTTTGGTCTCCCCACTTCAAGAGACATTGAAAAGCTGGGAAGGATCTAGCAGGGAACTACCAAGATGATTAGAGGATTCTAGAACTTGAAAAATGAAGAAAGATTGAAGGAGGTTAGTAGGTTAGTTTGTTCAGCCTAGAGAAAAGAATGCTCAGGGGAATCTAATCATAGTCTTGCAATACTGGAAGGTATTTATAGACAAGACAGAGGTTCTGTTGTCACTCTTCATCATGAGAACAGCTAGACATTGGAACAGGTCACCCAGAGAACTGGAGACTGTCTCTCACAGGAAATATTTAAGACTAGCTGCACAGAGCCCTGGATAACTTAATCTAAAGCCACATTTTCAACAGAAGGTTGAACCAGATGTTTTCCAGATATTCCTCCCGCTCTAGGCTTTTCTGTGGTTCTGTGCTCAGGAGAGTAGCTTAGTTGGTGGCTAACCAGATGGGGTGGCCAAGTCCACTAAGGGCTAAAGTGATCAAGTCTCTGAGGTCATCCTTCACATCTTTTTCCTTCAAATAGAGTGGGAGTTGCCTTTTCTGTCTGCATGTTCATGCATTTTGACATCACTGATGTTATCCACAGTACACATCCCAGGCTTACCACTTCGTTGTCATGAGCCTTGGTCGACTAACGATGTGGATCTGTGGAAACTGTTAGTCTTAGATGTCTGACTGCTTTGGTTGAGAGGCAGCATACCTCTTCCGCTGGTGAGTAATATTTTACAAACTTAAACCTCCTAAACCTGACATTTACCTTTATTGTTTCTTATGTCATTGCTGAGATTTACGAGCTGCTTTAGAGATAAAAAAACCCCTCCAATTAATTTCATAAAAATGAGGCTCCCCAAAATAGTCATAATGAAAACATTTCATTTTTTTAATAAGATTAAATGTTTTACTGTGTTTTGCATACAAGTCTCAGAAAATGTATCTTCAAGGTTAAATGGTGAGGAGCATATGAAGTTTTACTCTTTTTGAAAATCACAGTTATTTCTTCTTAAATTGATCTGGTAATAGTAATACAACATGGATATTTTTCATTCAGAAGGTGTTTCATAGGCAACTGCAGTCAAACTATTGCAAGAGGTGCTTACAAACTGAAGTGTAGATTATCACTGGAATTGCTGCAAATGACAGTTTTGATTAAAAATTTTAACATTAAAAACTTAATGTGGCACTTTTTCAGTAAGAATTTAGGTAACAGATACCAAAATCAGAAAAGAATCCTAAAAAAGTATTCTGGTTTCTTTTATGCCAAGGAAATGGTTATTGGGGGCTAATACTGAGAAGTAAACATTCTGAGGCTCCTTTTCAGCTTGTTCCTTCAAATTGGGGCTCACCTTATCCAGGAAAGGATTATTCAGCCTTGTATTATCTAAAGGAAAATGCTAGGCCTACATGCAATGAGTATCACTTCAATCTCTTTGTGTAGTCTTCCAGTTTGTATTCTAGGGGAACTATTTGGTATGTGAACTGATGGCTGTAGAAATTGCGATCAGAAAGCTGGGCGGTACAGTGGTACAAATACACCTGCATGTTTTACATACGCCAAATCTGTGCATGCTCAGATATAGCAGATGTGAAAAGGTTGTGACTCACATAAATAAAAATACATTTTCCTTCATGTGTAATTTTAGAAGCCAGCTGTGACATGGAGAACTTGAAAACTGAACATTCACAAGATTTCTCTCTTTCATTGATTCTAAATATTTGAGTAAAATAGCTTATTTTGGTGTAAGATGATCGTCAATATACAGAGCAAGAGAAGAATTATAGGTAGAGGCACCTAAATGCTATAATATTTACTGCATTTATTGATTCAATTTTTCCAAGTCAGAGCAATTGAAAGGCATTATGAATTATGGAGGCTGAGTGCATTCAGGAGAGCACCTTTATATTAATTTAAAACACTGCACTAGTAATTGTACAACTTGAACATATGTAAGAAAGGCATATATAAGAACTCCTTATGAACATGGAATATAGGAGACTTACTCATCATCAGAAAGAGGTTTTGTGTCACTAACATTTATTAGGACATGCTGTTCTGTGAAGAATATATTGGTTATACGTCTGCATAGGAGCCTTATTTTCTTAATTTCTCTGTGATACATAGAGGGATGGAAGAAATAAAGAATGGAAGAATGCTTTTCTTTATTGTTTCTCGAGTATTTTAATAGTGTTTCAAGAAAAATGTGGACTACTGTGGAACCCAGCAAGTAGAAATGTAGCAATAGAAATCACAGTTAGTAGAGAAATGCCTAATAAATCATCAAGCTGGCTATCACAAAAATTATGGCTGAAATGAATAAAGTTAAAAATCTGTCACAATTTGCACTCTCATTCTAGTGCACTACCAATTAAATGTGTTCACCATGGTATATATTTGGGATGTATTGCAGTGGTAGGGGAGAAACAAGGCAACAAGTATGAACAGATGGGAAGGGAATTAAATAATACAAGTTTGAGGGAAAAATTAGTCCTGTATGTTATTTTATTTTCTTGCAAGGGAACAAATATATTTTAACTGAACTCCTTGCCAACAGGTCTGGCTAAATCTTATTCCTACCATCTGATCTGTCATGTTTTGCATTCAGATCAGAGCCTTATGAAAAACAGAAAAAGTTTCTTGGTTTGTAAAGTGTTGCTTATTAACTTTGTGAAATTGTTAATTCGAAGCTGGTTTAACTGAAAATGTTTTAATTTACAAAAGACTTAATACGACTCCTCATTAAAAAGGAATTTAATTTCACAAGTTTCCTGAATGCCTATTAGTCAGCCTGACTGTACTTTTTGTGCGGTAAGACAGATCCACATAAAGTAAGCAGAAGCAGCTTTGTTTCAAAAAACTGAGGGCTTCATTATGTGACTGTCTTGCTTAAAATCTGTCTTAGGGTCATATTGTTACTGACAACAATCTCACATTTCTTGTATCTCCCCATTGATGGCCTGTCATCAGTTCAAGTAATTAGTTCCTTTTCTCCTTACTAGTGCTCTCTTCCCCATTTTGGTTCTGCATGTGTTTTCCTCTGTATTTCTTGTCTGCGCAGCTTCTGGCCTTTCTTTAAAGTTTTATCTTTTTCTTCTCACTATATTATGAGATGCTTGAGGGATCATTGCTTATATGAACCTCTGTAATAATTTCTGAAGCTACTGTGTAAGTTTATTTGATCTGTACCAAACTAGTTCTTTGCCTCATTTTTCCTATTTCTGCCCTTTGAAAGTAAGCCTTACTTATAATTAATCTTGGTTTTTACAACAGTAAAGCTGTTCTCAACTAGTTGACTTCTGCAGAGAAATTTTTAATTCCTTTCTTCATGATACTTACATTAAAAAATAAAAAAAATAACTTGGAATCTGAAGATATAGTGATAAGAAATGGATAGATTCTCGTTTAAGTAGTGATAAAGAAGTGAGCTGGCTTCCCATTGGAAGGAAAAAGAATGTTAATGCTTACCGACATAAGCCTTTCTACACCTAACAGCTTGTACACATTTGTAAAATCATTCAAAACAACAATTGCCACAGAAGGAAAATAGCCAGGTTGCAGACAATACCTTCTGTGACCTCGACATCCAAATCCTAGTCCAGAAAACAAATGTTTCTTTACTACTCAGATGTTCTCAGCAGAGTCATGGTTATTTACCAAGAACTTGTGCTGAGGGCTAGCGTCCTTCAGGGAAGAAATCCTATATTTCAGAAATGAGACGTGTTCTGCAGACAAAATTAATGATGTTATGAAACATTATTATAATTACTCATGCAGGACTTGATTGAGGCTGTATGTTCTGAAAGTTCCCATCATATTATTCATATCTAGTGCTATGGAGTTCCTGTGGTTACTGGTGTCTAGTTTTATTTTGTTTTGTAGAAACATGTCGGAATGGCTAACAGTATCCCAATCAAAATAATAGTTTATTTTTTTGATTACTCTATCCTAGTTTTCTCATTCTAGGGTATCTCTCTTCACTCCCAAAAATTTAGTACCCAAGTGCTGCAATATTTTTAGTGACTGTTTATTGCAGCTGAATTTTTGTGAAGTAGAGAGTACTAGTCCCATGTTTGATGGAGAGCTAGACTATGCAGGATCTATTTACATTACACAATGCAGAACAATCCTGAGATCCTCAGATAGTTCTACTAAATTGTCTTGTAGAATTATGCAGCATAAAGCCATTAAAAATACTATCCAGGGTCCTGGAAATGATACAGTTGTGTTGTTATAGCAGCACAATAGGACTCGTTAGGACTGTTTTTCAAAATAAGATGTCTATTATACCTCCAGGTTTGGAGTTTGACTGTCTCCTAACAGTGCTGTCTAGAAAGAATGAGCAGTGATACTCCTAGTGGCTGTGGTTCCATGAAAGATCAAGTCATAGAGGATGTGAGCTTTGCTTTGGTATGGATTTGGAACATGGAGGAGAAAAGCATGACTAAGAGCACAGAAACACTCCAAAATAATAAAATTAGCATTTTAGACCTAACTTGAGTGATTTGCCCAGAGTTACCCCAGGAATCCAGGGAGTTCAGTTTCCCCTCCTCTGTCTGTGCCTAAGAACATACATGCTAGAATATTGCTTTTACTATGTCCTGTTTTCTTTACTCACCGTGCAGTGTACGAAGTATAGTATGAATCATATTGCTGTGTGGTTCTTTGGTCTTTTGTGGTTTCCTAGTATTACCAGGTTTGTCTGAAAAAGGAAACAATGCCAGGATTTTCAGGAATTCCAACTTGGACACAGGGGAGTTGGATGGAAGATTTTCTATATGTATGTCACAGAGTTTAATGGTTAGCTTTGATGCTCTGGCATTCAGGCTCCGCTTTAGCCATTCAGAGTAGTGGGGCAATACTCTGGTTCAGATTCCAGCTACAGTATGAAAATTTTAACATCTTTCCAAAACTACAGGAGTGTAGAAAAATAGGGTTGGAAGGAGCCTCAAGAAATCAGTTAGGCTGTCCCCCTGACAAACTATGTTCCATAATCTTTCTGACAGCAGTAGAAATTATTAGGTAATAGCCTGAAACAAACTGAGTGATAGCCTGAAACAAACAAAAAATCTGATTTACGTTCTGGGTGAAATTTGCCCTTGGACAGAAGCCAGCATAAAACATCCCGTTTTCTCTCTTAACTTGCATTAAGATTTAGGCTGGCACAATCCTTTATGATCATTGTGGGTGGACAGGTGATGACCAGAACGGTTTGATCCAGAAAGGGATGAGAATCTAGTGGGAAAGAACCTGTTATTTTTTAGCCCGCAGTGTGGTGTCCTTGACTTAGTATTTATCTTCTAAAGGATTAAACTTTTTTTACCTCATAAATCATGTATTTCCACAGTGCTGTCAGTATAGCAAGTCAAACTGAGGTTAATGTATAAATGATGAGCCCATAGCTGGCCATAGTACGGAGAACTGTGATTCATAGCTGCTTGGGCTCCTGGATTTCAAAGTAACTATACCAATACTTTAAAGTTTCCTAGTGTCATCTAATAAGAATACTCTAGAAGAGCTAAGAACAGATAATTCCAGAAAATGTAAGCTGCAAATGAACTCGAACTGTATTCAGAAGGATTAAGCACTGTTTATTTTTATGTCTGTTTGTCTCTGTGCTTTGTTATTTTAGGGACTATATCTGGGGGTTGTAGGTGTAATAATTTTTTTTAATAATAAAATTTCATTGAACATACTTCAGTTGTAAAGAGCAATCATAATTTAATAATAAAAAAGCTAGTGATAAGGATCTTACAGGGATAAGAATAAAGGCTGACGTGAATTATTATAATATAATTCACTCCTGTACATTTGACAATTCATATGAGCTGAGGAAATTTCCTCTGAAGAGCATGAAAATAAACTGGCAGCAAGTTTGCATCTCTGGTAGCCTTCATGTATCAGGAATGTGCATAGATGGTAGTTGTTCTCCTTCACTGCTAACATGCATTTACATTTATATCAGAGATAGGGTATAATTTCTTCTCAGGAAAGTACAGCAACTATACTGGCAAATGAAGAAACAATATTTTTCTTTTTTTGGTGTGTACACCAACGCATTTCAGTGCTTATCATTTTCAGCACTGAAGTTTTCCTTTAAAGTTGGGATTAAAAAAATAGAATTAATATATTTAAAGTCACACCAGGCTCAGACTGTATAACATACCAAATTGTATAGTAGTGCAAACAGATCCTAATAAGATTTTTAATAATTACACTATATTTTTTAGAGGCAGAAAAGGCATCCTCCCTAAAGAGTTGAAAGTCTGAGAAAGATTGTGAATTTTTTTTCATAACTCCTTACAGAGCTCTGTAAACTGGACTTTTATAATAAACCTTCTTCTTCATGTAGTCCTCACAAATAATGAAGTGGAACTGCCACAATGGAGTGTTCAAAAGTTACATGAAAACCTATTATTTATCTCTCGAGTAACAACAGCATCTTGTTCTGTGGAACAGCCAACATTCAACAGCTTAGAGCTAATTTCTGTAGGCATTATAACATAAAAATATTAGAATATACAGGTTGTCATAGGGTGTACAATTCTTTATTAGCTTTGTGAACATGAAACAACATCAAATACTTTTTTCCTAGATTGATGTGCAGGTAGAAACAGTAGAAGGCAACGCATTGCCCTTGTATCATAGGCCAGAGTTGGTGAGACATTGCATTTGCTGTCAGAACTGAAGCTGGCTGTTTATTCTGCTATAATTGCATGAAATAAAATCTAACGTAAATTGTAGCAGAAACATGTGTACTCCAGTTAACTCACACATGAGTATAAAAATCTACTTTCTTCAGATATTTATGAGCTTCAATTTATTCTTTTGGCAGTCATCTGGATGGAAACCTCTATGAAGCCCAGTCCAAGCATTTCAATGTGTTGCTGAGTATAATCATGAGTACACCATTTCTATTCAGGTTGTTTGAAGCTGACGAAAGTATGAGCAAGGATCAACATGTTTACTCATTTCAAGAGCTGATTTTTTTTTTTTCACGTTTCTAGGATCTGTAAGATCACATATCTGTTATTAAGGGGGTATCTGGTTGCCTGGACTTGCTCTTTTATCCATGTAACAAATAATGTAAAATGCAATATCCTGTCTTAGACATCGTAACCACCTGCTGGTCTTTCTAATAGTTACGTTGTAACTTCCCCAAGTCTATTTGTTATTTTAATGCTATAGGTATGGTTAGTGGAGATTTCCCTAAAGGGAGATCACAGAGGTAATTATCGTTTAATGGTAAGCAGGTGAAAGGGAGCTGTGATAAGTGGAAGTAAATTAGTGTTAATATTTCTAACAGATATCTACACAGTAAAGCCTCCTTTAATAAACTTGGAAAAACGCAGGCAAGAGCTTCTCAGTTTCTTTGTGGCACATGGTTAACTCAAGGGGAAAGGAACAAGTACAGTTAGTGTAATAACACCTGTTGCATTTTAAAGCTCAATGAGGGCTGGAAACAAAAGCTGTCTAGGGTTTCAAGCAGTAATTTTGGCATAGATTTCCATTAAGAATTACATCTAAATTGTGACTGTGCCTGGAAGCTGATAGGAAAAAGCAGTTGCCAGTGTGAAATCTCTACTTCTTAGTTGTATAATTCTTCTAAAATAAATTAAAAAGTTTCACATGCTAGATGCTTTGCCTTTGTAAGGCTTGTATTTTATTATTTGTTGAAGATACTGCGTTATAACAGAGAGACTATTGAGTTTCTGGACATTGTGATCTCTGCTCTTCAGGGTATAAGACCCTGCATACTTTTCCTGTGATATAAAGAGTGGGAGCTATAAATACTTGAAAGCTAACATTATGGTGAGGGCTCATAAGGTATTGCTATTATGTGAATTTAGGCCATTACAGAACTGGTTTGAGAAAAACATGTAGGTGGGGTTTTTGGGGAGTGAAAACAATAGGGTCAATGAAAATCTGGCATTTATTCCTTTTCCCTGCTCACTTTACTGTATTACAAGATTAGACCTGTACCCCCAAATCCGTCATCTCTGGAACATCAAAGTCACACTCCAAATCCCTGCCTAGGTAACCTTTTCATTCCATTTCTGGATTTGTCCAGTCGACAATCTCCAGTAGACACTTCCTCTGGAATCCTCATGGGGGATCAAATAGGAAATCTGGGGGGTTTTATGTAAAAGGTTGTATTATGTGGCCTGTAAGTATATGAGGCTGTTGCTGAAACAGTTAAGTCTGTTGGGGCAATGTGTGGTAAGGTGCACTTTGACACTGAAAATGCTGGGAAATGATTGGCAGCAGAGATATTGCTTTCCTGTAATGAAAACAGCACATATGCAAGGATTCATTTACAGATTAATTTACCAAATCTCTGCTGATTAAATATTTCCTCACTAAACCTTTTACCCATCTTTTTCTGTGGAAGTCTTTTAGTATTACCAGTTTCACTTTAAAATAGCCAGTAAACTGGTTTGTTATCTACATGCTAGTTTCTAGAAGGAAGAGATTATATTGATAGTTTAGGAGTGCTAAATCCGATCTGTTTCTCTAAGTCTTCTTACCTTGCATAGTTTAAAAATAGAGAAATTTGAGAATATTTTATGTGTAAATCAGTAGCGCAAAGAAATACAGAAGACAATCAGAGTAGTAAGAAATGAAATATTCGATTAGGATTTCTTATTTCACTGTTTTCATAAGGAAGGTAAAAGTACTTGGCACTTTGACATAGACTGAGACTTAAAATACAATGGAATTCCTTCCTTTCCTTTTACAGAACCAGGACAGTAATGCAGGTTTCTTAAATTCATATTTAGCTTCAGGGAAAGATGATCTAACTACTGAAGGTGGAACAAATTCAGTATTAAGAAATAAAATTGTTCTTGAAATCCTAAGATTATAGTTAGTGTTGAATTGACAGTTACTTTTGGCTGTAAGTGATATTTTATCACTATTTTTTTCTCATCTTTGCAGATCATTTAAATTTACAAAGGATGGAACTGATGTGACAAAAGATTGAGAGAAAAATACATATAATGCATTTGTTAAATTCATACATTAAAACTAAATATAGACATCTTAGCACTATAAAGTAAATCAAATAGACCTTTTTGCATTATATTTAGATTATTTTCTAGTTTTAATTTGTGAGGGGACGGAAACAAATGCTCAGAATTTTTTAATCAGTACCATGAGCCAGTACCATTTTCTTCATCATCAGGATTACTGAAATTTTCTGGGTTACCTGTAATGCCTATGTTGAGGTAAAAGCCCATGTTGTCTGAGCCACATGCAAGAGAACTGAATTTGTTTTTTGTCATGAACTTTCCAAAATAAACATTCAAAAATCAGTATGTTAGAGACACAAATATTGACTGTAATGTTACATTATTGAGGTCAGGAGTGGTTGGCTCTTCATTTTCCCAAAAGAGAATGGTTTTCTTTATTTTCCAATATGTGTCTTATTTAGGTTTTAATTGCTGCATTTTCTCCTGAACACCTCAAAATCATTTGACTTAGTCTCTCAATACCACTTTTCCCTCCAACATATTTATCACAGATTGAAAAGAGTAGAGTGACGAGAAAAGTGGAAGAGGGCACGTGACTGAGCTGGATGGAGGGGTGTCCTCCTGCTCAGACCCTCTTTGCTTTTCCCTCTTCTTCTTCAACAGAGACAAGGTGTAGTCCTCAGAGAGGAAGCTGAAGATGGAAAAGGCTGCCTGGCAACAAGGTGAGGGAGCATCACAACACACTAAGCCCTGCCTCACATAGGAATTTTAGTTTGACCAAAGTAGTGCAGAGCTCTTGGGACATTGTCATTTGAATGCTGACTCTGTGTGGTGAGACCAGAATCTCTTGTTGTGCTGTCAGCCCTAGAGCTGTCCCTCCCATTCAGGTGTTTTGCATCTCACTGGAAATTACCCCTCACAGGAAACCTACAGAGAGCACTAATCACTGTTGGAGGAGGACCTGGGGAATGTCTGGGCTATGGAGAAACAGAAGAAAAGTGTCTGTATCTGTGAACAGGTATCACTGGTAAGAAGATAAAAAGTTTGAGCTAAATGCTTGGGGTGGAATGCCAAAACGTTCAGGTGTTCATATCTCAACAAAGTAAGATTTTTTCACAAATTAGTGTTGTATGTGTGCGCTCTGGTAAAAATACAAATGTTCTAAAACAACACTATTTGCTAAGCTGATATAATTATTTTACGTATTTTTCAAAATAAAGATTGGAGGGTTTCAGTGAGTTCTCTGTATGTTACTTAAACTTGACAAATTCTTTCCCCTATATTCCCTTCACCTTCAAATTTTGCAGAAGTAAAAATGAGTAAAATGAACCCTTGGAAAAAATAAATGTGTAATTTTGCCTACCTTCTATTAGAAAGTCTTCCTTTTTGAGAAGGAAATGTAGAGTATCTAAAGGTAAATTCTTTCTTAAAGCTTGGCCCAAAGTTTTCAGAGAAAAGTGCAGCCATCTTTGCTTTTCTGTCTAGGTGGCTGTGTATTTCCATAAATGGCAAGACTAGTACTGTTATAGCTAGTATTGCTCATAAAATTCTTGAGGATATAACAGTGACGAGAAGACATAGTAACCCTGAGAGATGTGACTAAAAACTTATCATTCCTTAGCCTTTTTTTGTTTGGAGAAAAAACTATATACAAGCCTCTCTTGTGTAATTCATCAAAATGTTTTTCTTTTCTAGGGAAATTAAAACCGGACTAGGCTTTGAAATTTTCTTATTATCTCTATTCCTTCATATTTTGTTTGCTCGCATGCATGGGAATGTATGCAGTATGTTTTTGGTAGGCTTTTTGTGGAACACCAATAATCTGCATGGACAAAAAAGTAGTTAAGGTTAAAAGGTCATAAAAGCACAGTGCCTCTGTGCAGTACCTCTTTAGCTCTAATATTCTGTTACTTTATGGTTACCCAGCATTTTTAACAGCAGGGTCCTAAGATGAGGGCATAATTGTGAGAAGTTGTGCAGATGGTAAATTCCCTAGTCTCCGATTTTAAATGTCGTTCTGAAGATGAGTTGTTAAGGACAAATAAAATGCATTTGTGTCGGACCTGTGGTCTGTCTAGGCCAGTACTCTGAGTGACAAATAGGAGATGCTGGTTAGAGCTTGTGAGCATGGCCCATATCTGCAGGTCATTCCCCTTTGTACTGCCAAAGCCATTGGATTAGGAGTTAACTATTTTAATTTTTGTCTTTGTAAGAGTTTCCTGGCTTCACTTTAGCAAGAGACTTTGTTTGCTGTTTTTCTTTAGCTTAACCAAAGGTAAATCCTTTTTGTTACTGCATAAATTAAATCCATTGTGTGTTTTACATGTTTAAGAAATCGTGCCTGCTGAAATGATGTCCTTCTGTGTGTAGCCCTAAATGCATTCTACTGTAGGTTCAAAAGATTGCAAATAGTGATTCTATATGAAAAGCATGCTTTATTGGAAACAATCACATGTGTTTTCTGAATCACTTGAAAGGTTTATGTAAAACTACGTATTTCACCTATCAAGCTGCAGATACTCTAATATCTGCTTGTGTTAGTTAATTTAGATAATGAATGTTAGTCAAGGTGGTCATGGATCACACCTAAGTTTTCAAGCTAGTTGTTCTTGCAAGTGTTTATTAATGAAAGTTTTGAGGGCTAAATTGATCACCAGCTATATAACCTCATCCCAGTTCAGTCATACTGCAAGAATCGGGAAATCATGCTCGACCAATCTGATAGACTTCTATGACGGCGTGACTGGCTGGGTAGACGAGGGGAGAGCAGTGAATGTTATCTGCCTCAACTTCAGCAAGGCTTTTGACGCTGTCTCCCACAACATCCTCATAGGTAAGCCTAGGAAATGTGGGTTAGAGTGGATAGTGAGGTAGCTTGGGAACTGGCTGAAGGACAGAGCTCAGAGGGTTGTGATCAGCGGCACAGAGTGCAGCTAGAGGCCTGTGGCTAGAGGTTCCCCTGGGGTCAGTACTGGGTCTGGTCTTGTTCAACATCTTTATCAGTGACCTGGATAAAGGCACAGAGTGCACCCTCAGCAAGTTTGCTGAGGATACAAAACTGGGAGGAGTGGCTGACACACCAGAAGGCTGTGCTACCATTCAGCGACATCTGGACAGGCTGGAGACTTGGGCACAGAGGAACCTGATGAGGTTCAACAAGGGCAAGTGTAGGGTCCTGCACCTGGGGAGGAATAACCCCATGCACCAGTACAGACTGGGGGTTGACCTGCTGGAAAGCAGCTCTGCAGAGAAGGACCTGTGAGTCCTGGTGGGCAGCAAGTTGGCCATGAGCCAGCAATGTGCCCTTGTGGCCAAGAAGGCCTATGGTATCCTGGGGTGCATGAAGAAGAGTGTGGCCAGCAGGTCGAGGGAGGTTCTTCTCCCCCTTTACTCTGCACTGGTGAGGCCACATCTGGAGCACTGTGTCCAGTTCTGGGCCACCCAGTTCAAGCGGGACAGGGAGCTACTGGAGAGAGTCAAACGGAGGGCTATGAAGATGATGAGGGGACTGGAGCATCTCCGTTCTGAGGAAAGGCTGAGAGATCTGGGGCTATTTAGCCTGGAGAAGACTGAGAGGGTACCTCATCAATGCTTATAAATATCTAAAGGGTGGGTGCCAAGAGGATACGTCCAGGCTCTTTTCACTGGTGCCCAGCGATAGGACAAGGGGAAACAGGCACAAACTGGAGCACAGGAAGTTCCACCTCAACATGAGGAAAAACTTCTTTTCTCTGAGGGTAGCAGAGAACTGGAGCAGGCTGCCCAAGAAGGTTGTGGAGTCTCCTTCTCTGGAGATACTAAAAATCTGCCTGGACACTGTCCTGTGCGACCTGCTGTAGGTGAACCTACTTTGGCGAGGGGGTGGTTGGACTGGATGATCTCCAGAGGTCCCTTCCAACCCCTGCCATTCTGTGGTTCTGTGTGAATTTGTTAGTTTTGTCTGAGTTTATCAAATTAGTTCTCAAGTCCTTTTTAATACCTGTAGCTGAATAAATAAATGTTATTAATGCTAATAAAAGTCTGGTGCTGAAGTAATCGGAATTATTTGTGATGTTTATGCACACTTAGCTTGTTCAGTTTCTTTCTGTCTTTGCCCCAAAATCTTGTTTTCTCTCTGTCTCTTTCTCTTATACCCCGTTTCTGTTGTATTCTGTTTCCGAATCACTTTAATATTCACACCCTTCTTTTTTCTGTTTATTAATATTTGTACTTGGTTCCTTACCATCTTTTCTGTCTTATTGCAGAACTGATTGACATTAGAAGAGTTGTGTTTCTTTACTGTCGTTTTACCTCATGGTGTGGTTTCTCCTGCTGTAACTTGGTTATCTGCATCAGAACCCTGCTAATGTGATAACATGTGCTGACTCTCTGCAAAAGCTCAGGATCAGCTTTCCAAAATCCCAGTTGCTTTTAATGGAAGAACAAGTTATGGCTGTGGCATCGCTGCCCTATGATTCCTGCTCGTATAGGGATCCAGCACTGTAGGCTGCCAGTATGTTTAACAGGAAATATGGCTTTGTCAGAAAACTAGCCCAGTAGTTTAGAACAGTTCTGGTTTAATCCCATGTCTCCAGTTACCCCAGTAATTGTTAGATCCAGCAGATAGCGTGGCCCTAAAAATATGTAATTATTTCTGTGATGTGGAGGGATCAGACTTTCCTCAGATTAGGGATATGCATGAAATGATACTCAGTGGCAGGTTAATTTCTTATGTATTGTAAATATGAGCTTCTTTCCTATTCTGTGACTCCAATAATAGTTGCCGTTTTTAGAAGGTTTGTGTCAGGCCAAGTACTAGGTTGTTTTATTCTTTTGCTTTTTGTCTGTTTTTTAAGTAACTCTTAGTTAGAGAGGTTGATTCTTTCTAGCACAAGAAACTTATAGTGATGGAAAAAAGGCAGTATTTCAGTTCTGGAGAACTGTGTGAAATGACATATGTCCCTAATGGTAAGGAACTTTTAAGAAATATAGTATGTTAAAAATAAATTGATGGCAGAACAGAGATTCTGTGGAATATAATCCCATGGAAGCTCTTGATTTTTCATTTCTAACTGTTGGAACTGCATCTGACTCTGTAATGTAAGTGGTCTCATTCTAAAGGCTTTAAACAAGAAAATTGAAACAGTGAGTGCGGGCCTGTCACTTTACAGAGTATCTTGAGGAAGAGCTACATGAATTGAATAGGTTCAAAACATTTATGAGAAGAACTATGAAAGCAACAATATATTTCCCATGAAGGCTGTCCAGAGTACTCTAATACTCCTCCTAGAGCTTTAAATCTTCACAATTATCAAGTTATTTTGATGTTTATAGAATTTATATCTGTTGGAAAGAATCTACTCCCTTTAAGCTTCACTGTTTTGGTTTATATCCTTTTGTTCCACCACAGTTGAGTCAAAAGCTTATCCGTATATATGCATTGCCAGCCAGTTATGCTATTTTGTAGGCACAGCTGAAGTTTTCTTGTTATGTTGGCAGTCACATCAGTGATGAGAGTTGTCTTCTTTTCCGTATTAATTTTGAGATCATGTGATCACAGAGTCTGATCTTTATGAGGAATATTTGCCTGCAACAAATGTCAGATTGACCTAAAAAATGTTTTATTCTACACTTCCTCTTGGTTTTATTTTTTCAAGCTAGCTGGATAAGAGTTATTTCAGTTGTAATTAGACCGTTATAAATCATGTTTTATCATTTATATTCCCTCAGGAATGCTTGAGAGAAAACATGAGCTTAGACAGTCATGAAGCAGTGAGGGCTGGCTGCTCCATGAGAGAAGGTGAGCCAGCAGCTGAGCAGTGGTAACACAGACAGCAGTACCTGAGTGAGGTAAGCAAGGCAAGTCCAGTGAGGGGAACTAGGGCCAGACACAGCCCCAGGATGGCCAGGCAGCAATACCAAGACAGAGGCCAGGCCAGGATATCAGCCCACATGTGAACAGGATCAATCAGGCCCATGACAAGGCCCAGCTCAGCTGCATCACAGCAGGAGGTATAGCTCAGGTCGGGGGCAAATGGTACGGGATCAGCTTAAAAGCAGCTCCCATGGGAAGAGGATTCGACCCTGGGCTGCAGGGCTGCCTGGGAGCCTCTCTGCATGGTCAGGGAAGGAGAGGGGGCAGCCTGCAGCTGCCCTTTCAAACTTGGCCCTGAGCCCAGGCAGACAAGCCTCTAGGAGGGGGGATTCTCTTAGGGCCCTTGCATACATTTTGCAGTCCTTAAAATTTTAAGTCGTTGAAGACTGGTATATTTACTTATTTCATTTTCTAGTAAGATTTCTAAACCTGTATTTAGAATCTTGTTTTTTTCAGACTACTGGAGGCTGAAGGTCCTTGACAAAATTCCATGGATGTTGTGCATGTTCATGGGAGTTAAGGACTTCTTTTTTTCTCTGTTTTACCTCTTCCAAGTTTATTGCTGTTATTTTGCTATTGCGCTGGTACTTGAAGCACTGTCACCTGAGGTGTGATGCATGCCAAATAACCTATGTAAATTGTCTTTTGTTTACTCTGTGTTGTTCCATTTTATTGATATTAAGTAGTGGCATCTGGGAAAGGTCACCAGCTGTGCAGGGTAAGGAAGCCATAATGCAGGGCTTGTTTTCTCTCACATGTTCTGTTCAGTTCTGTGAGATGCCTTTCTCACAACAAGGCTGTCTTAATAGTTTTGTGATCACAGTTCCCCTTGCTTCTGCTATGCCAGAGCAATTGTTTTTGTTGAACTTTGCAGGCTGAATGTCTGAATTAATTCAGGATGAAAGCAGCTCATCAAGAAAGAGGACTTTATTTTTTTAACCCTATATCAGTTAAGGCATCTAATTATACTAGTTATTTTGGCATAAACAAGAAGGGGAAAGATAATGGGGTGAATGTGGGGAGGCTGTGAGCATCAGGGAAGGTACTGAAACCAGCATTTCAACTTTTTACCTGCTTGGGCGCATGAGTCTTTAGTTTAAAAACATTTAGTGCTAGTACCAGTTTAGGGTCTTCTCTCTATCTTCCAGCTCTGTCCTTACTGCTTCCTCTGTTGCATGGTGTACCAATGCTTCCATTAAAGTGAACTGGCTTAAAGGGAGCACAGAGTGTGTGGACATCAGGGAATGCCTTGTGATGGTTTTCCCACTGTTTGTTATTGTGAAACCTTGTATCTGGAATGCACCAAATTAACCATGGAAGCTGCACATGGGAAAACCATATTAGAGACAAGTTACGGATTCTTACTAATATTTTTAATGTGAGAAAAACCTCTGTTTAGAAGAAATGTGAAGAACTGATCAAAGCTTTGTGGGTTTGCTCTAGTAAATCTTCTTTGATTGTCAATTTAAAATATAGCAAATCTTTTTAGCATAAAGGCAAAATAAGTATTTAGTGGGAATTCAAAGCTTTTTCTGAAAAGTGGCATGGGTGATTTGGAAGAAAATTTCAAAATATGTATCAAGATGGGTGTGATGATCACAGTTTATGCTGTGGTATACTGACATGAGGGCAAGAAGTAAAATGTGAATAATACTTCAATATCTAAACTTTTGAAATACCTTTCGTGTAGACGCTTAAAGGAGAAAAGTAGGACCTGCTGCATTCTGATAATTTTAGGAAAGTTGATGTCCCCACTTAAGCTCTTAAATGATAGTAGTCCTCTCTGAAAAATCTAATTCAAGACAGCAAGTTCACGGGATAGAGGGCAGCTATCAAAGCATGTGAAACAGATAGGCTTCTGACTTGGCTTTCTAAATCTTTTTGCTTTTATTTAGTGTGATGTGTTAAACATGACTGGTATTGCACTGCTTACAAAAGTAAAAATAGTAATAGTTAAAAACTCGCCTTTCTCTTCCCTGCTTGTTTTAGCCTTTCCTACAACAGCTGGTATTTGCTTTCAGTATAGAACTGAAGTTTTAAGTCTGCCACCTGTCGTTCTCATTTTTTTCCTCTGCATTGCATACATAATTTCTTTTGCTTGATAAAAACACTGTAAGTCTTCTGGGATATGTTTCTCCTTGTGTAAAATAAGGCTGGTAACTCTCTGAGATTATATTTGTTGTGCAAAATGAGACAGAAGTGTACCCTGCCGCAGAACAACAACAAACCCACCATATTTTACTAGTGGCATAAATTTCCATGCTGTATATTAAGAAACTGTTTATCAATCCTTTAAAGGTCTTTAAAAAAAGGGTGTTTGGAAACTTTTAGTAATTCAGTGCATGGCACTTGATACAATTCTGTCAGTCCTTTTATCTACCTAAACAATTTCAGGACTATAAGGGTGAGATGAATGGGGATTTAGTCCTGCAGTTCTGGATTCCTTTGCTATTGTTGGTTCCCAGCCAGAGCAGCATGGAGTAAACATGAAGGATTTCTCTCTTTATCCCTGGCATTTGATAATAGTGGCTCCAAGCTGATTTTTGCAGCTAGCAAGCAATCCAGTGACCCACTGGACTTCCTAAGCTTGTATGCAATGACCTATGCCATTCTGAATGAAGAAGCAGTATGGATTTAGCTAGACTCACTGTGTTGGAGAGGGTCATCACTGCCTGTTAATTTTACTTTGACCTTATCTAAATATTTTCAAAGGTCAAGGGAATACAAAAACAGTCTGTTACAGTAAAGCAAACCTATTTCATGTTGCTACCTCATGAATAAAGTTTTTTGTTAGAGTATCACAAAAATTATTTGTCCTACCAAAAAGACTAGCCAGCTTTATGCTTTTCAGCTTTTGTGTGGTATTTTTAGAACCTAAGCATTACACAAAATCATAAGAGAAAATGAATCTAAGAACAAGCTGTGCAACTTGGTCATGAGTCAAAGCCAGTAAAGTTTTTAAGATATTTGCTTAACAGTTCAGTCCTGATTCCAGGGCCATAATCTTCAAAAGGGCCTATGAAGGTTTCCTTGACCCTTTCCTTTCCTAGTTGGCCCTGCTGTTTGTCTGTCTCTCTGCGTGGATGGTACTTAATTATAGAGTAGCCAAAGTATGTGAATATTATAAGAAGTACCCTAAAATATCATTGATGATCTATTAGAATATTTTAGCCTAGATTTTTGAGAATGAATGGTATTCAAATATAATTTTAATGTAGATTCTCCAGAAAGTGTATGCTCCTCTTGCCTAGTCATTGCTTATTGGAATTAGTATATGCATTTAAAATGCTTTTCAAAGAGCAGTGTTTTGGATTGTGACAGAGACATCTTTGAAAATGAGTATTTGTGTGTTTGTTGTCATCTGGAAAACACCTGAATGGAAACAGGACTGTGAATATTATCCTGAAGAGTCTTTATTCTGGCTACATTTGTAGGACAAAATCCAGCAGAGTGCTGCCCTATGGCCTTTTGTCACATTGTTCTCAAAAGAGCTAAGTGCTACCTCCAAGGTATTTTGAGTCTCTGGGGTTTAATTAGTCCTAATTCCCCAATTAGATTCATTCCCAGAATGTATCTTCTTTGTATACCACCAACTTCTAAGATGCATAGTCCAAGCTATCGTTGAGAAGCTAGTTCTTTGCTTCTCCAAGTGTCAATGTAGCTTCAGCAAAGATGGGATTGCACAGAGCTGACAGACATGTTGTTTTTGAATTAATTTGAAGATCAAAACATAATAATGCAGACAGTTAGAATGACTGTTAGAAAAAAAAATTATAAATTGTTTCCCCTCTTGCCCTTCCCTTAAATTAAGTAGCATCTGCTACTAGGTTTGTACTGTCAGTCTTTCTAAGTTTCATCTTTGGGCTAAAATGACAAGGAAAAAGATAAAACACATCCAAAAATGAATCCTTGACAAAGTTGCTAATTACAGGATGGTGGAGAAACTTCTGTTGCCCTAGAAATTATATTGGATCCTCTTTTTCCCATCACCAGTAGTGTTAAACAAATGATTCTAATTTTTTATCTTCTATCACAGGAGAACTTAGGAGATATTTGCACGTGTGCAGTTCAGTTCTTGAATTGCCTTTACACAAACTGGGGCCATGTTTTCATCTGTGTGTTCTTGATGTGTAGGCAAGTCCAGCCATTAAGCAGACAGAACCTATCCTGGTTGTGTGTTAATTATCCCATCTTTTGTAATTTCTTTTAATTTTTGAGAATTTGTTCCTCTAGTGTAAACCCTGCCTGTGTTCATATGGCACTTCAAAGAGTCACCCTTTCAAAAAATAAGAGAACTTAGCAAAAGACAGTAGAAGAATCCATTATATATATATTAATCTGCTCAACAAATAGAATTTTGTGGTTTTAATATCTTGTATGTTGAGATCAATTCCTGAGTTGGTATTGCCTCATTCGTTGAACCTTGGGTAACCTTCTCTCTTAATTAACTTTGAGAAAGCATGTAAGTGTAAGCCTACAGATTAATTTTTATTTCTGTGTGTGCTTTACTGTCTGCCAGAAGAAACATTTAATTTCCTAGTGACGGGAAGTCCTCTTTGAGGAAAGAATCCCATTCTTTCTACTGTTATTATGAGGTCTAGTACTTAATTGCTTTCTCAATCATGTACAAACAAGGGATCTCTGTGAATTTGAATTAAATACATACATACAGGAAATATTATTGATCACCAGCCTTTATTCTTACACAAATATAGTAATCTAGACTAAAAGGCAAATAGCGTTGCTAGAATTTTTAAAATATTAAAATGTTTTGAAGGGCCATAAATGTCTCTTATGCTTTCCAAATAGATAAACCATCTCAGGTGCATGCACAAGTTTAAATGTATCATAGCTTCCAAAGAGTAAATTGCTGTTTGTGACTCGGTGTCAAATGTCTCTTGACTTCTGGCAAATAGTGATATTGGAGGCTGGCTCTGTCTCAACTTCTGCTGATGGAATCTGAAATAGCTTCCTATAGATAGTAGTCAGTAAAACCTCTGTAATATAAGCCGTTGCCTAATAAAAAGTAAAATCCATTCCTGCCAGTGCCAACTATGACAATTTAGTGATCTGCGCCAGCTCTAAGCTTTGCCTTTTGCTCTTAAGGAAGGCTGATGTATCATCCTGCTTAGCTTCATTTCTTTGGGGCTCCCAGATCTTGTCTCACTGCTTGGACCCTGCTTGTCCTCTTTGTTGTCACTTGGATGACATCTGCAGAATTGCTTAGGCCAATATCTTCTATAGAAACACAGAATTTTCCATTGCTCTTAGTAGAATTTTAAGTATTTTGGTATGAGGTTGCACCTTATATATGATGTGCCTTTCTTTTAAAGGCAAATCCTATTTCTACCAAAGGCAGTGGAAAGACCCCTATCACTCTAAGAGATTTTTTTTTTTTCAGTTATGCTTTCTTTTTCTTTTACACATTGTAAAAAAACTATGTCTGCCTTTAAAAAAAAAAAAAAAAAAAAAAAAAAGTTGTAAAATCTGGGAGACAGTTATCTCTATGGAAGTAGCAAATGTTCAGGCTTAAATGGCCAACAAAAACCATATTCTTAGTTATGGAAACAGCTGCTAATTGATAATCATTGTGTTGTGAATTTCTCATTGTGATATCCAGAATTAATTTTCTACAGTTTACTGTAGTCAGAGAGTTATTTCTGGAGTGAAGAGTTGAAACTTCAGTTCAAAATATATAATATTTATTGTTAAACTTTTACTGTTTAATTTGGTGGTAAAATCTGGAGAATACCTGACTTCCAAGTGTGTATTATGATAAAGCTGGAGTAGCCTGAAGTGGCTTTATTGAAAAGAGAAATCAGTTCAGTACCGTCTTGTAGTTTTGATCTCTTATTATGTTATGCTTTCTTCTGGTCATGTTTCCAGTGTTTCACTGAAAAATCAACTTTTATTGCCTGTTTCTGAACAGTAAATATATAATTTTAGCAAGAATGTAGAAGTTACGGATTTTCATCATAATCTAGGAATTCCATTATTACACAGTCTTAATGTCTGCTTCTAAGATCGAGTACAAATTAAGCATTCT
Source organism: Leptosomus discolor (assembly GCF_034619465.1). Classification (NCBI taxonomy): domain Eukaryota; kingdom Metazoa; phylum Chordata; class Aves; order Leptosomiformes; family Leptosomidae; genus Leptosomus; species Leptosomus discolor. The sequence goes on along the minus strand of NC_141395.1, from coordinate 36,262,149 downwards.
ATCATACATCTCCACCAGACAGTAAAGAAAATACAGGTGAGAAAATGGACAGATGAAAATTAAGCTATGCTAGATGGATAAGTAAAATGCCTCTTAAAGGAAAAGGCATCTCTGAAATATAAAGTGTTCTAGGTAAATTTTGTTTTGCATTTCTGCACTAAATGATTTTTTTTCACTAGAGTATTTTTATTAGAGAAATAACAGTTAAGATGTTTCTGCTGAGATCTGAAGTCCAGACTACTTCAAGTAATCCTGAAGTTCAGGGTAAATAGAATAATGTCCCACATGAGATAAAAGCCTCAGTGTCATTTCAGACTTTAATTTGTGAAAAGTAATATGTAATGTGAATGTAGATTAATCCATTAGCCCATTTCTATCCAGTTTACGTGTTAAAAGTAATCTATACTGTCACCAATAAGGTTTAAACGTCTTCCAAGAGCTGTTATAGTCAACCCCGTCTCCCTTTCAGATGCAGATGGGCAGCTTTTCGAAGAGATATAATTGGTAGCATGCAGTCATTCTTGCTTATCATCATGTATAATGTAAACACTTTATATTTTAATGAACATTCTGAAGGGATCATCTAAGCCACTTCTAGACCTGACTGTAACAAGATATTAAATGTATGGCACAACTGTGCTCAAAAATCCCTGTATTGCCAAAAACCCAAGCAATAGGCTTGACTTTTTCTGAATTTTTTAGATCCACATGTTCAGATCCCCTGAGAAACAGGTTTTCATTATTATTGCCTGGTTTTAGAACTGCTGGAAGTTTTGAGCCATTCTCGTAGTACATCACAGTTTTGGCTCTAGACAGAAGTCAAAAGTAATATTTAGAAGGCTTTTTGTAAGTCTTTGCTTAATAAAAGCACAGATGACTAGAGCTAGAGCAATATCCGTTGTAGCTACATAAAATAACAAACTGTAAAGGGTGGGAAGAATGATCTAGCATAGTGACAGATCTCTGGCACATGCGCTAGATTAAGCGCATGGCCAGCAGAATATGAACTGGGCCCAAATATGTGAGGAACAGAGTTGAAGAAGGCAGAAGGTGGAAAATAACACATAGTGTGAAAAAGATTTGCCTTCATTAGTCTAACAGGATAGTGGCAGAGCAGTTTGGCAATCTTATGCTTGATTCTAGGCCTCCCTGTAATTCAGTTTACTCAGGATGTCAGTTTTCCACTCTGAAAATAGGGATAGTATATTCTGACTTTGCTGGGGTGTTGTGAGGATAAAGTTTAATGAATTTGAGAAAGCCACTCTTATGCTCCTGTGTTGGCTGAAGCTCTTGTTGAATATAAAAAGCAGAACTATTCTAGACTATTTCTAATTGAAATATTCATAGATATTGACTAGTCAATATTCAAATATTCATCTGTTTCTAGTTGAAAAATCATCGATAATGGGATTTATGTAGGCAGCTTCCACAGGGTAAGCATGGGAATATAATTTTGTTTACTGAATGCAATTAACTAAAGCAATACAAACATAAAACCAAAATAACTAACAATAAACCCTGATGTTTACTGTTTGTGAGATAAAATGGAAAAATATTTTGTATAATTTGGCAACATCCGAGATTTGAATGAGAATGAATGCAGGGTGAAAAACTGAAGGAAGTTTGACTTATTTTTTCCAAGCCAGTGTGCCTGCCCCTTATTACATTCACAAAATTAACCTTGTGTCAAACCTTGGTGGATTCTAGAGTAACGTTTGTTGAATTACATGTGGAGCTTAGAAAAAATAAAAGAACATTATATGGCTATCAACGATGCATTATTAAGATATATTTCATCATAAGGCTTTGTAGTTCAAGGACGAGGCCTATAACCAATTCCCTTTTGTCAGTGTTAGTATTTTCTTGGCTTCGTATGATAAACTTTGAGCTTATAGTGAAAACAGATTATTTCTTTTATATGAAAGGGAACCATATAAATGCTTTTAGAGTCTGCCCTATGATTTCATAATAGAATCAATTTTTAAATGAAATAACTCATCACAGTGTTTGGCTGTTAGTTTCTAAAAATGGTCACTGCACCTTTTACAAACTGTAATTTATGTTGTCTGCTCAGGCTGTAAGTTGTGGGCATCTTAAGCACAAGGAGTTGTTTTGACATAAAAATAATTACGTTACACTAAATTATGCGATGCTTGGACTTATGCATGTACAGTTGAGACTTGGCTAATGCTTTTTGTTGGTCTTGTGAGTATGGAATAACTTCTTTCCCCCAAGAATTTAATTATCAGTTGTAATACCTGCTTCAGGATATTTTGCCCCCGGTGAATTCAGTGACAAAAAAGCATCAAAATTTTCACCTACATGTCAATATATTAAACACATTAAAATAACTAGTGGTTCCATAGTGCTTACCTGAATCGTTGTGTATTGGGGCTAAAATACTGGGGGCAAACAGTGAATTCTTCCTGGTTTCCCAATTGTTTACTTCTGTGTTTTGGTTTGCTTTTTTGTTTCTAGACAAGAAGACTCTAATATGTATGTAGAAATATTGGGAACATAGAGGAAAGTATCTGCACAGAGAGATTAAGCAGTTAGTTATTTTTATTATTTTAAGACAATTGATTCTCATTGTGGATTTGGTATCTGTTCCTTTAGTCAAAAAGCTGAGATTGCTTTTCTTGGTATTGCTCCATGTATGACCGGTTTTTTCATGCATCTGAAAGATAAGCTGTCTGTAGCAATCTAGTGCATTTTAGACATGTAATGGTCATGAGCAGAACTTTCTTCATGACCAAAAGGCTGCCTGCTATAAGAAAACTGGAACAACGTGCTGGGCATCGTAGGAACACCTGCAAAAAGAAAACCCATTGTAACAAGCTAGTTCTCATCTCCAAGAAAACATAATCTAGGTGGATAGGATGAAGAGTTGGGGAAAAAACAAATGTTAAATATGTGACAATAATTGTTCTGATGTATGACAGATGTGTGATAATTACATATTTTTTGTGATATTTAGAAATGGATGAAAGGTTAAATAAAAACAGGTGAAAGTTTTGATGGGAATTCATCACTATATTGATTGGTTCATTTTTCTTAGAAAACTTTCATTGTCCCTTTGCTCAGCTTTGAAAAAGCAGTTCCATTAAGTGCATTCTGGTGGTTCTAACATTAAGTTGTAAATTGTTTGTGAGATAAAAACAAAATTATTCTTTTAAAGAAAAATCTGTATTGCTTTCTACATTTTCAGGGCTACAGATGTGCCTGAATACCTTATTTTTTCAATTTTGATACTCCTGTAAATATTGTTTCACCACTGTACTACCTGTCACTTGTTGATATACTGCTATGAATCAGGTTTTACTCTTTGCTGAGGGAATGTAATCCTGGATTGGATTTGAAAACCATGTCCACAGAACATCATGTAGGATGAAGGTCCTTTGCAAGAACATTTTTTTCAAAGGATTAAGATAGGGAGTTATTTCTTGCCTTTTTTTTTTTTCTTTTTGCAAAGTCCATGGCAAGTGTCCCATAAAAGGATGGACGTTCCAGTAATTGGTGTATGCTGTAATATCTGGAAGGTTAATTACCAAATGTAATAAGGGATCAGAAACAACACTGTGAAGCAATTTAAGTGAAAAATCATGTTTGAGAACTGCATACTTTAGCTGTTTGCAGTGCTTGCTCTGTATTGGAATATGACATGCTGGACAAGCTCCTGGCATTACACCATTATTCTGGGTTTCCTAAGGCATCTGACAAATTAATGTACCCAGAAGGTAAAAAAAGGTGGAACACATTGAAAGCTAGTGATGCTGCTAACTCTGGAAAATAGCAACTGTTGCAATGTCTCATAGTGGCACTTAGCATCAAGCGAAGTGAAAAGATGAAGGAATAAAGAGGATGCCAAAGGCAAAAAATTTAAATGCTGCATTTTTCTTCATTATATTTTCACATTCAAAATATTTTAGGTCTTTTATTTCTTATCAGTTTGCTAAGGGTCTGTTTTCTGTAAAAGATTTGATATTTAAGGATAGCTTGCTGTAGGAATCGTCTGTGGATGAGCCATAATGCTGACTGAATAGCAAGGTTAAACCTTTTCCATATCTCCCAGCTGTCTTGCTGGGGCAAATTAGTCATCTTCATGTGACGTTTTGAGGGAGAATTGGAGGCGATGAACAGGGTTGCACTTTGATTACTTAAAGTTCTTGTAGTAGCCTCAGGAATTCTAATTGTCTACCCATGCTGACATGCTCTCATAGTGGTGCTAAATTTCTCCTGCAGCTGACCCCTTGATTGAGGAGAAGTTAGGCGGTAGATACCTAAGTTTCTGCTTCAAGCCTGCCTAAAGCAGGATATTTCTCCTAACAATCTGTGCTGTTCTTCCTGTGCTATTTCATCCTCGTATGTTGTTCTTTAAGGTAGATTATGGCACCTACTGGAAAAGATAAAGTGCCCGCAACTAAGCCACTGTTATCATGGTATGATAAAAATGCAGACAGTCTTCTGTCTGAGATGGAAATAGATGGAAATAAATGGAAAGAAAATAAATACACAGGACACTTGCAATTTATGAAATAGCTAGTTAGATTTGTGTGTGTGATACTTGCAGTAGCTTTAACCCTTCAAAGGTCATGTTTCTGGGAGAAAATTATCAATACATGATGCTTTTATGAGATCATAGAGTAGTAAATAATCTAATTTGGAAAGTGTTCTCGTTTCGCAAGTGCTATGATAACAGCATAACACATGGAATCATTGTAGGTGGAAAATTGTAGTATTCTCTGTTTAGCTTATTTTCTTTTTCTGTATTAGGTTTTTGAATGACAGGAAGTTAATTCAAATCTGTGTTTTATTGCGTATTCTCTTAAATGTAAAGCAGTAATGCCAGAAGTATACTGAAGGTTATTACATACAACATCTTGTGCTTCCATGGTGAGTTAGGCAGCCGTTAACAAGAGCCAGTACAATCGTAACTTTAGCGAACTTTGTGAAGTAGCTTGAAGTCCTTGAAAACTGATCTTGTGGTAAACTGTTGTTGCAGTATAGGGATCTGGGAGAACTTGATGTTGCGGTTGTTAAACCCTGATTAATTTCTGTGGTAAATAGCAAGTGGTCAGTGCTTTCAGTTAAAACAGGCAAACCGAAGTATCCAGGTATTTGTACATCAAGGGACAGAGTCAGAAAATCGGGTTGGGTTTATAGGAGAACTTTTTAAGTTGGGCCAACTTGGATATGAAAGACAGAATCAAGTTGTCATTTTTCCACAATAAGTAATTATTGTTGTTGGAGTGGATTTGAAGCAGTCTCTGTACTTTGAAAAGTACTCTGAAGTACATAATGTTAGTTTGTTTAAGTAACAAGACACAGACAGAGGTATTCACAGCCCTTACTTATAGGCATATAATTTAAGTGCGTAAATTAAGCATCTACTCTGTCCAGGCTTCTAGTACAGTGAATTGATACAAAGAAAGGAATTGTAAATATGCCATCAGATGGTCCAGCTCCACAATCTCTGTCTTACAGTAGCTTTATGTGTACCAAGGAATAATGACTTAATTTGGTCTCTGCTAGGTCTTAGCTTCTACTCTATGGACAGATCTGTCTCACTTTCTTCACATGAGAGCTCTACTGAAATCAGTGAAACCACAGTATCTGTGTACAGTCGTTTCCTCAGTTTCTATTTCTTTGCTAGTCCGCAGAGGAGGGTGTAGGTCTTGCCTTGGCTAACTAGTCCTTTCATTTCAAACAACAATGATCTGTGCTTTTAGATGTATTCTAAAATTCAGATTCATATTTTACTTCTGTCAAGATAGGAGCCATGACACAGAAGAATTTGTAGGGCTGGTGTAAGACGGACATAGCAGAATTTATGCTTCAATTGATATTTTGTCTGTTTGTTTAGGTGGTTTGGGATTTTTACATTTTTTAAAATTTTTAATTTTTTTTCTCTTTTTATTTCAGGAGAGATGATCATTGATGCAGTGTCTAGGGTTACTAAGATTTCAACTCTTACCTTTCATAGACCTAAAGCCAACATTTTCCAACAGCTTCCCTCAAAATAACATGCCTTTTTGTTTTCAATTTTTATTCTCTGTTTTCAAGGAAAGCCACAGCAGTGTGTGATGGGAAGCAGGCAGATGAAAATTCTATGATCTTTATTGTGGCTGAGTGCAGATCTTCCTTATCTTTTAAATGAAACACTGTATTCAAGTCTGATGCGATTCATAATGATGCTCCTACGAGCAAGTGTTTGCTGTGGTAGCACTGTGGTTTGGTACTAGTAGGTGATATTGTCAAACCTGGTCTTTCATTATAGGCCTTGTTTCTGATATGGAAAGAGATAAGAAAATTAAGGTTTCTGAACTATTGTGTCAAACCTTTTCTTCCTTTATGTAATATACCTTTAATTTTCTTCAAAGATTTGCTGGTGCTTATAGACTAACGTAGCATTTTCTTTTTTTATACTGGTTGGTGAAAGCTTAATGAGACAAAAGTTGGAAATGATTAGGGTGAGGAGTTGTTTCAGTCTGTAGGTTACAGGAAAATATTCTGTAGATTCAAACTTGAAAAAATAACAATAGCAAATAAAGGTAGTGAGTATGACAGTATTTTCTATTTTCTCTTTCAAATCTCTGTAGCTGAAATCTTATAGTGGAATGGCATTGACAGCACCAACTTCAATTGCAACTGTTTCTCTAATTAATAAAGAAATGCATTTCTCTGTGCAGAAGTTTAATGGTAATACCTTTCACAGCTAAAATGTCTTACTGCAGAATCCTAATTCAATTGTTTCTTCCCTGTTTTCTTTACCACTGTAGCTAGTATTGCTATTGTAATTCAGGTATATTAGAGCACTGATAAGGATGAGTAGTTGATAGCCTTATTCTGTGCCCACAACTGGAATGGTTACTCTTGTGTCTGGCCAGGAAAAAATGTCTGTTATCATTTCAGTGGGTTGTATCTGGGCTGTCATTATGCCAGTAAGTGTTTAATAAGAAGTAGAGCATCTTCATCTTGTCCGTTCAGCAGAGAAGATCAGCTAGTCATCTTTATGGCTAATATCTAATAGAAGGTATATCAATGCAGTATTCTTAATTCCCCGTTGTCATTCCTCTCAGACTTTGTGCTATATCAGCAACCAGGAGAGCATGTTACCAAGTGCGCCACTTTCTATTAGCTGACAAATACTGGACAGTGTCCTGCTATAACCCTTGCTGTGTTCCAGTTCCTGGGTATAGTATGTTACCCAGGAAAGTAATCTCAAGGACAGTGAAAACTGATTTACAAAAAATATTATACACACTATTTACAAGACTTGAAAACAACTCTGTTATCCATTATAGCATTCCAAATGTCATAGGACAAGAGGCTTAGTAATGTTGAAAAGGAAGAACAGACAGATTTGGATGAGTTTTGTATTTTTCCAAAACGGGAAACACCAACTGAGACTAGGGTTAGTGATACAACCACAGACTTGATATGTATAAAGAACTGATGTACAGAACTAGTGTTCTGTCTTACTGATTGGCTGTAAAACTTTTAGTTAAGCTTGTTTTTCTATAATCCTTACATCCTAGAAACACAGAATTTGGAGTTCTTTCTTGAGAACTACCTGACTTGGATTTGATTCTTTTCCTGCTTATCATCAACTGCATGAAGACCAGAAAGAACATATTTTTTAAAGAAAAAATAAAAGAAAGAAGAAAGATGATTTTTTTTTTTTTTTTTTTAAATTTGGGAAACTTCTTCATTGGAAAAACCCAAATCATTGGGGGATACAGTATATGGTTGCAAGAAATGCACCTGCTGGTTCACAGCACAGGACTTGCTTTGTGGAATGGTTTCTTGGGAGGAGGAAAAAAGTATCACAACTTTATTTTAGAGTTGTCATCACTCGAAACCCGTACCAATAGCTTTAACTGTCTTGGAGAAAAGTTTCAAAGATGTTCAGTATTTGTTGGAATACTAAGTATGTTCTGTATTAGTGCTTTCCTTTTGTATGGATAATTTGTTTTGAATGACATAGTTTTGATATAGACATTTGAATTACTATTTTGCCAAGTTGAAAGATATCACAGTACAAATTGAATTGGAACTTTGAAGGTCAAATATATTTTAAAATATCTTCTCCAAGAATGTCTGTCATTTTGGAAGATGACGGATAATGCACAGAGGTGAAAATAATCTCTTAGACAGGAATCTAATATTCTGTTTGGGGAACTGTAATTTTCTGAGTTTCCTGAGTCAAACACACTGTCTAAGTGTCACTCACTGCAGGGAAAAAAAGTAAGGAAAACACATTTGAGAATATTTTATTACAATTCTATGTGCTTTCAAAAATTATATTTGTCAAAGCTTATAGAATAATTGGAACATAGTTGAAGCCAGGCTTCTATTAGAAGTCTATGATTAGCATATATCCTCAGTGTCCTCAGTGAGTTTTGATGCCACCATAAATGTCTTTCTAAGTTGAAAAGATTTGCATTTTTAATGTAGGAAGCAAAACTTGCCTGAGAAAAATACTGTGGGATTTTTTGTATGTAGTAATGACATCAGATTGATTTATTCTTTTCCATCATAGTTATTTTTCAGGGATAAAATAGTCTGAAGGCAGAATCCTCACCTACTTCTCCAAGAAAATAAATAAAAACTTTGTGAAAAAAATTAATCAACACCCTTAGAACTGGAGACTCTGTTTCTGGCCTCCTACCTGGATAGCTCCCAAATAGGGTAGAGCGTGTCTTGGAGACAGGAAAGGTAATTAACATTTCTGAGAGGACTGTATGCTGCAATGAAAAATGCTTTGCTTTGCTCAGGTTCCTGACAGTGCTGTATCCTTTTCTGTCCCTCACCACCCTTATTCGTTACCTCAAGGGAACATTTCCTCTTCTCTGCAAGTATTAGATTTAATGCTTTTGAAAGATTTCTGTATTCCTGACCAGAAATATAAAAGCAGGGCTTGTTAGAAGCTTTCCAGCTCATTAAGCAAATTAAATTAACTTATTTAGTCCTCAGGCCTGGGGATGGCAAAATTAAATTCTGTGGAGGTGGCAGTCTGGTCAATCTTCAGCCTCTCCTTCTGTGTGCTTCCACTTCTTCTTTATGCCCAGCCCTTTTGAAGGGATGCCTGACAGCTGCATGGTCTTTTTTCCCTGAGCTTCTCACACAGCCTTAGCTTTTATGGTGATTTTTGTGGTCCCATTTTGAGGCCTTAGGCAGCTGCCGCCTTTGCTGACTGTTAAAACTGATGCATGGGATCAGCTCTCTTTAGAACAAAATTCTCCTACTAGAAAACAATTATTTAAGATATCATGTGTGCTGGGAGAACATTTCTCAAGAGGTGAAGATGAATACCCAGCTTCCATGTAAATCTGTCTGATACCACATGTAAATTAAATGTTTCTATTGAGAAGGAACATATGGTATTGTCTGGCATCATGAATTTACTACTCAAATGAAACAAACAAAAGAAATTACTTTTCATTGTGGTATGTCTGCATGCATGCACATTTTTAAAGATATATTTTAATCAAGGGTTTAAAATAAATGTAGATAACTGTGGCCTAGACAAAAGGTGACCCAGCCAAAAGCATTCTGTAGCTTGTCAAAAGATGGTGATATCATCCACAACATACAAATACAACCCTGCCAAAATTTTTCAAAACACAACAGCTGCAAGTTTTCTTTTAGATGAGAAAGTTATTTCAATAATATCTTAAGGAAATTTGTAGCTAGGGGAGCTTCTTTCACAAATGCTTTGATAAATCTTTAAAATAGAGAATGAAACAAATTTCCTCTTTAAAGTATTTGTTAATTAAAATGTGTAACAAATAACTAAGATGGATTTAGCTAAACTATTTTACAAATCTATTTTTATTTAATTTGAGTACAAATAGAGGTTGCATGCTGGTGGAAATTCAGATCTTATTGCAAAGATAAGGACTGACATTTTCTTTTAGGAGCACACTAATTAAGGTGTCCAAGAGTTAATACTTGACAAGGAATATTACTACTCTAGTTTCTCTAGATTTTCACCTAGATGACCATTTCTTTTGGATTTTAAATGCTGATTTCCCCAGCCATTTAGGTTTATTTTTTGGCTCAGCATATACGTTTAAATAAGACATCCATAGATAAATGGATTTTGCAGAAACTTCATACATGAAATCAAGATTTCATCAAAGCTCTGAACAAGTATGTGTCTGCAAGTCGTATATGCTTTGGGTCATGGTTCCTATTCAAAGGAGCCTTGACATATTCCGTGGCTGAAAGCATAGTCAAAACCAAAAAATTGCCATACTGTGTAAAGCTAGTGGTCTGTCTAGCCCATCATCACCTCCGACGGTGTAAAGGAGAGGCTAGTCAGGAAGAATGTGGGATTGAACAGTTCTCCTGCTTGGTAGCAGGGGAACTGCAGAGAGACCTCTACGCATGTAGGTCAGGGACTGTCCTGTGCCAGACACACCTGGCTCTGTGATGGGCCCGCTGTGCACCGTAACTGAACCAGTCAGCGGAGTTTGTGGTGCTTCTGCAAAAAATGTTTAGGAAAGGGCGGTAGCCACTGGGCAGAAGAAACGAGGAGATGCAAAAGACAATGCCAGGGTAGGAGGGGCACCTGAGCAGGGGCAAAGGAGAAACAAAAAGCATACTTGGGCAGGAGGAGCAGTGGAGAAAGAGACAGATGACAGAGGAAAGGAGAAACAGGAGAGATGGTAGGGCTGGAGGGATGCCTGAGCAGGGGCAGGAATGAACAGCAGCCTGAACAGGACTGCAGAGAAGGCATAGAAGGTACAATCCCCAAAGCGACAGTGGCCAGTGGAGGAACGCACACCAGAGCAGTGGAGTAAGAACCGAGGAGCAGCAAAAGAGAAGGAAACATTGTTAACTGATAGTCAGTTAAATTAACTGGAACTCCCCAACTGTTTTGCTGTCTGTGACAGTATGTCCTTCCTTCTTCCTCCAGAGCTGTTGTTTGAGGTATCTTAGAGGCTACACCTCTGCCTTGTCTCTGTTTCTGGGTTTCAGATCATGAATTTATTGAAGCTTTCTCTGAACCTTGATTATGTTATCACCTTTCAGCCTTGCCTTTTCCCCCTGAAGAGTCCTAGCCTGTTTAGTCTGTCATTGTAAGGCAGCTACTCCATCCACTTGCTATTTTCAATTGCCTTTCAAGGGCCTTTTCTAAGTTGATTACATCCTTTTCAGAGGCATCCATCCTTTCCAAGGTGACCAGACCTGCATTCAGCACTTGGGATGTGGATACAGCAAGATTTTATACAGTCACAAAATGAAGCACTTTGTCTTGTTTATCATACCCTTCCTGAATGACATCTGATGATCCATTGGCTTTTTTGGCCGCCACTGCCTGTTTGAGTCACTGGTTTCAGAGAACAGCCAGTGATGATTCCAGTGTCCTTCTCTTAAACTGTAACTGCTAGTCCCAGTTTCAGCATCACGTTGTTATGGTTTAAACTCTCCCTGCCTCCCCGCACCCCACAGTGCCTTCTCATACACTTCTGTCATGTTTTTCTCTGCTCACAGAGTTTGGTGACTTGAGTTACTTGCTAGGGCACGGCATTTGACTACCTGAAAGAGCATGATACTATCTACAGACTGGGAGATTTATTATTCTCCTCCTTCCGCAGGTCATTGATCAAGATGAATAAAACTGCCTTCTCCTGCACACTCACTTGTGCACACTCCTGTCCCTTAGCCTGTGGACTTTGCTTGATGCCTTTGAAAAAGGCCATGGAAGAGGACTTCAGGCCTGTGACTGCGTAATTTCTTTAATAACATAACGACATAAAGATCTATGCAAATTACAGATACTATATTATTGTATCCACTTCTAGAGCTACGATTTAATTGATTACGCACTTAGTATTTAATCAGTAGAGCTAAGCTTTTTCTGATATTTGTCAGAAGAGGTAGCACATAGACATGCTTAAAGAAGCAAAACCCCTGAAGATACAATATTTGAAGTTGAACTGCGTAGTGTATGCATTCCTAAAAGTGTTTCTGACTGAAGTGAAATATGACTGTCAGAGGACATCTTTAGTGGCTGGGTTTTTTTCCTCCCGTTAGAATTAATTTGTTAAACAGAAATAGTTATAGCATCGTATGGGGAATATGATTTCCTGTCACACTTGGAACAAACCTCAGTCAAATAAAAACTCTGATGGTATACAGTAATTAATAAAGGGAAAAAACATTTGATGGAAGTAGCTTTAGTGTAACATTTTTTGTTCAGACACTTTTGTTGAATCACAGTAAACTGTAGTTTATAATTTATGTCATGTATCATGTGGATGTCATATATCATATGAACAGTATAGAGAGAAAATAAGAGATGAAAAGTTAGCCTGTTAAAGCTAAAAGAAGTTTGGCCATTAAGTGGAACAACCACCTCGATTGTCAGTGTTTGCAAAGACTATCATACTATCGCTGCCTCTGTGGGATGGCAGCCAAGCCATAGAGAATGAGGACAGTGATGTCTTTCCACTTGTCCTATTGCTATTTTAGGTGAAGAGGTGTTATAGAGTGGAATGGTTTGGGTTGGGTTGGAAGGGACCTCAAAGATCATCTGGTTCCAACTCCCCTGCCATGGCAGGGACACCTCCCACTAGACCAGGTTGCTCAAGGCTCCATACAGCCTGGTCTGGAACACTGCCAGGGATGGAGCATCCACAGCTTCCTTCGGCAACATGTTCCAGTCTCTCACCACCCTCAGGAGTGAACTTCCTCATTGTATTTAGTCTAAACCAGCCCTCTCCCAGCTTCCAACCATTACCCCTTGTACTATCACTACATGCCCTTGTAAGAAGTCCTTCCCCAGTCTTCTTGTAGGTGCCCTTAAGGATCATACCCATGTTTTCTAAGTGAATATATTTTCTGCTCCCTTTTATTTGCTAACATTTCTAATTAAGCAGCACTTAAAATTATCTGTTAGTTGATTTTGAAGTCATCTGATTCATCAGCTTGTCACTTTAGAATCAAAATTTTAAAAATGTGAAGCTGTTAGGTCAAAACAATATTCAGCAAATTTTAAATCCCTCCTGTTACTGTAAAATAGCTAAGTTCTATTGGTAACAGACCTAAACTCTTTAAATGCTTGCTTTTATATTTTCAGCTGAACACCTGTAGTATTGGATTGCAAGATGGAAAGGATTGTTGCAAGAAAGTTAGACTTGTACTTTGCCACAGCCACAAACTAAACAGGTATCAGCATTATTTTATTTTATTTGTGAGTTTTGTTAACAAGTATTAAACTTCAAAAGGATTCCAAGTTATTATAGTGTGTAAACAGACACTCACTTCCAAACCATTTGCTGTATACAGTAGCTACTTGAATTTTCTTGTCTGCTATTTTGACTTTGTCTGGCTTACTACCATTTCATCTTTATCTGAATGTTTGAAAGTTTTCAGTATATGCTACATTGGAGAGAGAGCTTACAAGGACAGAAAGCTTTTGCAATGTTTGTAATATAGCAGCATTTACTATAAAATATAGTGATTTTGCTCGTTAAGGCGTATTGGCCCTCCTCCTCTCTTTCATGCTTTCAGGTATTTCTAAGTTCTCAGGACACTTTTTGCCAAATTGCAAATAAATATAGCATGACCGTTTGTACAGATTTTTTTAAATATTTGATTGAAGTACTCTGCTTGTTAATCTGGTAGCTTTCTTACTTGTTATGAATTTTCTGTGTTCAAGGACTTGTTAGATGTTCATGGCATAGCTCCAGTGTAATCAGTAGTATTATAATGATGCATACCAGCTGGGGAATGCATCTCATGAATTAAACTCCTTGTAGTTCGGCATTCAAAGTAACCTACAAAGAAACTCTTAAAGCCAAATTTTTTTTTTTTAATTCATTCCGAGGAAGGAGAGTTACATACATGAAAAAAAAAAAAGTCAGGAGAAATAAAGAAATGTTATTAAAATTTGTTTAGAATAATAATTAAAAAAACCCCCTTTTTTTGAAAAAATGGCCAAAATAAATACATCATCTAGGTCCTTCCATCTCCTTTTTTCTGATGCTGATTCTGAAAATTGTGCTGCAAATTCCATGTTGCAGTCTGTATCTATGTTGACATAACCACAAAGAGAAAGATACGATCATTCACGTGATTGTTTTAGAATTCATATGGAATTTTAATTTTTATTGTGTAGTATAATTGAGATTAAGTTGTCAGTTATTTGCCACAATTTATGGAAAATCATGTAAGAATTGAGTTACAGGCACAGAGAAATCTTTCATGATGTTCCAGATTACTTCTGTTGTCATTTAAAAAGTAGACCTATCCTGATGATGAGCGTAACCTCTAGGAAAAGCTAGGATGAAGAATCGTGGGTTTTTTCCATTTTTTGTTCATCCTTGCACAGTGACATGTATATTAAAATATGCTACTAATAAAACACACTTTAAAACGCCTTTCAGATCTCAGGGTTTCTCAAAGATTAGGTATTTAAATGATTCTCTGTAGTCCAGATAGATTAACAGTAATTACATTTCTCAAAAAACCTGAGTCTTTGGTATCACTGAGTAGGTGGTAAGAGTAGGTGACTTAGACCAAAGACTTAATCCTTTACAAGAGCTGCCTTTCTACAGAAAGACGTTAAAGAAAGCAGCAAACAGCCCTTATCATTTTGAAAATAAAACCTGGGAAAGTTGAGAGGTACATTCAGTACTCTCTGCGACAGATGTTCTGTTCTCTGGCAGTTTTAGTTGTTATATTGTGTAGAATAACCAGATGTTTTTTCTAGATATTGGCATTAAATTAAAACAAAAACAGAAAAAAAGAAAAGAGTTTTGGCTTCCAGCTTCTCAATAAATCTAACAAGGGAACAAAAGCCAAGTAGTGTGTTCAATTTTTTGTTTCTACACAAATGCTATTCTCTTCCTTAACTTGATTTTGTAATGTACTTAGTTTGAAGGGATTTGAATTTTTTTTTTGTGATTAAAGTTGATGCTATTGTGCTGAGTGAAATCATAAGCTTGTCCAGATGAGCCGTGCTGAGAAAGATGGGCTGTTTGTTTGTGCTAATACCAAAGAGATTTTGAATAAGAGTACACGTCTGAAATTCAGGAGAATGCTTGTTTCCTACTTGTTCTAGCCATTGTACTCTTCAATAAACAGGCTCTGTGCCCCAATTAATCCATGTATTATGGAAATTATGTGCCAATATTTTGTTCATGAAAGTGTTACGTGATCTCTGAACAGTGGGTGCTAGTGTTGTTATGATATGAAGCATGAAAATACAATAAATGAAAATGCAATTGAATGACAGGACCATTATTTAAGTTGGAACAATTAATAAAAGTAAGGCTCTAAAACCTTGTCAGTATGTGAATGTCCTACAGAAGCAACCAAAATTCAAAAACCCAGACAAAGTATAAAGTGAGCTTCACTTAAAAATAAAAGCGTTCTTCCCAGTGGAACAAAGCAGTAAAGGAATAATTACTCCATGTAACTCTTCATCTTGTCATGTCTTTTCTCAAACATAAAAATTTCCAGTTATATTTTTTCTCTGTGGTACTCTTCCTCTTTTTACCGTGTTTAATGCTGTCTTGGGTGTTTTGTTTGTTTGCTTTTTTTTTTTGTACACTGCCTTCATATTCCTCACAGCTGTGTCTTTGGATTTTTTTGTGTTTTCTTTAAATGATCTTTCAATGCACAGAAGTTCTAAAAAGCTTTTGTTTAATCTCTTGCAGGGAAAGCAAAAGAAAGAGTTTTTAAAAAAGAACAAAGAACAACAGGGGAAAAAAAAAATCCACACCACCACCAAAAAAAAACCCCAAACAAAACACAATCCCCCTAAATAAATAGAAAACTAGCTTTTTAATCTTCAAAACCCACCAGAAAAAAACATACAAAGGGTTTTAAAAGCTGTAATTATAAGAGCTTTCCTTCAGGTGAACTGCTACTATTGGTTTAAAGCATATCACCTCAGTAGGATGGGTTAGTATGTTGTCAGTTATATCTTCTCTGCTACAAAATCTATGTAGGAATCTGCTGACTGAGCAATTGTGGCTGATGGAAAACTTTCTGTTGAGGGAAAATTGGTTTCTGACCTCTGTTTCAGGGCTATGCTGACTTGGAGTGTGTTCTGCTCGAAAACATTGCCTGTTCCCAGAAAAATGGAGCCTGCCACTAGGCTTGGGCTGGGCTTGGCGCTCTCATCACCTCTCCTCATCACAAATAATCCAGATTTATTCAAATGGATTCCCTGGTAGGAAATCTGGATGTTAATACTAGTTAATACCAGTGGTGCAATCTGGGGAGCTGGACAGCTAAGTCATTAGTAGGCTTTTCTAAGCTCAAGGAAATAAGTGTTCTGCGAACATTTTATAGATTTCTTAACATGGGTTGAGTTTTCTTTGTCCCTTGCTTTGCCTGAGCATGTGACATAATGGCTGACATGAAGAAAGTACGAGGATGAAGTCCAGGTTTGGCTGAAACTAGAACAAGTTAGTAATTAGTTGTACTTCCGTTCCCATATGACTCTGTGCTTGCTGGCTTGCCCTGTTAAGAGTCACAGACAAGAACACAGCAAGCAAAATGACAGACTCAGATGGTACTTAGAAAGATGTGAGCAGCAGGCAATGAAAATATCCATTAACTAGGAAACGATAAGTTCAAAGGCAATGGAACAAAGCTTAATCTCTTGAGCCTTTTTTTTTTCCCCCCGTCAAAGTACTATATTCACGTAAAGCTGAAACGCCATGGAATTTGGTACTTCTGGAAACTAGTTTCGTAATCTAAATTCACAAGTCAAATCCATCAGTCAGTAGCAATCATATTCTGTAAGTCAAAAATATCTTTATAGATATATTTTTTTTTTAGTCAGTGCTGAGGGAATTGTGTTGCTCAGTGGTTGAGAAATATCGAGATTAGGCAACATTTTGCCAATTTATACTAGATAAATTTTCAATATCTATAACATACTAAAATCCTCTTGCCAGCCAGTGAATAACATTTGGGTCTACATAAAAATAACTAAGAATTCTGACAAACACAGCATAAGCTTGATGATTCTTATCTGAAACAAAATAAGCTGTAACTGTCTGTCAGAGCAATACTTGCAGTAATCTCCAGATGTTAACAAGGATTCTTTTGCTTTGTCTTTATCCGTGGGTTTGGATTTCTTGATATTTTCTGTTTGTTAATTTTATAAGAGTCCTTCCTGCTTCATGCTGTGGTTCTGGAGTGTACACTAAATGCAGTCCAGCTACATGAAGAAATATGGCAGTCAGTTTAGAAGCTGAGAGCAAATTCTGACTTTGTAAAGTGAAAATCCGGCTAAGTATCAAGCCCTATTCATCTTATTTCAGGCAACTTGCTTAAGATGCTTGAGGCAACATTTGGTTTTAATTTGAAATATACATAGAAGACTGTCACTTGTAATTGAAAATGTTACACATTATGAAAAGTAGAACAGGTAAGTTTCTCATTAAAATTTAATACTTCAGCATGATAATGCAGAATATATATAGTACGCTTGCCTGATTTGCAGCATGTCTTAAATCATTAAGAGCATATTGGATTACTTTGGTTACCTCAACAGAGGGAAGTATTTTTCACATGTTTGTGTTGAATTAAGATGGACTAAAGGAGACAAAAAAGATTAACTCACTTATCTTTTGTGCTGTGTGTGACCATGTTCCGTTGTGACTGCCTCTTATTCTTGTCTATGAAAATGTTCACTTCAAGAAGATGCCACTCAAATGCAGTCCAGGGGCTCTAAACTGGAATGCAAAACCTATCGAAGTTTCTGTTATGGTTTCTTTCTTACATTCAAAAGACAAAATAATCTTTAAATCATAACTGAAAGAAAGACTCTTCATTTTAATTATGTTACAGGGTTAGATCTACAGGTAATAATCAAAGAGCTTGTGCCCATGGATGAATTAAGATTGTGTGGATAGTAAAAAGAACTAAGATGAATAAGTGACTAAAGTCCAGTAACGGTGACTGGTTTAGTTACATGTTCTGTAACTGTCCCCAAACTGTGAAATGAGAGTACGACCTGATGTTGTGCAAGACTTTCACGGTAGGCGGCCCAGCTTAATATAGATGGCATTTTCTTTTTAAGTGCCTCAGGTATTGTTCACTTGCTAATGATTATTTTTCATTCTCTATCATTCTCCTTTTTCTACACCTTTATGTAGAAAAGCAGGAGATTGATAATGGATGTGAGCGAGCAAATACAACTTGTTTTGCAAGAGTAAGAGTTTCCATTTTCTTATCTGTCAGATTTAGGTAAGGCCTGTGGCTGGTAAATCCTCCTTTTGTTCAATCAGTCTGTGGTACCTGGTGTTTATTTTATGTCTATTTTAAAACTTTGCTGCAGTGAGATTACAGGGAAGACAGTAGGATTAACACTGAGTGTGTGCTTGGGTTTGTGGAACCTTTGCAAGTGAAGAGCTGAAAATGATACCAATACTCAAGGGCTTGTGCAATAGGGAGGGTTGTGGAATTGCTGACAGTTACAGCAAAACAGGAGGGAAGGAGCTGGGAGGGAGAGAAGAGGAGCTGATTTTGACATGTTGATTTTCATTTGGCGAGAGGACATCTGGAGAAGATTCTGTAGAAGCAGTTTGAATTACAAGTGTGAACAAAAGGGAAGTGAGTGAGGAGGAAAGAAATCTGGGAATCATTGACACAGAGATTGTAATTCAACTTCTCGAGAACAGCTAAGGTTGCCCAAGGACAGCCTAGTTATGCTGTGTGCATACTACACAGCCTATTCCATCTTAAAAATAGAAATCTTCTCTCTTAGATACCAATTTTGTAAAAATTTCAAGTAAGAATAGTCTTGAAACGTGGATATCTGTTGTTCAAACTTAAATTTACAACACTTATTTCTAGTAAAATTATGAATATTTGCAGAAATCCATAATTTGAAAATAACTTCTCATTGCACTGTAGCGTGTCTTCAGAATAACAGTGGTAAAAAATCAAGTTTACTTCATTAGGTAAAATTTCCCTGAACGCAAGATGGGTAACATGATAAAACAGTTCTGTTTTCAGCAAGGAAGCATCAAAAGAATTCTCTTCCAATAACAGTTGGTTTTATGCACTGTGTTTTCCTTAAAAAAAAAAAAAAAAAAAAAGGCAGTAAACCCCCATGTACAAGCTATTTTTTAAATATGAGTAATTCTTTTTTATTTCTCAGATATGATTGTCTGAGAAATGCATCTAATTCTGAGTTTCACACATCTGGAAATTACTGTTCACGCCCAGTGGTAAAAGCCATGCAGAATACTGACATAAATGAGTGTGCTGTAGTTCATCTCCTACTGACATGTCTGCCTTTTGGATTCAGAAAACATGAGCTGTTCAGAACACTGCAGTTAATAATAATGGAGGAAACTATCAAGAGTTAGTTTCTTCAGATGAACAGGCTTGTGATAAGAGTCAGGTTATCTGCTTCTGGTTAGAGTTTAGCTCATCTCTTTTTCACAGAATTAAAAAAAAAAAAATCATATAGCTTCTCTTTCTTGCATAAATTATTTACTGTTACACAGGGTGTTATTTTTCCCCTTTTGTCTAGTCCTAACTGCTTTTTTAGTTGTTTTATCAACCATAGTTTGTATACTTTGTTGTTTGTCCTCTTTTTTTAGGAAAGGTATACATCCTGGTGTTCATAGCATATCTCACCTGGTGCATGGGTAAGTTTCCCAGGCCTTGCTTTAGAATATACTGGTTTTCGTAGTTTGTAACTGTTTTTGATATATGGTTTACCATTTCAGGTTTGTGGTTTTTTGGTTTTGTGTTTTGGTTTTTTTTTTTTTACTTGATGTTACTTCACTGTGCTGAAGAATGGTCTGATCAGGAAAATGAATGCTTTATTTTTAATCAACAGTATTCAAAATATGCAGTGTTAAGAAATCGGTTGTAGGACTGATTCAGACTGTTCTGTTCTAATATCCCCGTTTACACTGAAATCAGTGCAATTTCATGGGGAACTAGTATCTTAATGTTTGATTTCAAAAAAGGACGTAAAGTAAATTCACAGAATCATCATGTGGTTGACATCCTTGGGCATAAATGTGAATGAATATCCAGAGTTCTCTGCGAGTATTCAAAATCCGTAGCTCTATTATGGGTTGTTAACTGAAGGTCTTCCTTATTCTGAGAAGTGATCTCAAGCCACAAAATGTGAATCAGATAAAAAAAATAAAAATTCCTAAAGCTCTGGCATTGAAATTCAGACCTGCATCCCAACTTCCCCCAACGGCTGAAGGTCAACTTTTGTCTCCTGTTGTTTAAATTCTTGTGTCTCCTTTATGAGTCTGGGAGAAGAATGGAAAGGAACATTGGCTCAGAACTGAAGGCTTATAAATAGCACCCAGTCTGTCCATTTATATCTCTTCATAAAAGGTAGTTGGTGATGGCTTCGTTAAACAGCTGCTTCCACGCCCCATAAAATAGATTAACTTTCTCCTTCAGTGTGAAGATTAAATTGAATAATTGAACTCTGAAGTGGGATTTTTTTCTGACTGAGAAAAAAATGTAATGCCTGGTTCTTTGGAAGAGCTATATGAAAACAAACTGTGGAGCATTATACTGTTGTTCTTGAATGGCAGAGGATGTGGTTACAATGCAGAAAGCACACAAGAGAGCGAACTGCTTTGTTCTTTACTTTTTACTGAATAATTGGGAAGGCCTTATAGTACACAATGAATCCTTAAATAGAATTCTTGGTGACTCAGAAACTTCTTGGATGTTAGTGTGTACACAGTTACCTTCAATTGTTGTTTCAGAGATTTTCATGCTGATAGTTGACATGTAGAACTCCATAATTAACACCCAGGTTGTAGATGTCTGTATCCAATGAAGTTTCTGGGTAAACTGTCCTCTTAATAGCAGTTTAGTGTCTCATTTTGGCTAGAGTGTCTGTATGTACTGTTCCTAGTGTTTACAGAGTGCTTAGTGCTATAGTATTGAAAACTTAGTCCCAGGAACTTATAGGCAGTAATGATTGTGCAAAGACTTAATGATGAAGCGGAAAACAAATGTGTTCTGATACCACCTAGCTCCTTTCCAATATAGCTTTGACCATCCTTTACTACATAGGCTGCATAGGCGCCACTCTATCTGGTTTCGCATTATCCAGTGTCTAAGCATACAACTACCAACAACCATCACCCTCTCTGTAAAATGCAGTTCGTTATTCTTGTTGGTTTGGCAGTTGCTATTTCTGGCAGTAAAATAGTCCCACTTCTGTCTCTTAAACCCAAGAGAGTGGGATAACAAGCTGCACAAATCTATCTACAACAATAATACTCTATCTCTGATGCTTAGTTCCTTTTTAGTTTGGTTCTGTTTAGAATTTCCCACTGAGATAAGTCAAATCTGCACCCAAATATTCCCAAACAGTTTAGTTTGATTACTTTTCTGTGAAGAAGAGGCAAATGGTGTAATGACATAAAATTTTGTTTCTGATACCCTTCGGTTTTCACTTTTTAAAAAAAAATTTTCTCCTATCGAATAATTTTCTTCAAATTTCTTTGAAGCACAGCATGTTTTAAGGTTTCTGTAGTTTATCATTGATGAGATACTAGCAGATCAGAAACTTGGCAACCAAAATTCGTATGGAATTTTGATTGAGATTCTTTTTACACATAAGAAACTAATACAGTGTGGTGGGACAGAAATAAAACAGTACTACTGTGTATGAAGTAACTGATGCTAATATGTTTTTTTAATTTTTGTTGAATCTGTAGTTACTTAGCACTGCACAAAATAGCTCCTTTATTTCATCCTGAGGTTTTCTTCCTTCTCGGATGAACTTGTTCCTTTTCTGGCCCTAACTTTAGTCATTGGATTAGAACAGAATCTATGTTAGGCAGGAGAAAAAGGAAAAAATCTGCAGTTGAATTAGTCCCAGAGCTCTCCTCATGAGAACAAAAGGCAAAATTTCACTTTATTGCTTATGGTGTAAAATGGAGACAAATCTTGTCTGCAGATGTTTTTTCAGTGTTCAGGGCCACACCTGGTGCAAGAGTTACACTATATATGGCTATGGAGCTCTAACTAAGAGGGGGGAAAAAAAGCAGTTCACTGGAGGGAAGAAACAGCCTGAATTTTGTGAAGTGGCATGTAGTTGTAGGCGCATATCGCAGGTGCCCTAATGGACTTAGGGTAATGTGCTACCCATATAGAAGTATATGTGTAGCTGATGACTCTTCTCTCTGCAGGAATACGAGTGTTAGGAGTTCCACAGTAGAGTCCTTTTGTGTGTGTTTATTGTGATGTGAAAAATTGAGGAGAAAAAATAGCTGGATTATTGATGCAATTTTAGTATCAACTATGTGGGAGGAACACTTTTGTGTTAAATGTAACCATAATCTTGCAAATATGTCTTCATGTTGTGGTTATTTTTCAGTTCCCTGTTGTTTACACAGTAATAATGAACCAGTAGGTTGTGAATCTTATTTTAAAGGCAGTTTATGGTTGGTTGCTGTTGAATTCCTGTGGAACTAGCTGTTCTCAAGGAGCTACGTGTTCAGGCTAAGGTAACTGAAAATCAGAGCTGTTGACCTCTGTTCCCAGTTCTTCTGCTAACTTAATGTGTGGCCTTATCTGCGACTTAACTTCTGCGTCTCAGCCTCGATTCTTTAGAATGAGCACAAAAATTAGATTTCCTCTGGGCTATTCTGCATATGAGGGCACATCCTGAGACTGGAGTGAAGAAGTACTGCTAAAATGCAAAGTGACTTTATTGATAAATATACCAAATTTGCCAATGTATTTGTGACTTAAAAAAACCCAAACTGACAACATTAATAACTGAACTGAGCTCACCTGTTAATTGGCCGCAGAATATAAAACTGTGGTAGTCAAATAGTCAGTTTGGTGCTAGGCATGACCAGGCTATATAAAAGGTTTAGAGAAGTGGTGCTGCTGACACCCTGAAGTTTATTGATGAGGTGGAAGTCTACTATTCTGTCTTCATTGTCTGCTGCTGTTTCAAGAAGAAAGCTTCTGTATGAATGTAAGTGACTTGTTTTATTCTGCTTCATTTTGGGGTGATCATATCGGGTTAAAAGTGACAGCACTGAAGGGCTGTCTGTCCCTTGTCCCACCATGTCCGTTAGCGCCACTTCTGAGCTTGAATGCAGAGGTGTCTGTATGGTATAATGCTGTGCAACATTGAAGTTCCCCCTTACGTAGCATGTGCCAAACGCTGCTGTGACACTAACTTGTTAGTTTTATTGCTCCTGGATTTGGATTAGTTCATCTGTCATTAAATCAGGGTGTGCTTAAATCACATTCAGGATACACATGTCCAAAATAGTCTCTAATTCCTTTTTTTGAGTATAGTAGGTTGTCTGCTCAGCAATGTCAGTCTCTGTAGTTTGGAAAAGCAAAATACTAGGATTAGGAGTGTAAAATCTTGTTCTGGGCGAGTGTAAGTTTAAAAAGAACAAAAGAAAATATTCACATATGTATTTAAAACCACTATCTGAGAGGTAAAACACATGCAGCTGGACTTCCAGACTAAATTCAAAACTGGCATGTCTGGCCAAATGTGATTAAATGAGGAAATCTAGTTTTGACCCAGAGATTTTATCTCTCTGAGCAGACATTTAAAACAGGAAGACGTGTAGAAATAGATGCAAAATGTCCATGCTGCAGCCTGGCAAGTGGCAATACCATATGTAATCTATTATAAGATGAATGGCATGTTGAGAAATTATTCAAGCTGGCTAATTTACAGAGCTCCAATTCTGCAGAAATGTCCTGGAGAATACCAACTGAAACACTAAGTCCTCTGTTAAGACATCCTAGACCTCTGTGCATGTGTGTATATATTTGATCGTCATATTCCAATAGCAGTAATGATTGAGGTTCAAGACATTTCCTGGGACTTAGAGATCAGCTGGGATTCAGAGTCTGAAGCTCAGCCAGGTGCCATCAACTCTCACCAGCCAGTCATTAATCCCCAGGAAATGCCTTGTGCTTCAATCTCTGCTCCTTATCTGAATGTTCCCTTGCTAATATTTCAACTGTGTGTTAAGATCTTGTTGATAATTAATTTTCCATAGGAACCAATGGCTTCAATAAAGTGTAGAATTTCCCCCCCTGTGTCTTTAGCACTTACTGAGCTTCCAGTTGTGTACGATTTGTGAAGGTGAGGGGCTGTGTTAACTCCAAAGATCTTGGCCCCACACTGGGGTTTTCAGTAGTATTTTTGCAACATCAGGCAGCTTGTTAGAAGTTCAGCTGATTTTCATTATGGATGTCTTATCTATCTCCCTCCAAAGTCTGTTTTTCCTGTATTTATAGCATTTCCATGCAAGAGCTGTTAGCTGTTACACTGAACGTGTTTGGAGGAATGGGATTTTTGGGTGCCCTTTTTAGTGTTCACATATCAAACTTCCCTGTGGAATACTGGGAGTGGGTTCATAGGGAAGGGCACAGGAAATGTTAGAGGTGCATCCGGGGAGTGTATTTGCCCATCCTTTTTATGAAGTGACAATCTAGTTCTATGCCATGTCAGTCAGCTTAAATCCACTTGATGCAGCCAGCTTCCTCCAATTCATGGTTGTGTAAGTAGAGCACTGATAGGCGTTTCTTTTCTAAGTTTCAAAGTCCTCTTCTAGGAAAAAAAAAAGTTATAATTCCACTATTTCCTGCAATTGTTCTACCTTAAGCTGAAGAAGTTATGTGTATAGCTGGGAAAAGGCAGGATCCTGGAACTCTTAATTGCCTTTGTTACCTGATTTGTTGCCAGAGGCGGGGAGGATATGATAAGCTGTGACATCTTCATTGATAATGGAGTTTTACAGCAGCATATTAAACTGGACAGCCAACTGAGCAACAAGAATTTCAATATATGCCTCCATTCATTGAAGTGTAGAAAGTGGAATTGTACTGCTGTTCTCCTGCAAACTCATTCTATAACTTTCACTTTGATGCCCTCATGGTAAGATTTAAATTTACTATAGCTGCCACCATGTCAAGGTGGATATCTGATGCCCAGCTATTCCTTATCCTGCTCAGCAGCTTGAAAACACTTCTGAATTGTTATGCAGTTGATAGCCTCTGTGTTACGTCCAAAACATACTGTAAGAGAAATATCTGCTATCATACTGCACAGAATAAAACACAACTCAAATCCTTTCAGCTGCATACCATTGAAAATAGCAAATAAAGAACAATTCTGTTTTACTATGGAGAATATATCTCCAGGTAACTGAACTGTCAGCGTAAAGTACAGTTTAGAATGGAACGTGCGTGTCTTTAGGGCTTATTGATAGTGTAAATTTAATGCAAAGAGATAAACCCACATTCTGGGTGGCAGTGAAAATTCAGCTCAGAGTTCACAGACCAGTTTTTGCAAAACCCAAAAGGTCTACAGTCAGAAGCAAGTCAGAAACAAAGAGAAAAATCCACCCCACTATCTGTGGAGACAGGAAAAAATCAGGCCTTACTTAGAGTCCCAGAGGTAAGAGGCCTTTCCAAGCCAGACATCTAAAATGTCTTAAGCCTGGTTTGTGTAAATGTTCAGAAGTTCTGATTTTTTCCAAAATTTAAATCAATGTAGAATCTACGTAAAGAAATAGCAGAACATTCTTAATGAAATGCTGATATTTCTTACTAGTTTCTTAGCAGTGATTAAGTACAAGCATTTTTATGTGGTTGAATGCCAGCGCCTTTGGAAGTGGTTTAATCTAAACCACAAAATGACCCATTTACCTCTCAGTAAGTGACCTTGTGGGAAGTCAGTAGAGAACAGCAGTTAGGTTTAAGATTGAAATTCATGCTTATTTTGTATTTCCCTAGCTAGAGAAGCCCTTATATGGGATTGTTTTGATGTGCTGGAATCAAGGTACAGGTCTTGTTAGATTTTGCAAACTGTCAAGACCATAAAATTGTTGTTTTTCTATCCGATGTCTTTTAAATATAGTCGAATCAGCACTAATGCACAGTGGCAGTATTCCAAGTTTCCACTTTCAGATCTCAGTTGAAATTGGGGAGGGCAGTAAAATGTTACATGCAGCTGAAGCTGCCAGATTAAAAATAAGTAAAATAATTCTAGCTATTGCTAAGAATTTAAGTATCCTTACTCTTAACAGTAATCATTAGTATAACCTAGCTAGTTTGTTTATTTGTATAGGGTTTGTTTTTCTTTCAATTTTCCCTTTATAAGACTTAGAGGTAAAGAAGAATTATTTTGGAGATAACTGGCATTTTCCACACTGAATTTTCATTTAGAAAGCATAACTGTAGTTTATCTGGGGGAAAATAATTTTTTACTTTGAGAAATACGAAGGCAAAATGCTCTCTGTTCATATCTAAATGAGCCAGTAGGGAGCAGTATCTTGCTTGACATTAAGTTTTATGTTCTCAGTATTTGCTGGCTGCACCATAGCTCACTTTGTCAGGCTGTGAAGACTTGGAAGCAGACATCCTCATAAATAAATTGCCATTATGAGAAGCGGATTCTATATTGGCACCTCAGCAGAACAGATGGAGATTCAAAACAAAACAATTTTTTGGAAAAGTTGACATGGCATTACTTTTTATTAGTAAGTTTACTCCCTACCTAGCTATCTGGACGAAGTCATAATTTTCTTGCATTTGCTGTGAAGTGTGGTAGTTAGGTAAAACCCAGGAGGCAGGTCATCTAATAGGATCCCTTAATTAACATAGTCTCTCACAGATGTAAATGCCTTCATGAAGGAAGGTTGAATGAAAAGCTGCTGCTGTTAGTTTCTGTGAAATCTGAGGCAGGTCTCCCTATTTATAGCTTCAGTCCCCATAGAAATAAGGCAGTGGGGATAAGAAATTAATTTGGAAGCAGAATTTAAAAAAAAAAAAAAGTTTATGTTTTGACTTGAATTTGGTTTCGTTCTTTTTCTCTGGCTGTGTTTATTCCTTCATCAATATTAACAGAATGAAAATTTGAAAGTATGTTTTCTCTCCCCAAAATACTACTGTAACTTGTTAAAGTAATAAGTAACAATACTATAAAAGAACTAAAACTAGTAATAATTAAAGAAACTTAAAAATCTTCACTCCCTGTTTGCTTACTTTTTGTCACTGACACCACTTTTGTATATGCTGCCTTATCTTTTTCAATGCTAGCTAATTTTAACTATTTCACTTTGATAGTTTTGCAGATGTATCACATTGTAGCACATCAGTGAGAGAGTATTTGTTTTTGCTTGGAAAAAAAAGTTGTCCGTGATAGAACCAGATGCAGAAAATGCAGTAACTGAAGAACTTTTAATTCAGTTTTAAATGGAATATAACTATTTTTCTGGATCCGAGCTTTGGAAGTATGTGACGTTATTTTTACTAGTTTAGGGTTCAAAGGTAGATGTTTAGATTGCACATATTATTTAGTTTGTATTTATACACTAGACTTTATGGATGAGTGTGGAAGGGATTCCCCTCTCTCTACTGTAGACGTATGGTACTTCATTTAGTAGTCCTGCATCCATTTGTTTGTTTCTTCCTATGTATGTTCTGTTTGCTTCTTTCATTTACTCTTACTCACTTTTCTTATTGACTACTCACCTATATGTGTCTTGGCTTTCATCTCCCTTTGCTTGTTTGTTTTCATTCTCATCTGGTTTTGTATTCCTGTTTTTCCTTCATCAGTAATTTTTTTTTTTGCCTTTCATTTTTTCCCCACTTCTCCAATCAACGCTACACCTCCTGTTGCCTTGTTTTCATGACAGCTTTCAAATCTTGTTTGATCACTCTTTTCTGTGAAGAGGTCACAGTAGGAAGCAAAGACAATTCTTTCACCTTTCTAAAAACCACAGATAACTACCCCAAGGGTGGAAGAATTTTGTTTGGCTTCTTCCTCTTCAAAGAGGTGTCAGACAGCAGAAGTAGGAAAAGAGATGCTAATGGCAAATTCTGACCATTTGTAGGAAAGGAAATTTTCTAGTGCTATTTCCATTCTGCTTTTGTGCTGCCACATCTACCTTTTACTGCCTTGTTACAAGCAATACTGCTATACTGAGTGAGGTCATTCTGCCTGCAAAGTAGCAGACAAGGAGGAGGCCAGCAGGGATTAGCACTGTTTCAGGCCCATTAAGTCCTGATAAAATATCTCCTGAATATCCACTGAATCAGCTGCAGTGCAGAGCAATTGGCATGTGGATCAACCCACCTCCCTGATTCCAGAATAAACACTGAAGGAAGACCTTGATGAACTCTTCCAGATGAATTTAGGCTGGTTCCCAGGGAGGTGGGGAAAAGCTATGAAACTGCAGCTTCTTCACTTGGATACTTTTTCTGAGAGAACTGTCCGATGTCAGTTCCCTAAAAGCAGAAGGACCATGATGTCAAGACACTATTGCAGGATCGTTAAATGGTTTGCCGCAGTTTGGAGCTTCTTGGTCATGTGTGTTTAGCTTTATTTTTATTTAATAGAGTCTTAGGAAAACAATACCTTTAGTGTCCTAAAACTGCTGTAGGCCTGGTCTTATGCCAAATCTTTAATTACCTTCCTGTCTTTTGATTGTTGACTCTGCCTTGTAATAGGAAAACGGAGCCTGTATTTTGGATTCAGTAGTGCTAGTGAGATCATGACCTTGCTACTGAGATACTGTTGCTTCTACTCTTTCAAAACCAAGTAATCCTTAGAAATACAGGTTAATAAAGGCAGCACTTTTTTCACATTAATCAGTCTGCAGATGTCAAAATACAGAACAAACTTTTAATGTGAAAAATGTCCATACTTGCTATTTTATATTTTCATTCAAATAAAGGCCAAGGCTTTGTCCTCTGATTTGCATGAATACAGTTTTTTCCACAGATTGTCAGCAGAGTTAAATCTTGAAATGTTTAGGTATGATGATATTGTAGTTTTTTGCAATTCGTGTTTTAACATTATGACTGATAGTTTTCTTGGTGCCAAATAATCAACCTCTACCATTTGACCTAAAAGATACTCTCCTAAATTGGCACTATACTTGACAATTGCATTGTGTGTACCTTACATTAAGTTAGTAGCTTAATAGTAGCTCCACATTCAGCTCCACAGGTTTAACTACAGATTAAATGCATCCCAAAACTGCTCCCTAGTTGCTTGGTGTAAAGGAGCATATCTAGTATATTAATTAGGAATCTAGAGCTTACTTGGTGTTATCATTATGAATTTGAATAATGAAAATGCCAGAGTAATTGAATGTGTATGTGTGGAGGCAATTAGCTACATAAGAAGTTCTTCCCAAGGTAAGATATGGCAGAAGGAGAAGCTTGCAAATAATGGTGATAACAAGTGAGCTGAGAGAGCTGTTGATATGGAAAATATTAGAGGATTTGGACAAGTGATTATGTGTAGGACAAATGGATATGGTTTTCACTTGGCAGAGCAGAAGCGAGCCTCTAGGTAACCTCAGGGGCAGACTATTGTGAAGTGATAGTAGTAGAAGAGTAAAGGAAGAAGTAGATTGGAAAGGGATCACCGGAGTGAGAAGGGTGTAAAGTCCTAGTGTGAACAACCACAAAACTGTATACATTGTACTAAATATTTTACAGACTGAAACTTTCATGTTTGTGCATACACAGTCACACTGTATCATTCTGGAATCATTCTGTTATACTGCATAAAATAATGCCTCAATGTCCTTTTTTAAATCTCTGGAGAAACAGGATAAATTTGTTTCATAGCGTAAATCAAGATGGGCCCTGCTAAGTTCATGTAGCTGCCTCTTCTTATCTCAGGCCTGATTTTTGCCCACAGACTACACTGAGAAAAATTAACAGAAACATCTTAGAATAGCAGGAAAGAATTATAAGATTCCTATTAGCAAACACAGATGCATTATTGTTATTATTGCCTTGAAAGATAATTTAAACGGAAATAAGTGCCAGATGTCCCCCCCAAAAGAAGTTGGTTTCTAAAATAAAAAAGCAGTTGCCATTTTCTGAAAGATTTGTTCACTGTTCATTGTGTTGTCTGAAATCACATTTAAATGTAATGAAAGGCAGTATTTACAAATGCAAAGGAAATGAAGCTTATTTGTATCATTTGGACAGTTGTCTGGGTTTCTAGAGCATAATACCAGTCCCTTAAACTAAGAGGACAAAAATTAAAGTGCATAAGTAATTGTAAAAGTGTGTTTTTATGGTGTGTTATAAACTGTAAAAATCAGGTGAAAAATAACAGATTAACATATTTTAATTTCAGATTGTTTAAGTAAGTGTGAAATGCGTATGATATTCCCAGTTTACTTCAATGAAAAATGTAATAAAAATCCATAGTAGGCCAGACAATTGTTGATAGTCAGCAAAGAAATATCAGTCTCTGTTCACTTCAGGCAATGACAAGGAGTTGGTATTTTTTGGTGGTTCCCTACCGTTGGGAGTAATCGTAACTTTTGTTATGGTGCTATGTTTGTTTTCTGTAGTGAAGAGTTGTTTTCAAAAGGCCTGAAAAACTCTGTCCAAGGAATCTATTACCTGGTAAATATCTGATATATAATGTTTTGCAGATAAGCAATAATCAGAAGATTTCCATATGTTGACTAGTTGAGTATTTGCTCATGCAAGGAAAATAAGCCCTGAGCTAATATTGTAGCAAAACTTTTTTGAAATATCTTTAGCTTTACTCATAAGCAAAAAAGATTTTTGCCTTATCAGCCAGGTGTCTGTACAGGCAGTGTAAATTAAATTGGCCACTAGTCAGTCTCTTAAAAAAGCCTTGACTGTAAGGTAACCTGGTTACCACTGTAGTGGTAGAAGAACATAATATAGAATCAATTTTTCCTAAAGATAATAATTTGGTGTCCCAGATGATACAAACCATCAGCATATTCCTTTAAGTTTTATTTAGCTGCCAGTGAAAACAGGATAAAAACTCAGTGATCCTTGGCTCTTGTGGCTTTATTGAAAAGAACCAAGTGGTTTCAAAAGGAAAGGGGCACACAGGCCTTCATTTCAGCCGGCAGAGCTGATTGTGCCCAAACAGGAGGCCTGCTTACCTCTGCCATCGTATACAGGCACAAAGAGCTTTATAATTTGAGAGCTCCATGAGTGAAAGTGAAAGGACTTTTTTCTTGAGGAATACGAACATTGAGGAGCTTTTTAACCCTGGTTAGTGAATAGCTAAAATCATGACTGGTTTATGCTTCATGACCTATTGTATATTTTGTTATATTCCGCACTTGTTCTGTGGCAGAATGTTTGGTGGTGAATTGTGGCTATACACCTCTAATTAGAAAGCACGCTCAAATCATTAGTCAGTGCTGTCCCTATGTCCTGATCTGTATTCAGAATCTAAAGCTGGCACATGCATGGCCTTTAGGACTGAAGCCTTTTTTTCAGTGTGATATAGCAATGCACATTTGTACTTTGCAGGGACATCGTGGAATTAATATGCAGTGATTCTTTGGCAGGCAGGAGAAATAGTATATTTAGCATCAGTTGCTCCTAGAGAACATTACTGATTGCTTACACATTGAACCCTATTCTGCTGCTTCTGATTGGGAAGTGAGCGTATAACTTGAAATCTCAGTGTTAAGATTTGAAAAAAGGAGTGTTTGGACATGGAAGCAAGGGATAGGGAAAATCTGAAGTCTTAGAATGAGGAAAGATTAATTTTTATGAATGGAATGTGGTTTTGTCTGACAGATGTGAGACAGAATAAAAGACCTTTTAAAATGTCATTAAATCTGTTGGAACTATTAACATGAGAAGTCACACAGAGTTTCTGTTTGCCAGTTATATTAATCCAGTGTAATAGTAGATCAGAATGGTTCAGACTCAGAAGTGATGTGACAGTCCAGCATTCCCATTTGCAAAGACGATGCAAGCAGTACTGTACTGCCATTTTACTTGAGCCGTTATATTCCTGGGAAGTGTGTTTGGTATATCAGGTAGGTTTTCTTTTTGCCTCTCTGGTTTTGGGAGAAGGGAGTGGTGAGGGAAGGGGATTTTTTCAGTTTTGCTCTGTGTTCAAGGGCAGGTTTGATGTCCTCCAGGATTCTTTAAAGGACCGATAGACTCCAGTGGGCATTTTCCCTCACATTGCTCAAAGCAGCCAGCAGTTTCACCAGTAAAACTTTAAGCTAATTTCGCAGCGTAATTGCAAACCATTGTGTTGATGTCCCCAGCAGTTGAGAAAACATGTCTATTTCATGGGAAATCCCACAGAGCTTAATACTAAAATTTTAAACCTCCGTATTAGATTTTTGATTGCTTGTGGACAGTGTAGAATTTAATACACAATGATACCATACCTTCAGGGCAGGGAAAAAAATATAGAGAGCTAGTTACTATAAAAATAAACACCAGCTTTAGAGAAATTTCTCCAGAACGCTATCAAATTACAAATAGGATTCATCTATATGGGTCTATATGCTTTCCTTATGCATACAGAAGCTTTTAAGACAAAGAACACTGAATTGCAGAGACCTTGGAGTAGGCTTTCTGGGATTACATGAAGTCAAAGAGTCATGACTTTAACGTATAGTGCTTGCAGAATATTACTTCAGTTGGTTTTAAGAATTCAAATGAGTTTTGGTTATACCTCTACATGTTGCTTAAAGGGAACACTTAGAATATATTTAATGCAGAAGTCACCTTAGCTTTCTCATTCATTGATCCAAAATTGTCTAATTGACAGCCTGGATTATTAGTTCACTGTGTGTTACTAAGCTCAGTAAACTAAGGCTTGAAGGTTTCCTTTCTGCAAATAAGAGTCTTTGAATTTAACTGATGTAAAACATCTGCGCCGTATATACTGCTGGTAAAAATGTCTCTGGGGACTGGAACCACTTCTGTTATCAGATAAATTAATCCACCATATTTATTACAGGAAGCACTTCCTCCACTAGTTACATTTAACTCCTACAGATTTTGATGTTTCACAACCTTTAGGTTGCTAGTCAGGTTTTTAGGCCATATATTTCATACTGTCAAACCATGTGATAGCATTACTAATTTTTAAATCAGTTTGACAAATTGATTTAAGGGTTCAGTTTTATGGTGTCTGCTATTTTTTAGCTTTCAAACGGAGACCAACAAAGCTTAAAACTAGAAAAAACTGCTTTCTGAGGTTTCTCTTTCCATGTTAGTCTACATCTCTTTCTCCCTTCACTTAGGTACTGAGAGCAGTATTATCTAAGCTCAATTATATGTTGATACAAAGTCAAATTAAAGTATGAATTAGCCATTAATAAATTTAGGCTCTAAATTAGAAGGTTTCTAGCAGTCATCTAAATAGTGGAGAGGAAAACTCCCAGCTTGCTTTTAAGATGGACCATGAAAACTTTGTGAATAGGAATATATTCATGATTGTTTACATGAGACAAGACTCAGTGACCTGATGAATGTCTGTATGGTCCCCCTCCCTATCTTGCTAAATGCAGAGCTTCAACTTTGATCTTTCATGTTGCTTATCAAAAATATTAGATCAACAATTGCAAATGGATAGACTGTATCAATTTAAACCAATGGTATATTTTGATGTGTCATCAGTTACTGGAAATGATCTTTTTTCACCTTTGTTTTCAGTCTGCATTTCTGCTCTTGTCTTTTTTGTCTTTGAATCAGATAGAAACTAAATCTGGAAGAGTCATGAATCTGACAGTTCAAAAATAATTTCTGGAAAACCTAATTAAAGAATTGGGAAAGTGTTGCTTGGTGTCATTGTGAGTTCAGAGCCTGGTTAAATGAAATTTGAAGAATCTCAGCCTCCAGTAGTGAAGTTATTAGAGACAAAGTCAAGAATACAGTGTGATAATTATCAAAGGGAAATATGAAAAACAGTATTAAAACATAAACTAATATAATACTAATTAGAACACTGTCCTCCCTAGGTGATTATCTACTCATATTTCTTTTAAGTTGTTTATAATACAGAAGAAGATCATACTAGAGGGCTGTTTTAAGTAAGAAGGCAAAGTCTTGCTCAGATTGAATAATCCTTTCATATTGACTATCCTGGAAAATGTTGCAAGCAGAGTGTTTCTTTACATTGAGTATGATTTCCTTGAGTAACTACCAGGTGGTTGGTAAGGTAGGGAGAAACTGGAGTGTTTGACAGAGTTAACAGAAATACATACAGAGCTAATCTAAAGCCCAAGATGTCAATAAAAATATTTCCACTGATTTAAATAAGCTGTAGGTCAGGCCAGTGTTGCAGAAGCCATCT
Source organism: Leptosomus discolor (assembly GCF_034619465.1). NCBI lineage: Eukaryota > Metazoa > Chordata > Aves > Leptosomiformes > Leptosomidae > Leptosomus > Leptosomus discolor. Next base: position 36,228,056 of record NC_141395.1, on the reverse strand, counting down.
GAGCAATGGACTTCCCCAGCACACAGTACAAAGGGGATTCTTTTTATGTATGTCCAAACAGTGTGTTTGGAATGCTTCCAGCAGAGTTTGGCTCTGATTTGACATTAATTTATTTCAGCTTGTTAAGCCACTACTATATGATTTAAATGAATGCTATTTTAATGCATGCTGATAAAAAGAGTTGGCCTTTATGACATGTAGTTCAATTTGTGAGCCTGACTGCTTAAATACCTCAGTTTCACCAGCACATAAATGACTTTTCATTAACAAAAAACCCCACAGATATCTTGTAACATCTAAAAAGGCTAGGAGTGTATGTTGGGGGGAAAAAAAAGTTTACTTTAGAGTTTGAACTCTTTGTTGAGGGACTTTCACATGACTGTTTCTTACAGAAACCATTTGGGAAAGTTTATTAGTGGAACTCTTGAAAGTTGTGTTTCAATTGCAATTTAGAAGTCCATGGAATTAATGGAATCGATCTGTATAGTAGTTGTTTACAAGAAGGACTAAGGTTACATTGTAAACGCATAAATACAGGATTAACCAACAGTCCTATTGTCATCAAAAGTCTAGGTAGCCACAGTAAATTGTAAAGTAATGTTTAGAAATTACCTATTCCAATTTTGGTGTGTGTTTGTTTTGTTTTTTTTCTTACAACCATTTAGAATTTTGCTAAGAGTGAGAATTGGAACAAGATGAAGGCTTTCTATAGGGTGCAGCTTGAATTGAAGGGATTCTCCCACTTTTCTGTGCAATCTATTGCAATGTTGAATTCTTCTCACGATGAGGACGTTTTTCCTTACACCTGCATGGATTTCCTCCTGAAGTTACTCATGTCTGTTTCTTCTTGTCCTGTCACCATTTATCCTTGTGAAGAGTGTCTCTACCACCTTTTTAACTATCTATTAAGTATTGCAAGGCTGACTAAATACCCTGAACTTTCTCTTTTGGCTGAACAAACCCAGTTCCTTCAGCTTTTTTTCATGTCAAGTTTTCCAACCATCTTATCATCTGGCTGGCCCTCTGTGGCCCTCTCCATTTTGTCAGTGTCTCTCTTGAAATGGGGGAACTCAAATGGGACACGGTGTTCCAAGTGTGGCAGAGCAAAATCATGACATCACTTGATCTGCTGACTATATTTTTTATTGATGCAGCCCAGGACATGGTTTGCCTTCATTGTTTCAACAGGACAACTTCTGACCCATGTTCAGCTCACTGTCCACTAGGACTTCTAAAGCCGTACTCCAGCTAGTGAGATCCCAGCCTGCGTTGCTGCTTGGATTTATTCCATCCCACGTGCAAGGCTTTACATTTGTCTTTGTTAAACCTCACGCATTTTGTGTTAGTCCAGTCTTCTGCCCTGCTAAGCTCTCTGTTCTTAAGGTGTCTCTTGTGTCTGCTGTTTCTACCTCTCCTTCTAGCTTGGAAGTTCCATCATCCCAAACATTCATAAAATTGAGTACTATTGGGCCCCAATAATGACCCCCGAGGAGCTCCACTTGTGACCACTTTGAGCCATTAAGCACCACCCATATGCTTTAGCCTTCTGTGATTGACATCTCCAACAGTTTTCCATGTGCATTTACTTTGGATGTCTAGCCTGGAGGTGGCAATCTTCCGAGCATGAAAAAATGCACCTACTTTCTAGAGATTTACAGTGTTTATAAAATTACAAACGACTGTGACATGTGAAAGGTTAATATACCACCCAACTGGCAACTGTTTCCTAGACAGTAATTTACACAAGATTCATGCATTTTAGAATATTTTGAATACTCCGGAGACCTGTAGTAAAAATGTAAATTGTGCTTTGAAGCAATGCATGTCTGCCAGTATATTTTATTCACACACTTATTTTTTTGATTCAGTAATTTCTGAAGTATCGTCTTTTGCTATGTTTTGTCCATGCTGTCTCATATGAGATGTGTCATTAGCAATCAAACATATAGAAATAATATTGCTAGAGTCATAGATGTAGAGGTGAATGTTCATTAGAGTGTCAAAAAAAGAAGATGCTAATTAATTTACATGCTTCATGGCACAATGTGCTTGGTAGCTTGGTTCTCATTAGGTTGTTTCAGCATAGAATTGGCTAACATGTTCGGTCTTGAATTGTATGTTGTGTTGAAAACTTGCGTTAATTTTTAATGCTCCCATAGTGTATTTCAGGGGTCTTATGAAAACAGAAGACTATTGTGACAGCCTGGTGTTCCAAATGGGTCTGTATGCAAGTTCTTTAATTTTAAGAAAAAAGAAGGGGGATTACAGGGCTTGAAATATAAGTCTAGGTTTATGGCTTCGGTCACCGTAAGCAGAAAGAAACTTCTATGGCATAGAGAAGTTTTCAATTACAAATTACAAATAAACTTTAGAGTTAAAAAAGAAAAAAAGGAAAATCTCTCCCAAGTAGCATACCCACAGCAGTTTTCCTTTTTGAGATAAAGGATACAATAAGATTTTTAAGGTCTTGCCCATGAGAATTATACTAGCGTCTCTCTCTCCTCTTTCTTGTCTCTCTCCTCTCTTCTGTTTATTCTGAAGTTTATTCCCCATTCCAGGTGAATTCATTTCCCTTTCATTTCTTTATTCCCCATTCCAGGTGAAATCTCTGTGGAACTAAATGTTCATTCTTTCCCGTAAGTCACTAGGAAATCTTAGTTTGACTTTGGGGTGGGACTTTGTTCTCCTTGTGTGGCAGCTGAGCCCTGATGATTCCTGGGATGTGTTTCAGATGACAAAAACTTGTCACTTGGTCTTTGATCTTTAGTTTCAAGCACTGGGAAAAGATGTAATCATCACTGTTTTTCGTAAGTATAAACTCGTTAAAGTAAGAATTAAATTGCACAAGGGTAAAACTGCTAATGTAGTAACTGAGCATCATTTTCTAAAATGGGACAAACATCCTGCCTGTATCTTATGAAGACTATTTTTCACTTTTCTGTTCAACTGATTTATTACAATCAGTCATGTTGGAGGGTGCCTGAACTTGCTTCCTTTTTCCTTTTCAGCTTCCTTATTTTAGCTCAGATGGTACTTTACTTTAAATCCCATAATATAGTAAAATGTCTGTTATTTGACCTGGGACTAGGGTCACACGACCAATCTTAGCTAGTCTAAAATTAAATGTAAACAATGCTAAAACATACCAAATAATTATCAACTTAAACTTGGGAGCTGCCAAGTAGAACAGTACTTTATTATTGCACAACAAAACTCAATTAGAATGAAGACTGTTAATGATTTAAGGTGTTTGTAAAATGAATATACCAAACCTTTCATTCCACAATACTATTATTGCAGCTGTACCCTATTTGTTGATGGCTTGAGGAGACATTTCCTATTTTCATTGATTTACAGCCTTATAACCTCATAAATAGTAGGAATTTTCCACTGGTGACCACACAATGTATGGGAAGCACAAAATTATTTTTAAAATTGATCATGTTTCACAAATTGCCACTTCTACTCTGTAGTCAAGTATTTCCTACTTCTGCAGGATTTTTCTCCCTCTTAACCATGATGAATGTATTCAAAGAGTTAGCTTTCCGATTATACTTGCATTGTAGTGTACCAACAAGATAATTTTTAGCATGAGCTTCATTATCTAGGAACGCTGAAGTTAAAAAAAAAAAAGAAAATTAATGGTAGACCACGATTTTATAGACACAAACTATTAAAAAAAGCTTTAGTATCAAGATTAAATTGTTTATTTGTGTGTGGTTTTTTTGTTGTTGTTTTGTCTTCACTCAGTTCAAATATATAGCTGCAGCAGCTTGGGCAGTTCTCCAATAAATTGGCATGAAAATATAATTTCTTAAATTGCATGGCTTGAGAAGTACAGCATGGAGGCACTGTGGATTCTTTGAGAGCAAATCCACAACTGCTCTGAATTAATCCAGCTTCCTTGGTGACTGTCTCAGTACTGTGTTCACTTCTGTTCCAGAATGCTTCCAAATATCTCTGATACTAGACAGGTATCCAGACATATTGTTTATTGTATCGGGTGTCCTCAGAACATCTGTGGTTGTTTTTCTGCTAATCCGGCATGGGATTAACTGACATTCAGATCTTGCTTTGAAGGATGTGTGTGGTGAGCAAGATCATTTAAGATTGATGATTTTTCTTTTTTTAGTTGCTGGCATTCATTTGGGCAAACAGAAAAAAAGAAAAAGACTTTTCCCCCTCAGTCAGAGAAAGCAAATTAGCAATACTAAAAAAGTGAAATTTATGTGAGAAGATGCAGAGCTTCTTTGTTGAGCTGTTAGGTTTTTTTAAGTATGCTGCTTTACAGCTAGGAAAGCTTCAAGCTATTTTGCTAATATTTTCTATTGGCTAGAGAGTCCAGACAAGTCTCGTTTTCCATCACAGGCACAAACAGACATGAAATGCTTCTTGTACAGTTTAGTGTCACTCTTTTGGTTGGCCTACTTAATACAGTATTGCTCTGAGAGACGAGTGAGTAAGAAAAGCCAACGCTAGAACTACTGTTGGTTGGGAGGCTGCGTGTGCCAGAAATGGTACTTTTCTTAAAACAATCTTCATGTGACTGTGATTCACAGAAATTTCTGGTGTTTTTAAAAAAAAAACTTTGAAGGTCACAAACTACTCACCTTCATATATTAGCTCTGCTGTGTGAAGGGAGTAACTAACTAATGATCAGCATGTTCTTATTGTTTGCAGCATGTTTTAAAGGGAAGTCTGTGAATTCAGCGTAATGGTATGACCTCAGTCTCACAGCCTAGCACGGGCAAAGCTTTCATAATGTTCGTTCACATTGTATAAACTGAGAAGGGGAGTGTTGCTTGTAGCGGGGCCAAAGAATCAAGACCCTATCTCAGTTTTTGTTTAAAAAAAAAAATGTGGAAAAAATGTATTAGACGTTTTTGCCGTCATCTTTATCATTGTTTTTAACTGTTTCATTAGAAGCTTGCTTAACAAGTTCAGATGAAGGTCATTGTGCATATGTGTGTCCCTGTGCATGTGTTCTCCAAGCATTTCTCTTTCATTTGCTGTGGTTTATAGTAAAATAAAGCTTGGAGTAAAGTGGTGAAAGCTTGGACAGCAGTTTTAAAAGTGTCCCTTGAGTTCCAGGAACTCAGCTATTGTGAATTATTATTCTGAAAAAAGTTTGTGTCATTTATAAAGAAAAGGCAATTTCTACATGAAGTATTAAGATTTTAAAAGCCTAAAAAAAAAGTTTTTAATGTAGGATTTAAGCATCAAGATTAAATCTGGATTATTCTTGTTAGCTTCTACATCTAAAATATTTGCATTACACTCCTGATCTTTTGTTTAGAGATTAAAAATACACAGCAATAAGATTCTCCTTTTAATGGAAAATCAATACATTTAGAACAGAAAACCAAACAAATTTTGTTGGTTTAATTTTTAGAATAGAAGCTGAAATTTTGATGATATAAGGGGTTTTCCAAGCCACTAGAAGTTTTCATTGTATAATAATTAAAAGGCACACTGGTAATGTAACATTTGTTTTTATGAAGACCATCAAGAAATATTAGATTTGTTGATTATAGTCAGTTACTTTGATTTTTAAGTTTGATAGGCACAAAAATATTGGAAGAACCTTGTTTTGTGTTGAAGATTATGAAAGCTGAATTTTTCATTTGGCTGAAACATAGTACTGCATCTGCAAAAATGAATATGAGTCGTGTTCTTGCAGAGAAAAGGTGGTTGGGCAACCCAGTATCTGTTAGTTAAATATGTGTACTTGTGCCTGAAGGCAAGTACAAAATCAGAAGACATGCTTAATATGACTTGCTTTATTCAAGAAATGTTGTTTGTATTGCTCAGTCTTGCAACACTGACTACAATCTTTTTTGAATTGAGATTTTTGGATCAAATTTAACTAGTAAGAAAAGTTTCAGCTTTTGAGATACATGATGCAAAGCCTCTGAGAAAGCTATGAACAGAGTCAAAGTAATCCTAGAAGTCTTTTCAGACAGGGCACAACCTTTTACTTACCAAGTTTTAGTTTATTATGTTAAGAATGAAATCAGCTAAAACTCAGATGGTTGTTAGAAACAGAGATGAATATGCTTAATTTTAAAATAGATTGGTTGATTGATTCCTTAAGATTACATAGAAACTCCTTGTCTTTAAGTATCCAGGAAACAGAATAATAAAGTCATTGTGCAGAAAAAAAAAATACAAAGAGATTGTGCTGCAGAAAAACAAATGTTGCTATATGCTGACAGAAATAGAGGAAGCTTTCCCAGGACATGAAAATAGAGTACCATTGGAGGTGATGATAGGATCTGACTGCTTGTTTGGTTTTGGGAGATCTTAACTTTAAAATTAATGCAAATTACTTTAGGTGGCACATTGTTTTACTTCCCACTGACAAAGGATTTTTACCCTGCCCACAGTAAATATAATGCCAGTAATTTAGGAATTAGTAGAGTTAACAAGAATATAAAATGTGAAATCTTAATATAGTTAAGTGTTGCAAGTCGCTTAAAGGTCTATTAATGTTGTGCTTGTAAGCGATAAGATCTGTTACCAATGTATCCATGCTTAAAGACTAAGATTAGAGAATGAACTATGGAATATTTGATTTAATGATGTAAAATGTACATAAGTCTTGCTAAATGTAACTGTGTATTTCAGTTTCATTGCTAACAATTAGTCAGACAGAACACCCACAAAACTTACAGTAAATATCACCGGGTCTTTGAAATATCAAAATATGTGTACTTTGCTGGAATTCAACTTCTTGTTTTGGTCCATGTCATAAAAATAGATCATTGTTTCATCTGTTGTATATTGTAAAAATAGAGTCTCAATGTCTTGATCAGTTGACAGGAGTTTCACAAGTACCTAGAAATAGAAAACTGTGTTCAGGAAAGAGGAGAAAATGTTGTACTTCAAATAAAGTAAGGCAAAAGTTTGTTGTGGAAAGGTAGGATTTTATCTATCTCTACCTATATCCCTATTTTAAAATCACATCTTTCACTAGTTGCTACCATTCTCTGCTCCCTTTCTGCAGTAAGGATGTCCCTGACTTAGGCATGTCGCAGTGTTGGAGATTTCTCTGAAGGGCTATCTCCAGAAAAAGGTTTAAACTGGTTGGCTGTCTGGTCTGTGGACTGAATGGCAGCCCATGTTTTTTCTGATTTCCACAGTTGCTGAATATTCAAGTGAAAGTCCAGGTATAGTCTCAACTCTAACAGGAAAACTTGGTATAAGTATTAAAATCTCTGTAATAAGATACAAAGACAGTGCATCTTCACTAGGTCTTTGCTTTAGATGAGGAGTGCAGTTTTGAAGGGATTCTCCCTGTTGTTCACCCTTACTGTGCAATGGCTCACACTCCAGAGCAGCCAATGCCTTACAAACAAAATTAAAATGGAAAGCGTGCTCCAGAAGCGCACTGGAAAAAATTGCTATTGTGTTTACATTTGCATAACCATTTGAGGCTGACGTGTGAGCCCAAGGAGGGGCTGAGAACCTTTAGAGTTGCCTGTAGATTCTGGGTTTCTTTGAAACTTGCTGAATAGATAGCCCTGGAAGTCTGCCAAAGTTACAGCCAAAGTTCAGCAAATGGCTCAGAATATTTTGCTGGAGAGGTACATGTTTGTTACTGGAAAAACCAAGAGCATATTCAAAGAAAATAGCACAGAGACAGCATGCTCTGGTTTTGTGGAAACGCTGGCAGCTTTTCAGGTAATTCATAGGCTGAAAAGATGATGTGAACATTGAGTAATAAATTCTCTATCTTCTGTTGTTTATTTTCAGGGAAACAATCTTTGTAAATAGGATTTTATTAAGGGAGTACTAAATTCTCTTAGTGGTTTCTCCTCCTAGTAGTAATACTATCTCTCCTCTGCCCATAGAACTATTAACATTGGTCAAAGAAGCATATGTGGCCCCAGTCTGAGTTGCTTCTCTGTGTAGATCCGTGCATGTATTGTGGATCAGTCCCTAGTTGAGGGTATTTTGTGCTAAGGATGCCCTGATAGCCTCTGACTCTAGCACCTCCAAACAATCCCTGCTTGACCTAAGTTCTTAGTTAAAAAAGAGAAACTCTTAATTAAGATCAGAGCCAAATCATTTGTCTCAGAAAGAAAGGAATAATTACAGAGTAATTTAGAAAGAATTGGGAGACTTCTGACTGGTCTTTTGCCTTTCCCCTTTTCATTTTTATTCTAGTCCACCCAAGCAGCACTTTTGAAACCATAAGGCATCTTTTTGACTCAGCTGGCAAATAAGTTGTCACAGAAACCAAATATTCGGCCGTGCTTCCATGCTTTTACTTTACCTCACATGGTGGTCTTCCAAGACCAAGACTCTGTACAGTTAGATATGTAAGTACAAAGTTTGGGTATCTCTTGAATACACAGTGTTTCCTAGGGACATGAAATCTACTATAGTTCGTTGCGTAATAGCTTGTTCTGAATTTTTGATGCAGGAACGGGCATGGGGTTGTACAGTTGTGTGGTGCACTCCAGTCTTCTAGCCAGGCATGAGTGCGTGGCACTCCACTGCTTGTGGTGAACTGCAGTCTTCTGTGCCCCCTGTGCTAAGTCAGCTCCTAGATGTACTTTTATACAGAACCCACTGAACGATGCTTGATAAATCAAATAGCAGCTTGCTGGTAACAGTTTTTCTGTGTATCTTCTGGTATCTGTGCATCCAACTCCTATTGGTAAATCTGTGTTTTGTTAAAATAACCTTTGTGAGGTAAAAGCCTTCAGAGGTTTACTCTTTGCTGCTGCTAAAGAGTTAGTGATTTAACTATTTATCATGGGGAGTGTATGTTGCCTTTTGGCCACTGACAACAGCATTAAGAAATCACAATGCAATTGATTTACTTTCAGAACATTGCTTTGAATTAATGTGAGATGGGAAAATAAGAACTGCCTACTGTAATTGCTTTTGAAACATCACTTTGGATTTAGAACAATCAACGTGCCAGAGGATTTCTTGAATACAACAATTTCATTAACAGAATATATTGCTTTTTTGTTGGCTGTGCAATCTGCACTTAATTACTTAATTCATGTTGGGACCATTCATTAGAAAGAATAATGTCATATTTCTGTGATGCTATTTTAAAATCCTGTATAACCTGTCAAGTAATAGACCTTATCGTAGTTCCAAGATTAGATTTCTTCTGTATTATTACATTATAAAACTCTTACAAAACTTGATATCAAAATTAAATTAGTTAAATGTTATTACTGTTTCTTCTTTCTTGAACGAGAATTGTGGATTGCCTCTTTCAGTTGTAAACTTCTGTCTTGGAGAAAGTTAATTTCATTAGAACAGTTCTGATGCATGTTTTGGCTGATAAGTGATGATACAACTTTGAATCTCAGGGGAGAAATCCTTAGTATCAACCAAAAACTAAACAAGTGTTCTGTTTAATATCAGGTTTACAAGGGGACATTTCTAAGTATCTTACAAATTCTATGCATTTGCTGCAGGGTCCTTTGCAATTAGTTCTCCTAAATAATCTGTCAAAAATAGTCTGTTTAAACTTCTATTGCTGTTACCACTTTGTTTTATTGTAATAACAGCCATGTTTGTGAATGGGCGCTACATATTGACTTTGATAGTCTGTGTAATCACGTAATGAAAGGACAGCTTCTATCACCAGAGAATTCTTCCTGGACCTTATCTGTAGTGCTGCATGTGCAGTATGTGCCAAAAGTACCCCTCTTCCAGTACAGTCTTCAAACTATTGGGAAACCAAAGAGGCATTATCTTTTCTATTTACTTTCTGTTTCATACTTGAATGTTTGTTTTTAATAATGACAAATACGTTTTGGTCCCTGTGCTGTCATTAGGGCTCTGATCCTAAGAAATGTTAGATGTAGTGATCTCAGCATCAGTGGTAACAGCAATTAGCAGGATCCACATATGAGCTGAATGCTGTTTTTCAGAGCTTCAGACTTCATCCATAGGTTTAGTTTCTTTCATGATTTGCAAAAACAAAGAGAAGCTGGATATGATTATAAGGAGCTTTTAGTCGTAGGCGAGCTAAACTAATTATGTTTACCATGGAAAACGTGAAAAATGAAAAACAGAGAGAAAATTATAATGGAAGAGATGAATTCCTGGCAGATACTGAGGACAGAAATGTTAGCTACTCTTGTAAGTAATATTGCATATTTTAAGTATTTAATGAAGCTGTATAAAAGTTTTAAAATAACTTCTGTTTGGTTAAACCAACTCTTTATTCTCTTTTCACTGAGCCAGATCATGCTGTTTATCATACGCTCACCCATGTAAGCAAATTGTATCGAAGAGGCTTTTTTTGTGCTATACTTGCAACAATTCTAGAAGCAGCCCCAGCTCTGAGTGCACTTCCTAACGTCATAAATCACTAGCTAGATGTTTTGCCTCACTTGGGAAATTCTTTTGTAAATCAATGGCTGCCCTAAAGTCTGTTGTTTATGGAAGTATAGTCAGAGCTATGCTCTGAAGTTTCTACTTTTTCTGGGAGTCAAGCAACTTTTTTTTTATTATTCCTCTACACCTAGTTTGGGTGATACTTGAGTTCCAAAGAAATTATAAATACTTTAAACCCCATAATTATTGATGTTTCAGTAATGAACTTGGAGCAGCTTAGTGTGGTGTTCATTTTGTGATAAAACTCTAATGGATTTTTTTAAATTCGTATCACTGCTTCTGTCTATTTTGAAAATCTGTTCTGCTGTGAAATAGCTCTTAATTACAAAGTTATATAGATGTTGTATTTCAAATTTAAATCTCCCGTTTCTTTGTCAGGTGACTTTTTTTTAATTCACCCACTGTGTCTAAATCCTAGGTTATAAGCGTTCTTGGCAGGAATTATCATTGTACAAATGAAGTTTGTTATTTGTTCATATAATATTTAGCTTTGTTTGGAGAGGGTTGTAGAAACTGCATATATTAGAAAAAACTAATCGCAGCTGATCATATTTCCTGGACAAAAGTTCCTATAAGTCCAGCTGTTTGTCTTGCTGTCTTTATTTTGAAATAATCCTAAATCATATGGAGTCTTCACTGCTATTTTAGTGAAATGTGAATAGTAATAGAATTATTGAAATGATTTAAATGAAAGTAAGAATGCTATTTTAAAGTAAGTATTTCTCAATTTTTAGTTCTTCACTGGTACATTTAAAATATGACAAATTCTGTTCTTGGTTGTATGTTTGCATTTCCCAGCACATATTTAAGAAAAAATGTGGTGTTACAGAGTTTAGATATGGTATATATTGCTATTTTTTGTGGCAAACGCTGTTTAAAAGATAATCTTACAGCGTTTTGGGCACTTGTTCCTGATCATTTTATTCCCCTCTTCTGAGATGGAGGTCATAGTGCCCTCAGTGCTGCCAACTTGAGCGTTAGCGTGAAAATGCTCTGAAACTAATCAGTGAAGTGAGCTTAAAAACCCCTCTTTGTAAAAACTAATTCTAAAAAACGTTTTCTTGAGTGTTTTATTTATTTGGTTTTTAAACCAGACTATTTGCCTATTTGGTTTAGGGTACAGCTGCACAAACTGTTGAATCAATGCAACTGAGGAGGCAGTAACATCCGGAAAGGTTGAGGCAGCAACGTGGAAGGTCTTGGAACATGCTTAGTTCAGAATGTAGTTTTATGTGCATAATAAAAGCCCTTTATAGTAACTGAATTCATTGTAATTACTTTTTGGATTTATACTGATCAGTACAAACAAATTTTCCTTAGGGCTTTATCCTGTTTTTGATGAGATGACATCAATTCCCGTTGATCTCAAGCTTTTCCCAGTGTATTTCCATAATGCATTCGGGAATATTATTGTAGCATAATAAGACAAGTTGTTTTCCATAGAGAGGCATGTGTTTTAATCTGTGACTTCATAAATTGAAGTGTTTTCATGATGTATTTGTGGATTCATTGAAAGTAAGAATTGACCAAAGAGAAGCAAATAGATTGAGGCCATTAGAATATAATTCACAGAGCTTCAAGTAGTTGAACTCTGTTCCTGATGGTAATTTCAGGAGCTGTCAAACTGACTTCTCTGTGGTTACATGTACTAAGCACTTTAAATAATTACACAGTATTTCTTAAGAAGGCCCTCTTCATAGGGCAAAATAACGCTTTCCGAAAACACTGTAAATCTTACAATGTTCTGACAGACACTCTCTTCAAAATGTGTATTTCAAATAAAATGAAGAAAAATGAAATGGCAACCTGTGGAGTCTCCATAACCTGAATATGTAGGGTATAGGTTTTACATGTTGTATGTAATGTTTCATAACATATGCTCCAAATTAATACAGATCTTAAGATATTCTCAGTATGAATATACAAAGTGCTATAATTGTCAGACTAAAGGTCTGTCTAATGCAGTACGTTTCTCTGAAGGTAGTTAATAGCAGATGCTTGGGAGGGTAGCAGAAAAACACAACAGTGAGTGGAGTGATTCTACCCAGGGACTCATGAGTGTTTGTAATGCTTTTCAAAGGATTCATCAAACCAAAATAGCACTTCAAGTATATGATATCCTGGTATACATACAATATTTTTACAATCAGAGCACAAGAGGTAGAGGTCTGTTATGATGGGCCCAAACCCTTTTGTGTTAGGCACTGGACAAGCACATAACAGAAAACCTTTGCTCCCCTTCCCCCTTTTGTTGAGCATGAAAGCTTTATCAGTAACAGCGTAACTCCATTGCCAAGGTAACATATTTTATCAGTAACAATTTTGTAAAACAAACATGGATAGTAAAAAAAAATTTAAAACCCTACCTGTTTCTGCATCTTCTGAGAATTCTCTTTAATTCCTCATTGCCCTCCTAGGCAGAAGTGTAATGAAAGAATACAGAACACTTCCAGAAGAGAGCTAATTCAGATCAGCCTTAAAATTCATTGTTTCTTAATTTCTTCACTGCTTGACATCACTTTGAATATTGGTAGCTTAAAAATGTTTTTCACGTCACTGCTCTGAACTCTAGTGCCTCTCACACTAATATAAATATGAAATGATGCATCTAGGAAAAAGCATCCTGTCCAAATCCTCCACTGAACTGAAATCGTCAGGTTGTGCCATGCCATTTTATTGTGTCAGAGCACAGCTAGTAATAAAATGTCATAATATAGAATATCAAATGTAGAGCTTTGCTGGCAGAATAAGCCTGAGGCTTAGTGATGAAATCTCTGCCTTTTCATTCAGGCTCGGTGAAGCTGACTACAGGATAAGAAAAGGGCAGAAATATTCTATTCCTAAGAAAATATATATATTTGTAAAATACTTCTTCTGAAATATTTAATCAGGGATTGGAAGCATTTTCTTCCCAAGTGTGCTTTTTTCCCTCTCAAACAAAATCCATCAGTAAGGTAAGCACTTTTTCTTACAACCAGCCTGACGATTAATCAAAAGGAAAACATGCTTCTGTAAACTCAGCTGAGTCGTGTTGGTTCATTTCATGCCAGTCCTGCAGCATTACTTTGCCTTATGCTCCGTTTTATCAGAAAGCTCTGTCAAAAAATATTCACTTACAGTACGTCTTTTCTGCATCAATTGAAAACACAAGTCTTGATCGGGTGCATGAAAGAGGCAATATTTCTTAAACTGCTTCTGATTATTTTGATGGGAATCTTTACAAGAGACGTTAGGGGGAAACTGGATTCTTTGGTCTGCCTTCTTCCTAGAGCATTCCCCTATATAGGCACAAGTTGTTAATACTGAAGTACTTAGTTTCTTCATCCTATAGGCCAAACACGAACAGCGATGCTAAGAGTCCTTTTTGGTAGTACTGCTGGTATTTAGTAGATCTCTTTTAGCTTTAAGTTTGAGAGGAGAAACTCTAGATTTCACTGTGTAGGTTTGATGAAACTTCTTTATGATGTACTAACTGTGGTTATTAAGACAGCTTCTTTTATACCCATTCTGACTGTGGGTTTGGAAATAGATTTCTCTGTTACTTGTTACACTGAAGTCACTGCCTGATTTTGTATTGTCTGATAGCTGTCAATATGCTGACCTAAAGCTTTATTCAAGGCAGTAGTGGGAGATTGAATGTTGTATGTTTGTGTGTGATCTGTCTTAATGTATGTTTCTGTAGTGATAGAAACTGTTCTGTTGTGAAGAGGATTCTAGACATCTTGGTAGATAGCTAGATACAGCTGTGGCTGCACTGTTGTTGACAATACTGTGTCTGCTTTCAAATGTACTCTGAAGCAGTTTCATGATGTGACTTTTGCATTATTGTTATGAGCAGAAGTAAAATAAACAAATGTTTTACAACTATGGAGTGGTTGAAAGAATGTCAAAGACGTATTAATCACAGTTTTACATCCAAGAGTACAGCTACCTATTGACAACCTGTGGTTCTGTAGATCCAGTTGGGAATTGAGCAGGATTTCTAGAATTTCTTTTTTCTGGTATAATCAAGCATACACTGAAGAACACCTTTCTCAAGACATTGCATTGTTGATACTGTTTGGATCTGGCAAGTGAAAAAAAATACAGTAAAGTAGCACTCGGTGGCATTTCACCTTTCTGACTTCTGTAAATGCCTCTCTCTCACTCAGACAGACTTGATTTCTATAAATAGAGAAAATTGAAAAGGATGAGATACGGATATATTTTTCTGTGCCCCAAAACTTATGAGAATTTGGCTTGAATATTTATTCTTACTCTTCTTGCCTTCGTTCTTTTCTCTGTGAAGTTGAACTTGCAGTTGATAAATCCTTCAGACATCTAAACAAAGATCTAAAGTTTCAACCAACTTTGCATCTAATTTAGCAGTTAGAATCTTGAAAAATGAAACAAAGTATTAAGGATTTCTTTTTCAGACTACAGCTCTAGAATACCCTGACCACAGGGTTCAAGAGCTAATTAAAAAAATAAATAAATTCCTAGGTATTATCTTTCTGAAGCTGATTTCTGAATAGAAGTTTAATTATTAATGCTCTGTTTAGAGATTTTTCTGTTACATCAGTTTGACTTGGATTTGAACTCAGTTCCAGAGGTGAATATTCAGTGCTGCAAAGTGAGTGCTCCACCCAGTGCACTGATTATTCAGGTTCAAGAGATTTCTTTTCCAAATTTTCCACCCAATGTGTAGGGACAGAACACTTGGGATGACACAACTACTTTCTGTATTTGTGGGAACTGTTGCTATGAGCAGATCCTAATCCCATATGTAATGTTTCATTTGTAGAAAACAAAAGAAAGCCCTAACTACTCCCCACACGCTACCCAAATAACAAATAATTATTTATGACTGTTCTTAAATTGTTTGAGTTTGTCCAGAGCACTCAATTGCTTGATAACCTTGAAGCAACTTGAAGATGTTAACTTATTATTTCATAACCTGTGCAAATGATCATGTGTCAAACTGAGTCCTCACAGCAAGGAAAGCTGGACCAGTAAACTCCTGTTATTCCTGCTTTAAGTGAAGGTTTGAGTAGCCATTTTAATAGAAAGTTCCTTTTCATCTTCAGTTTTCTCCTCAGATTATGGTTGTGAAGCTGTGCTATTGTTATAACTTTGAACTTCTCTAAGCAAAATGCTGACTATAAGAAGCTTAAATGAAAATTTATGGCAAATGCAGGTCAGTTCAGTTGAGTACGGTAAAAGCTTGAAGCTGTAGATTGTGCATCCTTGGAGACATTCAAAACCCAGCTGGACAACCTACTCTAGTTGATGCTGCTTTTACAGGGTGATTGGACTAATCAATCTCCAGAGATCCCTTCCAACCTCAACCATTCTGTGCATCTGTGATTTTTTTGCTGTTTAATTGAATTTTTTTTTTCCCCCTATATGGAAACATGTGAAATTAGTCATGTGATCTTTGCAGTGTGGCTGGTGTTGTACATAAAGGAAATATCATGAAGATAGAGAAGTAAAAAGAATATAGATCATTAATAAAGCATGATTACGTTTTGTTGTCCAACTTGTTTACCTTTGCTGTTTTTCAATGCCCTAGATATTTAAGGTGAAAAGTCAATGTTATCCTCTCAGAGTGGCCTTCTGCATACGGAGATTATAGACTT
The DNA here is from genome assembly GCF_034619465.1 of Leptosomus discolor. Lineage (NCBI taxonomy): Eukaryota > Metazoa > Chordata > Aves > Leptosomiformes > Leptosomidae > Leptosomus > Leptosomus discolor. Next base: position 36,212,064 of record NC_141395.1, on the reverse strand, counting down.
CTTAACACAGTCATATTTGCATGAAGCCCACAACACCTCTTTGACATTTGCAGCATAATCAGCAAGTTACCATTGTACAAAAAAGGCACAGTTATGACCTGGGGAGCTACAATAATGGATATGTCTTTCAGTAATGCTTTGAAAAGCAAAAGTGTGTTAGTAGTGGGAGTTACTAATTAATTTTCATAATTGTTATCATCTTATTCAGTAGTTAGTGCTAAAAAGAGAAGGACTAACTAAAAAGGTTGATACATGTAATTTATGGCACAGAACCTAAGAGTTTAAGTTGTCTGAATATAATGTTTTAATGTGATGTTAGTGTATTAATTTTTTTTCTTGAGGAGTCCTGTAACTGCAAGTTTGACAGTTACCTTGTGAGTTGGCTAAATGTCTTGGTAGAAAATGCATAACCTGTGTAAACACAATTGAGAGAGGGAAATGACATTCTGGCTAGTCACTAATCACAGTCATTTTAGCATTCCTTCACAGGGTAAATAAGTCTTTTGGACCACTGGTGTAATTTTTATTCTTGGGCAATTCTTTCTCTAGGATTCTCAAGGGTATTTTAAATGAGCTATTTAGTTAATGTTTGCTTGTAATAGTGTGTGTCAATTAAGTGGAAATTAAAAGGAAGACTTACATGGTGTCAAGTAAATCTAGGTGAAAAGGAGAATGGTTCTGACAGTGTATTGCTGTTTCAAGAATCTAAAAAATTTACATTTTTAAAATAATTTCTCCTATTGAGTTTCAGTATTTTAAAGCACATCATACTTCCAAAAAATAGTTATTTTTTTTTTTTAAACAATGCTTGCTTGATTTGAGTTTCAACTATGTTTTATTTACTGTTTGTGATTCCACTTCTAGAGGTGTCATTGAAATAAGAAATAGACACTTCATGGTTTTTTTTTTTCTTTTTCCTGATGATAAAAGTCCCCCATTGCGAACTTTCCTATCTTCAGTATGAGACTGAGGGCAAAATGGGAGATTATAACAGCACTCATGAGGAAAGAAAAATACACTGTTCAGATATGGTTTGAATTTATTTTTGATGCCTGGAGTTACAGGATTAATGCTTAATGTAACCATCTTGCTTCTGGATCTTGTGTGGGTTTCTAGGTTGCACTTTGTGTGAGAGGTTTGCACTACTAAAGGGTGAGGATTTGTACTGATTCTTAGATAAAGAGAATGTTTCTGGGCTAAGATTAAGTTGCCATAACCATGGACCAGCTGGTGTGGTATAGGGCTAGTGTAGGATTAGAAATTATTAGAAATGTCTCTTCTAATTAGAATAAGAGAGGTCTAAAGTGCTGAAATTATAGAAGATAGGAAGAGGTACCTTTCTTTCTCCTCTCTTCAACAGTTTCTACTTTTTCTGTTACCTGTCTGTCAGAATGACTCATTAACTATGAAACTTGGAGATATATTTAAATAAAATTACAACAGAATTTCCAGTCTGTTGCAACCGATTAAGCTCAGACCTTTGCCCGAGATGGTCTGCCAGGGAGTGCCCAAGGCTTTGCTCAGGGAAAGGTTAGCTATTGCCAGCAATGGGAGAGTGGTAGGAGGCAAAAGTTAAAGAGAGTGGGGAAAAAGCAAGCCATTCCTGCAATAACTCCAACAATAATATCTTTTTACAGATCAGCCTCCCAGAGTGCAGCCTGGAACTCAAAGTGCGTCCTCTTGGTATCCTTATTATACAAAATGCGTATAATGAGGCAAACGAGGATACTTGGAGGAAAGGGGTTATAGGGAAAGATACAGCTAGATGGGGTGGGTTCCTCTGTGTTTGATACCAATTGTTGAAACCTGACAAGAACTGTGAAATAAAAACTATCAGTGAGTTGGTTTCTTTTCATCCCTTAACTGCAAAGAAAATGCAATGGCAGGCAGCTTGAGGTTTCACTTTGTTACTCTTCTGTGTTGCTTACAATAGCAACACTTTTTGCTGATTTCTAGATAATTCAGTTTTCAAATGCACTTATCCTATCTCTTTCCCTTTTTATAGTGTATTAGGGAAAGCAAGGAATCAAGGAAGGATGAATTGTGCAATCCGCCTAATGCCTGTAGAACATAAACTCAGTAGAAATCCATATACTTTGAGGAATGTAAAATACCTACATTTCAAAATGGAACAATCAGTTGAAAATAATCAGTTGGACCAAGACAGGGCAGGGGAGAGAGAGAAAATATTTCTTTTGGTCAGATTTCTCTGCAGCTTTTAACTGTGCAGACCTAGCATAATCTAGTATCACAATATTTATTAGGAATAACTGAGTGATTTAAACTCTACATTTTGTTATCAGTGTTTTGTTTTGGTTTGGTTTTTTGTTGTGTGCGAAGTCATTGCCACTTATGCTGGTGCTTAAGTCTTACACTGTTCCTTCTAGAACTGGCCTTTGAATGACTTCTGATCTTGAACTGCAGTAAAATCTTCAGATGCAGGTGCTCCTGTGGTCTGGGTATTCATTGATGTGGCTCATGGAGCTGGGTTCTCACACTGATGTCTAAATTCATGATGATGATTCATCGTGGTAGGATGAATTACTTTCTATCACTCTGTTGACTGTTAGGGAGCATATATGAATTTTAAGCAGTCTTAGTTAGGTGAGGCATGGGTGATTTCTTGATGTTGTGACATAATTCTTCCAACTTGTGTGACAACTTGAGTCTCAGGAACAGAACTGGGTGGTCATATGAACAATCTCAACCTTTCTACTTTCTTCTTCCATAAAAGTTGTACAAATTCAAGTGAATAACCCTGGAGAGATGTCCAAAATATGACATTCTATTCTCCCAGCATCCTATTTTTGGTGGTATCAGAAATGTTTTGGTTTTAATGTACATGAATAAACTTCCTGCAGACAGACAGCCTCCATTAATGGAGTATTTTTATTTCCTATCTCGTATCCTTTGTGATAGACCATAAGACCAGTAGGTACTGTACCTTGAGTGCTCGTTTGACAGTACAAAATGGGTTACTAGGCAATAAGAATGTCTAAAGAAGTAACTTCAAAAAGTGCTTTGTCATATAGAGTAGTGTTAATTTATGGTTAGTTGTATGTAATAGTTTTCTGGTTTGAATATTTTAAGTTGCTTGAACAATTACCTGTTTGTTTGCAAAATTGGCCTCTCTTACTAAGAACCACTCTTGAATCCCTACAGAATCGGGGTTGTGTTTATGTTTTTCAACCTTTAAGTCCTTACCTTGTATATGTTATTTATATACAAAGCTGAGAAATGCCTATAGCTGGGCTGAAGAATAAGGAACATTTGTCTTATTCTTCAGCCCAGCTATAGGCTTAAGTGGTGAAATGAAAAATATTCTTTGAACAGCACCAGAATTTTGTGAGTATCTACAATCAGTTTGCTCTGTGTACTGTATCGCATGAAAATGTTTCTTTTGTTCTAATTTTCTTTAATAATAAATACTCTTAAGCCATAATTATATGTTTGCTCCTTCAGCATGGGAAAACTTCACTATACAGAAGAATAGTGATTTCATTGTCTGCTTGAAATCTACCAAAGGGAAAAAAAAAATCAGAGGTTACATGTGCTGTGAAATATTTCTGTCAGAGTGACAATCAGTCCAACCATTTAGTGAACTGTCATGTCATGTGTCTTCTGTAGGTTAATACTTCCTTTGTAATGCATTTTTTACAAAGATGAACCTTAATGTCCTAGGTATAATCCAGGTTGAATATATATAAATATACACTTCTAAGTGTGGAAAGCGTCAGTTTTGAGGATTTAAAAAAAAAAATGCGTCTTGAAAACTACAAGGGTATAATCAGAATACAAAGGTAGATGATGCCTCCTCCCCAGTAATCAGTAATATCTCATCAGTGAATGTGCATATTTGTCTGATAATATCATGGGAAATTCAAGGTCATGTCAAACTTGGTGCTAATAATAGAAATGTAAGAGGAAGCATTTCTCGTGTTTTTTTTTTTCCCGACATCCAACCTTTTTTTTTTTTCTTTTAGATTTTCACATATACTGTAAGGTAAGTCAGGCTCATTTTAAGGTCATAAGTGAAGATAAAAATATAATCATAGTATGCATCTCAAACGTAAAGCTTGGTCTCACTAGGGTGGTTTTAGTTGTCCCTAGAAGTTCTAGTTCTAGAAGAACCAAAGGGAAATGAAAAAAAAAAAAAAAAAAAAGGGCCATTTCTTCAACATCAGCTTTAGAACTCAGTAAACCATAGAAGTCTACATGTTCCCTGGATTGGTTTCAGAGAGCTCTTCTGGGATTACAGAGTGGTTGACGTTGTAAGGGACCTGTTGAGATTGTCTAGTTAAATGCCCCTACTCAAAGCGGCATCAACTAGAGCACGTTGTCCAGGGCCATCTCCGTTTTGACTGCCTCCATGGATGGAGACTCCATAACCTCTCTGGGCAATCTGTTCCAGTGTTTGACCATCCTCACAGTGGTTGAGTATGAACGACACCTAAATAAGATACTGGAAGTTGGTCTACTGTCTATGTGTCTTTTGACAAAGAAGAAAAACCTATCAGCATATATTTGTAGCAAAGTTGTGTTAGTTTTGCAGTTGTATACTACTGTGTAGGTCAAATTGTGTGTATGGGAACTGTATGCAAACCGTAGATTGGCATAAATTAAATGATCTTATTGCCAGCCATTTGCATCAATGGTAAAGGAATTCAGTATTTAAGTATTGTTTGAACAATATTTCTATCATTTTTAAATGTTTCTTCTCTCTTCAACTTGGCCTTAGTTTATTAGTTACAGGAAGTTGAATTTAATTTCCAAAAAGAACCAAATTTTTCTGTTTATTTGGATTTTATGTCATTATCTGAACTTTCCAAGTATCTTTAGATTGCACAGTTGTGCTGTAAACATCATGACAATAGGCTTGTACTGGCTTTCTTAAGATCTAATACTTTTGGCTTCATATGGTAAAAGGTTGATCTTGAGCATTTTATTGTTCATTTGAAATTACAGTCATTAACTTTATAAATTGTAGGTACTAAGAGAATTTTCAGGGTCTGAAATAGAGAGAAAGAGCAAGTCTTTTAGACAAGTTCCGAAGCCTTTGGATAAGCCAGTTTCTATAATTGGGAAAGCGTCACCTATTCATTAATACCTTAAAAGGAGATGAAGTTGATCGTAATTTTTAGAAAACCTCTGAAATTTCTGCTCTGTGCTCCTTCCAAGAATCAGTTCTTTTGGAAAGCTTCAAGATCTCCGTAATGTGCAAATGCGGTACGGCTGACTTGTGCGGCCTCACACAGAAAGAGGGTTCTGAAATGCCCCAGGGAAGGGCCTTGGCCTGGGATTTCTTTGTGTGGTTCTGTCGTTCAAGAAAAGATTAAGCAATCTCACTGTTGTTGAAGGGAGAGACGCTGGACAGAGTACTAAATTGCTAACGTGCATTCTAACTTGCATGGTACAACATTGTGGAAAAATTGATAGCAGTGAAGAAAACACTCTTCACCTCCCTGTGGGGACTGGGCATGTGGTAGACAGAAATCTGGCAGAGCAAGGGTGATGTGATTTCATAAAGGCCGCAGCACAGCAATCTCTATCTCTCTACTGTCTCCATTCCCTCTTCTTCAGTAGTACAACGGGAAGTGTGTAGAGCTTTTTGTCAGTTCTAGGGAGCAACTCGCCCTTTGTGATCAGTTTTGTGGTAACAAACTTTAGGGATGGGCTTAGGAACATGTTCTTGCTCCAAAGTCAATGCAGATCTGAAGGCACCAAAAGTCGTTTTTCTGGTTTGTTCTTCTCTGGCTATAAGTATAATGGAGAAGAATTAAAATTAAACCAAACACTGTTTTGATTTTACAACTTAGAGGATGCACTTCAGTGTTTGTGTTACGCGTGCAGAAATCACACAGGGATGTTGGAAAAAAAAAAAAAAAAAGAAAAAGCAAGTTTGTGATTTGATTTAAGTGCATTTTTAACAGCATGTGCTTTTCGGTCAGCACATTCTGGTTTAGATAAACACTGTATTGGCAAATAGTGAGTGACAAGGAGTGTCCAGTTAGCATGTAATCACTGAATGAGTCATGAAACCAATATTACAATTATGCCATTATGAGATCAGGTTTGCAAATATACAAGCCAGTGACTGAAAAGGTTTGTTGTTTGGGTTTTTGGTTTGGTGGGGGTTTTTTTTGGTTTGTTTTTGTTTTTGTTTTTTTTCCAATGGAAGTGAATTGCAGAAAGGCACCTGTAAAATAAATTAGTCACACCGAAATGGGAGGTGATAAAATACAAGGGCCTCCTAGCTGCAGATGGTAGATGTGGTTTTCTGGGTGATTTACGATACAATGAAAAATACTGTTGTATTTTGTGGTTACAAATACGTTGATAAGGGTGCAAGACCAAGCTAGGATTTTACAGTTTTTTGTTCTATTCTGGCAGTGCAAAAAATCCAGAAGTCTCACATATAAGCAATCTGGACCTTTCCTACTATGAGGGAAACACCTTAATGGTAATAGCCAAGGCTCAATACATGGTTGTATATGATGCCACTCTGCAATACATAATTGTATATGATGAACATAAAAAGGTGTGTTTAAAGGACTGGTAGGCAGGAAGAAGGGACAGTCCAGACCCTCAGGACTGGGAGGCCTAGATGACCTTTCTGTTATAATGGTTCAAGAACATGCTACCAGAATTTGACTCTTAGCACCGTATTTTTGTAATCACAGATTATCACTGTGTGTAATGCCCTAGGAAGAGTCCCAATAGAATAGTTGCCTTGTCTTCCAGCTTGATTGATGACATAAAGTCCTGGATATATAAAGTTTGCTCATCCAACCTTAAACTTTATGCTTGGTCTGTGTATATTTAGGGGAACTTCTGTTCTGTATTTTGATTTATCTGTAAACAAGTCTTTTCAGAATTTGCCTGTCGCTGTTTAGAATCTGACTCTGATTGTGGGTGGGTTGGATTTAAATGCTGTGCCCCCCTAATGCTTCAGTTCAATTTGCTATATGTAGGTAAACCTCTTAATTTCTGAAATATGCTAATTCTTTGTGTGCTAGTCATTGTCAATGCACATTTTCAATATGTAGTGATCCAGATATGTAAAGAGGTGCTGCAACTTTTTAGAAACTTTGAAAATCCATTTGCACATCATTTAAAGTTGAGATGGCTTCTCTGTGCCTAACTGTGATCTCTGAAGGGTGTATGTCAGATATAGGATAACAAATACTAAACAGTTGTGGTGTTAGGTGTGAAATCAAAATTAGGTATTCTGTTTTAATCCTCTTTTTTTTTTTTAACATTTGGTTAGATGCAAGTAGTGCCTGTTTACAAAGAAGTAATTAGTTCTAGAGAACTACTTATTCACATTATTAAATCGTATTTGTCAAAACAGAATCATTTATGTGGTAATTAATTATGATATTACGTATAGTGATCTATTATTTTGATTGAGAAATAAGTCTCTGGAGCAGATGCAGTCTTGCTGAGAAAAAAGTTTTCTTTTAGATTCATAAGTAAGACACTGTGGAAAAAATAATGTAGAAAAAACTCAAAAAACTGTAGTTACTTAATTAAATCTTTCACTAAGTTTGTTTTGAAAGATATGAAAAGCAAATTGACCAGCTGCATCTTTGCTTGTTTAATCGAGGATTTCATGGCATCTTGGCCAGTAGGTCAAGTGCCTATTAATTTTTTCTTTATCTTAATTCAGCAAAACCCAAAAGCATGATATCAAGCAACCAATTACTGTTAGAAAACTGACTTACATGCTTAAAGCAGTGTATGCATCGTATTATTTGGAGTTTGTGGTAATGTTTCATGACTGATGATTAATTGCACAGGCAAAGGGTTATCAAAGGAAGCAGTAACTCAAATGACAGTAGTTTTTGTTTCTTTTCCAAAAACTGGATATACTTGGGAGTGCTGGCATAGTTATGCATTGATTGCAAGCATTAAAACTCCACTGAAGTTAATGAGTGCAATTTTTAAAGATTACAGTCCCAAGAGCTGTCATTATTTCTGACATTCAGAGTAAATACATCTATTCATACAGTGACAATAAGTTTTAAACTGAGAAATCAAGGAAGGAATTCAGAAGCAGTCTGTAGCACCACACTAGTATCTACTACTCAGGAATGTATTTTGTTTGGGGCAATCTGTAATTTAATACCAGTTGATTGGTAGGTATGAATGAATCTGGTTAAAAGTAACATCGTGTTAAAATGAAACTGTGAAAATGTTCTTGGAATAAAGCATCTCCCTGCAGTTTCTGGGGAAGCAGGAACCGGAGAAGGAGGTGCTCCAGTAAATAGGAAACACAGTGAAAACACTTCTCCAGCATCAGTCATTCTGTTAATAATCCAGGCTACTTTGTTCTTTTGATCTGGATTCATTTTCACATGTGCTATAAGGCAGCAGCTATAAAAGCAGACTTAATTGGTTTGCTTCCTTCTTTGGTCAAGTCATTCCCTTAACTTCTTGGGCTGGAGGATGTGCCTCACTTACAATCCACACATTTTCTGATGACAGTTAACCCCATCCTCAGATCCAGTGAGAGGCAGAAAGCAAGTTTATTTCCTGGTTTATGACAAGTTTTTGTTCTGCTGTCTGTTCCTATTCTTGCCCAAGCAAAGTGGAAAGGGTGGCTTTCCAGCATGTGGGCTGATTTATGCCTTCTGTTTAAAATTTGGAAATTATAGCTAGCTTTCTTCACTGCCCGATTTTCACTTTCCAGGAATCTCGCTTCATAGAAAGAAGCTATGATTTCTTGTGAGGTTTCCAGCCTAGTTTCAAATAATGAGATCAAAATAAGAACAGTAGAGACTTTCATGTCCAGTTCAAAACCTCATGTATATAGACATGTCATTACAGTCTGAAATTTCCTCTTCCAATTTTATGAAAATTTTCTTTTGTTCCTAAGGGATACGAGGGCTTCTCCTTTCCCTATAATATGAAGGAGGAAAAAAAAAAAAAGTGGTGCTATAAAAGTATTTTGAGGTGTTCTAGTTTTGAAATAGTCCAGAGAACATAAAGGCAGTCATTTACTTGGCTGGGAAGGCAGAGAAAAAGAAAGAAGTGACTATAGAAACAAATAAAAACGTATGAGCAAGCCTTTGCCACGATAATTCTCAGATCATAATCCTCTCTGTGAAAGGAGAGGCTAGTTTGCTGAAAGAGACAGAAGTGCTAGGCTAATCAGCCACAAGTGTAGCCTAATACTATATGAATATTGCCTTAATGCTTACTTTAGGTCAACCTTTAAAACAAGTCTCAAAATTCAGACTGAGACTTAGGAAAACTGAGAAGGTATTGGAATCTGTTAATAAAATGGTTTATGTAGCTCTGTTTCCAACTTTTTTATTTATCAGATTGTAAACTTCTGAAGGTTTTTTTTTTGTTGTTTGGGTTTTAGTTTCTTTGGTTGCTGTTGTTTTAGCATCTTTGAAGTAATTTTGAAGTGTGGAAAACCATTAGTTTGGTTGTTTTTCAAAACAGATGTTTTACCCTTGCCTATAAAATGATGACAATTGGTCACATGGAACAGGGCAAACTGCATAACTCGTATCAGAATGTTATTATCCAGAGTACAACAGGAGACATGGGGATTTGAATATAATCCAGAATTTAGTGGAATATTCAGTTGAACAACTGTTTCCATTTAATTTGGAATATTTAAAGACTTTGTTCAATCACTTTTGCTTTTAGACAATGAAGAGGTAAATACAAATCAATTAATCTTTTTTTAAATCAATGATCACGATCATGTTGTTTGGCCTGCATGCAAATGAATGAGCTTCTTTGCTTTAAAGCCTTTAAAAGTATCTAATCCTGGGAAGCTGGAGCCTGCAATTTTCTGTATACCAGCTTTAAAAATGACTAATGAATTCTAGCTGTGATGAAGCAGCTTGTCCTTTGTAAGCAAGATACCTTAATATAAACAGCTCACTTTTCTCATTAAAGTAATTATTGAACCAAAGCCAAAGCAATCATTTCAAATATGTTGCAGATCTGCTCTGGAGCAAGGTTCGGAATTGATGTAGTAAAGCACTGAAACATATTTATGAATGAATTCTCAAAAAATATTTGGAGCCTGCCTGGAGAATCCTTATAGGCATAGGGCCATTTGGATAGAAGTTGTGCATTTATTTGCAAGCTCCATTCTTCCTGTGGTAGTCACCTTAAGTTTCTTGAGGCAGAGATCCTGGACATCCATGCAGCTGTAACAGCTTCCTGCTGCCTACTGCATTTGATGATTCTGTCTCTTCAGATGGGATGCAGAGCAAACTGCAACAGTTCAGGTAAAATTACCTTAGGTGTTGATTTCAGACAACTTTGGCAGGAGAATATCACTGTCAGGGATGGATTTGCTTGGATATTGATGGTCTTCAGACCCAGCCACATAATATCCACAGGACCCTAGAAAATATTTATCTTTAAAATGAGAGAAAGAGAAGGTTGAGGACACAGATGGAAGAGACTTTTTCACTGTTGTTCTTCTCTTATAGTTTCCAGCTCAAGTTTCTGTGCCGTTTCATTTAATCCTCTGCTTAATTTCTATAGTAATAGAAAGCTATACTTCTCCATACAAGAAACAAAACAGCTTACTCCCTAACAACAGAAATCCACCTCTCACAAAGCACACAGCTAGTTCAACAACTAACACCCAGCAATGAAGCCTGTAATTAGGTCATAAATTTTCAGATTTATAAGTAATATTCAAAGAGATAATTAATAGTAAAACTAGCCTTATACCAAAAAAGCAAGGAGGATTCAGTCTTTGAAATACCCAAACTTGTTCTGTCATTCAGTGCTCTTTTCATTATAAATGAAAGTGCTTTATGAGCACCGCTTCTTAGTTGCACATAGGCAGGCATATCTGGATTGCGCTGTTTCTGACATTATAATTGGAAAAAGAAACGATCAAGATAAATATGAATGGTATGGGTAATAGAATAGAATATATATCTTGAAGACCTTGCCATCATGGCTTTAACATCATTTATGCTTGCTGCTGAAAGCCCAATGAAGGCCAAAGTAAATATCCTGGGTTATAGTATGCAAGTAACTTCATGGATTGTCTGGAGCATAGGGGGGTAAAAACTCTCTAAAATAATGGAGAAAAGTGTAGCGAAACTCACCATCTGGTACCCGACAAGGGAAAAAGTGAAAAAGGAGTTAAATGCAAGGGGCAATTAAATAGCTTATGATATAAGTAATGATTTCTCCGTTCCCTAGTCTCTTCAATTCAAGACGTACTGGGTTTATTTTGGCAGAAATATTTTTTTCTTGATACAAAAATAAAACTACATGGCACTCAACCATTCAAATATGTTACTGATCAGTTTGCCTGAAGTGCTAGTCCCCATAAACTACAGCAAATCAACAGCTGATTCTTACCAACCTCTTTTGCCTGTGTACCCTTGCTGAGGGTGGATGACAGGTCTTGGTTAACCTTCTTAGCTGCTATAAGCTATGTTCATGAATCAGAACTCTTAAATTACTTAATCTGAAATATCTTCACATTGTGTTGCATCTTAGAAATCTGAAGAAACATTACTTCTTCAGAATTCCAATTCAGTCAGATTTTTCCCAGAGAGAATCTGCAGTGGTCATGTTGTTGTTACAAAGTGAGGAATCAGGACAGTGTGCTTGAAATGGCATTCAGATGTTTAAAGAGAAATGAAGTGTGAAAGTCAGCACAGGACTGTGTACTTGCAATGCACCCGCACAGTCTTGCTGTGGTAAAGATGTGTATCACGGTTTTGTTTGTGAGGCTTCATAGACTGAAATACATACCGTTGTGTTGACAGTGCTAAGTAACTTGTGAAAAGCAGTATTTGCTCTCCTAGTTCAAACAGGTCATTATTATCCATGAACAAATATGAAGCTGACAATTAGTGACTGCTAAGCTTCCTTTTAGTTATTCTCTTGGCCTGAATCCTAAAGACACTATGTTACCAGCGCAGAAATGGAGTCTTGGGGATTGTTTTAAGTGCTGAAGAATCCCTCCCTTAACTTACTTCCTCCTTTATCAGAGACACAGCTGATTAGATAGGAAAGCATACTAGCTGGCGCCTTCCCATCCTGCTTGTTTTTGCACCTCGCTGCTGTGTAGCGCTGGGTCATGTTCCTATTCATTTTTCATGACCTTTCCTCATTACACCCTTTTTAATTGCAGCTTGTTTCTGTGACCTTGGAGTCCTACAGGCCAATCCAAAAGATCAGGCACTGTGTTTTTAAGTTACCTTCTGAAAAGTCTGGAAACATGAGGACATTTTTTGGCAAAGAAGTTTGTGTGTATGTGTAGCTTTTAATTTTTTTTTTTTTGTCATATAATATTTGGCTCAGTGCTGTAGACTATTTTTTGCAGCCTGCTAGCAACTTCATGAATTCTGTTGTTGAATGATTCTTGTTTACAAATGTTTTATATTTGATATATGTGTGGCTGGTTTATAAAAAACTGGATAATCAACTAATATTGTGTAAATATCTGTCTTTATTTCACAAGTTTTCAGTCCCACTGCTTTGCTGCTTGTTTCTATACTGACTTTGTGTGTTTCTGCCTCTCTAAAAGTCATGCAGTTGTAGTGGCTTTGAACTCACATCTGTTTATTGCAGCCACAAACAAATTAGATCGTGTGTTGAACTTATGCTATAGGCAATAAACTGAATTAAAAATACACCTATATACCTTTTGAGGTGGTTTACCGCATTTAGCTACCCTTGAATAAATTTTTTTTTTTTGTTGGATTTGTTTAATGTTTTATTCACAAGTCCCCTATGCAAACTTTCAGTTGATACTCAAGTAGTTTAAAAAGTATTGTGATCCTTTATTGATGAAGAAATGGATTACTCATTAAAACTATTGCCTTCCCTCCCATCTAAAACGATCTTCCTATCAGGTACAGAGCCAAAAAAGGATGGTGTGGAAATTGTACACTGTGTTTTGAGAAAATACGAAGTATGTCTACCTGTGTAAGAGTACAAGAACATATTGTTATAGATCTCTTCTCCCTGTATTCTAAGAGGGCCGGATGTGAGGCACTCCTGGCCAGGAGTTGTGTAACCTAATTTGTGTGGCACCAAGCCTGAGTTAACATACCTTGCCTCTCAGCATCCAGTTAATGCTGCTGTGTGGCTTCCTGATCAGAGCGTTCTCAAACCTGGTGAGCTGGGTGGAGCGGATACATGATTGTCCATACGAGTCATGTCAACATGCACCTAATGCTCCCTGAAAGGGATTGTCAGCTGAGATATGAGCATTCTGTGTGTAGACGGTACAAGCCTTACAAGAGCTTTAGGTTACATTGTTGGGTCCTGGTATGAGGGATCAGATGCTTGGATGCACTGGGTTCTTATAGCTCTCTCTAAAGGTGGAAGAGACAAAAGAAAATTAGAATATGAAAAGTCTGGATTCATCCAGATGCCTACATTTGGATATAAGTTGCCTTAACATAGGTATTTAAATCTGTCAATTCTGACATTGATGTATTTTGTTATAAAATCCTATACTAGATGCAGACAGATGCAAACTTGATGTGAATGGGAGAATTCTTGGGGCTAAATGTCCTCTTTATTTGGTATCCATGCCTCAGAATTAAATTAGGCTTCTTTGTACTTCACCAATGGCGCTTCCTTTACATATCTCCTCTTGCTTCCCTAGCTCACCTGCAGAAGGAAATGGCCAGGATATTTCAGCACCTCTTTGTGCAGTTTCAGTTCTTTGGAGCCATTGACTGCTGCTGTAAATCAGAACAGTCTTGAAGTAGAAGGACAGTGGTCACAAGATACAGGGATGCAAACAAATGTTTTATTCTCTGTGGCTCCACTTTCTAATGGCAACAATACTTTGAATAATAATAACATGAATAGTAGAGTACCTAGTCAAAAAATTCTTTTGAATAAAACCTTGCTGCTCAGTCTTCATTAAAAAAGGCAGGGGTTTTTCTCCCCAAAAATTCAAGTGTATTTGAAAGGCAGAACTTTAATTAAGAAGCATGTAAGAACTCTAGCATAATTTAAAATATGGCTTCTGTTAATTGTAGCTTTACTTTCAAGTGGTGTTTGCAAAGGTAATACTTCTTTTCTAGAAAGACAAGTTTCTTCTTTTTCTTAAAAAAAAATAGTAGATATATGCAGGCTTTTGACAGTAATACCTAGTGCTGAGAGAAGCATTTTTCTGTGGTCAATTACTTTGGAATGAAACATGGTTTCTAAGTTTCACAGAAGATTCACTCTAACAGGATAAGCAACTGCATACAGACCTAACAGCCTTTACACTGCCAAATTATTATGTATTAGTATATCATATATATCAACTTTGGTTCTTAGCATAATATTGGCTCTTATTACAGCACGTGTTAAGTAGCTGCTGGCCCTAAAAGACTGAATTCCTCCTCAGAAGTTTTGTTATGGCTGTGGCAAAAATATCTTTTGTCTTATAGCTAAAGCACAAATACAAAATTACAGAATTGTGAAGAGAACTTAGGGTTAATAAAAATATGCTGCTACTGAAGTTAAGGGGAAGTTTGTCTTCTATTTTGACTGAAGCATAGCAGGTCCCTTGTCAACAGCTTTTGAAATTCTCTCTGAAAAGATGGAAAGAAAATTGTTTAAAAGAAATGGAATCGTATGTGCTAACAACCCTTCATTGCTTCCTTTGCAACTTGAAAAACCTATTAAACCTGACTAACAACAACAACAACAAAAAATTTGGTTCGTTAACTGCCATCAGTTCCAGGTCTTCCACTGACTCCCTTAGGCACTGATGCAGGCTCCTACTAATTAAGCATGTAAAGTACACATGATTTGTGCTTAGAAAGTTTTTTAATATAATTACTTACAGCAATCTAATAAAAACATAATTTTTCTAGCAGGAGAGAGATCTCACTTTTTTAAGTGCTAGCTAACTAAGGGAAGTAAGTCATGTTTGATAAATCTTATTCTTTTTCATTTTTGCAAAAAGAATGTGAAAAATGTCCTTCTTTCTTTAACTTCTGTTAAAACATATGATTTGGTGTAAGTGGAGTTTATGCTGAAGCAAGAGACAGCATATGTTTTAAGGAGATGAAAGCTTCATTCGTTGTAATGACGTTGTAGAAGAGACTAAAAAAATGAGTAATTACCTACTGCTTATGATGCTACCCAATGGTAATTACTGTACCAAAGGATAATCCAAACAAGGCCTTCCTCAGCATTCCTGGAAACAGCTCCCATTGTTCTTGTTCTGGCTGCTTCTGATGATGTAAGGTAATAATGGGCACTAACGCTTTTCATGCTAAATGTTGCCAAGAGTAGTTCCATATTTGTGAATCAGACTGAAAGGTAATAAGAAAATAAAAAGTTTAGAGCATTTTCTTACCCAATCCCTGAGCATGGCTGAGCACATCTCCTGTGTAATCCCTTTTAATAATTAAAACTATGTTCAGTCTCTGCAAAAGGCATAAATATCCAGCCTAAGAAGAGTGGACTGGACATTTACGATGATGAGACCTGACAGTAATTTCCTCTGAGTGGGCTGTATGAATATGATTATTCAGTTCATACGCAGACTGATTTTTTAACAATCAATATGAAAACAAGTTATTTTAATATGCAACAGAAGAGGCGAGTTTGTTCCTGGTCAAATCTTAACGTTTTGTTCAACTTGTATATATTTTTTTTTTAATGCTAATTTCAGCCAGCTGTAATAAAAATTGAAAGGTTGCTCAAAAATTGAAAGGTTGCTCAAAACCCACCAGACAGGGAAACATTCTAAATGGTTGATTGGATGGTTGGGGTGCCGGAGATTCGGTGTCTGCATTAGTACTCATGCTTTCATTCTTTGATGTAATTAATAATGCTTTTGTGTTTTATCTACAATAGAATAATTTGTGCAGGAGGGATTGCTTTTTTATAGGTGCTGTAGACTATAAGAATTTCCTCTAGGAGACCAAGGAATCAAGAAGACCATTTGATTGAAATATTTGTTCTGACTCATGCACAGAGAGGCATTTACCCTAATTCCAAAATATCCTGGCTGTGCCATTTGAGCTCTGATTTATAAGGTGGAAGGTGAACAGCAACTTTTTTTTTTTAATCTGGTTTTGTGAATTTAGTTGCTCAAAATGAGACCTATTTCAACACTTTCCCCCCCACTTCTTCTCTCCTCTCCTCCCCCCTTTCTTCCTTCTCTCTCCTTTTCTTTACATCTTTCTTCCTATTTAGCATATACAGATCAAATACATTAATATTTTCAGCTAAATTTTTGGCTTTGCAGCATTTGTACTCAGTTGTAAAATTATCACGAGAACTTGTATATAAGCAACACTTATGAGTATATTATATATACCAATACCTAATATTTATATTGATTTAATAAGGACAGTTTATAGGTAGAGTTGCCTATCTTTTTTATTACTTCATTTATATTTTTTATTTTCTTTTATAGTCTATATCCACCAATGAAGATGGTCACTGGTATACAATGCAAATTGCTTATTGCTCAGATTTTAGGCAGTACAAGATTTAATTGATTAATTGCATTGAGATGGGTGAAACAAATAACAACATAAAAATTGTTTGCCTTTCGGTATTAGATGCTTAATTAGTAATTTGGCAGATACGACAAGTAGGGAGGGTATTTCCTGATGGTTGACAATTCATTGAGTTGAGTGCCAACAGCAAATCCCTTAATTGCCATTAATTAATTACCAGGAAATACCCAGCTGGGGTGGAGTGGGTCATTATGCTCTTATTCTGTGTAAAACTGTGAGGAGAGAAAAGAAATCAAAATAACGCACAAAGTGGATTGTACAAAGCTAGTACAGAGATCCAACTCTATATATTCACTGTAGTTATACAGTGACACAAGTAGGCCATCACAGATGTCCTATTCACAAGCACAGCTCAGAAACACAAAACCAGAACTTGAAGGTGCCTTTAGGTTCAGAATGGCACTGGGTGTAACCAGGATATATATTTACAATGGGGTAGCATTTTCTAAAATGCACAAATGAACAATGACAATGTCTCCTGAAGACTGCCTTCTAACCATTCTTCTCTAAAGAGTACATTTTATATTCATATTTGAGAATGGTTTTGTTTGTTAGTACTTCAAAGCAGGGTATGTATTCACACAGGATAACATTAGGTTACAAAAACTGCTGCAAGATATCAGGACTGCTAAAGCATGTCTCCGAGTTTCCTTCTGTTATTTTAGGTTACAGTTTACAGTTGCTCATTTATTAGTGTAAACTGCTTTACTAATAAAGATGAAGGTGTAGATAGTCCTTAATAGCAAATCATGTCTATTTCAATCAAATTATACCATTATTTTCCAATATATCAAAGGAAAAGGGAGGAAAAAGAAGATACTTTTTTCCCAACACTCTCTCTCCATGTAATCATTAATCAAGAGAAATCTTATTTTTTCTTAAAGTCAAATCCTTAGCCTAAGGTGTGAGGAAGATGTGATTTAGAGACTCTACGATCCTAAGAGCGGAGAAATGTATTACAGTTGTTTCAGCTTACTCAAGTCCAAGTCAGATGAGGACCAAACCCAGAGAGCTAGTTTTAGTTTCCTTATAGTAAGCATAGCCATTCTCCTGGTGATGATGAACACAGGTGAATAAAACTGCATATAGATGTATTTTTGTATTATCTCAAACTGCGTAAAGATTTCTCTTTTGGTTTTGTGCTGGTTGTGTGGGCTACCTTACCTTTTCAAAGTAGGTCATAATTTATTATTTTTTAAAATTGTTTTTACTGGTGTATGTTGTAACTTTCAGAAGAGCTTTCCTCTCCCCTCCTCCCTCCTTCAACAGCAATATAGAGTTGTATTTGGAATGTACTTGTATGCATACAAAGTGTAGCATTTCAAATGCTTTGGGAGCCCAAACCTATTTCAAGATAGAATGATAAAGATTACTAAAGAGGAGAAACATAATTATCCCCTGACACATTTTGTAACAGAAGAGAGTATATATGCAGTTATACTGATCATTTTATCATTTCCATTTTTTTAAACTTCCATTAGCATGTACAAACTCATCTTAAATCCAAGAAATCTGTGAGTGTAGTTTAGGCAACAGGGACATTCTAAATACTTAGGACTTCCACTTAAATTTTTGTTTAAAAAAAATCAGAATTAGGTGAGGATTTTGCAAGATCGCTTCGTGTACACCAAGACCCTTCAGACGGTTCAGAAGTAGATTTGACAGAACATCCAAATATGCATTAATCAAGGAACAGTGACCCTGCTGTTCTTCACCTGGATAAGCAATCACTTTTTTCTGCGTCCTGACAGCATCAACAGCTCGTGCTTGGGCCCCACAATTTTTCCATCATTGGTCTTTCAGCAGAACTCGTATGCAGAGATAGGAAAGTTATTTTAGGCAGTGGTACAGGAGGTGGAGACACAAATGGGACAGAGAAAGAAAGGGGTAACTGTAGCAAGTGTAAAGCAAAATAGTTTATTTCCTTATATTTATGAAATGAGTGAGTTCCCACACATTATTTTTGACCAGAATTGTGTTATATTTTTTGAAGAACCCTTGAGAATCTGTTGATATCAGAGATAGATAAGTCACTGAGCCACTGGAACCTTGCCTTTTCTTTGATAAAATAATTCAGATTTGTTTTTCCAGGGTGCTGTGTCTCAGCAAAATTTTACCACATTTAGGAAGAAAAGGAATTCTAACGTATCTTAAAAAAACCTAAAGAATACGACTGTTATTCAATGGCTAGTTGTTGAAATTTAAACAGTTTTTCCATGGGACAGGAAAAAACTACCGATAAGAAACAATGCAGGCCAATGCCTCACAACGATTGTGAGGTTTTTAGTGATCATTCTGATATTTCACATACTTTCATAACAGAACAAGATGTCTCATACTCATAAATGAAGGGTGGATATTTCTGCATAAACTACATACAATGCTTTTCAAGCTTTTTGTTTAGATGCTGTTTAAATACGCAGCTCAAATCCCACTATCACTGAAGTGAGTGATATGCTTCAAAGAGAGCAAGAACACACCCACTTATCTGATCTAGTAGAGATACAATGGGACAATGAATACAAGAACATTTTTATTTATTCAGATATAAACTTAAGGATAAGAAAGGAATGTGCTATATTGCTCTGTTCTCCCTGTGGGACACACCTAGTAAATGTTGTAGTATACTTATTTTTTAATGAAGATGAAATTGCAGATTTTGTTTGCGACCACATCCCGTTCAGGAGATCCAGCCATATTTCTTTTTAACTGTATGTCTAAATTACACTTCTGTTGAAAAGCTAGTATTGTATGGCCTAAAACTCAGAGCTACTGATCCCCTAGCCCTGTCTTAAATCTTAGAATCACCAAAGTGATTAATATGCCATTACTAGCTAACCGGTTAATTTACGGCAGCCACATTTAGAACTTCAGATGTACAGACAAAAAAGAATCTCAAGTGGTCTGTTGCTAATTGAAATACATTTGTGATGAGGAAATGTATTTGAAACTTAGTCTGTTTTTACCAACATAGTTATCTTTCCTAGAAAATGTAGTGAGAGTTCATTTGAGTACCATTGGATATCAAAACTAATTAATTGTTTAACTGAACTAAAGGCACGCTATTGGTATTATGATGTGCGTTACAGAAAAATGCATCGTCCAAGTTTCTTGTAGGTGGCACTTTTTTTTTAGTCTTTCCTTATTCAAAGTTGCTGTGGATCTAGTCAGAATAGTATATTAGCCCCTGATTATTTGTTTCCATTTTGTTTCATTGCATGTATGCAGTGTAAAAAAAAAAAGGATGCTGTCCTGAATGTATTGTGGGTCAGGTACTCGGTCGATGTCCTTAAGAACAATTCCATTGGCTTTGTGCAGATTGTAAGGAAATAATTTCCTTACAAATGGTAATGAAATAAAAAAAATGAATTTATTCAGGCAGTAAGATGTCTTTTTTTTTTTCTAAAGAAAAAAACGTTGTGTACCTCTTGATGAGTGTTTCTGCAAACAGATAGATAAGATGTATGCATTACAAGCCCCTGCACACAGCTGTTCTGCTAGGCTTTTGTTTCCCACAGCAAAAAGTGGAGCACTTATAAGTTTGCAAATGATGCATTTGACTATGACTTAATAAAACCCATTTTGGACCCCATAGGACTTTAAGGACAAAAATGGCATATAGAAATAAATGCTTTGTGACCTACCCAGTACAATGATTAAAGCTACCGTTAAAGGAATAATAGTTCTTGCTGACACAAGGAACAGGAAAAGGTTCTGAAATTGCTAATGTGAATCTTGGAATTGGATTTCTTGCAGATTCCTTTGGTCATCTTAGCATTTTATTTCATTATTGCTCACTGAAACTTACTAGGAAATTAGATAATATACAGATTTTATTTATTATGCTCATTGTAATACAATTAAGTCTGTGTCTGACTTATTTTGCAAATATAAAATGTTTTTTATGTTATTTTAGTTCAGAAAAGTATTAGTGTGTGAGTGTCAGTATGAGAATATTACTTTAATTTTTTATATGTACTGTTGCCCAGTAACTTTCCCATCCTTTTGATTTCGTACATTTGAATTGGAAGAAATTACCCTTGCATTTAAATGAGTCTTTGGATGTGAAGCTTTCATGGCCTTTTTTTTTTTTTTGAACTTTACCAATATTCTGTAGTAATATTTTTCAGTTGCAACTTTGTTGTTCTCTTCACCAGTATCACATGTTCCCTTACATGCTGTATAAATGTGTATTCTCTAGCATAAATGATGATAAAAGTAGTAAAATACCTGTTTTTTCTTTTATCATTCATAAAGATGTATTCTATTCAAAAGACACATAGTTTTAGTATGTCTTTTGAATAAAGACATTTTTATGAGACTTATTTTTAGACCAGTGCTTTAATGTCCATGTGATAGATCCTTTGATGTTGTAAATCGGTGGAACTATATAAGATGACATCCTCTGGTGATCTAACACTAGGACCTCCTACCATCAGGACATCCCCTGAAGATCAGAGAATAAAATTAATTATACTTTGGAAAGACTTACTTAGCTTGACATCTTAGTCCTTCAAATTGACCCGTCATGCCTTCTCCACTGTAGAGCTCTGCAAAATAATGGTGTTACACAGACATGAGAAATGAAACCTTTATCTGTGTCGTGGCTTTGCCCTGATTTCGTCCATAGATGACAAGTGTATGTCACACACATCCAAGATAATTTAAGGTGGAGCAAATGTGATATGTGTTTCTCACTCTAGTGCCATATTTTAGTTGATAATTGTTCTTGTGTTTTTGCTGTTTTTATTGAAATCTACAGTGTTTGCAAATCACAGGATAATCAGAATACACTGGGAGTATATGGGTGTAGTTATAGGAGAAAGACTGCCAAAACAAGTGAGACTTCACACAGCTCGAATTTTCGGATCGTGTGGTATTTGCAGGGTTGGCAGTCATGGGATAAAAGTTGTGTTATTTTCCCCAATAAAGCAGACAACTTGAATATACATACCGTTTGCACATCTTGTCAAGACAATTTCGAGGCAGTTCCATGCACTAAAAGAAAACAGTATAGTACTTTACTGAGTTTATTCTACTATTTTTTATGCTTATTGTAGAAAATAATAATTACGAAAAAAAAGTTTTCCATGACATGAGATAATTTTCTGTTGTGCTTGACTTGCACATTTAAAATACTTTTTATTATTACTCTGACTTTTTTTACTGGTTTTCATTTCAACTGTCTTTATCATCTACTATTCATAAATTTTTTGTCTGAAGGAACTCTCCTTGTTTTAGAGACAATGACAATTGTCTGGTATTATTTCTTACTTTTAAACAAAGCCAAACAGTAGCCTTTCTGCTACCAAAATATTACCAGTATATTTTGTATTTATTTCTAGGTATATATTGTATGTGATAGGAAAGCTTGAGGCTTAATCTGAAGCTATACTCTGCAGGATTATGCTTATGCATTTGCACACCAAAGTTAATTCTACTGGAAATAAGAAAAGCAAAAGCAAGTCTTCACAGCTCTGCATCAGTCTGTACAACTCAAAGCAAAAATTTACATTGATGTTTCTGAGAAGTTATAAAGTATTTAGATTTTTTCCCTTTTAATGTTAGCTACGTGTATAAGGGCTAGACTGAGTACAGGGCTAGTTTTGCCTAAGAATTAAGTCTTCAAAGTAAACTCTAGATGTAAGGATAATTTACCATAAAATACGCACACCTTGAAGAAGGGTCAGAATTAAAGGTTTATGTAAGTGGGCTGTAACAACCAATTGGCTATGATCTTATTCCACCATGTGAAACATTCTTTTGACTCAAAAAGAGAGGTAGGGACATGCTAGATGATGTAAAAACTGAAGCTGGAAGGAAGAGATGCATGTTTGAACTCCCATTGTTGGAGGAGAGATTTGATTGTTATACAAATTCTATATTTGATCACCTCTGTATTTCCCTCATTAAAAATGGAAGTTGCAGTAATCATATTTTGCAGAACTCAGATCTTGTTAGTGTATGTTAGACAATTATCTGAATCTGATGACTGAATCAAATGTCAAAAGGTGAAGGATAAACATTTAATTTCCGATTCCTAATTTGGTTTAGGTGAGCACTGCATTGGAAGTGAACAGGAAGCTGCTCTGAACTGTGGATGTTCTGGAGCTGGACAGATACAGAAATCTGTCACTTGTGTCAATGCACAAACCGCTCTAGTTTCAGCAGCAGAACTGAGTGTTTGGTACGTCAGTTTGAAATTTGAATTACTTCATTTTGTGCAGCTCTTCCACAAGGTTCGTTAGGCCTTTGTGAGCTTAGCCTTCATCATTTGTATGACTCTAGAAAATTGTAGTTATTTATTAAGTTAGCTTTCCTTGCAAGTAAGCATATACTCCTAAAAAGGCAAAGATGTCATATGATGGGTACTTTAGATAGACACAATTCAAGACAATGGAGGACTTCACTTTTAAATAATGCCTTGAACAGATTCCTCTGCTTCCTCTATCTCCTCCCATCACAATCCTTTCATATGCTGATAAGTATGATTTTTTTAAATGGCAAAGAAACTATAACATTCTTGGTCATTATTTGGTTTTTTCCTGGCTTTACAATACATTGATATCACCTCTTCGTCCCAAATCAGATCCTAAAATTTCCCTCCCCATTGTTACTTCTGATGCTAATTAATTGTTTATTCAGAATGTGGAGACTTCTGTTAAGATGTTACGATTCTCATGTAATTGAGGAACACACCGCTTTTCAGATGTTTTGTCAAACAGATAAATTGTATGTGACTATCCAACACTCACTTCCAAGGCAATGGAAAAGTTCTTTACTTTCAATTATAAAGCTTTGGACTTTTGCTTTGAGAGGTTCCTCATTGATATATGAAGGATCTATAGCATTCGCTGATGATCTCACAAGTGACGTGTGTCTCATCCTGTTGCCCATGTTTTCTTGTTTTACTTCATCAGTTATGTCATTCTTTGACGCTTTTCCTATTGCATTCTCATCACTTTTCTTATCTCTTTCCACATTTGTTTCCTTGTGTCATTGCCTCATTCAGTACATTATACCCTCTAAGTTCCTTGACAGCTTCTAGATGAATTTCTTTTTTTCTTTTATGTAAAGGTTTTGTTTAGTCTTTGATTTATTTTCCTCTTGTGCCAGTTCCTTTCCTGCAATTTCAGTTGAACAGTAAATCGATGTTTACACATTGCCTGAAACTTCCAAAGTAGAACAGACCAAGTTTCATTAATAACTTCACTTTTCTTTCTTTCATTTCTTAAATATTGTATACTTTTTTGCAAATATGACATTTTTTCCTCTATTTATTTTTACTTAGTTGTGGGATAGGTGAAATGGCAGTCCAAAAGTTGGAGAGAGAGATAAATCTTCTTTCTAATTGTAGGCACAGAATTTAATCTGTTAAGGGAACAATTCCACATTTTTATGCCTCCATTTCCTCACTCTGAAGATGTACTAAACCAGATCAGCTGTGGCTAAAAATGACATTCAGTTTGGAATCTCTACTAGAGTTCGCCCAACCTACCCTGAGGTTTGTCCATTCTTTAGTGTGCTAGTTTCAAACTCTTAATTGCTGAGGTAGAATTAATACATTTTTCCAGAAATATCTATTATTCTGCAGTGTTTATGTTACTGTCTTTATATTTTTGTGTTTGTATATTTCTTTTCTAAGTTTTGGAAGAGAAACTAGTGATTTTATTGCTGCAGAAAACAATTTGCAACAACTTTTGTTCAACAATCATGTTTGGGTTTGACATTTCTGTTTTTAGCTTTTGTCATTTTTTTCCTTTGTCATTGCGTTTTCACAGTGGGAGGAGGGACTATACAGTAAGCTATAGCTACAAACCCTGCGGAAAGGCAGAGGTAGCAAAGGATAAACACAGCATCCTGTTAGGAAACACTGCTTTGTAGGCAAAAAGAAACAAGTTCTCCTAGATCAATATTTGACAAAGAAAATCTGTTGTGCATATGTTTAAAATCAGCTTCTAGCAGCAGTAGCACAGTTTCACTTGTTCCTGCATTGGTCTGTATCTTGTCACTTTACATGCCCATCTCACATTGGCAAGTACTTAAATTTGCAGTGGAGGGCATAAGTCAATTCTGCCCTACTCCAAGCTGTAGTTTCTAAAGACAGGGAGCTTGTGCCCTCTGATGCAGGAACCTCATACACTCACAGATGTGCAGGTGAGAAAGCAGCTGGATCGATAGGAGAGCAGAGCAAGCAGTAAGATGTATGGAAAGGTCAGTCTAACTGTAACCTGAGAATTGCTGTTGTGAATGAGGATTGACCCTATTTTCTTTGGCTCCCTGTCAGCGCAAAAGAAAAATTCTTACCTACGTGTTCTTCCGGTCTCTGAAAACTGAGTCAATATTCTATCAATCCAAAGGGCCCAACCTGAGCCATGTTTCATGTCTGAAAGCCACATGTGGCACTTTTGAGATAGAAAGTGGCTTCATGCTGAACCTCTGCAAGTCTAATACTTAATGAGAGTATCTGGTCCAGAGAAAATATTAGATACCACTCCACTGTTTTGGCTTTTGTTGTGAATATTATGTCAATTGTAAGAAAAGCTGTTGTTTACACCTCTATTAGTCCCCTGAGCAAGGATTTAATGAAAGATGTTAATTGGAACTGCCATTAATTTTAATGAGATTTCCCATTGGGAGTGTTATACCCAGAAGACACTACTATTTTTAATACGCTCATTCTAATGTTTCTTAGCTACTGACAGAATCCGTAATGGAAATATGTTAAGAGCAAGCAGGATTTCCGTGTACCCATAGTAAGTCTGAGGGGTCCATAATCTTTTACAGTTCTTAGTGTAGGCAGGAAGGTCTTGCCTAGGGTTCACATGGAGCAAAAGCAGACACGCTCTGAAGAAAACCAGATAATGAAGACAATTCTGTAAATGTGTTCTTGAGTGAATTTGACTCTATGTTTGTTTGCAATATTGGTAAACATGAAGGGATAAAAGGGAGTGCCTGAAGGAGAACTGTTGTTAGGAAAAGCAAAACTCACTGCAGAATAGGAACAAACAACTAAGGAACTAAAACTAAGAAACAAAAGGTAAGCAGGTGTATAACTTGGAAAAAAGGAAAAATTGAAGTTTATTTAAACATTTTGAAATTTAAAAAGAGAGATTTAAAAGTAAATATGTGTTTCCTTATTGTTCTGAAGAACCAGAATATAATTTACACTGATTTGCTCCCCTCCTCTTTGATGCTTTTAACTGCCAAGTTGCAACTGGCAACAATTCATTTGATGATGAGAGGGTCATTTTCCTCTAATTTTGAATTGTCTTCTTTTTCTTTGCTTACCTCTTACAAGGGTGTCTATTTCTTCCATATTTAAGTGGTTCAATAAGGATTTAGGAACTTTATCTATTGTAGGTTTTAGCCTTTAAAAAATGAATACTGTGGTGAATATTTCCATTGTTATTAGTAAAACAAGACATCATTTAGAAAACGCAAAGTCCAAGCCACAGGGGAGCTAGACATATATTGTAAGAAAGTGCTTCTGCCATGAAGAATTTATATTTTGAAGGGACCAAATAATAAGAGAAATGTTATTATCTCATTTAAGAATGTGGGATGAAAAACAGAGCAATGAAGTGACTTGCTTAATGGTTTAGGTCTGAGCTAGGAATAGAATCCAGACCGCCTGACTCCCCAGGCAGGGCATTAAAACAGATTGCCCTTCTCTCCTCCGTGGGCAATAAGTGAGGGCTGCCTGTTTAACAGCCTAGATTTTATGAAATACACACTGTATATTTTGATTAATGAATTGTGTTTTATCATAATGGGGGTCTTTTCTTAAAGAATTAATGTTGCAGTTCATTAATGGTAATTATTTATGGGCTCAATGTGTCACTGCTGGAATGATATTTCTTCTTAATCAAAGTGACTGTGTCATGTCAGAAGACACTGGTGTTTATTTTTCAGGGAATAAGTATCAGAAAATGCTGCACAGGTTGTTCCTTCCTATGCAGCCCTTGTTAACATTTACCCCTGAAACACATGGTCTAAGTCTGAGTGAAAATAAATCTGTCGCCTCTAATATGGTTTAGACTACAGATGCAAAAGTCTGGTTTTTTGGAGTTAGTGTTGTCTAGTCTGTACTGCAGAGAAATAGTCCTTTAAAATCAGCCATGCTGATATAGCAATAGATGTCCGAAGGAAATGTTCTTACAATTTACCTCGATAAAATAAATTCTCTGATTCTGAATTAGACTTCCAGCTATGCTAGAGGCTGAATTGGGTAGATTTTAGCCTGAGAGGGACAAAACGTGGAAAAACCTGCCTAGCATGCTGTCTCTTTCAACTGACCTTAAAAAAGGTATGTCCAAGGCAGAAACAAAATAATTACCTAAAATTAAAAATTTAACTGAACAATATTTAGAACACACTGAAACTCCCAGAAGAGAAAAAAATTGTTACTTAATTCCAAAGAAGAGTGAGCTGTAAAATGCGTAGAGATGGGGATTTAAGTAGCACCTCCTTTACTTAGTACAATAACTATGATAGAAATTGGAGTTTGTGCACTATATATTCCCAGATGTGTCCTTAAGCTCTTTAATGAATGCCATTCTCATTAATTTAAAAGTGACTTACATGCAGATAGCAATAAGGTAATTAAAGTAGCTCTTAATATAGAAGCAGTTTGTATGGTTATTCCACAGGAAGCAGCAAAGCTATACATTGTTAAAATCAAGACAGAGATACGAGTTTTTAGATACGTTTAACAGCAATAACTGCTGATCTCCAGGGGTGAGTCACTGCTTTAATTCTGAGAGGGTCTTTGGCGGGGAATGGGCTGGGAAGGGGATCCTCACTGTTCTTTAAAGGAGGAAAATGACCCTGTTTTTGAAGGATTATAAATTTATTTTCCTAAGGCGTACTAACTTCTGGCAGAAACGCCATCTGCATGGTAGCTAAACTTTTTGGGGCAGGAGCTCTCTCCTTCGGTTTTGTGCTTACACAGCACTAAACACAGCAAAGTTCTGCAGTGCTGTAGCAATAAAAATGTGGGATAATAATAATTCACTGGGAAGAACGCTGGGCAGGCTATAAGACATATGAAGCTAATATATCCTTTTGAGGACATTATGTCAAAAGAGAAAAATCCTTCTTTCTGCTAGTGGTGGGTTCAGGAACTTTCCGTATTTGTTGTTGAAACACCTGCCATCCAAAATTTAGCTTTGTGCAAAGGATAACCTCTCTTCTCATTCATTTGGATAGTTTTCCCTGGGTTCATTCCTGAGTTTGCTCTCGGTTGCCTCTCATGGCAATTTTAATGGTTATGACTGAGTGACCCAGCATTGCAAAGCAACTTCTGTTGAGACGGTTTTGTCCCCATTACCATGTAAAAACTTTTAGATGTAGAGATGTTCTCGGGCTTCAATATGAAACCACAAAACCTGTCTGCTCCCTTACAGGAGTTTGTTCATAATGCTTTGAACCTAAGAATAGAATTTCTACAGATACGGAACTCAACTTACCTCATTTTGGTTTTGTGATGTTTTATGTCAGTCTTGTAGAGAAAGCCTTAAATTCCTTACTTTGAAATGTTTTAGCAGAAGGAGCTCTTCTTGTAAGTGATGTGAACAAGTAATATCTGATGATGGATTTCTACCTCTGTGTGTCAAAACCCACAATGTAGTGACCTCTTTCAGAACTTTAAATTTAGAATAAATGTGAAAATTCTTTGTGTTAAAAACAAAAAATCCCAAATGTATGTAGTCTGGTTTTGTATTAAGAAAATAAAAAGAGTTCAGTTTATAGTTTACTTGGTGTAAAATAACTGAATTTCAGCAAACCTGGCTTCTAGACCTTTTTGTATGACCATATCTGTGTAATTTAATGTTCAATATTGTATTCGAACTACATTCTTAATTGCATAGTTCTTTGTGTCTTTAAGAAAAAAATCTCAAATCAAAGCAAGTAATATTGAACAAGTCCGGCATTAGTTTAATGTCTAAGCGTACCAGGAGTAGGAAACTCATTTTTCAACATACTAGGCTATGTAAGGAAGATCTTATCACTGCCATCTATACCTAATATACGCAATCAGTGTCAGCTGCAAAGAACCATGACATTCTGAAAGTATGTCCTAAGCCCTCTTAAAAAACCAGGCCTTTTCACAGCACTAAATTATGGTACTTAAAATTACTTCCAGTGCCATTAAAAGTCAGAGTTCTTAGACTATTTCTATTGTTCTTTCAAGTTTTTGTAGTGGTAATAAGAGACCTCATGGATTCTGTATTCATTTCTTTAAGTACTGTATTTATGGCAGTGGTGATCAAAACTTCAGGGTTCATATCTGTTGTTCCAAGTTATATTCCCCTCTTATGTACATGTTACTACCTAACATGAGCAGGAGGAGTCACCTTCGACTTTTTACATTTCTTTTTTTTTTCTTTTTTTTTTTTTTTAACACAATTCTTTTGTTTTCAGTAGCATGTGGATTCCTGTGAGTTTTGCAGTAATTTTAAAATTTGAACTTTTCTTAAGATGATTGTGTATACCTCCTGGGATATACACAACTCATGCAATGGGACATTGAGCTGCTACTGTAAAAGGTAAAGAACTGAAGAATCTTATACTGACAAAGATTGAATTGCAATACGTCGGTGTTTTTATCCACAATTTTTATGACGAAATTCTTAATCTGATGTAAAACTGCAAGGGAGCTACACTGACCCAAACCAGCTGTAAAGCTTTTGGTCATTTCCCTAATTATGCCCTGGCTTCCAAGTGCTCCTGATTTTAGTTTTATAAATCAAAGCCCAAACGGTGAGTTTTGGCTGTTCTGAGAGATAGCGTCATAAACTCTTGACACTCCCATAGCATCTTACACTGAACAAACAGTTGAAGTGTATTAACTGCAGTATATAGAGTGGCTTTCAAGACATTTATTGGACATCTGGGATCTGCTCTCTCTTCCATTATGAAACGGAAGTATTCATACATTTACGGAAACTTTTCATGGTTTTTGCAAACTGGAACAGTTTCAACAAGCAGAATTTACACCAACTCAAATATATAATAAATAGATAATAGATAGTATATAATAGATAATTAATACATAATATTCTGAGAGTTCTGTACATTTCTGGCAAGCAGAAAATACCTTGATATTAGATCAAGGTATTATAGATTATAGCAGGAAGAAGCAGGGGGTTGTTGCTGAAGAAGGTCAGTCATCTGTGATCAGAGGTAGTCAGAGATTTCATTGGAGAGAAGTATTTATGTATCTGAGTTGCTTTACCAGAATTATATTATGACTATGTTGTAGCAGTTGCTGTACGTATCAGGATTGTAGAGAAAAGGTTTAAAACCACAAATGAATTGTAAAATAAAGAGTAAGAAAAAAGAATGAATGTAATTGAGTACATTTGTATATTTTTTTAAAATGGCAATATTTCATAAACATGCATATTTGATAACTATATAAATAATAAGATGGATGAGCCTTAATTTGATTTAATTTAATCTTTTACTGTTATCCTAGTAGTAATTCAAATTTTTTGATCTTCAGCATTTTGAACCTAATTTTATAATCTTTTCCACACTAGTGAGCAATCACTAGCAAATTATTTTGCTGCTGGATTCAATAGGTTTAATCATTTTAAGGATGTGCTCGACAAAGAATTCCAAAATTGAGCCCTTCATCTTGCACTCTGTGTGACTAGGGAGCTCTGTTATCTTCCCTTTAAAGAACATCGCAAGCTTTTACTGATTTGCCGGGAAACCACTGTTCAAAAACCTAATGCATGTAATAAGTAAACAAGAAAATGTTAAGAAAACAGAAAAATGTTTGTAGAACTGGCAAGTTATTTTAAGCTTTGGAAGTGATCTCATTATATGGAAAAATAAAAAGGAATGGGAATTACTTATTTAGTAAAAGGTGAAAAATTACAGAAGTTGAACTGGTATAATTTTTCTTCCTCATAGAATTCCCAGTCTTTTTGATGAATGATTCAAAGGAAACTGTATGCTTATCATTTAAAACAATAATCAATGATTAATTCTGTAATTTTTGGAGATGACGCTGTCAGCAATTTTCTTTCTGGTGTATCGGTATGCCTGACAATGGATAACATAAATAGAGCACTACAAGAAATAACCCATTGTGCAGGGTTCTGTTGTCTGTATTTTGGAGCACGTCTCTTATCCCCACTATCAAAGCATGAGATCATCTTTAACTGCAATCTCTTGTTTACCTTTGGGGGTTGTTCCAAACAAATGCCGTCTTTTCTTCCTTCCAGCATTTGAAGCCTTTTTCATCAGCTGCCCTCGCAGTCAGGTTACTCATCTGAGTCTTATTCCCTCTACATCTAAGGTAACAAATTAAACACTGATTTAACACATATATTAATGTATGACATGCCTTGGTAACAGTGCATGAAGTCCTGTAATTAATTTTTGTACTTCTGTTCTTCTTCTTGTACTTACATTTTATTTGTTGGATCACATATCAATTAAGATTATAAATTTTTCTTTGATTGTTGTAAGAAAAAATATTTTATCTGTGGAATTTGTTGCTTAATCAAAGCAGAACACCCACGCGAATCAGTGAAAAGAATCTCTTTTTCCTGAGAGTGCTACGTTGGACAATTTTGAATTTCCAAAAACATAAGTATCATCTGGTTCCTGGAAAAAAACCTTGAGGCATTACAAATTTTTTGTTCAGCAAACAGGCAAAGTTTGAACAAAATAAAAAGGCTTTTGACAAAGAGAAATGTGTCCCAAAGTTAAATTGCAAAGTTTGAGGAGTACATGTTATTACTATAACAATTCTGCTTTTAAAGCAAACAGTGAAATGATAGTTTAGAAATCCTGTTTTTTTGACAGCCTTCCTGACTTCTTTTTTTTCTCTACAGCTCGGTTCCAGTTGGTTCCGTATTTGACATCCAGCGCATTTCTGAATGAATTCTGAAGAATGACTTGAGAATTGTCGGGTGATGGAAGATCAGTCTCAGATGCCCTGAACAGATGGCAAAAAAGCTTGGGTTTGATGCTTTCTGAAATACAGGTATTAGCTGCTAGAGCAAAATTACATTACCGTATCAAAATGTTCCAGGTTAAATTTTCAAGGGCATAAATGACATCACATAAAATAGTATTTTCCTGTGTAAGTAGGATGGCAAATGAAATCTCACTTTGACTTTTGTTCAATTAGAGATCTGTCTTGGGGAAAAAAAATCACGTAAGTACTTGACCTTTAACAATCTGGAATTCAGCAACTAAAAAGTCCACTTAGCAAAATCTGTTGCCTTTTGTGAAAAAATGGGCTGAGAGTTTTCTATGGCATGTAAAGTTCTATTTTTACATTGGGTAACTTGGTGAGTTTCTCATGAAGTCACTAAGAGCCTGTGAATGTTCAGGCACAGCAAGGTTACAAGAAGGGACATGGTTTTGAAACTACTCAGAATTATGTGTACAGTTTTTTGTCTTTCTTTGACAGAAATATTCTTTGCTTATTTTGAATCTTTTATGATATATTAAGCACTACAATTATTTAGAATCAAACCCTTTGGGATCAACATGTGACTATAACAGGGTTGATGGAAAGGCCTTTCACAACATGTCAGCTGGTGGGATCAGTGATCAGTAAATTTGATCCAAAGCTTTTAAAGACACTTTCCTGAACATTTTAAAGCAACCTAATTTTGCACTGACATTTATACCAAAGAAGCTGTTTTGGTGTGATTCGTATCCTGGTGTTTATAAACTTTGTGATAATTTTTGCACCAAATTACGTTTCCACTAGATGTGGAAGAAATGAACAATACATGTTCTTAAATATCTTCATGTTAACATGTTCCATCTTGAAATTCAATAATTGTTTACCATTCTCACTGAGATCAGTCTTTTATGACTCTCTAGTTAAGTAACTGACATCGTGCAGTGCTGTTACTTTGTCCTGCTCTGTCGGTTCCATGGGTTTCGCGCAGCTCTGGTGACACAAGCCTACGGACAGGTTTCTCTGGCTGCCACAGCTGCCCAAGTTCACTGTGTGTAGAACACTGCCAGGGAGACCATGCACTGTGCCTGTCAGTTGGACAGTATCCTTCTTCACACTTCTTCCTTTCTAACCTCTCGAATGACACTGCTTTTGAATATATTCGGCTAACATACCTACAGACTTTTTCCCTAAGGCAAGTTATCAACTAATTGCTATTAACTTGAATACAGTTAGAAAAATTGGTTACCTTACTATTGGCTATAATTTTCTGATTTTCCTGTTTTTTTTTTTTTTTTTTTTTTCCTCCAGTTTGGTTTGGTTTTGGTCGTTGGTTTGTTTTTTTTCGGGGGGGGGGGGGGGGGAGGGCAGACACAGGACAGGATGGGGGGACAGTGATGGGGGATGGGTGGTGTTGGGGTTTTTTTGATTGTTTTGTGTTTTTTTTTTCTTGTTTGCTTGTTTGTTTTCTGATAAAACTGCAAGCTCTCCAGTGCAGAGGCAGTGTTTCTCCACATTCCTACAGCATGTAGCCCCGATCCTTTATGAAGTTTTGAATATTACAGCCTAAAAATAAGTGGTGATAATAAATTAATCTATCCATTTAAGCACCAGTTATCATTATTGAGGTGAAGTTAGTAACAGTTTTGTGTGAGAGTTCATTCTGGTGGAAAAAAACTGTAACAATGAAAAGCACATCATCTCTTACTGCAGCCAAATATTTGTAAACTGAAGTTGCTGAGAGCTGAAGCGGTAACAGTCATCTTGCAAACAGATGGGACAGTCCTGCATTTGTGAACTTTTGCCCTGGGAATCAGGAGAGTAAAGGAAATGAGAGAGGAGAAAATAGAATGCTCAGTAATTGTTACTTACTGCACGGTGTTACCTTGCAATTATTGTTTCACTCAGGCACATGCGTATAATAAATCTCTAGAAATAGTCTCAGAGTAATTCAGATATGGCAGGTGAGTCTCGTTTTGAAAATTGCTGTTGGATGTTTGTATAGTTGTTGGGTTGGTTCCTTTTTCTTACCCACAGTAAACAGTGTGACAGAGTGGTGTGCTAGCCTATTAATGATGTCATAGCTTAAATTACATTCTATAAACAGAGATTTACACCCTGTGCTTTCAACTGAACTAAAAAATAATTTAAAATTTGAAATAAAGGGTCTGCATTTTTTATCTCTTTAAATCTTGTACTTTGAAGTCTAAATCAGTTAATTCATAGGCTTTGTGAAGGTGCCTTAATGTGGTCTAAAATTTAGGTGAGAAGGCAATGTATTTAAGAGTTATCACTTTGCTGTGCAGTAATGTTAAGTGCTCCTCTACTTGAAAGAGTGAACTAAGTTGCAGAATATTTTCATTTTTGATGTTCTAGAATTCCCTATACATCTTGAGTGCCATTAATGCAGGTTGTTGGTAACTGCTGTTAAGTTTTTTTACATTCTGCTTCGTAACTGGCAACATCGAACTGTTTCATGCACAGTGAAATTGTTAACACTTTTGAACCTGTTTTCGTGGGACATTTCGTACATGAAATCTATCAGTGCTTCTATTCATTACCTTATGCTTTCTGAAATAGGCTTTATTATTTTGCAGCATCCTAACATGCTCATCATGTCTCTCTCAAATTCCACTGACACTATTCCTCCAACCACTGTAAATTGTTCACAGGCTAGCACCATAACCACTGAGACACAACTGGAACAAGTCAACTGGGGACAACCTGAAATTAGTGCCGACTGCAGAGATGCTTCTACCAATGCCTCCTGCTTCCAGCAGAACTTCTCGAGTTCGATATACAGCCCACGATGAAGCTGGAAACACAGCCTTTTGCCAGTTTGAAGTAATCATCAAAAAGTAAGTTCTATTTTAGAATAACGCTTAACAAATTTGACTCTGGATACTGCTGGCTCTTTAATAGTTCAGTTTCCAGTACTAAACTCAGTGTCTGTGTGTGTTTCCATGCCCAGTTTGACATCAGGCCCACTACACCAAATAGCATGAATATTAAAAACAGCTTTCTGCCTAAAACTTTCAATGCTAGTGAACCAGCTCCTTCATGGAGTATCACTTCATTAGTTCAGGGAGACACTTGTTTACTAGGGAATAATTTTTATAAAAACTGTTGTTTTACTGTTTGCTTGAGTCATAGTCTGTTGAGGGCTTCAGTGACCAATGGCCTCTAGTTGTCTTCACTGCAGTCTAATCACTGTGCTTGATGCTGTGGACAGGTTCCTGTAATGTTTGTATTCTCAATAAAAAAGCCCTGCACTTACACCGTGAGGAATTCCAGCACTTTTGAATGAAACAATGAAGCAAACACTGAGCAATAATATGGTGATGTACTCTCTCAAACATGTATTTGCTTGGAAAGCTACTGCTGTTGTTGCAGCCCCTCTGTGAAGCATTCTGCTCGTGTGGATACTGCCTGTAAGCACTTTGTTACAGCCTGTTCACTTGGTCAACAAAGGAAAGTTTAAATGAAAGCTGTGTAACCAGGCTCAGACTGTGTGCCCGAGTGACTGAGGTACGCCTAGAAAGGCCGTTATGCCTTTCTTCAGCAGGAGAGAGCCAGGGGCTGGTAGATTTGGTAAAAATATTTGTAAATCTTACTGCTTGCACTGGAAGGTCCAGCAGCTCCAGTAACAGAGAAGTTTTTAAACTAATGTAAGAGTGTCCCCATAAAGGATTTACAGCTTTTAAGCGTTAGATTGATTGTCAGTCTGATTTGTGTGGCTAAGCGCTCTAATATGGAGAAACAGAATGCTTTCTTGTCAGCAGAACTTTGAGAAGGTTTTCAAGCTTATTGCTCTGAATTCAGTGAGCATTTTTAAAATGCAACCAAATGTTCTGAATTAAGGTCATGACATTGAAAAAGTAGTTACTATAGAAGTGAAAAAAAAAAAAAGCTACTTCCTCTGGCTTGGTTTTTTGTAGATGACAAAGTATGACTGCAAATGTTTGTTAATATGATGGCAAAACATGACAGAAGTTTATTGAGGATGGGAACTACTTCCAATAAGACATCAGGAATGGCTTTAATAGAACTCCCAAAAAGCTTTTTGAGATGTTTGGAGTTTGAATGTTTGCTTTGATTTCAGGTGTATTAAAAAGTCTTACAAACATATTCAGCACTACTTAGCCTTATATTCTGTAGACAACATCATTGAATCTGCTTTTAAAATTCCGTGGGAATAGTCTTATGCTTATTTCATTGTGAGTTCCAGATACAATTTCTTATATGTACATGTATTTTAAACATATTTTGTGAAAATACAATTTATTACCTGCCAAACCTGAGCAGGACTTCAGTTTAGGGAGGAAAATGAAAAGAAAGGTTAAGGTTGAAGGTAGTGTTAATAACTTTGACAGTGGTTTGCTGTGAATGATTTTACCTCTTTGAATGTAGGAATCTGAGTGCTACAATACATTCATAATGTTTTTAGTTGGCTCATACATATTGTTAAGGAATAAAGCAATAACATACATTGTCTTAGCCAGAATAATACTGCACCAACTGTGACTCGCCAAGATGACTGGGTTCTTCAAGCTCTCTCATTTATTTTAGAAAATTAGTTTGGCTGCATATCAGGAAGTGACTTCAGTAAGGAAGCACAGTAATTCAATTATCAAACACTCCTTTTTCTAATTCTCCCAACAAAATGCATATGAACTCAATGTAAGAAAAATATTTATTTGCAGCTTCTTGTCTTCAATAATTCATTACGTTATGTGCAGCATGATTCACCCTAGGAGGTTTATCTGTTGTGGGGGAGGCAGAGGGAAGAATGAAAAATTCTAAGAGCACCTAAAATGTATCATTCTTTTGTAGGCAGCAATGCTCCAGGCGAAGTAGCTCAGTTACCTGTTTGGGGGAAATTCCTCCAGCCCCTGGGCCTTGTACCCTTGGTTCCTGATCATCTTGAGACAAGCAGTCAGAAAATCTCTAGCTTGGGCCATGTTGCCCCAGGGCAAATAGTGAATTTGCATTTCTGAAATTGCAGTTTCCTCTAAAGATTGTTGTTAATACATTTTAAGGAACTGAAATAACGATAAAAATTGGAGAATATTCAGAGCAATTCACAGTCACTGTTCAAAGTTCGCACTCTCTTGCTGTCAGTGAGAAGGAAACCAGTCATATAAGAGTAAATTCACAAAAATACGTGACAGGCAGCAGAAGCATCTTAAGAGGAAATCTAGCTTTGAGAGACCTTCTGGTGTCTATGGGTATTTTTATTTCTTTTTTTGCCGGTTTTTGCTCTTTACTTCAAACATATAAATTCGTTTAAAAAAAAAGTATCCGTACTATGGGTTGAAAAAAATGGTGTCAAATTAATCTGTATTTTCATTTTGGTAGAGAAGTCATCTTCACTTCACTGTCCATATTATGCATACAGCTACCTAACCTCTATGAACATTGCGACAGATAAGCTCATCATATATTGTCGAAGTTGGAAAGAACTCCCTATATTTTTTAATATCAGTTTAAAGTATAGGGACCATCTGGGGGTTTTGTGACGAAGAATACACAGCTTCTTCGCTTTCCGTGTGTGGTCAGCAATGAGCCAGCAAGGCTTGTTAAGCACCCATTCTGCAGGTAACTTGAAGAAAGCTGTAAGCAGACTGTAGCACTCGTGAGTCCATAGTTGGATATTTATCATTCTGGGGAGAGATGTAGAGAAACATTTTGTTGTAGGAGAGAACAAAAACATCCAAAGGGCCGTGTTGTATGAACAGACTCAAAATAATTAAATTAATAAGGAAGGGAATATTTTCACTTTTTGAAACAGATGTCGTTTGAAAGACAGCTATGTCAGATATTTTTCTAACAGTTGCTACTTTTCTGTATTAGTTTAATGAAACAGGCAGAACACCAACCTGCAGCCTTTTGGACTCTCAGTGGCAGCAGGCTACAACTTGACGACTTCTCAGCACTTCAGATAAGTTGCTGAACACAAGGCAGATGTAAGAGTAAGGGATTTAGTTAGAAACCTAAAAGAGGAAATGGGACATCATCACAGAGGCTCAGAGAAACATTGGAAAGAAACAGGAGTGTCAGCCTGTAGCTAAACGATAATGTAATTTATATGCTGGATATAAGAATCTTGGGAAAGAGGTGAATGCGCAATGATTTATAAGTAGGTCAAAGTAAGTGTCCTGCCTGCCTCAGCTGACAGAGCGTATTGATTCCTTTGGAAGGGTGCCTTTGTGGAGACATCTTTGCCTAACCTAGCTGCATGAATCAGCAATCTGACACTGCTGCTTTGCAGTGGGATGGGAGCTGGACCGAGGTCTTAGTGCCTAGTCTGAGTAGTTATGTTACTGGGACAACAAGTGTAAACCTCAGCTGTTTGGAGACCTTTCCAAGAAGAATACTGGCACAGTCCTGCACTGGAGTTCTGCAGCTTGCGCATCACAAACACTAACAAATCTTAGTACTGTTGTAATCAGATAAAGAAAAATGTTTGTAATCTAATTGTGTTGGTCTGGGGAAAAAAGTGTCTGGCATCGTGGAAGGGACATGTTTTTTGAAACTGTCTGAAAGGGAAAACTTCTATTGCAAAAATTGTCCTGGCAAATTCGCCTCCTTTCCAAGAGTAGACGGAGGAGTGTTTTAGATACAAAAGCATGATTTGCAAATTGAATATAAACCTGAAATGGATTAAGGATTCAAGTGCACTGACTAAAAGGACAAAGCCCAAAACATCTGTTTGCTTTAAGTGTTGTCAGAAAGTGAGACAAACCCACAATTGTCTTATTTTGCCTAAAACATGAATGCTGTATTCAAGATTTTTTGATAAAAATCTCAAACTATTGCTCAAGGTGAGAAACAGCAAAATGTTATTAAAGACATTAAGGCAGTTTACTGTTATCTCTTGAAGGGTGTTACATGCAAATTGTTATCTATGATGTTAACTGTTACCAGATTAGCAGTACTATATCTAAACTAGGGGAGGTGTTTGTTTAAAGGGAGGTATGTACCATCCTTAGTACCAGAAATTAGCTACATTTCAATAACCTGTGTAATTGCAAGTCTGTGTACTGCTTAATGCTAAAATACATCGGAAAATCGATGAAGTAGGCGTTAGCTGTTTTCCAGCTGAGATGAGAGATGATACCCACTAGAAGGGGTTAACCAACGCAGTAGGTCTGCCTTGTTTTAGCCTGTGTGTGAATGAAGTAGTAGGAAACACTGGTAATGTGGTTTCACTGCTGACAGGCCAGTGTTGTGGGAGGAGAGTCAGTTTTGTGAGGGCAGCTGGGATTGGAGCTGTGGGCAGTAACATGAACCACTGAGGCGTAATTCTTCGGAGTTCATTCAACACCGCTGTTACAGACCCATCATAGAGCTTAAATAGTGCATCTGAAGGGAGTTAAGAAAACCAAATCTATCCAGAGCTTGTGAAAGATGGCTCTAAAACCTGAAGAAAACAGCTAGTGGGAAAGTAGGAGTTTGCGTTTAGAGCAGACCTACACTGCAGTCAGGTATTTAAAAACAGGGATCTGCACCACCAGTGAAAGCATCTGTAATGAGAATAGCTTTAATCTACTGAGTTCGAAAAGATACTACACATTGACAAAAGAAAAAATTCAGGGAAAAATATATTGGCTGTAATGACAAAAGACCAGAGAAAAAGGAATATAGGAAATTTTAGCATTTCAGAATTGCATTTTGTGTTCTGAGTTTTCTTGAATGTTACGTATTTTGATTTTGTGTTCCATATTTTATCACAGTCTCTTAAGAATAATGACCTTCTCTCCCAGCAGAATTACTTTTTTAGTGAATAACTTCAACTTGTTCCTAAAGTAAACAATTCTTTCCTTTGCTATTTCCATATTTGGAAACTGTCATACAGTAAATAACTAAAAAAAAAACCCCAAACAAAACAAAAAAAAACCCCAAAAAAACACCGACTAAACATTAATTTCTTTGCAGAGAATTTAGTTACTGTATTTCTTCTGGAGTGATAGAAATGGAATTTAGTCTAACATTTATTTTATTGCCATTTGATTTAGAATCTAATCTTTCATGTACTAACAAACGGCCTCTGATGGAGACCCCAGCAGCAAAATGAACAGCAGCAATTCTGCATCCTGCTCCATGTGAAGGGCACCGATTTCCACCAAAGCATGCAGGTCTGGCAGATTTCCGTCAGAGTTCTTGTATGACACATTGCTCTCATTTGGATGTAGCCCGGCAAGCAGCAAAGCATCATATACCAGAAGCTTGCACAGGTAAGGCAGTCTTGAAAATTTCAAGAGATTTAATTGCTTAGAGCTTTTTGCTGATTGAAAGCTTGCTGATTAATGCATTCAAGGTGCTGTTATAGAAAATCATGTTGAATGAGTATGACCTAAATTGAGAAAAGAATGGGTTTGTTTCTTTGTCTCCAAGTAGGCTGCCTCTTGGGTGAAGATTCTGATGTCAGACACGCTGAAGTATATTGAGCTCAGGAGAGCTACACGGGAATACAGCCAGAGTTTCTGGGGAATTGGCTTGGCTATATGGCCTTCTTTAATGCTCTTGCAAACACTGCTTGCAGTTTCTTTGCTTTTGTGCACTTGTAAAATACATATATACCCACACACAGATTTTTAGTGACACAGTTCTTGAAGGCTTAAATATAAGCTTTCTGCAACATTCTTTTCATTGTGTCTTTTAGCAAACCCAGATATCTTCACTTTTTTTGTCTAGAAAAATGATAAGCCAGTACAGTACAGTTTTACTCTCATGACTATTTGCTGAATAGTGGGCCATACCAGCTATGGAGTCATGTGGCAACTGTACAAGAATAATAATTTTTAGCACAGAATTATTAAATGGACCTAATATAGGGAATGCTGATTTATAGATCCAAAATACGCCCTGGAGTCTTGGAGAGCCTTATGTTTTGCTTCCCCATTAGCTAAGGGATGGGACAACTGTGCTTGGAAATTTGCCAGAGTAGATATTCCAGAAAAAATATTTATGGTTATAATGTTTTGTTCCAATGCGAATGAAGAAATTGAGAATAAAAACACACAACCCTCTTTTATTCTGGAGGAACAGTGTCTACAAGGGGAATTCCGAAATACCTAGTCTGGACCAGCTATTGCAGTAAACTGCCAGGGTATGAAGCACTTGCTGATGGGTACTCTGGTGGCTTTTAAAAAAAAATAAATTAAGAAAAGGTATTAGATGTTGGAAAGAACATCTTGGCTCTTAGAACAGAGCCAAGATAAACTCAAAGGAAGCAAGAAAACTAAATAAGCTAAATATTTAAACAAAAGAGGAGCAAAATATGTTTGGCCCTCTTCAAATTCATGTGAGAGGTGGAAGTCTCAAGGAGCTATTCTCTTGTAGATGTTCCTGTACAGGCACCCTTACAGGAAAGAAGCGAGTAATCCTGCCCCAGACAGTGTCAACTGAACAGGATCCCTGAACTAGTTTACTGTCAAGATGGCTGGGTGGTCACAGGCCGTCACTGAACTGAAAGGTAAAAATAGATGCTGTCATAAGTATTTAGCTCTGAGAGTCCAGGTCCTGCCTATGGCTTTCTGGAGCTCTGGCCGGACAGGTGCGCCTCCATTGCACTCCTGTGGCAGGCTCCGGTAGGTCTGAGCTCACATCTTCTTGTGATTGCAGGCTTCACAGGCAGTTAAATTAATCTGCAGATGAATTGACTTTGAATCTCAAAGCAACATGTAAATATTTTAATGACATATAGTTGGAGTGGATATGATATTACAATTCCCTATCACATGGCCGTGCTAAGTATTTACAGATGATGAAGAAAGCTTGCAAAAATAAAATTACAAGTTCAAAGCAAGTGGGGAGAAGCAAGATCTTTTTTGCTGAATTGTGCTTTCTGTCATCACTGAAACGAGAACATGCTGCTCACACCATCTGTTACTGAGGGGATCTCGTGTTCTTAATCTTTAAACAGCTATTTGTACTGAAAGGCAGTACATCAGAAAAAAGTCTGTTTGGCCTTTCTCTGCATTCAAAAGAACAGACTGGATCGTATTTCATGTCTCTTTAGTATATCCCTTGAGCTGCATTGTTTGAAAAATAGAGTATGAAAATGATGATACAGTAGAATCTGCCAGGATTCTCATTTAAATTTAAGCATCACTCTTATGCAATGAAATGTCATCTTGGACCCGTAATTATCAAGCAGCAGTGCAGTATCTGGACTGTTCAAAGTCACACTGGGTCCAGAAAACGAGAGTCACTGCAATATCCTGAAGATGATTGCAATGAGACAGCAGTGATGATAACCCTCTGATTTTAGCAATAGCGGAACCCATTTTTGACCGGTATCCCGCTGTTCTTTCCAGTTGTGCCCTGAAGCCAGATGTAAATGTAGTGGGTTTAATACATCACATCTTTCAGTTCATTGTGGGCCTGGAAATGTAGTTATGGTAGGCCTGGAAAAGGTCATAATTTGGGTGTTAAGAGTTTTTTGAAAGCACTGTTAATTTGATTTTTCACTGTGTATTTTAATTTACTTAGAGCATGTTCTCTGCCTTTGTGATAAGTCATGTTCTCCAGTCAACATCAATTATTTGTGACTTGAAGAAAACTTGATTCTTCAAGTGTATCTTTCTAAACACCCAGCCTGTCTTTCAGCGTGCACAGACAGCTACCATGCCCTCAGTTAGAGGAGACACGCCTATTGTCAGTTTTGAAATCTGCCGTTTATCCTGCATGTAGGTGGTGATAAACTTTCAGAGACTACTTCAAATAAATGCTTTGAAAGAAATGTATAGGAGTTAAACAAAGGTAGTGCAGAACCTGTAGGAAAGTTATGCCAAACGCAGAGGCTGCAGGGTCAGCTGGTCAAATGCAATCGAGTGTGTTTAGTTGCAGTCTGTGGTCTCAGAGTGGTGTTAAGAAGCTGGTGAATGGAATGTGCCAGAAGGTGGTCTGTGGGTAGAGTACAGACACGCTGCTGACTGGTGAATTTTCAACTTTTAAAAAGACAGTGCTCACTTCTAGACAGTTAGGTTGGGCTAGACATCGTATTTAAACAGCTTTACTGAAGCCTATGGGAAATTTCTTATCTAGTCTAGAAACAGGAGATGGTATTTAAACTCTACAGTAAATACCTTCAGCAGTAAATATTGCTTCAACAGAAGTAGCAACAATTTCTGTATCTTGGCACCCATTGTAGGGCAGTAGGCCGGGTGGCTAAGGAATTCGTCATGTAGAATCACTGTAGTTCAAGCCAGATGATATGATGTTGTGAATAAAAGGGGCCAAGGGAGCTAAGGAAGGAAAAGGAAAAAGTGAAGGATGTGTAGAGTTGGTACCCTAGCTGTTCTCCTAGGTGTGTGGGCCATGCCCACTGATGCTAACGGGAGAAGCTTCAGGCTCCCTTTTAACATTTCCTCTCATCAGCATGTGTGCCTGGAAAGCATGTAGAGAATGGCTGCAAATAGAGGGATAAGCAGTTTTTCTTTATTCTGAAGTAAATTCTTTTGCAATGATAGAAGAGACCATCTTTTTGGAGTTCTTAAACCACCAGCAGTCTGTATCTGTACAAATTTCTTGTTTCATTTTTTTGGTAACACCTCTCTATAGGCTTTACATGCTGATACTGTCTTGGTGTATTTGCAGTATTGCCTTTGGCTCGTGGAGTGTTCGTGCCATCCATGTATGTGTAGTAATTCTATGCTTTATTTATTTTATGCTTCTGCTGGATTAGAAATATGATTAATTCTTGGATTTGTCTGGCTTTCAACTTGCAGCTGCTGCTGCAATTAGAAACTGACGGGGATTCCTCCTCCCTTCAGTTGTTTCAGCAGCACTAAAAAGGCATAAACAAGGAGTGATTGAGAAGGCCAGAGATTACACAGCACAGTGAGGAGAGTACAGCCAGAAAACCAGCTCAGTGCATTCTTCCTTGCAGGAAGGCACAGTGCCAATTATTCCCCAGTGCCAGAACAACTTCACTGAGGAAACGGGTGGGAGTGAAAGACTCTCTGAGGCTTCGCTTCCTTCAGTCGTGTGCCAAGGGTACCTCAGCTGAAAGGGGATGTCAGGGAGTGCTACTGACTGTCCTGCTGCACTCCTCCTGTGGGCCTGGCTCAGCTGGCAGGTTGGGAAAAAGATGCCAGGCTGGAGCAGCGTTACCTGCAGTTCCCAAGGCCTTTGGTGGTAGCTGGTGGAACAGGAAGTATCTTGCAGAGATGTGGATACCCGCTGGGTGCTGATCTTTGTAAGAAATGAGGGGAGGATTTCGTTCAGAAGAATAAAAAAAGGCATGCCAATGCTAGTCAAGTACTGAGTTCTGAGGTGGTGAGAAAGAGATTATGGAGTAAAACTCAAAATATTTTGCTAGAACTTACAGAAAAAGTGCATTTTACCTCTTTAAG
Organism: Leptosomus discolor; assembly: GCF_034619465.1. Taxonomy (NCBI): domain Eukaryota; kingdom Metazoa; phylum Chordata; class Aves; order Leptosomiformes; family Leptosomidae; genus Leptosomus; species Leptosomus discolor. Next base: position 36,168,271 of record NC_141395.1, on the reverse strand, counting down.
TGCTCTTACTTCTAAAGAAAACACACAATGTGACTTTTTTAAAAGTGTTTTGCCATTGTATAATGAAATAACGTATGTAATGAACTAACATATATAATGAAATAACTGTGTGTAGTGCTGTTATTGTGTGCAACAAAACCACATTTCCAGAATTCTGGTGGTAACATGTTTCCATTTTTACTTTCAATATTTTCCTTATTTCTGTGAAAGCTTCGTGATTCAACTGTCTTCATTAAGAAATTCTTATATTTCAATTACAGATCATTCTAATTAGCTTCTTAATTACGGCTGACTCATGTTCACTAGGGTCGCAGTTTTAATTCTGTTACTTTAATTCTGTTAATTTAGCTTTAACGTGCAGTAGGTCAGTTTGCAGGCTTAGCGTTAACAATGGAAATTATTCACTTTGGCACATATTTGGTCCACTAGTTCAGAGAATTTTGTATTTTCTTTGCGCGTATTTTTTTTTAGGCTCTGATAACCATAAAAAGCTACAACTTAGGATTAGAACTACTACTTTGATGGTGGCTGTCATGACAAGATATACTAGTAAAGCTCTTGGAATATTTTCAAAGGGCGTATCCTTATATCTTGCAGAGAGTGGAATGGTGTTCTGTGGCAACAGGTGGTATGAAATTGGTTGGGGTTTTTAAAACTTGTTTTATTTTCTAGTGTATTCATTGGCACGTCTAAATATTACAAGGCTACTTGTGCTGCAAGAGCATTTCCTCTTAAAATTACATATAAAATTCAAGAATTGCTGTTTACTCTTACCCATGGAGGTTAGGATGCTCCGTTCTGTTCTTCCTTCAGGAGTAAAATATTGTGTTTACATTACTTTAGGTGCATATACACCAATTGCAAATGCTGCTGTGGATATTATTTGTGTTACTTTTCTACTGCTGGGCATAAGGACAAAATGTTGTAGGAGGGGACATTTGGATTTGAGGGGTTTGCTTTGCTGTTTTTTTCTCTATAGTTGCTTATATAAAAGTACAAAATAATTGTTAAATGTAACAGTTTGAACTCCGTGGATGCAGATACAGAGAACCTGTATTACTGCAAAGCGGTAGCTGGTATTGGCAGGTATTGGTAGAAAACAGTAAGCCCCGCGCTTAGCTGGAGTTACAGACACCAGTCAGTATCAGCAGAGTCTGTAACAATTTCCACTGCCGGACATTTGGGCCTAGGAACTAGGAACTGACAAATAACCTGGACTTACAGGCTCCTGCTCAAAAGTCAGAGTTGGGAGACTGTGTATTCGTTGACTGGCCATTAGCACACTTTAAATACGGCTATCACACATGCAGCATTAAGACCCTTGTGTGTTCAAATACTGCTTGGCCTAATTAGGCTGTCTTAATTTTCTTTTTGAGTATATTTCTTTAGCACAGGATTGCTTATATACCATAGCTGAAATGGGATTTCAGAGTGAAGTTGTTTTAAAACCCCAGGACAATGATTTCTTCCTTTTCATTCTTCACCCTCAGCCACTACCACACATCCTTTCCTGACCCAAGGCCTCCAAAGGTTTCTGCCTCACTTGAAGCAGAGGCAGTTTTTGTTCTTTTTTTTTTTTTTTTTAAAGGTTTTAAAAAATGTTGCTCTTTAGCTTGCCAAGAAATAAACAGACCAAGGCTAAACAATTGAGTCCGACGTGACTTTCCTTAATTCGGTTTCCACGTTATTTTGAGTATTTTGTCAAGTCAGTCACCCTACTCTCATTCGTACACATCTTCCCTTCTAAATTGTGAAGTGACCCTCCCGCTGCTGTCTTCTAGAGTGGTGGCAGCTCTGTGTGCAATGAAAAGTGTCTTCTCTATTATTCTCTTTGTCTCCTAAAACCACCACCCCATAAATCCCTTAAACTCTGTGGTCTTTAATTGTCTTTTAAAAAAGGGTAATGACCCATTTATTTATTCTTCTGTTTGGATCCTCATCCACTCTCATTTTCCCCAAAAAGTAAATACAGGAAAAAAGTGTCACTTTTTTTGTCCCTGTCCTGTGTTTGTCGTGTGTGCATGCGTGTGTGTGTGTGTGTGTCCCAGGGCTGCCAAATCACTGCGGTCCTCCATAAGTCCGTGTCCTAAGCACAACTTCAATCCATCAGCTGGACACAGGCTCCATCCCAACAGTATCCTTCATCCACCCTTCAGCGTTTTTCACATGGACGATGAGGTAGGAATTCTTAAACCATTCTATGTGTAAAGAATTTGAAAAGCTTTAGATTTAAAAAAGAAAAAAAATGTGCAGTGTACTTACCAGCTCTTACTTGTTGTTTTGGTATATAACATATACTAAAGTGATTTCTGCAACTTAGAAGTCTATAAAAATAATTGAACTAGCCAGTCATAGCTTACTGCAGTTATAACTATTCTATCACAGCTCCACAGAACTGAAATTTAATTAAGATTTCTCGCTGTATTTCTGTCTGTTCTGGGTTATATTACCTCCCATTTGGCAGTAAAGTAAGGGTGCACAGCCATGGCAGCTCTTACCATGGCAAGGCCTTTAATAGCAATCACAAATAAATTACCAAGTGTTAAGTTTTTTTGCCCTCAGTTGAAGTTTTTTAATGCTATCTCAGCTTTTAGTCTTGTATCATAAGGTAACAGAGCCATCAATCACACATGCTCATCGTAAACTAAATCTCTGCAAGGATGGCATTCAGGCTAAGTGCAGTACTGAACTGCTTTTCATGAACTGTAAGCTGCCTAACAGCAAAGACCCGTGTCTGTCTGTGTACCAAGCTAAGGCTTTTACCAGTTCTGGGTGGGGAGTTCCTGTGTGCCTTGTAATGAAAGTCTGCTGGAGGAGAGGAGCTTGCTGGCACTTCCTGAGCTGTGACCCGTGCCTTCAGTTCACCCAGACACGAAGTCCAGGAGCAGCAGTCTGAGATGAAAACTAATGCAGACAGGTTTGGGGTTGTTCTAAAGTTGATTTGCCATATGCTTAGCAGCAGTAGAAACTCACTCAAATGAGTTAAAAAAAAGGATTGGAACAGCATGTTTGACTCTGGAAGGAGGTAAGCAGTCCAGCTCTAAATATAACGGGATTTGCTCAAAGGCATACAAAAAGACACCTTTGCAGTTTTGGATACCAAGCAAGTTAAACAGAATTCCTGAAGACTGCACATGAAAACAGATGCCTCAATTTCATGTGTCGTCACTGCGGGCAGAAGCACCCTGAACCTGGTTGCTTATGAAACTTAGACCTGCAATGGTGCGGGGGCCCCTGAGCCTGCCCAGAGTAACAACACTGACAGTGCTTCCCCCCAGAGCTGCTGCAGCCCTGTACTGCTGCAGCTAGTGCTGGCGCTGATCGGCAAGCTGGGCGAGAGGCAGCTTGAGTGAAGCCATAGATTAAGTGCCCGTGTGTGCTTTGGCATTTCCCCTAGCTCTATGACGGTGGATTGACCATCAGATGATACCATTCGCAAGTTTAGCAATTCCATGCTGGTAGGCATCTCTAGGGCCAGAGAGGCCTCAGCAGTCGAAGAACAGACTCAATTCTACAGCTTTAAAACGTACTTGTCATTCACAGCATTTGCGCAGACACTGTCAATTCTGTCCCAGGGGGTGGGGAAATCTCACTTGTTTTTTCTGTTGCTTTGCTTCTTGTAGGTCTTACAGAACAAACCAGCTTCTGCACGGCTAAGACTCCTTGGTTAAGCCTGGATTGAACACTGCATTGAGAGGAACTCCACCTAGACTGACGGAATGAAGGAGACGATAGAAACGTTTCCTTTAGTCTCTACTCTGCTGCCAGCTCCTGATGGAACAGCAGATTTGGCTCCTTGGCCTAAGTATTAATAACTTTTTATTAAAGGCAGACTTGGGAGACAGGAATATGAACCTTTTGAGTAACTAAGTTTAAGTGCAGCCATCTTCTATTACAGCATCTCTGCAAGCTTCCTCCAAAAATGCAACACTGCTGTGCGTTAAAAATGTAAATATTAAATAAACAAACACAAATTGAATAATTGTTAGTAACTCTACATAATGACTTTCTCCCTGGGTTCATATTCAATTAACACACTGCTAAGACATTTGTGAAAGTCCAGTTTAGATCAGCTTTGTTATTTCCATATTACAGCACAAGAGATCTGAATGAGCGTAGTAATATTTTATTAATTACAAACATAACACTTTTCAGCAATTAAAATGCATGATGATTCATATGAACAATGTGAAAATAAAGCACAACCAAAAAATAACTTCACATTTTTTCAATTTCATTCTTAGTGTAAGCAATAAATACAATGCTTTAGCTTCTATTAATCTTATTTACATTGTACAATACTTGAATGTTGCCTGGTTTCCAGCCCAACTGTTTCATGACAGGAAAAGGAGGACATGTTGCAGCATTTCTACACCCAAATACTGTAGTAGATCATCACAATGAAAAAAAATACATAGCATAAACAGCTGAGGCGACCCTGCAAGGGAGTGTTTTCTTAATTCAAGACAGGGATTGACATAGCATTAAAAATAGACACTCCCTCTTGTAGAACACTAACATGCTGGTAGTAACAGATACCAAATATAAGAAGACAAGTATTTCTATAGCCCCTGTATTGTATCAATATACAATAACTCCTCACTAATGGCAAAATGACAAAAAATAAAGAGCAAATAGTAGCAGATTAATGGTTTGCATGCTCAAATGAATCTTACAGCCCCCAAAACCAGAGTTAACTTCCATCCCAGAGAGTACAGATACAGATAACAACATTCTGTAAAGTAGAAAATAAGCCATGAGAAATCAGCAGAAGGATTTGATTTTAATTTATTGTGACAGAAAAGCATTTTAAGAAGCAGACTCTTCTCTTGGTTGTGTAGGAACTGAAAAAGGTGAGGTAGGAAGAAAAAATAGCAAATTTCTATTTTCCAATGTAAAAAAGGAAATGGGTTAGTTAACCCCCTGAGAAGGGGGGAAATGCAGCTCTCCTACGCCATGTGGCCCTCCACAACCATGAACGTTTTCTTGCACATCCAGCTGGGTGTGGGTTTCTTTTCCCAAGTGCAGACAGACGTGTGCCTAGAGACACGCTGTGATTCTCCACCTAGAAATAGGATAATTTCTGTGGAAAAACAATTTTTCCTCCCCCATTACATGTTTGTTTCTCCAACAGAGGATGGGGAGCAATTAGCAACTAGTACTTTGCATTAAATGACAAAAATTGATGGGCTATTAAATTTGAAGTGCCTAGCTGAGAAGGAAGCTTAATTCAAAACCGAATATTGTATCACACGCTAAACCATCACCTTTTAATTACAACCACCCACCAGGTACCATTGAAATAACTGTCTGACAATACGCCATAAAGGACTTCGAAGCCCTTTTAAAAGGACAGCCATCTGCCTGGGCTTCGGTTCTCAGCTGATACCCACTGATCCCGAAAATGGAACTCAAGACAGATTTATACCAGTGGGTGATCTGGTCCCCCAAGTGTAAAGCTGCTCTACCACAGCAGGGATTTTCTGCATCGCTAATATTTTCAGAACACTGCACAGATTTTAATACTACACAGGTCAGCAAGCGGTGTTGTAAGTAACCTCTGATCATGTTGTAGCAGATACCATTACTGTATTCTTACAGCTTAAGAGATTGTGACATCTGATTGCCAGATTTCACACTAAAATACAGACACCAACCAATTTTCAAATCATGCCCATCAATCAACCAGTCAGCTTTGCAGAAGAACAGAAATCTTGATTTGTGCATCCTAGCTGAGATTCTACATTATGAAACTAATCATCAAAAAACCCACTTTCTAAATTCAAACTCCAGACATAAGAACTCGAAAAAACTACAGAAAGGTGCAAAGGGTGTGAACTTACTTACCGTATCCTCCTAATGTTTTCCTTCTAAATGAAAAGCATTTAAAGCTTTATGAAGTCACAAAGCAATAAACACTGTGACAGCAAATGAACTAGATGCTATTGAAGCTTACAGAAAGGTTATTGACAAAAATGTTTACATGTTAAAATCAAGTTGTTCATATACAAAATTAAGCGTTTAAAACTGAAGTGGTCTCAGAAAGAACTGTCTGTCATTTTTTTGACTGGCTTACATGCACCAGATACACATTAATTAGCATAATAGCCTATCAACTCCAGCATCTACTTCGTTTTGGTTTTTCCCCCACTTGAAGTAGACTTACCTGCAAAATAATAAATAAAACCTTTTTGTGATTTTGAGTAAGACTTTTCTAAACTCACCTCATATCATGCCCTCACTTTTGGGCGTTTTTGTCATTTCACTTAAAGAAAACTGCTATTTCTTTAAAGCAGGAAGATTTAAAAAAACATAGATTCCTATAAAGACACATTTTCTCAAGACCTCCCTGACAACCTCTTCATTTCCAGCGAGACCTTTATTCACCAGTAGAACCAAAGAAACGACTTATAATGTACTGTTCTAGGCTAAGAAATTGAGACAGAGATTTGGAATCAAGCACTCCAGAATAATACTGAAGTTCTCAATCCATAATGCAGTCAACCTTTCTCAGATCAACTTTATACTGGACTTTCCAAATAATGACAATTACTAACCTTAGTTTGCTTGATCTTGTACACTGCCTTTAAAAGTAGTATGTCATTTGCATGCTTTTCTCAGACAAGAAAAAAAAAGCCACAAAATTAATCAAACCTTGCCCCAAGAATGAAGGAATAATTTATGAAGCACATGGCCAGGGAAATACTTAAAAATGAAATTTAACAACATAATGACTACAACAAATTCTGCACATGATCTTTTCGCAGCTGAGTAATTTCCATAAGCACACAGTGAATTCCATCAGCAGCCATCATGTATTAGTGTCTGGAAGGAGTTACAGTTACTCAGGCTGCTACTTCTCTTCCTGGCAGTAAGGCCTCATTGATCTCCTTGCTGCCAAAGCCAGTAACAACCTTCCATAAACTCAAGGAGAAAGAAATGCTCCTGTACATGCAAAAATGGTTTAAATACAATTGCTCAAAGCTTGCTGTGAAATATTAGTTACATGGCAGTACAGAAGTAGAGCCTCAGACTTGCACTGATGTCTCTGTGATTGATTTAAAATAGCGGAAACAGCAAACTGGCCAAACCAAACCATCAATATCTTTGAGCCTGTTACCTCAGACTACCTGTTGGGCTTTTTGACAGCCAAATGCTGGACACAAAATTAACCCGGACAATCTACTGTTATTATTGCACCTACTTTAACCACTTTCCTTTGTTCTGTTTTAGGTTGATTTAAGACAATACAGCATGGTATTTACACGCTAAGATTCTATAGGCCAATGAAGGGGCTTCAACACAACACAGTCTTATACAAACTTCCAAGAAAATAAGAAATCCTTCATTGATTCCCTTTGCACAAAAAATTGCCAACTTGGTCTACACAGTAGAAACTGAAGAGGCAAAGTTTGTATCCTTCTATAAATGCACATACATATATAGAGATATATATGTACAGACATGTCCAGATGCTACAGCTACACAGAAACACAAACATATGTATATATGCATATATGCATATATACACATACATATGAAAAATGCGTGGGTTTCATTTGCGTCATTTGGGAGAATAACACATCCCAAGTTAGGTAACATCTTCTGGCCGTGAAGTCATTAAATCAAACTTGGAGCGCGCCAGGGTCAGCACAGCGGCATGTGCCGAGCCTGCAGCCGTCAACCGTACAGCTTCTCAGTTTTTAAAATGACGCTCTCCATGTCGTGGTAGCCCTTCCCATTTAAATGTTCGCTGGTGCAGTCGTGGTTGTAGCTGTAGCCTTGAACATCGCTGATGGATGACACGGTGTAAGAAGCAGTGCGCATAGCATCCGAGTGGCTAAAGCTGTGCTCAAACTGGATTTTGTACTGATTCCAGTGTCTTCTCAAAACAGCTTGGACCTACGCCAGAAACCAAAAAGAAATGCACATAAAGCACCAGGAGAGGAATCGCTGCGCTTCGGTCTTTGCTGCACGAGTGCCATAATAAATGTGTCTAAGCAAATCAGGTGGTAAGGCTGAGTAATCCTGGAAAACGGGGGTACCGACATCTGAGCTGTCCCATGAGATGTTCTGAAAGGTTTACAGTTTAAGTAGGTGTTATTCTTCAGCAAATTTGGTGTGAAATGATTAAATTTTACAATTGTAGTGAGTTAACTAGTTGCTCAGGAAAAGCACAGATTGTGGGAGGAGCAGCAACAGCACACTCTTCTCCTTTCTTCCCCATGGACTAAAGTTCAGTCTGGACAGCTCAGTTTTACAGGTGAAAAAGGTCATGTCTGTTCACCCTTATATTCAAAAGGCCACATCCTCAGCTGCTGTAAAGGCTTATACTCTCACCAACCCATAATTTACGTTTGCTATGGTTCTGGCACAAGAAAGCCTGTCTTAATTTCTGACCATACCTTAATCAAATGAAGAAAACAATCTCCCGAACTCTGTATTTCTATCAGGGTTAAAAATAAAGGAGATAAAATAGCTGAAGGCCGCAGCTGGTTTGCATGCCTCCACTGCAAGGATGTGATGTTTATCATCGCCTTCCTCTCCTACAGTTGAGTCAAACACCTGTGCACCTTGGAGCGACCAAGTGGCACCTTCATGAAATTCACATGGAATTTGTCTTTCAGCGGAGGTGCCAAGGGAGGAACACTAAGAATGGTAATAGTTAGTGTTGCTGCTTTTTCAAGAGGGTTGGGGTTTTTTTTTAATATTAAAAAAAAACCCTGCCCACAGATCATGACTATTTAATTTCCTCTTCAGCCAAACTTTGTACACAAAGTACTCCTTGCATTGCCTGGCACAGCCCTGACTTTCAAGAAGTGCTGGAGGGACCCTGACACATTTATCCAGCAGTGCACCCCAAGTCGCAAGCCTCGGTCACAGGCGTGACCTTCACTTCACTGCCTTACACACCAAAGCACTAAACAGTGAAGAGTGATTCCTTCCCCAGTTAAATGTCGACATTGTGGGTAAATAGTTTTAGGATTTTCCATATGTCTTTAGGGTTTCTTTTGTGTTTGCTTTACATTTCCCTAATACAATGGCTTCTTTTGTCTAATTTTATTCTGGCTTTAATGATGAAAAATAAATAGAAGAAAAGGGATGTAATTTTTAGTCTTCCTGCAGTCTGGTATCAGACTCCTCTGTTTAAAGGCAAACTTCATATATCTCAAAATCCTTACAAAGAAAATGAAAAAGGGTAAGGGAAGAAGTATTAACTGAGTGATATAAGAAATTAGTATTTTAGGGCAAAGGAGGTGCTCTTTTACTGTTCATAAAACCATTCCAATCCACTCAAAACATCTAAACACAAATCCACAAACACTGAAGAGAAACCAAGTGCCTTAATAATTCTGAGTATCTGATCTTATCACTTTTCATATCAAAATCCTCTATTTCTTGTGAGTCAAAATGGGGAGTTCTTGTTTCATCACGAGAGTGTTTTGATTAATTAATTTATATTGCTATGCAATATATAGCTTTAAATCTTGCATGGGTTGAAGTAATTTCCTGTCATCCCTCATAAAGCCAAGAGAAGAGGCATATTCAAAATTCCATCTTTTCCAAAAAGGAAGCTCCAAATTTACTTTTAAAAACCCTTTCAACCGATCTGTGCACATCACTAAGCTATGTTCCATTTGTTCTCCTTTCCACAGCCAGTTACCTCAATAAGATCAGTGTTTTACTGAAGAGACACACACACACAAAAGTTACGTATTAAGCAATTTTCACTTCAGATGAGTCAAGCTTGAGGTGGGAAAACACCAGCAACTGCAACTATATGGCTCAACCAAGGTCAAAAACATCTATTGGCAGAGCTGGGAAATAAACTAGACCTGCCAAGTTGCAAAAGAGCCTTAGACTCAGGTCCTCCTCGCCCACATGTCCTCCTAGTTGCTGCCGTAACACCTGTCTTATTTTCAGTTGTTAGTAATATTTGTAAACCAGCCCTAAAGGACAGCAGGCCCTGTAGGTTGAGAGCCATCAGCGTCCCTGCAAGACAAGCGCCTTTGGGCTACTTGGAGGGAGAAAACCGCCTGTTTCGCTTGCTCTCTGGCTGGGGCCAGATCGCTATCAACAGTGCTTCCTGCAAACACCGGTTCCCCTGTGCCTGCCCTGGTGCCCATCACACTCTCGCAGTGCACTTCTAACCGAACCATGTGTTTCTGGTGGGCTTCCCACAGCCTCTCTGTCCCTGCTGAATCAGGGTTTCACCTCTGTCCTACTACATGCCTATTCTGGTAGGGTGTTACAACCCTTCAGTTATTATTACTGTCTCTCACTCTTCTCTAAACTGTCCAATCAATCAGCTATAGAAGAAGATGGGAAAAATCAACACGACAACTGATTTTCATCACTAATTGTACGCTGTTTAACAATATGCATGCCTACCCATGAAGCGAAAACAAAACTTTTACCACTCGTTCCTCAGCTTCCAGCAGTTGCACAGAGCTGTAAATTCAGCTTAGGAGGGGTAGCCCTTTGTTATAAGAAACGGTATTAAGAAATGCATTTAGTGGGGAAAACCCCCCCCCAAAAACGCAATAAATATCACTGTATTTCTCAGTCATCACTAGAGATACCCATTCCAGCTGGAAGGCTCTTCCTTTCTCACCTTGTTAGTTAGCAACGGTGTTTTTTGATGAGTTTTCATGAAGGGCTCCTTCCAGTCAGCTCTTTAACATGCCACTAGCTTGGTGTTCAACATAGCCCAAATTAAACAGCTCAGCAGCCAACAAGGAGAAAAAAAAACCCTCGGCACAACCTTGCCTACTGATAAAGGGACTGCATCACCCTGGAGACCCGAGACCACCATCTTTACTGCCACACTTCTATAGACCAGTGGAAGGCAAGGAAAAAACCCAAACCCCACAAACCTTTGATGACCTACATTATCCATCTTTATCACCTGTTATTAATAGCTCAATAGGAACCTTTCCACTGATTTATCAGAGATCTGGGACAAGCGTCTCCTCTGACTGCAGCCAACGTCACCCTGAAGACCGCTCTAGTCCAGCTCAAACTGGAAAACACAGGAGAAGCATCTTACCCTGTGGGATGCTGGGACATAAGCAGAATGTGCGTGTCCCTCGGGAAGCCCTGCCATGGAAGATGAAGGTGAAGGTCTGCACGTATGCCCTTGTGTGTAAGAGGTTTGAGACGAACAGCTGCAGTGCCTGTTAGAACTGGAATTGACAGACCATCCCTGGCTGCACTGCTCAAGAAGTTTGGAGATGTTCCTTGGCTACAGCCAGTAGGACATACCAGATAGTCTTCTTACATTTCTTAGTTTCTTTTCCCTAGAGCTCTCTGCTAGCAGACCACTTTTACTCTGTTCTTCACCAGAGGTGGCCTGTGAGCCACCACTGGAACGGGGTTTAGCTCCTGCCATTTGGTATAGAAAACATTAAGAGGCACAGTACAGTTGGGAAATGCGAAGATTTAGACAGACAGAAATTAGCGTTTTTAGCATTTGTAATTGCTAACATCCCACTGGGACATCTTTGCCCCACTGTCGATTCCAGTATCAGTATTCCACTTCCAACCACAGAAACACTTGCTGCAGACAAGCGTTAACCCCACTCCCTGACACCTCTCATTTCGTATGGTCTCTAATGAGCTGTTGCTATGATGAGTGATGATACAGCAGCATTTCATATGCAACAGCTACGCTGCGGTTTCAGGCTCTGTTTGGGCACTGGTATGACAGCACGAGACAGGATCTTTTAGTGGACAAAAGAAACACTTTGTGTTCTGTGTAGACATTTTTCCCTACCTACACTGTCATTCTCCCGATGGATTCCTGATTTGCTGATACAGTTGATTATAACGCAGTTAAGTCCCTTCTTGAACAATGTCTAATTAAAAAAAAAAAAAAAAAAAACAAAAAAACCCCTAGTGAATAGTAGTCATTGAAGCAGTGAACCCAAAACTGGTTTACAAAGCATAAATTTCCACTCTGTCGAGAGCAAATACAGACCTGTATGTTTAACGGACAAAGTCAAGGTATAGGGTCTAAAACATTAAATGCCTAAATTCATAAATGCTAAAATGGCTAAATCCCCCTTCTAACATCATCCTGGCAGCAGATGCTCCAGAAGTGATTCAGCTGTTACCATCTGTAGGAGTGTGGAAGAGCTCACCCTTTACCACGGATCAGCCCGTGGTGAATTTGGGAATCTGAATTAGTGGGATGATGCAGGTTTTCTCACACAGCAGAAGAGAGTGTGTAGAAAATATGAGTTTGTAACAATGGAATATTAAGACATACAATTCTTACTGATTATATCACATTTTAAAAATAGGATTTCAACTTGTTTAAGCAATAAAGTAACCTCAGAAGATCCAGAAGGATTAAAAGGCAGAGCTGAGCAGTGGACAATGTTGTTTCATAGAAACTGCAGAGATTTCAAGGTTCCACCCTACCTCCCCATTTTGCACTGGAACAGAACAAATTCTCTGCTTGATTTTCTCCAACTATCTGTTTTTAGAAAGCACTCTGAACTACAAAATCATAGAAGGGAAAGGGCATGTGAGATATCAATGCTGAATGTGGGCAAGTGGTCGAATCAGATCCAGAAGGCTTAATGATGTGTTCTGCTTTGAACCAAATACATCAGCAGGGACTTGAACCTGGAGCTTTCTACTTTACGTTAACGTCAGCTGAACACCACTGCTCCAGGCCCGCTAACGGTGAGAGAGCCTCTCCATCTTTTCTGCCTCCTTGGCAAAAAAAATCATTCAGACATTTGTGTGGGGTGGAGGGGCCAGAAATAAGTCTTGAAGCCCCATGGTAGTTTCACTGCAATTCAGTCAGCATCAGATTTGGGAAGAGGAGGACGGGCGATCTGCACAAATCAGTTCATGTATTGCCCAAATATTTACCTGTAAGTATGTATTACTGTAAAGAAAGTAAGGGTTCCGTCACATAAAACCATCTGGTTACTCCCACACATCTGCTTACAGCCATATGCTGCAACTGCACTAAGCGCACAACAAACAGCTGCGTAGGAGTAAGTGTAGGGTCCTAATTGTTCCTCTGCCAAAAGTGTTGGAAAAGTATCAGTTAGATTTTTGCTGGGGTGTTTTTGTTCATTTCTTTCAGGATAGCTGGATTTTTTTGCAAGCAAGAGCCATATTAACGATTCTGTACATATATTTTTTAGCCTGTCTACCACTTTGATCTCTGACGCTGTAAGGCCCCGTAAGGGCACTCTGCAGCCCGGGGCCTGAGTTTCTAGATGAAAGTCACTGAGTGCACTCCAGTTACAGGACCTTGGTCTATGCAAGGCAGCAGCAAAGCTGGTTGGCTTCAGCAGGCTCGGTACCATCTATTACTGAAATACGGCACGGTCCTCTCATGCCAGAACAAAGAAGTTTTTTCTTGGAGCTGACTGATGATGGTTCCTCAGAAGTGCACTTCTTACTCAACACACCTTTCTGACCCAAGCACAAGCAGCTGTTAAGTTCTGGTTTTTGGAATGATGTTTTTCAGCAGTGCTAAAAACCAGTTTTCCAAACTTCAGCCTAAAATTTTCCCAAAGAGCTGTCATAACATGGCAGAACCCCAGCAAAGCAACATGTACGCGATGCGCTCTGTTCCCACTGCAGAAAGACCAAATACTGCGATTCTGCAGGGCAAAAGATGCCATACAGCTTCTGACATAGACAAATATACCTTCTGGATATTGAATTACATTTTACTTTCATATGGTAATAAGAATGTGTATCAATGTGACAAGTTTCAATTCCTTATGTAATCAAGAGACATTTATATTGCTCAGCACAAAAGAGTTAGTCCGGAAGTACTTAATGATGCCACCAATGACGGCATAGTCTTTCCCAAGCTTTGCTCTTGGCAGCCAGATTATTTTTTTTAATTAGTATTCACCTGACAAATTTTGATTTAGAATTTTTTTTTAAATTATTTAAATATGACAATCTCTTGAATTGCTGAAACAAACCAAAAATATGTAAAATAGGAAAAGTAATATAATTATATTAAAACCTGTTACTTTACCTCTCCATTAAAGAAGCAGAAAATTGTAGCCACCAGGAGACCCTGTAACATAAAAAGAAAAAGATTCTGCTTTATTTCACATGCATATGGATTTTTCCAGGTTTGAGATAATTAGAGGTTCCTGATAAAATTCAGCTATAGATAGCAAAGAAAACACAGTACAAATCTAAACCTGGTGAATTATTTCTAAAAAGATATTATTGAAAATTACTGGGCCAGCTGTCTACCATGATGTTTCTTTCCTTTAAGAAATGAAAATTCAGCATAATGCGAAAGTTAAAGTAATTTATAGGAATACTGCATGAAGGTCTTTAAAAATTAAAATAATGCTATCACTTCTCCTTTATTTGCTTCCCATGCCAACTGCTACCTAGCTCAAGTGAGCAAAAGCTGTTTCAGGCTTCCTACCTGGTAGTGCATAAGGATGTGCATCACATAGTCATACACCTCCTCGGCGATGCGGCCTTCTGGTCGCCATGGAAACAGGACAAATTCAATGCCAAGAAGTGGAACAAGAATCAGGGTGGCTCTCACTGCTTTCATGTACAGGTTGGATTCTGCCTTGTGGGTGTCCTTCAGCTTGGTTATGAGAACACGAACGATATTTAGCAGGAAGAAAAGATTCACCTGTCGGAAAAGAAAATGACACTGAAGACAGTCCAAAAAATAATGCCCCACACTGTTTTGTGATACTAAACCCCAGAAACACTAAGAAAGCTCACACCATGTGGATCACATTGTGACTGTACAACAAACATGAGCTAAAGCTCCTTGAAAACACCTTTAAGTAACCGGGAGTGGGCTCCAACATCTATTAACCACATCCATGCCTCTAACTTCTCAAGCAAGCGTCCACCCAGGTTAACTGTCAGTCTTCCAGTGCTAACGACCCACGCACCTTCCTCTCTGCTATCACAGTAACAGCACGCAGCTGAGTGCTGAGGGTTTTTTTTAAACAACGATGTCTTTTTAGGTTGGTCAAGAAAGAGGATGACGCTGTTCCCTCTTTGTGTTTAAATATGGTTTTGAAAAAACCTACTATTTTATTTTTCAAATATGAATTTGACAAATTTATAGAGAAGAAAAAAAATCAGATTTAAAAAAAAAATAAATAAAATGAAGTAAAATCACAGTCAAGATGCTGCTACAAGGAACCGCATGCTCCTGCAGACAAACAGCAGATTTAACATTCTTACAGAGGCCAATGGCTGGGGTTTGGGTCATTCAGCAGAACTTGCAAATGGGGCAAGCACCGAGCTGATTCTCCACATCATTCTCATGCAGTACTGAGCCTGATTAGCATTTCCCTGGCTATTAAGGCTTTCTCTTTAACAGTGCTATGTATCTGTTCATTCAGTTTCAGACAAAAAATAATCCCAAACTGGAACCACAACTGTGCAGACTGTATCGTTCAGCATGCGAGCTCTCATTGCAAGCAACCGCAAGACTAATACACTCGCATCACACACATGCCCCTCAACAGCTTGAGGATGTGAGTAACCGGAGCAACAGCAACGACAGGGCTGATTACACCGCGTGTTCATCCATCACGCAGTCATGGCAGCCCTGTGCAGAAACTAGTGCTAGGAGAGACCTTGAGAACTCAGCCAGTCCCATCGCCTTGCCCAAGGGCACAGAGGCAAGACCACGCTGCTCAGGGGACCCACTGTGGGAGGGAGAGACCTACAGTCTGGTCCTCTCTTCTTCCAGGTAATTGTCGGTCCTTGTCAACTACTATCCAGAGGCAAAAGGCAGGAGACGAAGAAGCCAGCAGACAGAGAGACAGACAGACAACTCCC
Organism: Leptosomus discolor; assembly: GCF_034619465.1. NCBI lineage: Eukaryota > Metazoa > Chordata > Aves > Leptosomiformes > Leptosomidae > Leptosomus > Leptosomus discolor. The sequence continues at coordinate 36,152,452 of NC_141395.1, read as the reverse complement.
TTCTAAAAAGACTGGGAATTCCTGGTCGAGGGGGAGGCCCTGCCTTGCTGTAGTACAAGTGCAAACGGGGAAGCCATTTCAGACCATGCATGTCACCATGTCCTCTACAACCCTGGCAGAATTCTTTCATGTCAGTTAAGGCTTTCATGATAAACAGCTGTATATTGTTATAGCAACAAGGCCCTTGACAGATATATGATGTTATTTATATTCTACTTACATGCTACTTAAATCTTTTTAACAGGAAATCGTTTTACATAGGAAACTACTGCATGAATTTCTCCTGGAAGTCTCCAGCTACCTTTAAGCTTTGTTTAAGCAACCAAGGTCTTCTGATTCTTTCTCAAGGGATTTATTTAGATTTTATGCAGCCCACGATCCCCAACCAACTTCCTATAGTACACACAGACAATAAGTCCTTCCTCTGTTTCTAAATTTAAACCTTCTCAAATCTACTAGTTCAACACTAGCATGTCTCAAACACAGACTTTTCAGCCCTCTTGTGCTTTGGTAGCATGGCCGATTCCTGTAATACTGTCCTTGAATGCTAACTGAAGAGGGGAGTTGCAGCAGCCAGCAGTAAAATACCACCCAGCAAACTATTTCATTTACAACATGCTGAAAACGCACAGAATTTTTCTAATTGTTCCACCAAAACCAAAAAGCACAAAAATAAGCACACAAAGAGTTTGCAAATAGGTATTAGGACAAACAGAAAAGATGAACAAGGCAAAGTAGAGGACAGAGAACAGTCTCAGTGTCAGTAAAAGCACGCAGTGCCGACTTTTGATGAGTATCTCTTCTGTCACAAATATAGCAAGATCAGCATGAACTGAATTCCTAAAGTGATGAAAACAGGTCTTGACTTTAGTAAGGCAGTGAGTAGGTTTTTACATTTAAGCAAAAGTAGGCCAGTGGATCTACTTGCATATATATTATCATCATCAACTTGACTGTGATGGTCTGTAAAGCCCAGAAGGAGTCCCGTTGTGCTAGCTGCACTATGAACACATACTGAAATACCGGCAGCTCCACAGGGACCTAAGAAGTGAGCTAGGCAAATGAACAAAAATGGAAACAAAGGCACAGAGGGCAATCCTAGACAAAAAGCAATGTTGGTGCCTACACCGGGAACTTAGTAGAATTTAGGTTCTGCCTAAAGAGTGGCTGTGAACTTAGCGTGTAAGTCAATAGGTGCTGCAGTTCGTGAATTAAACTCTCCTCAGGTGCTGATGTTTCTACTTCTCTGCACGTTGAGTTTGTGCTAAGCAGTATGGTAATCCTTATTAGCATGGAGGTTCAAATTCCTCCTTAGGACTATATAAACAGACCATTCTCAGCTCAAGAAACTCAGAAATTCTTAGATACTAGCTGGTAGCTATTGCATGTTTTTTAATAAAGTTATATACAGCTGCAGCTTCAAGCTTTAGCCTGCCTGAGCCTGGCCTGCAGGGGCAGAACACCTACATGTGCTCATGAAGACAAGTTTTATACTGGCCTGTGGACAGTCCCAAGGCTGGGCACATGAATGCTAAGCCTTGAACTTCTAAACTCTCAAGTCTTGTACTGAGTCCAACTTGAAGTCATTAAATAGGTCAGTGACAAAGTCAGGAGCTCCTGAACTTCCTCGTAGTAGACATTCACTTAGTACCCTCACTTCTGCTAAAAGAATTTGTATCTATAAAAGGCTGTCAGCCTAAGACACTAATACAGAACATCATTATAGGGCAAAATAAACATCCCTGTAAAATGATTTATACAAATAATGGCATAACTAAATCAAAACCTACTCTTTCAGTGGCACCAATGCAAACTAAATCACTAGTGTGCTGGCACATCTTTAATCTGCACTGGAATCACTACTGCTTTTACTAAAATCCTAGTCCAGGGCTTTTTTTTTCCTCCCCTCCATTTTGATCAGTATTTACCTAGTGTAAAAACTAAACATCACCCTCTGCTGTTTCCTTCCCACACGATTTCTTTAATTGTGGTTGCTCAGGCAAACAGTTGTAATTAAATGGTCAACTGAAGACAATTCCAACCAAAATGCAACCTATGTCTGCTCCCATTTCCAGTTTCTTTGGCAGGGATCTGACCACAGTTATGTAATAACAGGGACTGTAAAAGGAGCATTATTGTTAACTTTACGCAATTATAGGATTTTCAGTGATGCACAGAGTTAAATTCCCATTGGTTTCTGCAAATTCTCCCTGGCACCCACTTGACAGTCCTCTTCATTTTCTTTGAGGTCTTGCTCCTGCAAGTAGAAACAGCGTCTTCTTCCTTGTTATCTAATTTGCAGTTGAATATTGTTGCTTAAACATCTACTAAAGCAGGTCATGCTTAGTAAAGTGTGAAAATTGTATCTGGCAAGCAAGCTGCTTAAGCAAATGAGGGTTCTGTTCACAAAGCCTAAACACATGCGTTTCATCTAATGTCTTATCTCTGGCTTGTCTTTTCTGAATTGACATATTACATTTTTTTTGGTTACCAGAAAGGAAAGCAACTCCTTTAAGGTACTTTCATATCACAGGCAAGATGTGGAGCTGTGTTTAATGGTTTTTATTCCTACACGGTTTTCAAATAAATTTACTGATTTTACTGAGGCAAGAAAAATGCAAGAGAAACATCTTCAGTCAGCTCATGAAAAGTATAGGAATACAAAGGTATACCTATTTGTAAATTGCAAAGAGAGTGGACGCAGATTCTGCCCAAACCACCACAGAGGGGCAGTTGTTATGTCTCCAGTAAAATCAAAGGATATTCTTAGTATTGCCTTGAATGGAAAAAAGATTTGACAATTTGGGAGTGTCATTTGAAATCAGTAGGAGTCTTGCCACTGTTTTCAGCATGACTTTGTGGACGCCACTGCTGGGAAGGAGAAAATCATCTTACCTCCTAAAATGAGGTCATTTCATGGAAAATGGTACAGTCTCATAACTTTTACACAAATTTTTCTGTTATTTCAGCAAGCTCTGACTAGTACAAGTTATATTTCAGCTTTAAAGAGCTTTACTTGAGTGATATGTCTGTGAAGAGACACCTGGACAAAGGAAGTAACAACCCACAAGGTAATGCAGAATAGCATACATATTCTGGGTGAAACACAGCACCACTGAAGAGAGCAAAAAAACCCTATGCCTTTCTGTAAAAACAGGATTTCACCTTCTGTGTAAACTAGAGAGAAGAAAAATTGAAAGGATTTAGAATTGGTTTTAAGTTTACAGATTACAGCACTAGTTAAAGTGTCTTTACATGAACATACATGGCAGACCTGACTAACAGGACGAGGGATTATCAGTAATAATTCACACCCCAAGGGCCCTGAATCTCAATCGTTTCATGGGGGCTGTCTCTGGCTTCCCATGCAGAAGACCTCAGCTGTGTCATGGTACCATCTTCAAAATAATCTTAAAAATATAAGTTCACCAGCCAATTTCACTGTGAATGAAAATGGGAGTCACAAGAACCACAGGATTTATGCAGTGGTCTTCAGACAGAATTCTCTATGCACAGAATGCCCTCTGCAAACATTCATTAACAATTTAACAGAAGAGGAAATTCATGTGGATCAGAAAATGAAATTATTTCCAAAAAGTTACTTAACGTTTTAATTCTTAATGAATTTCCTTGCATGAACTGAAAACCCATATAAAAAGTCAGCAGATGAGTCTAAAATACTTTTGCCAGATCAGCTTGAAGTTTCTGTTACAGTAAGAGAGATGACTGTACTCCATAGTCAGCAGCTTATTCCGGTCACATATAGAATGCCTCTACACTGCAGCATTCTCTGTGTTCTGCATTCACAGACATCAATTGTGTAAATAGTTACGTGGGTAGCTGTATTTTCTTTTATTACACACCTATTTCTATTTAGCAATAATCTATTGACTGAATTTCATAGGTTAAATTCTGTCCTAGAATAACTGAAGTGCAATACTGATTTCTATACAGTGGAGTCTCGTCTAGAATTTAATGTCTTCAGTAGCAAACATTTGTGTAATAGAGCTGGCACTAACTTGAAGTGTAAGAGAAAACATTGTGCTCTAAGAGTTCAGGAGGATTAGTGAGGCAGAGGAGTTGCAGCACCCCAGTGGCCAGCGCACACACTGCTAGATTAGTATCAGAACAGGGGCAGTCACAGATACTTGCAGAACTGTTTCCACCGGTTCTTTCCCAAGGGCCTGCTGTAGTTTCTCTCCATTCCCTATTCCCACCCACAGTCAGTCCTCACATTCAGGAGCCCTCTTTCTGAACCTCAGTCAGGTAGTTGTTTGGCCACATTAGCACAGTGACACAACGATGCTAGTAGTAGGGTCAACTTGGCAAGTGAGAAAGTGTTCTCAGCAAAAGGAAGGATTTGAACACAACCCTCCAGTACTCCAGGTAACGTTTAGTCCTTCCTTGTCACTGGCGTGTAAGTGAGACAACAATCAACACTGCAAAACCTGAGTTTCTCAAAGGGTCAGGGGTACAGCTCCTAATAAGGCCAAGCCTTGTGTATCTGGTGTGTCTCAGGCACCTACTGGGTTAAGTGAGAGTCCTGTGAATGACAGTGCCTCTAAATGTTAGCCTTAGGCTCTTACCAACTTTATAAACCCATGAAGAACAGCCAGAAAACCAATAGGAAAAACAAGTTATTATCTTAAAAATGCCTACCAACAGAGCAGCACAAATAGGGCCATGGATGATGTACAGCAGATGGGTATCAGAGCTGATCCAACAACTAGAGAAAACAAATAAGAAAAGGAAAAAAAAAATTGGCATTGCATTATCTGTTGTATTGCTTTTCTACCCCTTAAAGAAAAGATAATAGTTTTGTAAAGCAAGTTGAGATGCTACTTACTTGTCATTATAATATAAACTCCTAGCAACAGCATGTATGCAGGCAGGAATCAGTGGAAAACCTGTAAAGAAAAAATAAATTTTTCTTCATATATAAACCTGGCTAATAACTAAGTAAATTTGCATCCCTTGCAGAAATCATTTGTATTTTCACCTCATCCAAGCTATGTAACTGCAGAGCAAACAAGAGTAACAGGGACCAATCTGTTTCTATTTTCTCAGATTTCTTTCTGAGGGGTGTATGAAACCTTATTCGTACTGTCTTGCCAAGGAAATCCAGACCAACACACAGCAAGAAAACGCAAATCAAACCATAACTTTTTAGAATGCAACAATCGATCTTCATTAACCCAGATGTTTTTCAGACTGCAAACTGCAGCAACGCTAAAGCATTAGGTAATATTAAAAAGGTAATTGTATATATGACCATAGCTTTAACAGTATGATTAACAACGTTGGTGATGTCCTCACCTATACTTGCTGGGTATTCAGAAAACAAAGTCATCCGCAAAACAAATTTGAAAACAGACTCTGGAAATCAGGCCTAATTCAAAACTTAAAAAGAATAAACCAATCCATCATCTGGGGTCCTTGACACACTGGTGGTACCTGATGTTCAGAAACTGCTGAGCACCTGGGATCCTTTCAGCACCACTCAGCTGTGTGTGCAGCGGGACAGCTAGCGACCCAGGTACCAAGTCACCTTACAGCCGAATGTGCCAACACACTGAAGCTGAGGAGAAAGCCCTCACTTGCACTCTGTGAACACACTGTTGTGCGCTATCTGAAATAACCGTTTGGTTTGTTAGTTTTGGTGCTGATATTATTTGAGACCCTCAGCTACGGCTATTCTGTATTTGGTTAGTGAACAATATAGGTCAAATGGAGCTGCTGGAAAAATAAATCCTTGGCCACCTCTAACTCGGCTCTGACCCTCCACCCTAGACATGGTGAGACTTTTCTGAAAACAAACATTCATTCCTGAATAAACATCTTTGAGACGAGGAACAATGAATAATTACTTCTTAATGTCTTTTTTATAATAGGAGACTATTTTCTCTATACAAAGGAGGAGTCGCTTCCTGATTCCAGGAATGCATAATCTCTCATTCAGCAAAGATAGAGGTACATACAACTTCCTACATTAATATTTCTAAGCCTGTTAAAACACTACGGACAAAGAAAGGGGGTGTGTTGTCGTTGTTCAAAGCTCCCAGCTCGGAGAAGCAAAGGTACAGAAGCTTGAATTCTCACGAAAAGGAGGAAGAGATTGCACTGGCCTGAAAATACAGAACGTGAAATTGCATACCCCAGCCAAGAAGGTAATACCACATCAAGTGTTGTTTCTCAGCAAAAACAGCCACCACAATGAGAGTATGCAGGTAAATGCCTTCACACAGCATCCAAAAGTAGTTGCAACCCATTAGGTACAAGTAGATGAACTGTGACACTTTGCAACTAACCTGGAGAAGAAAGCAGAGTACAATATAAATTTTTAAGTTGTAAAAACCTCAGAGCTTTATTTGCAAAATGGAAAAAGTACTGCTCAGATCCAATGTCAATGTTTATTCTGTTTTTCACTACAGTCTTTTTTTAATATAATTTTCATGGAATTACAATTCCATGCTTCATGGTGACAAAAAAGTTAGTAACTGTGTCTGTATTTTTATTATTCAAACATGAGGACCTTGAGATCCTCAAGCACAATGGCAGAAAGCTGCAATGGTATTTTCCCTTACTGCAAACATTGCCACATTTGACCATTCCAATCAATAGGGAGTCCTTAAATTATCTGACGCTAACCAAGAAAATGTAGTTCGATGCGGGTAATCCCCTCTCAGTTTTACCAGTCACGACATACAACTACACCAGGGAGCGATTCATGTCTTACAATACTTCCAATTTTAACCTAGTCGTAACTGCTCTGAGGGCCAGCTGAGAACTTGCATGGTAGGTTCTGGAAGGAAGCTCTCTTGTTGGCATATGCTGGTATTTAGCTTCATTCAAAAGACATTCTTCAATTGAACTGTTATATTATAACTCATTGTGAGGATGTCACAGGTCAGGGCTGGGCCGGCCACTGACGAACGACAGATGCTCTCCGTTAGCCCCTCTCCCTCCCCAGAAGGGAGAGAGAACAAGAGGGAGACACTCATGGGATGGAAAAGAAAACTAAACCAGCTTTAATATGAGGGTGAAAAAGTAGCAATAATTCGGACACAGCAGATCCTTTTTTTTTCTCCTCCTGAAATTGCTGAGTGTTTGACTGATCCATTTCTAGCACTTAGCTTAAAACAAACCAAAAACCAATACTGTAGTACCATGTTCTGCTACCTAACTCGATGATGATTATTAGCAGCTATCTCAAGCCTGTTTTCTAGCATTTTGATGAGCTTTTACAGGAGAAAGAGAATTTATTTTTTCACTTGATTCAGTTCCTAGAGTTTTGCCCTAACTTCCTCAGAATTTAAATTTATCTTCCAGGTCTAAATAAAAATAAAGCCATAGTTAGGGATTTGTTTATGTATTTCATTTTCAGGCTCTTCCGTTGCTATAACTCCTCGTCTTTTGGGAGAGGCTACTGATTCACACTTACCCCAGGATTATCAGGAAACGAGAAAGAGAAAAATCAGACCCAAATGGATGGCTTTTTAATTATGCTTTTTACTTTTGGAATGTAAGGGTCAGCTTTATCTCCTTCCACAAAATAAATAAATAAATAAATAAATTCTTCTCATTTCAACTGAAGATGGCAAAGTTAAACCTACGGGAAAGTAGCCAACAGATCCAAACTACATTGCAAAGCTTTTTTTGCAGCCCTTCCTTGGTGAATTCAACTGTCATAACCCCACTGACATCATCTGAATAGGCTAATTTCTCACAGTTGTTTCAGTGCAAAAGTTATTTGTAGAAATTCTGAAGAGCAGTTCAGTATGCTTGGTCTCTTCCAGTGTTTTTACTATTTCAAAACCTCAAATGTGAAATGCCCAAATGCTAGACATTTGTTGTACTACATAACAGGGATACATCGTTACTGAACATTTTAACCTGGCTATAGGCAACATTTCATCTACTATTCATGTCTCATCTCTTCTGCATTGCTGAAGTTCTTCACATACAAATCAATGAGGCTGTCAAACATACTTTCACTTACTGGATTAGTTGCAACTAACTCCTGATTGTTGGCAACTGCAGTCAGTGAAATTATTGTTACAACAGAGTTGCAAACAAAAGAGAAAAATAGATTTTTATGCAGGGTAATCCTTTGGCAACTCAAGCTCCTAGAAAACAAAAACAAGAACAAATGAATACACGGGGGGGGACAACTATGTGTACTTGGGGACAACTCTGACATTTTGAAATACTACAGCTCTTTATTTTATTAAGAGGTCTTACATGAACCCTTTCTTCAACTCCAGTCCAAATGTAATAAAATGATGTGAAAGGTAACACCTTCCCTTAAACACCAAGAGAAGGCAAAGTAAGTACATGCAGTTCCAATACGTGTACAGTGAAGGACCTGCTTTGCAGCGGCTATCTAAAAGGAATTTGAATCTCAACAATATAACATGTTTCAGATGATTTATCCCTGGTTTTTGCTAGCACCTGAAGAGTGTCCCAATTAACTACCATAGCTGAGCTTGAAGAAGCTGTTTTACCCTACGTTTCCATTTACTCAAACTTGTTAAGGTTTTTTTTTAGGATAATTCTCTTTCACTCACAATCTTGTCATTTTTCTTCCTTAATCCTACAGCTAGAGAAATGCTGGAATATGTAAAATAATGCAAATTTTATCTTGACTTTTATATTTGACTAAGAAGTTAGAAACAGTATACAGGATACAATTATACAATACAATATATAACTGCATTTAACTGTGTTCATTTTCAAGGTTTGCTTTTGACCTTACAATAAAATTAAAGAGAAAAATATCTTTGGAAAGGCTTGCTTCTTTTTAAGCAGAGGTTCAATAATATTAAACAACACTAGAAGTTGAACATAGTCGCAGCTAAGTTCTGTCTATCTGCCATTCTAGAGAAAGCAGGTCTAGCCTAGTGCCATGCCAAGAGGCAGGAGTGCTTCTCATTCAAGTTCTTCCAAAGCAAGTCAGTGTCACAGACAAACACAAAAGAAGATAGAAAGCCTACATGGATATATAAACAATTCAGATCATTTGGTTATTAAACCTTAATGCTCAGAATTCTCAAAAGAACAAGTAACATCCGTTTTGTTAAGAAAGCAGACGATCAGCTTACAAAGCTGAGTAAAAATGTTCCCTTTAGATTTACAATAGGGGGTGCACAGCACATACAAGTGAACTGACTTGATCAGAGTCATCCAGCACGTCAGTACCGGCAGTCAGGAACAGAGCCTTGTCTGGTAGGGTGAGCATTGCTCAGAGAAACCGCTCCCACACGCAAAGAGAAGTGATAAAGACTGTGGTACTGTGGTGGCTCTCAGGAAATGCTCTTTGGTTACTCTGAAGAAAGCATCTGCTGAAGCCTCTGCTGTAGAGTCTGCTTTGTAACAGCACTTACCTACCTCCATTTAACAGCCAACAATATGGAGTGAAGTTGATTGAATTTACTAACTGGAGGAGGAAAGTCTATCACTTAAACATGCAACTGCTCTTCACTGTTAGAGAGATCAGAAATGTATTGACAAGGTCAGCAGGGGACTGGCATAAAAACTGTCACATGGGGAAAACCAAGTTTTCTATCTTTTTCAAATAGCATGATTGGAAGAAAAGATAAAGTATGGACATTGGTGATTCCTTTTTAATTCAGGAGGGCAGGAGGGAGAATACCTTTATATTTTAACAGAGCAATGCAGATATGGAATAGTCACAAAAGCTGGAGGAGGATATTGAAAACCATGGAGAACGTGACAGGTGAAACAAGACACAAAATGATCCCACGAAACAAGAGACAGTCAAAAAAGACTGGTGATAGAGGAGACTGCACTTCTTGGTTGCATTCTTAACAAGCAAGTTAACAGCTTCAGATAAGCACAGTGCAACACCATGAATCAGGCGGAGTTTCTGCAAATCACGTCTTGGAGCCCTGAGACATTCTAAGCCACATGTCACTAAATACAGGGGAAGGAAAGCACCCTAGAAACCAGTGCCGCCATACAGCACAAGGAACTGCCCTATGCGAGCCTCTGGTTGCCAAGGGGTATCTGCCTGAAGAAAACAGAAAAGACAAAGTGTCTGAAATAAAGAACACAGGTTTGGATATGAATTAAGTGATAAAGTATATTTTATTAGGCTTTTTTAAATTTTATTTTTGTCTTTTGTTTTCATGCCTAAAATGCATAAAGCTTTGATGATTGTAATATCCAGGTTTTTATGCTCTTTGAAAATGTATTTTTATACGTTTTTTTTTTTCTCCTATATTGTTTACAAATGAAAAGAAAGACAACACTAGATTCCAGCTAAGGGCTTTGTGTAAACAAGTCCTGAAGAACTCTGGAAATCTGTCTGTGTATTGTTAAGATTCAATGCACAGAGCAAGGAAAAGCACGTACAGCTACTGGGGCCATCTCTCCGGGTCATCCAGCAGCTGTTCCTGTTCAATATTCAAAAACACCCATCCACACCCCCCTCCACCTATGCATAAAAGGACTGAAAGGATCACCGGACAAGAAACAAGAAAGCAAGACTGATGACATTTAAAAACGAAGACTGCTTTTGGTAATAAAATGATTTTTCCCTAAGCCTCCCCACCCTCCCTCTTCCATTATCTTTCCTATATTCCCTTTTCTGACTGTTTTCCCCAATGATATAATATCCTTTAATCACTTAATTCTCATAATTATGATTTAAGAACATTTGAATTACCTACCCCTGGATTAAACCATGTGCAGTAAAATAAAAACAGACCTCCTGCTAAATTACCCATTTCCCTTCCTATTTTGACTCCTGTGTGTCTTGGACATTAGGGAAAAATTCACTCATCCAATATTTCTCCAAAAGGAAAAAGGTAACATTTTCAAAAGCCCCAGATGTGTTTGAGATCTAGTATTTTAAGGTATTCAAATACTGCAAAATTCAACCAGTGAGATCCACATATGCACCTCAGGGGAGTTATCTGTTCAACTGACATTAACTAGAAGTGACTGAGGAACCTCCTATCTCTCCCTCAATCTACAGTTCGGTTGTTTGCCGGCTCCTTAAGTGTAGTGGTGCTATCCTTCGAGAGCGCTGTCACATGATTTGGGATGATGCTTGATCAACAACTCCTCCTTTATTTCAGGTGGGGTTTTTTGTTGGGTTGGTTTGGGTTTAGTTTGCGTTGGGGGAGGGGCATCTGTCAAATTACAGCTCCCCTTTCTCTGAATTCACTGGTTTTTGAAGTTTTCTCTTGCCTTTTCTTTCTTTATGGAAACCATACAACTATTTTAACAAAGAAGATTTATAATGAACACATATGATCTAGAGTATATAATAGAACAAGAAAGCAGAGACACTGCAGGAAGTTACTTTTATGTGTCATAGATGAATTTTCAGAGAGGAAGATTGGCCTTCCAAGTTTATAGCTCATTTTATGCTATTAAACCAAGAATGCCAATCCACATAGGGAACACAAGTCACAAACTGGACAAGTATTTCCAATGAGACAACTGTCTGAAGAAAAAACAGAATTTCAAATGGAAAAATAAAATGCACAATAACATTTAGCTGATATTTGAAAAGCTGAAGATATTTGAACAAAACTGTCATATTTCCTCTGGAGAAAAGTATCACCTTTCCAGTCAAACCTAGAGACTTTCTAAAGGTCAGCAATCCAGCAAATGTCATCTGAAAACTATCAATCGACCAACAGAACAAATTTTTTGGAAACATGACAAATTCAAAGGCACCCCCACACAATAGCAAAAAAAAAAAAATGTCCACCTGTTAAAGCTATGAATAATTACACAAGCTTCAGTTGATACATAATACATCCTGGTATTAATCTAGATCCTTAAATACCCTCCTGGTACTAAAAATACTTTAGAGGAACTGTACATCCCAAGACGACAGCTTGCAGAGGACTTTCTTTAGCTTCCTTTAAATTTTGTGATTTCCTTTTAGATCCCAACATAACCACGGTCCAGAAAGTGTGGTTTGTGGGTCTGGATTAATTCCATGTGGTTCTCTGAGGAGAGATGATCCCTCTAGCAGAGGGAGAAAAAAGTCCCTGGAGGGTTAAACAAATGTGACATAGTTATAACGGCAGCAAAACAGATCACCTGCTTTTGCAGTAAGTGCCACAAGTCAACATGAAATTGGCTTGGTTTCCATATTTTAGTATAGAAAATTCATGCTTTAGCGTCGCCGAATTAAAATAATAGAAACATAGAACCTTTTTGTTTGGAAAAGACCTTTAAGATCATCAGGTCCAACCATGATCCCAACCCATGCCACATTCCAAATCTTTGTGTTTTCTCCTGAGAAGTCTATGTCAAAGCATTTTTTCCTGTTACATTAGATATTTCGTCTGTTAAACTTGTGACATTTATAGCAACAGTGTAGCCATTTCTTAATGCAAAAATCAAGCTTCTTATAAGGACTCAGAGCCAATTTACACGATGATTTTGTGGAGGGAAAGTGCATTTGGAAACGGTAAGCATTGTTTTTACAGGTCATATTAAAATAAATGGATTGAAAACCACAAAAATTTTGTTTTTTCCTCATGAAAAGAAGTTGTAAAAAGCTGAAAAGTCATCTTGAATATTCGATTTCATAAACAGAAAGTTGAAACACTTTGATTTGTCAGGGATTTGTGGAAATGTTGTCCCAGAACCTGAGGAAATAAAGCAAATCTACATTGGAAACCCGATATTCAGCCAGATGTGACTAAAAAGGGTAGTTTTTAATGAAATATCTGCTACCCTTCCCTAATCAAAGTCCAGAGCATGAGAAAAGTAAAATCTGAGCTAGCCTCACAGTCACTGGTGTATGTGCTGTTCATATTTAAGTGTTAGGAAAAAAGAAAAGATGGACTGAGACAGTAGGGTATAGTGGTAAGAAACAGGTAAGACCGTAGAGCAGATCTACATTAACCAATGAAAAACAATGCAGAAATGATTAAACTAGTGCCAGAAAACAAGGAAAGCCTACACTGTGCAGCGCAGCATTCGGCAGAGGTATCAAGTCATCTCTTTCAGCTCTGCTCATGTGGCAGCACTCCTGGTTTCACCTTTCTACTAAGTCTCATCAACATTGTGAGAAAAAAAAAAAAAAAAGTCTTTCATGGGAAAGAAAAGTAAGTTCACAAAATGTGAGGTAATAAGATGACTAATTTTAAAATACTTTATATTACCTTACATTATATTACAAGTTGTTGTGTCAGTGGTGACACAAACTTTCTTTCAAGAAGGGAACATAGTAACTGTTAGCCAGTGATACAACATAACTGTCACAGGCATAATATGGTGAATTAAAAATCAGGATTATTGTTATTATTCCCATTCCTACTGTAGCTCTTAGCTGTACTTTCTTTATAGTTTATCATATTTTGTGGCTACCTATGTAGGAATGTTACTGTACCTATCATATGTCATCAGTGTTCTGGTTTCCATTTGCTCTTTAGTTTGGCTGATGCTTGGCATTTTCACACTGTATCTTATTATTGAAAAGAAATACAAACCCAAACCCAAAACAAACAAAAGTTTTCCCATTTTCCCATATCTTATTTTCAATATATTCTACAGTTTTTGATTTGCAGATTTGGGATGTTAGGTTTCTGAGAAAAGAAATCTAAAATTTTATTACACTGTAATGTCAATGCCAAACCAATATACTGACTTTCTTCACCTTCTTGCTCCATCTAATTTCATTGGGATGGCTGATGTTTCAAAGTCTTGAAACCAAGATTGTGGCAACCACTGATATTTGGTAAAGGATTTAAATATACTTACTTAAAATAAAAGAATATGCCAAGAGAAATCAGTAGTGATGCAATCGAAAGACCATGTCCAATGATGGCCAAGTAATACAAGTTCAACGCAGTCTGCAATACAAGAACAAAACCAAGCACCAGTGATGCATACACAACTACTGTTGATAAAGCACATACTTATACACCTTTTCTGCATGTAAAATTGCTATAACAGCATGAAGAAAATCAAAACATTACAGATAATGGTAAGTCTGGAATCCTGCAAATCAACATCCTACTAAAATCTTTTTCTGTAGGACACACAACAGATTTGTTGAAATCATCACTAGAACTTACCTCTTATCAGTTAAAACATTACGTTTCCAATCGATACTTCGATGGTTTTTCTGAGTATTTACATAAATCTGTCTGCTTATGCTACTGCACTGCGTGCATTCCTGTCTGAGGCTCGATTCATCTATTAACACAACTCTTAAGTAAAACAGGTGCTTCCTATATGAATTTATGTATTTTTTCCTCATAGAAGAAAAGACATTTAAAGACACTTCCTTCAAAGCAAGCTGTGATGATAACATTAGAAATTCAGTTTTCATCCAGCATTTAAGGAAGGGCAGAGAAAAAAAAATTAACTCAAAAATAGTGAAGACTAAACAGTCCTGTTAAGTCAGCCTCCAGCCAAATTGTAGAACTATGAAAAGCTGGGTAGACACAAAAAGTAAATATGAGGAACTAGTAAATCAATATTCGGAATATATACAACATGTTATCATTAAGTCTTTGAACGAATAAATATATTAAATTCCACTACTAACAAACCCCTGCTTTCAGTCATGGAATCTGCCTCACAAAATTTCATTTGTTGCATTAAATGTAAGACTATCATTTTGAACATAAGGAAATGAAGATTTTCAGGTTGAACCTTATACTATCATAATGAAGCATAACTACCTGGATTCTACAGGAAGAATTAGAGGATACGCACAAATGCTCATGTACTCCAAACTGTATGTATCTTCTGAACTTGTTATTCCAATTTATGACAGACTAACTGCAGCTTGCTACATATATTGACTTTTGAAACAATATAAAAGATACCAGGTAAAGCTTTAAGAAGATTGCAAGATGAGACAAGGATACCTCTTTGTACATGCTAGAATTTTTCAAATTATCATTTTTAAAAATGAGATAACTGTTTTTTTTTAAATTAAAAACAACCAAAAAAAGAAATGCAATAGGTTTAAGTGAAACTTCCACAAAAATTTGAAAGTTCAAAAAAATAAGGGTTACCCCGGAAATGATAAAGCTTGGCTACATATACATAATGACAGCTTTTCTATGACAGGTCCACCTCCCATCTCACCAACTCACTCAGTGACCAATTTAGGTAAAGGCGCATGTTAAGGATTCGGAAGATTTCTGCACATTTTAGAACTGGCATGAAACAGTGGTAGAGCAGGGGTCGCTGATGAGGACAATAAGAATTGAACAATGGACAACAGGCACACTTATTGTGCAGTATCTAACTTGCCTTCTGAACAAAGTGAAAAGATAATGTTGATGATGTAACACACAGAACTGTAGCAAGCAGTAAGGCTTTCTTGGAGCTATTATTCTGTTTAAACTACAGCTTCTGATGCATGACAGAGTTGAAATATGCTCACAAAAGAGCCCGAGGGGAACTAGCTCATTATCCATAAAGAAGGACCTGGATGGATCTGCTCCTGTCTGAACAATATCCTCTATTTCCAAACAAATATTAGCAAGAATCAATGAATTATTACATCTCTGCTAGTAGAATTAAACTGCCATTAGCATAATTCAATGTCTCATTATTTGAGAAAAAAGCAACACAAAAGTGCATTATTGCCATCTATTACCATCTTTTCTCAATATGGTTTCTAGGTAAACACCCTAAAGCACTCTTGACAGCAATGATGCAGGCAGTTAGGATCTCTACTAGATGTCAGTATTCTTGACACAGTCTGCCATTATTGAGCTCTTTTCCACGAGGACCCAGTTAATTTACAGTCTATCCTCATCTCCATTTTATATTCCTCATTCTTGGGCACTTATGGTTTCCATTTACTGCTTCTTCCCATGACTGAAGGTTTCATAAAGATTAAGTATCTTAGTGGACATACAGTTTGGGGCAGGGGCAAAATAGACAATTTTGCCCACTATATCCTCACATATCACAGAGTATCTCACAAAGGGGGCACTTGGAGGTTTACCAGATTATTTCAGTTTTATTTTTATTTTTCTAAATCTGTCAATAGACAGGCATCTTCAAGATATGCTGAAGTCTATAAAAATACCATCTACACATTCACCCACACATGTACGTGCGTGCACAGAGCCTACCTTTGACATATAGAAAACACCTCTCTCAAAGCATTTTGCTGCCTGGGCCTGAGATAACTTTGGATGCTTGCAAAATTTCACTTAAATAAACGAAGTATAGTTTTTCCATTCATGTGAGCAGCTTAGTATCTCAGATACTGAAAAAATGGCACTTGGGAGCCAGGACACAAGACATACACAGGAAAAGGATCACAAGGAAAAACAAACCCTATCTAACACTTCTCATCATTTACTTCCCTTGGGCCTCCAAAGATCCTGTGGTGAAACCACTCAACTACTGCTTGCCTACACTTTGGTAAAAAAGAAAAGATTAGCTCTGCTGTTCACACGGGGGAAAAAAAAAAGGCCACAAACCTAAAACATCCAAACTCTACTTAAAGCTGCCCTGAAGATGTATTAATCTCAAGCAAAACTGTGGTTGTGCACCTGGTGAAAATCTATCACCATGAGTCAATGGAATAAACCCATGCACTCAGCACATCTTCCAGAGACGTGCAAACCTCCCGCAGTTCTGCTGAACTTGGACTCTACTTCAAAATTACAGGGCAAAACATAAAGATCTGCTTTTATAAGGCATACACTTTGCTTACCGGTAGATGATGGTGGATGACCTAGACAAGTACTAGTACCTACACATTTAAACCTACCCATAAACAAAACCATCATCTTATGATTCGAGCAGTTGGAATCAGCTGTAAAAGATAAAGCAGGCAGGTTGGGGTTTATTTGAGTCTGTTTTGCATAATCCATCCTTTTTCTTCAACATGCTTTCTTCGTTTTGCATTTTGATGTTGCAGCAACTCTCATGCTGTTCAAGTTTCAAACCCGGTGAGATTCTTCAGTTCAGTGTCTTGACCCTGGTAGCATGCATTCATTCCTTTCCTACCTTCACTTTTTCATGCGTGTAGATGTTACACTGGGTATAGTTTGTCCACGTCCTGTTGCTTTCGGGGTGTCTAAACCAATTCCCACTTGGATCACAGATCTTCGTAACTTTTTCTACAGCCAAAGTAGATGGAAAGAAAAACAAAACCAAAAGAAAAACACAACAGTCAGCACTGAAGTTCTGATTCCTGATGCCTAGTATTTAATGAAGAAAGACTGACAAACAAATGACAGCTTTATTAATATGACTAGAGAAACATTGCTTGTTACTACGATTTCTGAGAAACTAGAAGCCGTTGCTTTTGCTTGGCAAGGGCAACTGATGATGTGTTTTTCTTAAAAAACCAAATAGACTTCCTTCATCCAATCCAGTAAGTATCAAAATATACCAATCTAACTGTTAGAGAACTACCAGATGAAGTGACAAGTATATTTCAAAGCCTTGTTTAACATCCAAGATCTAAACTGAAGTCTGACATCCTACCACTGTAAACCAGGATTGGACAGGCAGAAAAACATCAACAGAGAAATTGCTCAAAAGCCAAACTGGAAAATTTCTGGGACCACATAATGAGTTCTCTTGTTAAATAGAAATAAGCATGAAAGGACCCTGGGAAACAGCTAATGCAGCAGAAAGAGACAAGACTGGAAGCCTATGACATCTTCTACATGCTCACATACTCAAAGTTTAGCCTACAGAAAAGGAAAAGATCCACTTATGGGAGAAACTCTTACCATAGAATCAAACTCTTGTTGTCTTCAGCTACTAAACTGAGGTAAAAGAATAAGTCATATTTCTGCGTGTCTGTCAGAGAGAAAAGCTCATCTCTAAGGGGAAAGAAAACTGTGATCTAACTTCAATTTCTATTTCCTAATCTACAGAATCCCTCAAGGACATATTTCAGAACAGAAGATAAGTAACTTGCCAGTTTTCTATGTGATAAAGGGAAAATGCAAACAATGGGTTTGGAGTTACTGAAACTCTGGAGCATTAGTGACTCGAGTGGGGCAAACAGGAGGCATCATGAACCCAAAACCTCATCTTATTAAGAAATATGCTGATGTAGAAGCCCATGAACACTGACCTGATGGGTTGAAATCCTGAAAGTAGTCAGGACAACGCTGTACTGAGACAGTTCCAGCAGCAACATCACTCCAGCACAACCAGCCATCCCATGTCCTGTTACAGTAAGGACCTGCAAGCAAGTAGAGACCTGATAATAAAATAACCACCCTTCTTTCATAATAGTCTTTCAAAATGCGTAAAGTAAGTTTCTCACTTGCCACAATGAGAAAAGAAATAGAAATATAAGATTTAGCACTAGTTAATTGAAACTCCACTTAGCAGAAATAGTTCCTTGTATGTACATTTCTTTGAACACATTTTAAAAACCATCATCATTCTCCTTGAAACAGTCTATATCCTCAATTTACCAATCTCAGATCTAGAGCACAGTAGGAAAAAAACCTTAAATCAACCCAGACCAAATAATGCACATTAACAAAGAGCCTTAAGCTTGCAAAGACCATTTTACTGAATTTGTTTACATTTTGGATTTATACCCAGCCCACACATATGTTTACTAGTTCATTGAAAACACAGTGATATCCTAGAAGCCATCAGAAAGCCTCGCTGGGAGGCAACCACAGCTCCTCTGCCTCAGGCAAAGCGGAGCCTGCAGCCATCATCACGGACAGACACTTCCCTAAGTGCTCCAGGGACAGGGATTCCAGAGTGTCCCTCAAGAGCCTGTTTGCACTCACACAAATTTTAAAATCTATAATAAATCTCTCTTGAGAATAAGCTGGGGTTTTATAAACACATCCTTTTCCAAAAGGCAGGTAGAATGACTGACTTGACTCTACAAATTTGACAATGTTTTTAACATCTTCCTTCAGTTTTGTTTTTAAGGCTTAATAATAACCCCATCTCAAAGGCTGCATTTTTCAAACATCGTGTAATTCCTCCTCTTCTCATCTGAAGATTTTCCAATTTGTCCAGATCCTTCTGAAGCTGTGATGCCCCAGGCTGGACATAAGCTTACACTGTCATACCTGTACCCATTTCTGACTTCCAGGCACTCAGTTCCTCCAAAGAATCATTTCAGAAGAGTAAAAAAAAACCAACCCTCATTGTAAAAGAATGCAATTACCTCTTTTTGCCTCAAAAGCCATTCGATGTTTCCAGAAGTTATAAAGTCAGAAACAGTCAACACAGCAACAGGTAGAGTTACAGAGGTTAGCTGTTTTCTTACCAGAAAGAGCATTAACGACACTAACACACCCTCAGAGCAGGGGAATTATGTATATCAAGAGACTTTCAGTTTTTCAAGGCAGGTGAGACCAGGGAGACAGAGGTATTATAAGAGCATGAAAGGAAATAAAGTGGTAAGATTAATCAGTCATAATTTTTTAACCTGGATATCTATTTACACTAACTTTCTTATTTTATCAGAAATAAAAGCTTTGTGTTATGTAGAAAGTGGTGCTATGAGCAGGTAATATAACATATTACCTTATCTTCATGAATCCCACAGTGTTCTTTCTAAAAAACTGTACAAATACAGTTACAGCCTAAAAAATCATTGCTACCAAGACAAGAAATTCACACAGCTAAAGGCTCCTGAATTACTGAAATTATATCTGTTGACCATTTGCCTTTGTAAAAACTTGTGAGAAAATAATTTCTACCTTCTTTCCTATGAATAGGATCTTGCATAATTTTCTGGTAGCATTCATATTGTGCTGTCATAATTTTATTCCGTGTAACACTCAGTTGAGTGAAGTCCTCCGTCATATTCTGATGCCCTTCAGATGGTATAGCAGCGGCAAAAAACTAAGAGGAAAAAGGCTGGGTTTTAGCATGTCATGTACAAACCCCAATATAAACTTCTTAAAACTTCAATCTTTTTAAATATTATATTTTAAGTATTATTTTACTGAAGGAAAATGATCTTCAAATCTTGTTACTGACAACATGATATCATCTTTTTCTGGTTAATATAGCAATTCTTCTTACTACTGAATCTTGACAAGTATCTCCTGAATGAGCATGGAGGAGTAACAATCTGTAAGATTTGTAAATAATAATGGAAAAATGTGTAGAAAGCACTGAGAAACTCAGAAGAATATAAACAGCTTTTGCAAAATCTAGTAAAATATATCGAAGTTACATCACTTTAAAAGCCATTTGAATCAGGCCCCAAATGATCCTCTACGAAAAAAGACTTTGCATATACCACAGGCACTGAAGCTTGTGGCTTGTTTAGAGCTATTCGGTTTCTCTATAGTCTTGTGAACCATAGTCAACCCTCTGAACGCAGAAAGGTATTCAAAAGACATGACATCCACTTTTAGAGTTATTAAAAGTAATTAAAAAACCCACAAGCCTTAACAAAGTGGATCTTGATCAAAATCTGAACCTTTTAAGTGCATTTTAAAAAGTAGTTAACTATTTAATGGAAAAACAAAGCTGCAGATTGAAATACTGTGCCACTGTCATACAGGATGTGAAATTAAATGTTCCAAGGATGTCCTCTGAATCTGAGTTAGATGTCTCCTCCACTCTTCCTGGGATCTGCACAGTACTGCTTATATGTCACTTGTTAACTGTTACTGTGAAGCGCTCTGCTAGCAAAGGATATGGTGGGTTCAGCAGAGCTAAATACTATTTCTGTTCCTTTACCACAGGAATTGAAAGGAGAACAGAAGGTAGATAAAGATCGTGCTGTGCAGAAACTACATTTGAAGACAAGATTAGTTGTTTCTGTGCTTCTATATCAATAATTTCTATGGTATTCTGTACACACTTGTTAAAGCTGGAAGTGATTTAAAAAATTCGTAAGACTCACCATAGTAACAGAGAAGAATAGCAAAAACGTGATCCAGTTTTTTGTCATTTTTATATCTGGTGCAGTGAATTTTGTATTGTAGTCGAATGAACTGAAACTGCAATGGAAAAAAAAAAAAAGCAGTAAGACATTTAGTAATTCATGAAAGCCAAAACTGATAAAAGATTTCGTATTTTCTTTCTGAATTAAACCAGATCAGTGGAAGTCCTCTCAATTTTTTTATTCACACATAGTGACACCACGTCATATACATGGAGATGTACAATATGACGCGAACAGAATGCACTCAATTCACCAGCAGTGAATTCCAGCAGTGTTGTTTTTCCTGCACTGCTGCCTTCGTTGCCTCAACTAACACCAGAGGGTCCATCTCAGTCAGGTAGCTGGTGTCAGCTCTAACAGATATGTGGCAACTGAGGTACTAGTTGACTCCTTGACACTTCTGCCTCTGGGCAACCATAGCAAACTGCAGTTGCATCCTCTAAAGTGCACAGGCTTTCACGAACATGCACACACACAATTACTTCCTGTTCTCTTCATACCAGCTGATTCTTGATTTTGCCATTTCTGGAACAACTGATCTAGTAAGCAGCCTCTTTATCTTGAAGTTACAGCTTTGCAAGGATGACAATGGCGATGCACGAATTAACTATGAGCTGTAAAATAGTTTCTGTATCTGCAGTAGCTGTAAACTAGTTACTGTAGCTGTAGTTTGAAGAAAACAGAACTATCCAAACCTGCTATAATCATCCTACAGTGCGGACTATTCTTGGAATTGATCTTTGAAGTGTAAAATGCATCTAGAACATAAAATATACAAAATTATTTATTAGGCACCTAGACCATCTATTAAGCACAGGCCTGCTGTGACAACTCTCTCAACAGGGAGGGAAACATGCAAGAGATTTGTGATGCAGTATTTCACTGTGTCCTGAAGTATCTCAAGAAGATCACAAAGCTGAGCGTGGAATTGAGATAAGATCTTCTCTTCTGCTTGCACGGTAGCATAAAACCTCTCCACATTTAGATTAAGTTAGTACAACTAAACAACTAAACCACCTTTCAAAATCTAAGCATCTCTCTGTACTAGCTTTAACGAAGCTATTATCAGCCAAACTAAAGAGGACCACATCTGAGTGAGTTTAGCTCCCTTGTACAGATTAATTACTACAAATAATACACTGCTACTTAAGATGTAAAACTCACATGCCCCAAAGGTCCCTTGTACACCTAGCTCAAAGATCCCACTGCTACCGAACTAAGAGGGCTGTCAGAAGCCGAGTACCTACATGCAAACCTGCCTCCTGACCCAAGCCATATCCTCCCTTGGATCACACTTGCTCTTGTCTTTGGAAGTTTTTCTTATGCAGCAGTCACATCCTACGAGAGACTTGTGGATGACAAACAAGTGATAGTATGTTGGCCAGAAGAGGCATTTTCACAAAACGTCCATTCTTTAAAAAAACCCGCTTTCTTAGTCGCAAAAAGCAAGCATTCTGTATCTACTTCTTTTCTGCTTTTATACCGAGACTGGGTCTTAACACAACTATAACACAATAAGCAGCATTTTGTAGGATATACTGACTACAAAACAGGAGATCACTGCTGTTTATTGTACAGCTTGATGCAAATACAAGAAATGTGTTGTAAAATCAGTTATTGGTGTGCCTGTGTAATCCAGACTAAAACTGTATCAGTAATCTTCCCTCTATTTTTACCTCAGGCATGAAATCCTCTAACACTGATTGCTGAAAATTGCACAGGTAATTCAGCAAGACACTGAAATTCAAACACACTGTTGTGTCTGTTTACCTAGGATGGGAAAAAAACCCACTGGCCTTCTAAGGAACTTGGAATTAACTACTTGGTTGTAAAGCAACTGAGTAATTTTCTCTCTCCAAAGTCTGGCAAAACACATCCACACATGGTTAAAACTCATAAATGATGCACACAAGACAAGCAAAGAAGCCAATCAAGTAGAACACAGCAACCATAAATTACTGTGTGTTTTTCTATATATGTATACAAAAGTTCAAAATAATTTTCTCTATAATCGTTCCAAAAACCCTTACACTAAACCAAATGTTGGATGGCAAATTTAAAATGCATATTCAAATATTGCCATCACTTAGTCTTCCTTATTTTTATTTCTCTAAAAGATACAATATCATATAAACAAAGGCAGAATTCACAGCCCATGATTATTTCTGTTTCACAACATCAAAAGTCACCCCTTAGTTCAGTTCCTTTAGTGGCCCAAATCTTCCAAATATCTACTGGTTTTGCAGACATTTCCTATCAACTATTCCAGTATCCACTGCTAAATTATTAATTCTTCCCAGGAGATAAAAGACTAAGTCAAGTCTGTAATTCTCTTTCTGCTTTCCACTCATTTCTCACAGTTGCTAATTACAAAAAAAATTACATAGTGAGGGAAAAAAATCCTTTTTCAAACATCACTACTTCTGGACTTAATTCAAAATCCAGGATGAAGGTAATTCAGATGACTATTTGGACTTCAGGAAAGCATTTCTTGCATCATTACATGAATTCATTCACTCAACATTTATTCCAGTTAGTTTAGACATGAAGATTAAAAACTTTCTTAAGAATGGACAGCAACATAACCCACTGACTGAGGCAGCAAGCAAGCACTGTGGAAAAAGTTAGGCTGCTTTTATTAATCACCTGGCCTGATGAGATGCAATCCAAATATAATTCTCAGAAAGTTCTCTCCTTCCCAGAGCTGGGAGGTATTATATGCACAAGGAAAAAAAAATTATAGCAAGAGAGACCCATTCTTAGGTTTCTTTAAATAATAATGCTTCCTAAATTGTTGTTCTGCTATTAAATATCTTTGACAATTCTGCTGTGGGGAAGACAGGACAACTGCATTGGATTGAAATTAATTGGAGTGCACTGGACATTAGCTTGAGGGAAAAGATTGTGGAAGCTCAGACAGAATCCCCTGACTCCACTCTGTAACAGTGGGGATCTGAACAAAAGCCAGCAGGACTGTGACTTACTTGATAGGTATTGAATGAAACTGTAGGTCAGCGGACACAACACTACAACTACTAGCAGTCCTCTGGCTTAAGTATTTTCCCAGTAAAAGGGAGTATCAGTGGGAAAAGAATGAGGAATTGCAATAGTAAATCAGATTATTAAGATCTCATTTTTAATTTTAGTGCATATTGAACTGAAGACTGGGATAACTTACAGGAAAAAGAAAGGAACTGCCTGCTTTTCCTCTTTATTACATTCCCTGTTACCCAAATTAACGACTCTCCAAAGGTCTGTATCATGTTTGTCACTGATAGCAGTGACATCTGTTGAACAAGAAGGAATTCAAAAGGAACTGCAAACTGAACTTAGCCAAAATAGTCACTGGTATAGCTTTAACAGATGTTCACATTTCTCTTCTTCCTGCTTTCTCTACAGAGCCATCCTGCCTCATCAGCTGTTTCTACTTTTAACCTTTTCCCATCGTCCCAGGAATAAATGTCACCCTTGCTGAGCTCCAGACACTTCCCATTTCAATGTTACAGCAAAAGGGTTAAGAAAAGTAGTCAGCGAGAAAAATCATTTTTTGAACTTCAATCACCTCACCACATTTAGTATAAAAGAAAACAAAACCACAGGCAGCTTCTACCCTAAGCAGCTGCCCTTAAGTCTGACTAAGTCAGAATGCGACACTGTAGGACTGGGATAGGAGGGAAAGTCTACTTATGTCATTGCATGTACATTCATACGCATGCAAAAACATTTTTCACTAATTGTTGATCTTTGATTTGTCCATTAAAAAAAAAAAAAAAAACAAACCAAACCAACCCCAACCCCCGCAAACATTTTCAATATAATTACATATCTTGCAGTGTGCTATAACCTTGCAACGCTGAAGTTGAACATGCACAAATACAGATGTATAGCCTTCCTCTCTGACTGAAAATGCAAGTCAGAATGGCTGTTTTCTTGACCAACAACCCCCACCCTTTGCTGTTGTTCTAGCACCCCCTGATTTTGTTTTGTTGCAATCTCTCAAAAATAGCTATACATGCTCTTTTATTTCTGGTTCTTTTTAGAGACACACATACAACTCAAAGTATTTAAAACCCCAGGCAATGCTTGGCTGTTTCAGCCCAACAGGCAAAAACAACCTGGAAAATGCCCAACCCTTTTCAAGTGTCTCCAATTTGAATTGCTCTAGTACACTGTTAGAAAAAAAAACAGCAGTCCCAATGGAATTACTGATAAAGCCTTCACTTACCTCTTCACTCACACAGAATTTCTGGGAAATATACTGCCCACAGAGGGGCAGATTCTCTTCTAAATAAAGGGGCTTTGCAAGTGGGAAGTACCAGCCAAACAATAATACACACCAGATTCGTTTAGTCCTGAAAGTGGAGCACAAAGTCTTGACACTTAGAGAGTAATACAGGGCAATTTGGAAATCTTGCTAATCAGGTAAAATGCCCTCATTCCTGAGGAAATGCTTTCTGCTAGGATTTGAACCAAAGTGCTCTGGTGGTACCACATAACAGCTCACAGCTGTATGTGTGGGGATTACTCCATCCTCATAATAATTACAGAATTAAGAAGGCTCAAAAATAAAAGTCACGGAACAAATCTAATGAACTCTGGGGAGCACAGTTTCACAACACTAATTCCCTACTCACTGCCACTGTGAATTAAGGCCCAGGCATCAGCAGTTACAGACTCCTAAAACAGGTGAGAGAGGTGATCAAAACAGTTTGATCCTCCCTGACACAATTTTTACAGTACAGAAGCATAAGCTCTTCACAGCTTCCAACAGATTTCATTGCACTATTCTCTTCATTCAGTTAGTGACACGGTTTGGTTTTTTTCAAATGTATTCTCCTCCACTTGATGGAACTGGTATAGTACCCAAATACATCAGATCCACATGTTGCTGGATTTTACAATTTAAAAAAAAATTAACTTACTATACTGCTTTAAAACACTGGTACAACTCAATTGTGATTCCTATCCTCATTGCAGTCATTCTCTAAAACCCTCTGTGTGACTTCCTGTCTTCAAATCAGATGGGGCACACATCAGGAAAAATGGAACAAGAGCAACAAAATGCTCCTAAACTATGTTGAACTCGTTAGGAGCACTATCATAGACCATGCGTGTACCACCAACTGGTAGCAAGCAGCATCATAAAGACAGAACACTGCAAAGAGCTCATCTGAGAAATGCAGTGGCTTACAAATGGATAAACTGAGATCCCTTCTTGCACTGCAGAACGAAGAGGCTTACAGGGGCGCATGAAGATCTCCACAAATGAAGCAGTAACTGGGAAAAGATTTGCAATATTCCTATAATCACCATGAAAAGTACTATCAGAAATAAACCTCAAGTTTATCCACAAGACTAGTTTCTTTAGACACCTCATTCTCTGAACCCCGTTTTGCTCACATGCATGGAGACGATACAAAAAACAGCCACACCTGAAACGTCCCTCCTTCTACCTTTATTTCCAGGAGTTTTTTCTAGAGAGCAGCTGTGGCACAGCAGCATTTATTTCTTCTTGGGGATTAAAATAAAGAGGAAACAGAGTGGCATATTTTACGGTTCTATTATTTTATAACCACCTCATCATGCATTAGGTGGTAGTTCAGCTCAGCAGTTTATCTCTTGGGCCACACGCTGTGCATGTCTCAAGGTCCCAGGCTTATTCCAAGCAGAAAATTAGGTTTAGTTCACAAAGAGGTTTCACACCTTTTATTCTATTAGCATGCTTATTTTTCTGGGTTTGTTTTTGCATCACTAGCTGCTTGCCAGAGGCCTTCAGAGATTGCAGAACCATCTGTAGGTAAGATTACACAGATTAAATTACTCCTGTATACTTTTTCCCATTAATAGCTTTTGGCTACCGTTCAGCTAAGTTTTGTCTCCTGCACCCAACAGAAATTACTAGCAGTAACTGACAACACTCTTGGCTAGTTCTAATAATACCTAAAAATCATAAGAACCTATCATAGAGTGATGGTGGTGTTAGTTTTTCGTGGGGAGGAGGGAACCCTCACTATTCTGTAACACTTTTCTTCTTCTGTTCAGTTCACAGGTTTGGGTGACATTGTAAAATATCCTGAGAAGAAACATGGTCTACGGAGGTCCAGTTAAAAAACAAACCAACCAACCAACCAACACCCAGAAAAAAACCACCACAACAAAACTCTCTGAAAGGGTTTGGAGGAGAAAACATCCACAAGATTCTTCCCTTGGGATATGCTGCAATTTCTGCTCTGGCAACGTTATTCCTCTCCACACAGAAGGCTGCAGAGCTAAGATGTTTTTGTGTCTTTTTCCACCACACCAGTTTTGGCTCTTTAAAACAGGATTTCCACTGATAAAAGAGTATTTCCTCCTTGCTTTTCATAGATGGGTCTGCTCTTGGCCTCTATGCTTTCAATGCTTTTCCTATAAATTATGAAGGCTCTACCCCTCCTTCTAAAATATGATGAACTTTCTATTGACTCAAGAACGTATGAAGCCAGCACTAGTAGCAAATGCTGCCATTGCATGTGGAAGATAAGCAAAGACTCAATTAGGGTTATAGCTACAGTTTGGCAGGATATCTAACCATGCCAAATAAATGCATCATATGAATGTTAAAAATGTCAAAACAAAGTAAAATTATTTAGGATAAGCAAGAGACACATACTGCACACCTCCAACAATTTCACAGTGTTTTCTTGGTTATAGTATTTTCTGCCTAAAGTACTGATTATTTTATCTTCTAAACAGAAATCTCGATCAGAGAGTACAAGAGCTGGCAGCTAACACAAAACAATCTTAACTGCAGAAATCAGTTCCCCAGTAATCCACTTCATATATTTTATCAAAATTAAAAAAAAACCCTTAGGATAATATTTCCCCCATTACTTACATTTTTTATTATTTTTTTTTAACAGGGTCTTACACAGTGATACTAACACCCCAAATGTTTCCCTCTTGAGGAACTAGTTGTTAAATGAAGGCAACTGAGATTCTATCAAAGCAAAACTTTACCAACAGGCTGACACGGCTTATTCTCAGATTTCCAACAGTTTATAGTTATTAATGCCTCCAGATTTTTCAGTGAGCGCTATTTGACTATCATTCTGTAAGCACTTGTTATGCTTACTTTACAATCTTAGCCCTTTTCACCCCACAGCCCTAACCCAAACTGTATGTCAATGTCTAAAAGCCATCAACATAGCTGCATATGTTATTAGGCATAACTCACCAAGTTCGGTTCAATGTTCTGTAAGCCACAGCATTTAAATTCTTTATTATTCATTCAGGCACAAAGCAACTTAAAAAGAAGGCTGCTCTGCTGAACAAAGTTACCTGTAAAAATGCTAGAGGCTGCTATCAATCACCCTAGAAAAGATTATTAACAGAAATTAAGATGACAGTGGAATAATGAATGATTAAATTCCAATAGCTGATTGATTAAGATGATTTAGTGCTGGTACTTCTCTTTAAATTTCCGCTATAGTAATTTAAAAATGTAGTTAAAAACATATTCAGCAAACTTCCCCAAAATTTCTCTTCCTCCAAAGCAGCTGCTATACTGTGGCAAGAATGTTCCAATTAACATGTTATTTTACATACAAGGGCACTGCTCATGACATTCTCTCTTTTCCATGGATTTCACGCAATGAAAAAGTTTGGAGAACTCCCACATTCTTATTAGGTATATTTTAATGCCTCATTACCCTTTGCCAATCTGTATTCCTCATGTGTTCAACAGAAAAAAAGAAAACTTGTAATTGAAACTGGAGCAAGATATCCACAGACATAGGCAGCAAAACTTCACAGGCCAAACCCCAAAATTCATAGGGATGTGTTACTGATGTGACCTCAAACCCAATTACACAGTATAGCAAAACATACCAAGTATGCCACTAGAGCTACTGAATCTTCCTGCCTGAGCCCAAATTCTATTGCTTCATTCCAGATGCATATGAAAAACAGTGAATGTCTCAAAGATTTTAGGAGAGGCCTTCAGGAAACACCGAAGGGTGTGGGTGCAGCCCTTAACGGAGAGCAGACATTGACTTCTTTGCTATGACTCCAAGGGAGAGAACAGAAGACCCTAACCACATGCCCCAACTTAAGAGAAAAAAAAAGTTTTCCATCTTGCTTTCCTCAGCATGCACCTGCTGATACTAATAATAATAATAAAAAAAGAGTATAGTACACAATTATATATGGACGGCATTCTTAGTCATATGATTTAGTTTTAGGTAGTCCTGCGAGGAGCAGGGAGTTGGACTCAGTGCTCCTTATGGGTCCCTTCCAACTTGAGATACTCTATGATTCTACAATATATGTGAAAAATATGGTATATTCCTCCAAAGATTTCTCCAGCTCCAAGCAAAATTCTTACTGTTTCGAATTAAAGCAACGGCAGTATGAATTTATGAATTCATCAAACGGACCTTAACACTTGTATAAAAACCCTTGCTCAGATGTCTGAAGTTGTTTTTTTTCCCAGACACTGGCTGCTTAAAGGCTGCAGAAAGTGAACTGCTGCTCTGTGTATCCCTTTCAGTGTTTTTATTTGAATGACTCTGTTTGATGCTGTTTACCAAGTAATGACCCAAAAGCGATCCAAAGGTTTCTTTGTGAAAATGTTTACAGCATGAAGTAATTTTCTCAGCTGGCTGAGTTTTAAAAGTTTTTTGTTATTTCTTCATTGACACATGTTAATTTTACAAGAAGAGTATTTCCACAGTTCAAAGACTTTTTTCAAGGTCAGAACAAGGCAATGGAACGGCAGAATGGGTTAACCAAAATGCACCAGGACTTTTGTATTTTTCAGAGCTTACTACTCAAGCTATTACTCACTGGCCCAAATCCAGTTCAGCAGTTAAGCACATTCTATGAAACTCACAGGTTTTACATCAGTTTCTTCTAGAATTACATTTAGAAATGTGACTACACACAAATATACACAAACATGCTCTTGTTCAGTTATAAGGAAATTTTTACAAAGTTTTAAAATATGATTTTTAAATGACATTATTAATTTTTAGGTGAACTGTGCCACACCAGCAACTCAGAGCAGGCTGGGGAGGGAGCAGGTGGCCAGGAAAAGAAGCCACTTGTGCCAGCAAATACACAGTGCTGCTGCAGCCACTGCATCAGAACCAGTGTCCTAACTTTGGGTTCACTATTGGTCAATGACTTGAACAGAACTGATGAACCAAATATAGATAAACTCTCCATAGAAATGTCAGAAGCACTATGGTCTTTGGATTTTGTGTTGGATTTCTCTCTTTTATTTTATTTTTCTTTTTTTTAACATAATACAAAGAGCTGAAATATTCCTAAAGCCATTTTTTTTTTCACCAGCAGTAATTTTGGTCTGGCTGAGTATGAAATTTCAGATGGGAAGCTCATGCCCAATATCAACATTTTCTCTCATGGGACATTTCTGATGCATTCGCTCTTCCAAAAACGTTCAGGTAAATTTAAGGCAACTTTAGAAAAATTCAGCTTGGTATACTTATTCAAAACAAAATAAACCACCGGCTACTTCAAAGCCTTTACCAGGTCAACCCAAGTCGCCACAGTTCAGAACATTTCCTCTTAAATTTAAAATTTCATATGCCAGAAGTCAAAAGTGCAAGATCTGGAATATTTCATCCTTTGAATATTAGACAATACATGTTACACTGTGCTTAAACTATCAAAACTACTAATCCATCCTGTAGCAAAAGCCAAGAGCAAGCAGCAGCCAAAATCAGCCTTTTGAATTCTAGTGGTCTGAAGCTTGTCTCCTTTGCTTTTAATTAGCTACAGATATTTTCTATCTTCCCTATGTTTTTTCTTGTTATATTCCTTAAACGGCATTTTAGCAGCAAATGCTTCAAATCGGGCTCACACAGACTATACTAGCCATCAAGGAGTTTGCGAGACTCAAGAAAGTTAAAAACCTGAAGTAGTTAATCAGTATGGAAAGAAATTACCTTCTATGTGTTTTTTAAAGTCTATAGCTGCATACCAGTATATGCACATCTTTTTGAGACCCACACAGACACAGGCCTTGACTCCCAAGGGCCTACACTCAGGTATAGTGAAGAAGAGCAAAGGCTTGTGAATGACATCTAATGGCAGAAAAGAATGGATGCCCATATGCAAAGAATAGATTAAGAACACAACAATGTCAAAGCTTTTGTCTTTGCATTCATAACCAGAGCTTTTCTTTTTATACAGAACTCTCCTTCTCCTCACAGACTAGCTGCAGAAATCATCTTGAGGTAGCCATAAAGCAGGCTGAGAGATAAAAGTTTTTTCTGTCCTCTACCTACATCTCCTTCAAGTGAAGACATGTACCACGGTATCAATACAGCCAATGATATTTTGCATTAACATCATTTTCTGTCAATCTGAGTTAACATTAGTGTTGACAAATTGAGGATAATATCATCTGTCAATGTTTCAAAGTCTTCTAAATGGGAATTCCCTTCAGCTTCACCCACACCCTACCACACCCACAGGAATATTGACATAAGCACAACTGTGACACAGACTGAAGCACCACTTGTTTTGCTAGAGTTGCTGTTGGTTTAAAAAATTAATTGCAGGATCATAGCAATTAACTAACCAGCCTAACAAAACAAGAAGTGAGATCCTTTGAACAGGAAGCAAACTGCTACCAAGTGACTACAGTAACCTCTCTGAGGTATTTGCTCTACGCATTCCTCGTTCTGATTGGAAAGTGTACATGGAGAAGATGAAACAACTGGCACCATCATAAATGTAAGAGTCTCAAACTTTGTGTTACATACAATCCCCTGAAAGGCACTGATGAC
The DNA here is from genome assembly GCF_034619465.1 of Leptosomus discolor. Classification (NCBI taxonomy): domain Eukaryota; kingdom Metazoa; phylum Chordata; class Aves; order Leptosomiformes; family Leptosomidae; genus Leptosomus; species Leptosomus discolor. Next base: position 36,120,787 of record NC_141395.1, on the reverse strand, counting down.
TGTTCAGACAGCTAAAGCCATATTCAACCAACTAGAACCCATTTATGTGTTATCTTTATCAATTATCTCTGACAATGTGCACTTACTTTTAAAAGAATAATTTCTGTTTTACATGAAGACAGTCTTTTAGTCTGAATATGGAGAGTATCTAAGTAGAAATCTTCAGCACTATCTGAAATAATAGATTTGTATATATTTTCTGAAATACCACTTAGGTAAAATGTCTTCCACCTGAAATTGTATACATCAGTCCCTACCTGAAAGTGAGAAACTAAACCTTTTCTAACTTTAAAATTTGTCCATCAATTGCCTCTTGCAATGTCTTAATTCTTTTTTTTTTTTTTTGAAACACCAGAGATTAACAGCTGCTGAAAACTGGATGGGCCCAGGTCTAAGTGGCCGTATATTTCAGTTGACAACCTATTACGTTTTCATGCTGTTAATAGAAAAGTGATTCTCTGCCGTTGAAAAATTCTACTTGCAGAGTTCATGTTGCTGGGAAAGATGTTTGAAATAGCAAAAGCAGTTGGTGGGTCCTCTAACAATTTAGCTGGCATGCAATCTGTAAGCCACACATATTTGATGGTCAAGCACTGCACTATTTCACATCTGAATGAGAACTGCCAGGATGACCGTTACTAGGGTTTCGATATTATTGCATAATTGCATTGCAAATTACAGTCTTTTTACAATGCATTCCATCTGTCTCACATAGCTGTATAGTAACACTGCAACAGAATGAAAGGTATCATTGCACATTATCACATAAAATCCTCTGCTCTTTGTGAAGCAGAGATTTTATAGACAGTGCCAGCTGCAATCTGTAGGAAGCAGTGTGAATGTGTCCATGAATTCAGTTAAAGATCATATGCTCAGGGTGTGGCCGTGGGAAAGGCTAGTGTATCTTACACAAAGTCCCTAAAGTCCAATTAGTGTCTCTTTAATTACAAACAGACTTTTCCATATCCTTTTGCAGTATTCCACCCTGACTTACCTGAATACAAACCAAAATAAAATATTAACTATGAACATTAAAAATATTACATAAATTGGACACAAAAATCACTGCCTTGATAAACTCAAGTCTCACTTGGACAAGGTACTTCACGAAGATGAAATATTGCATATCACATGTAATAAAACATTATAAGCACTATAGCTACAGCAGAGGAACGAGAAGCAAGCACAGCTAGTCTGGTCATAAATTACGTAAAAATGCTATTTATATGCCATTTACACATCTAAGCACATTATCCTCCCTCCAAACGTAAAAATAATAACAATATAAAGGCAGAAACATGTAATGGAAAATCTCAGTTAAAGCTTGTCAAAATTGCAAACAACTGAAAATTTTCCACTGCAAGTATGGAAAATATTAGGTGTCTTTAATATAGGTGTCCATATTTGCTGCACACTCACATCCTGCATTTATTTTCCTCGAGGAAAAAACCCATAGAATTCTCATACAGATTTCCCACTCCATTAAAAAAAATCCTGGCGGAAACAAAATGCATGGAATTTAATTAGAAGCTTTGATAAGGATAACGTCTACCAAAATGAAGTTAAAACATATTCCACTGAGTTTGTAATTCTACAGACCAGTTCCTGCCATTGGTCTGCCAGTGTCTCAGATACAACTGCAGTACTCATAGTCACTAGCTCTGGTAAGTGACTTCAGCAAAGTTTGGACATCAAACTTTCAGGCATTACTTACCTCACACTGAATTATCAAAAATCACTATGAAAAAATAACCTTTGCATGCATTTTTTTATTCTTTCTTGCACCTTTTAACTTGGTAAGACACCTTAAAAGACTCATCCATTTCATGCACACGCATTTTATTCAGAGACTGGACTTGCACCCCTCAACTGTTACCCTCTCAAAGCTGTATTTGTGTGTCCTGTTTCACAGAACATGCAAAACTTCAAATTCATCTTGCTGAGAAATTTTGTTCACAGATGCTTTCTTGGCAGGGATTTGGTTGGGGTGTGGGGAGGAGGGGGGAGACAATTTTCCAAGCGATGGGGAAAAACAGTACAAAACGTTCATCATCGATGGCCTTGACATTGCTGGAGCCAATGGAAACAACAACATCACTCAACTGATTCCATGCAAGGGAACCCTTCAGAAACAAACAAACAAAAAAACTCCTGCATTTATTTCTATCGAGGTAGCTTATGCCAAGCTTCCTTTGGTGGAATTCAAATTTCTCCTGCATTGGCTTCCTCCTGCTGTTGATAGAGCAGGATATTTGCTGGAACACAGCAGGTAATGAATGTGATATTCTGAATCAATCAGTATAAACGGTGGAAAGAGAACTCTGTTCTCTTCCAAAGCTGTGAGAACAGCTATCTTTTTTTATTTTTCCAAATGAACTATCAAGTGCTTTATTGGTGAGATACATAACTGGGCCAAGAGCAGACATAACTGCCACTCTACTCAGCGCTGTCAGACCACACCTTGAGTACTGTGTTCAGTTTTGGTCCCCGCTATGCAAAAAAAGACGCGGACAAACCGGAAATGGTCCAGAGAAGGGCCACGAAGACGATCAGAGGACTGGAAGACCTGCCGTATGAAGACAGGCTGAGAAAACTGGGTTTGTTCAGCCTTGAGAAGAGAAGGCTCAGGGGAGACCTTGTTACCATGTACCAGTACATAAAGGGTGGCTACCAAGAAGATGGAGACTCCCTTTTTACGTGGAGTCACATGGAAAAGACAAGGGGTAATGGATACAAGCTCTTCCTGGGGAGATTATGATTGGACTCCAGAAGAAACTTTTTCACCCTGAGGACAATCAGACATTGGAATAATCTCCCAAGGGAAGCGGTGGATTCCCCTACATCGGACAGTTTTAAGACTCAGCTTGACAGGGTGCTGGGACGAAAACTGTATTTTTACCTTGAAAGGTGGGACTAGATGATCCTTGAGGTCCCTTCCAAGCTGGTATTCTATGATTCTATGATAAAACTTCTGTACTAATTCTTAACTGGATGCAAGTCTTGCTGGCAGATGAATTCCATAACAGGTACATGTCTTACTGACCCTGGAGAAATAAAACTGCTTTACTATTGCTACAGGTCCACACCACACAAAGAATATGTGACGTTTCATGAGCTAACTTCTCATTGCCCTAACATCTCCAGGTTTCTCAAAAGAAATAAAAATTTTGCAGAAATAGAACCTGGTTGGTTTCGTCCCCACCTAGTAAACATACCTCCCTGTCTCAGGAGAGTATTAGAAAACAACTACTGCACTAGCATATTTTATAACCACTCAGTGATGAGGATAGTGTACAAAAATCACAGTCATCTTCATTCTGCAATTTCTTTTGCAACATCCCAAATCTTTACTGACTGTGCACTGCTAAACAGTTGTTGTGCATCATTCCAAAACCAGAAGCATTTTAATTATGGCAGTAATTATTCTGGATATTGTATAAACATTTTATAGACTAGGAAGCAAAATTCTTTTTTGCTTTGACTAAGGAAAGCATAAAATGAATTAGATACAGACCCTGGTCAAGAGGGACACTGCCAACTTCAGCTACATTTGGTTTGTCCTATTCTAAAAGGCATCATCTCCCAGATGTTAGTTCAGTAAAGGGTTGAGATATCAGTAAGCATAATTTGCAACCACCAGACTAAGGAAATTCATTCCCATGTCATTGCTATCAGACAACTTCCAACTTTAAAGTCATTATCGATCCTCAGGCTGTCTCATTATACCACTTTACAAGGCTATGGAAAAGAGAAATAAACCTTTGATGACTGTTTTTAAGGAACAGAGAATTTGAATCTGAATTGGCCATCACCCAGAGATCTGAACTCTGAACTGCACTTGGCTGGTCATCTCTGAGGGTCAGACATTACAAGGAGGTTGACCCTAGAACATCTGTTGAAAATCAGACTACCAAACTGATGGGAAATTCAGACTAATGCAAACGTGGGAGCCAAATCAGCTACTGATACTATACAGTGCTACCAAATGTAGAATGATTACACTATGAAGAAAACAGCTTCAGTTCTAAAATCAAGAAACAAATCAGAAAACATCTTCAATGCAGTTTTTCCTTTAAGATCACAGAGAAGCACCAAGGGAGAACGTAAACGGAAGATCAGAGTATTGAAAATACTGATCCTGAATCAAAGGAGACTCAGTTGCTATCTTCAGTAAGGGTTTTGTGAAAGAATTCTTGAGCAATGTCTGGCTTTTAAAGACTCCCCTATTGTGAGAGGTATTTTAACCAGCTTAACGTCTGACAGACAGTCCTGAGAATCTGAATGTCTTTCAACTGCTAATACAGAGATAATTTTCATTCTCCATAGCAGAGAATACCAGTGAGAAGTGTAGTGTTTAGAATCAGTGTACTTTGATTTACAGTTTTTGAGAGGCCTACAAAAACCTGCAGACAAATTTTGAAGGATATAAGAAATATAAACCCTGATGTATCTGAGAAAAAAAAAAAAAAGACAGAATTTAAGTGATTTGCCTATTACCACATTGCATATTGTGCCACATCTGAGGTTTAAATATCCACTCAGCAATTACCAATGGATTTCCCACCCATTTCTGTAGGGATTGTCAAAGGGCTGTAAAAAGACAGTAAAAGTCCTTGGGCTAAGTAAGAGAAAACACAGACAAATGAAAAGTCAGGAAAATATAACCCGATATTTCTGCTAATAAATTATCAGTCCTCTATTTTCTACACTAATCTTTCATCTGTAACTGTACTTACCTGTCTGTAAGATGCTCTCAGACCAAAAATCTGTTCTCAGGCTATGGTTTGGCCATTAATGGCTGTGGTATCACTAGGGACACTTCAGACGCTGAGTTTAAAGGAACATCTCCAACAAGAAATTCCCAGTGTTATGAGTTACTCGAGTGAGATAATCTACCTTAATATTCTGTTTACACTTAAGAAACATGAAGTAGGCTCTCCCCATACAGTGAAGTGAAGGTATAATCATTACCTAAAGTGATCTCCTGTGCCCAGCTCTATCCCATTCTAATCTCTTGCTACCCATTCCAAGCATTCACCCTACAGATTGAATTGCATATGGTAGCATTGTGGATGTCAGTTTTTTCAGCCATCTTAATAATGACTTACACCATGTGCCCCACCTTCACATTGTGTACTACTTGCAATTTTCAGCTGATAACTCAAGACTACCTGCTTTGTAGTAAAGCGTAATGAAACACTAGTGCTATGTTCCACTAAATAATCGTTACCTGCAATATACAGGCATTAATGAAGGTGACTTAAATACCTGATTTTACCAATCTGGCAATCAGTCACATTGACTTTTGTGATTCCTTCATTTTTCCCATAAAGTCCTAAGAGGAATTAGAAATCTATTCCTAGACATATAATCACAAAGGAATCACAGCTATTAATCAAGCCACTGTGACCAAGGAGAATCCCGAATGCACCTCTACAGCATCTCAGACAAAATAAAAGCACCTGAAACACATTACATTTTAAATACTTCTTGATTTTTAAAGTGATCACCCAGTGACAGTAACCAAACTCATTGTCTGATTATTATTATTCTAAATAATATAATTACAGTGCCAGAATGAACTACAGTGAATAAATAGTCTGACCTGTTAAACGCGTGCCAGAGGACAAAGAATGTTAAGGAAGGACAGGAACAATAAGCAAATTATTATTACTTGAAAAAGAATGTATTCCTAGATTAAAAATGTAAAAAATATTACAATGTAAAATTGAATACAACTTACATTAAAATAGCATGCATAATACATGCAAGAGCTAGATACCCATGTCACACCACAGGAGATTCAAAAACTAGTATCTGATAATTATCATTACTGAATATCAGTTTTAAAAAGCTGCAGACATAAGATTCAAGTCTTTATTTAGATTTTGAAATACTCTCTCAGATTGACTGATTTTGAACAACTCTACAGTCCTTTCAGTTGGGGAAATTTATTCATAGCAGTCGCAATACACCAAGGATTTCTGAAATCTCTGAACTCAAAACAAAACAAAGGAACTGAGAGGGCGTTAACTTCAGAAGCCAGTTACAGCTTTTTGAGTACCAGTACCATTAACAATTTTACCGTCCAATAATACTCTGGGGACATTCACAATACATGTTGGTGCAGTGGAAATGGACCTGCCTAGCTAATCATGATCATCCTCTCATTTTTAATTGATCTTTTACAACAGCAAGAGATGAACAACACAGACGAATATTGTAGAAGGTACAAAGCCATTAGAAATAAAACCACTGTCTCTCATTTAGATTTTTCTACAAACTGCTAGTAGCTTAATCAGTCCCTAGTATAAATCTATTTATATCACGGTTGCAATCTGCAAACACACAGATGTAAATACATACATCCTGCTCTTGCCAATGCTAATCCTTCCGTGTGTAGGTAATGAGAGAGATCAAGACCAAAGGCTAAGTTCATTTGCCTGTGGTTAGGCTTTGAGATGCCCCGAGCGTATAAGAGACCAAACCTGGCCCAAATGTCTCTGGGGCCTCCTGTATGGAGGCAGCCAGCCCTGCTGGGCTTCCCAAGAAGTAGCAGATGCCTGTGTACTGGGTAATCACATCCCACCCCAAACATGTAACACTACAAATCCTTCCCCTATTAATGGCTTCCCTATAAACAGCTTAGTTGAAAGAGCAGCAAGAAAGAAAAAAAAAAAAAAAAAAAAAAAAAAAAAAGCACCGCACCAAAAAAAACAAAAAGGAAATTTGATGAAGAATACAAAATACACAGCGTGTTTACGTTTTGGGTTTCCTAGCAGTTTCACTAAAGTCACTAAGATATGATATTCCCAGGGCAGAATCAAACAATTCAAAAACAAAGGTTGCGTGAAAAGGGGGTCACACTTAAAGACTGGACCACATCCAAGGACTGCAAATTGGTAAGTAAAATCTTCAGAGTAACCCCAAAAAGAGCCAGAAGAGCACTATGAAAATTTTGGGTGAGATTCCGACAAAGAGCTGAAACATCATCGCGGCATGGTGGTCTGAATCCAGAAGACAGCTGGAGGAACATTGCAAACGCAACTTGTGCAGTTTTCCAGCAACTGTAACGTATTACAGTCACCAGGGCAGATGAGTACTGTAGGCTGTGTTTAATTTGTCCTTTTTACACAGGGTTTGGTTTTTTTTTTTTTTAAACAATCTATACCAGAAACATGGAAGAATGCAGAAATACAGAGTCATTTTTGCAGGGAACAGCCCCTCCCAAAGTTTAAGTGACCAAAAGATTCAAATGATCTTGAAGTACAGGGAGGAGGTGGAGGAAAGGGTGGTATCCTTTCACAACAAAGATTATTTTCACTAAAGTATCATTATCTGTTGAGCTCAGATGCTTGTTTCTGTGATTCTAATTGTTGCTGCTGGGCTTTTCCAAACAGTCCTAAACACTGGAGCTCTGAAGGTATAATCTTATAAAGGCCGTACACCAGCACCCTTCTCTACTTCCTGAAAGAGCTCAGAAGAAATATATCTTTGTAAAGACACTATTCGACAAAGAAATATATATTCAAAGAAAAGTGCCACACTTTCCTGAAATAAGACCAGCCTGTAAATCCAGATAGTCCCTTGAACAATTTGCAAGTTTTCTCAAACTAAGTATTTTCACCACATAAGTGACAGATCTAGCATTTAAAACAAAAATTAAAACAAAAAAATTAAAACAAATGCATCCGCACTGCTGTATTAGGTCTAAGTTTTGCTCAAGGTCTCTTCCACAGACCTTTGGTGACTGTTCGGCTGGAAATTAAGGGCCCATGAGGTTTTTTTGAAAGCAGTAAGGGATATCCTGAGTCCCAGGCAGCAGCCTAACAATACAGTTTCCAACAGCCAAAACTGTGAATTGCGTTAGGAACATCACTCATTACCACACTGTGTGCTTATGGAGCCTTCATATAATCATATTTTAACTATTAGAAGTGTTTTATTTATGAAAGATGCTACATTTTAAGTATTAGGTTCCTACTCTATAAAAATTAAACTACGATTTTTAATTACTTTTTATTTCTCAATACATTCAGGCAGTCAGTTTTGACAGCTACACTGTGTAATTCTAATGTATTCCTTGGGAACAAAAACTTAGGCTGTGAAAAGTGTATTCCATACTTCACATTCATATAATTTGCATTTCACATCTGACCAATACAATATGGAATTTTCTTTATGATAACCTGGTTTAGGCTTCAAGTAAAAAAAAAAAAAAAAAAATCAAAACCCAAACCACAATAAAAAAATCAAACCCTGGTTTATATTAAATTCTCACCGAAAAACTATGTATCATCACTCTTTTTTACCATAAAACAGCTCAAGTGCATTTCTCTAAGCAACATCCTTTCTCTCCTACAGGACTGTGACATAGGTGGAGCTGATCACTGTGGGATTGGATTAGTTTCTTGGCAAAAGTTGTTATGACGTGCTTGCTGCTACATCCTAAGGTTTGTTAGCATTCCTCATCCTACCTGTATCTACCACATCCCATAGGGATAACTAAGGAATTATTGCAGAAAGCTATTATCTGAGCTATGAATTTTGGAATTCTATTGTTCAGAGCCATGCTTTTGCGGCATTAGCTACATTTATGTCCAAGGGATGCAATGCTTCAATAACTTTCAGTGTTATTTGCTCATTATTTCTTGCTTGTACTAAAAACCATGGAAGTAAGAAAGCAGAACTGCTTAGGTTATAAAAAATCTACAATTTCTAAAGGCAAGTCTTAACGCTCTTAACACAATTTATCTCCCATGCAACTGTTAAAGGGCTAGGTTCTGTTTAGAACTGTGAAAATCTGTTTGTAAGTCCCATAATTTTTTGGTACATCTGACAGTTAATTTGAATTGGGGTTTTTGATTTAACTGCAGAGATAGACTTCCTGAGACAACGACAAATGCGAGTCTTCACACATTTATCACTCTCCCTGTGCTACTTCTCTCCTCGCAGCTTGATTAGACATTGGGAGTCAACTCCCCAATGTCATTTCTTCAGCGCTACTCCCCTTAAGTGCTTCTGTGGCTTGTCAGCTGTCTCAGCCCAGGAGAAGCCTGGGTGTGATCATGACTCTTCCCAGAAAAGCTTCTTTGTCACCGGAACTGTGATTATATTTCTTTCACTTTTCTCCATGCTCCATTGCCCCTTACGCCATCATGAAAGAAAACAGTCCTCGAAACATAACTACCATGTTGAGGGTGTCAGAAATTATTAAAATGCTGAATGCTTCATGCTTACATTATTAATTCAGTTCTCTTCTCACGTTGATGTAGGAAGGAGCAAGATTAGAGTAGCTGGCGAGTACTGATCCTGTCCTCAATAATGCTAGATGCTCAAATGCTCTTTGTACACGTTTCATCACCGTTCTTGAAAAACTAAAGTTGTAGTCTTAAAAAGCATATTGCCTAGCTGGCAAATATGAGTTTTGCCACTATGAAAAATACCATCTACGAGCAAGTAAACTTTAGGAAAGTAAAAAAGAAAGTTAGGGAGCTGTTGTTGATCAAGGCTTTAAACAAAACACAAGCATGCCTTCCTTTCTGTGCTAATTCTAGGAGGAGAAGGAAGTCAACACAATTAACTGCTGATAATTATAAAAATACTGTGTTACTTTATATAGCCCAGCATATAGCTTGCATAAACACTAAAGATTTTTCATTCAACTGCTTTCAGTCACAGGCTTCTTTAGTCTGGACAATATTATACTATCTTTGTTAGCTAAATTTGTACACAGATAAAGATAAGTGAGTTTCAGAGTAGTAAGTATTTCCTAAGACCATCAAGGAGAAATTAGGGTTTTTTTTTTAAACAAAGCATTGCAAAAATAAATTCATTTTCTTAAGGTGACGCATACATTTTTTTCATTTTGGGAAGCATGAAGCAGAGGGTAGACTGAAATTGAAAGAAGGATACTAAAGCTCACTAGCCTAGATCTGATTCAAGATGGGAAATCCTCTATTTTGAGAGTAAAGGCTCCAGTGCAATTATACCTATGAAACAGCATTAAGTATTCTAAAATAAATGAAAAGCATGAGTTGCATTACAAAAATATAATATCTCTGTGATATTCCAATCCCTGAAAACAACATGTTACTGCTAACAAATCAAAAACATCTGTTTCCACAACATTAATTGGTCTTATGAGCAATTTGTTGTGGAGCCAAACTTTTCAAAACCTGAGGAAAAAAAATCATTAGGATTGGAGAGAAGGTGATGGTGGGAAAAAGAGTGCTGAGTCCCAGTACTTGTAAAGAAACTTAGACATTTTCTTCAGTTTACTGGAGTCTTGGCATGCTTGTCAGTTTTACAACATTTCTCAAGCTACAGCTACAGTTGCAAGATACAAATATGTACAGAATATGGTATGAATTGACGGCATAATTATATATAGACCATCAGCACCTTGAAACTGCTTAAGCCAGAAAATTTCTGATCCTTCTACTACAAAAGTTATCCGATAGCCACTTAAAATGTGTAAAAACTAAGCTACTTTCTCAGTTAGGTGCAACAGCCAGGAGCCAATTCAGATATTAAGAGCAAAAGAAAACAAAATCAAGTTTATCGGCAAATACAAGCACATACCTAAACCATCTCAGATTTGAGAACAGTCTATTAGCAGTAAGTCCTCTCTGACCTGACTTATTTTGGAGGTATGTGGTTTTCCATTTTGATGTTTTTACTGCAGCAGATCTGCACATTAAATGGACAAAAAAATTCTGTACAAAATTATACAAGGTAGGGTGGGAGGGTGCTGAGGCTGAAGCCCAAGGATTGGGAATTGATAAACAAATTCAGTTCATCAAATAAGTAGCAGCATAGTTGGATAAGCCATGTAACCTTCAGTAATACTTAATGTTCTTCCACCAAGCGCAAGCAAGTTCCTCCATATTATTAACAGAGTGCACACAGGCACAATAATTTATCTAAGTAGTACAATTTTGAAACTAAACTCATTAATGTTTGCTGAATTGAGGGCAATACAAAGATGTTAGCACAGGTCTGCTCAGTGCAAAAAACACTGACAGTCTACCAAGAGCTGGATTTCCCCCTCCTTATTCACAGTGAAAATATTTTCTTAAGTCTCTCACCTAATAGAGAAATATCATGAACATTATTCCCATATGCAAATATTCCCTCAGAGCAGCTGCAACAGTATGTAGGTGCTTGAGAACTACCTTTTCCCTGGGAAAACACATGTAACTAAATAATGATAAATTCTAAAAGAGCACCCTAATACATTCTGTAGTTGCAAGTTGTGCTGACCAGTGTTTCCCCCCCCCCCTCGCATTCGTCACATAGATAAAAGAGTTTTTCCTCCTAAAAGGCAAAATAATTTAAGCTTATGTGATCATCAAACTGCACTTTAGGAGAATATGGATGCCAATGTCATAAATAAAATTTAAACCACATATATCTTACGACTTTACCCGTTATAGAATCAAGAAACCATAAATAGGAGTCACTACTGCATAATATATATTTGTCCATATAGGTAATGTATGTCAACTGTGTTTTTCTTTGCATGATTACATTTACTGATTTATATCAGTGAAAGATGAGAAACATTTCCAGTGAGCTCAATCCTACTTCTCTGAGGAAAAAACAAAAACAAAAACAAGAACCAGCACCAGCTGCTTGGCAGGACTCTGCTAGAATGATAACATAGTCTCTGAGCGCTCTTGTTCAAGCAATGGAATTAATTACTGATGGATACTAACACAGCAATAGCACTGACAAATGGATCACCTATACTGTCTAGCAAACAAGCTGTTTGTTCATGGTGGCCATTGCTTTAATACAGAGCTTTTCCATAATTATTTTTGCATGTATTGTACTTCTAGAGTAATACTTGAGCAAACTATTCGACTGTCTAAAACTATGAAACATTTAGATCTAACAAAAGTTTGTTAGTGAGGAGAAACTAGGGAGAAGCATGCAAACTCATTACCAAATCTACCTAAAACTAAGCACAGAAAAAACCATTTTCTTAAATAATATCCACTCACTAACTTGGGTTAATCTTCAGAAGCGATACAGTCATAATTAGAAAATTAGTATGAACAGATTCTATAGTTCATTCTGCAAAATTCTTATCACGCTCCACTTTAACAGACTGTTCGTAAAAAATGACACTTATTTCTAAGAGAATGGACAATGATCAAATCTAAATAAAAAACCATTAACAGGGAAGGGGACAAAGGAAGTTCTTATACAGCTGAGAAGACAAGACTGAAAGAACAGAAAAATTATGCAAAAATCTTTTTATATAAGGCGACAAGAGAAGAACTGCAACCAAACAAAAACCCCAACCAAACCAAAACCAACTCCAAACCACCACAACAAAAAACTCAACCACAAGCGCTTCTGTAATTGTGTGATTGTGTAAGTATCTACACTTTTTTGGATAATGTTCCAGATGCTGGTCTGGAAATTTGGACAGGAATCTCATGAGAACAGACTTTCTGATGATATTTTAGATACTCCCAGGTTATAAGCCTGCCAGAAATAATGCAAGAGCAGCCTTTTTACATAGTATTTTGGTACTTTGATTCCAACTCCAGCAAAAGAGTAGGAACTGCAGAGGCGTGTGAACTTTAAAGAGAGAGTGATCAGTAATAAAGCTCTCTTTCCCCATTCCTCACCAGTGCACAATACAATACAGCCTGAATTTTGTGGAGGACACAAGAGGACTCTGATTTCATTTGAATCACTTCACCCTTTTCTAGTTTTGAAAAAATGTATTAGTTGATGCTATTTAAAACAAACACCTGACAGGAGTCACAACTTTATTCAGTTTGTTACCAAATGGTTTCCTAATTTCTCTTTCTTGAGCACTCTGTTGTGACTTCACACACAGGATTCCTGCAGCTTACAGATATGGCTGGTAAATAAAACAGGATGTTACAAAGGTCACCTTCCTTGGACAAAACAAGGAAAATAGTTAATTCACTGAAAGACTGTGAGAAGGGATCGTCTATTGGTAACAATAATAACATGCTTGCTACATTTCGGAAGAAAAAAACCCAACAACCAACAACTCTGATTTTGCGTTAGTTACCCCTCAATGCTGGCTACAAAAATAAAGGTAGTTATGTCCCTGCAAATGATCACATAACTAGAATTTCCACATGTATATCTTGCACTTGTTTGAAAGAGATGCAACTTAGAAAGAGGTCTTCTGATAACTGTGCTCTCATGCGATCAGGATAAAGTAGGTCAAAAGGCCTACTAGGGGAAAAAGGTTTCTGTCTCAACCATCCTTTTGTTTGTCCATATAGGTTTGTTAAGCAAGGATTATTCTACGCTTTGTTTTATCACAACATGTACTCTTGGGTTATATGTAGAAAACAGTAAGTTCTTCCAGAGGGTTGCAGAGAAATGGGAATCTTTCTCCTAAAGACTTAGGGATACAGACAAGTCTGGAAAGGCAGCAGTCCAAGACTCTCAGAGCACAGAAAAATAAATGGAGCAAAGATACATTTGGTTGCTCCGCAGAGATGATGCTAGATAAAAAGAGAGTCAATAGGATTAGACAGAACACAAAGCAAATGAGAATGAAAAGAATCATACTTAAATTTTCTTTTGGCTGTTTTTAGCTAGAAATCAAGGTCTAGATACTGGCAAATTCAGAGAGGCAGCACTGCTTTCTCTTTGAAAGCTGAAGCTCTCCAACAGTGGGGCAGGAAAGGCAGTTCAATCTCTTCAAACAGACAGCAGTTGCTCGATAACTTGGTGACCTTCCTGCTAAGCCCAAAGGGCCACAACCACACAGAATCCATACAACCCATGACATCTTCAAACACTGGAAGTCGTAACCAATGTCAGGAAACAACTGTGTCTGTGACAAGCTGAGTTCATCCCCCTCTCTGGGACTGGAACTAATTTATTTTCTACTGCAGTATGCTTAAAACCTCTCTCTTGAGAGAGTCAAAAGAAAGATTTTCAGCAAACAGTTGCAGGTTACACCATTGGAAACTCAACAGAAATAATATTTAACAACATCTGTGGTCCCTTTCCTGGCATGACATGCAGTCAAGAAAACCTAGTGCTCTTTCAAATGGTTACCCTCTAAGAAAACCCAGCTGATTTAAAAAATCATCACATGTAATCCTTTTGACATATTCAATGCCCTCAGCATTTAAGTGTTCACTTTAAAAAGTTACAAAAAGATTCTGGAAATCCGCATGCATTTCTTGGAGCTTTTTCAGTTCAAAAAACTGCCTACCTATAAGCACATAAGATCCTGTGCTGTTTTAGGAGGAACACATTAACTACTGTGCTGTAGTTAATGTGACAGATATATTGTTGATTTGCATTAACTAATTGCTTTATTTTTACATTAAGCAGTGCACACTCCCAATACCAAGCGATATCAATATTCTTTGTCAAAAGGATAGAAATAACATTAGGTGTGGTAAATAATTACTGAGCACCCTCTACATCTCAACTTTCAAAAGGAGCAGTGATGTGGACCCAGCGGACATTTTCTCCGACACCTACTTTCTCTTCAATATTTTCTTGCCGGTCACTAGCTTTTTTGTTTCCCCATTTATAACTCCTTTTAAATTGTTGCTGGCTTTGAAAACCCTTGGCCTTATTTTGTGCTCTACGTATCATCCATACAGCTTCACTAAGTACATGGAACTGTGTAAGTATACTACTTGTGACTTAAAGGATTTTGTAGGATGGAAGACTCAAAAGCCAAATGGAGTCAGAGAGCTGAAGAAAAACAGTTGGTCTCTAACACTTCCAACAAGCTATTTGTCAAACAGGACTAAAGTTGTACAGTTTGGAAAAGCTTTTGATGAGTAGCATTAATTCAAATTTCATCCACTGACACTTCATGTCAGTTAATATGTTTCTTATTCTGCAAGAACCAGACTCACATGTATTCCTGTAGTGGCTGACTCCCCCACTCCCCTTGTCCTTGCATGCGAAAGAAGGCAGCACTGAGATGTTCTGTAGGATATTCAGCTGCCAGACTTCCCTCTCACAGTTATGCTAATCTCAATCCTGACCTACAGTACCCTTAGTTTCCCATTTGTTAGACTCTATTACATAAATATAGCCCAGTATTCCAAATTAGGCTGTGTTTATTCCAAGAACACAAAAAGGACCATTTTCACATCTAAGAAAATGATGTGAATTGATTAAAGATTAAGACATTTTCATACAACACTGAAAACATATGCAGTTTTCATCAGCATCCCAAATCCCTGTGGATTGGTTTCTACTCTGTTCTACTAATCCCCAGATCCCAATCCCAAATTCATGTCTTCCCAAATTTGAGTGAATCCTCTCGCTTGAACCCCTTATTTCACATTAGCTGGAAACCTTCTTTAGTGTTTGGAACTGTGCCCATTAGTGGGTGTACTTCAGCTAGAGAATTGTTAGTTTAATCACACATCAAAGAACCAGTCCACAGTTGCTTCAAAGGCCCACTAGGTGCTATTTCTTATCTTCACCTTTCACATCAAAGTGACCCCTTGGATTCCAAGTGCTGGAAATTATGGAAAAAATACCCTGAATGTCAAAAAGCAGCACTGTGAATAAGCTGTTTTCTCTTCAAACTTAAAAAGCAATTTTCTTTTTTAAAATGATCTATCTACACCTCCAAATTCAACAACACAGCATAAGCTTCTGTGATCTCACTTCATTAAGTACACTAGAGCTAATTTGCAGTTTCACAGTGAAAAATTTCCTAGCTCTTTTTCTCATTACCAATGATGATAAATAAACAGTGAATACTTACAAAACATATAAATTTATTATAAATATTGAAAAGCAGCTTTCCACAGAGCTATTAGATAAAATTTTTATTTCACCAAATTGAACTTTGTTAGAAAACGGGCAGTTATCAACCTTACAACACTACAATAGGGTGCTGACAAATGAAGCAAGCCAGTAAATATGAAGCTTGTTCATAACAAGATTGCACAAGAAAATATACTGTAATGACCCCATCTTGAACATCCTGTAACAGCCCATTGTTCCTCTCTATTACTCTCATTCAGCAATTTTTTTTTTTAATAGCAGATGCAAGGCAGCAAAGGAACCAATGTAATGTGGGACTGCATGTGCACAAATCATGCCACATAAGAGGTGAGAAAAAGACCCTGGTACACTGAGAGTAGTTTGAAGTGTGCTATTAACTGGACATGGAGCCTTACAAAACAACTGCATAACTTGAGTAAGAAAAATAAAAATATTTACCTATAAATATCTGAAGGATTTGTAAACACCGAGAAGACAGGAGAATCATTTTACCTATGAAGGGCAACAAATGACAAGAATGGGAATGAAAAAGGAAAATCATAGGTTTGAATCCTGAGAGACAATAGAGTCCAATAGTCAGTACATTTAAAGTTAGCACAGCACAGAAATAGGAAGAAACCTTCCATTGCAAAGATGAAGAGATGTGGTAATAAGCATCTTCCATATGTGACAACTGGATGTTTCACCTTCAGTCTTTATAAGAAACAATGAGCTAACTTATCGCTGCAGTTCCTGGCATCTTATCTAGATCATGTTCTGAAACCCAGCATACGCTTTTGTTGCCAAACTATCAAATAGACAATTAATTTAGCAGCCCTACTGTGAATTCATGTCATACACATAACTAAACACAGATTTCTCACCATCTAAATGAATCTTTGTATGTAAATCTATGTATGTAAAGAAATCTATGTATGTAAAGAAATGGCTTTTGACTGACCACAGAACACCTGACTCAGCTTTGCCTCTGCAATTAGAAGGTCATGCCTAAAGGCAACATCATTCCATTTACTGATTTATTCACAGTTTACTTTCCTATGGGAACTATATTTCAAGGTTCAGATTTTTTCTTTGTGCATTTGTCATTCCTTTTACCATTTTATCTTCCTTGCTTTGTTGCTACCAAACTTCATCGTTTTAGTGTTACTTAGTGCTCAAGGAAAGAGGAGTTGGACAACTGTGTTTAAAAGCTGTAAATGTTTAAAAATATAACAGCTTGGAAATCTATGAAACACAAAGGCTGAAGAAATTCTAAAAATAAAATAAACCAAAACAAACCTCTGGCTTAAGAAGTTCCACATTCCTGCATTGTATAATGCTATTTTTGAACACTCCGGTTTAGCAAATACACATTCCCTGAGGAAGCTGAGTTATATCACAGATAACTGTCTATCATGCCAGTCTGTCTTCATTGGACAAAATTTATTTCAACAGTATCTTTTCTCCCCTTACCTAATCTGACTTAGAAAGCTTGTTGCAATTGGTCCCTAAAATCTGCTTTGAATCCGGGGTCTTTTGGTGCTGACTTCACCCTAACTGTATACACTTAATCTTATGGATGGCAGTGTACATTGACATGCTCTGGTGCCCCAGTGCCCTCAGAGACAGCGCAAGTATTCTGCCACCCTTCCAACAAACCCTGAATTACTGCCATGTCCTTCACTGGGCTGTAATGTGACGCTAGGAAAAGCTTAGCATGTCAGCAGACTATTTTATCTCTGTAGCTCTAAATAAAGTGTCCAGTTAGACGACATTGGCTGAATTCTACCCTTGGATTGCATGCATAGTTTTTGGAAGAGGGATCTTCTCTAGAGAAGAAACCCAACTTGTACAATCTCTTCTGAAATAACTGGGGGAGAAAAAAAAAAAAAAAAGAACAAAAAATGGAAAAAGACCTAGGCTCAGCAGCTAGCCCAATGGGTCATGCTAGAAGTCTAAAAACATCTAAATTGTGTTTTTTCTACCTAGTTTCCTAGGAACTCTGAAAATGCTGAGACAGCACATCCAGCATGCGGGGTGAGGGGACATAAGGCTCCTGTAAGTCCGTGCTGTGACTTCCGTTATCAACCTAAGAATGACATTGTCAAGATTTGAAGACTGCTCAAATCACCTCCTTTAGTCAGAAATTAAGCATTTCCAGCATGAGAAACTAACCTGATGCACATACACAATTAACAGATTAGAAACATTTTTTTAAAAATCCTCTTTACACACTCCTTTCAAAACACAGTGTGTGTGTGTGTGGGGGGGAAATCCCAAAGGAAAAAATTAACAAAACCCCCCAAAATCCCACACTACACTGGCATGCACATAACCACAAGAAAGGCTACAGTTTAGCGTTTAAGTGCCCGCTTCGTGTTAAGCATGTGCTTTTTCCAATTGCTGCTAGCTACACAGAAAAAAAGCATGATCCCAGTGGCCTTCCTTCAATGTATTATGATGCAATAAACAACACATTTAATAAAAAATGAAGAATGCGGAATGGTGGCCATGCAGAGAGTACTTGAATAGCATTCAGGAAAAAGCCTTAATTTTTGCTTTCCTGAACTTGTTTAAACTAACTTTTTCCCAACTAAATACTAAATCAATTTTAAAAAGGTTACCAATCTTGACGCTCTGTCATGGTACACACATCTGTTGTTCCTCTTCAAGGAAGATGACTACGAATTTCAATATATAGTCATTTATGGAAAGGGTTCTCACCCCCACCCCCTTCCAAGAAACTAGACATGTGAAGACAGACATTTCTCTTTGAGAGGAAGGATAAGGCAGAGGTTAATTTCATCTACATGAGCCAGTGTAGGATAAGCTTTTGGAAATATTGTCAAGCCACATTCTTAATGCCTGGCAAAGTGACTCATTCAGAGTCATCACAGGAAAGGAAGTTGAACAGAATAAAAAACGGAACAGGATGGGGGCTTAAACAGGAGAAAGAAGTGAGAGAAAGGAAACTGGATTGTTTAAAGTGGCCTGAGGTTACATCTGTAACGAGATGAATTTTTTTAAATATATACGTAAAATATATTTATAAAATGTAAAAAATACATACATATACACACATTTATGCATATATAAAAATACATGTATGTATGCATGTATTTATAAAAACCAGCTTCTTTCTCTTTGAAAAGAGACTTGTATTTGTGAATTGCCTTTCAAACCTGCCTGCTGAAGTATTTGTTTCAGTACAAGGTGGCATTAACAGAGTATGGGAAATAAACAAAGATCTCCTCTAGAAACGCACAAGTTTAACAATTATGCTCCTATTCCACACAATAAGGAATCCACAAAATATTGAGTTATATGCTCATGTAAAAATCCACCAAAATCCAACACATTGTTATCCTATTCCCTAAAGAAACACTCTGCTCAATAAACAAGACTTTTTTAATTTTTGCCTCAAAAATACGTCTTGTTCACTCTTGTACTATCAACTCAGCGCAACGTCAAAAGGTTTCTATTCTCCAAATATTCTTCCTATGAAACTTTGGATAATTAGTCACCTATCACCAATTTTAGCTCATTCAAACAGAAAACTATATGCAAACAGTTTCAATAAGTACGTTCACTTGCAGCAGCCTACTGCAGAGCACGTCCTTGGATTCATCATAACTGAAAACACATTACTTGCGTAACTAGAAGTTTCATTGACAAAAAGAATAATTTTGGTTGCCAGAGAAGTTGACAAAAGGATTTTTTAATATCATAAAGGCAATATTCAACCAATCCCCAGCTCTTCATGTTTCAAAATTGACATTTGTGAGTAAAACTTCTCATTGTATAGTCCAATGCTAACTACAATGTAATTTTTCATGTACAAAGGGATACACAGAAAGATGAATACACCTGTTAAATCATGTAATTTAAAAAAGAAACTTAAAAGACATGCATGGTCAAAAAATTATCCTGGAAAAATGTATTATAATAAATACTTCTTAATTCTACACCTCATCTCCTAAACAAATTTACCTCTGTTTGTGAAATATTCCTTATTTAATCTCCAGAGTGACACCTGCTGGATTTCACTAACAGAAACAAAAAGGCAGATATCACCATGATACAGAATATTTCAGGATAATCATTGCAAAAAAAATGTGCCCTTTTAGTAATCTAAGTTTGCACACTATTGTATTTTTTCTCCATTTAAGGCAGTAAATAAATACCTAGATGCAACCGTACAGGAAAGAAGTATGATGTCTAAAGCTCTTCTTCATTGCTGTAACATGTATTTTTAAATTTCTATCTAGGAAGGATTACAGAGCACAACACTGGGAGACAAACTATAGTCATTTCTGATAGTATTAATGTGAAAAATATTTTAAAGACCTAAAACAAATGAGCTTTGGTATAACAAATATTTTCTCAGTACATCTTTTTGCTCTACTGTAATGAAACTCTACCAGCATTGCCACTATTAAAATAATACAAAATTTATTAAAATTAATTTCCAAGATTTTAACACTGTAATAGCAGAGAAAAAAAGCAAGGGGAAAATCTAAACTGTAGTACAAAGAGTGATACTTTATGCCCATACAAGCATCAAGGTTGTGCAGTTTTCAAGCTCAGAATTATCAAAGAATATGTGGAAAAGATGATCTAGTTTCCAGGAACTAAAAAGATATTCGGCCTAAACACAGCTGACTGTATATCACAGTATATGAGGTAGCTGCTTTGAACATAAAAATTTAAAAAAAAAAAAAAAATCCCTAATCACTGTGTTTTGCTCCTTGTCCTTGGTATTATTATATGGAAAGTCAGACTGGTACAGGCTTCATTAAACAAAACCCTTACCACTCATTTTGTTTAGGATATTTTTTAAATAAGGTCTGCATGATTCAGGCATAAATCCAGAAATACAACATTGTTCTATTTTCTATAATTCAATTAGTATCTTAGTGGCCAAAACTGCCACAAAACTCTTGGGTGACACCTACATTATAATTAAAAGGTAACAGCTTCAGAGACACAGGCAAATTCACACTGCTTGAGAATCTGTTTTCTTTTCCTGAAGTGAATACATTGATTCTCTCTTGGAAAGTCTTTTATTATGCATTACATTGAGTTAAGTGCATTTCAAATGCATCTTTCCAAGGAAAAGCAACTCTAAATAAATCACTTCTGTTCTTTTGGACAGCATATACTGCAGCAATGATTGAAAGTGTTTGCACAGAACTAGGGCAGAAAAATAATTACTTCGCTGGGAAAATATAAACAGTATAAATAAGCTTGGGAGAATAAGGCAGATATGCATGAAAGATAACTGTGAAAACAAAACTTTGAGAATGTAAAAGTTTAGCCTTCCAGTTTTGCCCAGATTCTAAGAGAAGACAAAAAGAAAAAGTATTGCTAAATACAAATGCTCTAACAGAAACAAATTTAATAAGAAGATCTTATATTTTACCGCACTGGCTGTGAAATTCTCCATTAACAGGTAAGTAATAGGCTAATTTCTACTCTTTGTGCAAGTGTATTACACTGAAAACATCAGAATTGCCAATGTGAGTGCAAACAAGAAAAAAATGGGTTGTGAACACCCATGGAAAGCTTTCTCCCTTTTTCTTTCAAATACTAATAGGAAACAACATTCAAATGTATTCAATTTAAAATATTAACATTCATGACTCACTGTTTTCAAAACAAAGGATGAGGTTTAGGACTAATTTACTTTGAAAGCCTCTTTAAAAACGTACACGTTCTCTTCTTAGTTGCTATATTGGGAATAATAAAAGTCTGCATCCTATAGACCTGCATATATTGTAATATATTATTTCTACGTACATAGGTACATGTATTATTATATGTGTAATACATATAAACACATATACAAACACACCTCCAGATTTATTTTACTGCTTAAAGTTACTTGTTTGTCGACTCACATCTGTTTTGGTAACAGAAGTGCTGGTTCCTTCCTTGACACAGTGGTATCAAGGATATAGTTAATTCCAGAGCTCTGACAGTTTGCTACACCAAAGACTTAAAACATTTCCCAGGGACAGCATGAGCAACTAAGAGACTGTTTTCAATAAGTGTAAAGCTTAACTGAGGAAACTACTACATATGAAACCCAAGGACATAGATATACATGCTTTTAGAACAGAGGCAACTGTAACAGTGAGGTAATGCCAATATTGTATATTCACTCTATAGGAATGACAGCTAATCCGAAGCACAGAAGGAATTTTGATAGCAGATCAAGTACACTGTAAACACATTGGGAACAGATGGGTCAACTTCTTAAAGAGGAATTTTACTTTGTTTTCCTGACTGTAGACTTGGACTTCTTGTTGGAGAAATGCCTTCAATTGCTTTCATAAATAGCTTACGTTATCTTCAGTAATTACTATAGGAGTAACTAGATACACATTTTTTTTTTAATATCACTGTATACATGTTATTATTAAAAACATATTGATAGCAATAGTTTCTTGCAAATGACTGTGGACTGGTTTGAATCTTTTATCTGTATGATTTTGCAGACTCTTGAGGGCCCAATCCTAACCAGCTTTTGCACTTACTAGGAATGCTATTGGAAGCAGCTGATTAACTTGAATGCACAGAACATAGAATGAAATTAGTAATTATATTGGTGACAAAGGAAATGTATTAGTGTGCTTTCTTCCCTTGGTTTTGTTCTTAATTGTATCCTAGTCTGAATCCGGATTGCAGTACCCAGACAACCCACAGAACAATACTGCATTCCCAGAGTAGGCCCCTTTGTTTAGCCAGGTAAGACATTAGTGACCAAGAATGAGACGTGCAATCTGTTATTTTTCAACTTGAGCATTCAAAAATTATACAAGTTATCAAAATCCAGCTGCCAACAGACTGTGGAATGCAAGTCACTGGATGGGTGATGTATGTACACTTACTTCAACAGAAAAATACCCACATCTAGGAATATCTTGCCCTTTGACAGTCAGTGGAAAAATTCCCACTGGTTCTCAGTGGACCAGGATTTCAGAGGTTGTGTTGTATCAAGAAAAGCCTATTCAAAGGGACAAACGCTACATTTCATAAAGCAGCGCAAAGCTGCTGCTGATCAGGAATTCAGAGTACAGCAACAGGTTGAAGTTGATGAGACATACACATGCAATTCTTGAACTTGCAATGCTGTTATGTATAGAGATACTTAGTTTTGTCCACTAAAAAGTGCAGCCACACTGTTCCATATTGCTATCCTGCCACTCTGTCTTTGCTTAATCTGCAAATAACGTGGAGTCTGGCACCACACCTGCAAACACATATACGCCTGACTCTTCCTATGTGGGCAGTCCCACTGCAAGATAAACCAGTTTCCTGAGAAGAGCGTAAAGTAAGAATCTAAATTGTTTAGCTGAAATACTTCTGAAGACAGTTGTTCCTACTGCACTGATCATTAAAACAACATCAATACTTTTTATCTGAAGTGTCATTTTGTTTGATTCAGTATCACCAAGTGCCTTTTGTGCTGAAGATTTTTCAAAGTCAGATAAAGACTTCAGGATTGCTCCTATATGCAGTGAAGTCAATGACCATGTAAACAGACTACAAAAGTAAATACTGTGAAGATAAAGATCATTATTTTTAATTGAGAATTTCAGGCAGTACAGCAGCATGTGTACTTTGAAAGAAAACACATGGATTCATATTTATCCTGATCTAGTGTGTCTCCTTTCAATCCACTGAAAGGACCTCAGGTTCAGAGCACAACAGTCAGGCTTGTAGCACATCACTGACCGGATGTGCTACGGTTTAAAATGTTATATGTATTATTACTGAAAATTAATGACAACATCCCCAGTATGCTCAATATGACTGGAAAGACTCTGCATTGGCACAACTGTAAGAGCAGCAAAATCTGGCCCCAAGGTATCTGGCATAATTTTATTAAGGTAGAGAGCAAAAAACCTCAGCTATTTTTATTAGTATTTAAATCTCAGCCCCTACAAAATGTATGGATGACTAAATGAATCACGGTAGATCACATCCAAGTGTGATTTACAGCCTATACTATTTCTTAATTATCCTTCAGACACAAGATTTCCTCTCCTAATTCTACAGATCCTTTACTTGTACACACAAGCAAATGACTAGATGTAGCAATCTCGGTAATGCAACCGTATATGTAAAACCAGAGGATATCACATCTGGTTTGGAAAGCTGAAGAAGCGGCAAGACCCTTAACTGTCTCTCAGCTCTCAGCTGATACTAGAAGGCACAGAATCACACACTTCCTACTGTTCAAAAGTTTCTCAAGGAAATGAAACAGTGGACAATTACCTTTCAATAAATCAGTTTGGGGTTTGTGGGGAAAAAACTCAAACAGTAACACCCCGGCACGTGCACACGCTTCAAACTCGAACTAACTTTTTCTCAAGCAAACAGAAAAGTCCAAATAAAACAGAAGCTTTATCTTTTCAGTTGTGTAATTACAACACAAAGCCTAATTATGAAATAACTGAAGTATGACCTCTTTCTGGTTCAATAACATCAATAAGATTGAAGGAATATTCAGTAAGAAAATCTACACCACTTTATCACCTAATTCAGCCTCTCTTGAAAGAGCTCCATTGTATTGAATTAGTCTTAAGGACTCTTTTCAAACCAATGAGCCTCTAATTCTCTCCAGGCACAAACATAGAAATTTGGTTAGCTAATATTAGAGGTTTTGGACAGAATCCTTTAAGTGACAAGTAGGGTATTTTTATCTCCCTTTCTACCTATTTATCGTTGATTAGTTGCACAAGGATATAACAGCACCAGTTATAAAATCAGCTCAATATTTCGCTCACTAAAAATAAACAAAGCTTTTTCTCATACGCTGAGGTTAATGTAAAAGCACGCACACACTATCCATAAATGCATTCAGATGGCACGAACAATATTGTTCTTAGGTAAAACAATGAAGCCGTCTTGATCAGTACTCACCTCACCGAGTTTCTACGAGAATGGTTTCAGATAAATAAACCAGTCTGATTTCCCCTTTCAGTGAGGGAGAAGGGAGCTGCTTCGCTAGCTCGCTCGCTCGCTGCCTCCCTCCCCGGCCGAATACGAGCCCCACACCAGCCCGGTCCTCCCGCCGGCTATAATCCAGCTCCCGGGCGCGGCGGCGGCGGGGCAGAGAGGTGCACGGCCGCGCTCCGCGGAGAAGCGCCGCTGGGGCAGCGCCGGGAGCGTGTCCGATGTCAGCGCGGCGGCGGCGGCAGCAGCGAAACATCAGAGCTTCCTGTTACATCACCCCGACCCCGCCTGCAGCCCGCGCTAAGTTACTGCTCCCTCTCCCACGGCACGTCCCGGGCAAGGCGGGCTGCTCTGCCGTTCCCCGCGGGAGCAAGGGGCTGCCCCAGCCCTGGCGGCTGACATCTGCCAGCGCCGCTCCCGCGGGGAGAGCGCCTGCCCGCACCTCGCCCGGGGCCGGCTGCCGCCCCTCCGCCCCCAGCAACAGCCGGCGCTCGGAAACCAGTCGGAAAACGCTCGCTCTGCTGGAAAGGAGGAGACCACGGGACCTGTCTTTTCACGTATCGAGCCAGCGAGGTCCGGCCTCCTCCTCCAACTAGACCCAGAGAAATAAATCCGTTTAGACCTTTATTCAGAGGCAAATAATACACAATAGCTGCATTCCTTCTGCATATAGCTGACCCGACCCACCTCCGTCAGGACCTGCAGGGGCTGCGTTACGTCCCATACTCTTAAGTGCTGAAAAGCTCTACAGAGAAATAACTTTTATTCCACGAATGTAAAACTGCAGTAAAGGTCAGAATCAAAAAAAGGCAGCGGGACTACTCCTACTGCTGCACAGAAGTCTAGGCTGCATTCTTTTAAATGCCAGTGATTGAAAGCACAAGTACAAGCTGCCCTGTTTGAAAACTGTCACTACTAAAGACAAAACAAAATTAATGGCAGTCCTTCTATGATCTTCAAAGAATTTTGTATCAGAACATAAAAGTATTTCTTTGAGAGCATTTATCGCTTGTTCTCTGTACAGCTCATACCTGGGCTATAGAATCCGTGCTCTCCAAATCAATAGACAGTTGCTGTGTGCACATGACAATGACACACTGAACAAACCGGAAGTTCACGGAGCATTAAACTCAAATAATGACACCTGTAACACCAGCACTCCTTATGGAAGGCCATAAGGTTTTGTAAGTGCTCATCACAATTGTAACCATTTGATTTGCTCATGAAAGAACACAAAATATTCTCCTTGCTTCTCACTACCTGTGAGTGAGCTCATCAACTCTTTTTACCAGCAGAAACTGGATGAAAGAACTCATCCGGCCATTGAAAGTCTTTTCCCCGAAAATGAAAACAGCAAGAAGCCCTAAACTAAGCAAAAAAAATCCCAACCCCAAGTCAGGGTCAGGAAAAATCAGAAGAGGGAAAAGAGGGACAGGAATACTTTAAATTCATCCAGTGACTAGATAATATGAGTTGTGAAATCACACGCTAGGGTCACTAAAAGAGCAGACATATGATTTTAATACTCATTTGGCACATGCGAGTGTTGGTACTTCTAGGATCTTACATGAACAGGAGAATATTTGAGTTTTATAATCAGGGAAGAACTAAGAACTGGCACTTGCAACTGCTAGACGATGTAAACAGATATAAACTGGGGATTAGCTCTGATTCTAAACGGTGATTGAAATTAACTTCTCCGAAATAAAAGGTGTCACCTCATGTAGTAGAATTTAATCAGAAATGCCTGGCTGCATCATTTTAGACCAATTAGGTCTAGGCTATAGACTACAACGTGGTACATTACACACTGTAATCTAGAAAACAAGCAATGTATTTCAGCCAAGCACATGGGTTCAGGACAGATATCTGAATTAGCTGGAGAGATTTATTACATAGGCAATGTTTGATTTAACAAATTCAGTGGAGTTGTGTGGGGTTTGTTTTATTTTAGTTCAAAAGTCTTATATTCTACTTATTCAGCTACCATTGAAACTTTCTTACTCCTACTCTACAGGTATTTGAGACATCTCAGCTGGTGTAATTTGCACTCCAGAGACGCAGAAGAACCCCCACACTGCTTCAGCTGCCCCTTCTTTGGGCTGAAAGGCACGCAAATTATACCAATACAGGCTGCCTTGGTTATCAACAGCGTGGGTGTGAGCAGTCCAAAAGGGACCTAAATGAGCACGACCAACTGTTCTTTAACCAAAGAAGGCTTAAAAACAGGCAAGGAAAAAAAAAATCTAATTCCACCACTTACCACTAATTTTAATCCGACCTGAAACGTTCAAGGAGAAACATAATTTTGCAAATAACGAGGCTCCTCACGATCGGCTATGAGAACCCCTCTCTAGCACTGCCGTTGTGACAGACGCCTCTCTCCGGACGACCGAGGAACTGCCGAGCTAGCTGGTTTTCCCCAAATTTTCCTTCCGGACCCGCAGCGCAGCGCAGCAGCGCCCTTCCCCGGCCGTGCCCGCCGGCTGCAGAGGCCCGGCTCCCCGCAGAGCTGCTCCCGCCGTGCCCCGTCCGGCGGCGGCGCTCCTGCGAGGCGCGGCGCTGCCCCCTGGCTGCGCCCGCCCGCCCACCCCGCATGCACCCCTGGCTGCCGCCGCCGCTCCGGGAATAGCGGGAGCGTGTCCTGCGGGCGCGGGTGCCGCGCCAGGCAGGCTGCCTCGCTCCCGCACGGCCGGCGTGAGGGAAACCTTGACAAGGGACGCGCAGCATGGCGTTGCTGCAGCAGCTTCGAAAGAGGTGACGGGATAAACCCGCCCAGGGACCCTCCTTCACGTGCGTTGCCCGCGAATAGAACGTTCCCAGCGCGTCTCTGAACGCTTAATAACCACAAACATATGTTCCACTTCACCTTGGTTCTTCCTCCAGAGAAGATACCACCGAAAGCAACTCCTTATGAAACATAATACTTATGCCCACTGTAATATGTTTGAAAGGCAGAATTCAGAAAGATGAAGACCTTCTCAAAATCTACATAAATCTATCAGCTGTGAAATAGTAGATGGATTGGAGATGCAGGGAGAAATGCTGGCTAAAATGGACTGGAAAGAAAACAGAAGCAGGGGATAGAAAGTAACAAGGAGAAAAAGGAGGGCATACCAGTAAAAATGTGAGAAAAAAAAGAATTAATAAAAAGACTAAAATTAAAAATAATTTTAAAAATTCAATAATTGAGTGTAATAAATTTTAACTTGTACTGGAGGAGCTCACAGCCTTGAGGGATATGGGTCAGGCAAAGAGTAAAGTCAGGACCTGAATTTTAGGAAAGCAAACTTCCAGCTCTTCAAGGAGTTAGTCAATGGGACCCCCCAGGAAACTGCCTTCAGGGACAAGGGCACAGAACAGAGCTGGCAGATCTTTAAGGACACTTTCCATAAAGCACAAGAGCTCTCGATCTCCAGGTGTAAGAGATCAGGAAAGCAAGGCAAGAGACTGACATGGCTGAGTCAAGACCTGCTGGTCAAGCCAAAGGGCAAGAAGGAAATGCACAGGCCATGGAAGCAGGGACAGGTATGCTGGGAAGAGTATAAGGATGCTGTCCATTGTGCAGGGATGGGGTCAGGAAGGCCAAGGCATGGCTGGAGCTGAACTTGGCAAGGATTGCAAATAATAATAAGACAGGCTTCTACAGGTATGTCAGCCAGCAAAGGAAGGTTAAGAAAAGCTTACCCTCCTCATAAGCAAGGCTGGCAACCTGGTAACAACGGACGAGGAGAAGGCTGAGGTACTCAACAACTTCTTCACCTTGGTCTTCACTGGCAACCTCTCTTCCCAAACCTCTCGAGTGGGTGGGCTGCAAGATGGGGACTGGGGGAGCAAAGTCCCTCCCACTCTAAGAGATCATCAGGTTTGTGACCACCTGAAGAACCTGAACATACATAAGTGTATGGGACCTGACGAGATGCACCCCAGAGTCCTGAGGGAGCTGGCTGATGTAGTTGCCAAGGCACTCTCCATGATATCTGAAAAGCCATGGCAAAGAGGTGAAGTCCCTGGCGACTGGAAAAAGGGAAACCTTGAAGCCATTTTCAAAAAGGGTAGAAAGGAGGGCCCTGGGAACTACCGACCTGTCAGCCTCACCTCTGTGCCTGGGAAGATCATGGAATGGATCCTTCTAGAATCTACGCTAAGGGACATGGAGGACAGGGAGGTGATTCAAGACAGCCAGCATGGCTTCACCAAGGGCAAGTACTGCCTGACCAACCTAGTGGCCTTCTATGATGCAGTGACCTCATCAGTGAACAAGGGAAGAGCTATGGAGGTGATCTATCTGGGCTTCTGTAAGGCCTTTGACACGGTCCCCCACAACATCCTTCTCTCTAAATTGGAGAAATACCGATTTGATGGGTGGACTGTTTGGTGGATGAAGAACTGGTTGGATGGTCATGTCCGCAGGGTAGTGGTCAACAACCCGATGTCCAGATGGAGATCGGTGATGAGTGGTGTCCTTCAGGAGTCAGTACTGGGACCAGTGCTGGTTAGTATGACAATGACATAGACATCAATGACATAGACAGTGGGATCGAGTGCACTCTCAGCAAGTTTGCAGATGACACCAAGCTGAGTGGTGCGGTTGAGAAGCGCGCCTGTGTGAACCTCATGGGATGTCATCCAGAGGTGGTAGTTTGCTGATGATGCATAACTGGGAGGAGTGGCTGGCACACCAGAAGGCTGTGGTGCCATTCAGCAAGAACTGGAAGGCTGGAGCTGGACAGAGAGGAACCTAATGAAGTGCAACAGGGTCAAGCATAGGGTCCTGCACCTGGGGAGGAATAACCCCGTGCACCAGTACAGGTGGGGGTTGACCTGTTGGAAAGAAGCTCTGTGGAGAAGGACCTGGGAGTCCTGGTGGACAACAAGTTGGCTATGAGCCAGCAATGTGCCCTTGTGGCCAAAAAGGTCAATGGCATCCTGGGGGGCATTAAGAAGTGTGTGGCCAGCAGGTTGAGGGAGGTTCTCCTCCCCCTTTACTCTGCACTGGTGAGGCCACGTCTGGAGCGCTGTGTCCAGTTCTGGGCTTCCAGTTCAAGAGAGACAGGGAGCTACTGGAGAGAGTCAAACAGAGGGCTATGAAGATGATGAGGGGACTGGAGCATCTCCATTCTGAGGAAAGGCTGAGAGACCTGGGGCTGTTTAGCCTGGAGAAGACTGAGAGGGTACCTCGTCAATGCTTATAAATATCTAAAGGGCGGGTGTCAAGAGGATACATCCAGGCTCTTTTCAGTGGTGCCCAGTGATAGGGCAAGGGGTAACGGGCACAAACTGGAGCACAGCAAGTTCCACCTCAACATTAGGAAAAACTTTACTCTGAGGGTGGCAGAGCACTAGAACATGCTGCTCAGGGAGGTTGTGGAGTCTCCTTCTCTGGAGATATTCAAGACCCACCTGGACACGATCCTGTGCAACCTGCTCTAGGTGAACATTCTCTCCAGGTTTCCAGGAAGGGATCTCCAGAGGTCCTTTCCAACCCATACCATTCTGTGATTCTGTGAAAGAGAAGCGGACAAAAGAAACTTCTTGTGGAGTTGATGAAGATCAGATCAGATCACACTGCAGTTTGTACTTTTTATGGGAAAACTTAATTCAATGCACTGTAGAGCTATACAAAAACAAGATAGGAAAACAGGTAGATAACTGGTATGGTGGCCAAATCTAGTACACACACCAAGAAGTGCATACACTCTCAGATCAGATCTGATTATTATCAGATCAGTTTTTATACAGTCTACAACATTTCACCCTTCATTCTCATTGCACTAAGTAACAAACCTGAAAGATTAATCACTTTGTAATGTTTTCTTAGTCAGTTGAAATAGAGGCACTATTGAGACGCTGTTAACTATAAAGTCTCTTTCTATCTCAACAATGACATGAGGTCCCTCAATGGATCACTTGTTTAATCACTGTTAGTACAAAATGAACATATGAGAAGTTTCTTCAGTATAATGCAAGTAGGGGGTCGGAGAGTATGGGGGAGTACCTGTTAGTCCTGTCCTAGCTCCAGCAGTTCTGGAAGAAGAGAGGACAGCACAGTCCTGGGGAGCAACTGAGCACACTCGGTGAGGGAGGAGACCCTGTTAGTTTGCAGGAGAGCTCAGCAAGCAGGAGACTTAGAAGAATGGGGAGCAGCCACACAGCCAGGTTTCTGCAGGGACAGAAAAGATGATTTTTCCTAGACTTCCAGGGTGGATTTTGTAGATGTTGAATCCAGGTAGCCAGGGACAAGTCGCTGGACCAAGAGGGAGCCTGAAGGAGAGATACTGCCATGAAATGATACAAACAAATGCATCTATTTTTTCCTAACTATTTCATATCTATTGTCTCATTCAGAATATTCTGTTTTATAAAGTTCATCGTTCTAGTTTACGATCTAATAAAACTTAGAGAATTTACAAATCCTTGTTAGTGTTCTTGGTGGGACTGCTTTAAGAAACACCATGGGCAACCCCCTTCACCTTTGTCCCAGCCCCTGCAAGGCTCTGATCAGAGTCCCACCACAACTAAAAACAACACCAGGTTTAGCGCTGCAGTCACAGCTGGGCAGAGGACACTGCCTCAGAAACAGCTCTGTCCCCATCACCTTTATTTGGGCTTGATGCTAGGAAAAACTCTCCTGAAAGAAACACTGCCACCAATAACACAGATTCATGTAAACACGGGAATTACCTGAATGATGTGCTCCTGTGGTAAAGAATGAGTTTCATTCTCTTTCACATGAAAGCTCTAAAAAATGTTTTAGTTTAAGATGAATCATGGTCAAATACCTCAGAATCATGCTAGGGAATGTAACATGGTATATAGGGTAATACTGCCTATCTGTCAAACATCAGTGACAGAAGGTGGCTGCTGCAAATGTTTTACTTGCCCAGCACTTGACACTTTCTTTTTTACTTTAATCTGAAACGATAGTCTCAGAACATCCTTACTGAGTCACTGAGCCGCTGGAGAAGCCAAGTTGCACATACGTCAGCTCTGTCTCCACTCTGAGGTACACCACATGATCTAGCAATTACATAAGTTTTAATACTGGCAGCCCATGGGAAATTATTATGACTAAGAATGGAAGATGAGATATTTTTACTCCCTTCATCATAAAATTTATACAAGAAAAGGTGCAGACATTTATGCACTCACCTGCATTCCTAGCCAGCAGACACAAGCCAGTGTCAGTGTAGAAGCAGGGTTACCACGGCACTAGTGGAATGTTCAGCCCACTGGTAAGTCCTGACGCTCCCATACATACTGTCCCTAAAGCAACTGCTTTTGGAGGCCATGTACACTACTGTGCTAAGGCAGTTGCTATGCTACAAGTGGAAAGGCCTGTGAGCAGTTTAAACAATGGGCACTTTGCTTGTCTGCAATGAAAAATTCCAGCTGGTCCAAGTATTTAACTTACTGCTCTGCTCCTGCAACTCACATCTACAGACTCGACTCCTAGTGCGTGCAATAGACGAAACCTGGAGAGTAAGGTCAATAAAAATGATGAACTAGAGCAGGAAGATATCAAACTGGAACTGAAACTGGCAGGTAACGACAGTTCAAATTAATTCTGTGTACAGAGCTGGCGTTACTAGTTTTCATCAGTCTATGGGCTTCATAGGTTTCCTGTCAGAACTGCATTTGTCTGATTTATATAATTATTGTATTGTAGGTCTGTGGTGCTCATACATTATATATGACAAGACTCCACATAAGTATTTTCTGGTGTACATTTCAGTCCCTTGAGCGTTTTTCAAATCAGACTTAATAGATCCTACATTAAGCATCATGAAAGGACTTAGGCACCAGAAAAGAGATTTGGATAGAATTTCTGTAGAAAAATCTGTGACTTTTACTTACCCCCTCACTCAGATGCTTAAAACGCATAAATGCCTTAATTTTCAGCATTAAAGTTTAGTCTCTTTGTGGTGATAGTCCAAAGTTCATCAGGCATATAAAACATCGTCTTTCTTAAATCACACATACGATTCATAGTACCCAGGCAAAGGCAGATCATTTATTATTCTGTCATTGCTGACCTTGCTGTGTCTTAGTCAGTCACATCTATTTCAGCTACTTGTTTCCACACCACCTCTCACAAACAGCAGTGTAACTGTCCTCAGTAGTTTTAAGCATAAAGAGAAAACATGTAATACATTAAAAAAAAATATTTACAGCATTAAAGAAGATAAGGAAGAGTTTGAAAAATATCCCACTATGTTTTGTTTCACAGGCAGCAAGGTGCTTCTAGAATCCTTAATAGGAAACCAAGTAACCAAGTACCTCTTTTTTTTTTTTTTTTTTTTTTTTTCTCTAAAAAAATCTCATTATAAAAGGTTTACCCAGGACCAGAGAGATGACTTGGAGAAAGACAGGAACTGTACCACTGTTTTATGTCAGTCTTAAAAAAACTCACACAAAAATCCAACCAAAAACACCCTCAAAGTCAACTGAAGAGTAAGCATAGTGTTATCTGTAAAGCAATGGTAGTTATTTCTATGAAAGTAATTTGTTCTGGTTTTTGTAAAAATTTAATATATATTTCTGGAAATTATTAACCTGCTAGCCATGAGTCTAGTTCATGAACAAGAATTAATGATCCCAGCAAATATATTTTTAAATCTTTGCAAATATCTCTTGCATTGCTCCACACATTTATAAATTTAACTCTCTTTTTATGGTTTTTGATGGGTTAACTCAGATCTCACGTTCATTTTACAAGAGTGTAATTATATGCTCTTTGATGGAATTAAATCTAGTTAGCATAACCTAAAATAAATCTGATTAAAACAAACACAGTGTCTTTTTCCTCTTTATAGCAATAGACCTATCTTTTAATCTATGATTGAAACAATCATACTTGACAAGTGATCACTCTTTGACAAGCGTTATGCTTTCTTCAGCACAAAAATAGGTTTCAAAGAAGAATAATGGGGTAATAAAGTAAATTTGAATCTTGTCTACTTTTAAATCATGAGTTATACACCCACACAGTCTGTTCTGTCCTGTTTCAGCTCTGACAATTATATACAAATCAAACTACAATTTAAGAGCCTTTATCGAAATAAAAGTTAATGTTTATTACATGAATGAGGAATACATAATAAAAATATAAGCAGCTTAATAATATATAATCTAAATAATCAGTACAGTAAATATGTTTAAATGGTGTACACTGAAGTCTTTCATTCACAGGTGAATAGTAGTTTGCTTCACATTTCCATAAAAATCAAAGTTGTATTCTTTCAGTGATGATTTCCTCACCCAGAGCCTTTACTGACTGTTTCTTTCTTTTCTTCTTGATTTGTATTAATCTTCTTTCACTTCTTTTTTTACTGAATCCTAAAGGTAAATTGAAGAAGGTAAGATTAGCTGCTGCATGACTAAGACATCCAAGCTTATCAGAAATAAGAGATAAGTCTTGTTTTCAAGAAATATTTTTAAAAAAAGAAAAAACAACATTGTCTTACCTAAAGTCTTCACATGCCTGACCAATGCCAAGTTGTCTTATTTCTGTTCTTGCACACTGTATTTTATGGTCCATCTTTCTCTGTCTAACTCTGTCTCTCTTCTGATTTCCACTTTCACTTTTCTAAGACTTTCCACTATTACATTTTATTAGATCAATACTTACTACCAAAAGTTGCAGGAATGTTTCAGCCTGCATATTTACCTCTTATGATAGTCTGTGACAGTATCACTTCCCATACCTTTCTTGCAGATCCTCAAACATGACTTTCTGGAGGTAAAATTATTTTCATTCCCACCACAACCACTGTAGCTAAATGGGCGACATCTTCCAGTTGAGAAGCTGTAGAAAAACCTTAACTCTTTGGCTCTGCAAAGTCCTCTGTCCACAGGGGTCATGCACAAAGAAGGGACAGGGGGTGGTTCTAGAAATACAAAGAAAAATAAAATTAGAGACAACACTTCAGTTCACCAGTTTTCTGTTATGTTGATAATTATATATGAGATTTGAAGACCATAGAACTTTGAAATTTAGATGAAATTTACTGGCAAATTTAATTCTACCCTCCCGAAAATCCAGGATACTTTACATAAGCATTTGTCTTTTTGTGATTACAAAAAAACCCACAGCAAATGTTATTCTCTCTTTGAATTCCAAAAGCCAGCAAAAGCTTACCTGAAAGCAAGGTTTGTTTCCTATATATTTAGTGATAAAATTTCCATTTCTTTGAAAGGAGATAGTATTCAAATTCAATTAGAGAAGTTTCAAGTTAAGTATTTGTAGAAAGTGAAGTGAAATAAATTAAACATGGACAGCTTTAAAAATATCGTAAATATTTGTGATAAATACTGAAGTGATTTTTCCTAATTCCTGCTAGACATTCTAAAATCAAAAAGAAGGTAGAAGTACCCAGCATTTCCAATGTAAGATTCAATACCTTAATATTGGGTTTGTTATAAGAATACAGACAGCTTGACCTAAATAATAGAAGTCGGTCTATTAGAAAACACCGAGCAAGTATCAAGAAGTAGCTTGTAACTTGCAGAGTAACAAAGGATTGAACATGAAGAATGAGTGCACAAAGTGACTGAGATGCTGGTGCTTTAGTGCTGCTGTTAAGTTTTACCATTCCAAGTAGTAGGCTGATGGCTTGTTTCTTCAGTGTCGCTGCAAGTGAGAGTACGAGAACTGAAACACTGGAAGATGAACCCCAGGTATCTGAAGTACCTGGCCACTGGAACAAGTTCAAGAAGCAAATCCACACCAAAATTCCCAAACCTGGAGACCCTCCATTGTCTATCACCCTGGAGTGACTCATACACAACATTACAACTGATAGAATTACTATACAGGATGCAACAAACTGAAAGAGAGCCATTATACCATCAGATACGAGGGACCTGAAGGAGCACCATCTTCCTTCAAGAAGTAGCAGAACAGAGGTAGCTGAGATCTGAATGCATAAATGGAAACGTGAAGGTAGTCAGGTCTTCTTGAAGTTACAAAGCCAGGTAGAAGTGATTCAGAGGAAAAACTGAGTAAAAATTTTAGGGAATAATTTGGGTTACAACAGAGCTGAAGACATCCTGTTGTCACAGAATTGGGAAGCAGATGAGTTGCTGAAAGCAAAAAGTTATGAATTATCCAGGGAACATGCTACATCTTATGTGTTTTACACATATTACACCTGCTGAAAAACGTTCGTATGCCAAGTATAACAACTGAACTAACATAGTGAAAAGCTATGAAAAATTACTGGGAAAGAAATATATGCAGACTTCAGTATCTCATTTCTGGTTGCAGCAAATAGAAAAAAAAAAGAATCTTCAAGTCAACAAGCTATTACAAAAATAATGACTCATCTGCACTTGACAGTACTCTATGGGTATAAATTGGTGCAGATCCATTATAGTGAATAGAACTGTGTCAATTTATATCAGCAAAAGATATGGCCCTGACTTTGAGAAGTAATAACAGGAACTGCCTCTGTGTGTCATTCCATATTTGCTGAGTTGAAAATTGACTTTTGATCCTGCATCCCACTTAGATCTCACAAATCCAATGTAGAGTATAGCACTCAATTTCCTGCCATAGATCACTTCCTAGAATCTAAAAATGAAAGATTTGACTCGTGGCTTCACTTTCTCTTAATTTTCCCTGAATAAAAGTTATTTTAGATCTTGCAGCAGAGTAAGACCAGAACACTCTTCACTTTCTGCAGAAAGTTAATTGCTGAGAAATAGCACTAGAAGTTTCAAGTTTATATGCAGAAAAAAAAAAAGTTTGCCACAGTCACAGTGCCTGTTTGTGTGCAGTGGCTCCACTTCGCAACTTCAGTTTACACCTCTGCCTCTAGTAACAGCAGGAATGGAGACTATATTCTCCACAACTTTGTGAAGAAATTGGCTGTTAGTTTTGGTCCTACCCTTTCCTCTCCCTGTAGTGGGATTGCACAAAAGCACAAGATTTTAGCCCATCCCAGCAGCCTGAAAGGTACAGGCTGATAAACAGAATCGCAGTAGGTGGCTGCGTGGGGCAGGTGAGTACAAGACAAACAAAGGTGATATAGTAGGGAAGAGAGGTCCTCAGACTTTCCACTGAAATGCACTGGACCTTCCAAGGTCAAATTTCTTACCTGATCCATCCAGTTACACTGACTCTATCCACCCTTGTTCCCCAATCCTTTCTTCCACGAACTTTTAAGTCTTCTGTTTCTCTTACCCTCACCTCTCCCTCCCAAAATCTATACTACCAGAAAATTCACTATTGCTGACACAACCAAGAACCCTTCCATTTCTTCTGAGAAAACATAGTGAATCATGCCCTTTCATTTGTAAAGATAATTCGTTTGGGAGATTTGGGGATTCATATTATGAGTAAAAACCTTCAGGGAATGTGTGTGCTCTCACGTCCCCAGACTTATTACCAGGCCTTAAATCATTCAAATATTTTTCAGTAAAATAAGTTGCCAAAAGCTTTACCATGTTATGTTCAGTTATTTTAATAACAGCATATTGATACTTTGTATGTGGTAAACAAACAATCCAACTATCACAGAAACTTTCCTCAACACAACAGTACACGTGGACCACAGTGCAGGCAAAAAAAATAGAATTCAACACTCACTCAAGCTTTATTAGACATACCATTCTAAGAAAAGAGCTTAGGAATGTTATCCTACATGCCCATTATCTTAGAGATCATATAAAACAAAAAAACTTAATGAATCTGTAAGCCATCATTCAATCCCCAAAAGTACAAGTAAGTGTAAATGCAAAAAAACCCAACAGAAATATTTGGTAAGAACGCTCAGGCTTTTTCCACCTGTTTCATCTTGCATAACTGTGGATCATAAAAAAAGCATGCCTCACATTCAATCTCCCTGCACAAGTTCTAGGAAGCTATAGTGGACATTGTCCAGCTGCAGAAACTGTTAAAACCTAGCCCTCTACAGTAAAGGTCCAGATTCTCATCTGCATTATAATAATACATAGTGAAAAACCAACTTGAAGCAGACACAAAATTAATTCACACTAACTGTGATTATACTCAAACCAAGAACGGAGTTTAATAAGGCCTTAGTGAAAACAAAAATGTATTATCATAAATATACTGTGCCATATTCCAAAATCCAGATATAGTGCTTTTTCAATGGGTAAAAGGAGCTTCAAATCAGCTGCCAACTAGATCCCCACAAAAATATTAATTTTTACTAGAAGAAGTCTGCATCACTGCTTTTGGTCTTAGTCCTTAAGTTTTTGTATTTATGAGACCTTTGGGAAGAACATATTTTCAAAAGAGGGCGAGATATGGTCAGTCTTCCACTTCCTGATATTTATGGAAAAATCTGTAAACAGCAATATATTTCTTTGCTTTGACTTTCTCTGCTTATCAAAACACCTGACATAGATGGAAGCCCATTCTTTAGCATCAGATATGTTGGAAAATGGGTGGAAACGGAAAAGCGATCCAGAGCACGTCTGAAAGACTGAGAGGTAAGAACTGCAAAAGTGAATTCTTACCAAAAAAAAAGGGAAACTGGTAGCGCTCCTCCTTTGGGGAACTACTGTTCAGAGTGTTGGACTTCTCCTCATTTGGAGCAGTTGGCACCAAATGTACTAAAAGAAAAAAAAAAAAAAAAGGAGTGAAACAGTAAGTGACAGGTTATCTAGACACAACAAAGCTCTGAAAATAAGCTGTGATGACCACCCATTTGCCTTACTCCATACCAGTATTAATACTACTAAAAGCATTTCTTTAACTACCAGAGGCAGAGGAAACTGATACGCTGAGGCAACTTTGGGATGGATTCCTTTTTCTTCTTTAATTTTACCAACATAAGATTTAAGTCAAATACGGTTTGGTAAAGTTATTCTTATATTACTAGCAAACATTCTAACCTTTGCAACATGCAACCTTTTTCAAAATTGGTGTTACTGACAAGAAAATGGCTATGAAGCTAGTTATAATGTTACTGACTTCACTGTGCTTACGTATTTCAACTAACAGGCGTATCTTCAAATAAAGAGGAAAATGAGTGGACAAGCCAAGGAGTATCTGCATTAAAAAGGGATTAACTATAAACAGGAAAAGTAAATTCTTACCAAAAATCCCAGGGAACTGGTTGGGTTCTTCTGCTGGGGAACTACTGTTCACAGTGTTAGGATCCTCTTCAGCTGGAACAATTGGCAATAAATGTGCTAAAGAAAAAATGAAAGGAAAACAATCAGGAAGAAACACAAAAAACAATTGGTGTCAATGATTCAATATTACTAAGGTAGAAACTTTGATCTACTTAAACCATGGCAATGGCCTGTAATCACCTCTTCTTGGCTAGTCATACAAATTTATATGGAGGCGTTATTTCAGATTAAAGTCAGGGGAAAAAAAAAAAAAAAAAACCACAAACACTTGCAACGTTTAGTCTAGAAGGTAAAAGGGGAATCAGAGCCCAGGAAGAAATGCTTCGGCAAAGGTAGGGGAAAAGCATAGGGCTCTCTCTATATATCTTTTAAAAAACCAACCAACCAAACAAAAAACTTAAAAGAACCATAGTGGGTCTTTCCTATGTTAAATGTAAATAAACTCAAGCTCCCTGAAACAGTTGTGGAAAAAGGCCCACTAGAGACAAGTAAAACAAAAGGGTCTGGAGGCTCCAGGTGGGAAAATGTATTCTCCCTATGAATAAAATGAAGAACTTTGTGAAGGGGAGAGGCATATGAAGGTTAGTATATTCTGATACAGAACAATTCATAGGAACTAGTAGGATGACGAAGTGGATGAATGATCTATGATCAGTCTAAATGGCTGTTTTGTAGCCTAAACTGCACAGCCAAATCATGCAGAAGTGAGGGACAGTTTTCCCATGATTCTTTCGTGGGAAGCTAGCAATACACACTAAGGAAATAGCAAAAGTAGAAATTCCTGTATTGGCACTCCTTTTTATTATAAGACTTGGTTTGAAAAGAGTATATTCAGATGTACAGGTTAAAAAATACATATTAGCATTTTGTGATAAAAGCCAAGCAGTTAGCAGATTTTAGGTTAACTGTCATGAGAAAAGTAAAAAAGTAGAAATCCTGTAATATTCATTGAAGTCAATAGCACCTACCAATTTTTTACTTTACATTTTTCATTTTTATATTGTTATTTTAAAAAATATATAATTAATTTCAGATACAAATTGTTGCCACCTCAGGGCACTCTAAGTTGCCTTTTTCTCCATGCAAGATACCTTCAAAACACAACATTGTTAATATAGAATAAGAAGAATAAGGACAACAACTTACAGCTGCCTTGGCAGGTAGTCTGGCATTCTTCCAAATTTTTGAAGTTGTTCTGGTTTCCTAGGCAGCCACCATACTTGAATACTTCACATAACTTTGTCTCTTTGTTATAGAAATACCTGGAAAAATAGCCTCGGCAGATTCCAGGGTCTTTCTCATGAAAGCAGAAGTTGGGCTTTTCTACAAACAATGGTAAATGATGAACAGGGTGGGGGAAGAAATAAAATCAACACACATTCCAAGACAACAATAGAACTGGAGGATGTTTATAAAATAAACCTGTAACTTTGGACTAAAGACCAAAATAACTGCTGCTAGGGACATTTTTATTGCTCTTTTTTTTCTCTTTTCAGTTCAGTAAATTATACCTTGGAAAATGAGGACTAATGATTCCTTTAAGTGTCCTCCTACAGTGAAGCTCTAAGATGAAAATTAGATTTTACTCTGAATTAAAACAAGACTTGAATCTCAGCTGGATCATTCGAATCTAAGTACACATTCTTGTCATTTATGCAGTTGTTTTAGTCAATGTTAGTGTGAAATATAAAGAAAGCAATATTAAAATATAAAGAAAAAGGAAATAGTTTTTAAAAAAGAACACAAAAAATCTAACTGAATTTTGTATGGGACTGTCTACTGCTGTAAAAGGATACAGGAAACCGTGAGACAGAGCAGCTATTCTATCATTTTTCAGTCACAGTTCCTAGTTTGCCATCAGTAACTACAGTATCAACCAAGAAAAACTTAACAAATGAATACTGTGTAATTTGACTGAATATCAAGGCATGATATCACAGCTTCTGGCAGAGACAAAAAAAATGTAGCCATGCAATAATCGCCAAACATCAGTTTCTCACCATATTTCATTTTTTTTCTAAATTATATTCTTAAAAGGAAATCATGGAAACAATAATGAAATATATGCGGAGGTAATCTCAAATTCTTGCTAGTGGATACTTTGAAATACGATTCTTGACTGAGCTGACTTTCAGAGAAAGGCGTATTCAGCCATCACAAGACAATCATACCAGACATGACATATAAAGGCCTTCCTTACCTGTGAAACTTTATAGAATATTGAGACTAAAACAGTGTGCAGAGGGCTGCCATTTTAATAAAAAAAGACTATAGAACAACTGCTTTGAATTCCCTAACATTTTCGGAGTAAATTATGGAGGTGTAAAGCAGTTAATCCTATTACATCTATTTTTGCCAAGTATCTATTAAAAAATCATTGCTAGAACAATATTATTATATTCAATTGATGCACATAATATATTTATATAAAACATTATAATAGCTTGTAATTAGTGTTTTTCCAATAAATAATTGTCAGTATCTTGTATATCAATTGTT
This sequence comes from Leptosomus discolor, assembly GCF_034619465.1. Taxonomy (NCBI): domain Eukaryota; kingdom Metazoa; phylum Chordata; class Aves; order Leptosomiformes; family Leptosomidae; genus Leptosomus; species Leptosomus discolor. The sequence goes on along the minus strand of NC_141395.1, from coordinate 36,079,459 downwards.
ATAAATCTTCATGAACAGTAAAATGTCATTTTCCAAGATCATATGTAAAATTAAACCATTAAAATGTTCTTGCAGAAAGTAACACAATCAACTATTTTAAGCACTCCTGGATGGCTTAATTTTTATTTTTCACTACAAATTTAATTCTCTGCCAGTAAGTATGTGTATTCTACAGGTCAGGTATTTCATGTTTCTTACTATTCAAATGCAGCACCTATTGATGTTCACAGATTTACAAGCCCAAGTTCATGTAGACCAACAAATATGAAACATATGGGCAAGGCATACGATGTGCTTTCAGCTGGGAACAGAAATGAGACAGTTATGTAGATGGATAACAACCAAGAATCTACAAGAGTGATACCTATGCCATATACCGTCTGTTAGGAGCTCACAGACAATAGGAGATACAGAAACAATTCTTTCATGAAATATTGCATAATTTTGTGAAATAACAGAATGTTAAATAAATATTAACTGAGAAAGGAAGGCAGGTGGTAATAAGGGTATGTAACAGATTATGACTGATTTTTAAAAACAGCTGCTCTTCATTTAGAAAAATCCTTATAATATAACAGAAGAAGGAAATTAAGTCCAAATAAGTTGACCTCACAGCTAACTTTTATAGCCACTTTTGAAGACAGAGGTCATGAAAGCAATATAATCCTAACTATACAAACTAGTATTATACTTCTAAATGCCATGTCTTTCTCCAGAGATTTAATATTCAAGACTACATTTCTGGAAACAATAGCAAACATGCAATGATGTTGATGACAGCCACAAGCTGAATTTAAAAGGATATGTTCCATTTTGTCATTAAAAGCAGGGAACTAGGGTCAGACCTTAAAGGAAGTAGTGCCAAACATCTGCAGCATCTGTGGAAACCCAGCTTTAGTAGCTTCCATAGCATAGAATCAAGACTTCATTTTTTTAAGCATTAAGAATAGAAAAGACAGCAGAAAACAGGAAAATAAAACCATCATCTCAGTATGAAAATATTCCAAATACCATTCTGCAAAGGTAAATTATTTAATCAGTCTGTTTCAAAATGTATGTGCAGATATTGGTATTTCTGCAAGGACTTAAATGCACACCAATTCAAGAGGAAGCAAGTGGAAGGAGGGATAAAGGAAGGTAAGCAGAAAAAGGGGAGCTGACTTGTGAAGAAATTTACTCAAGTCTGTATTTGGGAAACTCTGGCTATCAGCATTGGACCCAATCCAAGTAAGTCTCTAATGTGGAAAGGGTGGAATAAGTCTTCACAAGCCCTACTGTAACTGTCAAACAAATAACCTTGTAAGGGACATAGGTTACTTCAACAGACCCACAGTGGTTTAGACAAATGATTCTCAATGCTTAAGCATTTAGGAAGTCTGCATATCAGGCCTTTAAATTTCTGTGAACAGTCTGCCCCTTCAGGAGTAGGAAATTTGCCCCCTTGATTAATGTGTAATAGGGGATTTGCCCTAACCTCTGTTAGCTCCTACATAGGCAATGCTTGAAGAGTTCTGTTTCAGAGTGATTTTTTTGCTATTTTTGATAACAGTGGAGGAAGCATTTAAATTATTCTCAAAGCACACACTAGGAGTTCCACATCATGGCTAATTATACAACGCTTGAATCTCCACAGAGTCCGTTTTTCTTTACTAACTAAAGAGAAAAAAATTGTCATGATGTGTTTATTTTGGGGAGAAGAGATTGCAGCTACCATCTTCAGTGACCACAACTGTCCTCAAAGACTCTGACGAATACAGAAGAAGAATATTAGGAGTAAGAACTCACTTTAGTCTGACATTGCTGCTTTTGTTACAAGATAGCTTGGAACAATACATAAAGAATTTATCAAAAGAAGCTAAATCCCTTATAATTGTATAAGAATCTTAGATTACTATGTAAACATAATTACCTTTCTTAATTTTTGCTAACATCATCTTCTGAGGGAATTCTGCAATATAAATAAAAAGAAAAGTATTTAGCAAAAGCAGGCATGTTAAGTATCACCTGTGATACCAGGGTGCTTAGCAGTGATGATGAGCACTGAGGAGGAAGAATAAAGCATCTCTTCCCCTTCTTTCCTCCCTTTATTAGAGAATTAGCACAAAAGCTTGTTCTAGAGGACTGAAGTATTTTTTCCTTTGTATGAGAAGACCTGCTATATTGGAAACTTGAGGATATGGAAAGTACTGGAGTCAAATTATGCCAATATTGAACTGAGCATAGAAATTCCTCGTCATCTTACTGGAACCAGAATCCTGTATTACGTAATCTTACTCCTCAAAAGAGGAGTAATTATCAGATTAACTTAACCCAAGTGCTGTAGCTGCTGATACTGCTAACAACTTTTGAGCTAATCCAGTTAGCAATAAAGACCTCTCTCATGCTATCCAATTCACTTTGCTATGCTATGTAGTGTCTGACTGAAGTTTTCATTATGTTGTTTATGATAGCAAAGCCCATTTGGCCAAGTAACTCCGATTACCTTTAAGGCAGTATAGATGACAAACTTTGCACTGTTCTCTCAATGCATGATCAGCAGTGACGAAGTTGCTATTGTCATTTTTAATGGAGAAGCCTGGCTTTTATTGTACTTGCTCAAGAAGCTGGATATCTGAATTCAACCCCACATTCCTTTTCAGTGATTGAAAACAAACCTTCTTGCTCTCCTAGGAGACTGACTAATCATAAAACTACAAAGGAGTCCGAGGGGAGACTGGCTCAGCCAATGTGCAATAAAGGAAAGGCTGAAAATTTTTCAGCAGCTGAGAGAGAGAAAAGTGGCCAAGGACAGCTTATACATTTTCTCTTACAGAGATATTTTGCAAGGCACATGAAAAAGCAGCTTCTGGACTTCACCTAAGTCATCTTAACTGCATTGCTTCATAATTCTTGTTTTGTACTTGTGCTTCTCTTAATGGCATTACAAAATGTTAGTTTCTCTAAAACTCTCGTTTGGCTACTGACCTCTTGCATATGAGAGAAGGGATAGAGTGGTACAGCTAATGCTTTGCTTGAAGTTGTCTGCTGGAAAGCAAATGCAATCAAACACACTATAATGAAGCAATATATTTGTCTGACTCTGTCCATTTTACTTACCACAGCCCCCCTTAAGAGATACAAATTCCCTATAGTACATGCCAAGAATAGCATGTTACAACTATTTTCTACTGCTGGTGGCTCTTCCTGCTTCAATGGCTACATGTCTTCCAGAGACCTGCTCATAAAGCCTCAGTGTAACCCATGGCCTAGCCTTCTTTGAAACATGAAATGAAAGGGAATTCAAAGGGAAGTACAAATTTTAATCTGAATTTATATCACATGCATTAGTCTCTCATGCCATGTTTCCCAGAAAATCTCCAAGTCATTCACCTACAGGACATCACTACAGCCTCTCCATGACTTTGTGTGAGATACAGTTGCTCTGCCCAGCTGGTGAGGGTGGGGTATACACCAGTGCTGTGCCCTATCCCAGTTTGGAGGTACCTACCAGCAAGACCTCAGACTGAAAACAAGTCCTGTTGGAAAGTAGAGGTTTTGCCGTGCCCTTCCTTGTTATGGAAGCAGTAACAGAAGACCCCCAAGCCATGTGTACCTTCGCCTTTTTTGTAATTTGTAATTTTAATAGGGTCGCCCCCCCCCCCCCCATTTATAACAGTCTCTTCACAGTCCAAAATTGAAAGATGTTTTCGAGTTTATTCTCCACTCATATTGCAGAGCAAGTGCTTCTAACCAGCGTTTATATAGTGATGTACCTTCCATGCCTCCTATTTTAAAGGGTATTGCTAATGACTAATAAGCTTTTAGTATTAGCTGCACTGCCCTTGTGTGTAATAACCCTAGCACAGTTGTTTTTCTTTTCTTCTTGAAACATGCCTGTGTTATGTTTTCAAAGCTAATCTATCTGGTAGAAATTCTGTCATGATACATTTTCCTTCCATCTCTCGGACAATGCAGCTGGCATCCTTAGAAGAATATTATTTAAAGAAGACATGGCATGCACTTTAGCGTGACATACCATTTGTTTGAACGTATTTCCAATGCTTCTTATTCATAGGAAGTTGTGCTTTCGGCATTTAAACCCATGACCTAAACCATGGACACTCACTAGTTTCACTCAGCTGTCCCCTTCAGGCCAAAATCGGCAATCATACTTTGGCATCTGATCTCTACTCTTCTGACACAGAACAGGAAGAATTTATTGTAAGTTAATCCAGGCCTAGAGTGTTTTAATCTTCCTACCATGTCAATAGTGTCTTTTTGCTTCTGGTTTCAGACAAAAAGCCAAATCTACAGCTGAGTTAATTTCTTCTTTATAAACAAACTGTATTTCTGAGTAGAATGGCTGCGTAAATAATAGACATCAGAATTGCTGTCATGTCCAGAGCCTTTTATCATCAGGTATTTTCCTGTGTTAGAAGCTTAAGTAGCCTAAGATATATATCCACTGCCTTGAAAATTTGGACCTTTGCACTAGTGATGACATTTGTGATTCCACTCATATCCAGCAAACAACGGAGCATAGAGGCAAACTGCTCTTAAAAGCAATTTTTTTCTTCCCTGAAGTGGTGAGTATTTGGCACACAAAAAAAAATGCACCCAATTTCAAGGAGACTTGAGTCAGAACTAGGCATCTTGAATCTGAACACTTGTCTTAGAGAGTCTTAGAATGGCCAACCTGTAGTTAGGCTCTCTGAACTCTGTTGTTCTGACTTCAGTCAGTTCTGGGAATTACTCATTTCTGTCTTTGGTGTCTTATTAATTTAAAAATTTTAAACAGTTGTTCTGATTTAAAGAGCCTGGCAATTCACTCATGTTTGTTCATTTATTCTTGTATTTGTGCTTAATATTGGAAAATCAGACACTTTGACTACTCACATTATTGCTTCTGAATTTCTATATTTATCACATAACTTCCCTTTAGCTTATTTTTAGCAATCTTGACCTTCACATTCTTCACAGTGATAATTGTCTGAGTATCTCTTAGATGTTTCCTTATTTTTAAGCATTTTCCTATCACTATCACTATCTTTTCAGTCTGATTTTTACAATTACTAAATAGTGATTTTCCTGCAGAAATAAATACTGGAAACATTAAGTAAGGAGAATATAACCATACACTACAAGACTGCACAGACAGAGCCTGATTTAACAAGTAGAAACTACTGAATTATGGTTTTTTACCGTTAACTTAGTTTATTTTATGACTGATGGTCAACAGCATACTGTGTGTGCCATTGCACACTGCCATTTTATCCGCTCTTATTCATTCAGAGTACACAGAAATAATGAGCCTTTACTGCTCCATTTCCTCCTGGCAGATTCAACACCTGCAGATTCTTGGATCGCTATTATGCATATACCAAATACTGTACTTGTGTTGAGCATCAAGATGTAGATATCAAGCCAGTTCTCATTTAAATAACTTTCAGTTTTATTCTATGGAATTATGCCAATTATATGCCAGTATAGGATTTGATCCAGAAGCTCTGTTCCAGATATTGATACAACATACGTGTCAGAATCCAAATAACAGTATTAGTCAAAATAGCAACATTAGATTGAAGAAATAATTTTATAGGTCTTCATGTATGGCATCTGATCATGACTTTCGGACACTTTTCATTTCAAATTCTGTATCTGTCAACCTTGTCTTTTTTTTGGTTTAGCCCTCTGTCTTAGCCTTTAGACCACAATTTAGGACAAACACTCCAAATTACACCAGGAAGTCACATGTTTTGTATGAGATACTGACAGCTGCAATCCTGCAAACAACCCTGCCCCAAGCATGGCAAAAATGCTGTGGGTCCAGCTGAAACTCAAAACCAGATACGAGATGTAAAGTACCAAAAGACAGCCTGGTGACAGAAAAATAAGAGGTATCTTCACATCCTAGATCCCAGGTCTTTCTGACACTGAATGCTAATCAAGAAAAATAACTTTCCATCCTTTATCTTCAAAGATTGTATCCATTGAACTTTGTGGAGCCATAACTAGAATCAGACTAATACAAATTTTCAAACAAAACACTGTAGAAGTGAAGAAAATGCCTTTTAAGGAAGATTGTTCTATTAGAATGACATTGCCAACATCCATTTTTTAAACTTATATGTACATATTAACTGTAGAGTTCAGCAATAACTTTCATTAATTTCTGTGCTGAAAATTTAATAAATATGGAAAGAGAGTTTTAAGCTGCTTTTCCAGAGGGAAAAAAATAAATTCAGTTAAATCCATGATACAAACTTACGACTCCTGGAAGCCATAAGACAAAGGAAGAATTTTAAGTCTAGAAAGGCCAAAGATAAACAATTTCTATGCAAAACATTAATGCCATAACTTGAATAATTTTTAACTCCGTAAAATTATATTAATCTGTCTTCAGTGCTCACAAAAATACCATCATTCAGTTCTGATAGATACACATCTTCTGGATAACCATATAGAATAAGTAATATTAATTAATACTCAAAAATCTGCCCAAGCTGAGTTAAGTAGAGGAAGGACATCAGTTTCTTTAGCCATAAACTGTTACTGGGGTGATGACTAACAAACACTAAATGTAAATCTTTTACACCCAGTTTGGTGGGTGGAAAACTTCAGCTCAAATTAGAATCAAGACCAACTCCTGCTTTTTAAGCTTCAAGCGCTACATCTCTACCTTTTCTACTAACAAGCACTAAACCTGGCATATTCTGGTATGAGAAAATGACCCAAACATAGACATATCAGGATTATCGCTTAGGCCTTGATACAAGAAATCTGAAATCTATTACTGATTACAAGCTGTGCTATAGTCAGCACAAGGCTATTTGCTCTCCTTAAATATTGTAGGGTTCAGTCAACAAACAGCATGAGCAGCTAGAACTTTTGATAGGAAAATTTGTAAAACTGTAAGAACAAAACATCAGAGGTAGAAAAAAGCAACACGTCATTTTCGTGTTAGTTTTGTACACTGGTTAAGCACAGCCCTGATCTTCCATTCCACTGTAATGAATTTCTGTAATTCTGAATTCCACTGTAATGTTTTGTTTTATTTTTCCACCAAGAACTGTCATCTGCTCCTAACCAGTAGTTTCTCATGAAGCTTTCAAAACATATTCCTTGAATTCTAACTTACTTTTGGAGGTTTTTTTGTTTTGGTTTGTTTGGTGGTTTGTTTGGTTTTGTTTTTACTGAGTTATGAAGAATCCAAGACACAAATAGCATAGTTTGGTGAAAGAATGATATTGTAAACAGCTTTTATCCGAACTGATTTCTAAAGAAACAAATGCAGGTAGATGAACACCAAAATAGTAATCTTCACTTCTGGTAGTATCAGTTTTCAACACAAAAAAAAACCTGAACCATTGACGTAAGTGCCCTTCCTGTCCTCATCCAGTTGAGTAAGAGTTGGCTTAAGACCTATTTCAGATCCAAGTAGGACAGAGTTTCATGGACTCTGTGTGTCTTGCATTTAGGGCAAGATGTTTATGTTCAGTAAAATGCTCTTCTCTATGTCATCTTTTTTTTTTTTTACTTGAAATTTTAGATTATAATACTACATTATTATATAATATATATCATATATTATTATTATTATATTATTTAGTACCTAAGGAATTATGATTTCCATATAATTTTTTCTCAATCGGATGTCATTTCAAGATATACCTTATTTTAATATTATTAGCACTACATTTGCCCATATATGACTCCTGGAAACAGAATTAGACTGTGACTGATTCTTGCCACTTCTTCCCTGGAGCACATCTGGTCTCTGAAGCTCATTAGTGGATCTTGCCAGAAGCCATCAAAAGATAAGTTTCAAATTAATCCTTAGAGTACAATGCACTGAAAGACTGCCATTCACTTAAAGAACAGAGTGATCTGATCTTTTCACTTCAACAAGTTCTTAGTGAAATTTCGTAGCAGTTTTTTCCATCCTGATAGAGATAGTTTTATAAGCATTCAATTGTTTGAAAGTAAAACATCACTGATTAGAAAAATAACTGAAATCTGCTTTCATTCTAAAATTTAACATTCATATTTGTGGTTGTGTTTGCTTGTTTGTTTTCTTTTGAGTGGATTGTCTGTAGTGCCAGGTACAGTAACAGAAATTCATGGCGGCACCAGCAGATCAGAAAACAGGTGTAAATGGTAAATAATCCCTTGACTTAGTATTTAGTGAGTAAATAAAATGCTTGCAGTTTCCCTGCTGGAAAGTTCAAAGGGATCAAGACCAGGGATACTTTTCAGGAAGGATAGGTTTTCCTGTTAGCTGTTCTTCCGGTATTTTCTATCTAGTGAAACTACGCTCACATACAACACTTCAGGCTAAATTTTGCTATTATACATACAGTCCCATTGAGGCCTTGTTCCACTCAGCCACACTATTCTGTCTTACTTTGTGCAGGTGAAAAAAAGCAATCCTGCTTTACTCTATAAATCATAAACACCATTGGAAATCATCATACTAGAAATGTATACTAAACATACATATTCACTTATTCTTTCCCTTGCTGTGGCTGGACTGGATACAGAGGGAGAATAGTCTGAGCCAAAGAACTTGAGAAATTTGCAAAGCCTACGCCAGACAGTGACATGTGTTGCTGCTGTATCGGTTTATGTTGTATTATGTAAACACATCTGTGAGGAAACATCAGCTACCTAAACGGGTAGCTGAAAAGTAGTATAAGGAAACACAGAACCTGCAAAACTTTTTAGTTATTTTTCCTTTCACTTTAAACACCTGTAACTATTTGAAAAACTTGATCGACCTTGTGGAAGTGTAAGCAGGTATTAAGACTAAGGAATATAGTATCAAGACCATTTAGGTCATACAGACAGAAGATAAGAAATTATACCTACTAGCCAAGTAAATGCCAGACACCCTGAGCTGTACTCCCTGCTGATTGTAACACAGTCTATGGACTTCACTTATTTTTCTGTTACCTTACCACCTTTCTTCTTCTGTCAGTAAAAGGAAAGATAACAAATTGATTATTTATAGTACCTGGCTAACTGGTATGATCAAGTAATGTTTGCAGCTTCTGAGGATAAGAAGCATTACAACCAACAAACATTGTTAATATATTACTTAGTGTAATGTGCACGTCAGCCCCAGCCATTACTCTGACACCGGGATAGGAGACACTTACTTTGATGTCTAGGATAAATTTAGTTACACAATTCATAGTAATTTTTATCAGGAAATACAGATGTGTTGTGAAACATACAGTGTAACAGATCTAAGGCCTGATCTAAACACTATGTAGATGTGAATTCTGGAAAGAATGGGAGATGTGTAACAGGGACATTTACATTTATTACAGACAAAGCATGATGCTATAAATCAGCTAGTATAAGACAGCTGTTTGATTCAGAAAACCTGAATAGGAGCTTCGGAAATCAATTTTCTAATCTGAACTTTCTGGAACTATTTTTTGTACATATATAAATTTGCTGTGCTTGAAAGAGACCTATGCTAATCCTAGAAGGTACAAATTTATATCCTGCAAAGAGCTCAGTGCCCATTGCACATTAGTAGATTTCCAGTTTCATGGAAAGGCCCAGGGCTAGAATAAATTACGAAAATAGGGCAAACAAAGTGACACCTACCAAGATCTGCATAGCAGTAGGGTGCTACCAATGTACATCTCTAACAGGCAGGAGAGTCAAGCAATTTTCATCTGTTTGTGTATTGTCCATCCTCAGAATAACCTGTAAAATCTTCTCTGCTGCCCAGCATCACTGTCTTGAGCTCAGTAACACTTAATGACATGTTTCGCTGCTGGGCAAGCATATGTGACTGAAAAGCACTTTCTGTTGAGAATGAATCCTATCTTACCTCAAAGTTAAATAAATGAACATTCAATATATGAGGTTCGCTTAAAAAAAAACCTACGTGGTTGGTATACTATCTGAGGGTTATCACACACCTTTGAGGAGTTCTTTATTCTGGATTTTTTTTCTATTTCTGTTGCCCCTCCTCAGTACCTCCCTCACTATCACTTGCTGTTTACATGGCCAGGCACGTTCCATCTAATTCCCATGAAAGCAAGAGCCATATTAGGTATCCAGATGAAACTCCCAGTAAGACCTGAATTCCTTCAATTGCTAAAAATATGAACTTGTCAAATTTCTAGTTCCACTGGCATTATCTTCCAATTTCAAGAATCTTCTAACTTTCATAGGAATCTATGAAGAGCAGGCTGAAAGCCTTGGTTAGTTACAAGGATCATTTTTAATAGCAAAACCAGCATTCACAAAGCACATTCTGCATATTATGCTGTGTATCATATTGTGGATCACTTTTTCCTCTTCCTAATGAATAATTGATGATGTTTCAGCAAAACAGATCTTTTATGACAAACAGCTATAACTGACATTTTTAATGAGAATTATTTACTAATGTAATTCTAATTATGTTGAACCATAGTAGATGTCTAAGATTTTGGACAGCTTCTATCAGCTTATCAAGGGAAGAAGAAACCTGGGATCAAAAACTGAGTTAGATATTCTGAAAGAACATCTGTGCTGCCCACCAGCTTAGCCCAGCCTCAAAATCAATTTCAACTTAAGAATTCATTCAAAACAGGGCTCTAGCTAGAAAATAAGCTTTCTTTCATTGGTGTCTCTATTCCACAGGTCCACTAAAACCAACTCACTTTTATCTTTCCAGATCGTGAATGTTTGCTTGCACAATGTAAAATAATTCAGATGACTACAATATAGTATAATACTTGGGAACATAATTAAAGGCATCGCATTATTAACAGTAACTGAAGAGGGCCTCTACTTCCAAAATTCATTTGGTTTGTGGATGAGAAATAACAGGTGCAAATGAAGAACAGATAGGAAGGTAGGTGAATGGGTACTAGCCTGTTACCGCACACTTCTTCTGACATTCTTCCAGTGTTAGGAAGTTGTTCTCATTGCCATGGCATCCACCATATTCAAATATTTCACACTCACGGATTTGAATATTGAAGTAATAACGCATGTGGATTGCTTTGCATGGACCTTCATCAGCTTTCATGGCACAGACTGAATGCCCTAGCTTCAGCGGTGGCAAAGTAGCACCTGCAATACAGAGAAGTAGAGTAACTGTTGTTAACTTGCTTCACTGCACAGCATAACTTCAAAATGAGATTGCTTGTGTCTTCTGCTAGAGAAGCACTGCATAACATCTGGCTGTAAAGCTCTGAACACACTAAACATAGACGTAGAAAGAAAATCATCAAGTGCATTGGAACACAAATTCCATTCAATCAAAACAAATGTATGGTTTCAATTTTCAACCAAAACAGCTCGTATTATAAATTTTAACTCATCATAAATCTCTAAATGGCTGTGGATAGTGGCTTAGTCAGAGGAGCTAGTGAGAAATTCTGAACAACAAGTACATTGAGGAAATCGTAATAGCTCCGAAAGACACAATGACTACCCCTGCATAAAAAAGGCAGAAAGAGGGTTTCTTGTGCTCTCTTCCGTGCACTTCTAATAGTGAACCTAGCTCATAAAGACGTCTCACAGCACTCAGTGTGGGATGAACTAAGCAAGACAGCCCTGCAGAGGGCACCATTCCCCTATCAGGTTACACTTCACCGGTACATAAACCCAGCCCGTACAACTGAAAGGTAATCATGCGGTCTTATATTTTTTGATCTTACTGTTCTGGCATTAGAGCTTTCAAGAGCTGAGAAGTACATAACTAGAAAGTTAAGGTGGAAAGTAACCGTATCTTTTCAAGTAGTGTCATTTCTATGTCTTTCAATACATGTTATTAGGTCAGGGAATGTTCTGTAAAAATTGTCATATATTGTGAAGAACACTAGCAAAGTTTTACACTGGCAGCGTCTATAAGGAAATTCTGACTGATGATCCAGTTTGTGATACTGTTCCGTTATCACTATACAGTTTAATATCTTTTCTTGTTTTGCTCTTCCAAGGAACCATTGCGTCCTAGAGGATTTTGAAAGATTTACAGAGCTTGTGTGCTTACAATAGCAGGCGGAACAGACCTGAAATTTTTCGTTCATTCTCCCAGAGGTTATCAGAACATTGACATCTCTTAACGAGTATATGTAAAAGTATCTATCAGTACTCTTTGCAGTGGCCCAGAAAACAGGAGGAAAATAAAAGGACAGCAGTTTACATGATCGTTGCACAGCTTCCTACTACTACCTAGATTGAGTTTCTGGTTTTAATTAAAAGAATCCACAAAAATCAGGCTTTATGACATGGTAAAAAGGAAATCCTTATAACTACTACCTACCTGCTCTGTGGATATCTAATTTTAACATATAAAATTGGCATTATATGATCTTTAAATGAAATGCACAGCTGAGATAAATCCTCATAAATACTGAGGTCAATGGAAGTTTACTGATTGTATTCCATTTGAGCCACTTATAACTATTAAACCTACAGGAAAGAAAAAAATTTCAGCACTAAAATCTTTTAATTCGTAATTCATCTAAATCCTTGAAAAAATAGCAACCTTTATTATACAATTACCATCAAGACAAAATTTGTAGCACACAATTAGATCCTCCAAAAATGGACAATTTGGTGTTAAAATACAGAATAAAATGAGTTAATTTCAAATTTTCCTTAAATATTCAGTCCCTAAAATAGTTTGTGACTGTTTCCTCATTAGTGAATTTATAGTTACTCATTTTGAAGTTAGGAAACATATTTGAAGATATTATTGAAGACTGCCTAATAGGAAATGTGGATGAATTAAAAGAAACATTATTAAGAGATGTTAGATTCAGTAAACTTCCTACAGAACTCAATTTGCCAAAGAGATTTCTGAATTTTATTTCTTGTCAGTTTCCTCATCTGGGTCTTCCTGAGTCCATGAAGAATTAGGATTTAGAAGTCACAAGAGATTCCAGGTTGGACCTCAAAGGTCTAACGTTCTCTGACAGATTTGGGAATCCTTCCAAAGGGACCTAGGAGGGCTCAACTTGAAAAGCCAAGAGAATACTGCATTGCAAAATGGAACTTGGGAATTCCCCCGCTCAGTAATAGGGAAAAAATGCCTTCAAGACACCAAAGTTTTCAGTAACTTTTGGAATAACTTCTGAAATGGTAAAAATCAAACATTCAGATCTCCACAGAGCTCTGAATAACATAACGCAGTTGGGGTGAGGGCTGGCAGCTGGTTTAGAAACATTTTATTTTCTTGGCACACAAGAAAAAAGGTCTCCTACATGACCTATGGCAGTGACCCAGTTCAGTCTAGAAGCAGTTGTGAGAACTTACTAGGTTTCCTAACTACTGGAATTTCAGACATAGGGTTACATCAGCTCATTTTGCTTGCGACATTATGCCACAGCAATATTGTGGGCTATCAAAAAAAATCCCAAAAACCAGTGTGCAAGCATAGTTGCAAAATTACACAAAGATGATGAACAACTGGCTTGGTAGAGTTTATCTCAGGGACTTTCTGTCTCAACTCCTAGCTTATTTCCCATCAAACCCACAGAACTAAATTATTGTTTTGCTTACCTCCTAAGACCTTTCCTCTGCAGTCACAGTGACACTGTTACCACTGTCAAATGTACTGATATCTGCTGCGAACATAATGACTATCTGTGTCCCGCTTTTTGGCAGTTTATTGTCTTAGGAGTGCTAGAAAGTTGCCACACTTTGGCTAAAATCTTGTACCCTGTGAAACCCCCAGGGACCAAACCCTCCAACTTTGAACAATAACCAAGTGACTGAAAAAAGAAGTCTCAAAGGGTTTAACAGGAACTGAATCATTCTTGTGTCTGGGAACAGTGAAAGAATTCTTCCCCAATATTTTACACCTGGGAACAGTTAACTCACACAGATGATAAAAAATTAGCTTTCCTTCTCAGATTAGAGCAGCAGATGAGAAGGCATCGTGGGTGTTTGGCTAGTAGATCTGCATGGATACAAATCTGCCTGTACTCATTTTGCATGTGGACTATTCCTTGAAAAAACTAATTCTTAGTATAAGGCCTCCTCCTCTGCTCTTGAACACTGGAACAAGTTGTTCCTGCTATATTTTAGGTCCTGTGTGAAGAGCATAGGATATGACATTTAGGAAAGATGTCTGTCAGGAAGGTCAGTGAATATTCCCCAATAGAAACATGGGAAGTTAAAACTGAAAGGAATTTTAATGGAGTTTCTCATTCAAGTTTTGGCATATTTCTATGGGATAAATACCTTGACACCTTTTCTGACAGATGTCCAAACTGTTCTTAAAAAACTCCAGCGAAGTAAAACTCCTAGCAACCCGAAGCTGCCAGTTCCAGGATTTCACTACCCTTCTTGCAAGACAGGCCTTTTTTGTAATATACAGCCTAGATATTCTTTATTACATATTAAATCATTTTATGATTCCTTCAGTGCATAGACAGAAAATTTAAAACCATATATATAGTAAATTTGGCTTGATTTTCTAATCCACCATTCATGTCTTGTAAGTCAAGACTGCTGCAAGAAAGAAAGTGGCCTGCTGCACTCTTGGCCTTTGCTTTGGGCTCTCCAGGTTCAGCTCCTTCCCAGGCTGCTGGAAGCCTTCGTGACGCAGCAGGCCCCTACCACTCACTGCGTCGTTTCAGTGGCCCACCTCTGGGCTACTTTCTTTCTTTCTTTCATAAGACTTTTGTCTTCTCTTAATTATCTCTATACAAAATAAATCCCTTCCAATCTTTTTATTGGCCTTGCTTTTTAACCCTCTTACAACTTTCCTTTGGATCTTTTCCTGTTGGTCTGGATTACTGTTAAAGTGTGCTGCCCAGAGCTGAACACAATCCTCTACCTGAGGCATTACTGGTGCTAAATAGAGTGGAATAATTATCCTTTGAGTTTTCCTTAATACAACACAGAATTACTTGCCTTTTTTTACAACAACACTGCATTATTTGTGTAATGCTCTGCAACTTCCACTTATAGTCCATCAAATATAAACTTGTTATACAGGTGCTTCAACAGTCGTTTTCCACCTTATATTTGTGAATGCCTTGATTCTCCATCTGAGTGTAGCATGTTGCATTTGTCATTTTAAAAAGAAAATTACTTTCATCCTCCAAATTGGGTCTGGCACTGTTGGATATTTATTATTCATCCAGTTTAGGCATCCAGTCCAAATAAACTTATCAAATCTATAGAATTATAGGACTGTACTACCCTAGACCAATAAAACTGAGATTGTTCTCCTAGAAATACATTACAGCTGATGCTTCCTGTCACAGAAAAAAGTTATTACTTGCCATATTAAAACCAAAATAAAGCAAAGCAAAACCTCCTCTCCTTCTTCTCTCCCCCCTCATTGAATTTTTAATTCAATCACTTCATTACATCAGCTACATAGGTTTTCATAACAAAAGGCACTAAGCGTCCACTACTCTGTCTTAACAATCTTTCCACTCCATTGTTTGTGTAAGCGCAAAGTAACGCTGATGAAATGGCTCACAATGAGCATGAGTTTACTGCAGATATTTTACGCCACTACCTTCTTCCTCCATTCCTTCAGTCTTCCTATTTTTGGCAATGGTCAGAAACAGGATACTGGCCAAGACTGTTCCTACATAGCACAGCCATTCTCACATTTATTGTCATTCACATGGCAACTTATGAAAGACAAGACACGGCTGTTTAACATGTGAAGAGTCACTATTAACCAACATGGAGTAATTTCACTGTGAGAGCGCCAATAACACACGGATCTTATACAGCACTGTTATCATTTTACTAGTAAATGGTATAATATTACAAAACCAGAAGTGGTGAATAATGTCTCTAATTCTCTTGTATTAATACAAGTAAAACCAATACTTTTTCCCCTGGCTGTAGCCATAATAAAAGACTAATTTGACTTTCAGACTTTTAAGGATAATCTGCAAGGCTGGTTATTAAAAATACATCCTTTTAATAAGAAAGTGAATTGATTTCTATACCTATGGCAAAATATATATGAAAGACAAAAGTATCATTACAGACTTGCTTTTCAGAGCAGAACTATATAAATTGAATTGGGAAAATAAAACTTGGTCAGGAATATTTCTGACTTTTTATGTAAAATATTTTCTGGTTTGGTTTGCTTGGTTATGGTTTCTCAACCTTATATGAGTTTCTTTGGTTACCCTTAATTATAAAGATATGTTTTATCATCTTTCCAGGCTTTCTTGTAAGTGTGTCTCTTTGATAAGTGATGTCAATACTAAGCACCTTGTCACTAATGAATAGCTGTTTCTTCTCTCTCCATCTTTGTCAGCTTGACAGCTTCCCACTCGCATGTTCTTCAGTGCTCTTCCTACCCATGTGTTTCCTACCCTTTCTTTAAGCAGTCACATTTATTCTTGATAAACTTTCACATATGAATAAAACGCACATTCAACTTGTGAGTCATCTTCTTCATCCTTTGGAACACCAACTAAAGTGCTCCCAACCACAAAAGGTATTACTGAACAGTATACATAAACTAGTTATTTTGTATCTCGTATTTTTGTTATTACCCTTATTTATTGGTGGAAAAATGACAGGTTTTGCCAGAAGAGAACAAATTGAGAATCCTTTTTTATCACATTGCCTTTGACTTGCAACCTTAATTATTATTTTGATTTAAATACTAACAGACAAGAAAGCCTCTCAGATTCACAAAGCACTTGTACCCAATGTGATCCAAAGGTATGACATTATGAATAATGGATGCACGCAACTTATTTTATCTTTTAATACATGAAATTTATTGAATTCTAGGGTAAAATTTGTCAATGTTTTATAACCACCTAACCCAGAAAATAAACGCTATCAGTCAAATTGCAGCCCACAAAATTTCTATAGTTAAAATCACCAAGACCAAAATTTCACTTTTAAGAAACCACAAATAGAATTTTAATTATCAACAATCTGATCGTGTTATAGAAACAGAGTACTACAAAAATGTTTTTGACTACTGCAACTGAGTCTTCAGGAGTCACAAAACCAGGGTCCTAGATTAATTTCTGAGCATCACATTTAATTGTTTTTTACTTTGGAATACAAGCCCAAAAGTTCAGAACTGTTCTTCATACTGAATCAGTTACTGGTTGCACAATCTTAAATAACTGGTTGTAAAATAGGCAGTGATAAAACAATGCCCAATAAAATTTCCTTGAGATTATTTTCTTATTGTCTTTTATAAACAAAGTGAATAGAGGGAAAAAAATTAATCTAGCAGATTTCTTGTTCTGGTGACGAAGTGTGTTATTTTAACAAGCAAGACAATCTGACCTTCATGAACTGCAAGCTAGTCTAAGGATTTTTATAAAACTAAGAGTTGCAGGGCAGAGAAAAGATAAATGTGACTTTTCCATCAAACAATAAGGGTGTTTATATACTTCAGGGTTAAAAAGAAACAAATTTATTTTGTATGAAACAGTCTTGACTGCACAAAAATGCTAAGCATATGCTTCATGCAGAATGGCGCATGTCTTAAATTGTAGTGACTAATTGTGACAAGGTCCTAAAGCACTAGCTTCATTTGTAGTATAGCCATGATCATGCACAAGTAATATTTTTGTCTCAAGGAACTCTTCTCCAGAGTCTGATAGAGAGAAATGATCTGGATGGAAATCAGACAAGACATGGGCAGATTTAAGTAGAGTGCCAACATACAAAAATGTTCCCCTTAGCTACATTTCCTGTTAGGCTTCAAAATCAGACTTGCCAAATGGGAGAAGCACCCATTTACTCTGTCTGCAGCTTAAGAGATCACAATTTTAAATCATTTTCTAAAAGGAATTAAGAGTGTGGTCCAAAAAGGGTATTTTTCCCTCATTTGCTTTCTTAAAATTGTTTGGGAGGAAATTAAAACATCTTTCACAATGATATCCAGTATAGAAGTTTGATCCACCTTACTGAATTTCAATGAAGGGAAAGTAAACAATGATCTTACAATGGCCAGAATCCAAGAACCTCCCCAGTTCTAACAGTCACTCTTCTGACATTGTTTTTCTTAAGAAAAATCTCTTTCCAACTGGTGAGTTTTTATTTACCCAGCAATATCAAATCACTTGGGACTGTGCAAAGAGCTTCTTCAAGGCCCAGAAAAAATAACTAGGATAGTAATTGAGTCATCTTTAGACCAAACTTTGCAAACTAACTGTGACTCAAGAGAGCTGTGCATAGGGCAGAGTAACATCAGTCTATAATGTTATTCATTATGTTTCTGCTCCATTTGCATGGGGATACCACCGGAGTTTACCAGCTGTATGTTCTTTTCCTTAAACATTGAACTTTTCCATGGGTCCTAAAGCAGAGCTTTAGAGGAATAATCTTAAGATCTAAAACAATATTCGATTAGGATTAGAAGTTCCAAAAAGCATGGGAAACAGAACCTTTTACAGAAGGCAATTTTGCTAGAGCTTAATGCAAAATTCTGAGCATCTCCTTGTTAGAAACCAGTGCATTTTTATCTTAGTTCCACTTTCAAAAGTTTCCCAGAAAAGTTCTCATGTGCAGAATTACATCTATAGTGCAAGTGAACATAGTGAGTTTTGTTGTTTTGAGATAGTTTTGTGTGTCATTTTTGTAACCTCTTACCCAGAACATCCTCCTCTTCGCTGTCATCTAAGTCAGTAGTTGCATGCCCAGTGATACAGATGAACAGCAAGATAAAGGTTAAAGGTAAGGAACATCCCTTCTTTCTTCCTTTCATCTTTCCTGTATAACATATAAATGACAATATACACTTCAGCCAAACTCCTTGAGTGCTCTGCAAAAGTCATTAGCAGGGTAGTGTACAGCCATATGGGTAGATATACAAACTAGGAGCTTCAGAAATAATGTGAGCTATGTTAGCATAATTATATTGTAAACACAATGAAAAACAAGACAAGATTTATCGTTGTGCTCAGCTGATTACAAGTCTCCTATCCCATCTCCAGGACAGATTTGAGGCATTACTACTACTTTTATATTAAGCCGCAATGGAAGTCACCTCCCAGAATACATAGTGATATAAAATGTAACTCTTTGTACTTTTACTGTCCCGATCAGTTTTTCAATATGTATAGTCAGTTCGCATGTCCAGCCTTTTCAAGTAAGTTTTACTCTGTCTGCAGACTCAAGGTGCATTGCCACAAACATAGGATTCCATTTTAACAAGTGTTTCATCAATTTATAGTTACCAAGTTCCTGGATTTTTCTGTAAGTTGCATTTCACAGGAGTCAGTGAATTTTTTGCAACATGGGCTTCAATGCTTTAAGAAGTTTTTTGTATTTTGTAGATCACTTTTAGTATTGAATACCTCATTTAAGTGCAAAGCTATTATTTTTCCACACAGGTTCAGTGCAACACGGTCATTCACACTAAGAAAACACTTTTATACCATGGCAGCTGGCGTGTTCAAGCGGCCAAAGATGAGGTTATGCTTGCACATATGAGAGTACCTCTGGAAAACTTTCGCTTTAACTTTTTTAGAAATACACATTGTCCAACTAACTAAAGTTTCCTTAAGGATCTCTGAGTTCTAGCTAGAGAATAGGTGCAGTATCTCCTTTAGCTACCAACAGATAGATTCCCTATAGATACCCTCTTTCCTTAAAGTATGATACTAAACTTTGGGTAAGTTAATCAATATTGACTTAACAGAAATCAAAGATCTAAGGCCTAGGAAGTTCTTAGCCTTCAGACACTGTTTTGTCTTTAGTGGTTTTGTTTACGTGTCTGTGAAGACAGAACGTCTGCATGACCTAAAACAGTGAGGGCAGGAGGGACTATGAGAGCAGATGAGATGACCCTCACTCCACTTGAGATACAACTTTACAGCAGGAAGGCTAAAGAGACGAAGCTGAAGTGGCAAGTACATTAACAGAAGTCATCTTTAATAGATTACACTTTTGTCCAAGTGATATATCTTTGTCTATGCAGTTAGAAGTAAATCACAGCTATGGCATCTAAGAAAACACTAGCAAGCAACAATGTCTCAGAAAGGTAAAATCTGCACAGAGATTAGTCAATTTGTCAAAGCCACCCTGAACTGTGCCAGAGCCAGAAGGTGCAGTTCAACACCAAATCAGAGCCAGAATTTTCATTTCTCTCTTGACAACTTACCAGTTTTTCCCTTCTGCATGCTCAGTGTTTTACTAATTTGCAGCATATGTAGGAAAAAAGAAACATGTTCTTAAGAATAAGTCTTGGTGAAATTACTAACCAGACCATGAGTAGCACTAATTATTAGGATAATTTTTTAAATTGACAGTTCTCTTCAGAATGCTTCAGTATATTTTGTAGCAAAAAACACTGAGATGTCGTCTTCTTTTTTTTTTTTTTTTTTTGGTAAAGAAACAGAATTTTGGGATCAAAGGAATTTCTATTTTATCTGAAAATATGATAGCATTAACTTTTTCATCATTTGGCTTTCCTACCAAAATAAATTAAAAAATGCATTTGTCTTTCAGTCTTTCTAAGCTAAATTTTTAAGCTTAATTTCTGCATTGACAATTAAAATCTTTTATTAAAATAAAGTTGGGCAAAATGTTTGGCAAAATAATTCAGATCTAATTTTGTGTTATTAATCATTATTTTTAAACAAACTTTCCTCAAAGACTGTTTTTCACTTCTATGAACAAATTCAGAAATTGTTACTTTCTACTAGAGATATAGTAACTACTCTTGGACTAGAAACAAACCAATACTGAAGCATTATGTAAACGGAGAAAACACACAAGAGCTACAATTGTTCATTTTCAGGTATTTTTCAAAGAAAAAGAAGCAGTGTCCTTATTCATGTTTCTAACTAGAACGCATTTTACATTCCTATATTATTTTACATATTAAAACTTCATCTGATAAGGTATTATTTTTCCCCTTTCCCCAGCAACAAATTTCTAGTGATCTGTTTGCTCCTTTCAGAGTCAATAATCCATAAATAATTTTTCCCCAACCTCTTTACTGGAGGAATTACTTACAGGCTGCTTGGCTGACTGCAGGATATCCCTACAGTATTGCTACAACACAGGGAAGAAAACCATGTCAGTGTGCTATGGATTTATCAGTTATCAGTTCAGTCTAACATGCCAGACATTTAGACTTAATTACATTCGTTAACGCTACTGTCTACATTTACTTGTGTACCCCAACTGCTTTCATTTGCCTTACTTTTTTGTCAGTCTGTTTGAAAGTCTCTTGTTTATGTATGATAATTGTGTGCAAGTTAATTATTTTCTAATGCCATCCTCCTCCCAGCTGTTGTCCCAATCTTATCTCACCACTGACTTTATAATATTACACCATTAAAGGAAAGGAAGTTTCTTTATTGAAATGCTCGTTGCTATCCACTGAATACTTTTGAATTACAGCACCTGACATTAGACTTAGCATGTTCTCTCTGGGGTATTCTCAGCATTTCTTGTCATTATTCAGATAATATTCAGTTTTTCAGCCAAAGAACAGGTATTCCCTCTCCATCTTTTTCTGAGTACAGTACACACTATAACATAAATTTAGTGCAAAATAACTGTTCCAGACCAACAACAATGACAACCTTGATATTACTGTCACAGGTTCAGGAAGTCTGCTCTGAATTTGATCAGCATCCATGAAAGTGGATGAAGTTTAATGCCGAAAGATCCACAGAAATAGATCGCTTCATACACTACCTGGCAAGAACAGTGTCTTGACTTCAGATGCTAGAAACAAATCATGTATGCAATAAGCAAAGATTTCAACATATCAAAATAATACCATGTAAGAGTATAACACAAATCCAAAATAAATGAAGAAAACATGAAAAAAAAAAAAAAAAAAGAGTTCTATTGACTGCACTTCTGCACAAAGTGAATAGAGGTACTGTTTCTTTTCAGCTTTCATTTTTCAGAATTTTACTTTTTTATGCAAAGTTTAGAGAAATAGTTACAGCAAATCTTTTTATTCACTACTGACAAAAAGGCAAGTCATGCTTTAAAAGAGGAAAATAACTCTGTATAAGCTAACTTGAAATTGTCTTTATGATTTGAGAGACATCTGACTTATGATGCTAGTTTGACATTAACTAAAATTTAAATAAATCTACAACTATGAAAAATTGTATGAGGAGAAATATGAAATAAAAAATTTCAAACAACTGCACAAGAATAAGTACTTCACATTATAATGTAAATAAAGGTAGTGATAGTTTGAATCATTTAGGCTGAATAAAAGGAGAAATATCAAATATTCAGATTTGATACTTAGATAGTAATAACTTTCACACTTTGCCTGGATCCTATGAGTTCACGGGAATGAAAAATTACAGAATACACTTTCAATTTTAGTTTTTGAAATGACAGGGTGGATCAATGGGGAATTTTCTAAGCACATTGTTTTCCTTAGAAGTTTTAATTTGCAACCATTGGCACAGTTGTGACCCTTCATGAAGAAAATTATCTACAGCCTCAGTTGCCTGTGGATTAATTCCAAGTTTGTCCCTGGGCTCTTATTTTTTATATTTGAGTTTTTCCAAACATGACAGCAAAACTCTCACTAGTTCAGGAAAATTCTATTTGGATTTGCTTTTGGAACGCTCAAGTTGAGGCTTTGGTTTCCTTCTTCCAGGAATCTGCAGAGTATAGATTTAGACTGAAAAATTTAGTAATCCATTTTTGCTCAATCATCCAATATTCCCAAAAGCTTGTTCCCAAGTAGAAGAAAACTATAGGAAACAATCAGCCAGAAACGGAAATCCTCAATAAGTTTCTCTTTAATTTGAAAACAGAATTTTGTATGTCATGATCTACCATATATAGTTGTCGCTGTGTGATTTTGAGGATAAATTAGTGCATTTCTGCAAAGAACAAAAATCTTACCAGGGTACAGTATTTCTGTTCTTCCACTCGACTCCTACATTTCCCTTAAAAGAGTACCTTGTCAAAAGCAAGGTTTCTTGATGCTTGGATAAGTTCCCAAGAGGAAAAATTAAAGCTGTATAACTGCATATCTGCTTTACTGCAAAGTCTACTGAGCAAACACAATCTCCTTTATCTTCTTGCTAACCTTCCCCCAAGGTCACACGTTCCCAGAACTTCGTGTCAGGTGTGGGTGGAGGTGGAATGAAGGGGGTGAAGGTTTCAGTACTGACGTGCTTAAATCCTTCTGTAGTTTAATTATTTCTTATAAATCCTAAAGGAAGAGTGAAATCCAAGAACTTGGCACTGCTTTTTCTACTAAACTGAAACCCTCTAGGAAAGTCCGGGTTTTCTGATTTAATGTTCAGCTGCCCAGTAACAGAACTTTAAAGCTGTAAGCCTCTTACAATACTGATTTTATTTCCCTTTTTAATGCATCCTGTCCATTTTTGATTGTACTTATATGGAAAGCACAATCCAAAATACTTAATCTATGACATCTGGCTCAGCAAAATATCAAATGCACACATTTGTGAAGGAGTGTCTATAATGGGAAAGATGAATTATTAAAACTCAAAACATTTCTTATGTTAAACGGTCTGATTATTTTGGCCAAATACTGAAAATCTCTAAGAGTTAATATAGCCCCTTACTCCAGAAGGATTCCAATTTAGGACAGCCAGAAATCAGTCCAGCACTAATACTGGCTCTTCTCTACATCAGTGTCATTAATGCAAATTTCATAAATTCCTAAGGAACTGACACCACACTGCTCCCAAACTAACTACATTTTGAATGAGACATTTTCATATCTATAACAGACAACATCTAAGTTACTTGACAAAGGAGATCAAAGGTCTATGGGTAATAATGGCACTGATTTATTTACTGGTTTAATGAAATTCTTTCATCTGTGAATAATGACGTATAGCTTCCCTCAAGCTGGAATATAGGTAGCCAAAGCAGCCCACAAGCAAGCAAGGCAGTTCCCCGTAACAGATCCCTATTACCTGGTCTTACAACTAGGCCTTTTTTTATCCTCCACCTAAACACAGAAATACAAGAAAGCTCTTGAAATTTTTTTTTGCTAAAGACATACAAGTATAAAACTCTGTGTGTTCTTCATGAAGTTTGCAGACTCTGGAGCCAGATCCTTTATATGCATGTGTAATAATATATATTTAACTTTTTTTTTTTTTTTTTTTAACTTAGTAGTCTCTTCAACATCAATGTCTATAGTTACCAGAATGTTTAGAAACAAACATTTCTGCAGCACAGTATTTATCTCTAACTAGCTAACTGGAAAAAGCAAACTAAAAGCTAGCATTTCCGGTAGCAGCAAAAAAATAGACAGCTTTAGAAAATGGCATAAAGTGACACTGTAATGACTGTTAAAGTGACTCATTCACACTGACAGCCCAGGAAATGGAAGCGCACACACACACGACAAAAAAAAAGGACAAGGATATAAGCGAATAGAAGAATGAATAGTGGGAGATGGGACGTGCTTAGTCAGAGGTTTAATTTAGCATAGCCTAAAATTGAAGAAAAAAAGGTCTAATTAGACAGGATTATAGCACCTCTGATATAAAAGCAGACCCTCACTATACTTCAGAGGCATCATATTTGCCTTATGACATCTTGTACTACCTACTAGGACCTGTCAGATTTATTCAGGAGTACCTGTAGCATTATCTCCCAGCTGGCAGAGTCAGTGAGTCCCCTTAAAAAGTACTTTATTACTTGTGCTATCTTGCAGCTTTTTCAAACATCATGTTCTCTCATTTACTTCAGAGTAAATAGGAAGAATGGAGTAAGTATGAAGAATGAAGTAAGTATGAATTCTATTACCTCTGCTATGATGTAAACTGAACAAAGAACGATGATTCACGCCCTAGTTTTCTAAGTCCGAGAGTCAGTGCAGGTCTGTCAGCAGCGGCCCTAATATTCTGCATCAGTCCTGAGACCAAAGATTCTGGCAGATTTCTCCATGAACTTCAAAATTCCTTCTGGTTATGAAAGAGAATTTTGGTTGGTTACCTACCGTTCACAATTTAACGTAAATATTGACTTGTTGCTGGACTATTCCAGCCTCTTAAATTCCCCAGTGCAGCCTCTTAAATTCCCAAGTGCAAACTGAGAAGTGAAGTGAAAATTAGGAAGTGAAAAATTAGAAAAACAAAGGTCTTCATTAGCTTTTATGCCAAGAAGTTTTATGGCTCAGTGTTACTCATTCAGATTTAAACTCCCACTTTGGTTCTGTTTTTATTAAGGTTGCAAATGCTGCTTTGCAAACACAAATGATAGATGAATTGAAAAGAAAACCTTGTTAAGTTTTGAAATGAAAACAAAAAGTACCCAAATTAATAAGCCTACCACAAGAATACCCTTCTTTTTTTCAAGTAACTATAGACCTCTCTTGCCTTTTCAGTTTCCTTGGTCAACTCCTTTCACTTGTGCTTTAAAACTGTTCTCCATTTTCACAACTGAGCTCCAGGACCTATTTGTTCCCTTCTCCTAGTCAGCTCACACCTGGCACAGGGTACTTTTGCCATCATCTCTCCACTGAACTTCTCTTGTGACAGAGCTACAGACCTTAATTTCCTCCATCACTGAATTCTTCTCCTTACATGGCTCAGTCAGGGCCTCACATCCATGATATCCACCACCCAAGAGCTGGGAACTGGATATATTCTGGGAGGCAGAGAGATAGTGACAGTATGCCTTGGCAATAGTATCCTGCAAGAAATTTTCCTAAACTCCCTGATCATGCAGTGAAGAGCGCTTTATACAACAGTCCGAGTGAATTATAAGCTGTGCAATTAAGAGTGATTTTTCAAAAATAGCTGCACTTTTCACAGAAACGCTGGATTTGCCTACACCAAATCATATAACTACTTGTGATACCTTTATGGAGAACAGCTAATGATTTTGTAGCTACTTCTAATAGCCACTGGGAAAAAAAAAATCAAATGCATGGATCCAACATGATGAGCTTAACATAAAGGACATACTGACAACATTACTTGAATTTCAGTTTCCACCTTATAGAAGATGGATTCAAAGAGAAATAAAGAAATAAGCTAGTTAGTTATTTAGATGTGGCAACTACATGTATCTGACATGCCACACCCCAATGCGAGGTAAATCTCTATTCCACATATACGGTCTGTTTTCATGATGATATAGCTTTCAACAGGGAAATGTAATATGATTTTTCTCCTACCAAAATATTTTTAAATGTGGACCATACCAAATTACTAGTTTACATAATTTCATAAATCTTAGGAAACAGACACTAAACCCACCATACTCAAACCTGTACTACTTGGGTAGACACTACCTGTTTGTAGCAAAAATATAGGTCATTTAATCATATTTTCACACAGGAAATGCCCTCAGCATCCTAGTAATAGCTACACTTAGAGCACAAAAGCCACTAGCAAAACAAATAAGCTGTGGTATTAGTTATGGTTTAGGAACACATTATAAAGACTTTAGCCTGTGTTTCTCTTCTAGCAGTTTGGACTGGAAAAGTACAGTGCATGTTTTCAAATCTCATGTACTTATTGATAAATAGTCATGTAGTTAGAGGTCAGTTAACTTACCACAACCTTCTTTTCTTATGGAGAGAGTCATTTCAGTTCTGTATGTTTGGTATCAATCAGTTGTGTGTAAATTCACATTGTACACACTACAGAAACACAAGTACTCAATTTCACTAAAGGGAAGTTGTCAGTCACTGAAAATACAACAGGCAGGTGCGGGAGGAAACTGCCTGCCACACTGATGCCTCTCATGACTGATTTTGGTAATACCTATTAACCTTTTGTAAGCTCATCATCACACAGATCACATCTTGCGCACAAACCAAAGACCGAAATACAAGTTTCCTTGCTTTGTCAGGCAAATTTTGCTCACCCTGTCTAGCTCCCCATCTGAAAACATCACAATTATTTTTACTGCAATGGATGTACGATCTTTGGATCATCACACAGATTAGAAATATTGTAGTTGCCATGAGTGGGAATAATCCCAGATTCAGACTACCTCAGATTATCAGCCTGCAATTACTTAAAACCAATGTAAAATGACACTGCTATAGAAAAGAAAGGGTCATTTTCCCTTCATCTACCTCCAGAGTACAGATCATGCTGCTTATTCTGGTGGCAGTGCCAGCTTCTGTGGACCTAGGGCATCCATTGGATGAGTCTCAGAGCACAGAAGCTCTTTCTACACTACCTTTTCTCTGACTGATGAAAGCATAAATCATTGTCCGGAAGCTCATTATATTAGAAACTGTGTGAATACAGAGGAAAAAGATTGCTTCTCAGCCAAAGTAGAAAACATTTACAGAAAATGCCAATACGCTTCTGTAGATCTTTCTGTGAAGTTCATAGAAACAGCACCAGCTAAGTATTTCCTTCATAAAATACTTGTATTTCTAATTTACTTGCTGTGATTACTATTTTCAATATAATTGTTTTAAAATCAGTTTTGGAATGCTCTATTTTCTGGAATAAGATTGAACTTTCTTGTGTCCAGTCATATCCTGGGTCAACATGTCCAAATACCAAGGTTTATTTTTTCATTACATGGTAAATCGAATCAACCAGTTAACTTCAGAGGTATACTCAAGTATGAATGTCACACATCATGCAAGATGGCAACAGTACTAAAGACGGAAACTGAACAGCTGTATTAAGAGCAACAGGAAATAATTAAGGAAACCAAACAAAAGAGTTGTGAGAGAAAATTAAAAGGACTAAAAATAACTATTTTGCTGTGAAATAACTATGAGAGGAAAGGAATGATACAATTTCCCATATGGTTTTGCTTCATTTTGTCCCCAGGGGCACTCTGTCCCCATTGTAAAGTAAAAAGAGTTTCATAAGAGAAACACACAGAAGTAGGTAATTTCTCCCTGTTTTTTAAGACAAGTTTCAGTATAAAGATCAGCTTTAGATATGAAGACCAAGTCAGCTTCTCTTGTTTCTTAGAGAGAAAACATAGATATTTGGAATGTAGCCCAAACAAAGAGCAATGGTAAGTAGTGGAATTAGATTTTAAACAATGTGCTCCAAAATCACGAGATATGGGAGTCATGTAATTCTTAAGGCTCATAAGCTCTACTGATACTCTGGTTTTTGATTTAAAAATGTCTTGTCTTTTTCCTGTACACATGCTTTGACTCCCTCTGGCAGACATTCTCAGAACATGCTGAATGCACATCAATAAAATTATGATAGTTACAAAGCGCTTCAAGCAGCTACCACTTCATTTTAAAATGTAGAAGAGAGTTATTGCCAGAATTACATTTGTAAAGTAAATGTAGATGCTAAAGTAGCTTCCCAGAATGTGAAAAATGGTGTCAATTTTCCTTTTTTTTTTCCCAGAGATTTAATATTCATGTTTCCAGAAATGATCCTAATCCTATTGATATATCTGTAAGAGAAATCTGTTCTTTGCCCTAAAAGTAATTCAAGACTCAGAGTCAGAAGAACAGCATAAAGATCTGTGCCCCTGTACTGGAGAACAGACCATCTGAATGCTAGTGTCTGCTCCTGTTTACACACTTGGAAGGGTTATTAGAGAAACATATAAACAGTCCTTGAAGCTAGATCTGGAATCCAGTAACTGCTTCTCCGACTGTGGGTCTGGTCTACCTAGAGGTAAGGTTACAAACTCAGTAAAGGCTCTGTACATGTTCTCTGAAAGCCTGCTAGTAAGCTTGTTCTTTTACACCTTTGTTTTGTTTCCTAGACATGCTATATCTTGGACTATTTTTCCCCTAATCTCTTAAAATTTCCTCTCCGACAGAAAATCAGCCTCCCTCGTTAGCCTTTAGATCTGACACTAACCCCTAAAATAAATAGCAACAATTTATAAGTTTTTACCATTAGACTTTCAAAATTAACTCTCCAATGAGACTGAGAGATAAATTCAATGCCACGAGTTATTATCTGCCAAGAGTCAAGAAGAACGTAAAACTTGAACTTACAATTATTCTGCATTTAGAATATCAGCTAGATGAGTTACAACTGAGTTTTCATTGGAAATATTAGTAAATCTGGGCACTGTACTAAAAGGCTAAATGCACTTTAAAGGTCAGGTAACTACACCATACAGCTGGAATGCATTGAATCTCCAAATTAGAAACTATGCAATGCACAATGTAAGGTCAAACACAAAGATTGCTGAAAGTCGATTTAAAGCACACTTGGAGATTCCAGCACACAAGTTACAAAAATTTCAAAGAAATGGATTTATCAAGCAATTGTCCACATGACTACTTTTTAATGAACCCTTTCACATGGGACATATTTGACAGGAGAAAAGGCTGGAGCAGAATGTGTTTTAATCATCTTTACCTCCTCAACATTGCTCTGTGTGCATTACACACAAAGTAAACTTGATTACCATTCTCAAACTCAGTTTAAACAATAATCCAGATAAATTTACTCTGGATATAGATACTTGCTGCCTTCACAGACAATCACAAACTCTTTCCTAGTAGAACTAAATAATGAGCAGAAGGTTACAAAGGGAAAAGGCTGACAATTTCTCCCAAGTAGGCGCCTAGCAATTCCTACAGCATGCCTTAGCCATTCGTATCTATACTGGCAGCTGGACTTCCTGTCTTTGCATCTGTCCATAAGACATTCAGGAAGGAAGGTTTATATCTTTATATGTTTTCCACTAAATACTTCGATGACTAATTTCTAGAGTAATGAGTCACATTGACCTTTCACATACTCTCCTCATCCAAACTGTTATTGTTCTCCCTACTCCACTTTTCCCATCGTTACACGCCTTTTCCTCGTTTAAATTACATTTAGATTTTCTAAAACATAATTGTTTAAATTTTAGCATTTTTTTAAAAAAAATACAGGCTAGTATCACTGTTTTTCATTACACAGTTACTAAAAATGAAGTTTATGTCAATTCTTCAAGTAAAATATTACAAAAATCACCAATAATATTCTGGGGTTTCAGGGGGGGTAGGGAATGGTTTTTGTTTGTTACATTGGCAGCACTGTAAGCCTCATTCACTACTCTCCTCATTGTTCAAGGGTTTTCAGTTTCTTGAGAATTTCAATACACATTATGAGTGAAATTGGCTTATAGCAGCATCAGCATAATTTGAGTCTCCTAAAATGTTCTTGTACTTCTCCAAATATTAATTGCTTCAAATGTAATACGCCTTAGAAGGATTTGAAATAGCTTGGCAGACCACTGTGCCTGAATCAAGCCTCCCTTGGAGCTATTGCAACGAAGAAATTGTTTGAAAAAACAAGAGCTTTTTTTCAAACACCAGCTATTGATCAAAATTAACATATTCACTTTTAGGATGTCTTTCTTTCAAAGAACAGTCTTGGAGCTCAAAATACCTTAGTCTGAGATTCTGATAACCAAAGGTTAGTTGTATTAGCAACATACATAGGAAATAAAGTCTCCCTTTTTGCAGCACTCATTGCTGGACTTTGAATCTAAACATCTGACTACTGCATCTGCCACGTTCTAAAGAAAACATAACAATAGATACTCCTTTCTGCCAGCTAAGGAAAAAAAAGATCCCTTATGTAAACCTGAAAGCCTATTACAAGGTACTCACCAAGCTTCTAGCACCAGCTCTTGAAGAAAGAATTCCTGAATCAGTGCTCAATGTGATCTTCCCCTAATAATTCACGTTGAAGGGGTGTGGTGTAAAGCTACAAAGGCAGGATTGCAACCTGATCTTCCTAGAGCAGGCTCCTGCCTGTGGATTAATCAGCTAGTCCTTGTTCTTGCTTTAGAGCACATGGGTTTACTCTGGGTAGAAGTCACAGCTGTTCAGCAGCAGCAGGGACGCTTCCTGTTTAAATTTTTCTGATCTGCCTGCAGTTTAGACCAACCGTTTTCCAAACAGCACTAGACAAAATTAAACGCACTTTTTACAGAATGAAAGACAGCCTGTAGGATATTCTATTCATCATACCTTGCAGGCTTTGACACGGCTCACGAGGATGCCATATTTATTGCCTATTTAAGAGAGATACGTTGTAGTTTACTGTTTTTTGTTTTTCCGTTTGCTTTTAAATAAAGCCATACTGGATCCAGACGGCATTCATCACAGTATCTGCAACTGTACTTATAAAGGCTTGTCCTGGGTTACAGTGTAAAATGTGCCAAAAGGAAAAAAAAAAATATTCTATTACCATCTTCAGGAGCTGTTGAGACCAGGTGGGGCGGTGCTCCCTGCCTCCCCCCTCTGGACTATCTCCTGTTACTGGGCACAACAATGCCTTAATCGCCTGACCCATCGATAACTCGCTCCTGGGCTATCTCCTGTTAATGGCCCATCAAGGAACTGCCTCACGACTCCCCATCTCATTGTGAGATGCTCAGCCCGGGGGGAAGGAGCCAAGCAGTCCATGCCAAATAAAAACGGAGATTTTGAACACCCTAGCAGCCTTTCTTCCACTGGATTCCCAGAGGAGCTTTTCCCCCCACTGGAGTTCCAGAGGACAAGAGCTACCTACCTACCACTGGACCTTTGGAGGAAGACCAGACTCTTTTACCTGATTGCTGCTTCCACAGAACTGCATCCATCGCTTCAGGAGGACTGCAGCCATCATCTTATCGGACTGCTACTAGGTTGTATTCCTGACTCTGTCAGTGTAAGCCAGTGGGTTGTTTGTTTTTCCCTGCCTTGTGTTATATATATATATATATATTAGTAAAGAACTGTTATTCCTATTCCCCATATCTTTGCCTGAAGGCCCGTTAATTTCAAAATTATAATAATTTGGAGGGAAGGGGGTTGCACTTTCCATTTCAAGGGAGGCTCCTGCCTTCCTCCACAGACACCTGTCTTTTCAAACCAAGACAAGGCTATTCTGCCTTCAGCCAAAGCATACCATCTAATTACCAATCACGAGAATATGCGCTAAAACTGAAGTTAAGCATCATTAAGAGCATCATGGCTCTATTTGTAAGACTGAAACCTTGTAACTTGTGGATGTAAAGACAGACAAATGAGTCTTAGTCCTGGTTACACAGGATGAGAATTTCCCAGGTAACAAATTAAACAGCAATGGAGACAGAAGCAACAGCTGAAGAACTTACACAGTAAGTAGCTGTAACTAATTGCAATTATTTCTGGGCAAAGACAAACCGGTGAGTTAAATCACTTTCATTGAAGATTTCTGTTCATCTGTTCATCACCATCCTGAAACATATTGGAAGTTTCTCATAGTCAGTAAACAAATTAACTGTCTCTGACACAAACAGAAGTGCTCCTGGCAGCTTCTTAGATGTCCTGTTTGTTGTTCCTGACTGTAATAATGTCTGTAATACTTTTCACGGCAAAGTCAGTAGTCAGCTGAGTCTGCTGACTATTAACTGGGTCAATAATCAAATTGATTAACTGTCCTGAAATGGACTAGAAGAACTCACGAAGTAAACGGGCAGTTTAAGTGTTGGGGGTGGGGTTCTACCGTGCAGTAACTAATTACCAACTCCTAGCTCAGATAAAGCAAGGACCAACTCAGCTCAGGAGAAGTCAGTTAAATAGAAGTGGTCAGTCTGTTATTTGTGTGACACCAAGACTCTGAAAAACATATTTTGAGGGCCCATGTGTTAAGAATTAGTTTCAGTGATATCCATAAACCTCTTCAAGGGTCACAAGCAAGACAGCCAAAACCAGATATACTAAAATGACACCACAATTTAAAGAAATCTCAGCCTGTACATTTACACTGGACACAAAACCAACTACATTTCCAGAAAGTGACGTGCTTCTTCATTTTGCCTTTCTTAGAACGCATCCATGTGGATGAACAGAGATATTTTCCAACTTGCTCCACAAGTCGTTTACAGACAAGTCACTTTATTTTTAGTTGTACTGGATGCTAAATGGTCTGAATTTATCAGTCCATGCAAATACATTCCAAATCTAGGGACTCAACCTGGTCAAAACTTCAAGTGGCTTTTTTTGTTTTTAGTGAAAAATATATATTTTTTAAATCAACATGCAAAAAAAATTTTTCTAAGTTTGTGTTATAATGTGTTAGCATTGTTCCTTCTTCTCTCATGATATCTCACTCAAGTCACTTGGATTTGGTGTGCAAACTGATAAAGTAATTCTGAAAGAAATAGTCCACACAGACACACAAAAAAAGGAAATGCTAGAGTTTTAAAAGACACTTATCTTCTTATAGTCAAATAACTTGAGAATCACATATAAAGCAAAGTACTTTGCGGGACAGATAAGAGAATGAAACACATTATTTTGATTAAAAGTTAGATTAAGAAAACTTTGGTAAATGATAAAACAGGATGAGAATAAAGATACCACCATTTGCATGAAGAACGCATATCCAAAGGAAAAATTCAAAGGAAATATTTCATTTTAAGATGAATATTTGTGCTTTCTATTCTGTTAATGTCTCTCCAGTTCCCACATGCAGTCCTCCTAATTCAGCTGTCAGGAGGGTCTCTAGACTCCTTTGTATTGTAACTATACCAAAAAAGGCTTCCGTTGAAACTGGAATCAGACTTTGAAGATAGAAACAAAATGGGTTTGAACCTTTAGTGGGTTCAAATAATTCCATTCAGCTGTGACCTGGCCTAGACAATCACACTAACCTCTGGTTTGCCCTGAGACCTGCTGATAGCTTAAGACAGTTGTCAATAGTGAAAGGTCCAGAGTGGAAAAAGTACCTACAATTCTAAAAACCATTTTTTGTTCCTTTTTAGAAGGGGCATTCGAGATAAGCAAGATGAAATTTGGGAGCTCTAAAACTAGTCACTGAAAAGCACTTTTCTAAAGTCTTATGGGAGTCCAGAAACCTCTCAAAAAGTAAAACTTGCAAATCACAAACCTGACCAATCTAGCTTCTCCTTAAGAGACCACCTAAGTTTTGTTGCTATTCTGAAGAACCCAAGCATCCTTACTCAGGAATTTCTAAACTTCGAGTATGTGACATTATAACTATGTTCTCTCTTCATGTTTATTTATGGCATGTGCTACATGACTGAATTGCCAATACAAAGATTACAATTCAGAAGATCACCATTTCACATGACTTCTGAGGCCAACCCACAGACTCAAGCTCTGGCCAGTTATGCAGTAGCAGGAACTGTACACATTTTTTAATCAGTGTGAGAAAAGACCATTTACAGGACATACAGGCTAGCTATCACATTCTGCTTGTTTTTCACAGATTACACTGGCATGCAGCAGGGACAGTACCAGCCCTGTTTACAAGATGCTTTCTGCTGGCCTATTTCGAAATGGCTCCAGTTTGACAGTCAAAAGAAAGTCCAGAGAGCACTTGCAAGATTTGTCTACAGCCCAAATAGCTTTACTCAGAGATTACAGCCCCAGAACATCACAGACTGGAGAGGGGCAGAAAAGGCTCAGCAGGAAGGTCTGAAGGATAGTAGACAAGACCAATGCTACTGAACGCATTCCAGATCATTCATATCATCAAGAACTTCCATAAAGCAATTTGGCATGAGCACTGTTTATACTGCATTTCTGTCAAAAAAAATATTTGACTTACATCTGCATTTTTCATAACCTCTGTACCTCGCTATGTATCAGTAAATAGATACATGCAAAAGTACAGCTAAAGTAAACTAAAACAGAGAGGCCATAAAAAATGCCTTGTACAAACTCTTGTAATCCTCAAAGGTAGTTTGACTCTGCAGAGTTCAAAGCTGAGGTGATTAGATTTTACCCTTCTCACAGTGCATAGATATCCTACCCACAAATTGGGAGGTCAGTGAATGAAAAAAAACCACAGAAGCTTTATGTGAGAGGTCAGCATCATCATAAACTTGATGAACAAACAGACACTGCTTGAAAAGGCACACTGGCTACTTTCTGGCCACAAGAAAAATCCTTCAACTCCAGGTTCTCAGCTGATAGCTCCCACTGTGGAGCTCTTTCTGGTGATAGCTCCACTTTTTCCAACAGCAAAACCAGGAGAGAATGTGCCATCCCAAAACACCCCTTAGCTTGGAGCACTGTCTTGACTACCGGTCTGCAGAAGGTAGGCAAGGATAACAATTCTCGTGGTAAAGGTCTTAGGATTTTAAAGATACTTACTACCCACGGGTCAAAAATGGCTCACTCTTTCTTGAATCACACCAGCGACTTCAGCTCAGATACTCCACCCTCTGCTCTCCACCATCTGCCATGGTACTACCACAAGCCTACGTTCCCGCTGCAGTGTGGCAACCTATTACTGGTTTTACACTGTGAGTATTGCCAGCAAGACATCAGGAAAATGGAAGAAAAAGGCTAATAACTAACCTAATATTTTCAGAGGACTGGGGCAGCGTCACTGTCTTCTGGAATGTCTGTCCTCAGTTTGGGTTGGTGGTCATGCCAAGACTGAATGGGATGGAGGGAAAAACAGTGAACTTCAAATTCAAGTTCTCCTATACTCTGCATCTTCACTTGTACAAAGTGGATAGGCTTAGCAGAATATGTTATACTTAACCATAGTGCTAAATGCATAGTGATCAGAAATGAAAATGATGCACAAATGTCCAATCTTGTTATTGTTTTGTGTCTTTGTGCCAGAATGGAGATGAAGCAGCACAAAACTATATGAAAAGTTTTGTGTGTGCATATATATACTTTTTTTGAGCTTCATCATCCCTAAAGCAAGATTTACCACGTAACACAGTTGGAAAAAACACAAAAGCTTTTGCTTACACAAGCTGTTCTTCAGGACATAAGACAAATGCCGCTCAGTGAGGGTGTGGTGCTGCTTGGTCTGTAACATCATAGATATTTGTGACGTTTTGTTGCCCCCTAGTGATGCCACTTCATTTTTCCACTACTGCTACAAATTTTCCAGAGGCAAGAGCTTCCCGTCTTCTGCCTTAAACAAACTAAATCATAACAGTACTTCTGCTTGATGCTTGAATTAGATGAAAAATGATGAGTGTTTCTGAATCCTCATAAGGAACAAGATAGCAAGCTTACAGGAAAAATACCATCAGTATGGTTGACTTGCCCCAGTGAGCTTAAAGTCAGAGCCAAGATGTATCAGTCACTGTTACCAAGGGCCTTTGCCTCAGTGCAGGCACTAATCATCTTACAGAGCACAAGGATGTTGCCCCTGCAGAATTTCTGAAAGCACTGAAAGTTGCTGTTTCCCCTGTACAATGGCATGCCACAGCAAACATACAGTCAGCTACCTATCACAGACTCCACATTTACACTGTTAGTAGTCAGTTTTGTAGTTTAGTGTCACATTATCTTAAAATTAGCTGATCTTTTTGAGGCCATTGAGGTATGTGCCTGCCTCTCCAGAAGAGATTGAGAATATTGCGATAGTACAATGAGGAAACTAAAAATATAGGTTTTGTTTCTGTCTCCGCTCCAAAGGTAGCAATGCCTTTAAGTATTACAGTAAGGCGTAATATTACTGATGTCCACTGATGGAAATGTAGGAACATTTTTGAAGGGGATAGGATCTTCAAGATTGTCAGGGTTTACACCCAAATTTGTCTTATCACAGATGTCTTGGGGTTTTCTGCTTTGAAAGTCAGACATTTAGCAAGGCTAACAAGGGTAAGCTGGATAAGTGGATTATCCTAACTTGTTTTTTTTAGGGATGAGAAAAGGAAAAGGAAGTGAGTGATGGATGAGAGGAATGTGATTATCAGATCAATCTCTTACTGGTTGGAAAGTTTACCCAGCCTGTTTGAGAAGCAGCAAGGAATACATTCAGCCTCTGCCTTTCTGATTTCCAAGCCTAGTTGTCTTACATTAAGGAACTGGTTCTCTTGAAATTAAACTTCTGTTCTGCCCAGCAAAAATACACTGGTTTGCAGTCAGCTGATGCTGTGGTCCTTGTTCCTGGAAGAAGTTTATATTCCTAAATTATCATTCCATCAAATCCAGTATTAAAAAAAAAAGTCCTCCTTTTATTTTAAAAGTTATTTTTTTCTTTAAGCTGAATACTGTTTATCTTCTTCTGTCCTATAGAAATCCAGTATTAGCATATACTAGCAGAATATTACATTACTTTGTGGATACCAGATTAAGAGTGGGTTAAATACACAGTATTTTTAGTAATTTGAAAACTGTCTAAAACAAGGAGGGAAAAGCAATGCAACTGTGATTAAGAGTTAAATTATTCTATTCCTGATATCACTAGTCAAACCGTTGCCCCTTGCCAAAGGACAGATGTGACAAACTTTCACATTTCTTGTTTTCAGCTGGGTAGTTGTTTCCTTTCCAATTCTTTTAATGACTTTTTCTGTGCATTTCTTTTTGCTTATGAGCTTAAATGACTCATATACTTATTTCTTCATTCATCAATTTCTTAACAGCAAAAAACGTAGGCAACTTGGAGCATGCTTTGAAGTTGAAATCCTAAAGATTTAATTCCTATTACTGCTTTTTTGAAAAGCTCAGAGAGAAGCTACTTCTGTAGTGTGATTACAATAATCAGAAAGCACAGAACATACCATGTAACATTTTGAATAATGTGGAGATTTCAAGACCCAGTTCCAATCAAAAAACTTTTGGAAAACTAAGGAAGTAGGGGGTCAGGTCAGTAAAAGATGCCACTCATTTTTAGAGCCAGAAGCTATGCAAGGTTTGAATTTCATTATAAAACTCACACTGACTTCAACCAAAATAGAATAATGGATGACCTATGTAAAAGGGTGGTAAGCATTTTGTCACCTTTCCCACATAAGGAAGGTTTCTTAATTCTTTTTGGTCTTTTTATTTCAGTAATTTGATAATTATTGAAAGAAGTTTACACTATAGAGCTGCATTTAGATCTGAGGTAGACCATATCTGAAGTAAAATATAATAGAAGTATAACCTGTTGAATTCTGATTTTACTGTTAAATAATAAAAAAGGGTATGAAATGCTGTATAGTCTCATTAAACAAATTGTCTCGCTGGACAAAGCACTAGGTATTCCACAACATTCAGCAAATGTCTAATTCTGAAACACATATGGGTTAATGAAACATTCATATAATTTTTCTAGATTAGCTGTTTAACATGTTTTGCATTCTCATGCGGTGTCTGTTTATCCTCCAAGTGAGCCCAGTGCTTCATGAACTATCTTAGTAAATAAGTCTCCATTTCCATCCATGTCTTTTTTCCATTCCAAACGCAGATTGAGTTCAGAACTAACTGGCTTGGTCGCTGGATGGCACTGTTGCAGCACTAAGAGCTTAGGTATTGTATCTGGAAACAGGAGGCAAGTCTAGTTGTATGTATTTTATTCCATCAATTGTTAGAATTGCATTCCTGCTCACGTTGAAGTCAGCATGAGTTTTATTACAGGTTGGTATTTAGAAGTGTTCAGGCCTGAGGATAATTTATGCTTTCAGGGGAGACTATTCTACCAGTGGCTTTTCATTTAAGGTTTAGAACTCTGTTTCTATTTTAATTTTAAAATCTGACTTTTCTTATTTCTTTGTTTCTGCTGCTTTGATAAGAGTTTTATTTCTGAATATATTTTTGCATGTACACAGTGTACATAATTCTGGTACTACATATATACACACCAGTACCAGAATTATATACATATTTATGTATATGTACGCACACATAACATCAACATAAGATTTCTAAAAACATCCCCAAATCATTTTCTTGGTAGATTCATATAAGCAAAAATTTAAATGATTAATTATTGCAAAAATAAAATACCTACCATTTGCCTTAACAAGCCTGAGGGAAAGCTAAACATTAAAAGAAATACCAATCTATACGTTCCTAGTTTTGAAAACTGAATCACCTAAGCATGTGCATAAGTAATGTACAAAGTCATTCTTACTTCTTATAGTGGCTTTTCCAGAACCACTTGAAAGGTATTACATCAGCATCAAATTTATCAAATAGAAATATACTATCACAATGTTAGTTAACTGTTTCCAGCTCTCATTTAAATGAAACTAAATGAAACTAAATGGAACCTGGTTTAGGTAGACAACCACAAAACAAGCAGAATTTCCTATTCATTGGGCTTTCTACAGCTTTCTCAGAAAGCTGTGAGCATGCCTGTACTTGCTTTGTCTTAACAAACAATGACAAGAAGTCAGAGTTGTTTTCTTTATGGTGAATTTGATAGTGAGACACTAGTTATAGATGATCCTGTGAACAGAATCCAGGTCACCTTCTGTGCCATTTTGTTTTTTTTAACATGCCAGTTTCTCACGGATTGAATCCTCCTCTATGGTGTGGCTGGGGAATAAACAAAAAAGGTACAGGAGACGCTCAAACCATGACATAAGGAACAACAACAGGAGTTTCACAACGTGCTTTCAGAAAACTATTTTGAGGATATGAGTAAGTGAAGGAGATGGCAACTGAGGACATCACCATCCACTGCCAGTTCTGGGAAGTCTGAGCTGCCAGTAATGAATCATTTACCAGCAGACATGCCAAATCTGCATCTACCTCTCAGCCCCTGCTGGTGCAGCATCAGACCTGCTTCCTTCTCTTCACCCCACCTCAACACTGTGCTGTACCCTCTTAGCAAGAGTGGCTTTCAGCATCCTTGCCCCAGTTGTCATTTCTGTTCTGTCACCTGCTGACTCCTAATGTCTAAACCAGACATAGGAAGGCAATCCAAGCACATAAGCAGGAAACCTGTTGCCCAGCCCTACTAGGCTGCTAAAAAAAACCCCAAAGCATTAGCAACAACTACTGTGATGAAGACCTGCACTCCCTGGAGCTGTCTGCTTCCTCACAAAGTCAGTGGCTTGCAGCCTGCCAGGTGTTTATTTGGAGAAGAAAAGGTTTCTGTAGTCTCCTACAGAGAGGGCAAAAGTTGTTTGGGAAATACCACATAGGCTTTGGCAGTCTTCAGCTGCTATCCAGTATCTCAGATGACATCTCCAAGCTCAACAAGCTCTTGGAAGTGTTCTCAGGAGAAGTCATTAGAGAACTAAAACCAGCCAGCTTTTCCTGTGTGACAGTTATTGCAGCGCATGTGCTTACCAGACAATGGAGGATAAATCCTAGAAGGCACAGAACAATTGTCTGCCTTTTGCTGTATTCTTGCTCTCCAAGAAGCTGGGGACAATTAGTGTTTCTTTCCCAGATGACAGAACACTAATACATCTTCAGCAAAGCTCGTGCTGTCTAGCAGTGAGAAAAAAATTCATATTCTTCCAGTATGATTATTATTTTTTTCCAGTAATAAAGTATAAGTATTAAATAATTAGCAGATTAGACACAGCTAGGAAGTCTAAATATCAGTCTCTACTTGAAAAAGGGGGTAGTGCTTCGAAGGATTCAAACTGCAAAAACCAAAGCATGTTCAAAGTCCAGTATCATACTGTTTCAAAGCTAACCAGTCAAGAGAAAACTATGCCGAACATGGAATATTTTGTACACTGTAACACTGAAACTCATGATGTGATACAGACAAGTTGCGTGTCACAGGTCCTGTGAGACTGCTGTAGATGGGAGACCCCTTCCAAACTCATTAGGTAAGAGCTAACTTAGATGACTGCTATACATCAAATTAGTCACTGGTAGTATAATTTGCTCCTTTCCTTAGTAACAAAATGATTCAACTAATCTACTGGATTCAAAATATCTCTTACATGCAACATTTTCACGGCACGCACACAAAGCAACAAAAACCAAAACAGATCCTTTGCAAGACTGCCTGTCTCAGGAGATAGGAAAAGGAATGTAATGCCTTTCAAAAGAGTTTTCCCTTTGGGCTTGATAATTTCAAAATAAAGACTAAACATCTGGGATGCTGACCAGCCAAAATTACTTAAGCATGTGTCTAACTCTACATGCGTAAGTAATAACACTGAAATAAGGAAGTATTTTTGAAAGGAGAAAAACACATAACAGGCTGCTATAGAAAATTGTACTTACTGCTGCATTCTTGTCTCATCTAGCAAGTTCAGATATGATGGTCTGATCAGTAACCAGATGAATGAATTAACTGAAACTGTATCCACAGTTCTTTAATAGAAATGAATTAATGACAGCTCACGTGAAAGATTTACTAAGAGTACTATGGGAGGACAAGTAAATGACCCTGTTTTACTCATTAGAAAAAACAGTATTTATAGGTGCTTCATGGGGACAAAGTACATCCTCTGTACAGCATAGTTCAACACAATTGTTCAGAATACTCACAAAAGTTGTATTTATAATGTATGGAAATCTGTGTGGTTTCTATGGAAAACCCCAAATTTAATTTCTGTAAAATCCTAGTTTGCCAAGTGGCAAAAATTTAAATGTCGAGAAACTCCCACTGCAATATTCTGGTCACCTTCCCTGAATTAGCCCATTTTAATAAGAAAACACATGGAGGAGGATAATTTTTCATAAAGCTCGTGTGCTGTTGGTAAAAGAAGATTAAGAATTACTCACTGTTTTCCTTTGATCCTCTGCAATCTCTTTCCAGCACGACACAAATCTCCCCTAAAATCTGGCAGAAGCCCGACAGCTTCTTTGATTCCTTTACAGCATGTAGATAGCAGGGGTGATATTTTTTGCTTCCTTACACTACCAGGTAACAAAACCTGCCCAGAACCAAGACACTGTAATACACACAGCCTGCTCTAATACATTAAATCAACATTGATATGCTTCTGTTAGAATAGTTTTCTCAGAATAGCCCTCATACAAAGAAGTTGCAGTTGCTTACGCCTATGTTTCAAGGAAGCTCTTAATACAAAGTACTTGCAATAATTCAAATACTGAAAGAGTTTCTTCTCAATAACTAAATGTAAGCTGAACAAAGGTTTCTCACAGTCACCAGAGTGATCTGTTGGACCATATTTAAAGATATTTAAATATTCCCCCAAGAGACATTTTTCCTTCAGTACTCTTTTCTTAGTTTTGTTGCTTGTTGGAGAAATAGCTGATATATAGCTACGAGAAACCTCTTTGTGGTGGCTTTTCGTTGTATCTAGAAATTCACATAAAATTTGACTAAATTAATTTTTCCCTTAAGAACTTTGTTATCACATAAAAATTTAAAAAAAAACACAAACAAAACCACTTATACAAAAATACTACAATTACATAAATAGAATAAGCAGCTTGCTTGGAAGGTATACACAAAAATAAGTATGTTGCTATTAGGTTGATTGAAAGATTTCTAATTTCAGATCTTTTTGATGGAAAATGAGGTTTTTACTATATACACACTCCACCCCACCCCCAAAATTGGGGAATACACTGACATGCACAGATTTCAGCCTAGAATGAAAATTAAGAGAAAAACTGTATATTCAGACAGAGAGATTCTGAACACCAACTTCCTGAAGAAGTTTCTGTTGTTCCTTCCAGTTTCATTTCACAAAAGCTAGTTGTGAAGTAAGATCCTGTCTATTGTGCAGGTAGGTCAGAATCTAAACTGGGTTAGTAAAATAACGAGCCAATCTGTATGATCTTCAAAGCAGAATATCTCAAGTTAATCTTTCTTAGTCAATCACCATTTGCACCACAGCCAGACTCATGCTGGTAAAATTAAACTCAATGGGGGCATACTGACTGAGTCCGGAAGATTGGCACTTGTCTCAGCAGGTCAGTTCAGCAAAGGGAATGTCAACTAAGGAAGCATAGCAAATAGTTGAGCAAGTCAATTGAGAAAAGCAGCAAAATAAATGAAGTGTGGAATTAGAAGCTAACTGGCACCACTTTTTGCTGTAAAGTAAAGGTTACCACCTGCAGCAATGAGAGGTTGATTAAGTTCTAATACATCTGTCTTTATGAATGAGATGCAACCTTGATCTGCTGTGCAGAAACACTGCAGTCAAGTAGTACATGTGTTTCACATCATGATTCTCTTTATACACACTAATTTTTCAATATATGTATGGTTGGGTTAACATTCATTCAAAAATAAAAGGGCACATCAGACACAAAAATGTGAATTCTTTGAAGTCAGA
This sequence comes from Leptosomus discolor, assembly GCF_034619465.1. Lineage (NCBI taxonomy): Eukaryota > Metazoa > Chordata > Aves > Leptosomiformes > Leptosomidae > Leptosomus > Leptosomus discolor. The sequence goes on along the minus strand of NC_141395.1, from coordinate 36,036,727 downwards.
ATAACTTTTGTTGTAATGTGTCTGCCTGAGATGCAGCCCTCACCGTGCTGTGCAGTGGTAGCCAGATAACACACCAGTGTTTTGACTGCTGCTGAGCTGGGCTCACACAGCACCAAGGCTGCTTCCCCAACATTTCCCCAGTAGGCTGGGGGTGGGTAAAAACTTGGGAGGGGATATAGCCAGGACAGCTGACCCAGACTGTCCAAAGGGAAATTCCATACCACATGACGTCTGCTCAGCAATATAAGCTGGGGAAAACAGGAAGAAGGGGGAGACATTCGTTTCGTGTTTGTCGTCCAGAGCAACCGCTACGCGTACCGGAGCCCTACTTCCCAGGAAGCGGCTGGACATCGCCTGCTGATAGGAAGTAGAGAATAAGATGTTTTGTTTTGCTTTTGCTTCCGTGTGCGGCTTTTGCTTCATTAAAATGTCTTTATCTGACCCATGTGCCCATTGTTATATTTTCTCTCCCCTGTCCAGCTGAGGGGGTGAGACTGATAGAGCGGCTTTGGTGGGTACCTGGCATCTGGCCAGGGCCAAACCACCACACTATCTCTTCTTGTTAAATGCCCACTTCTTACATGCTGTTGTGTGCTTCTGGGTTCTTGTATAGACTAGAAGCGCCAGGTAAGTACTGGGAAGAGCATTGCTGCAAGACAATGAACACAATGAAGAATTCAACACAATCTCCTCTGGCACACTATGGAAATTACAGTATCATTCTGTAGTTAGAAAGATGTCACAGGTCTGTAGCATATGAAGCATTGTGAGGATTGAGCTATAATAGTACCCAGTGTATTTCCTACTCGATCAGGACAGAACTTCAAGTTTTGAGGGTGAATCATTCTCAGAGGCTCTTTAAGTTAATTTTGCAGACTAAATTGGCATAAATATTTTAGTTATGCTTTAAAGAAATAACGTCTCTCCCGCAGAAGTGAACCAGGTGGTCTCTATTTGCACCTAAGTATGGAAATCTTGTAACTGCACTGCTCTACCATTTCATCTATCAGCTCCACAAAGTATGACTCTGATCGCTTAATCAGAAGTGCGACAAATGACAAATTTCTGTCTTACTTTTGTTTCCTTACCGCTGAACTGACAAAGATAGTTAGAATTGTGGATGTTTCATAAATAAGAGAGGCTTGAATACGTTACAGACCCAGAACAGGGTTAGAATTGTTCACATACTGAAATGTGCAAGAAGATGACTTGTTCCAGAGATGCAAAATTATGTGTATAAACCTAAAAGCATTTTTAAAACTCTTTTTCTTCATTTCTGTTAGTGTGATACAGAGGGTGGAGGATGAAGTCAAGTTTAACAAGAAAGAAAATCAGAGTGTTCTTCAGAGTAACCAATTGTTCATGAGGGAAAAAAATTGTTTGTAACATACACACAAGAACATATAATAATTTAATTAATAATTTTCAACCTAGGCATCTTTGACTCTGCTATACAATTTTTTTTTCTTAGCACAAAGACCATTAGTTCAATCAATGCTGTTGATCAGGACGTGATTTTTTGATTTTTTTTTTTCAGGTTGTGTCAAAATGTTATAAACAATGAAGAACACAGGCGTTATTATGAGTGTTTCATTCCATTTAAAACAGAAAATCTTACTGATTTTTGAACTGTGCTTTTTGGATACAAACTGTAAGCAGGTGGACAGGCCAGCTGGAATGCAGAAGGAAAAAAAAAATAACCCAGAAAGAAATTACAATTGCCCAAAGCAAGAGACATTTATTTAAAGATTAATCCCTAGGGAGGTTTTGTAAGTATTTTTGGAAACAAAAATATTCATACTAAATTAGGTGTTTCCTCAGTAAACAGTGGGGTTTTTTTCCCTGAAATTAAATTGCTTTTTGCTAAACATAGCTGATTCACGACATCGAAAGAAAATCCTTTGATTTTTACAGATAATATTCACGTCTTTTATGAAAATCTCATTGTCAATTATCAATTCTTTGCTCACAACAGACAGCAGAAAAATGATCAAACCAAATATCTGTGTGAATAATGGGCTACCAGTTCTTCCTGCTTATGAAATTAAGGGAGCACTGAATGAAGCAATTAAGTGATCTATTGAATAAATACCTTGCCTGGGCACAAGGCATACAGAGAGGCATGTACTTAAAACACCAAATGTTGAAATAGTTTCTTTGTGATTTATTTCTGTTCTTTGGTAAAAAGAATGAGACTTCACGACATTTAATTTGATTACTTGCTAATGATTTTGCAGAATCATTGTGACGTAGGTGGTAGTTTTTACTACTATTGAAGTGAGAAAACTGTATTTCTTCCTTCATGGTTGCACACCAACCTACTGTTTGCACCTTTGAAAAGAAAGAGATTAATTGCAGCTCTGTAATAATAAGCATGGCTGTACAGAGTACAACGAGCCTGCAGCTTTCCTCCTAGCTTGCAGATGGACCTTTATGCTTTACACTAACGCCTGCAAAGTGTCTAGAAAGAACCAATTTACCCTTTATTTCAAAATGGACCTGAAAATGGAAAAACTGCTCATCATAGCTTTATCATTAGGTGAAAAAAATACACACACCGAAGGTTAAACAGTGGAGCATGTTACCGAATTCAAACAGGATTTGTGATTTGTTTACTCACTGTCTGCCATACGCAGATTTTCTGTCTATGAACTTTGATTTTCACAAAGATTCCGAAATAAGCCTATGTTTTTTCAGATTTACTTTAAAAGGCTGTCCACCTGTAAGTGACACAACCAATATTCTCTATGCGTGGTACTAAGCCAATGGCTGTGGAAAAAAGAAGCCACTTCTCCACCAAGTGTATTTTTGTAAAGTATACATAATATGAAAGAGCCACACTAGTACTCTGGTATTACAGTGTCTACTTGTGAGAGTATGTCTCTTCCTCCAAAATACTGAATATTTACAACCTCACAGGCATGGGGGTACTCCAACAACTTCTGGCAAATCTCTGCAGGTGTTCAGCTCTGGCAGATTTTGAAGTCTGCTGCTCAGAAAAGCAGCTCAATGACTAAAGGGTAGGGAGATATTCCCAAGGGTTGGACTGTGCCAGTGCATGGTCAGTCTTTTATGCAAATCATTAATATCACAGTTTTGTAGCATTTGCCTAATAGTTAAAAATTTTTCATCTGCACATCCTATACCTTCTTGGAATTAAACATATTATTCAAATTGCAGCGATGTTTCAGTAAACTGGACCATACAGAAACCTGCGATGCACAACTTCTCTGAGGATATGGAGTTTCCTATTAATCCCAAAGTCCAAAGCATGCAGAATCTCTAGCCGGTATTTACAGCACAATCATTTTTTCCTTAATGACACAAACAATATAACCTGATAAGGAATTATGCTTTAATTACTGCCACTGGTATGAGTTTTAAGCCTTTGAAAACATAACCAAAACCAAATTAAAATTAAAACTTGGTGACTTGGTATCTCAGCAGACCTCAGTAATAACTAACTTAGATTTGCTCTACATTCACAGAACTTAGAATTCTGGAGCACTCAAAAATATATTGACTGCTTTAAAAAGTTTTCTACAGGACCTTCTGTATATCGTTAGAAATAAAGCAGTTACTCATTTGGTCACGATCACCAGAAAATTATATAAAATTCATCTCCTTTACTCCTATATTTGCCTCTACATTTTTATTAAAATCTTTGCAACATAGTTAATGCTTTCTACACAGAGCACTCTCCGATCTTAACAATTGCTTCTAACTATATATACACTTTATCTTTGGAATCTGCTATAGGAAACATGCACGATGTCATGACTGACTATAAAACCACCCCAAATTATAATTCGTGGCTCTTAAAAGCACAATCAAAAATGCCTCATATAGAACATCCACCAGTTCTTCCAACAAAAGGGACTTTCTGCAGGAACGTAACTTCCATTCTGCAAAGCACTTTTTGCAGGATCATTTTCCATGAGTTCTATGTGCAAGCTTATACATGAAAAGCCATGCTGGTGGATGTCATAAGGTTTAAAGGTCATCTTCAGTCAGAATGCTGATATCATTTCCTTAGGACTCTTCCTATTTTTCCCAGTATTAAGAACAGTTGTCACCAAGAGTCATCCATCCAGAATAACGCACATCCAAGAAAACTCTGTTTAGGGAACGTGTTACTTGAGAATAAGATAAAATCTGGAAACAGAGTTCCTCCTTACAAGGCCCTAGCTTCTAGAATGTTGAGCACTTATCAGCAAACCTTTAAAGTAATTCAAAGGCAGAAAAGAAATCAGAGAATCACAGAATGGCAGGGGTTGGAAGGGACCTCCGGGCATCATCTTGTCCAACCGCCTGCTAAAGCAGGTTCACCTAGAGCACAGGAAATGAAAATGATTCCACATTTCTGACATACTTAAAGAAAATGTGTGAATTGATTTTACAGATTTTCCTACCCTGGAAACAGTTGCAGAATTAGCTCAAGGAGAAGGCACTCCACTACTTCAACTATGTTGTAGATCTGTTTTTCTACTTCACGGATGTATTCGATTATCTGTTCTGTTCAGTCACTAAAACTGCCTCCCAAAGAAGAAACAATCATCTATTAGTCTAACAGTAGTGAATAAAAGGTTTTGTCTGCAGTATGTTTAGGTGAATTCCTCTTGTAAGACAGTGTTCGGCTCATTGAAATCAAAGACAATGGAAAGAAAATTCTAAAACAATACTGCAACTAATCGGGATATAACCCATTTGTGTTTTGCAGGATCAATCACAGGTCACTAGTCTATTTGCCTGTACATTTCATGGCTGACGAAGAGGATTTACTGTTCTGAGTAAAAAAAGAAACATTTTTCTTCTTAACAGAATGACTTGCCAACTGTTCCTGCCCATAGTTTTAGATGTGAAGAAGAGGAAATAAATACCCAAAAGGAGGAATCTCTTTTATTTTATATGAGTTGCCCTGTCTATCCATGGCTGCTGCAGCATAAAAAGTGAAAAAAACCCAACCTAAACAACCAAAAACCTTTGTTTGACATAACCTATTTTCTTAGAATAAGCAACAGATAAAAGATTTCACTCTATTTTCTACAATAAGAAGGTTAATGGGTGCCTTTATTCATACTATTATCAACTCATTTTTGAAAAGTAAAAAGAGGTGATTGAGGGATAAGTTTCTCCAGTTGCTAAGTCCTCACCATTCCCCTGCCCAGTCACTGTAATTTTTGACTGGGTTCTTTTTTTTTTGTTTATTTGTTCAGGTTTTTTAAGTGTGAATTATAACCATAGAAATTTCTTGGCTGGGGGTAAGTCAGGTCTTAATCAGTTACACTGAGTAAACTTCCACAAAAGACAGGCCTTTCCAGACAGTCATAGAAAAAAAGGAAGAAATAATGCAATTGAAAGAGAAAAGCAGTTATGCAGCAGTATATCTTAAGAAGCAGCAGATTAAGTCTATCATTAAATTAGAATCCATTTTGATGTATTCATGCTCCTTATTTTCAGAACGAACTCTTTAAGTGTTCAATGCTTCTAGGGATAAAGCAAGGGCTTCTAGAAATTATGTATCAATTCAGGACTTTTGAATACCCAGACCTAATTAAGATTGACTTCATAGAATCGTTTAGGTTGGAAAAGATCTTTAAGTTCATTGAGTCCAACTGTTAACCTGGCACTGCCAAGTCCACCACTAAACCGTGTCTCCAAGTGCCTTGGTTACACATCTTTTAAGTACCTCTAGGGATGGGACTCAACCACTTCCCTGGGCAGCCTGTTCCAATGCTTGACAACCCTTTTGGTGAAGGAATTTCTCCTAATATTCAATCTAAATCTCCCCTGGTGCAACTTGAGGCTATTTCCTCTTGTCCTATCCCTTGTTACTTGGGAGAAAAGACCGACCCCTACCTTCCTACAACCTCCTCTCAAGTACTTGTGGAGACCAGTAAGGTATCCCCTCAGCCTCCTTTTTTCCAGGCTGAACAACCCTGGTTCCCTCAGCTGCTCCTCGTAAGACTTGTGCTCTAGACCCCTCACCAGCTTCATTGCCCTTCTTTAGACATGCAGCAAGATACAGTTATTTAACAACCTATAGAACAAACTATCCTAGCTGGTAATATAAAGACTTAAGACAACATAAATTAGAGAGAGAAAATTGGAAAAGAAAATAACCACTAATAACAGGGTAAGTATAAACACTGAGGAATTAAGAAGTTAACCCTTCAGCATTATCTGATGCTGTGAAAGTATAGAATAAGCCTGCTTTGCATGAACAAGATTTGAAAGTAATAATTGTACCACAGGCTTTCAACCAGCAAGAAATATGTAAATTGATGTCATTAATAAGCAATTTTATTCATAGACAAAATATGATGCAGATGGAGCTAGTCTTAAGCAAAGCAAGTCAACTCTGTCACTGTGCAGAGGGTGAGCCCATGCACTGCTTTCTGCATACTCAATGAGAAAGACTAACCTGATAGCCAAGGAATTAAGTAACTCCTGTGCCCCACAGTTCTCAAGCTACCTAAAAAGGAGGCTCATAACAACACAGTCCTGGACAACTGCAGCAGAGCTTTAGGAAATTTTCAATTTCATTGGAATAATATGTTGTTCATTCCCACAAACTCCACAAGGCTATACAAATACACATTCTACTTCAGCAATGCGGAGCTGAGAACTAGGCCTGCATTCCCTAACTGGTTATTTTTACAAAGGATGTCATGAAGAATGTGCTCACATTGCTGTCTGGTTATGAAGAACCACATTCTTGACACAAAGTCAAACTAAAAAGTAATTTTCTTTAACTCTGATGGATCCTTTACACAATTTAAGCAGAGGATACTGTGATCTTCAAGAAACATCACATTTATGAAGCAAAGTCTCACATGCTGTTGCTTGTCACCATCAATGAGATTAAATTCCTTGAATCAGTGTTGTAGGAGCTTTGTTGGCTGAGAACCAACTCATATACTTTTATGATCAGAGAGAAGTATCTTTTAAGCACTAGGCATTTAGTTACAGATAATGAGTCCCAGTGATCATCAAACAATGCATAAAGAAACACCATTGCTGCCATGGTCTAAGAAAAGGGAAGATAACAGACAAATCTTGCTGACAGAGTGTTCAAGCTTGCAGATGGAGAGTGTGGTATCAAATATTTCTGTGTCTTCTAGAAGGCCAAAAGTCATGATGAGTTTTACAACACAAGTACCATTTTTCAAGCCTCATTAATGCTGAGACATCAAAATAGGAGCAGAACAGGCTACTTCCTGGCCAAGGCTCCAGCATTCTTCTTTCTCAGCCTTGGACTCTGATAGTACAAGGTTTATAACATAGGTCTGAACCTGCACAGGCTCCCCAGTGGGACCTTTCCTACTCCACTCACAGCAATATCTGTTCTTAACTAGGCATTAGAGAATTAGAGGGAAAGGAGTATTTCTGGTTTCAGTTAGAAAACTGTCATAGATCCTTGCTGGTGAATAACCTTGTCCTTTTTATTCTTGGTGCAGGAGGGACCATTTAACTCCCCATTGCCACTGTCCTCAGCAAGAATTTCAGCTGTGTCAGACATTTGTAGTCATCTCTTAAAAAAAAAAAAAAGCCACAAGCAGCAAGGGCTGCTAATTCTTTCAGTTTTTAATGGTATAAGTTGACATCTCACATATTTTTGGTTTTCTTCCTTTCTCCACTGTCTCTTCAATATCTTTCCAAATACGTCTTTTTCTGACAGAAGATCAAATAGTGACATTTACAGCAGAAACTTTTATCCAAAGAAAACATAAAGCATAATGCAATAACAGTAGCACAGAAATTATCTGTGGAAACAAATGATATCTGTTATAGAATGCTGCGGGAACACCTATTGTAACTAAATAGCATTTATTACAAAACATGAAGTTCTGTAGTGATGTTTCCTCATATCATTTGGCAACCATCTTGTTCATTATACTGTAAGGGACAATTACTTCTATAGTTCTGACAGCTCCCTTTACTACTGACTACTGCACATGACTACGAAGGACAAATCCTTCTCTTCTCTTTGTTCCCATTCCAGCTCACATCTATGGAATGAAATTTTGGGGTAGCTTGTCTTTTATCATTATTATTTTATAGAGTTCAGCTGAAAAGTTCTAGCTTGCAGAGTTTTAACCCGTGTTTTGGTTTGTGTGTCCAGAATGTAATTTACTCATTAAAATGTAATCCATGCTGCTAACTCCAGGGTTTACCTGCAGTGTCACTGGACTTTGAAATTAACTCCACAGCAAAATGCAAAGCTTGAATTACTTATAAAAAAAAACCTTGATACTTGAAAAAGCAATAAACTATCAGCTAATTGGAGCCAAATTTTTTTAATGGCTTTTTTTTTTGTCCGTAGATCATTGATCACTTCCACGACTTTCAGAATTTGATTTACCTAAATTACAGTAGAAATTGTGTACTAATGCTAATTTATTACAAAAGAAATTACAAGATCAAGAACGAAAGATGGAATTTTAAAGCAAGACTTAATGCCTGGCCCCATATACTTCTATATCTCAGCACTTAAGTAAACAGTGTATGTCCTGAAGACAGTGTTGAAGTAAATTGAAAACCAGTAATCAGTTACTCCAATTCCAGTCTCAGTCCTAAATGGCATCTCATTGGGGGCGGGCAGGAGGGGAAGTCCATGAATTCCAGAAAACCAGCCAATGACTATTATGCAGATCAAATATTAGAAGCACACTTTTTAAAGTGCATTTACACAAGCCTTCTGCCTTCTAACATACAAACACACAAGTAATCACTTATATCATTTCCACATGATGTGGATTTCCACATGATTCATAAATATGTTACAGATAAAATGTTACAGACTATGCCTTTGAGTTCTGAACATTCATTTGATTTCAATGTTACTGTAAGATCTGAGAGGACTATCACATACCATCTCAACAATATATTGTTCACTATATGTTAATTCTATGTATACACTATTTCTCAAGTTAGAAAAAGAGAAGAAAAGATCTTTAGAGGTTCTTTCTTTAAAAGTTATTTTGGAGTTATTTATTTTGATTTTTGTTCAGATAAGTTAGCAGGAAGATTCTACTTTATTCAAATACCTCTCGTAACTTGGCAGTGGTGTAAAGTGACCTAAGCGTCAAAAGGAAAGTAAAAATTATTTAAATTTTTTACAGTAAAAGTCATAATTTTAACCCCTGAGAATAGTAGCTCCAGCTGAAATGCTCATTACTCAGACAAAATGTTTTGTGCCTCACCCACCACTTACAGCGCGTAAGAAAGGAAAGGCAGTCTTGATCCCCGAAAGCTATCTGTAAGCATGTTTTAGCAAGAGCACTGAAGGCTTGAAATTAAAGCAGATTACCACATTCCTTTTCTTAGAACTCCACAGTATTGAGTAAAGTCCACTCGCATAGACTGAAAGAATAAACGTGGAGAAACAGATTTCCAACCTGAAAAAAAAACAGGAAAAAGCAATATGAATAATAGCACCAGCTTCACAGTGACTCCCTCTGTTTTCTTCTCTTGTATTATCAGCTGTACCACACCTTGGCTTTTGCTTGAAATCAGTCTTTGTCACATTAGCAATTCACCAGGATCAACAAAGAAAGTGAAAGACTCAGAACATCGAACACACCCGCTATTCAAATATAAAAAATGCTGCAGAAGCCCAGAAGCTATTTAAAGTAAGTGAATGACATCAATAGACAGAAAATATCAACGCAATTGTCATCATTAAAATGTTGAGGTACTGGGAAAACTTAGGTTTTTATGGATAATCTTAACAGTATGATAATCTCATACTTAAAAAAAAAACCCTTCCGCTGTCACTACTTTAGCTAAAAGAATTCTGTCATTGATGAAGTCAATGATTTGCTGGAGGCAGGTATGCATGTACCCTGGCGTGTAATACTGTATTGTCTGTCTTCACTACCCTGGTATAAGAACATGACCAAAATACAGAGGTGAAAAACATTACAGAAGCACATGAATAGTTTTCGCTGAAAGGCTAGGCCCCTGTAGTCACAAGCAGTTCGGTCTATCTAGAGCAACTCAGCTAGTTTTCAATTCCATCAATTCCTGAGTGACAGGCCTGGAAAACTGGCTTTGCACCAAGAAAGCTAGCCAGATTTTACCCACCTACTGAAATGAAATCAAGACTGAGCTCTAAAACCCCATTAAAGCATACCTTTCACAGATTAAAGCCTGAGTTTAGGCTTTAAGCCAAGGAGTGTACTAGGCCTTCCCACTGTTAAATAGTTTTATGAATTCTTCTATTCTTCTTCTGCTTTGCAACTGAAACATCCACTACAGCTTTCATTTTCTTTTCCTTTCTCCAAGGAGAAACTTGCAGGGTTGCTTTATCAGCTACTAGATTATAAAAACAGGAAAAAAAAAACATTCTGACCATAGACTTTTGATAATTCTTTTACTAAATTGAATTACTGGCCACACAATATTTTTGAAATACATATCTAAAAGGCTTAAGGTCACAAAGATTGTCCAGTGTACTTTCTCAAATACATCGTGTGGCTGATTATCCTCACCACAGGCATCTTATTTCTAAAAAGAATCTACTATAGTTGGTTCTCAAAAAGGTAGCCTAGTTATGAAGTCAGCCATCTGAAATTTATTCAGAAGATATTATATGTGGACAAAGACAGCATAATTTTGATCGTTATGAGAATACCAGTTATTTCATTTCTCACCTTTATTTGCTCATTTCCTTTGCAAACAATGACCAGCTAATAAATAAAGTTATAAGGAGTATTGTGAGTAGCACTACTAGTGCTATCAAAAGCCTAATCAATTTTCAAATCAATCTACCAAAAATACAACAGAGTGCCAGACAAATGTGCTAGCTACAAAATAATGCTAACTAGGTCATTTTCCTGCATTTTCTACACATGCTAAAGTAAAAATCCCTCAGAAATCAACTGCTCAAATAGCAGTACAGCTTGAACTAGGGATTTTGGACCAATTCAATTCAGTACAGTCCCAAATAATGTCCACTGAATGGCTGCTCTGTGATAAAGTGCTATTAATTGGCAAGATGCAGCTGTCATCCCACACAATAAAACAGATTCACTAACTTATTGACCGGCATTTTACGCGGATTAGAATAAAACACTAAGAAGTGATTGAGCAGTTGTGGAAAGGGAAGACAGAAATATATTAATGCTTTTTGCAACTTTCACTTGGGTGCAGATTTCACAGAACCACAGAAAAGGAAAGCTTTAATAATGAAAACTGCATAGTGATTATAGATTTCCCAGCACAAATCTGAAGTTATAAGACTGCTATATTAAAGGATACTGGTGCTATGTTTTGTAAACATTCTTACTTTCATTTCAGCTATTGCAGTACGCCTTGACACACAGAGTTAAAACCCTTAAAGGCATACATAAAGCCCTTAAAAGAACTTAGAAGAAGTGTGAAAGAGAAACTTTCACATTCTTTGTGCACCAAGATGAAAGCTTTGTACAGCAGCTCTGCGCTGTAAACTTATTAATGTTGTTCTTTTTAAAAAAAAAGAATCTCTCTCTAACCTAAACTTCTCTCTCTGCAAGGCCATTAAATCATGTTTACATACAGATTAACCACCACCTAAAATGTCATATATGGATTTGGGAAGGAAAACATCCTTTAAATGTGGATATGCTATACAAACAGAGATGATTTACAATGAAACAGCTTTCATTTAGAAAATGCCAATCCATTAAATCTTAACGTTTTCTTGGCGTACACCAATAGAATGCTGCAATCAAACCTATGCAGAAAGCCAGAAACTGAAGACAGATGCCAGATATGTCAATATCTTGGCAATCAGAGCCTTACTTGAAAAGAGAAAATGGTCTCAGGCAAGTGCTATGCTTAATAGTCTGCTTTTTGTTTTGTCTTTTTTTTTTTGTACTGTGACTTAGAAATGTAACAGCAGCAGCAATGTGAGAGTTCTGGACTTTCATCTGCCACAGCAGAACAAAATTCTGAAACTGTTAAAAAAAATATTATAAATCATTAAATAGGAAACTCATCTCAGTAATTAAACATCTATAAACTGTTCCTTACACAACACAGAAAAGTCTTTCCTTCTTTCAAACCTTCTTAAGAGCTTGCAATTAAGCTCCAGAAAATTATAACTTATCCAAAGCTAGAAAAGGAAGCGTGGTCCTCCTGATAGGTACTTCATTATTTCAAAGGATCATTTGTCTACAGCAGCAAAAAATTATTGCTCTGTGGTATATGTCATACTTATTACATGAAGCTGTAACAGGAGATTATTGAATACTTAAAGCTTTAGCTTTCTTTAGTGTCATATGACGATATTACTAAAACTGTGTGAGACATCTTCAGTATTTATTTTTTAATATTTACATTTCTAGCATTAGGTGATGAATAGGTTTAGAAGTTGTTGGGAGTTGTAACAAAGCTGGTGAAAAACAGCTGGCCTTTCGGGTCTCTCTCTGCCTGACTTTACTGTTACGACTGGAGGATGGAAGTGTAGAAATCCAGGTATGACTACAGCAATAGCAAGAATAAAAATATCAGAGCAAATGAAGTTAGCAGGACCAGTATCTCTTGAGCCATCTTTGGATGAAAGACCGCCATGGGTTACAAGCAACTGTATCACAGGCTACTTTATGCACAACAGAAAGGTGAGGAGATGTATAATAGCGACAAAATGATCAGGATAGTGGTAAAGAATTGATCAGGATTCTTAAGGGAACTGAAACAGAATTTGAATGCCAGTGCATGTCCCTAAAGAACTAATAATCAGTTTGCAACAAAAAAGCATCCTTTTACATCCTGTCTGCCTTGGCCTATGGTTAGGATGAGAAAAAAGAAAAACAGGACATGTTCTCAGAATGGGAAAGAACAGGAGTTGCCATAGAAAATGCAGGACAGGAATGCCCTGTCCCATTTGGGCAGGTGCCTGGGATGGACAGACAACCATTGGTGTCAGAAATGGAGTTGAGTTAAGGTGAACATGGAATGGGGACACAAAAAATCGGGGCCAGATAATGGCTGCCTTATGCAACCTGGAGCCCCAGAGCACTGATTTCCTACACTTAACTCAAGCTGGCAGATTCTGCTACCACATCCTACGTTTGCATAATAACTTTTTGTATCTTTTTCTCTTAACACAATCCCTACAACCCTTATGTGGTCCAAGTTTCTCCTGCCGGACAAGACAATGCTTGGAACATTTCTCAAGCTAATCCTGTTACTGCTTCTACTCAGTTTGTAGTCAGCTGTGCTACAGACCTCCCTTTTTTGACATACATGTAGGTCAAGACAACCAAAATTTCTGCCTTCTCACCAGTATCTCTGCCTGAAATGTGACAGCTGCATGTAATACTTTCCCTTGACACAGAATGGATTGTGGTCAATATACTTCTCTGCCTCTGAGAAAAAACCTGCTGCTTTTAATAACCTTGACAACTTTTAGAACTTTGTTTTATTTTCAAATAAAATTTGTTTTCATCTCTGAGGTTGTGTTTACATCCCTCTCCCACATGAAACGGCAAGTGAAAATCCTCTAGTGACCTTCTCTAAATCACAGTCATTCAATATGCTTTTGCCATGCTCCTACCTAAACTGAAAGAACTTCTCTTTCTGATTTCTTCTTTTAGGGAAATCTTTCCTTGTTTAAACTTACTGATTGCTCTGTTGGGTCCTATCTCATTGACAGGCATTGTGTTTAAGGCAATGCATGCCTTTAATTTACATTGTTTGCACTGTATTTTCATTCATTCCACCACATTCTTTCATCATTACAATCTAAAATAATTTTTAGTTTTTTCATCTTATTTTCTTAATAACCTCTTCTTAGAAGAACTCATCATTAGTGTTTTGCCTCCGGTATGGTTTCCTTCTCCCTTATTTCCACACAAAGCCTATGGCTTCACAAAGCAACCCTGGAGAATTACTGCTGATAGGATCGGCTGATATTTTTTTAAACCTTAATCTAAACATAAATATATTTATCACCTGTTATTTCTTGGAGGTTTTAAGGAACACTTCTCAGCAAATTTGTTTTAGCAAAGAAACAAACAAAACCAGAAAATTCAAACAGATTTTGGAACCTTGATTACATGCCAAGTATCTTCAAAGCACATAACACATTAAAAAAAAAAAAAAAAAATCAATTACAATACAACACCACAATCCATAACTGAAGAGGTGACCTCTTGAAACTTAGCTTTCTTAGGTGGAAGCACTAGACATCAACAGAAATCAGTAACGCTTGCAGTATCAGAAAAATACATGAAGATAACCCGTTGTTCATTCAAAAGTGTTCATTAATGTAACTTGATTCTTGAAGGTAATTACAAGATAATCCTGTCTTTCTCCTACTCTCTAGTAGTTACTCTGTCTGGTTTCTTTGCAACTTGTCTCATCTGACAGTCTCTCCCTGCAGAACTCAGAGACCCATGAGCTTTTGCATGGGCACAGTAGCCAGTCAGTGCAGAGCTCACTGTGGGTCAGAGCCTAAGGAAAGATTAGCAATCAGGAATTTTACTGAAAACATGACAGTGAAATTTTACCATGAGTATTGAACATGCCTGTTGATAATAAAAAAAGCCTTTGAACTGCTAATTGACAGAAAAACTACATTAACAGAAGATCTCTGCTAACGTATTTGAGCAGAAGGGTTGTTTCATTTTATTTATTTCTACCTTTTTCTTCTCTACTTGGTGCAGCTGGAGGAGATTAAAGCCATTCAGACACTGGAGAAAAGAAACCAATCCAAGCACTTGACATAAAGGAGACCTGTCTCCACCTCCATCCCCCTACTGAAAAATACCCTTTCTTATTCTTCTAAATTCATTTGCTGCCTTCTCTCTTTCTGAAGAGTTAATTCTCACAGAAGGTAGGCACGCACTAGTTGCTGTCGTCACTCCAGAGAAGCTGCTTTTCTAGATAAGCCTGGGAGACTTAAAAAGCAAGGATTCCCCATCACCCATAAAATATTGAGACAGACAAAGGAAGTGCCTGAATTTAGAAACTTTTCTACAAATCTTGGAACAATACAACACAGAAACAAACCACTGCCATTGCTTTGTTTGTAGTGCTATGAAATATTTCAACTAATCATAAAAGAAATGCTACTGTATAACAGCTACTCAAAGCCTCTTCTCATTTTGGAAGCTGTATTTTTTTTTTTTTATGCTGAAACTTGCTCCACAAGAAGACACATGATTTCAAACCAGTCATTTGCCTGGCACAAATAAAAATAGCAAGACAAACAGACTTTGTCAAATTTCACTGAGGTATTTATGTCTGCTAATACAAAGCCAAATATGATCTTTTTTTGGACAGAGAAATGAGCTGCAGGCTGCATGAAGAAATAGACTATCAGGAAGGTTGATTTCTTTGAAGAGCTGGAGATGGAGACTGCTGCATCTGTTTACCTGTATAAATTGGCTCGTATTTGTAATAGTTGGCAACGACAAATAATAACCTGCAGTGCCTCTCCCATAAATAATATAAAATTTTACCCTTCTACCGAAAATTGAAATCTCTTAGTGATCCAGCAACTGGTTTTTTGTTTGTGTTCTGAACAGTGTCCTTGACTGAAATGCTACAAAATGAGAAAATCACCAGCTTACAAAATAGCATATGATATACAACCCATGCACAATTGTTATCGCCCAGAATACTGGTCATTCTTCCTTTATCCCCACTCACCCTCATATAAAAAAATCTGCTTTTTCACATTATAGTTTGACTGGATTCCTTTAGGAAAAAAAGTGGTTTTGTTTCACTTGAGTTACATCACTTATGACTTTGAGTTCTAGACTCTGTTTTGCTGGCTTACTCATTCAAATCACACAGCTTGTTACGCTGAATTTTTCTGTTTGAAAGGAAGAAAACAGTACTAGTGTCTGGAAGCCTTGTGACTTTTTCTGGGTAAAAAGCAATTCCCATAAGGCGAATGCCATTTCACCTTAAACATGTTTGGTAGAAAACTTTTAAAAAATCAGAAAAAGCTTAAGTTCTTTTGATGGCACTCATTGATATATTCAGTTTAGAATTTTAATATTATCTTAAAGGAGAAGAGAAATTAATTTATCAGTGTATAATAAAGTCTTGTCAAGACCGAGTGCTCACCAGCAGTGGGAAGGCTTCATCTCCAATGAGCAACAGCAAACAGGCAAGGAATAACAGAATATGTGGAAAGGTTAAATAAATAATTCTTGCTTGAGTCTTGTGGTACTACAGCTATAATTTGTTACGTTTTTGAAGTGAGGTAGTATATTATTGTTCATGTAGAAATTGGAGCAGAAGCATGCTCCTGGAGCATGGAAATAATATACCATCATAACAGGAAAAAAATTTTGGCTAGGTAATGCGTGGAACAGTATTAGGAAGTATAAGCCGCGCAGTATGAACCAAAGTCAAGTCAAATTTACCTAGCTGTATTTTTTAGAGACTCAAAGGAGATAAGCATCATCAGCTACAGCTCATGTCTTCTGTAAAGGTTATGGAAAGCTGCCTTTTTAACTCCTCCAATCCGAGACCGCAAAAGCAACTGAAAACACCAAGAGCACAGCCTTTGAAAAGCCAAAAGATGAGGTGCATCAATCTGCAGTGATCACTTAGCAGTGACAGAAGATTACATTACAGAGGAACTAATATTCCCATTGCTTTCCTGTCCCTTCATCCATTTCGACAGTAGGACTCTGCAATTTTGAGTATGTCAAGAACCTTTTCTTTCTATTTTCCACACGCACATTTCTAGTGTGTACTGTTCAATAGCAGTGGTACACTTTAGTAATTCTTTTTTTAGGGTGTTTGGGATTGTATGTGTCTGTGTTTGTTTTTTAAAGATAGTAATAAATGCATGTATGCCATTATCTTATAAGGATAAAAATAATGACCTTATTTTTCAAAGCACTTTGATAAGAACCCCATATGCAGGCTGGTAATCGTTCTTCCGAGTTTGTTTTCAGAGCTGAGTTTGGGTTTGGGTTTGTTTTTTTTTTTCCTTCACGTTAAGGGTGACCTGTGCTACTAATAATATATGTCCAGAAAGCATAAAAAAAAAAAAGAAAAAAAAAAAAAAAGTCATTTGCTTCGTTCTTTGTGTGTGGTCAAACAGACAACAAACTCACAGAAGAGATTAACGGATGACAAGTAGATGGCACAGCCTGTATTCACTGTGCAGATCTGTAGAAAAGTTTGGTCAATAATAGTTTAACATTCAGAAACAGAAGCTAGAAAGCCCACAGGACAGTCAAAGGCCACCCCTCCTGCATTTGTCAACGAATCAGAATGCGCAGATCTCTACTTAATAAACTAAATTGCACATGGATCTGTTAATAGCCTAATAGTTAATAATAATAATAACTGTTAATAATTATACGGAGAAACTGTACAAACACAGTGAGAAGCTTTCGCTTCATAAAAGAAAAAACAAAATTACAGCCCACGCAATATGTATCCTCTCCATATAGGCAGAACTACTTGCTTTTCATTTATTATTTCCTTGCACTGTTGACTCAATACAGCAAAAAAGCCCATCCTCTTGGGCCTCTGTCCACAAACAGATTGGCAGTATCTTTCCACGCTACTTTATGTAGAGAAAGGGTAGACAAGGAACTATGTTAATTGAGCTAGAGTACAGGTTTTCTGAATGATGGGCAGGAGGCATTACCGAGCTATATCTGACACACAGTGAATATCTCACGTATTTAGGGTGTATTTGGACTGTGGTAGCACAGCAATGATTACTGGATGAACATAAATCCACTAGTACTATTGCTAGCCTGGAAAGCCTAGGCAGTCACAGAAGAGCCCCTAACAAGTTCTATTCCCTCCACATAAATCTGGTGCTAGGGTCAATTTAGAGTGACAATGACTCTGAAGACCCAGTCTGTATAGCATGTGCTATGTTGTTGAATTTCTGTAACAATATTTAAACCTCAGTACAGATTAGCCTCTAAAAATTCACTCAAGCAAAGCACAAAATGTTGTCCCCCTTTCCCCCCAATCAGATATTCTTGGTTCCAGGAAAATACAAAATTTAATCCACTTGAATAGTTCTTACATTAGACCTAGTAATGTATTTTAAGGCTTCAGGTTTTGGCATACATTTTGTATGGCTTATCTGAGACTGTTTGACATTATTAAAACAAACAAACAAAAAACAAAACAAACCAACCAAACAAACAAAACCCAACCTTGTTTAAGATACATGTAAGTTCCAGGTATTGCCCAAAATATTGAACTTAAACTCTGTTGGCCCTGGCATACTAGTACATTTTCTAGTCAAAGAACTCACGCATCTATTACCTTTGAGAGACTTTCTCTAGGAGACCTAGGCAACATGAGTTCTCAGATCTTGCTTGTTGCCAGTAATTGTACCCCTCTTGCCCAATGCCAACATATGAATCATTCCATATGAATGAGACTAGATGAAAATTGTACTGAGTACTTGGAACTCTCAGCCACGTTTGCCTATTAAGGGTGAAAACCGATTCTGTGTTTTCAATCAGTAAAACCACACTTCCTAAAGTATAGAATATCCATCTATGAATAAAGAGGAAACTTTACACTATGAAAAACCTTCTATTTGTCTCCCAGCCCTTTAATCACACAAAAAGGGGCAAAACCTTGCAAAACTTACACTATTTTTGAAAACTTCATGCCGTTAAGGTTTCTGTCATGCTCTCCAATCATTCAGTTTCATACTAAATATTTCTTCAATAAAACCGAGCATAGCATAACAATTTTTTGACCCAAGAGTGAAAATTCAAAGCATTTGTTGCTATGCAATAGTCACAAATTGTTTCATTTTCCACAGGTATGGAATTCATTTGCTAATCCTAGTCACAGATCTAAATACATATCCTTTAAGTACCTATAGGTGGTGCTGAAATACAATTGTTTCTTTAAAACAGTGACAATCACAAAGCTACCCACGAAGCTAGATAGCCCTCCTGGTTGTGCAGATTTACTTCAGGGAAACGTAGCTGGCTCAGAACTTAGATTGAAGTGCATTACCTGTGTTTTCCTCAGGTGCTTATTACAACAGGTTTTCTCATATGGCCACATCTTATAGATTATAGCCAAGGCTGTTTCCAAGACTGAAGTTGCAAAATATAAAGGTATTTTTTAATTGTTGGAAACACCCAATAATAAACTGTGAAAATGTAGCTGTCATGAATATAGCATAACTGCAAAGAAAAAGAAACATAAACATGTTTCCCGAAGAATTTCCCTTTCAGGTTGCATATTTCATTCTGATAATCATAAATTTTGCCATTCAATACACATTATGACAATGCAGCTACAAATAATAGCTCTCTGGTAATCAGTCCAGTTCGCTGAAATGAAGCGGAACTAACTAGCTTCTCGACAAACATATAATGGAAAAGAACAAAATCTTTTCCAGGCATAATTAACATGTGATAACACGATAATCAACACCAGATGAATTTATACTTTCTGGTTTCAAAAAATACATAGTAATTCCACATTCGTGATTATTTATATAAAACCTCAAGTGTTTGCAATTATGAACATACTTTATGATGACAGTCATAGTTTGAGCCATTTCCTGTAATGCTAACACTTTACACTTAATTTCCAAGCTCTATTCAGCCTTTTAAAATTATTGAATTTAAGAAAACAAGTTACAGAAAGGAAATAAACATCTTTAGTAGTTCTAGAATTTTTTTAAAAATAAATAAGGCACAGTAAAATAATTATATCAGCAAGAACTTGTATAAATAATAAAATGTTTATAATATTTGCGAACAAACTTTTACACATATCGTGTAAGACAACTAAAACGACATAAAACACGAAAGGGAAGGGACCCCTTAGTCCCTGAAACCAGCTTCATCCTTTTTAAAAGTAGCTCCAGGACAAAATTCAAAGAATGAAATTGCCACTCCCTCTTCTTGCAACATAAACTGCAAGCCACAGATGCACCTTCTCTCAGTGCGTCATAAAACCCAAGGAACGAAACACAGAAAGGTACATTTACCCCTCAATTAACAAGAAAAAAGTGAAAAAGAAATTACGACTGAGACTTTAAGTTCCTAAAAGAACAGGGAGTTTATTTGCTAAAAATAGTATGGAAAATGACTTTTGTTTATTCTAGATTTCCTTTAAGTGCAAAGTTAGGATACTTTCAGAAAAAAAGTAGGCTGCACAGGAAGTAGAATTCACACAAAAAGGAAGACTCTTTACACTGGAATTCTTCACAAAGATGTACAGCACCTTTTCACTCAACATGTTCTTCTGACTAAAGTGTAATCTGTGGTTTCTTTCCGCCCCACCACCACCATCTTCCAGACGTTAATCTCTTCCTTGTACCTAATTTGAAAGTTTAAGTACAACATAACATGGTTAAGATGCAGTAAGTCAGGATACACAGGCAGGTTTAAAATGCAATACGAATTCCATAGAAAATGGAATGCGTCAGAGCTAATGCAGACTCTTGCTCTAAACATTAAAGGACATTATCTTCAGACCTTGTTTTCAAATGGAAATATAAACCAGTATTATCAAATTTAGCAACGCCATCACACTGAAGAAAAAAAAACAAAAAAAAAAGAAATTTAACAACTCAGTTGTTTCCTTCGGCAAATCTTCAGCTATATTTCCCACCTCTCCTCAGAGATCTTTTTGGATTTGAGGGCATCTTTAGTAGTCACTTTTGTTTCCTAATGTCTTCCTGAACCTGGTGTCACATATTTTACAGGCAAAAACAGGATTACAAATTGGTAGAAGCAGAGTAAAATAGTTCTTGAGAAAAACAAGAGAAGGGTAAGTAGTAAAGTCCACTAATTACTTCCTGATCTTTGACAAACTTCTACAAGCCTAGAGGTGAGCCTAAAACTGATTTAAATTGCTTAAAGAAGCTGCAAAAAAAAAAAAAAATGGACTTTCATGGAATGAAAACAGTTCTAAGTGCATTGCTCTCCTGGCAAAAGATAGAGTAGATGGCACAAATCAGACACACTGTGGTTAATGCAGACAATTATCCTTAATTCTACTTCTATTAGTTTGATTACATAGGGAGTGTTTAAGGTCATATGAATGAGTCATTAGATTAGATAAAGTAGCATTATTTGGCAACATTTAGATTAACTGAAGTTGTTGGGAAAGGACTTCAAAGCTTCAGTTGTACAAGTATAGGGCTAATGAATGCTGTGGCATGGATCAACCGTTCTATAGGCAGACAGCAACGTGTCAAAATGCAGACATTTGTAATGATCTATATGTATTAACTGAGATTGTAGCACAATGTTTTCAGTAAAATCAGAAAAAGTAAAACAAAATTATAAAACAAATGACATTTCAAGACCTACCCACTCAAAAAGATACAGCTGGACTTGACAGTTTCATTTTACACGAAGTATCTTTCAAGGTTTCCCAGCTTGAAGGTTTAGTAAATTAATCAGTAGAGTACCCGGTGGATGGTCTGGTCATACCCTACCTAGAGTAAGACCCTATACATGTAATTTTTGGAGAGCTATAGAATGTTAACAAGTTTGAAATCGAATACTGAACTGCCTCAACTGTTGGGCAATATCTACTGTGATGTCACTTGACCTCTACTTGTATGAACCTGAATTTGGATCATCATGCTTTTCATAATGGCACTATCTCTCCCCTGCAATTTTGGATATATTTAAACAGCATCTTTCACCAACAAGTAGATACAAACGTAAATTTGGCCATCCATGTTATACAATTGCATAAACATGTGCCCGCTTTGGCATAAATCTGTCTGGCTCTTTTGATATGAGCAAAATTTAATGAAAATAAATGTTAATTTTTACAGAAGGGCCACAAAGATGCTCAGGGGGCTGGAGCACCTCCCCTGCGAGGAAAGGCTGAGAGAGTTGGGATTGTTCAGCCTGGAGAAGAGAAGGCTCCAGGGAGACCTTAGAGAGGCCTTTCAGTACTTAAAGGGGGCCTGCGGGAAAGGTGGAGATGGACTGTTTACCAGGGAGTGTACTGATAGGACGAGGGTTAACGGTTTCAAACTGAAAGAGGGGAGATTTAGATGAGATCTTGGGAAGAAATTCTTCACTGTGAGGGTGGTGAGGCACTGGCACAGGTTGCCCAGAGAAGCTGTGGCTGTCCCCTTCCCTGGCAGTGTTCAAGGCCAGGTTGGACGGGGCTTGGAGCAACCTGGTCTAATGGAAAGTGTCCCTGCCCATGGCAGGGCGGGCTGGAACTAGGTGATCTTTAAGGTCCCTTCCAACCCAAACCATTCTAAGGTTCTCTGATATGTTGGAAACCTGGTTCAGTAACATATTTTATCAGTTTAGCACATAAGAAAACTCTGAACTGGCAGCCACGTGTTCCAAATACACCCTAAAATGTCAAATGCAAAAATTAGTCTGCTTAAGTATAATATCTGCAAAAAAACCCCAATATGGTTATGTGAATTATATAAATAAGACAAGGCAATCACCACACATTAAAATGTTTATAGTAATCTGATGTAGCTAAATACCTCTGAGGGTCCATAAACACATCTCGAGAGACCTAGAAGAGGCGAAGTTAACATCTTAACGGTCTCATTTATTTGGCTGTCTATAAACTGTATTTTTTCTGACTTGACTCTTCTTCCAAATATCACATCTTACCTGAATCAACATTTGGCCCATTCTGTGTATCCTACTTGTCTGACAGCATACTTCCCGATGCATTTAGGGTGGGAAAAGAAAACGTCTGGCACATATGTAGCCATTCATTTGAAGTTGAGGGGAAACAAGACCGTAACTACAACCGGATTTGAGCCATCTGCACTGAAGTTGAAACTGTATCGAAATTCCCACTTTTTTTCCAATTAGAAAAGACCTAGTGATCTCATTTGTCACATTCTCACTGCAGACAGCTCAGATGATAGAATATTTCATTCATTGCTTTCTTTTTCAATGTCCCCTGAAGCTGCTTGGTGCTGGAGAGAATTGAGGTAACTTATTATTCCTACTGCATGCTACGCATAGATCAGACTCTAGAGTTTAAGTCTTGCCTAACTTATGTTGTCAAAAAACAAGTCAAGATCACAACTCTGTTGACACAGGGTTTCAAAACTTCTTAAGACTAACCACATATTGGGAAATCAGTTTTTATTCTTGGATCTTCACACAGAAGGTAGAAGCTTCAGTGACGGTTGCCCCTCTCACTTGGGAGCTGCTTTAAAGATGAAGCCCTAGCCCTTGGCTCCCACCTGAGCTACACCACAGCAGTGTTGCGGCCATGCCTGTGCTCAGTCATTGATCCCAACCCAAACACTGACTGCTTTCTTGACCTCACCACCTCATCACTATGCAACTTGCCTGGCAATCACTGGGCTGTATCTGACCCTTGTTATTCTCTCCAGACCTGATCACAACCCTGTCTTGCTGACTTGATTTCCCAGCTTGTCCTTGCACCTGCGTCATCACAGACTTGTCTGCTGATCTAGACCCTTAGCTGACCTTGGCTGCC
The DNA here is from genome assembly GCF_034619465.1 of Leptosomus discolor. Classification (NCBI taxonomy): domain Eukaryota; kingdom Metazoa; phylum Chordata; class Aves; order Leptosomiformes; family Leptosomidae; genus Leptosomus; species Leptosomus discolor. The sequence goes on along the minus strand of NC_141395.1, from coordinate 36,013,312 downwards.
CTGCTTGCCTTACTCTCCTACTGGGGAACTATGCTGGTGAGGGTACTGCCCTTGCCTACCTTATTGTGCCTGGCTCCCTGTTTCTCTTCCCCTGTGGAACAACCTACCTTTTCTGCTTCCTGACAACTTGACGTATATTTTCTCCAGGGGATGTTGCATTTTACAGCTAAAATGCTTATTAAAATCTAAAAGCCCTCTACCTCTCCAAAAAGTGAATGTCCTATTCTGTCCCAGGCTCCCACCTTTCTTTTTCTTTTGTTCCCAGCCATCACAGCCACCCTTCTTTTGCACCCTTCTGTCCTTCTCACTCAACAAAATGCCCAGGTAAGGATTTCCCCAGGTAAGGACTCAACAAGGTTGTTCAGAAAAAGGGGAGGTGGTCGTATACCCAGGTGGATATGCGAGATGAGGAAGGAGTAGGAACTTTCCCCTTTTGGTGACAGTGAGCTGTTGCGCTGGCTCCACCACAACAGCAACTTCACTTTCAGTTTCTTTATTTCACAGTGTATCTTAGTTTTGCTTTTACCTTTAGTTAACACCTAATCCTTAACCTTGCAACTCCTCATCTGCTACTATAAAAATCTTTAAAAAAAAAAAAAAAGGCAAAATAAACCAAAACCAAACAAACCCCAAACTGAAAAACAAAGAAAACACCAGTGTTTTTAAATTGCAGCTGACAATTAGCAAGAAACATGCCTTCTCACCTTTCTTTTCCCTCTAGCACAGCAATTATGCCAGTGGGTTATTTTTTTCCCCTTATTGCTTTCAGAAATATCCTGAAACTCTCATGTACACTTTCTGCATATCCCCCTTCTAAAGAGTTCCTGCATGACTATGATCAGCAATAAAACCCATGTCATACTCCTGTCATCAATTCTCCTGCTGCCCTACCTACACATATGGTATATATAGACATCAGCTGCTCAATCAAGAAATCTGTATCAGCAATGGCAAACGGCTCTCAAAACATGACAGAACCACTGCATATTTATTAACAGAGCATATGAAGTACGAGATATAAATGATGTGTCTCTTTCTTTTTCCAAAGTTCAGATTGGCCCATGATGTTATTCGTGACAGGTATAAAGGGACGTATGTAAAGACCAGGTATTTTGGACTTGAAAGCTCATTACTTAGGTATGGGAACACCAAAGTAACTGTAGGAAAAACAGATCACATTTCCAAGATAGATTACTTGAAAACGGACCCTTTGCAAAGTTTAACCATTCTACTAACTAATTACAGAACAAAAATGGTACTGTTCAATACAGAATTATTTTACTAAATTTAAAAATTGAATTTATTCTTCAGATACAATTTGAAAGTATTTTACTTCTGTCTAATATGTTAATCTCAGACCGAAGTTTGAAGTCTCTCCTGAAACCAAATTACTGACCACAATCGTGTCTTGTAATGGCAAAGCAGTACAGTACAGAAGTACAAGAGAAACTAAAATTGAAATAATTGTACTAATTATCATGTCAATATCTTAAAGTACACATAAAATTCTGCTCTCCAACTGTTACATCGCTATTTCTCTTGGATAAAGTCACTGCTGTATTGTTGGTGAATAAGTAGTTCTTTCCACTGCTCGTGGACTCTTTCTCCGAAAAGCCTTGAAAAGGTCACTAATACAAAAAGAACGCCAAACCTGAGCAAGAGAAAAATATAGCCTGATAACAGCTGTTGAAAAATCATACTTTTTTTTTTTTTTTTGGTCAATTTTTGGCCATGCTTAACATTTTGAAGAAAAAAATCTAGAGAGGCACAGAGCAGATTTGTTTGACGTTTACCATCCTTTATCTACTCTGCAATACATATGTCCTAGTTGCAATATCCAAAGACCACTTTGTGGTGCTGGTGGCTACTGTTTACACTGACTAATGAAAACATCCCTTTCTTTCCCCTCCTGCCACATAGAAGCTAATAGCCTTCATGAGGTACAAAGCAGAACAAAGACATTGTTTCTGTAATCACTTTGTTAATAACTGATTCCCAACCATACACAATTCTGCTATCTCTCCTATCAGGATGCGGCATACACCAATCCCCAAATTGTTTAAAAACTTGTGTACTTATTATCAGTTGAGTCACTGAACACAGCTAACGAAGTCTGTCATAGCGAGAGACACCGTAAGTTGACCCAAACACTTCCAATATTTCAGAAAGCCCCCATTTCCATGCAAACCTGACCTGAAAATGACCACAGCACACATAGTTCTTGCGGTTTCCATCTGCCCATCAGCCATGAGTGTTCCAGCATTTCAGACACTCCTCCACTAGCCTGTATTGAGCAATGGGCAGGACTGTGCTTCTGAAGAGCATCTATAATGTAACAGCAAAGACAACATCTTTAGACAGCTTCAAACATACAAGGAAAGTACTACTTTTTCTACAAACTTAGTAAAAGGTTGATCACAACACTAGTAAATCGCTCATTATTTGGTCCTGCTCCTCCCATAAGGCTGTATTAACCTGAAAGGAAAACTACTGAGCTTGAAGCAACCCACAACTTAAACTAAAAAGTAAATTAAAAAAAAACCCACACCAAAAACTAAAAAAAAAAAAACAAACAAAACAAAAACAACAAAAACCACAGAAAACACAACACAAACTCCCTTCTCAGAAGTCAAATGCAGCGTTTCCAAACGCAGCCCCTTTCGGGACTGCTAAACGGTTTTCAGAGTGCGCCGGGGAGTGAATGCCTCAGCCTGTTCCCGCCCTTTCTCGCCCACGTGACCGCCTGCCCCTCACCCACTGCCAGACACCCTGCAGGCAGGCGTGAAATCCCTGATTTAAGGGGATACCCTGTCGCTTAAACCGAACCGGTTGCACTGAGGGTGTTGCCCTTCTCGTGGAGTCAGCACGGGCGCGTTGTGTGGCTGCCCTTTCCCCTAGCTGGCGGTGCAGGCTCCTTGGCCCAGCTCCTCAGACTCAAGGCCCCTCTGGGCAAATCAGGCCAGTTGTCTGGAACACTATAGGCCAAAAAGTATGGGCAGAATTACTCGCTGACCAATATAGACAAAGCAATAAAGCACAAAAAATTTGCACAGAGACAAGCATGAACACAGGAGAGTCAGGCAAGCTGTCTTCACTGACTTGAAGCTTGAGGGGAGGAAGGCAGAAAGTGTTAGAGATACGCTGATGTACCTGCGCAGTCTGGTGCGAGCAGGCTGGTAATACAGAACTCCCTCCAGAGGCTGGAAGTGTCTCCATCCGAGGGGGCTAACACCTAGCCAAGAATGGCTACTGCTCAATAGTCAAAACCTCCATGGTCACAGCAGCATTGGTTAGGTGTAGGCTGTACTGCACTTCAAATTGAAGGGACCAAATGATGGAATATGCAAAAAAAAAGGTAAGACAGAGTTCCCTTTCTCACAGGATTAAGGGTTATTTTTCAAAGAATCAAGGCTTCAAATGATAGAATAAGACTGCTAGATGTTTTGACACCTCTAGGAAGGTGGTGTATTTTACACAGAGCAGAGAACAAAGAATACAGTAGCAGTTACACTGTACTTTATGTGGGTCAGTTTGACTTGTCCTGATGTTATTGTTTTCTCCTGAGTTCTCTGAGTTTCTCTGCGCCATAATTAGTTCACCTGACATGAATATCAACATAGCAATCAGCACAGCAGTGTGATCCTGACCATGCCACAGGGACAAGTTGATTCTTGCAAGCACATCCCAGATGACACCATTTAGCACAGTGGACTACAGCACTCAAATGTCTGATGAACAACTGAAGTGTTAATTACACAAGTACGCTGATGACTGGATTTCATACATATCTTAGAGCTGTAATAACATCTCATTATTGTAACAGTTGCAGTCAGTCTGGCTCCACTACATAGGTGGTATTCTCACAACATGTTACGGTTGTTTATAATGTTCAAAACACATTCTGTCATTGTGCTATGTTACAGGCCAGCTCTGCTTAGAAGCAGTTCAGTGGAGTATTATTCCACAGGTAATTAAACACCATTCAGTAGAATGAATTTCAGCCAGTTCTTCAACTATATATTTAAATTCCCTTTAGCACTCCTTGTTGCCTCCATTTTTATCACTGCCCCCAGCTTGATTCTTTCTCCTGCCCATTCAGGATTATGTCCAAAATACATGAGATGGCATGAAGGAGACAATTGCCTTGCTCACTCCCTTCTCTGCTTTCACCCCACATCCTCTTGTCCAATCTGCAAAAAAAACACCCCAAAACATTCATGGGTTCTTTAGTTCTCAACAAGGGCTTTGCTTTCCATGTTCACAAATTAAAATATTTTCAGTTTGTGAAAACAAAACATATATTTATGCTTAGGTCTTCAAAATGGCTGAATGTGCCAGAGAGCATACGCTGCCAGGTCAGTGGAGCCCACACTTTTAGGAAAACTGACTCAGTAACACCCAACAATCGTAACTTAAGTCATATCAAGGAGGGAATAATCCCTGGAATCTCTTTTTTTTTTTTTTTCTGTTAGTCAGTGAATAATGAAACTATTGCAGTTGTGCTGATAATATTGTAGGGCTCTATACTCATTTATTTTTGCTTGCATTGGAGTGACTTACTGTTTAGTAACTATCTTGCCAGAGTCTTCAGTTTGGAGAAGTCTCCCATGCTTAAATAATCAAGTGAATACCTTTGCATGTGTGCCTGAAAATCAAAGTAGAAGTGTAATGCTCATTTTGATGAAAAAGTTGAAGAAAATGGCAGGAAATTAGGAAACTAAATAGGATTTTTGTTCTATTCTCTAGAGCAGCATATGGACTAAGCAAGTCCCAGCAGGTACCTGAGTGAGAAGCGCAGAGGATTTTGAGTGGGAAGCCCCAAGGTACCTCGGGAAGGACAGCAGAAAAGTTTGTGTGGGAAGCCTTGAGATACTTTTGCAAGGACAATTCCTCTGTGTTTTGGTAGGAGACTACTTCAGCAAGGGGAGCAGAGCAGTTTGAGTGGGAAGTACCTCAGCAAGGTGAGCAAAGGGGTTCAGGATGGAAGCACTGATGTACCTCGACAGGGACAGCAGAAAGGAAGTCCCAGGCAATCTCAGCAAGGACTGCAGAAAGGTTTGGCATGAAGCTCTGAGGTACTTCAGTGTGGAGAGCGGAAGAGATTGAGTGGAAAGCCTGAAAGGTTTTGGGCGGGAAAATATGGTTTACCTCAGCAAGGGCAGTAGAAGAGTTTGGGTGAAGCTCTGAGGTATGTAAGTGAGGAGAGCTGAAGGGTTTGGGCAGGAAGCCCTGAGTTTCTTCAGCAGGGAGACCAAAGGATTTTGAGTAGGAATCCCCAGGGTACCTCTGTGTAGTGACCAGAATGATTTGAGTAGGAGGGACCGAGGTGGTACTACTGCATTTAAGCAGGAAATACCTAGTTATCTGAGGACCACAAAAGCATTTGGGTGACAGCTAGTACACAATTGATATAAATTGATGAAATAATTGATATAAAGAGTATACCAACTGATTCACTGGGCAAAAAGATATGAAGAATTATGTGAGAAATCTAATGAATCCTCTGGATGAAGAGGTAGCATGGAACAGATAGCTCTTGAAGGAAGAGTAGTGTGAGTAGGAGTAAAAAAGCTAAGGAGAATCTTTCCTGGAAAGGGAAAAGAAAATATAAGTTAGTGTGTGAGGGGACAAGTCTAAGCTGGTAAGCGTACAAAGCAGGAGACAGGATGAAGATTTCAGTAGGAAATGCCAAAGCAGCTTTCTTGACTACTACTGACTGTTCTCTCTATGTGCAAGGTAAAATATGTTAGAGCTGAATCAAGGGCCATACCTCATTGTTTGAAAGAGTTCAGAAAAAAAAATAGTGCTGCATCAAGAAAAGAAAACAATCTCATCAGACTTTTCAGACCAGCTGGGGACAAGAATTTTGAGTTATACTTACAAAAGCTGTAATTCTTATAAAATTGAGAAAATAAGCCTTAAGCTCCCAGCCTAAATTTTTTATTATTTTGCATCCTTACAGCACAAGAAAAAAAATATGGGGCTGAGACAGAAATTTTTAAGAAAGTAGAGTAAAAAGAAGGAAGAAGAATGGTACTTGGGGCACAGGGACTGGCCCATAATCAGGGCACATGGTGACGTAAGAGCATGGCTGGCCCCACTGATGGCCTGCCTGCCTTTCAGCCGGGTGACCCACACCGTAATCAGGGCTAGGGTCTTGGCCTGGTTTTGTCTCTTTACTTTGTTGCTCCTGGTGCTGCCTGGACAACTCTGTAAGGAGCATGAGCGTGACTTTGTCCTCACTGGAGGGGGACATTGAGCTTCTTCGAACCCATTGCGTGCCCTGTAAGCAGGGTAGAGCCTTTACCCCCATAGCTCTCTGTAAGCACCCTGTAAAAAGCAGGGTGTTTCGCAGCATTGGCCAGCATGCAACCAGTGTATCTCCCTGCAGGCATCATGAGTTGCCTAGCCTCTGGCCCACCTGGGCACAGCTCTGACCTCATCCTCCTGCTTGTGGGCGAGAGCATCGCTGCCTTGACACTGGCTGCCCTGGCTTCTCTTCTGCTGGGAAGCTCTTTTAGGTGTGCGCGCATGTGCCTGGCTGTGTGCACGAGCTTATTTTGATTGAGTTTCAAAATCACTGCAGTATAGAAAAATGAGGCTTCCCAGCACCAGGAGAAGAACCCTGTGTACTAGTAGCAGATAGGTACTCGCTGCCTGAGCAGAGAGAGAGTTTAGGCTTGCCCCTTCTTCCTGTGGGGCAGACCTCAGCAGCTTCGTAAGAGTCAGGGTAAGGGGGCCTCCCTGTAAAAAGGGCTTCAGTTTCTGCCTGTGCAGCTGTCTGTCCTTCTGGGAGCTCAGTCAGTGTGTGAGCCCTGTAAGCGAGGCATCTGTAACACACCTTAGAGCCCTTTGTGAACCTGGAGCAGCTTGAGTGCCCTGTAAGCAGGGCTCAGGGGCTGCAGTGCTGCAGCCTGCTGCTTTAGCCAGCAATTACCCCTGTGCCTGTAAATAAGGGGCAGGTGGAGGAACTGCTGCTGCATGCAGAGGCAGTCCAGGATTTTGTATTACTTTTTGTCTTGGTATGACTGCTCTGCCGCCAACAGGGTCAAGGTGTCTACCAGGGCTCTTTAAGACCCATTGTGCTGCAGGCAGGATGGCAAGCATGTCCTGTGGGTGTGGGCTGGAGCCTCCCACTATGGGAGGCTCAGTGCTAGCACTGAGCAGCCAGGGTGGCCTTCCTATTAGCAGGGTGCTGTACATCCCCTGTGCTCAGCTGGAGGTGCTTGGAGCAGCCCCCTGTAAGCAGGAAGGCAACTCCTGCCTCAGCCTTTCAGAGGCACGGGGCAGAGGTCTGGGGAGCGGTCTGTGCCCACCCTGGAGTCAAGGCTAGAGCCCCGGCTCTTTGGGTGGCAGTTTACCACTGTGTTCTGCTGCCTGGCTGTTGAGAATCATTCCTGTTGCTCTTGGGGAACATAGAGTTCATTGACTCCCTCCTCAGGGCTCTGGTCTCTCTGCCTCCAGTCTTTGTTCTCCCTCAGCTGGCTAGTGAGATAGCCTTGTAAGGAGGGTGAGAGTCACATGGGGATTGTTCATATTCCTGAGGTCTCTGGGATGAGACACTTATCCTGTGACTTCATACCCTGCTGCAGTGCACTACAGAAAGTGTGAGCGCCCTCTGTGGAGGGGACGTTTCACAATGCTTACAGGACACTGGGTCAGCCCTTTTTCATGCAAACAGATCCTCAAGCTCCCTGTGAGAAGGGTTCAGGTCTGTGGGGCATCAGTGCCCTTGTGTCAGCTGGCTTCACAGCCTGCCCTTGCCTGTGAGGGTTTGTGTCACAAGACTTAGCTTTGTGGGATGCACGGAGCCTCTTGTAACCTTGGACTCCAGATCTGACCCCCTCTTGTCAGGGTTTGGTTCCCTGCCTTAGGGGTTTCATGGCCCTGTTGGCAGGCAAGCCAGCATGGCCACCCTGAAATGAGGGCGGATGCCATGGGCCCAACACACTTGCCTCCCTATAAAGGGGCAAGGGTAGCCCTTTGAAGGCTAAGGCAATGTGGACAGCTTTGTAAGACAGGTGACCTAGGTTACAGTGTAAAATGTGCCAAAAAAAAAAAAAAGTATTCTATTACCATCTTCAGGAGCTGTCGAGACCAGGTGGGGCGGTGTTCCCTGCCTCCCCCCTCTGGACTATCTCCTGTTAATGGGCACAACAATGACTTATCGCATGACCCGTAGATAACTCGCTCCTGGACTATCTCCTGTTAATGGCCCATCAAGGAACTGCCTCACGACTCCCCATCCCGTTGTGAGATGCTCCGCCCGGGGGGAAGGAGCCAAGCAGTCCATGCCAAATAAAAACTGAGATCTCCAACACCCTAGCAGCCTTCTTCCACTGGATTCCCAGAGGAGTTTCCCCCCCACTGGAGTTCCAGAGGACAAGAGCTACCTACCTATCACTGGACCTTTGGAGGAAGACCAGACCCTTTTACAAGATCGCTGCTTCAACAGAACTACATCCATCACTTCAGGAGGACTGCAGCCACCATCTTATCGGGCTGCTACTGCCACCCTAACAGGGTGTCAGGTTGTATTTCTGACTCTGTCAGTGTAAACCAGTGGGTTGTGGTTTTTTTCCTGCCTTGTGTTATATATATATATATATATTAGTAAAGAATTGTTATTCCTATTCCCCATATCTTTGTCTGAAGGCCTGTTAATTTCAAAATTATAATAATTTGGAGGGAAGGGGGTTGCATTTTTCATTTCAAGGGAGGTTCCTGCCTTCCTCAGCAGACACCTGTCTTTCAAACCAAGACAACAGGGCAAGAGATGTCCCCTCTTTATGCCTTGGTTTTGGCTGCTTCAGCAAGCAGGACAGAAGAAAGACTCTGTGAGGACAGAAGAAATTCCTTCCTCTTGTTGCTTCTGGCATCACCATGTCCCTCCCCTAGAAAGTGTGCTGAGTCCTAGGCCGCTGCTCTCAGCCTTGTCCGCGGTCAGAAGTTGATGTACTGCCCTGGGGACTCTGCAGCTTTTCCTAAGGGTGAAGGAGTGCAAAGTACTGCATAAGCAATTAGACAAATATTTTGATGGTAACAATCATACTATTCAGAAAAAAAAAAAAGTTCAAGCATTTGTGGCAGCAATGCACTGGTATAATGGATTCCAAATTTATTTAACATATTTGCTACTCTCAGCTCTAGCAATAATCAAAAATCCTCCCCTCATGGACTCTGTACTTGTTTTCCTCACAGGCAATACATTCACAACTAGTATTTGTTTACAATCAAAGAGATGTGAGTAAAATATATTATGGCATTCTTCATAAAGCCTGTATGCCACATAAAACAGCAAGTATAACTCTCAGTCACGTCACTTCCCATAACTCAGACTGTTGAAAGCATGACAAAATTAATCAATTCTTGTTAGTCCCAGTATTAAATACTGTATGAAGATGTGAATAAATGAAAAAAAATCCATCTTGTTCTTGTGCATGCAAAGTACACATTAAAGCCTTAAGAGATTTATTAATTTATTTTCTTTAGGTAATCTTACTCAGTGTATGCTTACTCCCTTTTCCTAACAATATTTGTAAGCCTTTGAAGAATCACTGACTTTGAGGCACAAGAATGTAAAGGGCAGCCACCACCACAGCTCCATTAACAAGTGGCATAGTGTTAAGTATTTTTACCCTGGCCAACTGTTTACTGAAATGATATTACCAACTTGGGTTTACACCTAGTATAAGCCTCCTGTTCAGTCTCAGGGTAATTTTCCTGTGTTTTTTAAACATCTAAATAGAGTGCAAAGACTAGTAATGACCTCTGCAGTAGGAAGGGAGTTGCCAACATTTTCCTTTCTCCAATTGCAGGTTTGATTCCCGTATTCTTAACATGTTCACTTCTGCTTCTTAGAAACTGGTGGGTATCTTGAGAGATCTATAATGAATCCCTAAACAGTGTTAAAACTAGCAAAGTTGTATATGTTAGCCTCCAGCATTTTGAGCTGGAGCATAACTTGTTCTGTTTCCATTAGATACAAGACATATCACAGTGACGAACTGTTAAACAACCACTAAACTCAAGCATCACACACATTATTCCAAAGCTGAAAACCTACATAGCTTCATGCTAATGAAATGTGTCCTAATGTTACAGTGTTTGTAGAAAAACTACTGTGGAAATAAAGGCAAAAGAATGCTGCTATGGGACCCAGACTGGCATAAAAATGTAAGAGCTATTTAGACCCAGGATAAAACACATTTTTAATATATTTATTCTGTTCCATATGTGCAGAGGTCACCATCACAGTTTGATTATTTGTATCTTTCTTCATTCACCAAGTATTTCCCAATTACATGACACTGACACTGTGATGGCCACTTTTGCTATGTTTGCTGGTTTTAATTGATTTCACATGAAGAATAATAAATACAAACCCTCTCTTTCGTATTCCTTTTCAGCTTATTTGAATATTAATGCTTTTAGTCAGAGATTTTACTCTCTTCGAAGAGAATGTCTGTGCCATCCATACATTTCATTGCAGGAAACATGAGTCCATCTTATTATTGAATTACTTAGTATGTGCTATAGAAATGATGCCATCGCCATCTAATTTTGCAATAAATACAAGGTACAAGAAGGAAGAGATAGAACTATCTATTTTCATATTATGTTTTGAAACAGCAATGAAAATGATACTTTAAAAATGGTAGATTGGCAGTCTTAAGGAACAGAACTGCTCTGTCTCTGAAGATGATGGAGGGAAGAACCACTTCACGGTACTCCTCATTCTTGCCCCATTCATTTAACAGGAGCTATTGATAGCCATTTAGTCACTATTAGTCTCTGTCATATTTAGACTAGCTATATGAAGGATAAAATGGCAGTTGTTACAGAATTATTCACTAAGTCATCTCTCCAGAAACTAGTTTTTCATAGCACAAGTACTTGAGATAAATAATTGCTTCATTAATGTAGTCCTCAATTTTTTGCCCTTCGATTTTACTTTGCTTAATTGTGTAATGCTTAGATTGTCTAAGAGTTTGTCCCATCAGCTGACTTGTCCTTGCTGGTTCTTATTGAAATCACCCCCCCGAGAAGGCACTGCTACTGATTGTGCAATCTCCGATAGACAGTAAATCTACCAGTTTAGATGGCCTGTAGAAGGTCAAGCAAGTGAATATCACAGTAACTCTAGATTAGATAGTATTACACAGCCCATGTGAACACATAGGGTGTATACACAGCAGTGAACCTGTCTCAGACCATCCTCTTAAGATATGAAAGCCTTATTAAATGCAGCAAAATAAATTTATATATCTTGTTTCTTGGGATGATTAGTAAGTCAAGGTGAGTGTAAGTTAAGTGCAATAAAAGTGATCTATTTATTGCCCAACAGAGCCCATGCCAATTTAGTAATCTCTTTTGTTCTGCTAGCTAGTAACTGGTGATTTTCAGATGTTTCTTGGTTCCATATAAGACCCTTTGAAATAATCTGGAACTAAGAGCAGCTGATGATGATGTAACTTGGGAACACTTGCATAAAAATTTGGTTGCGTGTCAGTATACTAGTGAAAAAAAGTATCTTCTGTAGTTTTAATTAAAGATTGGATGATAGTCTGTTAGAGTGCACCTTTTGAACAACTTTTAATAACCATAATGCTGGTGTAACTTCAAATACTTAACCAGCTTTCTGACATTAGCAGGAAAGTGTACTATAATGTGTACAAATTAATATGGCTTTGGATTTATTTGGTGGCAATAATTCTGTGTGAAAAATTCATTGTTGAAAGTGATTATCGGTTACTGATAGGCATTTGAAGTGAAGCAAATAATTTGAAACTAGGACAAACAGCTAGCTCAACTTTGTACAAAATAGCTTATCTGGTATAAAACCAAATTCTGCCTAGACTGCAGTACATTATCTATTTTATTTCTGAACCTACAAGAGTTACTATTGCTGTTGCTGAAATTCTACCTTTTGTCAAAGGATTTATATTAGCATTTAGAGAGCAAGCATGTGGCCTTTAATAGTGCTTCATGTTAACAATTATTTTTTGTACTTATCTATGCACCCCTTTAACTAGAAGCTAAAGTAAACCCATATTTATGCTACGTGAAAACAGCAGTAGCCATTTCATTTTCCAATAAGTATTAGAAGATAAGAATAATCTTTTAAAGCCTCCTCCAATGACCATGATTCATGGTCAACGGAAAGATACCTTTTTTCTAAGGAAAAACTGCTATTATTTAATTTAAGACAAAAGCAAAGAAAACTCAGTCTTTTATTTCTTTCTCTTTCAAGATGATGGATAATGCCGTGAGTAAATTACAATTATGGTACTTAGGATGACATCACAGACTTATGAATTGAGATCATAATGATTTTGTGTGGGATGACACACACTTTCTGCATTTTGGTTTCCTTTTGGCAAAATGGAGAAAATATAACTTTCCTATTTTTCTGCTGTATTGTTAAGATAATTACATTGAATATTATTTTAAATACATCACCAACTACATTTGTGAAGTGATAATAACAACATAAACACTGACACATCTGCATTAAATTTATAGAGGATATGATGACTTCGGATACCACGGCTACCCTAAGAGAGAGACATTTCCTAATCTTCCATTAAATCATATTGTAAATTCTCAGGGGCAGTTCCTACTCCTAACCCAATAAGTAGCATAAAGACATTTTGCCCAACTGTTCAAAACCTTGAGAATTTCAATTAATTGTGTATTGGATGACATTATTTTAATAAACACAAAATAGTTATTGTTGTGTATTAAATTTCACCCAGCCTACATACATCTAGAAGGGAGCACAGTGACATGGAACAAAAAGTGGGTGGAGTAAAGAAGACCAAGTGAGTGATAAAGAGCATTGCACGAGAGTCAGGCTATATGAGAAAGGAAATATATCTATGTATGAATGTTTATCAGAGCGTGCATCTGTGCTCTATAACAGAACTAAAATTGGGGCTGGGAGGAAGAGAAGTAAGGTATGTCATTAGGTTAAGGTTTGTGGAAGTAAGCTACAGAAACAGAATAATTTGTAAAAAAATGCTCCAGTTCTATTAAGGCTAACTTTGGGGTTTTCTGTAGCTTCTTCACTGCCTAAAGTTCACATTAATATTTTCTCACTCTTAACCTCTTTCCAGGGCATATATTTTCACAGGTTTCTTGATAGTATCAGCAGTCACTGACCCTGCCACAGGAACTGAGGAACAAAACATTTTGCATCAGAGATGTTGCCAGCATTGTATTTCCTTGAGGTTGAATGTGACCGTACACCAGTTGTGTAAAATTCTGTTAATTGATTTACCTGAAGAACAAGTTCAGAATCTGAAGATCAATTGGTTCAGTTTTAATAGATGAACACCAGAAATAGTATGTCTATGTTACTATTTTCTGTATGTGTCATGCATACATTGCAAAAGGACAGAATGATTTCTGTATGTGTGTCAGAGTGTAATTCACTGCTAAACTTCTTGACAGCTACTGCTAGTCCATTTCATTGCAAAAATATAACGTCATTTATAACTTTTGTTGATTTCACTTGCACTCTAATGGAGATCAAAAAGTTAATTGCTCTTGTAATTGCAACTTCGATCAATAGGAAAAAAATAAATCTGTCATTTACAAATGTTTTTCTTTATTATGCACCAAATTAAGTCATTTTGCTGTTCTCGAAAGAGTGGGTCTTTTATTGCAAAGAAGCAACGGATCAAATAGGTTTTCTTGTAGCTTTCAGAATGTAATTATACTTTAGTATTTAACATATCACGGCAACTCTTTTCAGTTCTGTAAAGTTACCTGCCATTCTTCTGTGGAACACTGGATTACAACATGAAGGAGGGAAGAATTTTAAGTTAGAAGCATGCTCTGTATGATTTAAAAAAAAAAAAAAAGACAAAAAGGAAAAGGTTTTTTTTTTTTCCAAAGAGCACTGGACATCACTGAGAAAGGTCTAGGAGGACAATTTTAGAAGCAGTAGGGTGAAACAGAACAAAGAGAAAGTCTGGGATGAACATTAGGAATGGTTTATCAACACTGAGATCTGCTAAATTCTAGTCTCCATGAGGAAATGGCTGCAGCCCATTTAATAGAAACTGGACAAAACACTTGATAGCATATCATAACAAACAAGTCTATATTGAACGTAATGATGAAAAAGCGTGTGTTTGGGTTTTAAATATCTGAGAAAAAAGAAGAAAATAATAGATTCTTGTGGCTTCAAGGATGGATGGAGTAGATTGATCTGCATATGCAGAAGTACACAAGTTCCTCTGTGCTTGAAGAGAAGCAAGAGACTTGCAGGTCTTAAAAGAATCAATCTCAGTATAACTTTCATAATTGTGTTTTGAGGAATTATTTCAGATTAATGACTTCAAGCATTGTTATATTTGATATTTTGGAATACTATCTATACTGCAACATTTTATCTTTCAGTACAAGTATACACAGTCATTAACGTCATCCTGTTACTATACTCAACTCTTTAATGTTTTATTTTCTATCATCACATAAATTTCCATTAATAACAAAATCTAAAAAAATCTTGAATTACAAAACTACTTAAGTGACACTTGAAAATCAACTTTCTAAATGTAGGTTTCCACACTGTGGTAGATAGGTTCTGTTAAAAAGAAAGGGCAGAAGGCTAGATTAAAATGTTCATTTCAAGAAAGTGAGTGTTTTTCATTTCGTGTTGTTCCTAACAGAGCTGCAAGAACTATATGAAAAACACATGCCAATAAAACATTATCATACTCAAGGGAAGATAGCCTTCTAACACGAGCGATTATTTCTCTGGTAGTGATTTTCATTGATCCTGAGGGATGGTTTCTTTTAACTGAACCTAATGATCTGGCTAGAATATCAGGTCTCCCATTTCCACACAAATTAGCTCTTGTATAACTAGCATGCTGAAGGAATTGAGAGAGAGCATAAACCAGCTCCAATTTCCACATCACCAGAGGTATCAGCACTTTAACTTAGGAAAGATTTTTTTTTTAAATTAGAATTTTACTGTAAAATAGTAGAAAGCAACTTTAAGTGATCATTTCCCTCGGGCACATTCTTAAATTTGTACACAAAGAAGAAAAAAGGAAAAGGAAAGGTGAATGCACATACAGTCTCTTATTTTTAGATGCATTTATATGTTGCTGGATGACATCTTATCGCCCTTTCAAGGAAGGTAATGCATTTTTATCTTTATTACTAAATAACAAGCCAAAAATTCATGCTAATCTCTACATTTTTGTGGGGAGTAAAATTAAACCATAACCAAAATCTTGAAAGCTCTATAAAGACACATGAAATCAACACAAAAGTATCCTGAAATACAAGGGAATTCATGTAGGAAATCAAGACAAATTCTCCCAGAGACACGCATCTTCAGATCACTTCTTGTAAAGGTTTTAAACTATAAGAGAAGAAATTTTTTTTGCTTACTTCAGCAGTGGCTTTGATGTGAAGGCATCTGTGAAAGACAATAATCCTGTGGGGTGATAACTCACTTGTTGTTTTGATCAAGGGTATGGAACTTTAAATATTAGGTGACTCTTGAAAAGAATCTGGTGTCATACTATTATTAGTTTTATGTGTGCCTATAAGTATGAAATGAAAAGCATGTTTCCTTCATATTATAGGCAAATCTCTGTCCCTTTGCATTTTAATTCCTATTATAAAAGGGAATTATTGTTCCTAAATTTCTAATGGAGATCTGCAGCTGACAAAGCCATTCATGGCAACCTGCAATTTAACATCACTTGTTAAAGCTTTGCATTTGGTTAGGTATCCTTTGTCTCTACCACTTTTCTTAATTAATTTACTATGGTTTTCCAAAATCCTGTCTTTAGCCCTGTACCACTCAGATTACTTAATGTCACATTCATTATGTTGTATGTTACCAGACATTACATCTAGTAAAAGCAGAGTTTTCCCAAGTAATGGCCTCTCCCACCATTGTATCTTCTAATAAAGAAGAGAAAGAGGATCAGAGAATTGTATTTATTAAATTAAAATACGGTACCGATCTTTTGGTACACAATTTTTTTCCAATCGGTGTGAACAAATGCATGTTTTGTCTCAAGGGAGTAGTTCTTATTAGGTCACCAAAGCCATTCTCTTTTACTTGCTGTTGTATGAACACAGAACTCAGCGTCAGTCATCCACTGTTCAACTGAAACAAACATAAAAACAGTTAAAAAGTGCAGTTCCTCTGAGAGTGAGATTTATGTATCAAAATTATATTTAGCTCTGGACCTTAACATAATTTTTTCTATTGCTTTAGGACTGCACTACCACTCTGAGTGATTCTGAGGTTTAAATTCAACTTTCAAATCATGCTCTCATAATGTAAAATAGTCTCTGTATTTCCAGGATTTGCTAGATCCCTTTTAAATTTAATTATGTCTAATTTACACTGACCTTCTATAAATATGGGCACAAAATCTCCTATCATTGAGCTAAACACACTGTCTCCTCCTCTGGTCATTTTAGCTGCTTGGTTTTGTTGGAGCCTATGAAACAGAAACCACTGATTTTGACTTTTGGCTAAAAATACTCCTCTCAGCAGCAGCTGTCACCTACCAGTTCTGTGTTACTAAATACGTCTTCAACATTGTCTTTAAACTTATTTAGCTTTCCAAATCCTTTATTGGTATTTCTAGTACTATCTGGACAACACTGTATAGAAAGTTCTGATAAAAATACTGCAATACAGTTTACCATATGAAAAACTTAGTGGCATCTCCTGGGTATTGGTCTCTGCATGTTAATAAAGACCCTGGTTCTTAGTGATCTGTTGAAAAATTTCCTATGTTCATTTCTCTGCTGAATGTGTAACTTTTGCCATGATTAATTATGAATTTTTTCATTTACTTTCAGCTTAAGTGTTATTGAAATAGTCGCAAAATTCGGGTGAGAGAAAAACAACTAAACAAAGACTGGTGAAAAAAAAATCATAGTATGGATGGATAAAAGCAAAGGATTATTGTAAAGACTTGTTGCAACTTCACCTATCCCTCCTAACTGTTTACGGAAAACTGAAGATCCTGAATGAGTGTGATTCAAGCTTTGGAGTAAATGCCGAGCATCTATGCATATATAATTGATAGGTAATGAATCAACTGGAAAACCAATAAGCAAACAAGACTAGAGGTCTCACTGTTTGAAGCAGACTTATCAGCTAAAACATTCTTCACTGACATAAGCAGTGATAAAACTGCAATTAAACTGTATCCTCATAGAATCATAGAATGGTTTGGGTTGGAAGGACCTTAAAGCTCATCTAATTCCAACCCCCCTGCCATGGGCAGGGACACTTTCCACCAGACCAGGTTGCTCTAAGCCCCATCCAGCCTGGCCTTGAACACTGCCAGGGAGGGGGCAGCCACAGCTTCTCTGGGCAACCTGTGCCAGTGTCTGACCACTCTCACAGGAAAGAATTTCTTCCTAAAATCTCATCTAAATCTCCCCTCTTTCAGTTTGAAACTGTTACCCCTCGTCCTATCAGTACACTCCCTGGTAAACTGTCCCTCTCCACCTTTCCTGCAGGCCCCCTTCAAGCACTGGAAGGCCACCCTAAGGTCTCCCTGGAGCCTTTTCTTCTCCAGGCTGGACAACCCCAGCTCTCTCAGCCTGTCCTCATCGGGGAGGTGCTCCAGCCCCCTGAGCATCTTTGTGGCCTCCTCTGGACCTGCTGAAGCAGGTTCATGTCTTTCTTGTGCTGGGGGCCCCAGAGCTGAACACAGCATTGCAGGTGGGGTCACACCAGAGCAGAGTAGAGCTAGGTACTACTAGGGCAATGTCTTTTGGGAGCATTGATGCTTCTCTTATTTGAATATTTTTCAAATACTTTAGCTTCAGGGACACTTACAAAATACATCTTATGTGAGCTGTCAACTCTGCAGCTCAAGCAAATTCTGAATCATTGCCCCCAGCTGTCCACTTCAGTAACTCATTAAGACTGAATGCAGACATACACAAAAAAGGCTGTCATTTACTATCTGGGAAAAGATTAACTTGACTGGTTTCACAAAACTCAACAGCTAGCAGAAGACTCAAGAGGAAGGATGGACCTTGGTCTCCTGTTATTTTAATTAAAATATGAAAATCACAGAATAACTTCCCTTCCTTCAAACAACTTATCAAATTAATGAAATTATAATTACTTCCATGCATTCTACAGTTTCTTTCTTTACAGTTATTTTTTGTTAAATGAATCTGTTTAAAATTAAGTACATATCTCTGCAGAATGTGCTTATTAAAATCAAGCTGTCTGACATACTTCACATAGCTCAAAATTTCAGAACACTCTATGTCTGAAGAGGTATATTTATCAGAGATGATTGCTCTATTGATCACTGTGCAGAAGACACAAAAGAAATTAAGTGTCAGTTACTTAGAAACTGGAATTGATCAGTCTCATATATAATTATACTTTGAAAATAAAAATAGGAAGGAAGTGCACCTTTGAAATTAGGTTTTCAGCTGCAAAGGGACTTATAATTAATAACGGAATTTTCTTTAAATCTTGGTTTCATATGGCACTGAGAAGAACAGGCAAACTAGATTAGATGTCCTGTTACACTTATATATATTTATGTAAGTGTAAGGATTCAGCCTGAGAATTATAATACATATTATTTAATACCCATTTTCTGCATTTAGATAGTGTGCTAAAAGATTAGTGAAAGAGGATTGAAAAGAGGTTCATTTGCTACATGCACATCTTGGATTGCTAACAATAAACATGGTTGATTAGGACTAGCTCATGAAGAAGCAGAACTGTAGTCAGCATAGCCCTTGTGAATTAACTTTCAGTTTCTCCCAAGAGAGAAGTCGCTTTTGTGTCCTACTTCAGCTAATTGGACTCTGAAAGCTTTATGATAAAAGTCTTTCATGTACTGACTATTTTTTCTTCATATATTCTTATTTCAACTCAAACAGTTTTTTATAAAAAAAATAAAACTGAATATAAATTTTAAAAAACAGTTAAGAGATTCATTGAGGTACATAAATTCATTTTTAACTCCACATCCATTTCTGGAGAGTACTGAACTGCAAATATTATAGTTAGGCAATAATAATCTGTGTGAGAGTCATAAGAGATGTAAAACATAAATAACGATAGCCACATGTAATAGTTCAGAACTATTACAACAGATGTGTCTAAAGATGCCATCCCTAAGGAACGGCTGCTGACCTAGGAAAATTTAGGAAGGTATTTTCTCCTCAGATTCCACCAAAGAGGAACAGGACCGAAAACATAAACTTGTACTTCACTTTTCCCTTCCCAGATCTCTGTGTTCTCCACAGACTAGTTCAGAGTCTAGTAGTTAGTGTTGACCTGTTAAGAAGAGTTATCAAACTCTCTAGAAATCATTGAAATTCAAGAACCTTTTCTTCTTCATCAGCATCATAGTCTGTGGAGAAGCAAGAGAGCCATCCCTGTCAACTTGTGATTTATTCATGCCAAGAAATGCAATTCTCCAGTAATAGCTCTCCACACACCCCCAAATACACCCAAACCTAGTTACTATAAGCCGAACAATATAAAAATAGAAACAGTGCCATCAACTGAGAGAACAGGCCAAGAACCACAGGGTTATTAAAAAATAATTCTGAAGGCAAAAGCAAATAGCTTTATTAAAAAACATTAAAAGATTGTGATCAGGGTAATTACTTGCATATATTTGTAAATATCTACAGTAATAATGCAATTCACTTGTGGGTTGATACCTTCAGTCTACGTGTAGTGTTTCTTTTTTTTGCTAACTACATGCTAACACTTGGGATGTTTTGCAAGCATCTGCAGAATGCCCTCCATAGGTAAAGAGATATTTATTCCATTTGTTGTTTTGGTACAGCATGTACAGAACGGCATAACTGATTAGATGCACAGTAATTATGTTTCATTTTTCTTCTTCAGCTTTTTCTGAAATATCTGATTTTGAATAATGTTATTGAACCAATACCGTGAATTGTGACTGCATTATGTGCACTAAAACCAGGTGAAGTACAAATGTAGCACAAAATTGCCCATTCACTAACAAAAAGTCAGAGACTAAGACAATAGACTGGTGGCCCAAATTTAAAAAAAAAACAAACGGGTTTTCTATTGTGGTAATAAGATTTACCTTTCATTTCCTCACCAGTCCCTAAAATGCAATTTACAACCTTAAGCTGATATTGCAGCACAAAGCCTCAGAGTAGCTATCTCAGCAGGCACAGCTAAATGTTGAACTACAGGTTTGTCACAAGAACTTGCATATGAGCTATCTGAAATGAAGCCAGGTACCCACATTAGCACAGTAGTAGCCTAAGGCAGTACACTCCTAAAGCAGTCTTTTGTTAGGGTGATCCTAACACCGATTCAGACTTTATGGTGAGAGATGCAAAAGAAATGCAAAAAAGTTTAAGACACCAATACTTCCTTGTCAATCCACTGAACATAAATCAAGCAATGGCTTGGTATCAAAATGGATTGAGAAAAGAAAATACGGTGTTTACCAACACCACACAGGGCCCTGTAGAACAAGCAAGGATATAGGCAGAATATAGCGAATAAATACAGAAACCCGAGTTTACCTTTAAGAAGTTGCTCTAACAAATTAAGACTAGGTTTACTTTAAAGCTGAACAAGGATAAAAATTGATTTTGTGTAAACAGAAAGAAACATGAAGGAACCTGAATGGATGTACCAAGCTGAAGTGTGCCGTTTTAAAAACTGTGGAAAAAAACATTGACTACTATTATGCTATCCAGGGAACAATCTACAGAGGTCAGACAGAAAACTCTGGGTTTTGGCTCCGGAGAACACCACACGATGATAAAAATGGATTCCAGCAATCATTCAGCTTCAATAAAAGACGTAGAAGTAACATAATAAAAATCCTCAAAGAGCAGCTTCCACAATAGGGGATGAGAATCTGTAGTGAAGTATTTATTGACTGTTTCTAAAAAGGACATATATTGTGTACAGTAAGACTGAACAATATTGCTGACAGACCATGGAGATTAAATTCTAGCGCTGCAAATGAAGCACTCAGTAACACATTTTTTTCTGGCACTGTTAGGGAGTCCAGGAGCTGCTGTTCAAGCAAGGGGCCCAGAACAGCATAGCTGGTACAGATTCTGTTGGAAATGTCTGTGTGCCATTTAAATAACTGTCCCATTTTGGGGGCTCAGAGGAGTATTTCATACCAGCATTTTTAAGGATTAGTATGTGCAAACTGTCTGCATTGTCCTCGGCTTCTGGGAAAAGTGGTATAGAATTAAAAAACTACAAGCTTGAGTAAAGCCTTAAGGCATTGGGTTCATCTGCAACACATGAGTACTGAAACACTGCACTCATCATCACAACCATGTAATTCTTCTACATTTTGCAGCTTGTTCACCTAGTTGTCTGTGCCATTTCAGAGAAAACTTGATTCTTCTCTACCGTAAGAGATGGAAAACTTTTAAAAATTTAAATGCCTTCTGCTACAAGGAGATATTACATCAGTTTGAAATGCTGACAGAATGGATAAAAACACCCACATTTTCCACGCCACCAAAAACTCTTCAACAACACACAAGTTTCTATTACTGGAATAAGTCGAACTCCTGAGAAATATTCAGAAAGAGTAGGAAATGAGACAGATGGGTGGCTATAATGAAAATACAGCAAATTCACCCATGTATCAATATGGCAACTGCTTTCCCAATAGTTTTATATATAGTTTTTATATATAGTTTTATATATAGTTGTATATAGATATATATATATTTTATATATAGTTTTTATATATAGTTTTATATTGTTTCTGAAAGTGTATCAGCCTGCGATATTGTTAAATGTGTTCTTTTAAACAAGTACATAAGCAGATACAGCATTCATTCTCTTTTCTGAAAGTGGTGCCAGAGTAAAACAAGAAATGAAAGATGTCTTAAGTCAAGAGTCAGAGAGCGGTACTCACACAGTGTTAAGAAGAGAAAACAAATCTGAAAAGAAAAACAGAATCCATCAAATTCATAAGGGAAAATTTCTGTTGACTAATGTGAGAGAAAGACAAGAAAAACATAACAAAAATACTCCAATGTGCTGTCTTATTCTTTCCTGTGATTGTGAAAACAGCCTTTTCAGGAGGTTACAAAAGGTTAGGTTCACACTGTCTGTCTGAAGGGCAAGGCTTGATGTGTGAGCCAGCTCTTACTTTCAAGCTGAACTTTTCCCAAGAAGCTAGTGAGAGTGTGTGTCCAAGTCTACCCTAAGC
The DNA here is from genome assembly GCF_034619465.1 of Leptosomus discolor. Lineage (NCBI taxonomy): Eukaryota > Metazoa > Chordata > Aves > Leptosomiformes > Leptosomidae > Leptosomus > Leptosomus discolor. The sequence continues at coordinate 35,991,089 of NC_141395.1, read as the reverse complement.
ACACGGAACAACATATAGGTTTCTGAGATTAAGACTTGCACGTGAACTCAAATAAAATTACAAAAAAAAAAAATTCATTTTTGACCTACAAAATATATGCAAATACCTATGTGCATAAAACACACTATTTGAAGCATATAATACTGTTTTTGATAACAATTTATGATTTTTAAAAAGCAGTTTATGATAACAAAACGCATTATCTCAGCCTTTGTTACTCACCTCCAGGCACCTAAACTGGAAAACTTAGTTGTATACAGGCAGCACAGGTTGTTTTAAAAGTATTTCAACAGAAACAAAATAAATATACCAGTTCAAATGCCAGAATCCCTGCTGATATGACCTTCTCAGTCCCCAAACATTAGGCCTGTAGGACAACGATGATTTTTCCTCCCATAAACTTTATGATTATTTTAATTGTCAACCCTTAAAGTTAATTGGTAAAATGACCCATTTTATCTTGGTTGCATTCTGAAAAAAATATTAACTTTAAACATTTATATAAGAAAATGAAAATATCTGGTTTTTAAACTAAAATTACACAATTGCAGATTCATCCCTGTGTTGTGTGCAAGCAAATCTTTCACTGAAGTCAGTCTCAGTTTATTTGGCAGCAAAAGATAGACAGGATCATACCCACATTGCTTTTGGAAATGATTCTACGATCTTTCCGCATGAAATAAATGAGAATTCCAGTCTTTCTGCTTATATTTGTCTGTTGTTTTTTTCACTTTGCTCACAAAATAGGGCCATGCAGGCAATTTGGATGATATATTGCTGCACTTAAGCTTTCAAAATCTTTTGCAACTTTTTTCTTCAGTTTTAAAGAGCAGATATTTCTCCCAGATAGGTGTTAGCAGCTTTCCCAGAAGTCGTAAAAGTCACATGCTTGTAATGGAGACAAAAGCGTTTTGCTATAGGGCACAAGCACACAGAAAAGTTTTTGTGTTTTGGAAATTTTAGATGCCTGTGTACAACTATAGTATGTGACACTGGTGCAATATGCTTCTTGGAAATTCTGTGGTTAACTGTACCAGATATTGTGAAGTCAATCTGAATTCATTCGTAAATAAGTACATTCATTAGTTTAAAAAAAATGTTCTTTAGTTTAAAAAATGTTCTTTCAATTTGTAATATCAGGTTTATATTCCATGCAGTTTTCCAGATAAATCACAGCCTTCCCACACAGCATTTTAAACAGAAATAAGAGTAAAAGTATGAACTGGGCACAACAAAAATAAGAGAGTTGTTCACCAAATGTCAAATTGGAAAATGAGACTATTTGCAAATAAAGCAGACAAAACTGACCTATTTTACCCCAGATGAACTCTAACAAAAGCCCCTTTTCTGCTACTTTGAGAGCTAAGAAAAATCTTTAAGGCAAATACCTTATAATAATAAAACCCTCTGTCCCAACCTTCTTTTGAATGAACTACTATCATGTTCCTCTGTTGTGCTAGTTCCTTATCTGCTGAATCCCTATTTTCTGAACAGTATCTGAGTTTTCTCAAGCAGCTTAGAAAACTGAAAATGAGAGAATTTAATTTAATATTCTTGTCATCACATTGAATCAGATGTGCCCCTCAATGCAGTAATACATAGCTCTCACTTTACAATAGAGATATTGTGTTGCTGGTTAGATGTCCCTCTGTGCATTAATGTTACAAAATGAAAGATAAACTACTGTTTCTCACTTGATTCCTCTCTGTTGAACAGAAGTCAATTCAGTGTTGACTTGGTTTTCTTTCAGCATGAAAGAAAAAACAAAACATTTTTTAACTGTTTGGTCACCTGCTCTGTGTATGGTTTCTTCATCCTTTTCACACACATTCTGCAGTCATGGTTTGTGAACACAGCTAATCAACACAACTACCATCTGCCGTTTCATTTTCATCAGTTGCTATACTGAGATGTGTAAGCTTGTTTATATATTAATTTTCTTCTTGAGGTTAATATCCTTCTATCAATCAATCATGAACCTTGACTTTTCAAATTTAAGTAACTGCAGAGTCATTAATGAAAAGGTAATGCATGATAGTAATTTAAAGGGAATGCAAACGGATGTTTGAATATTTATGTACCTCTGAACTAGAAAGTGATGATACAGCACCCATTCTCAGAGATTTTTAATTTAATTTGTGGATTTTTTAAATTAAGCTTCAACAGATTAAAAACCAACAGTATACAACAAAACAAACAGCTGCGACTACATCTGCCACTTCGTAGCTGCTTCAGCTTACCTCACCGCGACATGTGTGTGAAATCACACGCATAACGTACAAATTACATAAAATATTACATTAAAAAATGTGAGAAGCTGTGCAATTGTGAAGAGGGAAGAATATAGAGAAAGACAGTGCTTAGGAGGACATGAATTACTTAACAACATATTTTCATTTGAAAAACAGCAGGTGCCAAAGGATAATAAAAATTGTGTGGAAGCCAAAATTAATACAAATGCTGTGAATATACTGGAATTGTCTGACAGTTCTATTCTGCAATGAGTCTAGTTGACAAACATTGCTGTGCAGCTAGCATAAACTATTCATTGGAATTAAATATTTAGTTCTGCCATATCTGAGTTATGGGCCTTTGTGAGCCCACCTTTTAGTAAACTGCCAGTGCTAAAGCAATACCACAATAGCATTAATCTACTATGGCCAGGTGATGGCCTCATCACAATCCAAGATCTGCATTGTGCAGCAGAACACTCACAAAAGAAGTTTTATGGTTTCAAGATTTACCTTTGAGCGATATTACCACTATGCACAATTAGAGATAAAATATGACGTCTTTAGAAAGCCAGGCTATAAAGATGGATGCACTTCAAGGTCAACTGAAAATGTTTCACTGCAGTGGCACATGTTTAAGCCTCTTGGATAAATAAGCAACATCTCAAAGCAAAATATGTTTAAATGAACGGTTCTGGAATGAGACCTACTTCAGAACCCGAGGGAAGTATTAATGTGCTGAAGACATAGCACTCTCCATGCTATATAAGTCATATGTCATTGTTGTCATATATGACAACATATATGTCAAAATACCATATATGTCAGGGAACTTGGATAGCATCAAAATCTGAAAGCAGAGAATTGCATAGGATAAACAGCTAAAAAAAAATCTGATTTGTTCTAAGTAGAAAACACTCAATTTCCGAGAAAAAGAGAATGCACAAAAGTTTGTTTAAAACAGAAAAACTGTAATGCATAATTGAAGGAAAATCAGTATTTGTAAGCTGTGAGTGTAACAAACCAGCAATATATTCAGGAAAAAAGGCATTCCTTTATTTTCTTCTTTCTGAAGAAAAGTAAAGCTTCCTACGCGGAGTGTGAGATTTAATCATAAAATTAGGGAAACAAATGGGAAAATATTTGTTATAATACCTCTTGCATACAACAAAGTCAGCTACATTCAGTTTTAAGGGACTGTGATTGACTTGCTCATGACTCTGTATTACAAGTGTGGTAATTGTTCCCTTTGGAAGTGGAACTGCCTTTTTTGACAAAAAAGTAAAATAGCTTTTGCATGTTTGAAACGACAGGTGCTCTAAAAGTCCCTAGCAAACTATTTCTCTTTTTGATACTTATACTCTGAATTGACATGGGGATCCAAAAAAATATACATATTATGGTAATTAATAATTACAGATAGTTCTATACAAACACAGCTGTTAGAACTGCAATTCCCTCTGTGGAGATTAAGGAAAAATATATGAGTTAGGCCTGCAACAATCAAAATTATTTTAATAATTAAACAGTTACAGTGGTAAAATGTAGAACTAAGCTATGCTCTACAGTTGCAAGCCATAAGAACAAGTCGTAAATGTGCCTATATTAATTCCCTGTTTCTTTTTTAGTCTGAAATAGTTTAAAAGATGTAGAAGTAATTGCCTTAAGGAGAACGTATGCATGAAATAATGCATTACTTAAGTAATGAATTTTTTCTACAAATTTGTATGCTGATGATATTAGATGTAAGAGTCAATCTCAGACGGAAAATGCAGGTCAACTTTCTTAGCATGAGTTTCATACATCTTTTTATTTTTCTATCCAACCTACAATAACTATAGTCTTGCACAATCAGATTTTAATAATTCTTTTTTCATCCCCTATCTCAACACCATTAAATTTTTATTTCTTAGGATATTTATTATAGTCTAAGAGGTTTCTAAGTCAAATCAACAGATCAATAGTTTCCTACCTTAGTATATTTGTTAACTATGTATTTTCTAATACTACATCCAATCTGATAGATTTATTAACTTATTTTTCAAAAAGCAGTTCCATTGCAATTTCAGTATTCTAGAATGGAAATTGTCTATCTCCCTTTCATCCTTATTACGACTGAATTATTTTCCATTTTCTTCAAACACAATTATTTCCATTTCCACTAGTTATCCTGTCTTCATCCTCGCGCTCCATGTTATCACCCTTACTGAAAACTGAGTTAATTTATTCCTTTAGTTCAGAGCAATATCTTGATCAGCTCTAACCTCATCCTTATTGTCAAAGCATGAAGACACCATTTTATCTTATGACTAAAAGACCATTCCTAACACTTTTAATTTCCCTCTTAAACTGTAATTGTATTCATCTTTTGACAATTATTGCTTAAGTCTGATAATCCCTCATCTTTAAGATATAGCTTTCTGGGACATATATCTTTCTCCGTAGGCTGATTGTTTTGCTCCTAATATCCTTTCCAAGACACTAATTCTTTCATTTAGCAGTGCAACATTTCCTGTCAAGGGTCCCTTCCCACCTTCTCCTTGACTACAGTACAAAATGTGTTATTATCAATGTTGTGCTCCCACTACAAGTATTTTCTATGTGTCACTTGTAACAGGTGCCAATCACATTAAGTTTCTTGACCAGACAATTGAATTATTCTAAAACAGAAAAAATAGAGATATGTAAAATGCACTCCCTGAAATAACAGCAAAACAAAAATAAAAGACTGATACCACCAAATCATCCAGCACAATCATCAGGTCAGAATAGACCTCTGAGATCATCAAGTCCAAGCACTGACCTAACACCACCATGCCCACTAAACCATGTCCCAAAGTGCCACGTCTACACGTTTTTTTAACACCTCCAGGAATGGTGACTCCTCCACTTCCCTGGGCAGCCTGTTCCAATGTTTGACCATTCTTTCGGTAAAGGAATTCTTCCTAATGTCCAGTCTAAACGTCCCCTGCCGCAACTTGAGGCCATTTCCTCTCATCCTATCACTTGTTACTTGGGAGAAGAGATTGACCCCCACCTCACTGCAACCTCTTTCCAGATAGTTGTGGAGATTGATGAGGTCTCCCCTCAGCCTCCTCTTCTCCAGACTAAACAACCCCAGTTCCTTCAGCCGCTCCTTGTAAGAACTGTTCTCCAGGCCCTTCACCAGCTTTGTTGCTCTTCTCTGAACACGCTACAGCACCTCAATTCAGATGACATATTTTTGAACAAATACAGAGGTATAAAACATCCAGCACTCAGTTAAAAATTCTAGGCTACATTTGGCAGGTTCAGTCACGGAAATTTTTTTGAGTAAAAGTGCTGCTTTTATTAAATAATGCTTTCCAGTTTTACAAACATGATTTCTCTTATTTTTTCCCTTTGTAGCAAAACACTATTCATATTAAAATTGCTGTAAAAGAAACTCTTACAAGCTATTTTCTCTGAACATGAGTGATTAAAAAAATGAAAAGTACCCAAACCACGACAGCAATCGATGTTGTAAAATATCTTCTTCCTTTGTTGCTTGTCTTTCCTTTAGACATAAGGCAGCAGAAAACAACCTTGCTAAGTAGGAAGTTGTTAAAATAATAATAATTACAAAAATAGCTGCAGTTTTGCTTTAGGACTTTGTGTTTTCCTCCAAAATAAAGCATTTTTACAAGTCTTGTTCTACACAGTTAATCGGACTTCTGGAAAGAAAATAGCTATTTGCATGGACAAGAATTTATCAAGAGATAAGCACAAATGTTTGTTTACTTTTTTTTCCCCAACTGTGCTAGCTCAAATAGTATCTTAAGCCTAAACAACCTCTCTCTTTCCCTGCACCAGGATAAACAGTGTATTGCACCAGTCTAAGAAGAAAGAAACTTTTCCAAAACTTAGAGTAATTGTTATATTTTATTACATTAAATAGAAAAATACTCTTTTACAAAACAAGAATCCTTGTGCAGGAGGTGTGTAGCTGAGGTCTCCTTTAAGGAACAAACAGCATCTCCTGACACCCAAAAGATAATGAAGATGTTGAGGCAATGGATCTATTGCACGAAAAATGAGAAAACTCTACTTTTTATCGTGATCTACAGTGGAATAGTCCACTGCCCAGGTCAGGAGTATTATCTGTCATAATCATTCTCCAAAGCTACACCTTCCTACCTGAATCTTCATTATTTCATACTGAAGTAGTGCTTCTCTCCTTCCTGTGGGAGGCCAATAACTCTGAAATATTACACATCTGATGCTGTGGCCAACTCTTTCTGGATGAAATCCTGTATTTTGCTCCCTCCAAATATCTTGCAGCTATAGAAGGTAAATTTTCAGTTTGAACTGATGGTGTTTTTAACAGGTTTGCTGCTTAGTTAGATTCCCAAGAGAAAAATCAGAATGCACATCATGTTTCACTGTAAGAAGCTCTGGAAGTAAGAGAAGTTTTTGTTAGCATAATTAGATTTTACTGCAAAGACCTTTAGGTCCTAGATCTCATTTTGTAGTCGATCTTCAGTATTTATTCCACTTTTGTCCAGGTAAAAAATATTGACTAGCATGGCAGAGGAAAAGGTTGTTTTTTTCCTTTTCATTGCTATTTTTAAAATTATGCTTGTGACTTTAATGTAATACTGCGTCACTAAGCAAAGAAAATATAGCCCATACATTTTTAAAATAAATAACCAAGGGGATTACCTAAAGAAGCTTTTGCAAGCAAATAAATAAATAAATATCATATGAGTAAATACAGAAGGATTCTATGAATTTCTTTAAAGGTCCATCATGTTGCACAATGACCATCTAGGAATTGTCAGTTTTACTGGTCTTAAACCAAAGTACAATACTGCCTCCTCCCGCCTCTCCCCTACCATGCCCATTACCTTACTAATACAGAAACCTGGTTTTGAGAATATACCTTTCTGAAATACTTCTCTTCAGGGTACATTGTTAGGGTTTTGTCTCCTATTTAGACTTCTGGCATAATAAAATTTTGTAACCTCAGATGCAAGCAGAGATGCTTTACTGAGGAGTTAATAACATGGGAAATAAGATGTAAACAAACAATCGAAGATTCATCTACAACAGCATTTGTTTCTTATACTTTGCAATCTTGTATTAGTAAATGAACATCTGAAAGTGAAACTAACGAGAAACAGTCAAACTTGCTATTATTCTATTATCTTTCAAGAGGGAAAAAAGATCAATAAAAAGAGAAGTGGGAAATTATACAGCATAGATTTTAAACTGTTACAAATTTCAACTTTGAGAGATCAGAATCTCTAAGCTTTTGGCCATTATTAAGAAAGAGACATCAACAAGGAAAAATGCCTGCAACATTGGCAGCCTCCTGCCTACCTTCGCCCAGCTCTTAAATACCCTGCACCTGTTCAGCCCAGCTTTGTGACTGACTTGCTAGCTTCAGCCAGAACACATTTGGAAATAGTGTGAGCAAGAAAATTTCAGTGTGCTCTTTTCCTGTTTATCAGAAACAAATGCATTGTTGTCTGGTCTTGAATATAAGAATGAACTTCTAAAATCTTACACATTTTTAAAGAAGTCTTAAAAACCAGTAAATGATCAGATTGGATAAACTCTGCACAATTTTACAGTGATGCTTTTATATGGAAATATCATCCTTGTGCACTGTGACAAAAAAAAAATCTAGAATTTATTGTACTTTTTAGCCTTGCTACAATATACTTGCATTTTCATTTCTCTGTTCTTCAGAGAAGATTACAATTGGATTCATAGGATTTCTCAAAAATCTATGCAAATACATTAAATTCCTATGCATTAATCCATGAGAGATATACCACAAGATTCCAGAATGCTGCTACACATCAATACTGCCTTCCTGCAAGTCATTTAAAGAATGCAGAGCACACTATCTCTGAACTGAAGATTATGGCCCAAAGTGATGACTTTATAAAGATATTCTGTTTAGCTACAGAATATCAGTATTTTCCTCCCTGTGTCGTATATTACATTTTTTTTTTGTTTCAGTACAGTCTGGGCAACTGATAGCTGATGCACTCTGGTCAGTCAGTTCCATCCCCAGGACTACTACAATAGGAAAAAGCATGCAGGGAGGACCTAACAGGAAAGTTCAAGGTCCCTACAGGAGCACAGGCTGATTCCAGAAATTCTGAGAAGTGTGAGCAGCAGCGATTTTTTTGTCCTAGGAACTTAGGAGAAATTCAAAGGTTTGCTGTAATCCGGGAAGTAATTAAGAAGTTGCTAAGCAGAGAACAAACCTGTAGGAGGAAAAATGCCCTGAAAAGCCATAGTAGGCAACAGGGAGATTTCCTTTCAAAACTTTTTATTTTTGTACAGTCTCATTAAGAATTTTCTGTATCTTAATAACTCTTTTTTCCAATAGCACTTTCATAAAATTTGTTTATAGAATGGCATGCTGAGAATCCCATGCACCACCATATAAAATCATCCTCATTATGTATTGGAACACATAACGTGTTTATATTTCTATCCATTTTTTAATATTTATAATGTATATATATATTTATAACTTTTTAATATGTTTGGAGAGGAAAGTGCTTTTCCAGGAGGTTTGCACAACTGAAACAAACTTTGAAAAGAGAAGTCTTCTTTTGAAAGATGTTTAATTCTTAGGACAGATATTCCCAAAGCAGCCTTAGATATCTCAGCCTCTATAGACACTTTATGCACTGTTTAGGTGGAAAAAAACCCCACAAACTTACTTGCTTTTCATTTACTTGCTCATTAATCTGACAACATCCAAAGATGAAGCATGCAGTGGAAAAAATAAGAGCACCAAAATAATGAAAAAATCTTTCTGATTTAGTTAATTTAGTACACGTCAGCAGTTTAAGTTAAGCTAAACGACCTTACATACAGTTAAGTCATGCCTACCTTCTGTAAAATGAATTTGTCAACATCTGCTAGACATCCTGAGCCATAATGTGAATTGAGCAAAAAAAAGTATGAGAAATAACCCTTCAATAAAAAACGTTCTAAACCTGGATTTTGAATGTTTGTTATATACCACATTTTCACTCACAAATTACCTATTCCCCTCCATTCTACCCCTAAGTGCTAAAGGTATGTTGGGTGGACAGATCTCATTAAGTTGGAGATAACATCTTTCCCACTATCAGAAGTTCTCAGTCACTTTAAAACTGGTACTTTTTATAACAACTAAACTCCAAAACATTATTTAGACCATCAAAGACACCATGATCACAGGAAGGGGTGTTTGATGAATCACTGTAGAACAAAGCTGCAGTAATACTCCTGCATTTTCATACCTCCTTCACTAGAGGCTCTGACTGGGAATTGTGAGCTAGTTAGAATTTTTCAGAAGATCTTCAGGGGTATAGTGCACAGGAATTGACTCTTCAGCTCTTGTTGCCAACTAGGGGTTTTTATCAGATCCCACAAACTGATGAGGTGTTCTTTTAATATGATGTTGATATAAAGTCTTAAACAAAACTAATTGACTACAGCCTATTGGATAGACAAGACCATATCCTAGAACAGCTAAAACTCGTATCATTTACTATTCATACTACTTATTCTGCTCCAATAATCAGACGCAAAGAATAAATGATCAAGGTCTGTCAGTCAAGGAGAGATTTACACCTAAGACTCGTTTCCACCATAGAACTCATGAATAAAACAAGAGTAGAATGACAAATGTGTTAAATCAATATTATAATTAGCACAGGTCAATTTGAGTGCTTCAAACTTTTCTTCTCTCAAATAAAGACCTTCCTAGTGACAGCATGTTCCATACCGAAGAACTAAATGCAAAAATACTATAAATCAAAGTTTGCCTTGCTTTTAAAAGCTATTATTTTTTTCTTTACAATATATTCCAGCTCAGATACCATAATACCTTTTCTACAAAATATTATGGACTAAAAAAAAATAAAAGCCTTTTAACAGGATTTTTTAATATTTATTGATGGGTTTTTTTGTGGAATGTATAGATTTTGTCAAGAAAACTGTCAAAAATATATTAAAATCCACTGAACAGCAGTCCTATGGTATTCTAAAATGCTTATATATGGTCTATATCAAATCTAATTTCATGAAATCTTTTGAAGAACGAATAGGCTAACATCCCCCAAGTAGAGCCTACAAATACAACTCCTAGTTGCTTCCAAGCAACTGACCTTGAAACGAACTAAATTATCAGTATTACATGTTTATTTCAGCAACTGAATTCTTTACTGTTGCAATTGCATTTCTTGAGACTATTATCACCTCAAAGCTAGAATACTATGGAAAAAGAGGAATACAGATTAGACATTTTGCCCTTGGAGTTAAATTGTTATTACATTTGGGGTTTTTTTGTTCACTAAACTTAAAAACTGCAAAGATAGTGAAACTAAATAAATGTGATGAGTCCCATAAATAAATGTCAGTTTCCTTTTTAAATCTTGAGGGTATTTCCAGGAGCACAGAACTATTCTCAGGTTTTACATTTCATTTCCTACAATGTATTTTCAAAGGATAGTGTTCTGTCAACCAGAATCACGTAACAGATCTTCAGTACATACAAACTGTAACAGCTCCACTGACAACACAACTGTATATATGGGGCACCCAAGACACTTCAAATGGAAAACCAGTGACTTTCCTTGCATTTCTCCTACAACCTGACCTTCAGTTAATTTGCAGAGGCGCTGAGATCATATAATCCACAATACCATATGCTGTTTTCTCTCTTGTGTTTATAATTAAGTTAAACTTTCAAAAGCTACAAAAAGTTTTTGATTTAGTTATGCCACTGTGCTTGCTTCTGAAATGGAAGCATTTTTTTTTAGACTCTTCTGTTTTTTTCATCCCAATCCAGTGCCTACTGCAGCATCTTAGCAGGATGATTGTTTTCCGAGGACCTTAACTAAAGGCATTTACTGCTCCTGTTCGGATGACTAGTTCATTAATAGTCCTATGTCCTTCACAGAAAGTTGTTTTTATGTTATAATCTTCTTTCCAGAGACCAGAAACATAAACCAGGTCATTATGAGTTAATTCAAATCAATGTCCAATGACTTTCTAATTTTCATTTCACACTTGATAGCCTTAGCGTCTGATTTTGGCAACAGATTTAGTGAAATACTCTTTTATCAGATATTTCGGAAATTTTTTTCATCTTTCTGAATCCATGTCTGATCAAGAGGGCAGCCCCCAGGAAAATGCCTGGAAGTTGTAATTCTCTTCAGTTTAAATATCTCTGCTCTAAAATTTACACTGAATAAATGCAAGTAAGAAAAATTTCAATAAACTTTTAGTCTTAAATTTGATTCAAAGTATGCTTTCAATTTTGTTTACTTACAGGATTATGCTAAGGAGCAACAACATCATAAAAAGAATGAATGCATTTATTGCTTACATAGGTAGCAAGCATAGACCATACAAGGATATTCAAACAAAGTTTTGGGATCTCCTGAAAAGAACTGGTCTTGTGGTTTTGGAATTAGTGCTGGAAGAAGAGATTAGTGCACTCTGCCACTATTGCATTTTATTTTCCTTGTGTTAAATCGGGCAGTAAAACTTCCCTTTCTAACAGGATTTCATTGATTCATGACTGCCATACTCCTCAAAAAAGCATACGTTAGTCTCTCTATTTGGAAAGAATAACACTTTTATTTTGATTGTGTTTCTCCTTTGGCATTCCCATATTAAAAAGACTCATTACCTCTTTCTTGATTTTGGTTAACTAAATAACGGTTGACTGAAAAATTTACAGTTTTGTGGTATACTTTGAGCTTTACCTCCAGATTGGGATTTTGGTTTTTGTTGTTTGCGGTTGTTTTTGTTTGTTTGTTTTGTGTGGTTTTGGTTTTGGTTTTGTTTCTTCTCTCCTAATCTCACTACAGGCTGGGGAGATGCAAAGTATTTATCTCCCTGAGTTGTGTACATCTGATATTTCCACCTTCTGCTTTCTGGATGCATCTTCAGAGCTCAAGAGCTATGCATTCATAGGCTGTCTCAGCAGTATGTTACCTTGCCACATTTCGAATCTTGAGAAAAACTAGGAAAAGCAAGGAAATGTACCCTCCAGCTTTGTATTTTCCACTGAAAGTGATCAAAATTCTATTAAAGATCCTTGATGGATGGACACATGAACTGTTTTCCCAGTCATACTCAAAGCCCTGTGAATATGATTTTCATTAACTTTTACATAAGTAAATTTACCCCTGAGTGTTTTAAGGTAGAGCTCTCAGAGCTCTGTTGTACGTTAGAGTTCACGTGCCACATCAGCGCACACGTTGTGTCATGCTTGTCCTGAAGTTTATCAGGAGAGATATTACAAAAGACATACAAGTGGTTCATATCACTATGTCTTTTAAATTCAGGAAGCCATGCTAACCACATACATCTTTTCCTGCAGTGTATCTTACTATTTGCATGCTCTGGCCACATCAGTGCTTTTCACCAGCCAAAAAAGGGAAATCAGGCCCATCCAATTTCAAGTCTACTTAAAATAAATTATTTATCTTCCTTTTTTATTTAATTTAGATCTTGCTTCAGTGTCATAATCCTACTGACACTCCTGTCTTGCAGAGTTCCTCAAAAATCCATACACATATCTTTAAAAATCAACAACTTGGAAATCAAAAACAATTCCATACCTACTTAGGTATCTTTGCACAGAATCATAAGCAGATCACAATAAAAATACTGACATTATGAAATTCCTGAGTTACTGATAAGTAAGTACCTACTATTTGAAGAAGATTCTGGGAAAACAGAAGGTGAAACAAAGTTGGATAATCACACCATTCATCTTAGATACCTATTTTAAATTACCTAAATTAGGTTGGAACCAAGAGCTCAGAGTCACTCTTGGCCATGGATAAAGGTGGTGCTCTCCGCTAGGGAATTTGAAAACCAGTATGGTGTTTTGAATGTTTAGTCAACTTCTGCTAATCTGAAGGAAAAAAGTTGGCACGGTCCTCTGAGAGCTGTACTGAAATCTGTTGGTTATTTCAGATAACCTCTACTCATCTCATTCCTTTATCTGTCCCTTATTCTATAGCATTCCTGCCCAAGTCACTTCTAATCCAAAGGAATGTAATTTGTTTTCATTAATGCTATACTTACACTTCTAGGCAAAGCTTTAATTACTCAGTGATAGTCTGTCACTTCTATTTGGTTTCAAACTCACCCAATTAAGAATGGTGGTTTGGATCTGATGCTCCTTGAGGATTTTATTTTCCCTAAACAGAAGAATCACAGCCTCTATTTAGATTCTATTGTATCTAGAAATCATCTTGTTTTTCCAGCAAGACAAATTCATGATTTAGTACATAATGACACCCAAGTAGGCTGTTCATGCAAATTTAATTAGTGCTTACAAGCATAACATGAATTCATGTGTTGGTTTATTATTGTTCTGCTGCCTCTACTTTTTCCAGTTTAAGCACACATTACATTGCTAAATGTTTGACTGACACATTTGTATGCTAAATTTACACTTAAGCTCACTATCGGTTCTACATTCTGTATTATTTTCCAGTTTTATTTGTTTCTTATAGTCTAACAGTCCTTGCTTTCTAGATTGCTGTATTCTAACCACTATCATGTTTCTGTGGAAAAAGGGGTTTCAGCCTTTACAAAATTTTGTATCTTTCCTCTAGTCTCTGTAATCCTTTCTTTTCTTCTGTTTGAAACCTTTGAAATAAAATGCACATCTCCTCAACATTCATTTGAAAAATACTTTGGCAGGAATTGCTTCACTGATTCATACAAACTTCTCATAATATAGCGTCAATGGCAGATGTACAACTGAACAATATTAACATGAATATTATTTGATATAAAAATGTTTGGACACAACTACTGCAAATGTTATATATTACTACTCTATTACTTGGATTTAGATTCAAGGTCAGAAGCAGAACAATCAAAAGCTCGCTTGAAAAGACTTCAAGATGAAAATATGCAGCTGCCGAAAGAAAAAAAAACAATTCTGTTTATTATCCAGTTCCACCACCCCTCAAATGCATTATAAAATTAGGGATCCAGACTGCAATGAGGAATTAACCCTGTAGATGGAAGTCTAATTGAAAAACATTGAATGACAGCGGATTATGCATTGAGCTTTCTTCTCCCTACAGAGTATAATGATTTGTAAAGTGCAGCTTGTTCTAAAGTTATTTTTTCTTTCTGGTTACCGATAACATATTCAAAGACTATGATATAAGGCAAGGTCATAACATCACCAGCCCAGGACTCAAACCTGAACATACTTTAAATATATTCATATATAACATACATAAATTCCATCTCTCCCCTCTTTCCTCCCTTGCCAGTTTACAGAAATTATCCAGTTTCATTGTCCAAGACTTTACAGAAATATTGTTCTCAGTATTTGAGTATTTGAATGAAGAGAAAAGAAAAGAAAAGAAAAGAAAAGAAAAGAAAAGAAAAGAAAAGAAAAGAAAAGAAAAGAAAAGAAAAGAAAAGAAAAGAAAAGAAAAGAAAAGAAAAGAAAAAAGAAAAGAGAAAAGAAAAGAAAAGGAGAGAAAAGGAGAGAAAAGAAGAGAAAAGAAGAGAAGGAAAGGAAAGAAGAGAAAAGAAGAGAAAAGAAGGAGAAGGAAAGGAAAGGAAAGGAAAGGAAAGGAAAGGAAAGGAAAGGAAAGGAAAGGAAAGGAAAGGAAAGGAAAGGAAAGGAAAGGAAAGGAAAGGAAAGGAAAGGAAAGGAAAGGAAAGGAAAGGAAAGGAAAGGAAAGGAAAGGAAAGGAAAGGAAAGGAAAGGAAAGGAAAGGAAAGGAAAGGAAAGGAAAGGAAAGGAAAGGAAAGGAAAGGAAAGGAAAGGAAAGGAAAGGAAAGGAAAGGAAAGGAAAGGAAAGGAAAGGAAAGGAAAGGAAAGGAAAGGAAAGGAAAGGGGAAAAAAACCACATAGGTTTACCCTTCTAAGATACAGACACTGATCCTTATGGTCAATAAAGCACTCCTCTTTAGCTTAATGTCTTGGAAAACTGTTCTGTTAAATTACAGAAACATAGTATAGTGAATATTTCTGTACATGTTACTAAAGAAGAGCAAGTTGCTCTGCTATGTAAAGGTTCTGTATTCTACTTGGTGTTAACTGCATGTCACCTTCTTTAAATAAAAGGTTGCGTTTCAGTCACCATTAGTCTTCCCTGTGAATGTTAAGGCTGCAACACAACAGTGCAAATTTAGGTCTCAAGATACAGAGATTTGAAGCAAATGGTGCCTCCATAAGTGATTTACTTATGTGTAAAAAGTTTTGAAATAATTTAGTATACATAGAAGCCCTATTTATTCTGAGATTTTTCATAATCAAACCTTTAAATTCTCTTTCGTGCCTCTAGAGCATGAAAACTCCCTGCATCCTGTGAAAAACCTGTTCTTCAAAGATAAGTAAATTTCAGGAGTCTTCTATGCTCATTTTCTTCCAGGCTGAGGAACTAGATGGTTTAGATCTACTTATTTATTAAAGTCTCAATTCCTTGCTGCTAATAAACTCATTAGGTTTAGTACTGCAAAACTAGTACCATTAACTAGTGAAACTGCTTTGTAGCTTATGGAAGGA
The DNA here is from genome assembly GCF_034619465.1 of Leptosomus discolor. Classification (NCBI taxonomy): domain Eukaryota; kingdom Metazoa; phylum Chordata; class Aves; order Leptosomiformes; family Leptosomidae; genus Leptosomus; species Leptosomus discolor. The sequence goes on along the minus strand of NC_141395.1, from coordinate 35,975,321 downwards.
TTGTACTACTGTGCTGCTAAAAAGTTAATTAGATTTTTCATTAATTATAAGACATATGTACAGCACAGGTCTCCTTTTAAACTACCATGACAATACAATAAAATGCTGTTCAGGACAAATAACAGCATAATACTGATTTTTTAAAATACCTATTGTGATACTGCTGTAGCAGGGAATGTAAACTGTGATTCAGTGGACAGATTTGCTATATGGTAAGCTTTTAGCGCCAGCATTACCTGAATCCCCCAAACCAGCCTTTACCTTTCCAACAGTAGGAAAAAAGGAAAAGCTACTTCTATGAAGAGAGAAAAACCAACACCAATTGATGTCAGAACTGATCTGAAGCCAAATTACCTACACCAATATCAAATCTAATTTTCTGAGGAAACTACCCTTGCAAGTATTTTCTGTCAAGAGTATTAGGTAAGTACAGATGATTTGAAGCAGCAGTGAAGGATTTCAAAACTGTAGTCTCCAGTGCTTTTGCTTTGCTTCTAGCACTTGCTGCTCCATTGCTTTCTCTCACATAGCTAAAAAACCAGCTTCTCAGCAACTCTTCTACAGACTCCCCAGGGCTCTGACCCTCTTGTTTCCCTCACTTTATTGTGGGCATATTCTGCAAGGCCAGAAGTAAAGACATATTCAACGTCTAACTTACCAAGTATCAGATCTACAGAAAAGTATCAATCATATCTATGCATATTGTGGAAAGCTTTGATGTCCTGCAATGGATCATGTGCTACATAGCAGCTTTTATATATCCCATTACAACACTAAATTTCTGTAATATGTGCCCTCTGCAAACATCTGGCTGCAAAACAAGAGAGCTCCTCATTACCCGTTAAGTCTAACTGAGCAGAACAAGGTCCCTCTGAGTTTTCTTGTCATGCAAGAAACTGAAATGCTTGTGTAAAGGCCTGACCTTGCTGTCCCAATGAGTTATACAGAAAAAGTTTGTTGACTCCAATGGAATTTTATCCAACTCTTGATAAAATCATAGGTTCCCTTTTTTTTGAAAGTGTATCTGTTCTGAGTACTATCCCTAAATACACCTATCACTGTACATGTCAAACCTCACTTGTAGTATTTAAGTGAGCAATTGCATTTAATTTTCATCATGACCGAATAGAATAAACCACAGCACCTTCAACATTTTCAAGATTTCTTGAGAGAGAACTCCCCCTAAAAAACAGTGCTTACTTCAGATACATCAGGAAAAGAATCATTTTCTAGTTTTCTCCAAGTCAAATGGACCATGAAGCACAGCAATTCCTACTTTTTTAAAAAAAGAAAATTAATCTACTGATATCCTACCCGTCTTTGATTCATATTGAAAATGCTATATAATGAAAAACTTGAAATAGATGTTACAGGATGACTTACACATGTGCTTATAAGTAAGCCTATTTTACAGGGAGAAAAAAGAAAGTATTATCTGCTCCAAAGAGTGAGACACTGAAAAGGAAACTTAGAATGCACATTCAGCATACAACAGACACTAATAAACAGCTCACAGATTCACACATTTCAGTTAGTCAGAGAAATGTTGGATACTCAATTTGGAGATTTCATTCATACAATTTGTATTAGAATTTTGCATGCATGATTGACATGAGGAGAAATATGCCCAAAAGGTAAATGTTCCACTTTAAGACAATCTTTTCTGGAGGAGAGGAAAAAAAAAAAAGTGAGACTTCTTAAATAATTTTTAAAAATAAATAAAATAAAGGTAATTTTTTCCTGAATCTTACAAACTTTTTCAGGACTTTTTCCATAACTTAAAGGACACTGAATTAAGGTTTAATTTGGATACTCACTAAAACACCTGGATCTTATCAAGTTTCAGGAGTCCACTAAACTGGATTGTTAAGTATCTTGAGAAAAGCCAGTCCAATGACATTTCTGTTTTGATCCCAGGCCAAGAGAGGAACTCAAGAGAGTTAGATATTTAACTGAATATTTTAGAATTTTTAAGGAGCACTAGTTTGGCTGGAAAAAAAAGATGACTGTTCCAGGCATAAGGGGTTCCTATATTACAGGAGGTGTTTCATGCATCAGATGAATAGAGATTCATTCCAAAGTTTCTTCTGTATAATACATCTCTTGATAATGCAAAGTCAGCCCTGAGAATGGCTGGAGATGATGGATATTAAAACAATTTCTATTTTATTCAGAGTAAGAAAATAAGAAGGCTTTAGAGAACCTACTTTTGTGGACAGGGTCAAAAAAAGTAGAAATACCCTAAATATAGCCTACTAAGTGGAGAAAGAATTTAATCAAGAAACTTGTTTGCCATTCACATGAGACAACATTTGTGAGCATGTCCTTAACAAATATTGGGTTTTCCTTTCCTTTGACATAAATACCAACCATCAGGATAAATTGATCTTTTCCTCCAGATTTCTTTCTTATTCTTGATGTGGGTGTTCCCTTATATACAGTCTGTTCAAGGACATTTTCAGTTTCATGATCTCAGAGGTCTGTGACAGATGAACATAGCTAGCCCCAGGGTAGATTCTCTGCTCACACAGTGCCAAACAGTTGGGGTAAGCAGTTTTTTAATTTTTCAAACTGTGTCTCAGAACCCCTCAGGGAGTAGAGAAGAATTCAAAGGGCATTTTGGAGGATTAGAAAAAAATATAAGTAGAAAAAAATGTAAATAAAAAGTATAAAAAATTGAAAGCAGTGGTTCAGCTCCCCTGGACTGGGGCAAGGGGTTGGAAGGTGAAGTGTGTGGCAGTTTCTCGGTTGTGGATGTCTGAGCCAGCAGCTGCTGACTTCTTTATCTGCTGGTGATTTTCTAGGCTTTTTTTTTCTAGGTCAGGGGACTAAGTATGTATTGTGGTAGCCTGAAATTACACAAGTTCTACAAGGAGTGGTGTCTTGACTCTACTGCAGAAAGACAGGTAAACTAAGATTCGGACTTTGAGAAATTGTGGGAAATCCTGGCATAAAGGGAACAAGAGGTGTGACCAGTAGGGCAATACCAAAGACAGTAACAGTTTTGTTTTTCATGGATGTAGAAGAGGACAGAGACTCAGTCGCCTCCTCTTCCCTACATTTCACAGCCACTTTTCCTGGCTTTTTTTTGCACAGCCACAGGACCTGCCTACTCAGCTTTCTAGACATGCTGACTTTTGAGGTTATAAGGCACAGCATTTTTGTCCGAGTTGGCAATGTCATCCAGGAGAGTTTAAGGGTCAGTTTGGTGAGCAAACCACACAAACTAGGAACACAAGGAATAAATCAGCCAAAATGAGAACAGAAAATAAGGCCTATGAGAGAATTGATCCTGGAGGAAGATGAAGAGGAACAGAATTTACAAGTTTGGGTGTGGAATTTATGGTTTTTTACCCATTTTAACAATTTGTCTTCTTTCCAGAATTCACAACTCACATGGGCTTTGAGGGAATGATATAAAGAGGCAATGCTTGAAACCGAAACTGAGAAAAGATTTCTGTAAACTCTTTAAACTGGAACCTGCTGGTTATAGGACCACTCTTAACCTGAATGCACTTAGAGAAGTTTATTTCTTGTAAGAAAATAAGCTGCAATTCATAATTGTTTCCAAATGCATTAAGCAGACAACACATTTCCTAAAAGGCATATTTATTTTACAAAAACTAATAAACTATAGAGTGAAATCAACCAGGTATCCAACTGAGGGTGTTTAGGTTTTCTGCAGCTGAGAATAAAAGGGTATCAGTTATTGGAATTGCTTTCCTTTTGAGTGATGAGGAAAACTTCTGTATATAGAGCAAGTGATGAATAAGTTCCGGCAGCAGAATGCTTCACATCTTATTGAAGTTCATAGGAACCATGGGATTTACCAAACTGACACTAATGCAAGATAAACAACATTTTTGTGCAAAGAACATGTTTTAATGACCTGTTTTTCACTTTGAATGGGTGCATGCACTCAGGTATACACACCAGCACTTAAGCCACAAATACATATTTATTTTTAATTACTTTGATACAGCTCTGAATATTACAGAGTTGGATAAGAAACTGCAAATAGTTGCCAAATCCTAGTGATTTCACCAGGAAGGAAGTTCAGTCTCCAAATCAAGTGTAAGACTATAAACACAGTATCTTCTTGATTTTAATGAAGAGAAATAAATAAGTTCCTACTCAGCTTGTGTGAAATCTTATACTGTACATCGACTTTCTCTAAACTGTACTTCATTTTGCCTAATGTAACTTTTTTTCAGAGTTTAAATCAAATCCTTTGAGCCGTTCTGGGATAGCTAGAAATTTAAAAAAAAAAAAAAAAAAAAAGGTAGTTAAAAATATGGGTCTTTCATTTTTCTTTATCATCAGCAAATCATTAAGGAAAAAAAGGCAATTGAAACTCAAAGTTCTGCCTAGTGTCGATGGGAACTACTCAGCATACCAAACAAGAGGGGAAAAAATTGGAAAAAAACACAAGGAATTGTAATTTTGTGATTAATACTGAAATACCCAATCAAATTTCTACCTAATTCTACTAAATTCATTGTGTCACTCTAGAAGCAAACACTATATCCAGTATCCCTGACACTGCAGTCAGTGGCTAAACACAAGAACAAGTTCAGACTGAAAACTATTTAAAAAGTAAGGTTCATTTGTCCTGTAAAATGCAAAGTTCCGTCAAATGGCTTCAGACAACGTTAATGCTTCGTGCTTTCTGCAGGCCAGGAACAGATATAAAACATTCCGTGGGCTAACTCTATTAATCATAGCTTCTAAAGAAATGAAAAATGTGCACTTGAATGTTCTACTGCTCTTCCCTGCATTTATTCTTTTGACAACTATTTTTCTTGAGAAACCATTTATAAAGCTCTAATTATTCACAGTTCCATTTATAAAGTGAGTCCAAAATGGCTAGTACTTTTTATCATTTTATAACCATAGTACCACTTCACAAGGCATTGTACAAAAAGCCAAAGAGCCCCCTGCCCACAAAACCACAAGCTAAATGTTCTTGACCCTGAAATATATAAAACAGTTGAGGGACTGCTGCAAAACCAGTATCAAAATACTCCAAAGAAAGCTCCATGTACTGTTTCCTTTCCTCCTAGACCAATCAATGCTAGTGACACAGAGCACTGTTTGGAGACCACCCACCTGCAAGCTGACCAGTTTCTCCACCGATTCATCAGTGAAAGCATATGCAATAGTCAAGTGTACAAGAGGCTCCAAGTATCCTCACTGTGATCCGAACGTGAAAGTTGTGACTAAGGAAAGCTTTTGCTTACACTAACTGAGGCAGGAAAGGTATTCAGCCCCAGAGAGCTGCCTCCACAGTGCAGAAAATCATCAGGAACTCTACAGCAACATTTTCATAGGGTAAAGAAGTTTTCTCAAAAGCTTGAAAGCCCCTCTGTCACAATACTATCCCCTCACTGACATTTATTAAAATGACCTGCAATACCCTCTCTTTTCTTAGAAATAATTTATTATGAAGCTAAGGCTCTGCCAAGTGCTTTCAGGCTATCTTCAGCCTACTTTTTAAAGCAATTTAAAGTAATATATATGGGATAAACACTCCTAAGATATAAAACCACAAAGAAAGCAAATGGCACCCTCCTTATCTCAGCTCAGCACCGAGGCAGAATGGTCAGAGGTTTGTGCTTAGCGCAGTCCCCAGAGGACAGGAGGTGTTGGTTTGAACACCACTAGCAGGTATAGGAGCCAGGTCTCCTCAGTTCTGGAACAGTGCTTTAATCCTGAATGTACTGCTCTTCCTCCACCACCATCGTCTTCAAAAGCAAAGAGTTCAAGAACTCCTTCTTTGGAAGGAAAGATATCAGCCTTCAAGTAAGCCAGTCCTGCAGGAGGTGGAGGCTGTTTGCTTGACACTAGAGAGGAGCTGAAATCTCAGAGGGGCACTGACTTACAAACCCTCTGTATCCTTGCACAGATAGCTCCAAGGAACCTTCTCTGGTCAGATAATTGACCTCTTTGGACCCCATCCTGAGGTGCCATACCCTCCACTGGGCACAGTGCAAGCAACTGGGGTTCAGCATACTACGTAAAGCAGGCTTTTTACTCATCCTGTTTCAGTAAGGTAATTTTTGTACATTGAAAAATTATCATTATGTAATTTGGACGCATTAACTTTTGGCTGTATCTTCAATGCCTCTGAAAGGGAATGGTTAGTGTGCTATATATGAAAGGACTATTAACTCAGATTAAAGAGAGAACTTGGCAGGTACAGCACACACATAGGATGAATTTTTATTGTGAAGCTAAGAGCAACAGTGAAAATTCTCATTTGCCCAAAGGTGATCAATGTTAGATGACATCATGTCAGATAGCATTAAACTGCAATCAAACATTATCTGAACCTATTTCAGTACACTTGCATAGTGGCAACTGAAATGTTAGAAAGTGAGTCATTGCATAGATGGGAACATACTGAAGTTATCTGGGAGTGAGCAGGTGACCTTAAGTGTAATTAGCACTTCACAGCCCTTTTGTTCCTTTAGACTAATCTGCCTAGAATTGTCAATTTATAATGGCATACAGCTGCTGAATAGATCTCCCTATATCTGCCACACCTATCAACTCAAAATCGTTCTCAGTTTTGTGAACCAGCTTGAGAACTAAGAAAACACAAATTCAAACAAGAGAATTGCACTTCAAATATTTCTTAGCATTGTTCCTTTCCTCTAGCATGCTAGCTGACAAGTTAAGCTGAATTTTCTAATGTTTTCTACTTTTTCATTTCAGAAACAATTAGGAATACATTTCACATCCATTCTCCCCAACATCCTTTTCAACCTATTTTGAAACTGAGTAACCAAAATGTCATGTAGCAGATGTAGTTGAATATTCAGTGTCTCGAACAGAGGGGAAGAAATAAATAAAAAAAAATATCTTGGTTTATGGTCAAAGTCTAATCTTCCATCTATACTCCGTTCTTCTCCCATTTCAACCTTTGTCTAAAAAGAAATAGTGCTCGTATTTTAAAACATTTAAAGAAAGAGACACAGCCTTCTGGATTTCTTTCCCTAAATTCAACTCTGATAAGCCTAATATGTATTGTCAAGCTAAGAGTCAAACCTCAACTCCAACACACCTTTTAAAGCTGCAGATAACGTGCTTCCATTTAAACCTCTAGGTTAAGATCCTTTAAAAACCAATCATCCACGTGAGATAGTGTTTAAGCTTTTGTTCACTCACTGCTATCCCTTCTCCCCAGAAAAAAACATAAAGTACAGACCAAAGAAGAATTGATTTTTAAATTGGGCTTTAGTCAACATCAATCTATTTTTCAGGAGAAAAACAAAAGTGCGTATAAATTCTGCTACAAGAGGACATCTGTCAGGGAAGAGAGAGAGTTCTGCTCTACCACAGGATGAGTTAGCAATGAGATTAAAATTAGAAATACAGGGCCACATTTTTCAGTAAATATTCCAGAGGAAAAACAAGATTTAAAACATTGCAAAAATGAGTTACCAGAGTTACCAAAAATAAATAGGAAAACAAAAATTACCAGAAACACCTGGCAAATATGTTCAGACTGATGTCAATATTGCTAGTGTGGAAAATGGAAATACTATTTTGTTTCAATTTATTTATCTCAAAATATCCTATTATTAAATTTACTTCCATTTAAGTTTAACATACCAGTAAAAAAATATTGAAGATTTGGCTCTTTTCTCTGTGCTGTGACCAAAGCTTTGATTAGAGTAAATTTGCTGTGAAGCTGTTGGGAAATTCAGAGCAAACTCTCCAGCTGCCACAGCTGCATGCGGCACCAAGCTAAACCTTCCAGGCTCGAGAAATGGAATGCAGACTTCAAGCCCATTAGGTTCTATTGAGAAAAGTGTGTAAAGCAAGTCCAGTTAGTCTGCACAGACTGAAGATTTTATCCTGCTTGAAGAACTTCCATTTTCTGATGTTAAGTTCCTTGGGAGAAGATACCCTATTCATCGCTCCATTTGATAACCTTGAGTTCCACAAAGGAAACAACTGTAATCCACCCCATAAAGAAGGCAAACCATGTACTTCTTTCCAGTAGCTATAAAACAGCATGTGTTAGCAACTCAGTAAGCCATTAAATAATCTTGTTCCTGGGCTTGAATTCCTTAGGGCCCCATTTAAAACAAATTAGGGGCTTTTTATATGCAGAAAATTCTAAAGTGCAGGCTGAAATAATGTGTCAAAAATTATATAAGTTTAGAAGCGGTTGGTTGACTAAAACAGCTTTGCCAACAATGCATTTATAAATGTATTGGTTCTTATTAGAAAATACTAGAGCTATTGCAAAAGTATGTGAATGCATTAATAAATCATAGCAATTGCACAGCTTTTTACATCTTTACAGTGCCATGCAGAACTGTAGCATGAATATCTATCCTTATTAGACTTTTATTGTTTAACTAGATGCTTTTTCCCCCACTGCTTGCGGTAAACCTCACAACTGGCTCTTCCCTCAGACTCATCCACCGTTTTCCAGCTGTCCCTCACATTAAGCCACTCATTTAACTCTCAATGTCATGTCACATTCTTGTTTGTTGTCTCAGCCTACAAATTCAGTAGACCTGCTGTAATGGAATCTGTCACAAAAATTCTCAGGATGATAAAAAGATTACGTTTTCTGGAAATTCTCTGACTTTGTATTATTTGTATATACACTGATTCATTGAGTCAAATAATTTTCAGAGCACATAAGGAAAATGGGAAAGACTTTTTCATGTCAGGATAGAATCTTTTGGTCAGACATTATATACTTATACAACAAAACAGACCCACCGAAAAGCTAGAGCCATTTCCTGAAGTTTACAATATGCAGGTTCAAGTCAAAGAGAATGATGGATCGCAGATTTTTCATCATATTTATCAGTTTATTTTGAGACAATTTATCTAGACACATCTCAGACAACAACTTAAAAAGGCTTAAGTTTCTTTGTAAAGCAAAGTAGGGAACTTCAAAATCTCAAAAATTATGAACCAATTTCAGGTCACAAACATTAAATTTTCTTTGGAGAAAAAAAAAAACAAACCTGTTCTATTAATGCCTAGACTAAATTCCTTTTGCCTTCAAAATATCTTTCAGACTAAAGCTTTGTGCTCATGGCATGCAAAGAGCAGCTTTTTTTACTCCAAGTCTTCTGAAGTATTCCTTTAACATAAAAGAGAAAAAAAAAAAGAATGAGAAAGTATCTATTGATAATAAAGAAAAATTACATTGTTTAGCTTTTAGTTACAACACATGTTCTCTTGGGGAGACTAATACTACAAGTTACATACACTTAAGTAATACTTGTTTCTGTGAAAGGAATTTTCCTAGAGTCCCTAAGCAAGAAGTAAGTTAGTAAACACATGCTGCTTGGACACTTTTCTTTCCAAATTGCTTTCGCAGAGTGGTTGGGTAATCATAGCTCCACGCAAACAATTATGTTCTGGAAAAGATAAGCCTTGCCCTGTCCATGTTCTTAATCTCTTAAACATAACAACACTTGTTTTGAAACTATTTTATGTGAAAAATCATTGGATTTTGGAAAACTAACAGGGATCAAAGAACCCCTGATTTAGACTACACATGCGATGTTTGGATTAGCCTACATACAGGATTGCTCTATGTCAGCAAAGCAAAGACAGAATAAACCTGGCGGAAAACTCACTGAAGTTCTAAACCACACTCAAGACAGAATAGGGCCAGCGCATAGACCTCTGACAAAAAGAATTTGGCTAAGAAAGTAGGAAGCCTCCTAAGGGATCAGTATAAATAAACCGAATCAAATAAGCGGTTCTCTTCAGTACTCATTTTTTTTTCCAATGCAAATTCCATTCTTGGCAACCAAAATAATACAAATCCAAATGAAATAATTTATGGAAAGCTGTGGCATACATTTATTTACCTAGGCTCTAGAAGTTGAAATAGAAATCCTGTTCAGTATATAGAATGACCAATATGAGGTGAAGCACAGGCAGAGATTTTCATACTCAATGGAAAAAAAATACGTATTCTGTAAGCCTCATTGCAATTTAAGTAGTTTTACTGTTTGTTCCCTCTAGATTTGTTGCTGTGCTTCTGGAAGTAGGCCCAAATTTGTCAATCATCTGACTTGGTATCGAAGGATTAAAATATCTCATTCTACATCAGAACTTCTTTGTGTTCAGCCTACACAGACCTATCCACATGTGAAATGTAAAACAAACTTCTATAGCCTGAAACATTAAGATAGTTGTAATTACATATTACTGCTTTTTCTTTTTTTAGAAAAATCTGGGATGTCCTGAAATATAGACCAAAATTATCTACAAGCTTGAATTTGACACAAATTTCATCACAATTACAAATTCATTCTCTTATACACTAGAGCAAGATTCCTGTGAAGTATAATGGGATCATATCAAAGATTCTGAAAAAATAGGATCCTACATCCCATCTTCGCAATTTTGAATTGCCCATGTGTAAACCTAGATCACATTCTCACAAGGAGCTCTATCTAGATCAATCCTTTTTGAATCTGTGAAAAGTAGACTGTAGGATTGAAGACTTCTCAGCTACACAGAACTCCTGCAAAATCCTTCCTGAGATTCCCCTGTAACAGACTGTAGGCGCCTTGGTTCTCTCACCCTTTTTTTATTACAGACATTTGATTGATCAGTTTGCCTTTGATGACCCAAATGCTACGAATCTTCCTAACATATACTGATAACAGCAGAACTGCTTTTCAATAAATAAAAATATCTTCGCACAGCTACAACAGCACCGAAGTTTTTTTAAACGGTGGTAGTTGCTACCTTAAGCGAGTAAGACCTTATAGGTAATCTCCCTCGCCTTCCCCAACTCTGACCCAAAAGCAGACACTTCCACTACTTCACTGATTTGCCAGTTCAAATATGAAGAAAACAAACCAATTCCCAGCAGTTAGTAAAGACTAATATAATAAAAATCATCATCCTTCATCCTATGCAAAATGCATCGAAGAAGCTTTGTGCCATTAATACAAACTGCCCAAGTTCATAACCGTCAGATAACAATTCCTGTCCTGCTTCTAACTGTAAGGTATCTACGTACTGCAATTTAAGTGAACTTGCTCTGGCTGTCTGCTGCTATATCAGTCTTCCAGTTAAATTATGCTTTTGCTTAACTTGAAGAACTCCACTGATTTCAGGTGCCATGATAAGCAGGGCTTATCCATCCTAGAGAGACCAAGACTGCCAGGGGAATCATAAAAGAGACTGGAAATGGTTAAATGCAATCGGCAGAGCGAAGTAGGGAAAAAAAGATTGGAAAATAAAGGATGATAGAAAACTAGAGAAGAACCAGAGGAGACAAAAAGAGACACAGCACTCCTTACATCACTGGTTAGCCTGTGAGAAAGTCTATGCTTCTATAAAATACTTTTCCCAAAAGAATTCTCAGTTTCTGAACAAGGACCTGCCCTGCTTTTTTGAGATACTCCATGCGATGTTTCTCTTCCAGATGCCAGCTGCCCAAGGCTTAATATTTTAACAATTCCAAGACTCCCAAATATGGTCTTAGGTGTAGACACTGGAAAAAACTTGAAGGGAGAAGAAATCAGTATCAGACCGCAGAAGTTGACAGCTGGCTGAACATGAGCTGGCAGTATGACCAGATGGCCAAGGCCAACAGCATCCTGGCCTGTATTAGAAACAGCATGACAGCAGGAGTAGGGAGGTGATTGTGTCCCTGTACTTGGCACTGGTGAGACCACACCTTGATTACTGTGTCCAGTTTTGGGCGCCACACTACAAGAAAGATATTGAGGTGCTGGAGCGGGTCCAGAGAAGGGCAACAAAGAAGGTGAAGGGTCTGGAGAACAGGTCTTATGAGGAGCGCCTGAGGGAGCTGGGATTGTTTAGCCTTGAGGAGAGGAGGCTGAGGGGAGACATTACTGCTCTCCACAAATACTTAAAAGGAAGTTGTAGTGAGGTCGGTGTTGGTCTCTTCTCCCAAGTAACTAATGACAAGACAAGAGGTAATGGCCTCAAGCTGTGCCAGGGGAGATTTAGGTTGGATATTAGGAAAAATTCCTTTAACGAAAGTGTGATTAGGCATCAGAGCAGGCTGCCCAGGGAGGTGGTTGAGTCACCATCTCTGGAGGTGTTCAAAAAACTTATAGATGTGGTGCTTAGGGACATGGTTTAGCAGTGGGCTTGGTAGTTGTCCTGGTTTGGGCTAAATCAGAACTAATTCTGTTTTAGTGCTTTAACTTTTCAGTTAAGTCTCCTCTAACTACCAGCACTTTCTGAAACAGCAGCCTGTTTTTCCAGACAGTGACTGCTCCTAGCAGTGATAAGGCCTGGTGTTTATAGTTCGTACCAAGGAATGGTATGCAGAGAGGCCCTTGCTTATACTTGTTCTTATGGCGACCAAGGTCACTGCTAAATCTTGTACTCCGTGTTGGGGTGCCAGGAGTGAAAAGGGTCGCACCTACAGGGAGAAGCGAACTGGACAGGTGACCCAAACCTGACCAACAGAGTATTCCATCCCATAGACGTCATATTCAGTACAAAGCTGAGAGATCACGAGGGTCTCGCGCCTTCGCTCTTCTTCGATGGCCGACATCTGAGGAGGACTGATCCGTGCATCCCTGAATCCAGTGCCTGAGTCCAGCTCCTGCATCCCGTCCCTGTCTGCTGCCGAGTCCAGCCTGGGACTGCCCCACTGCCAGCCCTGCGGTGTGGTGGTGACATATTGTCATCAGGGTGGGGGGGGAGTTGGGTTCAGTATTGGTTTTGTATATATTTGTACATACTGTATATATTTCATTTTTTCCTTATTCTTATTATTATCTTTTCTTTTATTGTTATTGTTCCATTAAAGCTGTTTTAGTTTTCTTTTCCAAACCGTAAAGTCTCTATCTCCCTTGTTCTCTCTCCTTTTCCCTTTTGGGAGGGGAGAGGGGTTAGTAGAGAGCGTCTGTCATTCGTTAGTGGCCGGCCCAACCTCAAACCGTGACAGTAGTGTTCGGACAATGGTTGGACTTGATGATCTTAAAGGTCTTTTCCAACCTAAATGATTCTATGATTCTAAGTACAGAATCTGCATCTCTAAGGTGATGGGACATGCTTTGCTGAATACCAGGATGTGCTTTTACTGCTCACAGAAAACAGTAGATACTTTCATGCTAGGGTCTACTTGCTTTAGTTTTAGGCATACTAGACCATATATAGTGATCTCTGGAGTTTGCTTAGACAATGTTGCTGACAAACTGAATAAAAATCTACAAAATTAAATGACAAATATGATGGCAACACACAAGTCTAAGTTGATACGGCTCAAGCTGGATTTCTCTGAATATATTCAGAATATCAGAATATATGCCATAAGCTAAATAAATCATTTACGTCTATACTATTCACCATCACGGATATCATATCTCATTAATCCTTGTTAAGTAAAAAAAGCCTTCCTTTCAACTTCTTTCTTGTGTTGAAAAGCAAGTTCAGTAAAATTGTTATTGAGCCTTCGAGCATTCATGCATCTGTGCAACAGGCCTCAGCAGGAATTGTGCTACCTCATCCAAAACTCAGTGACCCATGTGGCAGCTTGGGCTAAGAAAGAAAAAGCATACATAGAAAACCATAAAAGGTCCTTTACAAGATAATGGATTTTTTTTCTGTTTACAGTTTAGCATGCTTAATTTAATATTGTCTTGATAACTGATAACTGACATGCTATTCTTGATTTGTACAATAGCGCTCTCAGGCACACACGTGACACACATACTGTATCTGACAAAGTCTGTGGTGAGTGATTGGACTGATGTTGGCCCCCATCCAGAGCTTTTCCTTGATCTTCCTGACTCCTGCTCCTTTTCCGTTTAACTTAGCAGGAAGTCTAGTACTGCATCTCAGCTGTCAGTAGCAACTAAATGCTGCAAGACAGAAAAAGGTGACCTCTTAAACTGCCTGTGCCTATGCAGCCACTCGCGGTGCAAAGTTATACAAGTTTGCTTCAAGCGCTAATTGACAATGCAGCAGAGCGAAGAGCTTAGGTGAAACAAACTGTTCAGCTTTGTGATGGAACAAACAAGTATTGACAGATCCTACAGAACAAAGAGTAGGCTTAGTGTCCCAGTGGAGACATTAAACAGCGCTATGTGGGCACTCTGTCAGCACTCCCACACAAAACCACCAATGAAATTTCTTTAAGACAAATCGCTTGACTTTGCACTAAGTAAGGAAGAGACACTCAAAGGATCAGTCATATTTAATAATGTGTGCAATGGCTTTCAGAAGCCAATATTTAGTGTTCTTCTTAGCCTGAATTTCTGATGTTTTTTATGTTATTCCACTATTTTTGCTGACATAGAAGGGTTTTGGCCATAACAAAGTGAAAAATATTCCAAACTATAAACAATGCAGAAAAGTGAGTGACACTGGCTGATGCTCAGATGTGAATTCAATTGAACATGGAGACACCAGCAGGATCATGCAGCCCTGTCATCGGTATCGTTTTCCTGAAAGAGAAGTCAAATTAGAAGTTTTCTGACAGAGGATTCCATGTAGCCAACAGAAACCTAAATAGTAGTGCTTATTCAGCCCAAAAGAACATTCAAGAGACCTGTCAGCTTGACACATAAATGCTTTGTATATTAATACATCAGAAAAAGAGATGGATGAGAAAATGCAGGTGTCAATAGACTTTACCATGAAATTATGAGTTTAGCTACTGTTCTTTCAACTCCTTTGTTTTTTGTAACAAATCCCTATATGACGAAAGCTATCTTAAAAAGCATATCCACTGAAACAGTGTGAGCAGACTAGCACATGTGATGGCTCAGTAGCTCAGCTGACAAGTGGTAACCAGTTAAGCTCTGCAGTTCAGTTGTGCTTGTTTGTGTCTGTACAATGGAGATATTCAATTCCATATTTGAGACTAATTAGATTAAAACTAAAGAAAATTTGAAATTTATCTTTAATCCTTCTATTGCCAGGAGGAATTAGAAAAGCACACATGCAGACTACTGCTCTTCTAGTTGGTATTACATTGTCCAAACAACAGTAAGGTAAAAACCACAAGTGGTGCTGATAAGAAAGCGTTGAAACCACTTGAGATTTAACCCTTGGCATAGTAAAGGATGGCAGTCTTAAATTTCTTACTCTCATGTAAATTTATGTGGGTTTAGATTTTTTGTTTTAATGGAACATGCTTATTAATCTTCACAAGATTTAGAATCACTTGTTTTTCTGTTTCAACTTCTGGTTTTTATTGCTACATTTCAATAAGAATATTGATCTTTTTTTCTGTTACAAAATATAAAAACCTGGTAAATACAGATAAACATATAGAGAATAAAAAGAGTAATTTGTAATCTGTCGTGAGGTATGTCTAGTGAAAGCTTGGATTTTTATTGTAAAAATTTTAAAAATACTTTAATGTGTTTAGATGGCTAATGATGCTGAGGTGAACAACATGTGCTGTGCTTCTCATGTGAAAAGAGGCACTGACATTGAGGGAATTTTCTTAATAGAAATGAAATTACTTTTTTTTTTACATTCTTCTTGAAGCGATAAGGTTGCTCTTAAACCAGAACACATTTGTTTTATCCTTTATTCCCTATTGAGCTTTAATTTGTTACATTTTGTCTTCAAGTAGCTAGAGAGGAAGGAGTTTCACATATAATTTTTCATGGAATTTACCTGTTCTGTGAAAAGAAATTATCATCGTAACTGTCATAAACATCTTGGTTAGTAAAAGCTTTCCAGGTAAAAAGCAGTTGGAATATTAAAGGTAATTTTTGATATTTTTTTTGGTGTGGTTTCCATAGTACTTCATGGAGAAGCTCTCTATACTATGTGTAGGTACTGTATGCATATTTCATATAAAACCAAATCATACGTATATATGTCCCTTCTCCTTTTGAATTTATATTTTTGACAGAAGATTAACCACCCCTTTCCTTCTAGTTCCATCTTTTCTTTTTGCTTTTAAAGAAAATAATGTAAAATAGCATTGCTACATCTATTATTGGCTATTTTCCTCTCAATAGGAAATCACTGGCACTTACACCTGGAAACACAGGACAAAATGAAAGCTTCATAATGAAAAACCAGAGTGAATGCATGTTTAGCCACCCATCTGGAAAGATTTTCAAGGCAATTAATTATTATAAATAAATACAGAGTTTGAAATAAGGTTAATTTCTTTTTTAGTCGATTTCTAGTAAGAAATAGGAAACATGAGTATACTGAATCGAGAAAGAGCTGCGTTTTTAGCTTTTTAATATCTTCTCATGCTCCTGAATTTTCATATATGGTCCAACACCAACTGCATTGCTCTGGTTTTTTGTGCAGCCTGTCCCTTAAGGCAGTAGTGTACTGAGATAAAATGACAGAGGAGTTGCCAAATTCTTATTCTTTCAGCTTTTGCTTTGTGACAGGAGTGACACTGATAAAGTGACAGATGAAGCTGGGTACTAACAGCAGTTTTAGAAGTGTTTGCAGGTACATTAGTACCTGATTCACCAACCATTTTTGCAAAAACTGTCCTATCATTTCCCAGAATCCCGAGTTTGAGTTTGTTCTCCTTTATGCTGTCAAATGAGTCCTCAACCTTTTCTCTTTATTTTTTTCACCCTTCTGTGAAGGAATCTTAGAGGAATTTAAGAATTGTTGATTTTTAAGAAAGAAGAAATACAAAGGAGCATGGAAAAGTATTTCTTTTAAGCTTCAGCTGACATTAGTTCTAATTGCTTCTAGGGCTTAGAAGCCTGGATCCAAATTGGAGAAGCTGAATTGTTGCTGAGAATCATTATCTGCAAGATATCTGCAGCTGTGCTGACCACACTTTACTCTTTTCATTACTCAGGCCCTAAAATACTCATCAGTGTCCCAGAGTATTTTTCGTGGCATATAAAAAAGGAGATCAGAATAAGAAACTCCTGTTAACTCCTGTAACATTACTAAACTGCTATAACATAAACTACTATATAGAATAAAGTCATGTAGTACTTGCATATTTAGTTAGTAGTTCAGACTTCACCTGTGAAGTCTTCAGTTTGTTATTTATAGATTAGAAGCCTGCAAGATATACACATGCATACATACACACATGTATATATAATTAAAAATTGAAAATTGAGAGTTAACTAACTTTTGGCAGCCTCTTAAAAATAATGAAAAATTAACACAAAACACTAGAAAGCTCTGTGTAAGTTACATTCTGTATTGTCATTGTTTTGCAGTCATACACACAGACACAGAGGTCATATTTAGCTTTTTTTAAATTTTGCTTGGGTTTTTTTCGTTGTGCTGAGGATGGGTAACTTAGGAAAAAACCCAGATAGTTGGTGATTACTGCCCAGATAGTGGGGGACAGATGAGGAGCATTTTGCTATTTTTTCCCCTTTTATAATTTGAATCTTTCAGTCAGCATGTGAATCTGCTCACTACAGTTAATGCTTCGCTGGAAATAGAAAAGCAATTACGATGAGGTAAACCATATAAAGTGTTAGCATAAACCTTAAGAACACTTTTGCTTGAATGAGTCCTGTTAAGGTTCAAGGGGATCAATATTTTCCAGCAGGTCCTACAAGTCTGATAGACCATATCCACTGATTTTAGGAACAAAACTGCAAATAGCCTTGCTGTCATGATCTATGGAAATGACATTCATAAGCATTGGGCATCCATGAGGAAGTGTCCTAGTGATTTCCACATTCCTTTTACCAAGTTTTTGCTTTTTATCAGGTATCAAAAATTGAAATAATCTTATTTATTTAGAATTTTACTGTTTAGCCAAGGAGTTCTGCCCAGCCAAAGTGCAGATTTTTTTTCTCCCCCAAGAATTAAAACATTGCAAGATCTTGTGGTTGGGTTTTTTTCTAAAAAGTATGGCAGAGTGATATTCAACAAAATCTGTTCTTTCATGAAAGCCATTGAAAAGACTTAGGAATTGACAAGAGAGAATTACTTCATTATCTGTGCTTGTGCTGCCAATTAAAGCAACAAGTGGTAACTGCTTTCCTGAAAATCCATTTCTGGAACATAAGTGAATAAAGTAATCTCAGTAACTTCACTAAGTCATAGAAGTATATATGACAACTTGTTTTCTAGATCAACATTCTAAAAATGCAAAAAACTGCACAGATCTCTAACCTACAGTGATTTGCTAACAAAAAATTGTGTTAAGCAGGGAAAAGAATAAAGGCTTTCAAGGCTTCAGGATATTTTGCTTTTATGAAGTCAGTGACAGATGGAAACATTTTAAAGGAGACACATAAGTGTCAGTGACATTGTCTTTAACAACCCGGGATAGAAACATGAACATGCTTTACAAAACAGTCACACTATGAGTAAACATTAGGCTTCCTAAGGCAGGTAAGGTCCGTTCTATTTGTGGGTTTTAGTAAATTTTTTTTCTGTTTTGAATAACAGGGGAAGAAAGTTATTCCAGGGCTATAACTGAGGACAAAAACCTGTCCTCTAAACTTCTGTGCTTTTAAATATGCTAATCTTGCTATCATTTTGCCTGAAAAGGAAGTAGTTTTTCCTTTAGAGCTTCTGATATGCTTTGACGTACTGTCCGTTCGGCTGTTTTATTTTAAACTGTAATGCGAGAGCAGCAGAAAACACTGTCACTGTCTTCAAAAAAAAGGTTTCACTGCTGTAGCCAAAGTTTAATAACCATGCTGGAGGAAGTCAAGTCCAAAGCATAGATGGGAAACTTGGGATCCCAGTAACATCTGGTGCCTTTTTCATGGGTAGCAAAAGTTAAATTGCACAGCTCTTTTAGAGAACCAGTTATGTTTGCTTCAATATCCAAAGACAATGCAAGCCACAAAGACAGAAATGTCAGGGATCCTGATAAATCAGATATTTAGAACAATCTATCTCTTTCTACAATGCTTATCAAAAATTTACCAGAGCCCTTGGGCAGAAAAAGACAAGGCATTTTTTCAACTACAATGATCATTTGGACTAAATATCCCTGACAAATTTATTCTAGCATGAATATTTGCACCACCTGGCTGTCTGAAAGCAACCAACCTTAAGAATAGGTAAATAAATCTCTGGTAACTTAGCAAATGATACAACTGGGAGATTTTATATTATTTCAGTGAGAACCAATGTTTAAAAAGAGAATAACTTTTTCTCAAGTTATGCCTCCATCGCCAAAACCAATGAACAATGCAAACTGTGCTAACCCAGTCTGCCTCATGCCAACCTAATATCTCTATCTTTTTCTAAAGAGAGAAAATTATTAATACTTAGCGCTTTCTATTTCTCCTATTGTACTGTCTCATCTCTTTCACTGAGGCAAGTCAGAGCTCATATGGAAAGCAAACAACAGAAAGCAAGAAGTTCTTCCTATCTCTTACTCTCAAGTTTGAGAGTTCATTATTTTCATACAGCCTCCTTCCCCACTTATGGGCCTCTCATACAAGAACACACATTCAAACCTCAGGCTCTCAAACAGGCTTCAAGGGCAGGGTTGTGGATGATTCTCATTCTTGTTCCTTTCTTGCAAAAGAAAAAAGCCTTTTAATTTTTCTGATCATTCTTTTTAGTAGTGCTTGCATAACCACTATGCTTTTGTTTCACTGTCAGCTAGCACCAGGAAGCATCCTTCTTTTTCCTGTTCAAGAGCTAAATTCATTATGCTCATCAGCCTCTCCAAATTAACCTATTCAAGTCTAATTGGTTAATTCTTTTGTTTCTATGCTTTCATCTACAGGGAGATGCCACCTTTGGGAATTCAATTTAGCTGAATGAGCCAGGCATGCTTCCTCATTAATTTGTGTTTCTGCTTCTGATTTTAAAACAATCAGAGAAATCAGGCCTTCCTAGGGTGATTCCTTCCTTAAGCCACAGATCACTAAATGTCACATGTTTTCATCATACCCTGACACTAACAATCCTTTGAGATGCGTAGTACTGTGCAACTAAAACCTGGTTAATAGTTTTGTTTTGATTGTGATTCTGGACCGGGACCCTCAGCTGCGAAAGTTTTATCTAGAGTGAAATCCTTTAAGAATTAGAAACCTTATGAAAAAAGGACTTTAACAACTTTCTCAAAACTTTAAACTACAGTTTCATACCTGTTGTTATAAGATATGGGCTACAGTATTAAGAACTTTAGAAATGGACCCTTTAGAACTTCTAATTTTTTCCATTTTCAGTCACCTGGGACTCAAGAACTATTTGAAAAGAGATCTCATGTTGTGGTATTCCCCAAACTGCTTTCTGGAATTTAAAAAAAATAAATGACTGTATTAGCAGAAATCTGGATATAATTTCTCCTGTTTCATAGAAATTTATGAGCAAAAGCTTATAGAAAGGAAAACCTTGTGTGGCTTCCCTACACAGTAAATAAATTAAAAAAAAAAAAAAAAAAGCCATCCACCATATTAAATTCTTCAAGATGCTATCATGATTTCAAATACACAGAAGCTGTAAAACAACAGCAGTAATTTTTCACCTTGTAATACCACAGATACCACATAAAAGTTTATATTAATCCTCTGGTGTAGGCACAGGTGTACGAGCACTTTGCACACACAGTTCTTAGTACTCACAAAAACCACATTCCATGGCAATGCTGGGAACTTGATGGCATGGTAGTCACGGATTTATTCTCACACATACAGTAGCCTGCATACAATGCAATTACTAAGACACAAGCAGGACTGATGTAGTCCCAAAGAAGCAGGACCTACTTTATTTTGCCATTCCACCTATTCTCACAAACCAAAAGGCATTATGTATTTAAAGTCATTTTAATTGTTGAAGAGTTCTCTTTGCTTAAAAGTTAATTGAATTAGAAGTTAGGTTTCTTTCATTTTCCTTTACAGCTCCTGTTTACAAACTGCATTGCCATTTTTGTATTCCTGCAGCAACCCATGAAGATTATAACAGAAAGGGCAAAACAAATTAGCTTTAACCCTAATTGAATAAAGGACTCATTCAATGAAACAGCACCAAGATACATCCAGATCAGCCGGACAAAAGGGCTTACAAAACAGACCTAGCCTGGGGAATTCCTCACTAAAGAAAAAGAGTTCTAGAAAGAAATAGTGAATTAGAAGACTTTTTCTTTTTTTTTTTCTTCTAAATGAAAAGCTTGAAACTATTTTCAAATTAAGCCAGGATTCGTTTATGTACTTCAACTATGTTGCTGTACAGGGATAGCTGCAGATTCTCTTTGTCCTTCCTGTGTTCCTTGTTATTATCCATACCTTTGATCTTGAATTGATCAGTGTAAGGCATGACAATGATCAAAGGCATCAGGATGCTTCAAGGACAGACTTTGAGAAATATGGAGAGTTGTCTTTTAAAAAAGTTTATTCACTAGCTCTACATTCTCTACATTCTTTCCAGTCAGGAATCTAGATTTGCATATCTCTGGCTCTAGGGAGAGGTAAAACCCTCTCACACAAATGCCTAGTCTTCTACAAATGAATGGCACTTTGAGATTGACTTATGAGACCACAACTTCAACCAGTTTATCTTTTGATTTATTGTGCAGAAACACGTTTGATTCTTGATACCTAGAGAAGGCAGAGTTAATGGTGTTAGAAATTTTCCTCCATTTTCTCAGAACAATACATAGCGTTGCTTGCAGTGTATGGGCACACCCCTACAAGGGTGCATCACCTCATTCAACAGAGTTCAAATGTTTTACATATAGCATTTTTACCAGAACAGTTGAATGCATGGTAGTTGTATGCTTATGTTAACCAGAAGCAGTCATGTTCAGGTTAGGTATGTATTTGACTTTCTTTAGGCTGAGATTTTTATCCTTTGGAAATGTATTCCCTGTCTTTTCCATGCATTCATAGTTATCTGATGCCACAGTGGCATTTTGCCTGCTCATGGTGCAATATGCTGATGCCACAAGATTGTAATTAAAATAACAAGCATTAAAACACTTCGTTACATCCTAAAAGCTAGAATTCACTTCTATATAACCCTGTCATAGAATTGTACGGCTATCAATTTGTTCCTGTTGCTTTAGGATGTCAGGAAAAGAAAAAGTAACAAAGGGGAAAGCAAAGAAGCAGGATGATACCAAGTGAAATTAGATCATTAGAACAATCCAAATTGAACATAGTAAAAGGCTGACCAATTTTTTGTCCGTTCCAGGCAGATAAGGATTCAGCCTTGAAAAACACCAACAAAACTTAAACACTCAAAAAGCAAACAGAGGTTTCTATATTTTCAAGGGCTGAGATAACACCACAGGAAAATAAACCACAAAACTAAGCTTCAAGCAATCTCACGAGTCCATCCAAAACCTTATTCTGACACTCTAAATATTATACAAGTTATTCACAAACCTTTTAAAAGAGATAAATTTGAGAAATTTCTCTAGTTCTTTCCCCCTAATATTAAAACACTGAGTTAGTTTTAAAAAAATTAATTAATTATGTAACTAAATATTAAAATTAAGATCCATTCACAGTTCCCATCCTAACTCTCAACTGCATTTAGCTGTGCATGAGGAAAAAGAGAAAACAATTCTGCCTGATATGCTATGGCAATAAATATCATAACAAGAAAATTTCCCAAATCTGTGAAGCCAAAAAAGAAAAAGAAAACACTTCCTCCAAAACACACGAAAATAAAGTCTAAATCTTGGCACAGCTGATCCATAAAGGACACCAAGAGAGGAAACTACCAGGAATTTTGTCCTGCTAAATGACAGCATGTTTCACTCACTTGTATCCAGTCCTGTATGAAGGACTAGACATATGCAAAAGCAGCAATAAAAGCAACAACTGCTCATAACAAGAGCAGTAAAGAGCAGAGTAGTGACTATTCCCTACTCTCTTCACCATTATCCAGCTGAACACACACCATCTATTTTATAAAAAGTAACTACGGGTCATTCACCAAAGACCTCTCTGCACACTCTGTGCTATTTAGAAAATACAGAGCTTTGACTATCTTCTAGAAAACAAGTCCTGTAAGTGGCCTAGGGCACAGTTCATTGCTTCTATGCATCCAGCACAATGGGGTACTTAAGGTGAAATGGATTGGAAGCATTAGTTTAATCATATCCTAAAACACAAAAGGGAGTAATGCCAGAGAAGTAAGATGATTATTTTTTTTCTAAAGGAGTTTCAGAGTAAGGCCAAGACCTTTATAAAATGGGATTTTAAGCCCCTACTGAAAATATATTTGCTTTCCAAAAAGAAAACAACATTAATGAAGAAATTCCTATGTGCTTTTTATTGATACCAGATTTGCTTTAATAGTTAATCTCCCTTAAAGGCTACTAGAACAGTGATAATGACAAAAGAAGCTCTCCATACGTATTAACTGTAATAATAGGACAAATCCAGATGAAAAATGTTAACACTTGCTATTGTCTGCATTCAGAGAAGGCTTAATTATATCTTTAAGTATCTGAAGTAAATCACCATTTTAACTGGGGTACTTCTTCAGATTGATGTTAGTGACTTTTTCATTTTTTTAAGCCCCTCATTTTGTAGCTAAATAAAAGATGCATCAGTGTTCACTTCAATCAACAGAAAGAAGCATGTCACTGTAATTGATATGAAATGAAAATAAGAGGGAAATACTCTGACTTCATTTGAAATTACAGTTCAATCCTAAATTGCCACTGAAAGCAGTGACAGTGTAAAATGCTTTTGTGACAGTAGTAGAGATGCCTAGGGCCCATTTAGTTCATTTATTATGCAAAAAAAATTTTGTCAGTTCCATGATTGAAAACATGATCTGGCCAGCTAGGGGAGTTGTATTTTAAATAATTCCTGATAGAAGATTTACAAAGCTACTAACAGATTCAGGCACAGAACTTTAGTATATGGTTTAATGCTTCCGTTTCATTGAGAAAACTAGTGAAAAGTGAAGGAACACTTTCAAAACTGAGTACCAATTTCAGGATTATCAATTTGAGTTGTCAGATTAATGTATCTTGAAGGAACCTGAACATTTGTACTGAATTCAGCAAATATTACCTGACATATAAATATCTGCTTCTAGGCACCAACTGATAGTATGGATTTCTATAATGAAAGACACCAACTAAATTCAGGGTAACTAAATGCAGTTGAAAACTATTGCTTTGCTAGGTAAAGTAACTCTACAATTCATAGGATAGGAACATTGTGATTCATTAGTCACACTGAAAAATAATTGATTCCACACAATTCCTTTTCTAACAATGGAACAGTTCAAGGAGGAGGATACCTTTCAGAACAAATAGAAAACAAACTGCTCAAACAGATTGAAGAGGTTACAGATTGAAAAATAACTAGAGAGAACTGAACAATTCTCTGAATTGTTTTAGGCGGAAAAAAAAATCAGGGTTGGGTTTTCAAAAATCATCAGGAGTGGTGCCAGTTACTTTTTTCCCCCCATTAGCTGAGTAGTTTAAGAAGTCTTTTGAGACGAAGACCTGTACAGAACTCAGCCCCTAGTCCAAGAAAATGAGAGCTGAAATCTTCCACTTTATAATACTGTCCTAAGCAGCAACTTAGAGGACTCAACTTCAAGCAAGTCTCCCAATCCCCAGTGCTGATGGTTTCCTATTTCTTATTACATATGTGAGATGAAGAAAGAAAATCACTCCACTGCACCTCCCAGGCAAAGAAATACCCAGGAGATGAAAAATCTGAGTAAAGTTGAATCCTTCAGCAGGAGAATTCACATAAGCAACCAGACAGCTGTCAGGTCATGTTGAAATATTACTAGCAGGGACAACATCCAAACCTATGATGCAGTGCTAAAATATTCAGTATTCCATTATGAATCCCTGGAGCCATTCATGCTTTATTTCTGTCCACTATACTTATTTCAAAAAATACATGCTTTTGAAACAAATCAATCTGTAAATAAAAGCATTATACAAAAACTGTCAATGATGCATTGCCTTATAAGTTCCTGTTGTGTTTTCTCATGGACTCTAAATTGTAGTGAACTAAATTATCTTGGGAATTATGAATTAATATGTGTGTTTTGCTTCTGACACATTTATTGTAGCCAGATAACTCAGTAGCACATACTAGCATATCATCATATCATTTCAACACCTCATCACAGTAATTCTTGTTTTGCTAACAGAATGCCTCCAAGATGTTGATTCAGCCCACCTTTTTCTCTTCATTACCAAATACATCCAGCAAAGGGAAATAATTCATAAATAGGGTACCATGCTTTTTGATATTTCCGTCACATGAAACATTCCTGATGAATTCTTTTCTATCCTGCTTCTGCAGTCAAAACATAATTTAAAATGTAGCTTAGTTTCAAAGGATCAAATCTGATTTCTAGATTTTCAAGGGCTGAGGGTCTCTGTCTCCAAGTTTTGCTTTTTGCATTGCATATGGAACAGAAAGCCCTAACATTCAGACCCCAAAGTGCTCATATGTACACTATTGGATCCAGTATATGTGTCAAAAGTTTATGACATTATCAGAAAAAGCCAGCCCTATTTCACGTACCAAAATCTTTTACTAGACATTTTGTGTTTCAGACAAAAAATTGTATTCATTTTTGGTCAGCGACGTCTATACCTGAACTGTGGTTATTCTACAAAGCTGATCTGCTTCAATATCAGTATGATATCAAGGATTACACAGAGGCAGATGTGGATAAAATGCCAGTCCCTGGTAAAACAGTTGTTGAAATTGTCTTGCCTCCTGTTTGGCTGCAAGGAAAGCAGTAAAATAATAAGGGAATGTTTCCAATAGATAAAAGACCTCGTTTACCAAGGTTTCCAAATGCCTAGGATTATTATGTAAATCAATCTTTTTTTATGGCAGCTCTAAACCAGCTCTTATGGGTGAAAACATAACTTTCACAACTTGTACCTAATAGCAGGAAAGTTGAAGGTTAAAAGCTTACTCTTCAGGTAGGTAATGTCTTATTGCTCATTATTGATACATGGCATTCCTGAAATTACGCTTCATGAGGGTAAAACAAAACCAAAAAATTGACTCACTATGTGCTAACATACAAAAGGCATGGAGGTAAATGAAGAACTAAAGCTCATAGTTTTCCAGGTTATTAAAAACCAAAAGAGTATAAAATGTTTCATTATAAAATTTAAAACAAAGGAAAGTAAATAATATTTTGTAGAGCAAATATACAAAATTTGAAACTTGTGGTACAAAATGTGGTGAAGGCCATTTGGCTTTAGAAAACAGGTAGAAATACTGATAGAAGTAAACTCTACCTAGGACTTAAACAGAGACTCTTTTTTGGGGGGGAGTGCTCTCATTTGCAGAATGCTCGGGAGATATTCAGGAAGGAGTACACCGGTGTACTTCCCTATTCTGTGGGCAGCTTTGCACACCAACTACTCACTGCTATCTGAGACGACACACTGGATAATTATTAACATTCATGCAAAACCTGCCACCCTCTAAAACAGATGTTGTGTGGGTGCTTGGTTATTAAAGGGTATAACGTATGTAGAGACAGCCATTGGATAAGTTTGCTAACCTTACCTGTTAGAAATTGAAATGCTTAATGTCAGCCTGCTGAGACATCTTAAATCTGGATGGACTTTGAACTAGATTTAAATGTTTACATAAACATTTTCTGATCACATCCACTTTATAGCCTTCTAACAGAATAATAGAACCAAGGTGCCTTCTCAGAATGTTGCCGACTTTCTAACAAGGAAAGTATTCCTGCAGCATGTTCTGAAAACTTTCACACAGACATTATCACATGAATACATTATACCACCAGTTTGACATGTTATCTGTTCATTTGAAGGTGATGGTTTCTCACTGGAAAGGCATTTCAGCAATTTAAAGATGGTGGGTTTTGAGGCTATATTTCTTTTCTCCATAAACTCTGATATAGCAAATCATGGCTTTGCAATCTATACCTAACAATGCAAGCGAAAGGAACTATAGTGTTTCATAATTAATAAAGATCTATAGCCTATCTGTATATCATCCAACTAGAAAAAGTAGATTCTGAGATAAAGCAGAAAAAAATCTAATAGAATGACTTGCAACAGTTCCTAACAAGTAAAATCCATACAACTATACTGATACTGTCTGGGTCAGAATTACCTGTTTTCTTTATTTAAAGAAAAAAAAGAGAGACTAGTGTAGCAGCCCTTTTAAAGGACTACTCAGTAAACCAGTTTAGAGATGAAAGTCTTATATTCTAGACTTGGTCAATTACCACTGAAAGCTATTGCTATCAACTGACTGCTTGATGGCTCCTGTGAGCAAGCCTGATAGCCTCATCCCTGATGTTGATGAGCAGTAAATGCCCATACATATCATAGAACTGCCATTGCAAGTGCAATCATCTGGCTCGCTTGTTCCAGCAGTGAATCAGAAACCAGGATGGACTCAGACACTGACTCTTATGTGATCTTGAGTCTATTAAACACTGCAAGATGTAATACTGTTCCTCTGGGCTGAGGTATGATTGTGTAGAGAGGGAGCTGCAGGAGGCTAAGTGGAAGCGGCAATGCTTCTGTAGCCACTGGCCATTGTGCATCTGTTACCTTCGGCAAGCATTATAGCTTCCATTTTGACATACTGAGTCTCAGAAAGCTTTAAGAGCAGATTGCTATTCTGCAGTACAATGGTAGCGATCTGTGGGAACAAGTGTGAGTACGCAGTTAATCGGTCAGATTCAAGCACCCACATTTAAAATTGTTCAGTTAAGAAGATACTATATTTTAGCTCCTTGCTGACTTTCAGAAGAATTGGAATGACTCAGGAAGAAAGATACAAATGTGCAGACATTCATAAAAGACTGACTGATGTGAAAGTGTGATTATGTTTATTACAGCTAAGCATTCATCATAGTATATTGCATAGAATATTGACACAGGCTTGCAAAGAATTAATATTTCAAATTGCTTTCTTGTTCTATCAGCACCTTTCTGCATGTCACTTCTGCATTTAATATAGTTGTTTGCATCAGTCCAAAGGAAAAGTTGTAGCTAATTTTCCTAGTGACCCTAATGAACGAAACAAATTATTCTATTTCCTTGAGCAGCACTCTGATTCAACAGCAATTTTCTTGGCACAGCAATTTCATCACCGTTCCAGTGCACAGAAATATTTTCAGTCGACGTTTAGTCATTCTCACAAGTGTTATTAAATACTGTTAGTCATATACTAGCCATCCGTATCTTACAACACTCACTTCAATCTTGTATTAAGAAGCAAATATATTACAGGGAAAGATGGGAAACAACAGCAGACAAATATTACTGAAAATCTAAGAGAGTCTAGAAACTGAGTAAGTTTCCATAGGGTTAGCTTTGTTGTACATTGTTTAGTATTCATATTTGAGGTTTGAGTATTTACCCCAGTGACACACAGATAACATTTGTTCATCCAAAAATTGCATGATTACAAAACAAAAAAAAGAGAATGAATGGCAAAAACCTTAAGATTTCACTTAATTTATCCTCATGAGAACAGAAATACTATTGCTGGTTTGGAAATGATCTGTAGAGCAACACATCTGTGAGACAGATTTAAATGAACAATCACATTAAAGGAGGAATTCAAAGACAACTGCTGCTTACTTTGAAGGTTAGTCATCATCAAAAATAGTCTGTGGTAAATAATAGGTATGATAAAATCACGGTTTGTACACTACAAGTTTTTTCCATGCCAGACTAGATTTCTGATATTGTTAGATACCACTCTCTTGGAATTCATTATTTGACTACTCCCTTGGCGTTTTGGTATAGGTTTAAAAAAGGTAAAAATAATTAATGATTTGGGCATAAAATTTATAGTTTTTAAAAAATTATCTTTTAGAGAGGTGGTTGGTTGTTTTTTAAAACCTTCACACGTTACCACATAACTGTGTTACAGTATTAATACACAGGTGTTTTCTTTCCCCAGTGTCTTTTTTTTAAACAAAATATATTGAAATAAATATAGCTTAAATTTGGTTTAAAATTCATCTGTGCTCAGACTGAAATAAAATTATCCCTAACTTAAGCAAAAATGGAATTCATATGAAAGCGTAGTCATGAGTATGCAGTGTATATGAAAACAGGGCAAAAATCTTCTTCCAAAAAATCGCCTACTACTGCTAAGATACAACTTTATATCTGAATCATACAGTGTTTTTATGACACTGTATTGTCTCCCACCCTTCAGTCCTGCCTCTCCACATCCCTTCAGGCTACACATAAAAATGCCACCATAATTCAGAGACATGACACTTTTTAAAAGCAAAAATTGCTTCTTCTGATTCTCAGTGTTAGAAAGGTCATGACTTTAATCATACCTGACATCAAATTCTAGTCCAAACCTATACATTGAACACACGTTTGAATAGCTGAAAATTACTTTTGTGGGGTGTGGAAATGTTAGCAATAAATGATAAGGGGAGAATTCCAATTTCATCTGCCTCTAAATGACAGGTATTTGCAAGGTTGTCCTTGAGGGTATCTTCATCTCTTTTTAGACATACTACTGTGCATCACAAAACACTGTCAACCTTTATTGTAGAAGATAAGACTATTGTTTAAAGCTTTACAGACTACTGAAATTGTAGTTTCTGCCTCATCAGTTTGACAAATAAGACAGAAGTTTTACACATGGTTTTGAATTTAAGCTTTCGATGGATTGCTTGTAATGTATATAGTTGGATCCCAGAGAGGTGGTGTACGTACACAACAAAGTTCCCTTATCACATAAACACTTCTAAACTCCTCAATACTAATTTAATATTAATTTATATTTCACATATTTCATATATTTAATATTCATTTAATACATTCCTGATATTAATTATTAAGCAGTCATCATGGTAAAACAATTATTCTTTCTTAAAAAACTGTAGCATTTTTTCTAAAAGAATATGCACATGTAATAATGCACATTAAAGTGCATTATTACTTAACTGCAGTTTGGTCCTAGTAAATCATAACCAAGTTAATAATCTTCACTCGTGTCCTGGTTTGGGCTAAATCAGAACTAATTCTGTTTTAGTGCTTTAACTTTTCAGTTAAGTCTCCTCTAACTACCAGCACTTTCTGAAACAGCAGCCTGTTTTTCCAGACAGTGACTGCTCCTAGCAGTGATAAGGCCTGGTGTTTATAGTTCGTACCAAGGAATGGTATGCAGAGAGGCCCTTGCTTATACTTGTTCTTATGGCGACCAAGGTCACTGCTGAATCTTATACTGCATGTTGGGGTGCCAGGAGTGAAAAGGGTCGCACCTACAGGGAGGAGTGAACTGGACAGGTGACCCAAACCTGACCAACAGAGTATTCCATCCCATAGACGTCATATTCAGTATAAAGCTGAGAGATCACGAGGGTCTCGCGCCTTCGCTCTTCTTCGATGGCCGACATCTGAGGAGGACTGATCCGTGCATCCCTGAATCCAGTGCCTGAGTCCAGCTCCTGCATCCCGTCCCTGTCTGCTGCCGAGTCCAGCCTGGGACTGCCCCACTGCCAGCCCTGCGGTGTGGTGGTGACATATTGTCATCAGGGTGGGGGGGGAGTTGGGTTCAGTATTGGTTTTGTATATATTTGTACATACTGTATATATTTCATTTTTTCCTTATTCTTATTATTATCTTATCTTTCATTGTTATTGTTCCATTAAAGCTGTTTTAGTTTTCTTTTCCAAACCGTAAAGTCTCTCTCCCTTGTTCTCTCTCCTTTTCCCTTTTGGGAGGGGAGAGGGGTTAGTAGAGAGCGTCTGTCATTCGTTAGTGGCTGGCCCAGCCTCAAACCGTGACAACTCGAAAAAATGGAAACTCTTTCCAATGGTTTGTACTTTTGCCCAAGTATTAAGCTGTGAAATAGAGAAGACTTCAAATCATGATTCATAAAGAAATTTTATGTACCTTGTAAACCACTGAAAACCCAAGACAAACGTCTTCACCTAACC
Source organism: Leptosomus discolor (assembly GCF_034619465.1). Taxonomy (NCBI): domain Eukaryota; kingdom Metazoa; phylum Chordata; class Aves; order Leptosomiformes; family Leptosomidae; genus Leptosomus; species Leptosomus discolor. Next base: position 35,944,534 of record NC_141395.1, on the reverse strand, counting down.
AACAGCACAGTGCAAGCTTACACTACATGCTTTGCAAGGAAACGTGATTGCATGCTGCTGCAATTTCATTTAAATTTGAAAAGTAAAATCTCCCCCTACACATGAAAACACTGAGCATCCCTGCCTGATCATTTGCGACATCCGTTACAAAGCAAAGGGATAGAAAATGACAGACCTATTCAGACTCACCTATGTTTCTTGACCACCTCACGGCAGGTGGTCACAGTATAGGCAAGTGGCTGAATATGCAGGTAACGCAAATCCTTGAAATTTTTGATGCAAAAGAGGTGCAACAAAAATATCCAGAGATATAAACACCCTTACACCAATGTGATGGTTTGGCCCTGGCCAGATGCCAGGTGCCCACCAAAGCCACTTTGTCACTCTCACCCCTCAGCTGGACAGAGGAGAGAAAATATAACAACAGGCATGTGGGTCAGATAAAGACAGTTTAATGAAGAAAAAAGCCTCACGTGGAAGCAAAAGCAAAACAAAAGATCTTATACTCTACTTCCCATCAACAGGTGATGCCCACTTTCTGGGAAGTAGGGTTCCGGTATGCGTAGCGGTTGCTTCAGATGACAAACGTGAAACGAACGTCCTCCCCTTCTTCCTGTTTTCCCCAGCTTAAATTGCTAAGCTGACGTCATGTGGTATGGAATATCCCTTTGGTCAGTGTGGGTCAGCTGTCCTGGCTATATCCCCTCCCAAGTCTTTACCCACCCTCCACCTACTGGGGAAGTAGCCTTGGTGCTCTGTGAGCCTTGCTCAGCAGTAGTCAAAACACCGGTGTGTTATCTAGCTACCACTGCATAGCATGGTGAGGGCTGCACCTCAGGCAGACCCATTACAGCCAAATATTCTCACACAGCCTTATGCCATTGAATTGCAGAACTAGAGACAGATACAGGTATTTCAAACATTAGATGCACAACATCCTCGCATCTAAGTTGGAGAGACGTGGATCTGATGGATGGAACACTGTGGATCAGGAATTGGCTGGATGGTTACACTCAAAGAGTCATGATCAAGGGCTCAATGTCTGAGTGGAGACCAGGGACAAGTGACATTCCTCAGGGGTCAGTATTGGGATCGGCGCTGTTTGACGTCTTTGTCGGTGATATGGACAGCGGGATCAAGTGCGCCCTCAGCAAGTTTGCAGATGACACCAAGCTGAGTGGTGCGGTCGACAGGCTGGAGGGATGGGAGGCCATCCAGAGACACCTTGACAGGCTGTAGAGGTAGGCCCGTGCAATGCTCATGAAGTTCAACAAGGCCAAGTGCAAGGGCACCTGGGTTGGGGCAATCCCAAATACAGGCTGGGTGATGAGTGGATTGAGAGCAGCTCCATGGAGGACTTGGGGGTGCTGGTAAATGAAAGACTGAATACAAGCCAGCAATGTGCACTCGCAGCCCAGAAAGGAAATTGTACCCTGGGCTGCGTCAGAAGCATCATGGCCAGCAGGCCGAGGGAGGTGATTCTGCCCCTCCACTCTGCTCTGGTGAGACCCTACCTGCAGTGCTGTGTCCAGCTCTGAGGCCCTCAGCACAAGACAGACATGGACCTGCTTGAGCGGGTCCAGAGGAGGGCCACAAAGATGATCAGAGAGCTGGAGCACCTGCCCTATTAGGGCAGGCTGAGCAAGTTGGGGTTGTTCAGCCTGGAGAAGAGAATGCGTTGGGGAGATATTCTAGTGGCCTTCCAGTGCTTGAAGGGGACCTGCAGGAAAGACTCTTTACCGGGGAGGGTAGTGGTAGGACAAGGGGTAACGGTTTCAAACTGAAAGAGGGGAGATTTAGATGAGATCTTAGGAAGAAATTCTTCACTGTGAGGGTGGTGAGACACTGGCACAGGTTGCCCAGAGAAGCTGTGGCTGCCCCCCTCCCTGACAGTGTTCAAGGCCAGGCTGGATGGGGCTTGGTGCGACCTGATCTGGTGGAAGGTGTCCCTGCCCATGGCAGAGGGGCTTGAACTAGACGGATCTTAATGGTCCCTTCCAACCCAAACCATTCAATGATATGATTCTATTCTATGATAAGATTCTCTGTATAAAGTAGGCATGTGGAGAGGGATTTATTGGTCCTTTCTGACAAAGACATCTGCATTTCAGAAATCTGAAAGTTCTTCTTGTTCTATTAAGAATATGTTTAAGGTAGTTTTTTTGTCCATCTAACCGAAGATAATTGAAGATATATGAACTCACTAACCAGTTTCTTCTAACCACTTAAAATCAATGCTATTTTGATGTTCCTTCAAAGGTTCAAGAATGTGACTGATAAATCTGGGCTAAAACCCAGCTATATTTTTAAAACTTCTCCATGTGAAGGTATCATGGAAAGTCAGTCCAATATTATTGATAGTAATATGACAATTAATTTGAACCGCAAATATTAATCCAATTTGTGCTCTGAAGGAAAACTATTTGCATGATAGAGAAATACCCAGACTTAAAAGAACTGATGCCAGGATAATTTCAAATTAAACTATCTTAATATATTATTGGTATATCACACCATTTAATCCAATTTATTATCAGATTTTCTCTCAGAATACTGAGTCAAATATCGGTACATACAGCTTACTAATTTCTTTTTTATACTTACTGTGACTTAGAGAAAGGCATTGATTTGTTCACCCCGATATGAACTTCCAAAGATAAGCAAGCTGGCTACACAATTTTTTGCAAGGCATAGCACTAAGCAAAACAAGGATAACTTGGTAGTCCTATACAGGTAATTTTCTCTTTTCTTTACTAAGATCCACTTTAGTTTTATTAGTGATTACTGGCTTAATTCAGGGCTTTGTCCTCTGGATTAACAACATAGCATTGAAAAGCTTCAAGACAGCCTCAAAACCGCTCCAAACCTTCCCATTTATATAACTCACACATGTTCCTGCTGACACCACTTCCTTCTTGGACAGAGCAGAACCCAGTTTTCCTCCCACTGCAGCTCTTTCCAGTCCTCTGATATTTAGTGGACCTCTGTGATCATCAATGTTTGTTGCCCTTTTCCACTTTCTTCAGTGTTCAACAGCTGTCCTTGGCACTTTAAATTTCCCTAGCCTTTGCCAGTGATCTCAGCTATTCCCATATTCAACATAGCTAATATAAACAAAATTAAATTTTTAATGTATTTGTCATTTTTGAAGATTTATGTTAGCCCTAAAAATGAATGTCAAAAGGAAAAATGTCAGCTGTTAATGTCTGCAGACTCCATGTCTAGCTGTCAGAAGTAGCCCTGGACTCTGACATTCTCCATCTCAGGTATTCAAAATATAATTATTGAGCTTTCAGAAGGCCAGAAATGGTAAACAGTTGGAATTTTCCCCCCACCATATGACTGTGGAGATAGTCTCTGTCCATTTGGGTGGATAAGCCTGGCGTCTGAGATGTCACTCATCAGAACATTGCCACAGGAGATTGCTCTCTTACAGAATTATCATGCTTACTGTTCCTCTGTATTTAAGACCACTTGAGAGACAGAATTAAAGACAAAAGCTTTCAGGCTTGATTTATCGTAAGAACTCCAAGAACAGCCAGCATTTTTCTCCAAATACATAAGCATATAAAATATTTTTCTTCAAATATATGCCGAGATGTACTATATCAGGTCACACAGTTCAAGGTTCTGAGCCATTGTCAAATATGCCGCATTGACAGACATGTCTTCATGTACAAAAACTGACTTCAGAACTGGTATCAATTTATTAACTAATGCATTTATAAAAGCCCTGCCAAAAAACTGTAAAGCAGATATTTTTTCTCCTCTTGCAGAGAAAGTTACATTTTTTCAAATGGGGGGTTAAGAGCAAGGGATCCTGTGAAATTCTTATGGAGTTACATTTTTTACGCATAAATCATGCTTTCCTTTATCCCCTTAAGACAGTGTTGAAACAGTGTCCAATGACCCTTAATAACCAAGACAGTTCCAAAGAATTTGATTTCTTGTCAATGTCCACTTGAGTTATTATCTGAGAGCAAAGACATTATACTTCCAGGACTTATATATTATTTTTTTCAAGAATTGTTTGGTGTTATATTTGGTTTGCTGGCATGAACAATTCATATTACATACATTCAATTCCACCTGCTTTAATCAATGCTTCTTCCTAATGGTTTCATTTATTCTATATTTGCATTTTTTGGTAGGTTATATGTACATATGCAAATGTCAGATGAAGTGAATATGAGACCTCACTGCATGTCAGCAGCTGGAAAACATTTAATTCTTTTTTCCTGTCTTACACAAACGTAGTACATTTATGTAGTACACAACAGTAAGCTGTCTTTTTATTGGCTTTTGTAAACCTCCAAACTCAAACACCTTTAGACAATACCGTATGAATGGAAAGGTGAACTCAATTACCTTGTATAACTGACTGAAGTATTGTAAATCCTACATGTGCAGGTCTACAGTATATAAGAAGTCATATAAGCTCTTCAGCTAGAAAACACAGGACAAAGTGACTATAACGAAGGAAAAGATTTTGCAGTTTAGTTTTCAAGTTTTAGTTTAGAGTTATTACATTTAAATTCTTCCAAAGTCCTGTCACAGCATCATTCTATGCTATGCTTTTATGGCAAACAACTGTGTCCCACATTACAGCTCTAAGTGAAGGAAATGATGGAGAGTTTCTTTTAAAATCAGCTTACAAGCTAAGAGCTATTATCAGAAGCAACAGCCAAAATCCAGGACAGCTGCATTAACTATTGAGAGGAAAGAAGAAAAATAAGACATTCTAAATCAAACACCCGTTAACAATTTTATAGTACATTCAAATGGCAACCGTGGCAAAAATCCAGCATTCTGCTTTCAGTCTGCTATCAGTTGCTCTACCAGAATGTTTCAGGAGAGGAATAATGATGACTTTCCCATCACGCTGTATATTAAAATGTCACAAACCTCATAAAAATAACTCGATTCATTGGAAAGCATACTTTTGGTCCATGGGGGTTAATGCCCTTCTCCTGTTGACTTGCAATTAAAAAAACCCCAACAACCCAACTCTTCCCCACCCCCACTCCCCTGCCAAAGATAGACCCAATTTCTTGCCATTCCCTACATGCTTAGGGGGAAAAGAAAAAATCTTTTAGATCAAAAAATTCCTTTTTATTTTAAGGGCTTCCAGAACTGACATAATTTGTTTTTATGTTGCCCATGTGAAATTTACCATTTCAGGCATTTACAGCTAGTGAGTTCTGTAGAAATGCCTTTCATAATTTTTCTTTTTTTATCATGACAATCAGAGTCTGTGTCGAGTTTTTAATTCTTTTGGTGATTATGGCAAATTCTGTTCTTTGCTTTTCTACTTCATTTCTAAGCACCTAAGATAGTCTAATTGGAAAACATTTCATATGGAATTCAGTTTGCCCCAGATGGATCCTCTCTTTCTACTTACTGTTGTTTTGCCACTGATGAGTGGAGAAACTTCTCTGGAATGATGGGCTGCTCAGACTGATCACTCGCTCTATGAAAACTACCAAGCATGTACCCCTGTAGGCCCCCTGTAACTTAGAAAAGGGTCCAAGCTTCAAGCCCTACAACAGTTTATTAGCTAACCACAATAAGAATATGCTAGCAAAGTCTTTCATCATTTTGTGGATATGAAAACTGAAGCAAAATTTGAAATGCATGATCCAGATCAAAGACAGCATTAAGTAAGAGATTTATCTGAGCCTCCTTTCAAATCTAGTCAACTAACTAGATTTCATAATGTTAAATGTTGAATGTATAGGTAGTAAATTGGTTCAGTCTTTAAAGCAAGAAGAGAAATAATGTGCACTGAGTGATACTGTAGTTTGTCCACTGATTCATTAAGTTCTCAATAATCCAGAGACTGGGGATTCTCATTTATCATCAGACTGGTTTTCATTATTTAATCTTCTTTCTTTATGAGCCCAATCTGGTGTCCACTGAATTCAAAAGAAACAGATCAATGACTTCAAGGAGCATTCAATCAGCTGCAGAACTGAGATAAGGCTCATTTCAAAGTACAGGCAAACACTGAAGTCCGGGAGTGAGACAGCATCATTCTAGTCTGAATGGGGTCCTGCAATCTTTAGCCCTTCTAGTAGATTAGCAAAATGCATATGTCTCTCCCATCTCCCTAACTGCTGTCTGTCAGGTTGCTTACATACTCTGTCTGGCTCAAGTGGAATGAAGCATTAGTTTTTACCCAGTATGCAGCCGTTTCCCCTATTAGAGTATTTTGCACAATTAAATACAGCAGTTTTGCATGACTCTTATTCTTTGCCTGCTATAAAGAGTATTTTTACCTGAACTTATAAGGGTATAACGTATTGAACAGTATCCTTTTCATAGCCAGCTTATATTATCATAGCTAAGAGAACGCAGGGATATTAATAACCATAAAACCAAAATATTAGATTGAAAGAGCTATTTCATTCATGCAGTGCTAGCCAACAGCAATAATGTACCAATGCTGTGCACATGTGCAGTGCACAATCAAATGAATATTTTATCTAATCTATTTAAACCATGAAAGTGCAGGCTTTACATATGGAGCAAAATTGTAACTCTATACTCTTCTCCGACAGAGTGCTAAACAAAAAAAGCAGCTGCGATACTTATTCATAGCAGTTAATAGGCAATTCTTCCACTTAAATAATTGGAAACTTTCTTTTTTTGCACCTTGGGCTTGCAGCTGAAATAAATAATCTGCATGGAAACAAACTACTTTTCCCAGTCTTGAAAGATCTATCCATGTTGAAAAGGCAAAGTTGGTGACTGAATAGCAAAGAAAGCTTAGTAATCACAGCATAATCTGTACCTGAAACCAAAACATCATGTATTTTAAAAAGGATCTTGACAGCTAAAGCTAAACTCTCAGGCTTGACTGAAGAAATATAGGAATTTATTGCATAGATTGACAGATAGCACTGGAATCTGTAACCTTAAAGCCCATGAATTTTGTTGAAAAATCAAAATAATTCTAAATCAGCATGTGTTTGAGAGAGCTAGTCTACCATTAGAAATCACCGAAGTCCAATTTGGAGCCATAAACACTGAAACATACACATCCTAATTGCACTACATTGATGTATAACACTTTTTTTTTTTTTTTAATACAGGGAATCTTGCAATTTTCATCCCTTACAGCATGGTTCAAATTCAATTCAACAATAGCATCATTTTTTATTGGTTTATAGTGTTTCTTGAAGAAGTCTAAGAATTATTATTAAACAAACATTTAAAGAAATTGAAACTCCTATTAATATGTATTCAAAATATAAGCTTCAATTCACAGTTGTTTCACAATTACTTAATGGATTTCTGTGGAGTTACCTATATTCTATAATTAGGACTAATTTTAGACTCCAACTGATGCCAAATTAACAGTCCTTTAGACCAAAAAAATGTTTCTATTTGCCTAACAGGGAGAACATAGAAAATTTTGCACTATGGTTGGTCTTGGATTTGATCATTGTTCTTCATTCTTGTCAAAGGAGAGACTTGTTCTAAACGCAGGGGATAAAACTACATCCTCACTGAGGTTGGTGAAGCCAGAAGTTTACAAAAAGTGTCTTACTCTCAACTGATGAAGTCTCCAGGGAGCACAAGCTAATAAAGGTTTGATCAGTTGCCACTCTACCTTTACTACTTCTAGTCCACAATTAAATACAAAAATATTTTACAAAGGCAGTAACTTCCACTGAAAAATAAGTTATAAGCTCAACCTGATTTGAGCCCCCCCGCCCAAAAATTCCACAATGTAAAAAGGTCTGTGATACTAATGCAGTTCATTCTGGAACCTTCATAGCATAAATACCCTCTAATAGGATCTGTTGCTTTTCGTTGATCATCTTTATACTACAGAACTGGTTTAAATCTTTGCCAGTTCCTCTTGATAAAAGATTATTGATAACATAAGAATTTTTCTGGTCTCTTCAGGTATCATTAAAAAGATCTCTTGGTGTGATCTAACACATTCCACCTCCTAGCAACTGAGTTAACAATTACTTAAGTAACTTAAAATACTGTTCCCATAAGCCCATAACTGAGACAGGGAAAACATATTTGTATTCTGAAGTGCCACCAAGAAACTATTGGTCCTTTCTCACATGGTGACATTCCTGCAAAGGCTAGAATGGGCACAATTACTTCTTGGCATGTTTGTATTGCTGGAAATAATCTGACATGATTGCTTTGCATTTGCTCCTTTGTTGGACCTATGAGAATAATGCTGCTACTGTGGGTGCAAATGAGGCAGCAGGCACAAAAAGCATTACTTGAAAACCTCACTAAAAAACTTCTCATGTTTCTCTACACAAAGTCCTGTCTCCCTTAGAAGTGAATCAGACTACTTAGAAAACATATAACATTACTGAGTACAGTTGAAAAAGATTGTTGACTTGGGAACAAATGGCTGTTGTTGTGACACAGGCTAGACAAATCTAGGTGAATGGAGTAAAAGAACCAAAAATTGGAAAATTTAAAGATATAGCCTATATTATTGATACTTGAAACTGAGGCACAAACTGCATGAGTCACTTGAATTAAGCATTCCTGTCATGTTAGATACTGCAGAGAAGAAACTTTATAAAGCTCAAGGGCATAAAAGGGTATATTCTACAAAGACCACCTAAACCTTATTGACAGATTATCACATTACATGCCTTCACACAAGAAATGAAGCATCAGTGTGGGAGCGTAGCTCGCTGAAAACAGGCATGGAATGCTAGAGGGCCTGCACAGGGAAAACTCTGTTGAACAGTTTCTCTAAACTAATATAGTAGGCCTCAAGGACGCTTCGGCCTTGAGGGTCAGAAATAGTCGAATGAGGGAGTAAACAGACAGGACGGGGGTTTCCAACAGACAGGACGGGGGTTTCCAACAGCGAAGAAAATAACAAGATAAAGGTCTACGTGGCTTGTGGACAAGAGTATAAATAGAGCAAGCTTTGAGCAATAAAGCGGATTCTTGTCACACCATCTTTGGAGTCCGTGCAGTCATTTCCCTCACATCAGTAATCTCTGACCCACATAAAGACTTAGGGTGAAAGTAGTTTTTGGCAGGCTAATTTGATAAACTAGGCTGTATAGTCGAATTTATAAAATCCACACAGGAGTTATGAAGTTCCACGATTTCTATTTAGATAAATGGTATCTCTGTACTATACTCACTAAAGTTTTGCTTAACTAGAAAACAAAAAAAATCATGTCAAACAGGTACAAGATGGGACATAATGCAGTCAGACAACAGAAGGGCAACAAAAAGACACAGCAAGAGAACAGTCAGACAAGATCTGGATAACAAAATCCACCAGTTACAGTATTTCTTCCCCCAGATCAATGCTAGAGCTAGTCTTTACACCTTAAATTAGGAAATAAGATGTATGACCTTGACAGGAAGTAGCTAGAGCATAGAGCAATGTTTCCTGGAATAAAAAAAAAACAGTAACTGCCTGAGACACAGTTAAGCAATAAGGCCCTTGCAGGCAGTCCCAGAGGTGCAACACTACTAAACACTAATGCAGAGGTGGTGTGGCATCATGAAGCAGGAACTAGGGTAACAGGCTGGATTACTCTGACTACCAATCCACCAAATAAATGCCTGGACTCATGAATTCCTTACAGTGAACACCAGCCTGGGTTGGAAAATGTGGTAGCTATCAGTCTCCCCGGGATACTTACAAGCAGCAAATAGAGCTGCAGAACAAGATAATGGTAGGGCAGAGAGATGAAAACCCAACTTTCCAGCTGACTCCTCAGGGCTACCAAAATGCAGCGGCTCAATATGCCCACTACTAAAAAATTACTTCCCCCTGAAACTGCAAAATCAGTAGGGACTAAGATAAGACTTGGAGATGTCAGAGCTCCACAACCAGAATAGCTCAATGCATTAAGTTACTCTGTTGAAAAAGACTTGTCATCTTAAGAGCCAAAATGAAATAATAGGCATAAGGATCTCCTGGAGGAAGACTTTCTGCATTGAAGATTAAGAAAAAGGGTGAACAAACAAGGCATTCAGGCTACCTCTGCATTAGATGCAGAGCAAACAGTGGCATGCATGGACTTGCGCTATATTTGTACATGTCTTTTCCCTTGTTTATTAAGTTGCTTAATAACAGTTTATTTGAATCTTCATCTGTAGAGAAATGCTGGTGACTTTCATATTTATTTTCTAAATTCAATCCAAAAGTTGTGAAAGACACAAGATTGATTACAATACGTCTGCCAGCTGCTTACAAGACAGCAGGACTACAGCCAACCCAGAGGTCTAATTCCACTGCTTATTACTGCAGATAAACAGCCAGAGTGCAGCCCTCTGTGTTCCTGGCCATAAGTCAATCACAAGAGCCAAAAGGCAGTTATCTTTTTACTAGGATAATAGCCTAGCAATTATAAGATTGCTTCATCTCTCTCTACACGTTCAATTTTTTCTGTGAATGCACCTTGTAGAAACCCAGCAGCTTTCACATCTTCATTTCCATTCCTAGGAAGGCAAACAGGAATCCTGGGAGAGATGTTTTATTTCACACACAGAAAACCTACCCATCCCTGCCTTTCAGACCTTTCTATTCTCATTTTTAATGGGCTGCATCAACTCTATCTGTTAATCAACACCTGATTAGCTGCTTACAGACTATAACACCTTAATAACAACTACAATGAAATGCAGTGTGCATGGCCATAAAAAAATATACAACTTCATATTTTAGCAACATGTACACCCAGATACTTTTCTATGTGAACTTGAAACAAATGCCAAGACTATAGAATGATCCATCCTGGATGCATGCACTTAAGATGGTAGGAAAAAAATCCTGAAGAGTTTTGTTACACCAAGGACTTTCCAGGGGATCCCTGGAATTTATATGGCAGCTTGTGATCTGAACAAGTTGTTGAAGAAATTTTGCCTGGTTCCAGCCTTTACTTCACACTTCATTACTGTAGTGATGTGACATGTTTAGAAACAAGCTTACTTGTGCCTTTAAACCTCAACCGCATGTAAAGCTTAGCTGTATTTTAATGGGGTCTATGAAAGCTGTTTGTAGATTCAACAAAACCAGGACAAATATCCTTTACAGAAGTGGGAGGTATAGAACGAGCAAAAAGAAATAAAAGTAAAATAATTAAATATAAAAAATATGATAAAAAATATGATAAAATAAATTGTGTAGAGACCACTGTAAACATATCTGTAAATATATATATATAGAATGTAAATGTATTTCTAAAGTTTTAAGAATATCGATGGTTTAGATAGGCTCTTCTGAACAATCCTAGGTAGAAGCATCAATAGACTTTGTTGAAAGGGAAAATTTAGATTGCCCAAATTTTTTTTGATAGTCATATCTTTGTTAATTTTAATTTTATAACCACACATTTCCACTCCTTTTACTTCAACATTTTTTCATTTTAATGAACCAGCTAACTGGGATTCGTGCACTATGGGCTGGCTGGCAAGAAACCGAGCATTTTTGCTTACTTCAGTCACATAATCTAGGTCAGTGCCTCAAGATCAAAAGCAACATTACAGGTGCTGTAAGACTTTACTCCACTGTATAAAACTGAAATCATATTACATTCTGATTTCTGAGTTTAGTTATCTTTCCAACCACAAAGCACAAGAAACTTGTGGCTCCAAAAAAAATTCTTAGCCCTCCACCAGATGCACCAGTGTTGGAAAGAACAAAGCATAGCTTTGGTAGATGACAGTAGTCACTAGCAATGCAAATACCAGCTTTACAGAAACATCCCGAGATTCTGTGTTTGCACCCATCTAGAATACATGCCCTAAAATATGCTAAATATCAGACAGGCAAGGGCTTTTCCAGGACTAGTTTCGTCTTTCCAATCTGCATTAACAGTCATGTCAAACAGTCACAACTGTCAAACATTAGTTGATTCTGCCATTCTTGCAAATTACTTTCCATGGCAGGGGGGTTGGAACTAGATGATCTTTAAGGTCCCTTCCAACACAAACCATTCTATGATTCATTCTGTGAGTGTTTTTAAGGAACTTCTTTTTTAACTAGCAGAGAAGCACACCTAGCTACAGATACATATTGACTTTATTAATTTCTAATGCTCCTCCACAATCTATTTATTTATGTATTTCAATAAACAGAAAACAGGTTGAACTTTTGTTTTACTTCTATGATAACGAAGGGGTGAGATACTTCAGCTAAAATGCTAACATTTTGAAGGAAAAACGTGTCAAAATAAATTGTCCTTTTATTTGAGTCTACTGAGCTGTTGATTTTACTGCTGCAATAAATGATACCATCTATTTTTGTTTCATACAGAGTGCTCCCAAAAGCATGGTGAAAAGTGAGACTTGACAGAGTGAATAAAGAGGCTGAAGCTTCAGGTCTCGAATTTTCAAGATACTGCAACCACTAAGAACTAAACTAGATCCCCAAATTTGACTGCTCAAAGGTTCAACAGGCTCATGTAAAGGCCAGATGGGTTATTACAGGTAAGCATTTGGGCTAAAATAAGCCTAAGCACATTTATTGCTGGTTGAATGCCTCTCAGTATCAACCGTAACTAACACATCACTGATGAATCCTGTATGCAAATAGTCTTGAAATAATAGGACACAGAGGAACTCCTTAACACAGAAGCTTAAATAGCTCAGGAATAACAGAACAGATATTAAGACGATGCTATAAGCACAAAGTGTTATAAAAATAACTTAGCAGACTCTTTAGACAGAAATATTCCTTACCTACATTATTTTACAGTAACCCAAGGTATGACTGCAGTATCAGTTGCAAAAGCCTTTGTATCATTGTACTGATTCAAAAAATGCCTGTCGAATGCTCTGGAAAGAAACCATTTACAGACTATAATACTATCAGTAATCAAGTATGACTAGCTGCAGGGATAAATAATTACATTTGTACCCAACCTCTCCTCTTCCCTTTGCCTCCTGATTTCCCATTTACGTAGCATCATCATCACACTACTAGCAAGACACATTGAAACCTTGTAATACTTCCTTGATCTCCCTTGCTAAATTTAAATGCAAGGGAAGGAATTTTCTTGTTCGTTTTGGCAGAGGAAGGGGGAATGGGTTAACCTCCTCCAAGCAAAAACTAAACTTTGCAACTCAAATTACTTCAGAGACAGTCTTAGTAACTCAAAGACTCAGCTTGCAAAATAGCTTTATATTTGTAGGTATCACAAAGGTCTTTCTGTTTGGAAAGATTATATTCATTTCTCTTTACTCCAAAGTTTTAGTACATGATGATTTCCAGTTCAGGGCAGCCTGTACAAGCTGTGGCAAAATATCATTCTTCCATCTTGTTTAACCAGCATTTGTGTGTACTTTAAGTATCTACAAAATGTATCTACTAAACTGAACTGTGCTTTTCAATACTCAAAGGTAACACAATTATCTTCAGCAAAATTAATAAGTAAGCTTACTGTTATTTTGTGAATGTCAACAGGTATTCATTTGAATTCTTACCTCAACTTTAACTACTTACATGTGGTTTATATATTTCTCTAGCTTGTTCAATTTTAATGCACTACTGAGACTTAAGTTCATTTTATTTACCATTTTGTCTTCCTTCATGTAAAGATTTTTACTGGGAAAATTAAGTTCTGTCTTATCTTACAAATAATCCACAAGCAATTACAATAATTGTAGTAACATATATTGAAAAATTTAGAAGTACTTGAGAACTGGCATAAACACATTACAAAACAAAATAACCCATATATAGGAATTTTTCTGCCTATGAGGTAGTTAATCTGGTAAACTACTGAGTTTCATTTACATATGGTGGATCAAAGCTGCTACTTCATGTCTGACACTGCTCCAGCTTCAGAAGGTAAAGCTAGTAGTAAACTGACAAAAACCATTTGTTACAAATATACCTGACTAGGTTTCAGTTCTGTAATAATTCAGAACCAGAAGTAGCTTTTCCTGGTATCCCATTCCCCTCTCCAGCTGGAGTTTTATTAAAACATCCTCTTCAGACACCAACTTGAGTTAGAAAAATATTTTAACTAATCAGGTTTGGTAGAAGATTCATTAATCCAAGTAAATGAAAAACATCCTCCTAAATGCCCAAATATCCAGCCCACAAGCACCATCTAAAATAAAGCTGACTTTGAAAGGAAGTGTGGTTAGGGGGTGTTTACTAGGTCATCTTTGTTGTAAGTTTCTAATTAGTTTTTCATCATCTCTCACATGAAAATGTTATTTTAATTATGGGTTATTTGCTGATTGAACATCGTCCTTTAAATGGCAAATATTTGCAGCAATTAACTCCTCCAGATTGACTCAGATAGTGTGAGTCATGACCTTCCCTCGGGGATTTAACAATTACATAACTCTGTTTATATCTACCATCTCACACAACACCTGGATGTCAAGTTACTGGAAGTGTTTCTATCCTTATAAATAATGCAACATCCTAATGTTGCTAATTATGACATGTACATAATTTATTGCTCCCTAGAGCAAATGGAAACTTCTCTCTCCTACAGAATGCATACCATTAGTTTTTGTAACGACAATAATATTGAGGGAAAAACCTGAAATTCTTCTCTCCTTGCTTACATCACACTTCCATAAATACAATGGGAATTCAGTAAGTGTGCAAGGTCTGATTTAGAACAATAGACTTGTTTAATGACAAAGATGCAAATAGGTAGAAGATAGGATTTTGAAATAATTCACTCAGTGATATCAAACTAGTCAGGTGCCTATTTGCATCTTTGAGTACATAGCTACCTGTAAAAAACCCACCTCATTTATAAGCGCTCATTTGCACTTCCAAGTGCATTCATTTTTAATGAATTTTGAATGGCTTATTTGATGGTATGTGCCTTTGACATCCCAGATTGACATTTATTGTACTAAAAATCTCTTGGGTAATTATTCCCTTCGGTTTTGTTTTTTTTTTTTAGGTGATCAAAAAGTTTAGTGTACATTGACTAAGAGATCTGAAGAGATACCTGAAAGATCTAGATGACAAAATACATTTAGCAGATTGATTACATGAGGTAAAAAGTTGTAATTAATGTAGTATGTTCCTGTTGGTACTACGCAGTAAGTTTGAGGACTAGACACAGTAAGTTGCAAGGTATGGAGCAGTCTGTTTTTCATTAGCAAGTAACAATTTGGGGCATGTTTAGTTTTCAATATGCAACCTGAGGAATGTTAAAGAAGTCTGATTCTTGATAGATAATTGTTTCTGACTTATTTCTCATCCACTACAAAAGACTTGAAGTTATTATTCACCCTTGGAAATTCTGACTGTAAACTGAATATCCTCCTTTTCATTAAGAAGATTCATCTTGTTTCCTTTATTTACTGAGAAAGTGAGAGAGTAATTATTTTGACTGTGAAGCTAAATTGCTATGGTCATGTCACACTTGATCTGTAAAAAACCCCACTGCACTAGAATGTTTCCTTCTTTCACAAGGCTCATAACCTAGCTGTTCTCCTTCAGCATCAAATCATGTTTGAGTATATGTAAAACAATTACCATATTTTATATATTTGGGGAAATCAGGTTTCTCTAGAAAAAAAAATATTCTATGCAGAAGTGTAGTGTGTCTGAACCCAGTAGCAAGTAACCAGCAGAGACCTCAAGCGCTAGCTGGGTGTGGTTGTTCTGCTTCAGCTCAGTGAACACAAAGTTCTTGTGTAATTTGAGCAAAACATGCTCAAGTTATTTCAAAAATTAGACTTTTACCCTCATGTTATATCATCATTCAGTATTTAATATTGACAGTTAAAGACAAAACTTAAACTGGAGGTTTTGCTGTTGTTTAAATAAAATTTTATAGAATCCAAGCAGATGCATTTCCAGTAAGCTAAAAATAACAATCTAGTACGTCTTTGGTAAAACGATCTACTGCAGTAAAAATGTCTGCAAATGTTTCATGTCAGCATTTTCTTATGGAACAGTGAGCAACCGTGACAAAGAATGGAATGTTTGAAATTTCATTAATAAAAAAATGAAGCTTAAAAATAGTAATTTTCTCAGAAAAATTAGTATCACCTCCTATGAACTCTGACAAGTTCTCTGAATATATGTTTCTTTTGGAAAATGTCACTGCTATTGAATTTCTGCTGTAGCTAAGTGGTAATTTTTTTCCCCCCTCAAATTTCTCCAATTTCCTTATATTTAAAAGAACAGTCTGCTTTGTTACTTTATTTGCTGAGAGTGTCATGAAGTTAGTGCCTTTTAGGATTGGGGTTGGGAAGGAAAGAGAGAAGCAAAGCGAAGATGAGACAAAAATCATCACCAATGATTTTTAAACAAAGTCTCAGTCTTTGTAAGATTTACTGAAAAATAAATGTCTGTGTAGAAGCTTTGATAGCATGAGTATCACAATATACACAGTTCTAAACTTCCAAATACAGATGATATTTAGCTTAGTTAAGCTGCTTTTATACATCATTTACATTTTCATGAAGGTTGGTGGGTATATTAATTATTGTTTTGCCACAATAAAATACATGTACTAGAAAAGATAGTATTTGCAAGGCACACGAAGCCTTCTAACAAGCTCCAAGGAACTCCTAGTTTTGTTCAGGTTTTCTGTATAAATACTAGCAAAACCAGTCTTGCCAGACCCTGTACATATTTAAGCCGTTTGTTTTCCAAACCATGGAGGAGGGTTTTATTAGGCCAAAAGGTATTGTGTTTCTCCTTTGTGAAATCTACATTCCTGCTTCTGTTAGATAGACTGCCACTTTTTGTCCAATTATATGCTACTAAGAGAAGTATGTTTCAAATATCAAGGAAGCTTTTCATACAACAGGTAGACTTACATAGAAAAAATATCAAAATCTTTAAAAAAATCCACAACCAGCTTCCTTCTGTTTTTTGCTCAAAAGAAAGATCTATAGGACAGTTAGTTTCTTTTTTGACAGTATCATTACACTGTAATTAGCCACATGCTACACTGAAAATGGGATTGAAGTCACCTATGGTCCAAACGAAATTGTTTCATAATGTTTAAAATAAAAGTTATGCACTATTAATTTATGGCTCATAAGTATAAAGACCTTGGAATAACCTCAATAAAGAAATTCCGAAGGTAGTCTTAACTGCAAAATGTGTTAAGAAGGAATTTTTAGAAGCAACAAGACAGGTCAAGAAAATTAATGTTTCTAGATTTTTATTCCTGCTTAATGTTACATATCAATCAAGTGATTCAGCATGTCAATATTGCTGTTTACACATACTCTTGTATACAAAGAGATCACAACTTGCTTATGAAGTACATCTTAAAAAAATCCTTCATTTAGGATTATCATCTAACATAGACTAACTGTCCATTTGGACAGCTTCTACAAACTCTTCAATTAAATTTCCTTTCCCAGTGCATAATGCAATCAACATCAATCAATTACTGTTTCAGACCAGATGCAGGAGAATGAAGGTAGTACTTGCTCAGGCTAAGGAGGCTATTGTAGATCAATATTTTGAAAGACAAGTTTCCTCACTTCTGTGATTTGCCCAGCACTGCTCCAAATCATCCCTTGACAGATCACTTATGAGCATTTCTCTTTGCAATTATGTTCCCAACTTGTTCAGTGAAATTGATTTTAAACTAAATAATTACTTTAGACAAAGTCATGGATTTCTCCACTATGACTGATAGAGAAAGCCAGCTGAATAGAATGCATTAATAAATTTGTGAACTACTGTGAGCGAATTACACATATTGTTATATGGAAGATATACAGCAACAGCAGATCTAATTAAGTGCTTCATAAAGCAAGACACTGGGCAGATGTCAAAAATCTGATAAATCACGTTTTATTTTGTCACTGTGACAAGTGCCTACTTCTGTTAAGAAATATTTTTACCCCACGTGCTAGTACTGAGATATTCAATGGCTTCCCTAATATTTGAGAGAGACGAAAACTGCAAGTACTCTTATTTTGCAATTTTGTGTTGAGTGAATTGAGGATCAGTTAAAACTAATTCTTAACTCAGAGGTAGTGTGTCAAATAATTGAGTTTCATGTTTCAGCCAGTACTATTCCATGCACAAGCATGGTATCAGTCTTTTCTAAAAGCACATTTGCCTTCTATTGAGATTATTCACAAGCGTAAATTTGTATTTAGAAGTAGAAACAAAAGTTAGAGACTAGACCAATGGCTAGACAGATAACAAATTTTAAAATATTTTATGAATGAGCAAGTTGGCATTTTTACATCACTACAATTTACTACATCTTAGTAGTATACTTTTATATTTATAAAATATTTCTACTTGTATTGATATACCATGAATAGGATCAATAAGGAATCTCAAACTTATTTTCAGACTACTTGTGTGCTAAATTTTACAGAAATATATACAATCTGCACAGCTTATTTGCCCAGACAGCATGTCACGTTGATGTTGTCATGCTTTTTAGACCCTGATCTAGATGAGCTACCTGGCGTTGTCTACTTAAAGAAACAGCAGAACTGAAAAAGACCAGATCTGTGGAGCAAAATAGTCTAGTACCAGCTAGAGACCTGACAGCCACATTATACACATTTTGAGCATCTTGTTTGACTTCATAACAGCTCTTGTCTAGTCTGATGATCAAACAGTGGAGTACATTCAGTGTGCACCTTCCAATTTAGTTTCATCTGAAATGAGTCTTGTCCATGCACTCCTAAAACACAACACTTTGAAAACCAAACACAACAAATAGGTTGATTGAAAGAGCATCCAGGAAAGTTCATTCTCAATTTAGACCAAGACTCAAACACAAAAACGTCCCCTAATGCTGTATTAGCTGGTATATCCTTCCACTGTGCTTCAGGGTGCAATGTAGGCATGCTGAAGTAACTGGATGAAAAACAAAAGTGAAATCAGAAGAGGATTTTGCCAGCATGGCTGGAGAAACATAACGTCTCTTTGCAAATTGAGCAACACTCAAGACACTGATCAGGAGTAGTCAGAATGTATGAAGAAAGGAATTTACAGCTTGCATGAACCTGCAACTATTACACTGCTTTTTGATCTTTACACATCGTTAACAGAATGACATAGGCAAACTGGACTCAGATAACAAAAACCCAAGAAAATTATGGAGAGGCTAATTAAGCATGTAAATGAAAAAAGATTGGTTGGTTATTTGACAGCAAAACTGCGACTTAATAACCATTCATAAAGGCCTGCAGCATGTAAACTTATGCTAGAAGAAGGTTATAAAAAGTGTCTTAGAAGAGTATAATTTGGAATAAATTCATGAAGAAAATAAAAAAATCGGTTATCAGAACAACAAAAACTATGACTACAGATCCCTTGTAATAACTTTTTCACCTAGAAAGACTACATAATTTCTCAGTGCTATATAGTTGAGTTCATCTGTAAAGATAAAGCTACTCTTTATTGGCTCAACAGTAAACTTGAAAGGATTTATTTTTCTGAGATTATCTGTTGGTAAAGTTAGCAACTCGTTTTGTGATAGGTAGCGACACGGACAATTTAAAGTGTCAAAATCCAATGCGAATTTTATTATATTAGCAAGCGAACAAGAGCAAAGGCAGCGCTGGGCGACCGGGGAGTCTGCGCTCCGCCAACGGCTCGCAACTTCCTGCCTCGTGTAAGCCCCTTATATACAGCCTCATTTCCTGCATTCGTGATGTCGCAATCAGGTCGATACTCTGCGCACGTTTCTTCTGTTGCTGGGGGGGGGTGTCTTTCTCTGCCTCCTGGTGATCGTAAGGATGAAGGCTGAATGTCTTCCTCGTTGCCCTGTGGGTGTACTTATGCAAGAATGTGACTACTCCACCCCTTCAGCTACGGGTCCTGTTAACTTATGCAGGAATGTGACTACTCCACCCCTTCAGCTACGGGTCCTGTTGACTTATGCAGGAATGTGACTACTCCACCCCCTCAGCTACGGGTCCTTATGCAAGAATGTCCTTCGGTTGGGCCATCAAGCCCCGCGGGCACATAAATCCTCCATCCATACCTTCCCATACAGGTTTAATGAACAAAGCACAATATGTTACTTATTACAGTTTGATTTGCATTTACTTTCAAAGTAAGCCTCCTACTGCTTAGGTTGTCATTTTCCATTCAGGAAGACCTTCAAAGAAAGACCCCAAGAAACAGATTGCTGACTCAGGAAGAACAGGAAAAAAATGAAAGGGTTTTCTTGATACAAATGATACTGTAGGAATGAGAGCTTGTCTTCAGAGTTAAAGATGCTTTCTGAAAGACCGAAGTCAATGGGACTATAAACCTGCACCCTGTCCATTTTCACATTGATTTGGTGCAGCGACAGAGAGAAAAGGAAGCTTCTGAAAGCACTATGAAAGCAGAAGTCAGCAGATCTTAAAAAAGAGAGATACAATTTCTAAGTAGAACACCAGTGCTCTGTATTATTGATTTTTCTTCCAGCATTGTCCTAGGTTACAGTGTAAAATGTGCCAAAAGGAAAAAAAAAAAGTATCCTATTACCATCTTCAGGAGCTGTTGAGACCAGGTGGGGCGGCGCTCCCTGCCTCCCCCCTCTGGACTATCTCCTGTCAATGGGCACAACAATGCCTTATCGCCTGACCCATCGATAACTCGCTCCTGGATTATCTCCTGTTAATGGCCCATCAAGGAACTGCCCCACGACTCCCCATCCCATTGTGAGACGCTCCGCCCGGGGGGAAGGAGCCAAGCAGTCCATGCCAAATAAAAACCGAGATCTCCAACACCCTAGCAGCCTTCTTCCACTGGATTCCCAGAGGAGTTTTCCCCCCACTGGAGTTCCAGAGGACAAGAGCTACCTACCTACCACTGGACCTTCGGAGGAAGACCAGACCCTTTTACCTGATTGCTGCTTCCGCAGAACTACATCCATCGCTTCAGGAGGACTACAGCCATCATCTTATCGGACTGCTACTGCCACCCTAACAGGGTGTCAGGTTGTATTCCTGACTCTGTCAGTGTAAACCAGTGGGTTGTTTGTTTTTTCCCTGCCTTGTGTTATATATATATATATATATAAGTAAAGAACTGTTATTCCTATTCCCCATATCTTTGCCTGAAGGCCCGTTAATTTCAAAATTATAATAATTTGGAGGGAAGGGAGTTGCACTTTCCATTTCAAGGAAGGCTCCTGCCTTCCTCCGCAGACACCTGTCTTTCAAACCAAGACAAGCATCTGCATATCCCAAAAGATATTCCAAGTCATAAAAGAAAGAAGTATGTAAAACAAAAGAAAGGAAAAGTTAGGGGTTTTAACCTCTACCTTCTAACCAGGAAATGAAGCACAGTCACCTTGTTCTGTCAAAAATACGTAAGAAAAATACGTGGATACTTTGAGAAGACTGAAATATTCAGTCATAACTCCCCATACTCTGGAGAACAGTACAGCAGCCCCAATCTGTTGTTGATCAAGACTCTAATCAGATTAGAAACACTTTAGCAATGTTAATGAGGCTGTAGTTTCACCCTTCTATGTTAAGAGCAACACTGAGGCTTCCTAGTCTTACATAGTCATATCATCCCTCTTGCTGCTAGTTTACCTTTCAATACGAAGTGTAGATGTATGCATTGTGGTCTACTTTAGTCAATAGGGAGACCCTGATTTTATACAAAGCCTGCATAGTACACGGAAATTGGTATCTGTATTAATCATAATCAATTGTACAACGTGAATGAAAACAAGACTCTAACACCTGAACTGTCACATGGGTAGCTATCCTGTCAGGCACTCCATCATCTGTGACTGGAACGTGAAGCTACGTGGACAGATGTAATTGTACACATCTTGCATGTCTGCAGCTATTTCCAACCATGATTAACAGCACAGAGATAGCCGATGGAAATTTAGTATTACATTTACATTTTACTAGCCAGGTTGAAGCTTTGATAGGACTACAAGTAATGGGGAAATGAAGTAAGACTTGGATGAGAAACTGGAATAAATGAAACCATGTTCCATATGTCTGTTTCCTCCACATCACACCTCACTTTCGCTTGCAGGTTGTGGTGGAACATTGGTCTTCTCTCCTCCATTTCATCTTTGCTCTTGCATAAAGACAGAAGGCAGTTCTACACATTTCTTATAGGCAAGCTTTGTCTGGGCTTTTTCACCTTTCACCGTGTACTCAGCTGGGCTGCAGCAGAAGAGCAGGCAGAGCATACATCACAGCTGCAACAGGCCCAGCATGCTTGACAGTTTAGGAGGCATTCAGTTGAGTTTTGTGTTTTTCAGTGGCATTTTCGGTCCCCAGTTTTAAGGAATAAATGGTTGTTTGTCTTGCACAGTTATGCTTCCCTTTGCCTTATGTCTTCTACCATCTACATGAAGGTGAATGAATGAAAGATTTTTGCACTGCATGTGATCTACCGACACACTGTAGTCTTGACACTAGAAATCTGAAAGTTATACAAGGATCCACAAATGCTCTCTTACTTGCTTATCAAGTTATTTAACCAACTAAAGACCAGTTTTCCTCATATTAAAACAGATAAAGGGACATAGAAGTTGTATTTTTATATGTATTTTGAGCTGGTCCAAGATAAAAATCAGTTTTTCAAAAGTGATTTGTTGGTCTAATACAATTATGGCCAGATAAAGGCATAAAAAAAAAGAACTTTACTGTAAAGACAACAAAATTCCCACTTTTAAAATTCCCACTCTGTAAAACTTAGCAACATTCAGAAAGATTGAAAAAGATACACTGATTCACTACTTTGAGTTGTAATCTAAGTAATTCTGACTCCATACTTAAGTTAAACGAAAAGTAATTCCTTAGTTCCAATGAGTTTTGGATCAGCACTATTATAACAGAAAGCAGCAACAAGGCCCTGTATTAATGGCACACAAATTTTAAGCAAGGAGAAGTACTGTGACCTGATACTGAAAGCCACACTTCAGGACACGGTCACTAAAGAAATCCTATATTATGCTTTTAACCAAGTAACATAGGGATAAGAATCTATGGTTTTCATACACATAAAAAGCTGTAAAATAGAAATAAAATAAAAGTAATATAAAAGCTATATGACTCAAAAGCCCCCTTACCTGTGAAGGTCTAACCAATGTTTTATTAAGGAAAGTTTATGAAGAGTAGCATGGTATGCTTTTACAAAATGCCCTCATAGCTACAGATAATTAAAAGTAAAGATAAGTGACTGTTTAAAAGGGCATGTTAGAGTTATATCCGAGCTTGAAAGATCAGATGCTGCTCTTTTCTCCTACAAGGAGCTGGTTGCCAGTTTTCTTAACAGAACTAATGACAGGTCTTGGCACACGACTCCAAGGCAAATATGACACTATCCATATGCCTCAAAACCGAAAGTTCTGGAAGGATACAACTGCCCTCACCTTCAGGTCTGTGACCATATATTTCTATATCAAACTGTTTCCTGGGATATATCAGGGGCTGAAAATGAGGTAACCAAAGCAACTGTAGCTAGAAACTTAAATGCCAATTCTGAAAACAAACTGGAAGGAACTTTTCTTCAACTAATCCCTAAATCTAGATTTAAACCCAGAGAAGTGTTAAAAGCTACTGAGATATTCAATGGCTCAAGCATTTAATCTATGAAGGGGATCAGAAATGAAAAAAAAAAAAAAATCACTAATTACTTGTGCACTCTCACATTTATTACTCATCTCCCACTCCTTATAGCAGAATGAACAGTCTATGCTCACGTCCATAAGCAGAAAAGAGGATATACAGCTCAAGACAACAAAAAAACCAGCTGACTTACAGTTTTTGCTGTTTAAGTATCTTTCGGGTTGTTCAACTTGAGATATCTAAAATCTGACTTTTTCAGAGACCAAGTGTTAAACCAATCCCTTATTCAAGTGTTTAAAGGAACTTTAGTCATTTACAGAATGGAACTTGTTCATCTTATTCAGCTGTGTGACTGTTTTCCATGATTCACTACTGTATTATACACTCTGCTTCCATTTTCTTTTTCTGTCCCCTCTTCTACTGCTTTTAAACAGAGGAAAAACCCAAAGGAAAAAAACCAAACAAACAGTTGGTCAGCTCTTCTTGCTGGCTCAGCATCCCTGGTATAAATTTTTTGATAGAAGTGCTTGGAAATTACCTAGAAAACAAATTTTAATTAGAAATTGCAAAAACATATAGCCTTTGATGCCTTCTAAGAGGATGTAGGTGGAGTGCCACCAACTTGGACTTCTTTGCTACCCTTTGCAGGATGTTCCTGCAGATCTCATTCTCCAGAGCCCACACCCACAGTGGACTACCCAACAGAGGAACCCTGGAGCTGTTGTGATATTTCCCACATTCAGGAAGTCTCTCTCATGTTTAGTAACTGGCCACAAACTTAGTCGGCTGGCAGTTCTGAGCTCTCAGGAAAGCTTAGGGAGCTGGACTAAACCTAAAAATTCCAGTTTCTGTCCCAAAGCCAGACAACTCTTTTCTGGTCGTGACTTTCAGATAGAAAACTTAACTACTTTCTCAGATTGAGTCTACAAGGGAAATTTTTGAAATTTATGTCTGGGCTTGTTAAGTGTGCAACCTCATCTTAAACATGAAGTTCTTCAAATTAAACTGGTTAAGTAATTTCAAATCAGATTTATTCCTC
This sequence comes from Leptosomus discolor, assembly GCF_034619465.1. Classification (NCBI taxonomy): domain Eukaryota; kingdom Metazoa; phylum Chordata; class Aves; order Leptosomiformes; family Leptosomidae; genus Leptosomus; species Leptosomus discolor. The sequence continues at coordinate 35,920,017 of NC_141395.1, read as the reverse complement.
TCTTCCTTAAGATATAAAATTGTTCTTTTCTGACACTGAACTTTCCTCCTTCTTTCAGTAGCTTTTAATTTCTTCCTCCTCTTTCCTATCCTGTAGGTTTACTCCCAACACTGCATTCTGCAGGGAAAAAAAAAATAATTTTAAAAAGCAAGATTCATTTTAATCTCCAGAAGAGATGAGCTAAAACTGGTACAGATGAGACTGAGCTCTAGTTCATCTGTCAAACTAGCTCTGTCTCCTAATTCATGCTCATGCTGTTCTGTTTTTCTCTCACTGTGTGTTTCGTTACATCTCTAAGAAGTACAGACCCGTTCCCAAGTGTTTCAAAAGGAGCTGCCAACATGAATGCTCTGTGTGAGGTGGAAGTCTCCTGGGAACATTCAAAAGGACCTTTAAAGACATTTTCTTAAACAGTTCTGATAGAAAGCCAAGTTGATGAAACTCAGTTTAACAAAAAGGGAAAGCACATAGTATTTTAATATTTGTCCATCTAGAGAAAAGACTTAGCCCCAGAAACGCTGAGAAGTTTTGTTAAACGTACATATTAAAAAACAATCTTCCTCCCTCAACACCAGGATGTTTTGGGGTGGTTTTTTACTACATATTATGGAATTTAGAGGAAAATTATTTCTCTCATCCTTTGAAAAGGATTCAAAACTGATTTTTTTAAAAATAGCAATTATTTTCAAACCTTCATTGACCTCATGACCTTGCAGGATTCAGTCTCACATAGGTATGCAATTATAGAAACAACTTATTCCTCTGATTCTTCTGCACTTTCTAGGAATGCCTACAAGGCAAAGAAACCCAGTTCCTTGTGGAAACATGCCAACAAGTATCCCATGTTATTACTGTGTATTTTACAATTATTGTTTCTATTTTACTCTGAAGAATAAGAAAAAGCTTTTTGCTTTCCACCACAAAAGGATTAGACAGAGCCATTTACTCTAGATTTGGAAGATTTTTCTGCCACTGGTAAAGAGTTATAAAGCTGCAATAGTATCACCCCTCCCCTGATCCTGAAGGTGTCAAATCTGCTATGACTTACAAATTCAAGGGAAAGAAAATCTGAAAGTGACAGTTTGCAGTGAAAGCAGATGATAACTCTTAGCAGTGCATATTTCCTTTGAAAAAGCATTTTGCAGGTTTGTCATAATGATCTTTCGAAGACTTTATTATTGTTGATGTTCATTTGGAAACCGAGAGTGAAACCCAGATAGGAGCTTTACACCGTAGCAACTATGGGTCTCAAGTCTTCCCTCAACAGCAAGGAAGTGCTCACTGGGTTTCCAGATACTTTCATATTTGTAAAGGAGACAGTGAGTTGTGAGGGGGCAAATGTTAATCTCATTTTACCTTATGTTTCACTCAGGAAATTATTTCTCTTTTGGCAATCAGCAGTGCCAAACAGATATAGATGGCTAATGATGAAGGTCATTTGCTGAATGTTCTTCCTTTCTGAAAGAGATGCTCATTTCTCATCTGCCATGGACAACATTTGGAAAATTTTTACAGCAGGCAGAATATTAAGATACTATGGATTTTTCTTTTTATAAAGGAGACTCTTTACATTTGCAATTACAGACCAAAAATACAGTCACAGACACATATCCACAAACTTAAATATAAGCACAGATAACAAACTAACATTTAATAATTTAAGTTTCAAAGATTTCAGTCTTTGATTATACAGATTTATTTGGAGAAAACACCTTCACCTGAGTTTATTTTACTTCTTGCCAAGTAGAAAGGAAGTTTTATACCGGTGTCAAATGATAATTAAAATTATTCTAGTGATATTTTTATAACTGTAGGTTCACATAAAATTGCAGTTGTATTTCAGTGAACCCTTAAAAATCATTCTAATTACTTCAGTTAAAGTCTGGTTTGAAAATACAGCTTGTCTACAGTCAAATATGCAAGCATGAAAAATCGAAGTTAGTGTTGGTAATTCCAAGTGTCATAGTTTAACCTCAGCCAGCAACTAAGCCCCACACAGCCACCCGCTCACTCTACCCACAACAGAATGGGGGCAAGAGAATTGGAAGGGTAAAAGTTAGAAAACTCATGGGTTGAGATAAGAACAATTTAATAGTTGAAATGAAATAAAAATAGTAACAACAGTAATAATAAATTGTAGTGAACAGGAAAATAACACAGAGAAAAATAAAACCCAAGACAGACAAGCGATGCAAACGAAAACAATTGCTCACCACCAACCAATCAATGTCCAGCCAGTCCCTGAGCAGGCCTCCCCCCGCCCCAGCCTTCCCCCTAGTTTTATTGCTAAGCATGACACCATATGGTACGGGATATCCCTGTGGTCATTGGGGTCAGCTCTCCCGGCTGCGTCCCTTACCAACTCCTTGTGCACCCCCAGCCTGCTCGCTGGTGGGGCGGTGGGAGGAGCAGAAAAGGCCTTGACTCTATGTAAGCACAGCTCAGCAGTAACTAAACATCCTTGAATTGTCAACATGGTTCCCAGCACAAATCCAAAATACAGCCCCATACTAGCTACTATGAACAAAATTTACCCTACCCCAGCCAAAACCAGGACACAAAGTAAGTTTATCGTTTACTAAGTAGCAAACTGCAACGTTTGAAAGAAGATAACACTGTATCTTTACACCCAGTCACACAGAACTCTGAAAAATAACTTAGTAATTTTATTTAATTATAAGCTTCATTTTCTCTAATGGTACACTCTTCCAAGATACTTAATAGGAAGCTTTTGTTGCTAATTGCAAAGGATACAATAACAAAAGAGCAGGGAAAAGACTTCCACTTGCAATCATGCAAGAGTCCTACACTCTGTTCAAGTTATTTTTTTTTTAACATAGAGAAAAATGCTGTGGCAGATGTTCTAAAGTAGTCCATTACAGCTGCCGGATACACTATTATCTCAATGATTACAATCTTCCCTGCACAAGATACAGGACTGACAAGGTGCTTTGGGACTCTGAGTTGACATGGAGACTAAACTTAGGTCTGCTCAAGCAGAGCAATCCATAGAAGCCCTGTTACAGGGGAATGCAACATTACTGGACATCTAGATTTATTCAGAAACCTGATGATTAATTTTTCCCAACCTTCCATACATGTTTCTCGTTTCCAATGCACAGAAACAGTGCTGGCTCTGCATGGCTCTGTACAGATAGTTTTTACATGGCTATGAACCCTATCCTAAATAAGGCCACAGCTGCTTCTTCTCTGCCTCATTCAATGCACAGAAGGAAAAAAAAAAAAAAAAAAAAAAAAAAAAAAAAAAAAAAAAATCAGAATAAGCATTTGTGATCACGGAGAAAAATCTATTTCACAGTTATTATGAAAACAATCTGGTTTTTCACTTCAGTAGGCTAGTAATAGATTATTTTCTTACTGGACGACAAAAAAAAGTACAACAGAAAAGACCCGTGGACTAATTTGGTCTCAATTTATAGTTACACACTGTCCTTTCCTCAGAATGGATTGTGTTGCCATAAACTAACCCTCAGGCACGTAAAAATATCAGAGCGCCCTATTTTCCATGTCTTATACTTCTTTGGAACCATTGAAGTAGCAATATATTATCCCACAGGAAAGATATTGTCGAAGATTAGTAAGACAACTCAGAAGAAAGCAGATTTCTAAATAGAGGCTGCTGTGATTTACCAGTAACCATCTGTTGAGAAGATCACTTGTCTTTTATTACTGTGAAATAGAATAATACATTTTTAGCCTGTGTACTATCTTTAATTTTCGCAACCCTGAAACAAAACCACTAACACAACCCAAATTTCCCAACCACTAGGTGAAACAAAAAAAAAATTAGGGAAACCAGTTATAAATTGTCCTCCTCTAGTTCATTCTAAGACTCATACTTTAGAGAGTTCATAAAATTCAGTATTATATGGAATAAGTACTCAATATTATAATACATTTATCTTTTTCCATAAATATATTCTTAAATATCTCTTTTAACAACGTAATATCAGTAATATTCCTGAGATGAACTTCACAGTTCAAAAAAAAAAAAAAAAAAAAAAAAGAATTTTTGACATTGGAAAAACTATTTTTTCTGCATTTTCAGTGATTTGGAAAGAAAACCTAAGTCGACAGGTAACCATTGGCTAACTCTATAGGGCTGGTATTTTAGCAGAAGAGAAAGAAGTAAACAAAGAAAAATGTGGATTTTGAAGTATCCCAACTTGTTTTGATATTTATTTCTGGATTCCTGTAGTTTAAATACAAAAAATTTACATCAAACATTCTATCTTCCACCTGGATTTTAAGTACAATTTTCTCTTTCATCATCTGCAGGATTTCACAAATTCTGACAACTCATTCTATAATTAACAATTTGATCTAACTTGCCTTGAGCTTTTTGGCTTTGCTGAATTGACAGCTTTTAAAAGAGCTTTGCAGGGTAGCTAGGGGCTCCAGAAGAGAGGAGATAGACAAAGAAAAACGTAATAGAATAAACGAAATAAGCAATAGAATAAGGTGGGACAAATACAGGAGTAGTGATAGTAAGAGCATAGGAGAAAGGAAAATGAGCTGTTCAATCAAATCAGGCAGCTACTGGTTTCAGTTTGCTTTACAGCAGAGGACAGAAAGCACTTCCCTGTGCAGATATCTATAAGTCAACTTAAAATCAGCGACAAAACATCCTCTTCCATAGAAGTTATAAATTCCTTTCATCCCTGAAATAGCTACCTTGTTATTTATATAAAAGCTTTAAGCAGTAAAGTGCAACTTTGAAACAAGCAGCTTAGTTCATATTTTGACGAGGTAGGGAAATAGAAAAATTGAATGCCATGAACTAAAGCAGCTAATTTCAATTTCACCTAGATTCTAGCTCTCACTAAAATACAAAGTGCCAAATAATTCAGTGCTGCTCTGACAAAATCAGATTGAGGTTAAAATGAGAACATTAAAATGGCTGCAGCACCCTAGCAGTAAAATTCGTAATTAAATCTAAAGAGAGATTTTTTGGGAGAATTGTCTTTTTCTTTGAAAAAAAGGCAGAATGACATCTCAGAGGGGAAAAAGTTTCATTGATAAACCCTCAACAAATGTAAATGAGAAAGAAAGGAGCTGTCAGTGCTCCTCTTATTCAGTATTTCACTCTTTATGGTAACCCGCCACACACTACTGAATTGGTTTCAGTCCCTGCCTTCTAGTAGGGGAATTTTAATGAGTGCCCAAGGCTTCTGTGCTGCCTGGAGCAAGACACCACAAAACTCATTTCAGTCTTTCCTCTTGATATCATTCTATTAGATAGAAATCGTTTAATAGTTATTGGAGAAAGAATTAGTATTCAGGTATTCAGTCTTTAAAGGAAGTACATGTGTTCACACTTGATTTCTTTGATGTAAATATCGGTGTACTTAATACAAAGTGAAGCAATGGGAGTTACTGGTGCTGTCCATCCAGACACCTGCAATGTGGTACAGGGGCCCAGTCCAAGGCAGAGAACAACAAACCATTTCCAGCTCTCGCTGAAGTTCACAGGTCTGTGCTCACAACCAAATATTCTATTCACATTTACAATATCTGTATTCACAGCACCCATGTATCGAATGTCAGTTTTTAAAGCAAAGCTTTCACAGTAAAGCCAAGTATTTGTATTTTAAAAAATATTTAATTAAAAAAAACTCTTGCCTGTTTTATTCAGATTCAATCTACTTTCAAGTATTTCAGTATCACTGCTTATATAAAGTAAGGAAAAACTTAATATCTGAAACATTTCTTTTGTTTGCAAAAATTTTGGGAACCATAGTAGACCATAATAGAACTTTAAAAATAGCATTCGGTGAAAGCATGACAAAACTGATCAGTAATTTTTAATAGCAAATTTATTAAAAACACACTTCCTTTAGTTGTCCTCAATCTATACTAATAATTCACTTTAATGATCCTGTCTTCAATACCAATGACCATTGAATTGTTAAAGCTAGAATGTGGACATAAAGTGCACATGTCAGCACATGCTTCATTCAAGATACGGTGAAAGCAAAGTGTAAAGATCCTACAGTATCAGCATTACTAATGCATCTACACAGGTCTTTCAGTGAAATCACATGTATGGTCTGTAGTCAGATTCTGTGGAAAGTCTGATTGACATGACTTGTGTGACTGAAACTCATTTTAAGTATAATTAAAAAAATTTTAAATGAACAGCAGAAAATTAGTAAGGAGTACAATAAGGGAAACTGCAAATCTGAGACAAAATGTTGATGCTGTTCAGAGTAGTTTCTGAAATGTTTTTGATCTTATTTATTAAACATCTATCTAGTTCTGTTGTTATTATACTATACAAGCAACTTAAATTTATCTCTGTCAGATTTTAAATAGCATCTGGAATGCAATTATGTATCTCATGACATGTTACCAGCAAGAGGGGGAATTCATTTGATATTCTTAACTTGTCCTTTTGGTATATTACAAGACAGGGTGGTACAAGGAAAAAAAAAAAAAAAAAGAAAAAAAAAAAGGAGGTGCAAGGAAGTGCCTCACTAGTTTTAAACTAAAACACCAAAATTAGAAATTCTCATGTTAAAGTTCAAGAGGTTAACACAGATACATAATCATAATACAAGTATATAATCACACAATCAACAATACTATATTGTATAGCCCCAACTCTAGATAAAATGTTTATTTAAGAATGAATATTTTATTCTACTTACACCAGGCAATTTCTTTGTACAAGCAAAGCCATGGAAAAGATGACAGCCTACCTAACTTCAAGAAACCCAATGGACTATCACACCATCAGTGATCTTCGAGAGAAAAATTGAAGTGTATCGACTAAAATCAATGTTTCCAAAACCCAGCATATAATAAATGACTCTTTTGGCATTGATGTTTTTTTAAAAAATTTTTCCTCCCCCACTTCCGACAATTACAGGAAGTCTTTCTATTATATAGATCACAAACAATATCATCCTGGCTGCTCTAGTCAAATCCTAGCCACATAAAGACAGCAAACAGATTCAGAAAGTCTTCAGATGAGCAAGAAAACACAGCAGAACACATCTATGGATCAAAAGAGGGGCCAGTGGAACAGGATACAACAAAGACACACACAACTATTAGTTAATAATAAGACAATTAGTAACTCTACAAGAACGAATACTGGCTTAAAAATACCTAGCTGGTGAAAAAGTTGTGCCATGACACAGCTTGTGTCATGGAACTTACACCAAAAAAAAAAAAAAAGAAAGTTTTTGGCCTGAATTCTAGTCCTACTTGGTGACAGTACCAATAAAACCTTAACTGCTCTTCTCATTACTGGCAGTGCTTTCATTTTTGCAGGAACTTTCAAGAGACACCTTAAGACCTACCACAAGCTAAGCAAGGTTATGTGACATTTCACCATAGTGTGTACTGAACCTCAGACAGAATCTCTCAAATTGACCTTGCTAATTAACACAAGGTTCACAAACAATGCAAGAGACTCAAGGGCACACACCTAAAGGTCCAATAGTGTTGAAGCTCAGTATGGAATAATATACTTGTCTTTCAGATAAGCATGACTATATTACTTAAGACATCCTCTACCATACTGGTAGCCTCCACTGTCAATATACTAGAGCACTTAACTTGCATCGGTAATTACATCTTAAAATAAGTACACAACTCCTGTCGTAACATGTATAATTTCATACCAGAAAAATCAGATTTGCTATTTAAATCTTCTTTAGCCCAGTTTTCAAGCCATGGAAAGTACCTTGCAGCAGTATGATTAGCAATCTATCTGCATTTGTGTCTTGGAAAGGAGAAGAAAAAGGACTTTTTCCCTACTACATACCCTAGTACCTTAAAGAGAACTGCAGTTGAGGGAGTCTTAGCAGAGAACTGGAGTGATGATTCTGTCGGGTGATGGATTACTTAAGCAGTTATATTAACAATGCTAAACTGACAAACCCACATTAATAGTTGCATCAGGTATTACATTCACTAATTGTCTGTTCAAGCAAGAGCCCAGCTCTTGTAGAAAACAACCCAAAAACTTCACAAACAAATAGTATTCAGACAAATTACATAAATTCCCCTTGTGGTAAAGACAATGCTTTTAGCCAGCGGCACTGAATGCAATGCTGGAAGCTTTGCAAGTCTTCTCTGCCCTTTCTTATCCCTCAGACTAATTAATCTCAGTGGGATTTTGTAAAATGGCAAGAATAGTAACTGTAAGATAGCATTCAACAATCAGACATTTCTAAACTGGTATGAGTTACTTCCCCACCTACCGCAATTTCAGAAATCCCAATCTCATGAAGAAAACATTAATGCAAACCATGAGAATGTCACAACACAATAACCTCTTTAGAAGCACAGGGTGGCTCTACTTAATGAGGGGGGAGTGAATTGTTTGGGGGCTTTTTGGCAAGTCTGCTTTCAAGCAGGTGCTCAATGCTTCTTTTCAAAGCAGGGCTAGTGGAGGAAGGATAGAGTATTACATTTGTACTATTGCATGACTGCAGAATAGAAAAGGAAGAGACTTACGCAGTTACAGTTAACTTCAGGAAAGGACTGAACTATTGTAGATTAGGAGGAAAAACTTCGGCACTATTTACTCTGGGATTTTTGTCTTCCTCCCCCTCCCTCATTAATTCAGTTTTATTTATCTTAATTTTAGGTTTTGCAAGATCCAATTTTTATAAGCATGCAAAAACTCATATAAGGAATTATGCAGAACTTTCAGAAGTTATGCAGATGGATGGAACATGATTGCAGTGGGTTTTGTTTTTAACATATCACTTTCAAGGGTTTTCTTTTTCCTTTTTAAACATTTCCTTATAATTACTGTCATGAGAGCCATTAACTCATGTCGGGAGAATTCTCTTGAGCACAGCTAAGGAGGGCACTAGCTAGGCAATCACTTTCCATTATTTACATTATAGGACAAACAACATCAATACATAAGCCCAAATACATAGTTTTAATATTTATACAAGAATAAATACTAAATTTCCTTCCAGTTGTTTTAGAGGTCACTAAATAAAATGTATTATCATTTGATTGAAATCACTATAAGAAACTTACTCCAGCGTTCTTGTTCCTTCTGAACAGATGTTGGATTATACAAATTCAGCCCCATAAAACATGGTGGTCACACCTAAAGCAGTAAAAATAATGGGGAAAAAAGTCTAACAGAAGTTGGTGCAAGAAGACCAGAAAGGCAGGTAACAGATCTTGATGAATTGCGTAAAATCAATAAAAAATTGCATAAAAAATTTTCCAGTCTCCATTCTGACATTGGAGAACACTGTATAGATGCAACTCATACATTAATACAGAGAAAAGGAGTCTCAGGAGCATGTAAATAACAATATAACAGTGGACAGAAAAGCAAACTACAGTGGAATTCTCCTCAAGCACAATTTCAATTTTGCTAGTTTTTTTAAACTGAAGTTTAAATTATCAGTTTAGAGATTCAGTTGTGTCTATAAAAAAGGCTAATGAATGTTTTTTGATCGTAATACAGGTTTATAACATCTTCAGTATCTCTGCATGGTTTAACATATAAGTATCAGGTGAAACAGAATGTAGTATCTACTGAGAAAACTCTACAAAGTCAGTTAAATAATGAAACAATAAATCCTCCAGTACGTTTAAATAAGAGGTCAGAATAGGCACTGTTTATAAATCTCAACAGTACATGACATGATTTCAATTCCATTTCAAGCCAAGGCATCCATGTCAGTCACTAATAAAACATTTTAGTCTATTGGCAAACATTAAAGTAATACCTACAATTTACTTACATTTGTAACTATACTATAACCCTTTGGAATACAACATTTGGATAGAAACAATTATATATATATATATATATATATATATATATATATATACACATTTGAATCAGAGACGGCAAGATTGACCTTTTGTTTTATTTTAAAATGACTTTACTCCACCAACTCTGCCTAGGTAGCTTTGCCAATGCTGACAAGCAGAATTGACAACCCAAACCTAAGCAGCAATTCTGTTTCTTTTGTGAAACCCAAACGGTGAATTTCAGTATTTAAAGTAGCAAATATCCGTGAAGTTCAGGATTCATGTTTGTCTTCTCCTGTCCTTTCGTTATTGTGGGATTTGCAGTTGATCAGAAGATTGTCTTCACTTAGGAGGAATGTCAACTTTGTATTGAAACACCAGCCTTCAACTCTTTGTACTGCAATTTACCGGTTACAAGTCTAGTAAAAAGATAGCAATGCTTTTCAGCAGCTTTTCACTGGTTACAGACTGACTTATATATGGCTTTTTTAAAAGCAAAGAAACAAATACTAACCACTTGAAGCTCTTGATCTGCATACCCATATCTATAGTCATATCATTATATTGTAAGCCTACTATATTTTTGCAGCACTTTTGTTTATACAGAATCCAAGTCTCCTCTGACTCAGGTTTGTAGCTGCAATGAGAAAATGCTCATATTATAGGTCTTTACAGTGAGACAAAGATCCCTCTCCTGTGCTTCGTATCACAATTCGCTCATGCTGTATGGAGCTCTCAGTGCCTTATCTACTTCAATTATAATGTCAGAATCCAATTTTATTAGATCTTGTGATTGTATTAGTGTCATATTTAAGTTAGCATCTGCTTGTAGTTAGCGCAGACTGAAATTACCAAGTGACAATAATCTTTTTGCTTTCTATACATGAAAAAAAAAGAATGGCTGGTTAGGCTGTTTTGCCATTACAGAGCTTTGCTACTTTTCCATGTTTCAAACTTTGTCACCATGTTACTACAGACAAGATAAACCAAACCTGACTTAAATACATACATACTATAAATGCATAGTTCTCTGTCTTGACAGCCCTATTATTCCGAATGACACAACATGAATAAAATCACACACGAAAAGAAGTTTACAAGCTCTATAGTGAAAGAAGCTCTAAACCTAAAACCAGTCATATGTACTTGACTTTAAGTATCCCAGCTGGACTGAAAGAAAAGAAAAAGCAGCATCTGTTTGGTTATTCATTTATCCCATCTTATTTGTCTTTTAAGTAAGGAAATTGTGAAAGGACTTCTAGAATGTAGTCTGAAACTATTTTCACGTTTTTCCTGCATTAGTGTTGAAGTTATGAGCATATATGACACACTTTTTATTGTATGAGACTGACATTTGGAAAAAAGACAGGTATCTGAGTTTTAAAATAAGCCAACAGCGGTCAATGGATTTGAGACATAACTAAAATATGCATAGTAAGCTCCAAATTCCTATTTCTTTAATGTCATACCAACATTAGCTCAGAGGAAATAACTCAAAGGCTAATTGAGTAAAACTTACATTAGAAGTAGTGAAATTTTGGTTTAAAATTTAGAAAAATAACACACTGTGACAAGTTTGACAGGAACCCTCCTTCTACTACAGAGTAACTTCTGAATGTAATGACATTTTCCATTCGCGTTCTAAGGCTTCACTAACACAGTAAAATTTACTGACTCCCTTCAGAATCAGCTGATGTGGGAGGAAAGGATCTAGTACTAGCCTCTGCAAATCCCTCTTCATTTTAATTTCAAAGACTGATTTGGTCTCTGAGAAGATTACTTCCAAGGTTGGGTTGGTCTTGTCCCCTGTGTTGTGTGTCCCCCTCCCCATTCTACCTGCCTTTATCACTTAATTTCTATGGACAATGAAAGATGATTTGAGCTCACAAACACAAAGGCTGAGTTATGCATGACAAGCCAATGACAACTTTGTTACTAGCGCTTTGTAATACTTAACACAGTAAGTAAGCAAATTAATGAAAACCCAGAGTAAAAAAACATGATTGTTTTCTAAATAGCCAATAATACTGAATCCTGGTTTCCTGATTAAATCTCTTCCCTTAAATCACTTCTGAAAAAAACATTGCAGTACTAATCGAAACATCACAGATTTTTTCATATCGCAATATTTAAAAACCCATGCATGTCCAGCTGCCTGGTTTAGGACAGACCAACATTGTTGTGGGGTCTTCCATGGACTGATTAGAAGGAAGGTGCAGATTAGGCCTTCAGGCAAGTAGAAGAAACCTCACATTTACAGGCCCTCCTCCTCAAGGGTTACTTTAACCACCTGAACACCTGGCTGGAGGGACAACACAGCAGGGCACAAGCATTCCCTGGAGGGCTCAATAAGTTCCTGACACAAGTGATGGGAGCTGATGAGTGGATGTGCTCAATGAGCCTAATACTAGATAGGAGGCAGTAAAGACTAGTCTCTGTGTCCAGTGAAAGGTCAAAACTCAATGGACACAGCTGAAATAACTGAAATTCCATTTGATCATAAAACAAACAGAGCACTCTTTTTCATTGCAAGGGTGGTCAAACATTAGGCCAGATTGCCAGTCCCCATCCTTGGAGTTATTCAAAACCTGACTGGACACAGCCCTGATCAGTCTGCTCTAGACTGACCCTCTTTGAGCAGGGGGATTGAATTAGATACTCTCCAGAGGCCCCTTCCAACCTCAGTGACTTTGTGTTCAATCCACTTGCTTTTATTCTGATTGATTTAATAGACAGCCACCTTTCAACGATTAGTGTATATGTATAATTATGAGTCCAGGGAATATATTGGCCAGACCTAGTGTTTCCACTATAGATATTAATAATTATCTATCTTGTATGGACAAACTCAGTGACTCCCATAACAATTTACCCTGAACTTTCTTCAGTTAATTTTCCTCTTAATCGCAGTAATGGTTAACACTGGGAATAAACAATAAATTGTTTTATTAAGTCATACTGAACTCTTTTAATAACAATAGCTGAGGAAACCTGACAAGTTTTCAGGCTGTCTACAGGCATCTCATTCCTCCAGGCATGCTATGATGTCACTTGCAATTGCACCATGCTAGTAACACACCCTACTCTTGGCCTCATTTGTCTTGTAAGATAGACTGTTAAGTAGATCTGCTTTTAATATGTATATGTATTAGTCTTAATTTGTCAATCTTCAACACCAATGATTATGATCTGATCACCTGAAGGGGCCTTAAGAGCACAATAGGCTAGGCTGAGTTCAGGTGCCACAAATTGCTAGAAAGGCAAGCTTAATTGCACCCTGACTCATCAACATCAATAGGTAAAATGTGTAGTCATAGTAAATGTGTCCAAGCATTGAACATGACTGGAAGCTGAGAGAATATTTAACTTGAGAAGTTAATTCATTAGATGTAGAAAGCTTTAGCACCTATGGAAGAGCCACAACCATTATAGCAAAAAGGCCCAAAATGAAAGTAAATGGTAATTTAAAAAAAAAGATATTATTTTTTACACTCCTGCAGCCATTGAGAACCTGCACATTATGAATGCTCTTTGCAGTACATTTTAACAATTTAACATTGCTTTGTCCTCATCCAGGGCCATAGAAAGAAACCAGAAATTCAGGGACAGGTCCAGCATACTTTCACTAATTCAGTTAGTACATTAATTTCAATGCTATGCTCACCAACATCTATAATTGTCTAAATTTGCACATAAGTATGCATGTTGATTGCCTGCAGAGAGTTAGACAAGACAATTTCTTTCACAGGTTAGATGCTTTAGGGTGTATCCTACAATTTCCCTGTAAAAATAAGAGATAAAAATTATCTATGCTATACCTTGAAAGTAAAAGGTGTATTCTGAAATGCCAACTGCTAGGTAGAAGCGTTGTCAGAAATTGACAAACATTAGATAACTCATGAGTGAAAGAAAATACATGAGTAAGTTTAAATCTTCTCTGAAACAAGTTATTGCACAATTCATGAAAGAGACTTGAAAGACGAAACCCAGTTCCCACCCAATAAGTGAAAATGCACAGACCTGTTTCCTCCAAAATGTAAAGACAACTCCAATATTATTTAACTTCCCTGATGCTTTCTTTTTGTCTCAGATTAAAATCTATTAAATTCAATGAAAGCTTACAAGAACTTTCAGAAGGGACGATTCGGTGGTAAAGAGAAAACACTGGTCTCAGAATTAAATGCAAGCTTTGTCAACAGACTCATGATTTCACTTAATTAATTTTCACAATTATATTAGTTTCTAGTCATGAGATTCAAATCCATGTTCTCTAACAAATGCAGAAAACAAGTTTTACAGACAAAGGGAAACCGTTAGTTAGTGAACAGATTTGTATCAGTCCTCCATATATTAATATCTTTTATTATGGAACGAAGGAACAGTCAATCTATCAGCATTGATGGGCTCTGAGTTATCTACATCTCAAACGAAGCCATGCGAAAATAAGCTTCAAAAAAATCACTGAAATTATTTCCCAGAGGCACAACGAGCAGTTGAACACTTGTGTTGATCTTTTCTATCAGCCAACTGATTCTGAAAATCCAGGAGGGGCTGCATGACCTTGATGATCACATCCAGTCACTAGCAGAACAGAAGGTGGTTGCAAAGCTAACTCAGTTTGCACAACACTTGCTTTAATTCACTTAAGCAGGTGGTAGACAGGTTGGCTGGCAAAAGAAAGGAACCTGGAAATTGTATTCTATCTTAAGGAAAACACAGCTGTGATGGACCACAACGTGTTACAACAATGCCAATACAGATCAACAGCAGCTCACTCTTACTCCTCCTTCCACCCAGTGAGAAGAAAGAAAAACAGGGCCCTGTTTACCAAAAAGGTGCCAAAACATATGCATCTGCTTCTGCTCCTAGCTGCTCCTGAAGTCACAATTCAGTTGCAATGGAAAAAATTTCATTTGTCATAACAAATATTATTCAAGATTTTTTGATTTAAAGATTTCAGAATAATAATTATCATAACATCTCTAGATACTACCAATACTACCACACACTAGGAGTGAAAGCTGAAAGCTTATATACAACAGGCAGCCATGTACTGGACAATCCATTTTGCTAGTTTTTCAAGCAGCCCAGCTAGACCTGAACATTTTAACAATTTGTAAAGAAATCCACACAAGTGTTTTTAATCTGACATGTTTTAATCTACAAACCTATGAAATCCTCCCTTTACACAGTATGTTCTTTCTCTTTTTTCTTTCTCTTTTTTTTTTTTTTTCTCTAAATGCTTGCTCATAATTCTTTGAAAATGGAAAATATAAAATCATTCTGAAAGGTAGTATATGTAGTTTCCTCATTTCCAGTCATGATCATCTGAAGTTTAAATACTAATTGTATCTTCTGGCAAATTTTTTTCTGACATCCAGCATTACAAGGTGAACGTTTCCATGCAACTCTTTGTATAGCTTATTATTAAATATGAATTATTTTGCACTTAGGCACAGCATTTGGATAGATAATGCTGCACAGTTCTATAGAGGGATTTCTATAGATTGTTTCCTAACTGTCTCTGATGTGTTCTGTGAATGTCCTAACACTGGGTGTGTTTGACCATGCAATTACATGGAAAAGCCCATACACTGCCACAAATGAGCTCTCTCAGCACACAGCCTGATCCTACCAATAAAATCAACTAAATACTCTCTAGTGCAGTATTTCAGGAAGAGAGGTGCAATTTTATTGCTAACTAGAATACTGTATTCATTAGCTGAATTATAGTGCTACACAGAACGAAAACCCATCCACTTCATCATATTTTACCAGGTTACAGGAAGACCAACTCAGTCAATAGTGATGCATAGAAGTTATAAAGTCTATAATTATTTTTTTTTGTTCCTGGCTATAAATCTTCTAGTTTTGAATAATGAAATACTACACTCCTATCAAATGGGATCCTATTTTGTGGAACCAAGAAGAGAATCACACAGCTGGACAAATGAAAGATACAGTTATGACAAGAATTGTAAGTTTAAAGAAACAAAACTTTCACCAGCAACTCAAACATTCTTCCAACTTATCCAATCTTACCCAGTTTCAGAAGCCATTTAATATAATTTTGCAGGCAAGAGTATTTGTCCAAACTACCCCATAGACAAAATTATGCTGTAGAGTATTTCTTCTACACTTAATCTTCCCAGGCCAAAAAAAGCATCACACATCATTTATACCATTCTCCTGAGTTCCCTTACACTGTCTTCACCAATATAAAACAAATGAAAATAAAGCTACATCAAAATCTGTACTTAGTCCACCGAAGTAATAGAATATCTTGACATTCTTTTGGATGATTTTTCATTATACCTACTGTTGGGGACAATTTTTGTCATACAAATTTATGGGCACATTACTTACAGTAATTCTATTTTGTATTTTATCTCTGCAGGAACAGCATTATAAGCTGTTCCAATCATCTGAGTGCATTAAAAACGTTATGCTTTTAACACATCATATTTGCTTATGAATAAGCTTTAGCAAGATAACCACAGGCTCCTTTTTTTTAGAATATTAACATCTAATATATGTTTGGATTCATGACCTACATGTTTGTTTTCAAGTGAGATTATGACATTCATATTTGGGAAGAACTCCACATTGTCAGTCGGGGGGTGCTTAAACATGACTGCCATAACATTGTGTCAGTCATAGCTCCACCTAAGTTTCCTTTTTGTGTGCAGCATGCACTGAAAGACTTCAAATAGGGGCTGCTTGCTCACATTTGCTCTGAAGAGAATACTTTCTAAAGCTGAAAGCAAAATGTCTTCATCCATACTACCTGTGCAAGATATCATAAATAGTATCCTAAAAATGCTCTTTCTTTTATTCCAGTCAAAATGAACCAGGATCAAAGACGTATTGTTTATAGACTTTAAACTAGCTTCTTTTGCCTGAAATAAATAGTTACATGAACAGTGCAAGCTGCCAGATCAGAGTTAGTGATCTTTTACAGGGGACCAAATGTTAAATAAGGAGCAAGTCCCATTCTTCAGTTAACATAGTTGTCAGTGGAGTACATGTGCCCACAGGGCAAGTAGATTTAGCCTACAAAATAAGTATGTGGATAAGAAAAATACCATGATAAATATATGCAGCAGCATGCAACTCCAGAGGCGCTACAGCAGTCAATGTATTCTCAAGAGGGCAAAACATTCATATGCTGAGATGTATTAATGGTACTAAGCCTTTCCAGGAAATGGAAGTTGACTTCTAAGCACCTAGGATGAAATTGTCAAACCTACTGATAAAACATTTCAGTCCTTTCAGAAGAAGGAATTCTTGCTGTAAAATTGCCAATGGTTAAGTCTAAACCTATTTAAATTTAAATGCAAATATTGACTGCATTTCTTTTCATGCGCAGTCACAGTTTCCACCAACTCATTTTGCATTCAACGTGTACACATGAAGGTAATTTTTGCTGAAAAAAGTCTTCATGTAAAATACTATATACTATATAAAATATGTATATTCATATGATATGAACTTTGTAAAGGTTGACTAAGTTAAACATAAGCAGTCCCATAAGAGAATTTTTGACATGGTAGTTTTATTCTCCCTGAAATAGTACTACAGCATCAGCCGAATAGAACATTTCAGCTGAAAAAGTGAGACTTAAGAGTAAATTCAGTCAGCCAAATGTATTTTGGTTAATATCACCTTCCAAAGATTTAACAAGCATTGCCTGTTCCAGTTATAAAGATTAAAATGTTTAACTTCATTAAGGTAAAGCTACAACTGTTTGCAAACCGACAGTAACTACAGATCTGTCAAATCAAACTGACTTTAACAGAAGTGAACTACTCAGCCATTCTAATCCTAATTTTGCTAGACAAGTACAACATATCACCACAAAATATGACATCAGTAAACCTATGACCACAGAAAAATAGCCTAATACATTTGGGCAACTGAAAGCAATTGCATTAGAACATCAAATAATATTTTAAGTGCAAATCTGGGCCTGCATACATAAGAATTAAAATATGGGTGATGTGCAATGCATCACTATTCATTACTATTCATTTCCTCTCGATTTTTTTTCCATATATGTCCATGCTAATTAAAATGAGTATTTGGTAAAATTACTGTGCTGGAACAATAAATACCAGCAATGTAACAGCAAATGTCATTCAAATTTAGCAGATTCATGAAAGCCAAGTTTTCTACAAAGCTGCTGTAAAAATTTAAAAGCTATCAGGGAAAGGCAATGGAAAAATATTTGGTTTGATAGTGAATGGATTTAATGCTTATTTTCTTCTATTTTAAAAATGCCTTTAGTATTACATCAGTGACAGTTACGCTTAAGAAAATAAACTCATTCCTCAAAGGTACATTTCTAGTCTATTAGCAGAAGCTACTATCCTGATTAATATTACATGAACATTTCCATTATCAGCTCAAGCTGACTGAAAAAATAAATGCCTTCCTCTTTGTTTTCAAGCTCAGTGTGCTCCCCTTGTCTTCCTATAATCATCTTTTCTGTAATCAAAAGATTTCTTGTTTATCTTTTACAGAACCCACATGGAAGCAGATCAATGCATATAAACACAAAGGTACTTGCCAATTCCTTCACTTCTTGGTTAGCTCTAAGCAACTGCATGCGTCAATGTAGTTGGGACCTTTCAGAACGACTGCCTAACCTCTCCAGCTTCTATAGTTGCTCTGCCTGAAGCTGTATGAAGATGTTTGCTTAGGCTTCATGCCCATGCATGGAAGAGGCCCAGTATCGCCTCTGATGGCTGATAGGACTGAGTTTTCCAACAACATTGTAGCCCACTTTGTGTGCACTTTGTCCTGTCTTGTCTCTGATCAATACTGAGTATACTAATACCTTTCTCTTCCTCCAGTTTTATTAAATCTCTCAGATGATAGATTCTACTGATTAATCACTCCTGTATTTATTTTATTATTCACTCCGAGCTCAGTTCAAGCTGCAAAATATGTCTTCAGAGACATTCTATGTATTGCAGAAAGACATGAAGTTCCTTGTAGGAGTAAGGTCTAAATAATATTTTGTCTTGTCTTTATACAGGTGAATTGGTTAACAAAATCCCATGTGAAAGTACAGCTATTTGCACTTCTGATACAAAAGTGTTATCTACAGAATAATCTACAGCAGTTATGTGAATTGGAACCTACATTAATTCATATTATTTCCATCAAAAAGTCCTGACTTTTTTGCAGTGTCCCTAGAAATGGGAGAAAACAGGATAATCAGTCCTGAGGCAATAGCAGTGAAATTAATGTCTTCTTTACACATAAAATATATTTCTTAATAGCATTTTATTCTGCAACGATATGCAGCATGTAACTTTGACTGCGCTTCTCAGTTTTATTGCATCCAACCTACCAACGCCCTAAAATGTGAAAAAACAACATTTGTACAGGTAAGAAAAATCTAGCAACATACCTGTTTGCTGCTTTCTATTATTTCTTCTTTGACCACATTAATGGCAATTCTATTGCTTTCATTTAGTTTGCTTTAGCCTGTTTCTAAAGATTTGAATTTTGCTTTTCCTATACTTGAGGGAAGAAGATCACCTTCATTTCCAAATCATGAAGCAATACTCTTGTATGTGGTAAACTTAAAGGAACATTGTTCTCTTAAGTTTGTAATCACTGAAAGCACACATGCTTGCAGTCTTCATATAGCGACATGTCAGGCATTCTACATGCAGCAGATATCAAAACATGTGACTGATTATATATTTAGTGTTCTCTGACTTTTTGAAAATTAGGCCTAAGCCCATCTACCAAAAATGTGTCCATTTTCTACTGCCCCTAGCAGCTTCAGTTTTGGATGTGCCAAGCAGCTGCAGGACTTTGACAATGACTGATGGAAGTGCTGAGCACCTCTGAGAGTCAGACTATATGCCTATTACTTTTCAGTTGGTTTTGTTACTGTAGAGAGTTTTTATGACTTTCATCTTTGCACAGCTCATCTCTTAATAGTTTAATGATGCGTTTCCTGTATTTCTCATGAGAGTTAAGGTTCAACATCGACATCTATTCCCACTTTGTTTTCAAACCTCCATTTTACTATAGGTTCTTCATTATAGATTTTTCTGCATTCTTACAAAATACTACTACAGCTTCTACAGAAAATAATGTCTATAAATAGCAGCAGTTCAACGAGAGGTGGTTCAACACAACCTGGTCCAATCAACTGAAAATCCCAGTTGGTGGTTCTCCAATCTACTGCTAGAAACTTGCCCCCTGCAAGCTCAGGTCCCAGGACTGTCTCCCTTTGCAGGTGGAGAGCAACTAAGAGCTCCCTGAAGGGGAGCTGCACCAATTCTGCTGCTCCACACAGCTTAAGCTCTATTGATACCGCACGTCCTGGCCAAAGAAAATTCACTAAATTCCTCTTTCACACTTTTCAGGCAGCTTTGAGAGGCCAAGTATCTGCCACAAAGATTTGAGAACACAATGCTGATGTGAAGAGACAGACAGGAAAGAGCAGCTACAAGCAGCAACAGACAAACATTCATCAAAACCATAGGACTTAACTGTTCCAAGTTCATGCTCAAACTGCTCCTGCACTTACTGTGAAAACTGCCAGTTCTGTCTAGAAGCTAAGCTCCTGCCCTGAAACTGTTGAAGACGTTTACGAACAGGTCCTCTATTCTTCCCTCAATAGAGATGCAGTAATCAATATTAGTCCATTTCAGTACAAAGCAACAAGTTGCACAAGTGCAAAGAGAGCTCCACCTTTGAGTATTCGAAGTTCTACAAAGTTATGCACTTCAGCCATTACAAACACAGGTAGAGAAATCAACATTCTTTATGCGCCGAGAGATAAAAGGAGGAAGCATTATAAAATGGCATAAGCAGTTTTAAAGATTGGGGAATTATACACACGAAGACTGAAATGGATTTATTATGACACAAAACAAGCCACTTTAAACAGGCACATTCCGATCACATCATGTCCTGGAGACATCAAATTGAATGCAAGTGAGAAGGGAGAAAATGACAGCAGCATTTTCAGACTTTAAATCAAATTTTTCCACATGAAGTGAAACTAAACTAGGAATAAAATTAAGTCATGGATGAAAGGGGTCATTTAATAAAGCAACATTACAGCTGGTGCATTGAGAGCTTTCAAGTAAAAATCTACAATATGCAAAGTTGTTAAGGAACAAGTTAAATACATTTGAATGCACCTGAAGTAATATTTTTATTAATATTTTGACAATAGATGTTGCAGCATAAAATAATAACGACAGGCCCAGGTACTTTCCTGAGCCTCTGAACTCACTCCAAGTCTTTGTTATTAAGATCCGCAACCTGTATTGCTGCAGTGATGAAAGCATGGTCTGAAAATAATGCAAAGACAGTGATTCTAGAGCAAGCTTTCAGTCAGGATGACGGTGACTGCTTGGTCAGACAAAATCTTCCACTGTAATGGAAATGAGTCCAGTATGACAGTTATATGTAGAACACTTATATCATAAAACCATTACTCCTACCTCAGACAAATTTTTCCTGATCTATTTAGGCCAATTTGAGACTTGCTATGCTAGCAACAAGGCACAGAATAGCTGTTTCATGAAAATAACTGGGAAGATGTTAGGTAACACCAACAAAAAAAGCCAGTAAAATGCTTCTCAGTACAGTGATTAAGTTAATCAGCAACACAATTATATAAGTACCAGTCAGCAATTTAGCTATCCTACAAGCAGTAATTACTTGTATTAACTTAACCTTTTCAGTAACTTAACAAAATAGCACATTGTAAGATGCTTTGAAGGAGTGCTGATGTACCTTATTTTTAAAATATTACTCAGTTTTTTAAAACTAATAGAATGCTTATTGAAGCCAGCAAGCAGAAGTTTACCCAAAACACTGTTCTAATGCTACAGAAGAAATATGTACGATGTAAGACATTTCCTTTGCCCATAACTTAAGAAAAAAGCCCTAGACTTTTCCATTCTTTTTGTGCGTTTGAAGAACTTTCTAGCTCCACACTAAATAACCCAGAAGAATCAGATTCACTTCATATTCTTGACACTTTTTCTGTATTTTAAATCATGTAATGAATTATATCATTGAATCTCATGCAATAACAATATGAGAGTGATAAAACAGCAGAGAACACATAAACCATCTAAATCTTCCTGTGTTTTTAGAAATCATTTGATAATGAAAGTGAAACTTACAAAACATAAATGGTTCTTTGAAGCTGAACGGGAGGCTATTTGACAGAACATAGAACCCAAAGAAATTAAACTAACAGATTTTTGTTATGTAACACAAGCTATCCAAATCTGTTAAGTCAGACTTGTTGCAGAAAAAAAAAAAAAAAAGTTCCTTGGAAGTAACCTGGAATGAGGAGGAAGGACAAAATTAGGACGAGAAAGGGAGAGAAAAAAAAGTACATAAAGTGTCTTTCACTCAAAACTTAAAGTACTTCCTCCCTTATACTATTTTTGGAAGGGGCAAAGATCAGAAGATTAACATCACATCAAAGTGACTAATTATGTATTCTGCATCTAGACAAAGTGCCTGATCTTAACAGCACTTGTGCTGATTAACTTGTATGTATAATTGAAACTGAGTGGCAGTATTCTTCAGTCGGTGTCAATAAAATAAGTAAGGGGTAAGTTAATTAATCCCAAAATCAGATCTGATCATAGGCAATCCAAACTTAATAACTTTTCAGTTCTATTTTATACTAGTTCTTATGAAAGTAAATGGAAAAGTAATACGCATGAATTAAACATTTTCTTTTCACAGTAATAAGCATTCACCCATCACTCACGAAGCTCATTCCTCATCCCATAGGCTTCAATTGCAGCAGTGCCTGCTTAATAAATGAGTGCTAATTATTCAAAATGATGAAGCAATGTAATACTCAGCATGTACTCCCCTCTTGCACATATATTCAGACAGTGTAACAGCAGTCTGCCATACAGAATATAAAAGCGGGCAATTACAACACAACACATAGAAATACTTTCACTCTTTCAATTATTTTACTCTATCACAGTACACGTTGTTAATATATCACACCCAATTAAAATAAACTCATAACAGGCAAACAAAATTCCAGAATTCTGCAAAGTGAAATGCATTAACACATTTTCAAAATCTCACAGTATTTCCGATTTAAAGTTTTAGATTTTGAAGAAAACAGCTTCTGCATTTGAATAATATTTTCAAACTCTCCAAGATAAACAGGACTGTAATTTAGCCACTGTTATTGGACACAAGAAAACGCGGGGCTTGGTTTGGACTCAAAATTACTTTATGTTTTAAAACATTTCACAGACACCCAATTGTAAAAAATTTTCTTAGCTGTTTTCTATATCACCACTCATGACATGTATTTCTGTTACACTAGTAAAGGAACTGTAAAATATACGAATTTTGAAAAACCAACAAATTTTATATTTTTACTTTTTCACTCTGAGGAAAGTTGTGCAAGTTAAGCTTTGTGCAACATGAAACAAGTTGCAAAGTTATCTCAGAAAGTAGTAGGTTTTGGTCTGCACATTTTTCTACACATCACACCCAAGCAACATGAACTGTTTTACTACAATGCCTAGCAAAGAGCAGTAGGGGGATGATAAAACACCCCAACACACATTAGACCCCAGGGGCAGTAAAGCTGTCATACAGAAGAAAGAAGGGTATAATTTCACTGTAGTATGAGGGTTAACAGCGAGTACGAACTATGGCCAACCTCACTATACAGATCCATCTCCTTCATAACTGCCTTGTTTTCTGGGACTCTTTTCTATGCCTTGAACTTGCCTTTCACAACAGCTAATGAAGCAAAAACGTTCCTCTGTCTGCACTGGAGTGATTTTGTTGACATCAGCCACTCACCCAGTCCTCCTAGGACAGCACCATCATTAATTCCACTCTAATTGCATCTGTTAAACTAAAAATACTGCAATATTTGGTGGGTTCTCTTGGATGTAGATTCAAACCACTGCACTTCATGGTTTATAGGCATGTTTAGAATTGAACTCCTCATAAAAGCTTTAGAAAAACATTCAATTTTCTATTACAGTATACCAGAGAGGATCATGGGGTTTGGAAACAAATGGTTAAGTAGTAAACCCATGTGTTTGAGTGTGTCCTGACATATTTTGAAGGGGCAGAGAGCAGAAGGATAGGGAAAACAAGTAATCATAAAAAAGGTAATTGCTAAAGGCAGAACAAAAGTCAGGTCTGAGGACTCATTAAAATCCAAAGTATAACTTTTCCTGCCCCAGATAAAGCTATGTTGGTCTTAAAAATAATCCAAAAAGCCTTTAACATCCACACTAAATATAAAAAAGGAAGAAGTCGGAGAAAATGCATATAGATTAGCTATGAAATGAAATTCTTTAGGGTTTTCAGATACATGGATATTGTATGATCATTTCAATTTAATCTTATCATAATCTGTAAATGTGTTAATTAGCAGTTACTAAGAACCAACACATAATAATGTATGAGTAATGATGAAAACACTGTATGTAAGCCAATGACTAATTTAAGAGCATGAAAACTAAAACCAGGTGGTGATTAACTAAATGAAAGTATGCAGAATATTGTTTTATTTTTTTAACATCAATAATTATGAGGGAATTCTCATTGTTCCCCTACTTCCAGACAGGTGAGCCGAAGTATCTCGAATATTCCTGCCAAATAAAATAGTTCCTAATTAACTCCTTCCCTACAGTGGTCAAGATTTTGGTAGTCTATTGGTACACAATTGAACCTGTAGATTTCTGATTCTACAAATAAATTGACATTTCTATATTTGAAACCAGTTATTTCTGTTGTTCTGATAGTCAAAGTTCATATACTCATAACTGTTGATTCAGAAAAGGTTATTAATGAAGAAAACTTATAACTTCTAGTTTTTAAACAGTATTCAGGCTTCCCCTGTATTGTTTTATTTCTGGGTGGTTAGCTTATGTTGCTAATTTAAATATTTAACATTTGCTGATGGCTAATCTTCACCCAGAATGAATAACGGAAAATTCAAGTTTTCAAACGGCCTATTTTCAATCAAATCAATCAGACATCATCTTTCCTAACAGTGAATACCAGCACATATATTAATCTAAAAAGCTATTACCCTATAGTTTTGTCTCAAAGAATTTTCAAATTAGTGCTAGTTTTGGGGACAAAAAAAAAAAAAGGAATTGAAATTCTCATGTTTTTCTCTCTAAGAGGGTAATGTTTTTTTTCAAATGAAAAGCTTGTTTCACACATATGCTTGTTCACTAAGCCTCCACTAGGCAGGAATTGATCTAACAAAACCCATCTGAACCAATTTACAGTCATTTACAAACTCAGATTCCACAGCAGCTTGTTATTGCTCCCTTGTAAAGCAGTGACTAGCTACAATACAGGAAGCTCCTCAGCCATAAATCTCTGGGATCTGCCAGTGTTTCCTTTGGAAAGACTGAAATGACTGTATGCTGTACTCATTCTGCCTCTTCTCCAAGCATCTGTTGTTGGCACCTGTCAGAGACTGAATATTGGGCAAAAGAGACCCAGTATGACCTCTGTCATGTTACTAAACATTCAGCTTAGGCTCTCACTGCACAATCATGTGTAGGCGAATGAGACCATTCTGAACTGGATAAATAGCACATAGGACTAACATGACACTTAAGCCTTTTACATCTTTGTGGTAGCTAAAGTGCCACAGATCAGGCTTAGTTTACAACCTATAACCTACACTGCTTCACTATGTTATACATAGTCAAGTCCATCTATTATTCAAAGAGCTGAAAATACAGTACCACATCAGAGAGGTTTTTGAACTCTCAGTCATACCAGTTCATCTATGGCATAAACATTGGTAGTAGCATAACTGCACTATTCTTGAAAGGGTTTGTTCAGAATCAAATTAATCATGACTATACATGCTATGTTAGCATTATGAATTAGTGCTAACTTGTTATGTATTGGAAGAAAGAATAAACAGTACCACTTTGTATATTTTATTTCTGTTACAGTTTGCCTGCTTGAGAAGAACAAAAAACGATGCAAAATAATTCAAATTAGACTGACATTTCATAAGGTAATAAACAAATCCTGGTTTTTCTGCCAGGGATCTTAGAAGTGGATCAAAACAGGAAGAGTTACATCTGTCAGAGAGGGACAAGTCTAAAGAAAATTAACAAAAGAAAAGTTTTCTTCAAAATATCTATAGGAAATGCATATCACACCATTAGATGTCACTGAAAATCTTGCCTACCAGCACTGCGTTGTCTGACTCATAGCTCTCGTAACAGCCAAGAGATGTAACTGTTGGTAATGCTTATGTTATCACATCTTACACCTGCCTTGGTCCCACTGATGTTTTAAACTGTCACAGTCCCTGTAGGAATTTTTGAATGGACAAAACAGTGTTAAGTACAGAGTATTGTCTTGAGCACTTCAACAGTGACTGAATATAGTCCACTCAGTCCATACAGACTGCTGACAGCAGTTACAGATAGACAAAAATGGTTGCACGGGAAGAAAATGCTTTCTTCACATGTCACAGCAAACAACGCCATTTCCTATTTTCCTGTAACACACATTGCTATTGTCTCCCATATAGTGTAATAGTACGCAGTAGTTTTGTTACTTTCCTTACACTTCTTATTCCCACTCCCAGGTTTTCTTTTATCTGATCAAGAGTTACACAAGTGCCCTCAACATACAATAGCACAAGCAAATAAACTATTTCTGTAGCAACAAATGCCCAAAGACATAGAAACTTAGTCTTTAGTATTTTAAATTCAAAGAAACGGCTGGAAACATTTTCAAAGTCACAAGCTGCCAAAACACAATACTTTCTCATTTAAGCATCTCTTCATATGACTGCTGAGGATGCTTATCAGACAACAGGCTACACTGTAAATCCTATTGCTCTCAAGAGGTCTGGAGCTCCATAACTAGTTTAGATGTCTTTTATACTGATTAAAATTAGCATTTAAAATATACACACAGGGAACATTTTCTGCAAACTAATGGTTAGATTAAGGCTTCGTCTTGACCTGCATTTCAAATTTTCACTGATGAAGTTGCATCCATTCAATTCAAATCACATATACTGCTCAGCAGGTTTTGACTTCATCAGAATTTCCAATATAGACAGATTTCCCTGCAGAAGTGTTATTTTGTCCGATTAGTTTATGGGATTTGGGAGGTTTTGATGGCATTTGCTCCATCTGCACTAGACGGGTATCAGGGTTTGGCTCCAATTGCTTCTGCAGCTATAGTTGTCTATATAAGACTGTCCAGCCAGTGCTCAACATTGCTCTGGCTGCTAAAAGGTAATTAAATCACTTATGAATTCTTCCCAACCCATCTACAATTTATGCTGAGTTCAAGGTTTGTAAACATAGGGCCAATTTAAGTTTTCTTATACTGCAGTGAAAGTTCTATAAAGTAGTGTAAAACCTGCCATTGAAGTTGCCAACAGACATCCTACATCATGTCTACAACACAGTCCACCTGTTCTTTAGTAGTAGAGACAGGGTTACATAAACAGAACTCCTATAGCACACAACTCATTCTAGAGTAGGGATGAAGTTTCATTGTAGAAGCCACAAAATCTACTGGCTAAAAAAAATGATACAAGTGTTCTGCAACTGGCATAGCACAGGGCATAACGAGCCTGCTGCTCTCACATCTTCCTCAATATCTGGCAAATTCAAAAAAATATCTCTTTACCTATCACATTCTTGACAAGAGACCATAAATTAAGAAAATTGCCCATGATCATTTTACGACTTTGTAATATCTATGTGTTCTCCATTTTCAAAACTATATTCAAGTGATAATATTGCTCTAAGTGGCGATCGTATACTTATATTAATTTTTACTTAGTCTTTCTGAATAGTGATGAGAATTATTTCCTTCCCTCCATCATGTTTATTTTTGCCAATGTGAAACCAGAAATTAGCAGGGGGGTGAGGAGTGGCAAGGGAGGTTGAGTAAAATGCAGTAACATGAAGCTTTCTGCAAAATCTTACAAGTATAAATCAATTCATACAATACCCCGATGAGCAAGAGACATGTTATCCCATTTTATGGGAATCCAAGACAGAATTTGACTGACTTGCTTAAAGCCAGAACTGTCAATTGGGGATTAGAGGTCCTGGTTCCCATCCTCTTCCATTTACTATTCTGGCTTACATCGTAACTACAAAAAGGAGACATGGCCTGACTCAAGAAATGGTATTAAAGAAAAACTAAAAGAAATTCTAATATCAGGCTACAACATAATGTTTTGCCTTTTTGAAGAAAATTATTAAAAAAAGATAAAGTATCAACTTAGATTTTGGCAGGTGATAAACTTTTTTGCAAAAGGGTGAAAAACAAAGCCTCTATCACACATGCAAATTCAGTGTAAAAATGCCTTGACATCAGGTCAGATTTACATTTTTATATAGAGGTGTGAGACAATATATAAGACAACAGCAAAAGAGTAGAAAACTGCATGTAAAATTGAAGTTTGGTTAAGATCTTTCAAGTTCCAAGAAAGCAGTGTTGGATATTTCTTGAAGCATACTCACTGCATCACTCAGCATCTGTTGTCAGCAATGTAATTCTTACCAGATGCTTGCAGAAAAAACTAGCATGCAAGTACCCAGAGAAAATTGTAACTGGGTTTCTTTGAACCATGTTTCCTCTTCAGGAAAGCAGAGACAAAGATTAGGGCATCTATTTTTTAACTGTGCTATTTTGTAGTATGTTTTTATAATTTCTAAGCAACCTTTAAGTAAGTGAGCAATTCAGTTTCACAAAGTAATATAGCAGCATTAAGTAATTTTTCCCAAGCTCACATAAAATGCTTTTTATAGTTTTGAGAAGGCAAATAAAAGATGTAATTTTGCTATCCCAGAGTACAGGACATTAGTACTGAACAGAGTATGCTAAGCTAACATGACTATCTATTGCCATTTTACTATCCCCCTCTTCTCCACTTCCCCCAACTCCCTCTTGTGTTTGTCTGACTAGCAATCAGCCCCTATCAGAAGCCAGAGCCTGGAGATGCCTTGCAGAAAATGGAAGGTATTTCTCCAACTTTTGAGCCAATAAAGTGGAAAATTTCTTCTAAGTTTACCTAGTAATTTTAGATACCAGCCCCAAAATGCTCTTTTTTCAGTAAAAGCTACTACATACAAAAATCTTACCTTCTGCGGGCTTCTCTTTGACTTGTTCCTAGCCTCAGGTAGAATTTACTCTGCATGGTCATATTATTATTTTCTGGCTTATTATAGGTGCTCTCAGAAAACAGGATGTGCCCCAACTAGGAACACAGCAGCATTCTCGCCTCATTCAAAATGTCAAGAGGAAACAAGAAGATATTCATTTACAGAGAGAAAGAATAAAGCAGCATACAAACAAGTGGAAATAAAGTCAGATGAAAGGGGGAGAGCAAAACTGGAAATCAAACACTCCTGCGGTGTTATTTCTTCCCAGTATCCATGTCAGGCAGAGAACTGGCTGCCATTTCTGGAACTGGAAGACTTAATTTCATATTTTCTTTCCAAATAATTTTATCTTGCTTTCATTAAACAAAAAGCATATGCATTTTGCAACACTCATCCTTAAAATCCTTTTTCTTTTACCAAGTTACTATCTTTGGCAGCCTTCTTTGCATCTCTTCATCCTGCTCAGCGTTGCTACAGCTAAAGTGGCACCTTCTCAAGCTGACCAGCAGACTGCTGACAGCCACAGCAAGCAAGTGATCCATGACTAACATGGGGATTGCAGCCTCTGTTAAAATTGACATGACAGAAGGCTCTGTTGCTGGGGAAGAGTCCCAATGCACTGCTATTGTGAAGAACAGTTTGTCTTTCGATTAAGAAATAAGAGGAGCTGGATTGTGGTATTCTGTAGCTGCTGAGCCTGTTGAACTCCAACCTTCTTTCCAAAAGGAAAGAAAAAAGCTAACTAATATAAGTTATAGTTTTTAACTGCCTCAGGAACAATTTTATCTGAAAGCAAAACAGCCTGTAATAAACTCAAAAGTATGGCACATTGGAGACTGAACTGCCCTCCAAGGACAGGAAACGGGTGATCCATTTTTGCATTTATAAGGCACATCATTAGAAGCTTTTTGTGGTGTCTTGCAAAGAAAACAGTCATTGATATAAACAGCTCTGCAGAAGATAAAATATTGTCTGCTTAAGTTCTATAGACATGAGAAGGGGATTTTCTTCCACAAAATTAAACATGCCTTTACTCCTCACAGATAGGAGGGCTTCCAGGAAACTGGATGTTACAGAGACTATTTTCAATTGAGTTGCACTCTTGCCATAGCAGCAAAATAAATCAAAATCTCCTTTTCAAAACAGAACTTCTTGAAACTGGATTCCCCTGTTAATTCACAGAAAGCCAGATTCAAGATCCTGCATGAGATAATGCAGGTGTTCTAGAAAAAATACAGTCTGCTCCAAGGAAATTGGCAGGCACTGCATTTTGTATTTAAGGAATAGCACCAAATATTATGAAAACAGCATCTGACAATATTTTGCATAGTGCAGACTGTGTTCCAATATCTACATCTCTCATACATTTAGTGTTATGCCTCAGCAGCAACTGGAGAATAAGTTTTCAAAAATTAATTCTGTCTTTCAAATACAGGTTTTCCTGAGCTTCTAAGTCAGCATCTTCGGTAATTTCAATAAAACTTCTATTATTTTATTTGTCAGTATAAGAAGCACTTTTAGTGCAGTCAGTGATATGAAGGCAGGCAAACATTCCACAAAACTGCAGAACATCTCGCTTATGAACATGGTTAGGGACCGATGAGTCTAGCACGTTATTTAACTGAAAGGAGTAAACGCAACAAAACTACTTAGTGAAAGAGTCCTGAAATCATTGCAGTGACAAAGATGAAAATATTTTCACAAGTTGTTCTTTTTTATTTTCTGATCTAAGTATTTTTTTCTTTTATGTGGGGTAGAGATTGAGGAATGTTAAGTTGAATTTACTTTTAGTGACTAAAGAAAATTCATGCGACAGACCTAAAAGTTCAGCTAAATGTACAGGCTAAGACATGATGAACATAAATATTTTATACTTCAAAATAAAAGTACATGGTCTAGGCGCATAAGATAGAACTTACTTAATGCTCAAAATAGTAGGTTCAGATTGCATGGCTCAGGAAGTCTCCATCCTGCACTAACAAGCGCTGACTGAGAACACTTAAAATTTTGACCTGATGAAACATTATTTCTTACTTGTAGAGATTAAATTATTTGAAGTAATATTTCCATTTAGCATAACTGTTATTAGTGCTGCTTTAAGGCAAAAGAGAGGGAAGCTTATGGAGTGTGATGGAACACCAGATCAATTTGAAGATCATTCTCCATGAAAGAGCAATCAGTATACAACATGCAAAAGAACTTTTCATTTCCATAGTGTCTCACATGGAGTAAAATGTGCTCAGGCACAAACAGAAACAAAATCCTTCCATTTATATATTGCTTTGAAAGCATCAGTTAAGCCATTCCTATCTTACTTCATTTTCATCAGCATAGTCTTGAAACAGTGTGCTGCTTGTATCATAAGCCACTCAGGCAACAGAATCACAAGGACGATTTTTTGATTCCGTTAACAACTAAGTTCCTTTCCTTAATTTGATCCTAGGTACAAACTAAAGACTTTTGTATTACCACAGTGATTTTATGAGTTGTAAATTTAAAACCTTACATTTCATGCTGAAATCACAAATTTTTACACAGGTTCTGCAATATCCCCATATATCAAATAAAGATTTTTCCAAACATTTTCAAGGAAGCAGATTTGTAATACATCGTACGTATTGTAAATAACAAGAATTCTTTTTAATTCTCTGAAATTCATGATTTAAGATTTCAGGGAACCGAGTGGGTTATTTTTTTTTTAAGCGATCTTTATTTCACTGTCTTGCCCAAAAATTAATTAGGATTGCAAAATCGCATCAGTTACTATCACAAGGAATTCAGATCTCTCCACTGGGACTAGAATAGCAAGCCAGCTTCTCTTATTTCATACCAGTGCCCGGAAATACTCTTGCTGAAATAATCCTGAACCTACTTGTAATAATTTCTCTTCATGCAGAAAAGCTGTACAACTCAGACTCCCATGTACTTCAACATAGCCAGGTCAAGACTGTGGAAAAAATGCATCAGAAGGCCAAAACAGGAAATAAGCTTTCAAAAATACTGTCCAAAAGCAGTTTAACGCAAGGAAAAGGAAATGTCTAAAGGAACAGCTTGATGAGATACATGTGCAATGTAACTTTCAGGATTTTTTAAGCTCTGGATAATTTAGCCAGTGACCTGAACATCAAGTTAGGTTCCTTTAGTTTACTCATCACAGATGTTGTCATTCAGCAGTCACCAAGAGTGATCAGACAGACTGGGGAGAAGAGGAATAAGGGAGAACACAAAAAAGGACAAAAAGCCAGACCCTAGGGTCAATAATTTTTTTCTATATAAATATTTGTTTTGACCATTGAGGTACAGGTAGTTACAGAAAAACGCTTAAAGAGACAATATGTATCAAGCTTCTTTTCACTTTAGAACATCCAATGCTGTATATTATGAAGTCTTCCTTTCACAGTCTTTTCTGTAACTGAGTAGAGGTTACTTCAAGAGCCCCAAATGGCATTAATCCAGTAAGTTTCTTTAGCACAGAACTTCTAGATGCTCTTGAAACTTATCAAATATTAGGCCAAAGCTACATACATGTCTTTACAACACCCTGCTTCCCATTTGTTTTCTCACAGGGACTATCTGTTCCTGTTGATCACATTAAATGATAAGCAGTTACATAAAGACTGAACTGGACGCTGCGTAAGAACACTGTACAGCACAGAAAAAAAATCAGAAAAATAGATACACAAACTACTCTTCAATTACTGAGAATTACATACTGTGCTGACAGAATGTGCCAGGTGCAGAGCATATCATTAGCATCAAAACAATCAAGGACATTATGTCTTTCATTCCCAATTGTTCTTGTACTGGATTTTATACTGAAAGCTTCCATTTTACTCAAATAGATGATATCCAAACCTCAGACCTCCAAGCTCTAGAAATATTTTTTTCTGTTAAGAATGCATTAGTCTAACAAGCTTTCACCATACAGTCATAATTAATATTCATATATATTATATTTATTACTAACCACCACTTAAGACCATTGATATTACATAAGGCTATCTTATTTTTGCTCACAAAATGAATCTGTTGTGCAATTTGCTGACAATCACAAAATCAAACTACTATGCATAATGTGTTGCTGCAGTCAGTACTTGTGATTTAATGGACATGAAAAATGCCCACAATTTCTGTGGATTCCTGTGTTGCTAGATTTACTTACACAAGATCCTTAAGGATCCATATTAATATACTCTAAAAATGGACATGCACATCTTCATGCAGATTATTACAATATAGGAAACAAATCAATGTTCTTACTCCAAAGCACGGATGAAAATCTCAAACATAAATAGTACATGCTTGTGTGAAACACTTCAGTGGAATATCAAAAATCAATGATGAAAGCATTCCCATAAGACTGTTTTATTTACAGTAGACTCAAGTCTTTGATCTGAAAAAGATGCACTTTCCCTGTGAAGCAATTCATGCATTGAACAACGTATTCAACAGGACTATATTTCTTAATATTGAAGCATAAATAGTACCGTGTTTCCTCTAAAAGTACCTGTGAGAGAATCTTTGTGGGACTCTCCTTGAAATAAAACAGGCATAGAGCTAAATGGAATTAGCCTGGGTTTTGCTTTGGGGAAGTTAAATTATAATTGGAAAAAACTGCCTCCAAAAACTCAGAAGGAAAAAGGCTTGCTAGATAATTAACCGTTCTTTAGTGTAATCACTGTCCAAATATTTATGGAGGTTTTTCCCCCCCAATTCCCTTTTCCCTTTTAACGGAAGCTGCAGGGAAATAGTAGACATAAGCATACCTGATAGTACACACAAATTTAACATTCATTTCATAGCATAACCCTTCCTGCTTCAATGACTCCAGGTTACACTGCTATTTAGCTTTTTTAAACACCTGGAACTTTCACTGTCAATGGCTTTTGACTTACACCATATCAATCTACTCCTTAAGAATTTTTTTATTTATTGATTACACAGACTGTCACAGTATTTGAGAAAGTCTGTATTTCTGATCAAGAACAGAAATCATTGAGGACAAAGAAAACACAAAGTAACCATAATGTATAAATGAAAGTTTGTGATTTAGACATTACCAACTTGGTGGCAAAACAAAAAAGATGGAGTGCTAGCAAAGGACATATAAATTCTTCCAGATTTCACAATAGACATGAATGCTGAATTGTCTGTTCTGTAAGTTAATGGCATGATACTAAAAGTAACATTTAAAAATGTAATCCTGATGTATTTATCAAAAATAACAACTTCATATTGTTACGGGTACCACATACTTGAAAAAAGAAGTCTTAACAGCTATTTATATTGGCTAATTCTATTATATTGAAGAAAGCACAGAACCTTTGTGGACACACCATGTCAGAAAAAAATACTTAGAAGCAGAATGATCTTTGGGTAACAGGGATAGACCAGGCTGTGTTATGCAGCCAGTGTTACCCAGTTCCTAGAAATTCTTGTGAGAAGACCAGGCACAGACAGGGGTTTGGTCTTACCAAGAGCTCCAACATTCTCACAAATACTGTCTTTTTCCAGTGGGTCATTTTGTCCAGGAAGTCTGTTACATTAAATCCTTCCATGTAGCAGAAATTAGAATAATTTCTATTAAGCCATTAAATTTTCACAAACTGAATAAATTAGCACATTAACCATATTACATTTTGCAGCTAACTTCTACAGTGTTTTATGAAGAGATCAAGATCAACTGCACTCATAAGTGTTGTTTAACTACTTCCATTTCAATATTTACACAAAAATAGTATGGCATTCCAAGTTTTAAGTGTCCTTATCAGATAACTAAGAAAAAGAAAGAATAAGCAGTCACCTGAGGTACTGACAAGAGTAGAAGGGTTTTCCTTATTCATTCACTAAAGGTAATTGTGGCCATTATTGTCAGATACACATGGAAAAATAACTGCTCATAATATTTCTGCCTTTATCCAGCAGTATCTAGTATCAACTCCCCTGTTTACAAGCTTCAGACACAATTTTCTTTAATGCACCCTCAGACTATTGACTTTCACCAGACACATGTAATGCCTCCAAAACCGTTCAAACAAAAAGATTAAAAAAAATCATTAGACTACTGCAAAATATTCATCCTATATCTTTTCACCAATAATCCAAAAATGTTATGTCAGACAAAAAAAGTGAAAAAGTGAGGTACAAGAAATTGATCTTGAAATTCCACGTTGCCTCAAGTACAGAATGGGTAAAAGACATTTTGAATACAGGGGAAAACCCTACAGGCTAAATTGCTAAGGAGACACCTATGACCAAGGAAGCACGATTTATGTCACCCTCAGATATGCATTATACAGTCGTCAGTACGGTCTAACACAGGTACACATCCAAGATATTGCAGTAACTTCCCACACCAATGACAAAGCTCACATGGTCTACTCTCTCCCTGTGTTCCCAGGATGCATATGTGGAGCACTGCTGTTCCAGGACTAGTCTTTGCCAGCACAACAGGGCTACCTCAGGGCTGAATGCAGGTCTCAAGCAAACCTACTACAGCACACTGCAGTGGTACCAGGCATGTGTACAGTCCCATTTTTAACCTAGGTCACCTGTACTTTAAAACTGAATCTCCCCTCTGCTGAACATGAAAACCAAAACCCCTCAGTTAACTTCTCTGCTCTACTCTTTCTGAAGATTTAAATTTTTACAATATCGCATTGTTTATGAAGGTGACATGGGTCTGATTTCCACATGGCTAAAATTAGCATTTGCTGAAGTTCTGAAGCAGAGTGCGAAACAAGGCAGGTCATATGAAACAAGACAGATCAAGCCCTGAAGCAATTTAAGCGTTCTATGTTCTGTTTTCTGAAGTGTATACAAAGCATATATTTCAGTACTGTCTGCTAAAGCCTGATCAAATGTGAACATCAAATAGCTAAAGCTTTTTTAGTTGTAGGAACATAAGTTTATTCTAAGGACTTATTTAAACTTCCAGGGTTTTTTTTTAATACTGAAATAAAAAGCAAAGTCTTTAATCTCTAAAACAGGACAATAAACTTGAAAAAGTCCCACCTGAGCTTGCCAGAAGTTACACTGACACAAAAGAGTCCATGGTGTTCAAGTGTTCTTGAAAAAGCTGCCCTTTCCAGTGCTTTCAGAGGTTTCTCGCAGTTTGTATATTATAGGATCCAAACAGAGAGCATGACAATTCATATGAAACCATGACTCAGGATTCACAAAAATCTTTTTAACAAAACCCACTTATTTTTATTCTAATCACCATTGTGAAAAATCTGGGATACAAATGCAAAATTTTCAGGTTTCCACTGAAATTTAACTGGCTAAACTGTCTATTTCAAAAGTTATTATAGCTATAACTTCAGGATATAACTTGTGACCCGGTCTTGGGGAGAACAAAAAACATGGAAAAGTTTTTGTTGGGTGAGCAAGATTCTGATATTTTCAACTACACATTTTAATTGCTGAGCAACACACAATGTAACAAAGCAGCAAAAGGAAGACAAATAATTGCAATATACTAATGTCATAGGAAGACAGAATATTGGCTTAATGATTTATTCATTTTGGTCAGGCTTGGGGCATACCTACCCTATATACACAGAATGTAAACTATCTTTATACTACCCAATGAAACTGACAGCTTGCTTTTGTTTCTTTTGTTAACAAAAGGTTTTGAAGTTGCTCCTTAAAACAGATTCATTCTTCAAAAAGACTTTTCAACAATATCAAAAAGGCTAGTAAACTTAATTTCTGTTAAATAATATTAGATAAAATATCTACTTGTCCTGAGATGAATAAGGATTAACTGAAAGCCCAACATCCTTCCAAATAAACATAAAAGGAACCAAGAATTTGTAGTCAGAACAGCAGCAATCTTGTTTGGTTTCACATTTTAGTGGGTTTATATTTATAAAACATGCGCAGGTGAGAACAAGCATGAGCTCTTAACACAATTTGTTAATCTTGAAAGTAATATAGAACTTCCATTCTTCATTATGATGCTTAACAAATATATACGTTCTATTTAATATGACTTTGTTATGTATTTAAAGCTACACTGTAACCAATAATTTAAGTAGATAAACTTAGCTAAACAACTTCAGATAAGCCACAAGCAGCAAATAATAAGCAGTATTACAGCTCAAGAATGCTGAAATTCACAGGCCCAAGAAGCTGGTAACCTTGTGAAAGGCTATCCAAAATAACCAAATTGCGGAGTTGCTCAGCTAGGCTTAAAGTGTTCGCTCCGCGTTTTTATGTTTTGAGTTCTGTAGTGTGATACCATGGAAATTCATATTCATAAGCTTTCCTTATCTGGCTGTCCACAAAGCTTCTGATAAAATGCAACCATTAGAGACGTAAGATCATACAGTGAACCTGCTGCAGGCAAATTTTCAAATACTTTAGGACACTATTTAATGATTATCCACCAAGTAGACTGAAAGCAAAAAGAAAACAGACTGATATTCCATTCAGTGAAACAGATTTTTAGTTTATAAAAGTCATCTTCAGAATATGTGGAAATTAACTGTTTATTGGAATAGCAGAGATTTCTGTAGATAGAACTAATTACCATCTGTACATTTCCAGACACTATTACTCTATTCTCATTTAGAGAAGTCTTTGATGAAAGCCTTCTGCTTTTTGTTGCCTCTGTTCAGGTCAGATATGAACTTCAGGAGGACTATGGAATCAGATACGGTCTTTTGTATCTAGATGGTCCTAGTCAGACTGCTTCCCTGGAGTGGCTTTCCAGTGACTAACCCAAAATCACAGCTCAGCAGGTGAGACAAAGCCTATGACCTACTGTTTTCATCCTCTATCAGAAAACTTTCTGCTATCACTACTCTGTATCTGGATTTGCACCTTATAGACACAGGTATGACTAAGGGAGATAAACTTCTGAAATGCATTACACTTTCATTAGCATATTTTCCTGCAATATGTAAATGAATAAAGTTATAACATGAATTACATGAGAGTTAATCTTACAAGCAAACTAGCTAGGAGGTTAGACAAAGAAAAAGCTTGTTCTCTTCTGCTTTCTCATTCATTGTCTCAGTTGGCAGTATTAAGAGACATTGTGTTTATACGGGTAAGGTGGTGAACACTTTCACAGAGTTCAAGAAACTGAAATACCAAAGTAGAGATCGGAGGTTTATTTTAATCAGCTAGAAAGAATAATCTAAAAAGAAAAATAATCTTTCCCCCACCACAGTAACAGTCATATTGCTCATTTGGGAAGATCTATCTCTGTAGATGTCCACTCTGATAAGCAGAGCATTAGCTGGTC
Organism: Leptosomus discolor; assembly: GCF_034619465.1. NCBI lineage: Eukaryota > Metazoa > Chordata > Aves > Leptosomiformes > Leptosomidae > Leptosomus > Leptosomus discolor. Next base: position 35,881,824 of record NC_141395.1, on the reverse strand, counting down.
TGAAAATTACCAATGTGACGGATTAGGCATTACACGTCTGAACCAGTGCTCTTCGTTATCTGCTCACCCAGTAATCAGTAATTCTTTTTATCTCCAGCACACAACTATTCCTACTAAGAACCTCTTGTTGACAATCATAGTACAGTCAGAAGTATAGAAGTATTTTCCAATGAAGCACAGTTCCTCTGATCTTACCCATGTTAGTAGCCATAAGTGAATCATAGAATACCAGCTTGGAAGGGACCTCAAGGATCATCTAGTCCCACCTTTCAAAGTAAAAATACAGTTTAAATTATATGGCCCAGCACCCTGTCAAGCTGAGTTAAAACTGTCCAATGTAGGGGAACCCTTCGCTTCCCTTGGGAGATTATTTCAATGTCTAATTGTCCTCATGGTGAAAAAGTTTCTTCTGGAGTCCAATTGGAATCTCCCCAGGAGGAACTTGTTTCCATCACCCTTTGTAATCTGGACTTGGCTCTCAGTATTGGCATTACCCAAACACAGAACAGAGGATAAAGGCACGCAGAGAAAATTAAGGTTTCTTCTTTAAGCAGCTTCTTAATCTCTTTTAATTGCAATTGTTTTAAAATAGCCTCTAAGCCTTAACTCTTTCAGCCCTGTATGGCATTTTCAACTACTCCAGAGGAATTACTTTAAATCTCCCACCCAGAATCCCCAAGATAGGCACGCAGTTTTTCTATTCGTCACGGATTTTTAAATAACCATTATGTCAATGTTCATTATGATATTGATATAAAATCTGTACACTCATCTCTTTAGCACACAGGCACACTTTGTGATATTAATATTTTGCATGATCAGTACTAATAGGGAAAAAAGGCAATAGGCCTTGCGTTAAGCTGTTTGTAGTAGTCACAAAAGCAGTATTGACACTCATTTTTACTGTTTTTTCACACATCAAATTTGTATCTCACACTTGGGAGCTGTATATTTGATTACAGTAGTTAGACTCCTGTAATCAAAACAACTTTGTTTCAACCCCTTTAGCCTAAGCAGATTCTGAAGTTAAAAACTGACTCTATCAGTTTTAAAATAAAAAACAAAATGCACTGACACCTAATAATTCTCACTGAGCACACTAAAAGTTAGGAATTTCAAAGTGAGGGTGTTAGTCAACAGCCAGATGAACATGAGCCTGCAATACGCCCAGGAGGCCACAAAAGCCAAGAGCATCCTGGTTTGTACCAGAAATAGTGTGGCCAACAGGACCAGGGAAGTGATCATCCCCTGTACTCAGCACTGGTGAGGCCACACCTTGAATAGTGCGTGGAGTTTTGGGGCCCTCACTACGAGACACTGAGGTGCTGGAGTGTGTCCAGAGAAGGGCAACACAGCTGGTGAAGGGCCTGGAGAACAGATTTTATGAGGAGCGGCTCAGGGACCTGTGATTGTTTAGAGAAGAGGAGGCTGAGGGGAGACATTAATTGCTCCCTACAGCCTCCTGAAAGAAGGTTGTAGTGAGGTGGGGTCAGTCTTTTCTCCCAAGTAACAAGTGATAGGACAAGAGGAAACGTCCTCCAGTTGCACCAGGGGAGGTTTAGAATGGACGTTAGGAGAAACTCTTCACCAAAAGTGTTGTCAAGTATTGGAACAGGCTGCCCAGGGAAGTGGTTGAGTCACCATCCCTGGGGGTATTTAAAGGACTCGTAGCTGAGGCACTTAGGGACATGGTTTAGTGGTGGACTTGGCAGCGCCAGGTTAATGGTTGGACTTGATGATCTTAAGGGTATTTTCCAACCTAAATGATTTATGTATAACATTACATATGATGCCTCTAGGCACCACAAGAACATCAAGGATTTTGAAGGTAAATTGAGAAGGATTTCTGACTGTTCCACAAAGGAGCACAGCAGAAAAAACCCAACCCACACATCAAATGGTGAAGTAAGGTTGAGAAACTGGTTTTCAAGTTGCTGTCACAGGGAAATAACGGAGTTCATGGTACAGAAAGTTTAGGGTACGCAACAACAAAATAAGACAGTCTAAGTGCATGAACCTTAAATTACAGTCTTTTTTAGCAATAATGCAACACAGTAATTCAGTTACAAGAATATTTTCTGGCATTTGATAGTGGAACACCCAATTTCAAAAGTTAATGCAGAAGGAAAAATATCTTAGAATTCCATTTTTCAGAAATCAACATTTAAAATTATTTCTATTTGTGTTTTATGACATGTTTATACTAAATTAAAAATCAGCTTGAATGCAAGTCTATATAAAAGGAGCAAAACCACCAAAAACTTATGACAAAGAACACTTCTTAGGATATGGTATATATTTAATCACATACAGAAGTGAGTCTGACAGACTTTGATAAACTTCTTACTAAGAGATTTGTCAGCTTTCAAAAATTATTTCAGCTGTTTCTCACAAGATACAACAGGTATGTTTAATATTTTCTTTGTGAAAAAGTTTGCAGGAAACATGTTAAAATCCAAGCCCTCTGTGGAAAAATAGTCAGGTTTGTGTAGAGCACTGGAAGCATACAGCTGACAATCAGCATCAAAACAATTAGACTCCCTACTGCAACCAATGAATTTTCACTTCCCATACATTGAAAGGAAAACATGGGAGACTTCTTTAAAACACAGGTTTTAACTCCATTTGAGTACTAAGATCCTACAGTCAACTTTAAATCTTTAAATAAAGTTCAAGACTTTTTTTGAGGCTGGAAAGAAGTCCTATTTTCTAACATAGGAAACTAACCTCCACAAGTAACATGCAATATCACATTGACAACTCACAATCACTGCTTGATTGTCCTATTGCAAAGTAATTTCAAAGTATAACATATTGAGTATCAATATAGTTACATTCCATTAGACATACTTTTTACAGGCTTTTTACTCAAGGGAATGTAGTAAAAAAAATTCAATTTTAATCTATTGATTTTGTCTTTGTTAGTACTTTCTACTGCTTTCTCACATTTCAAAGTCTCATTACCTGCCTCAGTGGGCTGTACACGTTGCTATGAGACATGGGGTTTAGGCTTCAGATTTGAGTTATTTAAATGCTAGTCCTAGACAGAGACTGTTAAACCAAGCATCTAGTTTCATGATCCAAAAACTTATCAAAAATTCAGTTTTTCAAAACTATATGCATACATCAGCCTAAGCAGCCACCAGACACATACAGCCTCATAATAGCACTGTTGTTACAGATTGAGTTCTACAGAATTATAATTTCCCTTTTTTAATTGAATATTTTTTTCGCTTCTAAGCTTTTAGTTTAGCAAGGTTCAGGAAAGATTCCACTATTTCTACAGAGGTAATGAGCACGGACTTTGCACCTAATGAAAACTTTAAAGTAGTTTTACAAAAGGAAAGTTCCATTTGCCCGTTTCTTTAAAGGTGGTCTTCCACAACCCTACAAAGTGTAAGAAACTCAAACAGGAACTTTCACAGCATTATCGTACTTCCACTAGAAAAGTATCAAGATGCCCTTTAAGAAAAATAAAAGCTACGTCCTTGCTGATTTTCCATATGTTCTTCATCTATTCACAACTTTATCCAAACACTACAATTCATTCCTCAAATATATGTAGAATACCATTAATAATTATATATGTACATAAAACATCAAATAAATCATGATTTATATGACCAGGCACCATTAATCTTTACAAAGTCTGTATGGATTAAGTTAAATCACGCTAGAGACAAGCGGTAACATTTGGGAGGCTGTGTACAAGACTGCACAGTGAAGTGACCAAATAACAGAATTTACTTCCAAGAGGAAAAAAGTAGCTCAATTTATTGAAATGAAAAAAACCCAAGGTTTACTCATAAAAAGAGGGGATATTACAATAAGAGCAATCTAAAAGCAATTTTAATACGCCAAACAAAGTAGCACAAGTATGCAGTAAGGTACACATTCTGTTAAGAGTTAAGTTCAAGAACAGAGATGAACATCAAACAAAAGTCATACTTTCAAAATCCTTCTCTATTTCAGAAGAAATGGTAACAAGTAATTACTAAGAGCATATAAGTATTGTGATGATAGAGAAACGACTTCAAAAAGCAAATTAATTCTGTGTGCATCTGCATGTTTACAATGGGCCAATGCCAACTACAGCATTAATTTAGATGGGCAAAGCAATAGGCCAAAATTCTTTTAAAATACTCATATCTATTAAAACTGATCTTGTCAGAATTGCAAAGGTTCAATCCTCCTCAAGTAACTTTCTGTAAAAAGAAATTTCTATAAAAACATACTGATTAAAAGCTCCCCAAACTACCAACTGGTACTTAATAACCCTATGGATATAGTTGATCTGCAAACCTATTACATGTTTACCTCTTGAAAATAATAGTTTTGTATATTTTCCTATAAAAATTCTCATTATTTCTAAGACAATTGTAAACTTTATCACCAAATTCAAACAGTTCTCTCATTCATAAAGCAGAATTTCCTGTCAGGAAACGACCCTTAGTACTTGTTTATTACAATTTTTATTGTAATAATTGAATTATTCGAGTGTTTGCCTACACCAGTGTGTCTCCGTCTTAAACTGAGAAAAACAGTAATAGAAACCTGCTATAACCCCTGCTGCAATGCCAATGTAGGGAGCGACTGCAATCTGAGATCTAGCACAGAATTTAAGTAACTTATGAAATCCCCGACAGAGAAATCAGGGCTTGTACCATTTTAACTTTGATCACAGGAATTTGTGATCATGCAACCTCTAAGCAAGACCTAATGTATTTAATCAGGAATAAATTACTCCAAATAATTGTCATAATAATCAGCCCCTGAAGAGAAACCAAAGTTGAAGTTCAGCTTTAGTTGGTATTATGTGAAGACTTGAACAGACAAAAGCTGTTAGAATATCAGTGCCATACAAAGCAATATTATTTGTCTTCTAGTTAAGACAGAATGGACTCTTATACGAGTAATAAGGGTTTGAACTGTGGTGAAGTCTATCTAAATAAGTGCTAACCTAGCTGTTCATACCCAAGCTGCCTCTGCAAGATACACTCGATACTTTTCCCTTGCAAAATATCCAGGATTTAAAGTTGAATAAATGTATTTCATTTTTGCTAATGTTTTCCTTGCCAGAACATTCTTATAGCAACCTAAATGTTTTGATTTGTTTCGCTAGGTGAGGCACAAGTAAACTCACGTAAGTCCTTTATGGAAGAAAAATAGCACACTCATCTGTGAAACGCGATGAACATGAATAGCAGCCTCCTTTGGCATCCAATTGCAATGATACATCATATCAACTTTAGTCCTCAGTAAATCTAGGCTATGTTTCACTTTAAGTGCCATCTTGTATGGTCTTTACTTCATGGCAGAATCTTATTACTTCACTCTGTAATGGCCAGTCTGAAAACCCTTTATACATGAATAGCCTTACTCAAGCCAGGAGGCTACTTTCTCTTTTTGCCATGCTCAGAAAACAACACTGTGGGAAAAGGGATAGTTGTTTGTTTGCTGCTTCTGTGGGGAGGAGGAAAAAAAATAAAAAGAGAAAAGGAAAGCAAGTAGAGCTTAGAGGAAAAACCAATTCCACCCAGACCAGATGAGTAAGCAAATAACACAGAAAAACATGAGCTAATTTTCTTCTCTGCCAATGTCAAAGGATTTGGGATGAGGGAACACAAACATATGTCACGTTTCTTTCTTTTTTCAGCTGCAACCTAGTCACAAATCCTCAGGGGTTACCACAGTAAGATAAAAGATGTATTATTTAAACAAGTTACAGCATGCGGTACTGCTCCAAGGATCACTGCACAAGCAAGAGGTTGACTTCATTTTACCAGTCTGCAGAACACAGACAGCAGCACACCAAGCCCATCTTGTATCTGACATATACCTGCGGCAGTGCTCCACTTTTTCCTCCACATCCCACACCAGCACAGGAAAGATGCGGCTGATGCTCCGTGACTTGATCCCAAATCCCCCAGTTCAAGCCAGCAGATTTGGTGACAGAGAACCACCTCCTTCCCTAGTGGCCTGTGTTTGAGGACCCCCCTTCTTAACAGCAGCCCAAGGATGGGCACTGCTGTCACACTAGCATATGTTTAGTTGGAAAATAAAAAGCCTCCTGGACAAATAGAACAAACGTGCATTTTCAAAGGAGGAAATAAAAAAAAGCACGACATGTACAAGTATACTATTAAAAATCAGGTTGTATTTATCAAAACTAAATAATATAAGTATATAAATATCAGCCACAAACAGCAAAGATGAGAGGTTGTTCCAACCTGTGAGCATCTTCATCCAGAAAAAGCTCACCTTTCACATACCTTCTGCATTCACCAGCAGGAATGTACTCTTTTCCTCCTCAAACCCACTCCAGAGACATTTGAATTACCTTGTATTATCAAGATCATGAAAATACCCAGATAAATTAGTCGCTCCAATCAGTGCAGGTCCTAGCACTAGCATTACCTTTGCTATCGTTTGTATATTTGAAAAATCAAGTCTATTCTCTGCCTAAACATGCCTAACAGAGGAGAAGGTCCTTTCAGAGAATTTCAGTAATGCTTTATATCTTTTTCATATCTTTAAGATATTGGCTGCTGGCAAAGCTTCTAGCTGGACAGTTAGGAGATTCCTAACTCCGTAAGAACATTCTTAGCTACAAATACATTTTGGAAGTGGTCCTATTGAAGCAATTACTATCCACATTGCAGGAGATCAAGCAATAGGCAGCTTTAAAAAGCAATATTTGGTCTCTATTCTCCAAGTACATATTGGTCTGGTATGCCAGCCCTGAAGTCAATCTGGAATCAGAGTGCTGAACAGAGTGATTTTTTTGAGTCTAAAAAATGCTGAAAATAAAAGCTACATCTTAGCAAGCAGGAAGCCACAAATGATTTGTTCTAAATTTACTTGTACTACACACACGAAAAAAATAGTATTTATTTGATTTAGTAAACTCTAGTTTAGAAAGCTAGCCTCAGAGGAAGATTTGGTGTGAACAAATCAGTCTGCATATGCTTTACATCACAAGTATTAAGCTAAGAAAAATAACTCATGCTGCAGACAAATTGTTCTAGTATTCCACAAATATCATTGTACAACAATAAGAAAGGTACTGTGAAACATTAAGTGGAGAATTTCTGGTAGCTTATTTAAGAGCACTTGAATTGTTTAGGAGTGTGCCAGATTAGTTTAAAGTATTCATACATTGTGTTTGTTGAACATCAGCACTATACAGCTGCTCATGGTTCACAGGCTTTAAAACTGGTAGGGAGCTATTAAGGAAGTGGCGACATTGCAGACAAGAGATACAGCAGAGATGTCTAACTCTATATGCAGTCTTGTAACTCAGTTTAATGCTTCCTAGAAAAAAGTTTAAGAACAATGGACAAAGCAGTTGCAACAAATTTTTGAACACTTTTTCTATTACAGTTAACACACTACCCCTGAGGTACCATAGCCCCAGTGACACAAAAGGATTCTGAAAATTGTAGCTGCATGTTCTATTTTAGCCTCTCCAGTTGGAGAAGAGATGTATAGGTTCACTGCTTTATGAGCGCATCATCAGGGCTCTGCAAATAGCGTTAAACTGTGGATTTGAAAATAATACTTCAGTTTTCTTCACCATAAGACGCATCACATTGATCCTCACTAAAGCAGTATTTTAGAAGCTTTCAGAAAACATTTACAGTAAATAAATTCTTCAGATATTATTTCAGCTACGAAGTGTATTCAGCAATTTTGTGGAAATATTATAATGTATTGAGCAAGTATGGCACAGAGGGATAAGAGGAAGAATCCCAGGTGGCAGTACTTGTTGTGAATGACTTGCAGGAAGTGTTTATAAAATAAAATAATGGTCAGGAACAATAACAAAGACAACATGGTAGAAAAAACAGTAAAAAAGTCATCACGTACAATACTGAATACAAACCAAGTACCACATTTTCCTTTTTTCCTTTAAGTATCCCCCTCTACAAATAATTTTTCAGGGGTGTGGTTAATTTTTTTCAAAACAGTGAGAAATAGTTGAAAAATTTAATAAGTGGACAATAAAGTGGTATATGTTATAGTTTTGCATGCACATAGAAATTATGATCAGAACTAGACTGAACAGAAGGACTGGCATAGCATTTACTTTTCTGGAAACATAAGGTTTGCTTCTGATTTTTAATCTCTGCTCAGGAAAAAGTTATTCTTGGTCACCTGTCAGAATCAATAATCCATTTGGTAAGGGAGGGAAGAGGGAAAGAAACAGGGTCCTATGTCAGAAAAGTTCCCATGATTACACTTCTCAAAGATTCATGTTGCAAAAACAGACAGTAAATAACCGTAGGAAGTCAAAGGAAGAAAATTGGTTTTGTCTGAAAATGAGTTTGACTCAAAAAATCAGCTGCTTCTTATTCTTACTTCAGGAAAACAGTTTCTTGAATTATATTTTGCGCAAATATATTAGTCAATAAATTTAACTTGTTACCGTTTTTCCACTTCAGTCACTAAAGAAAAAAAAATATAAATTGCAGAACAAGCATTTAATCCAGAAGATATTTTGGCTATTCTGGCTTGCTGAATTACAGGGTACAAGGCTTCTCATATGCCAGCCATCTCCGTTAGCTATGATTACTAGATATTAAAGGGACATAGATCATGTTTGACAAGTTTCTCTTTCAATGTATAAACCTGCAGTAAGGTAAAGCGTGCTACAGCACAGTAACACAAAGTGTGACACCTCAGGAATGGAAGTAATCAGTCAGCTCTCTTGATTAGTTCCTGCAGTCACTTTCAAGGTAGTGCAAGCACGAAGAGGGCATGCAACATTCAGACTAGTAAGCCTGTCATACCAGAAATACCTCAATGAGAAACTTAACAAGCTTTTCTTTAATGTGTGATTATTGTACTTAGTCCAGAAACTAAAAAATGTCTTCAGAGTTTATTGGTTTTATAGCAAATCTCAAGGAATTAAGGAAAAGCTAAGATCAGAGAGATGACTATAGCTAGAGCTGAAAGAGTGACATTCTTGCAGCCTTATTTGTATTTAGAACTGGTCAAAATTTTTGACAGTATATTACCTCCATCCCTGGATCTTGTAATCTACTAAAGATAATCACTCTGTATAATCCCAAGCTGTTCAATTCCTTTATAACCCGTGTTCAAACAGCTATGCTTCCACAGCTCACATGAAGAGCAGAATCATTCCAGAATCCGTCTTGCAGAGCTCTCCCCTGTTACAAGGGTTAGGTGTTCACTTTAGTTTTCAGCCCCTAGTTAACAGCGTTGAGGCATTTTGAAATGCTGCAGGCTCCATGATGACCAGTCTAGGACACCTTGGAATGCAAGAAGACAACATCTAGCAACAGAAACTGATGTTAGAGAATGAAGCTTGCACTGCTGTCTACATTCTTGTAGAAACACAAGTGCATGGTGACTGAAATATGACTACTGTTTAGCAGCCAACAGGATGTTTGAAGTACCCTTTATATTACCATAATTTCTACATGAGCACTTACGATCATCATCTCCTTTAGCTATTATACCAGTGAAGATAACAAATAGCAGCATTCAACACCTTCAACTTCATGATCTGGTCATCTGTGACCACCTGAGCTAGCCAACAGAGCCTTTGAAGCTGGTTTGACACAAGAAAGCACCAGTATTACGTGCTCTCGGTATGTACACAGCTGTAGAATCCCAGAGATGTTATTAGCATTTAAGAAGTTTCAGTGTAACATTAGAAATCTGTAGAGATTTTAAGAGCATAAGAGTGAAGAACACTTCATTCTCCGTGGGCTGAAGCACTTTTAAGCTTTATTTATTAGTAATAAAAAAATGCATAGGGTCTCACACAAGTCAGTTAAGGATAGTTTGTTCAGGTCCCTAAGAGCACACTATGGCTTCAAGATAGCATACTAATTGAGTATCACAGTCATTCACCCACAATTCTGTAGGCATCTGACAAAGGCACATACACATTCTACTCTCCTATCTCTGCACAGCTATTCAGCTTTTTCTAAGAAGTGGTGAACCTCCATTGTGGTAAGAAAAAATGGAGAAAAAAAAAAAATATCTGCATCCGTAAAGGAAAGAAGAATGTCTTTATCTATGGTAAGAGATTATGAAGAAGGGTTGATGAACAGATTTGAAAGAGAAACCTGCCAGGATATTTTATTTCATCTCTCCTTTTAAAACAGTAAAGAACACTCAGTCAATACACCAGGTATTGAAAGACATTTATAAATCTGTTATGTTCTGCAATGCAAGCTTAGTGCTTTATATTCTTGAAGTCAACGTTTGTTGGCAGTCTTCTCTCTTGCAACCTTCTTACGTCTTACTGGCTGAAATTTGGAGGCTTTGGGGAATTTTGTTTTGCCTGCTTTGTATATACACCAGTTGCGAATAGGAGTTTAAGCTAAAATCCTCTTAAATTCTAAACATGAAAAAAAAAAAGCATGTTAATGATAAACTGTTACAGAGCAGTCCACATTTTAAAAAAATACCTAATATTTTTGAATCTTTCAAGCACACAGGCCAGGATTCTGTATTTCATGTGGTATTGTATTCAGATCTAGGCTCCAAACGGGAGCCTTGTGCAACAGAAATATTTGGCTCAGAATTTCTCTGTTACCAAGTTTCAACTAAGAACTCTTAGTTCAGGCTCCAACAGTCACTCAAAATAAAATAAAAGTTAAAGATGGCTTGAAGAAAGACACTTTGAAATACCCTTCCCCCAGTTAGATTAATTAGAAGTACAGGCATACTGTATAGCCAGAAAAATATCTTAAAAAACGTTGATTTTCTTTTGTGTACTAATTCAAATTGTTCTTAACTGTAGAGAGCAACACTTTGTTTGTCGGTGGGGGAAGAAATAAACTGACAACCGACAGCAAATTATTCTCTACATCAAAATAAATTTGTGGCAATTTCCCAGGAATTAAAGTGCAGAATGGTCAGACCCATTTGTAGTCCGTATTTATAAGACTGATTAGCCTTTAAAACACAGTAAGTTTCCAGATCAAATCAATATTTTAATAGAACAAACTCCATATCATTCACCTGCACATACAGCAAAAAAAATATTAAGGCCCAACATAATTTAGAGAACTTGTATGACCTTTTGAAGGTCTATCCTAAATATTAACTTTACATAGTAATTTTGATGAGAACATTGTACAAAAACATGCAGATGCAACTATGCAAAGTTTAGGGGACAGCATGAATGTTTATGAACTCCCTGCTAGCCTGTCTCTACTGCTACCTTGCCAAGGTAATTTGAAAATTCTCAAGTGAAAGCAGCAGCAATATTGACAAAGTCTTCAAATGCATGAGAAAGACAATTGTTCCCTTTCAAATACTGAGGTGTTTTTTTAATTTCCAAATAAGGCAGGAATGTAGTACAAGGGTTGGGAGATGAAATGAGAATATGCAGTTGTAAAGTAGCATAAGTCATTGGAAATGTTTTAGAATTTAAGTAGTTAACTATTTGTAGTCTGTCTATAGTATCTGATTTCTCCCCCACACCCCTAATCTGTACATTTTTTGTGATGCATCATATTACACATACAAGCAGTGTTACACCAGTTTCACAGTATTTTGTAGTTTCCACCAAATATTTTTACCTGAGGTACTTACGAATCTTGGTGTCTGTTCTGAGTGGACATACCTAGCAAATTTTCTGTATTTTGGGACTAGCAGTCTGACTTGTAGCTTCATTCAAGTTAATCTGGAGAATGCTGTATAGAATTGATGGAAATTTTTAGAAGGAGATTGAGAGAAAGCAGCACTTTAAAACTGAGCTCGAGGCTTTGATCTCTTTCTCTCTAGTCTCTCAAACAGCATAATTTAAATTCAGGGCTCTTAGTAAGGTTCAGATTCTGGAAGTTCTCTCAAAAATAAACCAAGTAAAAAGATACAGTCAGAGAACAGCTCCTTCCCCATGTTCCATATGGGAGGCACATCTTAGGAATTAGGAACATTGATCCAGAAGGCACATCAAGGGTAATCAGGTCTAGTTCCCTGGTAGATAGCTACATTATTAATTATTGATCACTTCACAATGACCTTCAAGCAGTACTTCAGAAAGAAAAATAATACAGTGTGGGTCAGACTAAATCTATGTAGTATCTTCCAAAGAGGGTTTTCTGCTACTGCAGGGACAGCTGTATTGTATAGCTGTGGTAATGAAAGAAAATTAAGTTACATATGGTTTGGTGTTAATACTGGCCCCGAAGACACAGCAAATAGTCTTTTCATTATGTTTTTCTCAGGTAAATCAAAAATATAATTACAAATTTTGACTAAGTTGTTCCATGAGCAGCAATTTAGCAACACTTTCCCCTGAAAATTATGAACACTTTAATAAGCCAGTTACAGGTAGAAGTATTTCAAAATAGGAAAAAAGTTTGTGATTTTTTGAGAATCAGTTAGATGACATTAAGTGTCCAAGAAACGGGTAAATCTGAAGAGAATAAAAAGCATCAGGAATTATTCTGTAAAGCTGCAGCAAAAAGAATGCAATAGGCTATCCAATAAAACCACACAGGGAATAATTCAGCTTAGTTCATAAGTGCTTCATAAATCCCCATAACTGTATCTTAGAAATCATAATAAAGAGTTACACAGAGGAAGGATAGCATATTTCACCAGGCATACCCACCTATCCTGAAACTGAAAACATTGCATGCCTCATAACAATAAAATTAAAATATTTCTTGGAGATCCAACTTTGCTTCTTCATTCAATGTTTCTTTGAGAAGGAGCAGAAAACTGACATCATTCACCCTAACCACTACCACGTATTTTCCAGGACAAAATAACGCAAAACAGAGCTCATTAAACTTTTCAATATTCCAAGCTAATAAAAGTGCCAGATTGTATGTTAAAAGCTGGTAATTAAGTTGGTATCTAAGCCCACAAAGCTATGACTCCTGTTCTGATCTGTTAATCAGATGCAGAAGCTCAAACCACAGCAAGAATCTAAAACAAAGAACAGGCTCCCTGATATAAAACCCAGTATATTTAAGCATGACACACAAAGTTGTAAAGACCCTCCCACGTAACTGAAGTTTTTAACTTCTAAAACTGGTTATGAATATTAATAGAACATCATAATCCATTTAATTCTCAACATCACTGAATTTGTAACAAGGACTTCACAAACCAACTCTTTCATATTCAAATACATTCTAAAATGTGAAGGCAAGAACTATTGCTTTAAAACCACCTGCGCTCTTTTAAAAATACAGAGTGTAACCCACTGCTAGATTTACAATTAATTCCCCAGAAACATTCTTGACAAACTCTAGAGGACAGGAATCAAGTTTACTCTTAACATCAGTAGTCCTGAAAACACTGAAAAAATAGGGTTATTCTGTTTAACACCAATTGAGGCTCTTGTCTTGGATATCTTTCCTTCCATGAATAGAAAAACAACACAAACTTGGATATCTTTAAGCACAAAGCTGTGTAAAATCCCTCAAGAAAAACAGCTTATGAATTAAGTTTAAATGCTGCTTCAAAACTACATGTCCCGATAACACGGACTTTCATAACTCGTCAGAATCTTTGTTACAGAGGAGTAACTTGCTTAGTCGCTTTGAAAGGAATACTCCCACCTATGTCACCTTCAGCTTCACCTCCAAAAGCAGTTTTCTCTTTCACAATTCCAAAAGCCCCAGGCTTTCATCTTTGTGTTCCCCACCATCACTCCTGTCACAATGTAGTCTTTTGTAAATCAAAAATGCTTTGGCTTTTATGTTACCCATAATATGCTCCCCTATAGCAGAGTGAGTGCATGCATAGTCATACATATAAATCCTGCATGTCAAGCACTTAAAACAGACTTACGAGTCAGTTTGGATTTTCATTTTTAAAGCTGCAGAACAGATGTGTCTTAGGGTTCCACCCAAGGTTTCAGAAGCAAGTGCTCTCATACATACAGACCTCTGTTTCCAAATTTATAGTTTGGAATCCCAGTCCCATTCTCTCCATTTCATCACTAGGAAAGAAGCTCAGGTGTCCCTGTCTGCATCTTTTCTTGCAGAAGCTCAACACTTCATATTCTTCTCTTTGTGTTAATTTAAACATGGCTGAAGCACACCAATACAACCAGACTGAAGCAGAAATTCAGCAGTTATAATGATCAGAAAAGGTAGCCAGTGATTAGAAGTTTCACAAAGAAATTGAACAAGGACTTATAGTAATATTACCAACTAGATCTAGGTCTGCTATGTGGTGGTGTATGACATTCTAGTTAGAATGTTAAAAAAGCTTGCATTAACTAGAATAATGAGTCTCCCTATTGTTCAATTCAGCAAGTTGGCAGACAAACAGGTAGCATAATTTATTCTTTTCCTCAGCTAAGGAATACCTCAGACAATGTTTTAGAAGAGGCATCCATTCCAAACTCTAGTCAATAGTGTTTGCCTACTTTAATAATTGAATAACAAATTATTTGATTATATATGCCTTTTTAGGCATATATAATCAAATAATTTTATATAGGTTTTTAACTCACTAATCCATGGTTAATTATCTGTAAGGTTTCGGCATTACTATTAAAGTATGCATGAAAATGGCTTTTCACCTGGTGGTCATGGTGTTCTTTTGGCACACGGAAGACCCCAGCAGAATCCTATATTCAAATACAATTTAATTCATACAGGGAGGGAAGAGAAGTGCAGCAGAATATTTTCTTTATTACCATAAACCATGATCAATTCCACATTAGATATACAATCCTAATTTGCAGTGTAAGTCTTCCAAATGTTCTGTTAATGTAATTCAGAAGAAGTATTGAGTAATATAGTCATGATAGAAACAAAGATTAAAGAGATAGCAGGGTTAAAGCGAAAATATTTGTGCACAAAGTAATTTCCTGCCATGCTGCCCTATTATTTCCATTCTTCTGGACACACGCAAATTTGGGCCAACAAGATGGGCCTGAATGTTAATTAGTTGCATGTCTTGAGCCAGCAAGATTAGCTTTTAAGTCTCAAGTACAGACTCCCATTAAATTCTAACCTATGACACTATCTCTAAAACATCTGGTTAAATTCCAGATGCCAGGAAGGTTATTTTCCAAAACTGGCAACTCACTGATGTCATTACCCTCAAAAAATGAAAAAAGATTCAGAATTCATCTTCACTTCAGAGTTTGTAAATATGACAAGATAATTCAGATTTAAGTTAATTACATGCTAAAAAATAACAGCATAATGTTTAACATAGAAATTAAGTGTTCCAGCATACTGATAGGTTTTTGTTGGTTTGGGGCGGTTTTGGGGGGAGGTTGGGGTTTTTTTTGTTTGAGTTTTTTTGTGGTGTTGTGGGTTTTTTGTTGTTTTTTTGGGTGGTTGGTTTTTTTTTGTGGGTTGGTTTTTTTTGGTGTTTTTTTTTTTTTTTTTTTTTTTTTAAAGCACCACCATAATATTATTGCCTACTCTTTATTTTAAGATTTCTTGGCATAGGTAAGTTGTCTGGTTTTGTTTTGGTTTTAAACTGTTATTTCAACACTTACCTGGGCAAAATTCAAGAAATTGGCCTTTAACATTAAGAATTCCATATGCAGAGCAGGAATGAGAGAGATACTCAGTGTAGAAAAGAGGGAATTAGAAAGTTATTGAGAACACAGAACTAAATTTCTTCACTTACATTTCTAAGAGTCTTCAACATAATGGTTTAAAGCCTCTGGACAGTTTCATCAATGACATTGCTTGAAACAAACTACACACAGCTTTCATAAAACCCAATAACTCTGGAATCTGAGTGGAAAGCTGTAAGCAGAAATAAAAGGAGCTATGCCTTGATTAGCTTACATTTGAAGCCAGCTTTTGGTTATCTTCTTTTTCAGACAATAGACACCTCTATTATAGAGACACACATCCACACAAAAGTTAACAAAAACAACTGACAAGAAATAAACCAGAATTTCATAATTCTAGCAGGGTGTATTTAGAGTGTCACAGCAAGTCCTTCAGCCTTACAGAGTTAGTGGCTATGAAAGAGATAGCTAGAACATATGAAGCAGAAATACACGCAGCAGGCTCTTGTTTCTTATTGAAGCCATTTCCACCAACATTAGAAATACAGCTGCACTGCAGTTACCACTCTGCTCTGAAATAACCAGACATCTGCAGTGAATAGATGCAGTATTTCTAAAAATCAATTTACTTTCTGGGAAACTGTTTAGTATTAATCAGCAAGGCTTTGACACAGTACTACATGCTACAGGCACAACAATTTCAACATTGTTTGTAGATTATTGGTATCAATTCTGAGGACTTAAGTCCACTCAAAAAATCAGAGGTCCATTTTTACATATGCTGAAAAAATACATCTTGTATCTGTAAGACTTACCAAGTATCTCACAAATAAGACTACTACACTAATTTGTTCTTATATTTGAGCTATTTCTTAACAAATTTTGATATTTATTTTTTTTAAACTCATATTAAGACTGTATTGGTCATATTACTCTGTTTTGTGGTAAAAACAGTAGGGGGATCTAGAAATGTAAGAAACCTCCCTGACATTCATCCCTTCCAGAAGCATGAAGGAAACTTCTGAACTTGAAGGAAATGTCTTTTGATCCCACACACCAGGAGTGAAAGGCTTTTCTTTATCAGTACAAAATTCTTCACTGGTAATCACTCCTTGCTTGGTGTGGTTACCAGCAGAAATAACAAAATCCTTTAGAATGGCTTCAGTCTCACAGATGCTTTCTTTAGTTGTCTGCATGTCCTATCAAATCAATCCCACCATGAACATGATGCAGTTCAAGGGTCTACATACAGACAAGCGTTTTACTGCAGATTTGCAGTTGCATAGAAATACAGGAGCCCAATGACCATCAAAGCTTCATCTAGTTCCTTTGTGCTATGACAACACTCCCTTATTTGTTTTCATCACTTCTCTCCTTCCATTCCCTACTCTTGCTGTAAATAGGTGTCTTTTGGCATTCTTCTTGCCTTCTCACTTCAGCATCTCTAATGGGGCAGCTATTTACCATAGTGTAGCTAATAAGGTTGCTGTCATTTCATTACTGTTTTATGTGGTATTTACGTCCAAGATTTTTCATTTGCTGGCAAGAAGTCTAAGAAATGTGTCCTCAGTGAGGATTCACTCATTCCCCTCATTGCTTCCTGAAGAACTTACAAGATGTATAATGATTCACAGATTTTTGCAGAATGCTTTGGACAAATATGTCACATTGAGTTATTCTGCTCTCTGATAAATATTTGAATCCAAAGAAAAATGTTAAAGCCAAGACAGACAGTTTGAAAGTAATAGATCCTTGGAGGAGTGTAGGAGAACAGCAGCCTTGAAAAAAAAAATTACAGCCTAGGGTAGACACACTAAAAGTCCAGGCAAATCTTGCAGCAAACACTGTAAAGCATATCCAGCATGGTCATGAAAGAGATATCTAGCAGTCATTTTGGAGAAAAGGGCAATTTTATCAGCCTCAGAAGCTGCTTTCCAGTACAAGATACCACAGGACATTCCGTTACAACTCTTCAGCGTTCTCACTGCAGGTGCTGTCCTACTCCTACAACACATAATGATTTAAGTGTGCTGCTCTAAAAGGGATGAGCAGAGTGTCCAATTTTTTGTAGGATCAGTAGAGCAACGGGATTTCACAGAAGCAAGAGATTTAGGGTTCTGATAGCTTTCTTTTTATGGGACAGTCATGTTATAGTGTCTACTTTTCATCCTTCATTATTTTTTGAGGGGAAAGGAAATCAGACACTAGTATGAGTTGTCAGCCAAGATTCAGTCTACAGAAAGTACTACAATATTGTTGGTTAGCATAAGCACAAATTGTTATAATCTGTTTAATTCCCCATTTGTCCCTTCTTACACGGAAGTGCTCACAAGGAGTTTGTGTTTCATAAAAGAAGAGTTTGCAGAACATTAGAATCACGAAAATAATTTCTTACACACCTTTATCAGCACAGCCTTTTTATCTCCCTCAATAATATCTTTTAAACATTAGGTAGAAAAGGTGACAGCATAGATTTTTTTTCAATATTCTTTTACTAATAAAGATGAGATTCAGTGCTATTCTCTGAAGGAAATGAGCTGAAACATCGAGGTGAGCAGTACCTCACATTCACCAGTTAAGACCAACTGTATTCAACGCAGCTAAAAAGACCACCACCACAATATCTTGATTTAACCAGTCAGTTCTATTATGTACTGTATTTTGTTTATATAACATGCCTATCTACTTCATAATTTTTTTTGTTGCAGTTACAATTTCTTAATGTTATGACTTAGGTTAGTACTGTCTTGTTTACGGGTATTAACCTCAATTTTAAGAGCCATAGTGCCCAAAGCAAACAGAAGTTTCAGGAAAGACCATTAAACTGATCTGCATTTTTTGTAGCCCCAGTTTTAGCAGAAAGTTTATTCAGGATATTTAAGGAAGTCAGAGCTACATTCTCACTTAACCCACATATTCTAAGTGCTGGTATACTCTTGCAAATGCTTCATCATATCAGTTGATAAAATGGAGGTATGGAAGTAAAATGGTCCCTTGAATTATTTTTTGCCTCTTAAGCAACTTCTTTAATCCTACCTCTTGCAGACCTAAGCTTAAGGGACAAGGATGGCTTTGGTGGATAAAGACTAAAATGAGATAAAAGGAGCCAGCTGTTTGCAAAGCTTCTTTGGTCTTTGACAATGGTCCATACCCACTTTACCTTTTGAGTGCTCATTCAACAAAATAAAACTTGTGATTTTGAAACCAACTTGTGGTAACTCAGTACGTCAGGATTGACTCACTACTGCATTCAAAAAGATGCTTTGTGAAAAATCACATTGATTTAATTTTTTATGAGTATGATGGCACAGAACACAAATTACAGTTAGATAGTTTGGGTTTTAATTAGCACAGCTATTTAGAGTCCTCAAGTCTAACAGAACTGACAAATGCAGGAAGAAAGGTGTTAAAAATAAGACAAATAACAACAACACAGGTTTCCTTATAATTTCAGCTTTATCATTAATGCAATACACTAAAAAAATGATTAAGACTTTGATCCCTAGAAACAGCCCAAAAAAATCACCTGAATATCACTGAATAGCCATGAATATGAGTTACTAAACATTTTCAGAATTGAACTTGAGACTCTCCAGTTTGTGTTACATGAACCCACTCTTCCAAATCATGTTCTAATAATCTGAAGTCACCTGGCAAGAAATAGTCCAAGAGCCTGGAAACTATAAATTCAGATGTAAAAGCAGAATTCAGACTAGTAAATACAAATGTAGTTCCAAAGCTTTAAGTGAAGGTTTAGAACAAATTATTTCAATAAGCTTTAAATCAGGCCTCATGATCTACAGCTGCAACTATTACCTCTCTCCTCTATCTTTTTGTTGTTAGCTTACATCCTTTATCTCACCTTAAACTTGCTGGTGATATTTCAGATAAGGACACTGACTTCCTAAAGTTGATGCAGCACTTAGCAAAAAATGTGCATGCTCAGATTTTACCTAAACATGCAATGTTTATATATGTTGATGAAGTCAGAAGCCCAAACTGCATTGAAGTACTCATTGTGCTAATTGAAGTTTTTTGCAAAAACACCAATATTGGGCAATTATCTACGCAGCTAGTGTATTCAAGCTGAAATCCATCAGGACCATCCCACAGTGGCCAAAATCATGGCTTCTAGAGTTTTAAGACCACATACCTCAATCCAGTTCCTACAGTTTGAAATCTCTCAAATGAACTTCAAAGTTGTACTAAGTAATAATGTCCTGGGTCATTAACTTCAACACTGCCAGCATGCCCTCGTGACTGCATTTACTTTAATTAATGGAAGATAGTAATTAATGGCACACTTTACACAAAGGACTGCTTTAGCACATTGCCAGTTTCTAACAAATAAAGCAGTCTCAAAGTGTTTGAAGCAAGATTGGAGATAAACTATTGCAGGTGAGTAGAGACAAAAAGAATAATCCACATAGGGAAGGTCATCAAGGGGAAAGCTTATTTCCTTGACTCTTCCTTCTCCATCCTGAAAGCTGAAATAAGATAGGCCTACTTAGGTCTGCATGACATTATCACACTGTTCATTATCACAAATGTTTTCACTGGCAGAGAATGAGATACTGAAGACCTAGGAAGAACAGAAAATAATTCCAGATATCAGATTTCTTTTGGATGATTCAGAAAACCATCTGTCTGCCAGCATTAAGAACAATTTACTTTGAGAGCCATCTGTGTGAGATAACTGCACCTGAATTCTGGCAAAAAATGCCTTTTTCTTTTAATGATTCATTAGCTCACTTTCTCCTCTAAGTATAATAAAGGTTCCATTCCTGTCTTCAAAGAAGAGATTAAAGCATTCACAGAAAGAGGAAAATGGCAAAAATCAAGGCGACAAATAACACTAAAAAAAAAAATCTGTTTTGGAGAAGTAAATGCACCACATCCCCCCGACCTGTTGATTTTCACATTTATTTCCCTCCAAAATCCTGCTCCCTCTATCACAACAGTGGTGAAGGATTCATCTGGAGATGTTAAGTATCATGAACAGGTTGGTGACCTTCAGTCATTTGAAACCAAGAAGGAATGTCAGAATCACTTCAGTAAGTCCCTGCATGCTGGTATACGTACCACCTCCAGGTTTACAGGCAGACTCCAACAGTGCAAAAGAATATGCTCTACTCCCACTTGTAAGCTTTGTTTTTTCTTCACAGTCTCAAGTTCTAACAAGGAAAGGGTCGATTTAGATTAAATGAAGAGATATAAAAACGTCAGTGTACTTTGAAGTTCAGCCTAAGTTTACATGTTTGGGACCTACAGAATCATCATCATAAATAGTCATAGAAACTATTTACATGCCTGACATTAGAAATAAAGTGGTTGCAGAAACTCAAAACATCTGACTAACAACTGAAAACCAGCTTGTGTAAGTACAAGCTAGAGCTAGAAAATTAGTATAAGCAGATAAAGTTAAGGACAGGGAGATCTCTGATGAAGTTATAGGAATTAAAGCAGTCACTACAGGAATCTTTTAACAAAACAGCCAATCTGCAGAAGTGACAATTACAATGTTTTCTTTGTGCTATCAGTACCAACAGATCACAACACAGGATCACTTCATTGCCACACTACTCTGATCCTGTTCACTTCATTACAATGGTCTTTTACCCTGACTACCCAGATCAGATAACGCTGACCACAACATACAAGCTACCCATCATTGAAATCACTTGTTAGCAAACGTATTTGGATGCAACATCTGACACCACATTTCTGAAATACACTCAGACACGAGCTATCAAAAAGGCATTAATAACACTTCTCACTTATTGGCTTCAGCAGAGAAGGAAAGGGAGATGAGCAAAATTGATCAGACTAACAAATGATTAATATGAGGACAATTGAAGATTATCTTGTCAATATATAGACAAGATACGAAGATAAAACAATAATAGAATACAAATGATTTTGTGGTGTTTTTATATATTTATATATATGAACAGATAAATGTTTAAGAAAATTAAGAATAATTGCACTGGGGCTATGGGGAAAGAATAATGTGGAAAGATTCCAAATGCTTTAAGCTAGAGCACATATGAAACAGACTGAGCAAGTCAATTACTCCAAGAGGTTTTACCCATCTCTTCTAGAAATAAAGAGAAAAGTCAAATTAAGCTGCCACAATTGCCATTTAAGATAGGCACTTTCCAAACTGTTCCTTCAGACATAATAGTTTCTGGTATTACCAGTAAATAGTGAACAATATCTAACAGAAGTCACGTAGTCATTTAAAATGCACGATCTGTTTGACATACTATTGGTATTTCTACAATGTTATTTTACCTTACTTTCTCACATATATGCTACTGCTTTCATGCATCAATGAAAGTATGGCACTGAAAAAAAGAGTTTCTTTAAAAGTGCATGTCAGACAAACCCATCCATCAGGTTGTTGCAATTTCAGAGGACACGTTGGGCATGGATATGGATGCATATGACATCAAGTTCTGAACTATGCTTCAGAACAACTTTGCCCTACCCTATTAAAAATGACCATTTTTTCCTTCCGTTTTCTCACTGGCCTCCTACATGGAGCTAGTAGGTGGATGAATAATAGACCAGAGTTTCCGAGGAATTAATCGGGAAATTGCTTCCCAGTTAGAACCACAGTGTGATCCTTTCTCTTAACAAGATATATTTCAGGAGAAGTCTGATAATACCCAAGGGTTTTCAATCCGGGAAATTCAAGAATATGTCTGCAATGGAGTTACTAGTTCTCTATAGCTAAATGTAATTTAAAATGCAATGTAATATAGTTTATATACATATTAATACTAAAAACAACAGAAAACCCAGGACAGTTTCATATTTCTGCTCCACAGGCACTTATACAATTAATTTGATTTGAGGAAGTGGTACGAAACATGACACATGCAGAAGTGACAAAAGTCAGCCAGTTTCAGCATGCCCACATGTAGAGGCTTCAGTGATGCACACAGTGGTTATTTATTCTGCCCCAACGACATTTAACAGCAACAGAGTCACCTATAATTAGTTGCCATTGTTTAGCTTTGTAGCAAATCTTGCAGAGGTGTGTGTTTGCATCTATTGGTTTTGTTTGGGTTTTTTTTTGCTTTGTGCTTTAAGTGCAAGCAGGATTGGAAATTGTTGGCTAGCTTACAAAAACAATACAGATGAAGCCTCACAGGAGTAAGACCGCTAAGGCCAGGACTTTTGCTGCAATTGCAACACCAGGCAATGGACAGGCTGATTAAAATCAACATTTTCTTCTCAGTATTTCAGCCCTCCAGGACATGGCCCAGAGACCAAACTGCTAGAAATGAGTCATGCCTTGCTCATTATCTAAAAGGCATAGAATGGCATACAAAAATTTAACATATAACTTGAAAAACTCACTGTTGTCCAAAGCGGACACTATTAAGGAAAAAGTAAACAGATTCGGGGAAAAAAAATAATAAAAAAATAAAAAAAAAAATCAATTTTTCTTGCATTTCTTTCAAAAATGTTTCTATTGAACACTCATTTGTTCATTTAATATCTACCCTACACATCTCAGGATTACAAATGCATACATCATATTTTAGCATCACTATGCACAGAAACAATGTAGTCAGTAACCTAACTTTTAGGAGAAATTGAGATTTTTATCGAGAAATCGTAGTTCAGCTTAAAGTAGTGAAAACAGTATCAGGTACACAGTTTTCATATCCATTACATTATTTTTATGTGCTTTATTTTTATGTGCCTTAAAGTACTAATTTTCTAGATAAGACACAAATATATACAACATACACAAGAAATTGCATCATCTACATGTATCTCAAAGCTGTAGGAAGAATAATATGTTCCTAAAACCAGCTAAAGATGCCATGATTTTACTTGAAAGGAACGGTTTTCTTGAATGTTTTAATTTCAGCTTTGCATGCATCAAGTGAAGTCCTAATTAGACATACCCAAAGATTCTTTTCTGATCACTAGAGGGCCAAGGCACCAAGTCAGAAAGTTTAGATCCTGAAGTTTGTATTGTTAAGTGATGAACTAAGGTTTGGGGCTTAATTTTTGGAAAAAAATTGAGGCAATGATGATTTAGTTTTTCAAACTCTTAACATTAGGCTATGTTTTAAATGTAATATAGAAATTACTGAACAGTTTTGAATTACACAGACAATGCTAGATGATCATTTACTCTCTTTCAAAGCCAAGGAAAGGTTATGTTCCTTATACCTTTTCCCCCCCTCCTTAGTCCATAAGAATCCAATAATGCCTCAAATCTAGAGAGGTTTGTTTGTTTCCGAAATCCTTATTGTAGAGCCACTAACTTTCTGCAAGAATCTTTCCTTTAAAACAAACATTAAATTGTCAAAGGCAGACTAAAATAAACTTGCTTTTTGATGCACGCAATAAAAAACTTCCTTTGTGAATGCAAACTAGTATCCTCAAAGCGTGCCTCAACTGAAAATAAATGATAAAAAGCCTAGATTCTTGTTTGTTCTTATAAATATTGAAAATAGTCTGTCAGAAAGGTCTTAATAAGAGTGCTTTTCCTAAGTTTGCTTCTACTGTCAAAGGTTTGTATGCACCAAGATCAACCAGAGTGCAGAAATATCACATTAATACTAAATAAAGCAAAATACTAAGTAAAGCAAACCAGTCAAAAATTGGTTTCGAAATTATACTCAATTTATATATACTTATATATAAAACTATATATGTTTACATATACTCTAGCAAGTACTCTAGGAAGACAGCTGTTGCGTGACAAATAGTGCATGACTTGCTACAAACAAGGTAGCCTTTACTATACTGTTTATACCACTCCCATGAATAAATCTCACAACCAACCAATGCCTACGATCATAATAAATCACAATTGAGATTATAATTCAAATTATAATTTTATGATCCATGATATTTAAAATCATGGTGCTTGACAGTAATTACCAGTGCCACAGCACGATACATAATATACATATGTAAATATAGCAGGAAGAAAGTAAGAGTAAGAAACTTGCCCTAAACCAATTTTGAAGGGTCTACACAGGGAAAAAACTGCTGTAATTGCATTTTGAGTATATACTACCATGTGCATCGTATAACTTCAAAACTTACTATTCTAGAGAATTAAACTATTTCACTTAATATTAATTTATTTTACAACATGAAGCAACAGATGTATTGGTTACTAGTTACATCACTATTTCCTCAAATACTAGGAAAAATTGAAGATTCTATCTAGCTTCAGGCTGATTAGCCTGAAGTGTCATTAATTGGCTGCTTATCATTTGCAGTACAACAGTTCATGACTCTTAAGTTCACTTTGATGCCGACGATATAACTATTGTCTTGTCAGACTTGTTTTGTTTCTGACCCTAATGTTAAAAGAAGCTCAAATATTATTTAAACAAATACATTTTTCTCCCAAACAATTTATAGACTACAAAAGTTGTTTGCCATGTAATATTTCAGTTGTACATTCCACTAATTTATTTTTTTTAACACACAGCTTTGTCAAGACATTGAGGCAAGAATACCCATTTTGCTTAAAAATTGTTGTCTATAAAGATTCTGTTTAAAGTTATAAACTAATGTTTTCTACAAAGCTATGCCCTGCAATATCTGTTATTGCAGCAATACAATGATAAACCTTGATGTTCATAAACCTATGTCAAAATTTGAGATCTGGAAAGTCCCTCTTTTCACACAGTTAGTTTGGATTTGTCAATAAGGAAAACATAACGCACTTCTAAAGGGGGCTGTTGCTCAGGACAGTTGGCATTTTCAGTGTTTGACAGATAAAACATTGAGAAAAGAGGCTTTTAGAGTGCTGGTCACTCCATTGTAATTCAGAAAGTCTGGCCTGTATCACAAGTCTGTATTTCTGAAAAAACAGAAGGTGAACTTACAGGCTCTCCACTAGAAAGATAATAGTTTTTGTCTGTTTTATAAAGAAAGCAATCATCATCTTTTCATCAGAAGTTTGTTGTGATTTTAATAGGAAAGTCAGACTGAGTTGTTAAAAGTTTTTAGTCTACTTAATTGCAAGGATGGGTCAAAAGTTGAGCTACTGATTAAATATTTCATGAAACTAAGGGAAACAACTCAGTCTGGAGACTTGCCACAGAGCCACAGATTTAATAACTGTTTGAATTCCCTCTTCCGAGAATTCTTGATTAGAAGGTTACTTCTGATCTCCAGCCAGGTTGAGATTATATACTGTTTTGTTAAAAATGTGATTCCACAATACACAAAAGTTAGAGAAGTTAGCTTACTTCTGTCCATTACAGGTACATGACTTACACTTAAATTATTAAATATAGAAAGAACATTTTCTAAGCAGCATTTACGTGTACGATTTCAGATTCTTTTTGCAGTATCACTAAATTGCCAAGTTTATGAAACAGATATGATTAAGTGATATGTCTGTTCTTCTCAGACAATGGCATGATGCCAACCAAAACAGTAAACTGAGGAAGCAAATTCTTTGTCTTTCTTATTCCATAAGGAAATCTAAACATGCAAAACCAATCTTGATTGAAAAGAATCTACAATTAAAGTTACTTTGCAGAGAGTATAAACATCATGACATTTTCAAAGACAGTTATAATAACTTAGGAAGGAACAAGGTCAAAATGAGCAGTGCTTAATAACTTATAATCAGAACCTTCTAGGAAAATTAAAGGGCTTATTTATCAATTTTTTTGGAATAAACTTAGAGAATTTGTAAGGACAATGCATTTCCTACATGAAACAGCAGATGCTGCCAAAGTTTTCAACCATTTCTGTCTTAAAAAAAAAAATCAAGGTAAGATTTTTTGGTACAACAACAAAAGCTGAAGACTGAACATGTAATGTGACATACTAAATCATTAAGTATCTAAAATCTGTTGTGGATAAATCAATGAGGTTAGAGGACAGAAAAAAAGACAGCAGACAGTGTCCAAGTCTCTCTAGAATTGAGATGGTTCAAGGAATAAGCAAACAGGCTTCCTGCTCTACCTCAGCAACAGAAACAGGTTTATTTCTATGGTACATCTTATTGCCAAAGTAGTAAAGATACTACACATGCAGCTACTGTAAAGAGATCACAGTTTTTAAGAAGATCAAACAGAAGTGTATTTTCCAAACAGAAGTGTATTTTCCAAACAGAAGTGTATTTTCCAAACAGAAGTGTATTTTCCAAACAGAAGTGTATTTTCCAAACAGAAGTGTATTTTCCAAACAGAAGTGTATTTTCCAAACAGAAGTGTATTTTCCAAACAGAAGTGTATTTTCCAAACAGAAGTGTATTTTCCAAACAGAAGTGTATTTTCCAAACAGAAGTGTATTTTCCAAACAGAAATACGTTTTACAGGTGTATTTAAAGATAGGAATAATGAATCAATACTGATGACAAAGGGGTTGTTTCGGGGTCTCATTTTGGCTTTTTTTTTTTTTTTTTTTGAGGCAGTTATTCCATCTGTTGAACAATGCCATTGGAGGAGAGGAAGGAGACGAAAAAAGTTAGTTTTCTACTTCTCTTTTGGAAAATAGTTACGTTTGCAGACTCACCTGTACTTTGTACCTGATTCAAGCCAGTAGACTGCATCCCTCCACTCTCATCAACTAACAGATGATGACTAGAGCACGTGTATTACACATCATAGATGTGGATCAGCATCGCAGATGCACAGTCAGCTGTCCAAAAGTTAATTCATTTTTCCCATACACATTTTAAAATTATTTCTACTGGTAATTGCAGATACCATAACTGCATTTCAGTTTTCAGCAGGAAGACCATATGTTTAATCCTAACATTTTTTAGTTGTATTTACAAGAGATATTTATACTGGAAAGCAATTTCAGACTCTCTGGCTTCTAGGTTTAAAGCTAGCAGGTAATTTTCACTCAATATATTCCCATAAAACCACAACTGTTTTCTTCCTAGAGCTGTTCTCTTGTACTTCATGTTCATTTTAATGAGATGAGAGCAAGTCATTTAAGCAGTTATAAGCCACAACTGAAGTTTTGACTGATTTAAGCAAGCTAAAATATTTCACTGCAGAGCCCTAAGTCTTAAAATAGCTAGTCTGTTGCAACACAATCTTTATAAGGTAAGTCTCTAGAATACCACCATAAAATGAGTTTTGGACTGAGAGAAAGCACAATATTGCCATTTTTTCTTTATTCTTGCAAGGTTTATTGTTTTGCACAACAAGAAGCAAATACAACATTTTTTACAAGCACACTACAAGCTAAATTTGCATAGTATTTGTATTACTTTACTACAAACAGTCTCAAATAATCGAATATACTATTTCTTCCACATAATGCTTTCCCGTTTTTTTGTGGGTTTCCCCCCCCCAAAGAGCTAACTGTAGACAAGGAGGAGGAAAGGAAGCACTGTCAACTCTGTACAAGCAGGCAACAGGAACAGAGAAGTTACTTGTTGAAATTCATACAGGAAGCAAGTCTTTTTCCAAAGATATCTCTGCCACAGGATCATCATTCCTTTTCAAGTAGTTCAGGAGATTTCTAAAACGTACCTTGAAATAACAAGGGAGTCCAAACCTTGATTCAGACTAATGGGTCTTTCTGCAGTAGCTAAGTAGTTTAATAAATCTAGAGGGAATTCAAACCCAAATTCATTTAGTCAGGAAGGCACCCAATAGTGAGACTTCATTATGAACATTGATGGAGATATGTTAAGATTAAAAAGCTACTGCTGAAAGGCTCCAAACATGTTTAAAACTGTTCTCTCTATTTGGGCAAAAGTAAACTAGTTGTAAGTCTTCTAGAAGTAGTGCCTTTGAGAAGTTAAAGATATCACAAGCATTACAATACAGAAGAATTCCTGTTTTCATTGATGTCACATGAAAGTTCCATCACTGGTTGAATTATAAAGTAAAGAACTAAGATGTGGCTTAAGCAATTAAAAGGTGATATCAGTCAACAGTAAGACTGTTGCTGCTCATCAGGCTGTTCCCCAGATTGCTTTTGGTCTTCCTAATTTTATCAGTTCCATAATCTATACATCAAGTTTAGTAGTAAGTCCAAGAAAGTTCTTAAACTGTGGGACTTAAGCACAGCAAGGAATTTATTCAAACCAATCATTGAGAAGGGCAATGTTGAAAGGACAAGACCATTATTTCCCCAGATCTGATAAGTCTCACAAAAAACTCGAAATCATCATAATTACTTAAAGCAGTTGTGTTCATCACTAAAGAACGATTGTTTTTTGACAGGGAGAAAGACATACATCTTACTGGCACACACAACATCTGTAAAACATTCAGTATCATCTGATTGGCATACACTTTTCAGATATTCTCTTAAATGTCTCCATTTTGGGGTCCTCCTCTACTAGAATAGAGATATACACTACTCAATCAGTCCTTAAGTTCTGAAAATATATTAATTTTTCCTGAAGCAATAACGTAGACTTAATGGCATTTTTCTCTGATCCTAAGGATTATTTTCCACAAAAAAGGAAGAGTTACCTTGTCACAAAACATTGCCATAAGCGTAAAAGAGTTACTTATGCCCATCATATAATTCCTCAAAAGAAATGTCATATTTCTTTGTAAGGCTTAACATGACATACTGAACCAAGAGGAAGACTTGGAAAAGAGGCAATTTATTAGTAAACCTCCTCTAAAATGCTAATATTGAAAACTGTAATCAACAGGTGTATAGTAGCTAACCTCTGAAGATAAGCTCTGTAGCAAAATTTACCATAAGCAAAGGGGTCTTCAAACTGCCAAAACAATTACTACTTCCAAAGTCAGTACTCTTCAACACACACTATTATACATGGGTATGCAATTCCTACAATCCAAAAGAAAAGTGACAGCTGACCAGAGGAAAAGTAGATTGAGCAAATGACATCAGGTGCTCAGACAGATGTTTTCCCAGATCAGACAATCCACCAGAGAAAACAGAAGACTAGACACCACTGTTCTTTCATTTACCACCAAGGATTTAAAAACAAAGCAACCCCCCCAAATCAGTGCCTCCACAGAGACACAAGATATATTTTCTAATATATATCTATTCTTGGGATATTAACTTACATAAAGATAATGGAACAAAACATGTAAGACTGAAGCAACAGCCCCATACTCCAGGTCTAATGCGTACACTTGCTTTCAGGACTCATCCATTGCTGTTTCTTTTACAAAACTTATTCCCAGAGATCCTATAACATTCTAGTATTTTTTAAAGTATTTGCTCCCTACTGTTTGACATTTTTGCTTTCAACTTTTCAGTCAGGAAGCAACTGAAGTGCTCACTGACTTAGTATGCTATTACAGAAAGTTTATTTTGAATACACTTTTTACTTGTCACATGACTAGTTACAGCACAAGTATATTCCACTTATCAGCAAGAGAAGGGAAGGGACTTGCTTTCCTCATTTCGGACATGGCATCCCTGGTCCAGAGGCAGAGAATTATACACTTCCATCTGAATGCGGTTACATGAACTTCAAGAAAGACAGATGCTGATGGTGAAAAGCAGTGTGTAGGTCAGTATAAAACTCTAGTCCAGCCCTCTGGAATTAGTATTTCAGTTCCTCAGCTTAAGCAGTGTGCAATAAGCACCAACACTTAGCACGTTGGTGAGACCACATTTCTATGCAATGCATTGCATAGAAATCTTTAAGCTGGTATCAGTTCAACAGGCATTTATCCGAAGATGAGTAACATCTGACGTCCTTTGCTCTATCTAGAAAAGGAAACTATTCTTTACAGCTCAAGAATTTTTCTCTAGCTGTTCATTTCAGATATAAAAAATAAGCTTCACCAACAAATCTAAGTGGTGTTCTGTCTCTTTTGAGTTTGTTTCATCAATTTCCATAAGGCTGTGACTTAGTAGTCTGTTTCTTGGAAGAGTAAATGGTGTGCAACAAGTTTGCAAATGCACTGCAAATAATTTGGTTTATTTGAACCACTTTGTACTATACTACTAGCAAATTCTACCTCACTTATGTCAGAATATTTTCGTGTAACTGTGGTATGATTATTTTCTCGCAGCTCTTCACTTGATTTTCAGGAGTATAGTAGCAAACCACTCTGCTGGTTTTTTGGTTGCACAAAACATCAGGCAGAGCTTCTTTTATTGAAACACACAAACATGAAGGTAGAATTGAAATTCTTATACTAGGTGTTTGCACTGGATCATAAAAACACCCTCTCTTTTGACAATGAATGAATCGCTACGTTTCAAATGTTGGCGTAAAACATGAAATGGGAAACAGAAAGCTCTGCATGATACTTCTGCATTTCGACAACTGTGCAATGAACACACCAATCCAGTAAAATAAAATCCTAATACACCCCATCTCATTATTTCACAAACCAGTTTGAAGAAACCCGCAATCAAACAAATTGAGCTGAGTTCAGATGTCATTAAGTTTAACCAAATCTCTAGCTTCACATTTACTATGGATTCTTCATTTCTATGGGGAATACACTGATAGGGAAGCTTAGTTAATTTTCTCAACCCCTTTAAAAAAGGATGAGCCACAGCTTGTTGTCTCACCAGTAAGTTAAATGTTGGCACTCATTGCACACTTAAGCTGAGGCACTAAAATACTGATTCCGAAGGGCTGAACTACAATTTTATACTGACTTACATACTGGGTTTCACCATCAATTTGTCTTGTGTAAAAAAAAAAAAAAAATACAATAAGTAGTACACTAGAAGGTTTGAATTCCCCTTTTCCAAACTCCCTAACAAAGCCTTCTCATCTCAAACCCACAGCTAGAGCATTTCTTTGGAAATGCTCAATTCTCACCATGTTGGATGCTCACATGGCAACCTAGCCATGTGGAACTGATCAGAGGCTGTTTTACAAACACAAGTACTTGTAGAACCAAATTAATTACTTGAAAATTTTTGTTATTTGCATCAATTA
The DNA here is from genome assembly GCF_034619465.1 of Leptosomus discolor. Taxonomy (NCBI): domain Eukaryota; kingdom Metazoa; phylum Chordata; class Aves; order Leptosomiformes; family Leptosomidae; genus Leptosomus; species Leptosomus discolor. The sequence continues at coordinate 35,850,472 of NC_141395.1, read as the reverse complement.
CTTTTAATATTTTTCTAATGTCGTTAAGCAAAAAGCATTGAGCACCAACTTCAAAAAAAATTGTATTTCTAGTGTCGCCTTGTTTCTTTTGAGGAAATAAGCATTTTCAATCTATTTTATCATGCTTCTAATATTCACATTGTCTCTTTTAACCAATATCCTGTGCAACAGACTAAAGATCTCTAATTCTGTAAATTAGGTGAAAAATAAAAGGAATAAAATTTTTAGTGTGTCAAGAGTAAAAAATGCAAGCTATCAACTACAGCAATTACAGACCTTGCCAAAAGCATGATTCAGGTGTCATATTATTCAAATGCATTTAATTTAAAAAGCAGGAATTGTTTGAACTCTACTATTCTTTCCTGAATTTCCAGGATCTCTGCAGACCTTGCTCTTCGGAACACTAAATTCATACTATTAGTCTTGACCATGCATACATCTTTGGTGATGCATTTATGTCAATTAATGCAGTAAATGAGCTAAGAATGGATTTTGTCTAATCACATTTTGAATTAGCTTTGGTTTTGTTTTGGTTTTGGTTGTTTTGTGGGTTTTGTTTGGGGTTTTTTTTGGGTTTTTTTTTGTTTGTTTTAATGTGCCTTCGACAATACACGGCCTGTATTATTTTGTGGCTGCTCCAGAAAAGGAAAACAACAAGTAGCTGAGCTTATTGCAGCTAATCGAATGAGTTAAAGTGTTAAGATCCTTATCAAGCAAATCTTCAGGAAGAAAACTCAAAGAACACTACATGGCTTACTTTCTCACTGGCAGAAGCATATAACAAGACATATAACAACCCCTTCTCTCACATGAGAATCATTAGCATTTACAAAGTCTAAGCTTTGAGGGGAAGAAAAGCTTCCAGACACATTCTGCCAAGGGAACCTTTCAAACTTCAACTGAGTGCAAATAAATGATGTGCCAAGTCTGCTACAGAGAGAAAACCTGAATGCCAGAAAGTTTCCCTCCCCCTTTTCTGGCGGGCAGAAAGAGAAAGACAGATTGTTTATGCCTATTCCTATACCAAAGTTCCCATGGAGTTCTTAACTCTCGACACGCAAGCTCTAGAAGTGCAATTCATCAGTAAGCAGGCAAGAAAACTGATCAGCTATGGGGAGCTGACTTAGGTTATACCATGAGATTTTTAATAATTTTAGAAAGCTGTACTACTACACCAGGCTAAATGCTATGACAATGCTGATACCAAACATCTGATCTGGACTGTCCTATGCAGCAAGCCTAAAGGTAAGGAACAGGCAAAACCAGATTGCTCTGTTTCCCAATTCAAGTCTAACACAAGAGAAAGGTTTTAGAGTTGAAAACAAAGAAACAATGTTTTAGAAAAAGAATTTAACCCAACACTAAGTTTAGGATAATCAAGCATGTAAAATTAAGGATCACTGAAAGTCTTGCAAACATAACTTACAAACACTGTAGCAGTCCATATAAAAAAAAGATGTTATCTTCTCTGCAGAACCGATTTCTAACTTCCAAGGACAAAGCAGCAGGTATAAGGAGGGAAAAGAACAGGTCTATAGAGATAACAAGAATGCATGTCTAGTTTATATCCCATTCCTATGTGGCATAAAATGCATGGAAAAAGAAACTGTACAGAATTACTTTGGAAAGGGTCAAATCAATTTCAGTCTAAATTGGCTTCTGAAGATACCTGTGCAAGGCAGTCTTACCCTGAAGCGTAAAATTCATATATACAGTAGAATCACACCTTGCTGTTAGTCTCTGCATCCTGTATTTGAGTAGTCTCAAAATAACAGAGCCTGTTAGTAGACTTAACTTTGGAGCTAGTTTATTTGTTGTAGGAGCCACATTTCACACATTTCATGTTTTCCCTATTCTTGGCTCTGTCCTTTATGCTCCTGTCTGAAAACATCTAGCAAGTACAAACTTACTTCTAAAAGATAGATGACAACTAATAGTTACCTATATTCTCTTCAGTAGAATTATGCCACTCATGAAGCACTTTGAGACCCCTCAAGGTGCAAACTCACTCAGATCCTTTATGCAGTTAACCTACCACATAAGAGCAAAGGGTGGGTCTAAATGTTTGCATACCAAAGTCCCACATATTCAACATTTCAGTGGTATGATCCCACATAGGTCCTAAAACAAATGAAATGGGGACATTTGTCCAGCTAGATGCTTGTCTTGGTTTGAAAAGACAGGTGTCTGTGGAGGAAGGCAGGAGCCCCCCTTGAAATGGAAAGTGCAACCCCCTTCCCTCCAAATTATTATAATTTTGAAATTAACGGGCCTTCAGGCAAAGATATGGGGAATAGGAATAACAGTTCTTTACTAATATATATATATATATATATATATATAACACAAGGCAGGGAAAAACAAACAACCCACTGGTTTACACTGACAGAGTCAGGAATACAACCTGACACCCTGTTAGGGTGGCAGTAGCAGTCCGATAAGATGCTGGCTGCAGTCCTCCTGAAGCGATGGATGCAGTTCTGTGGAAGCAGCAATCAGGTAAAAGAGTCTGGTCTTCCTCCGAAGGTCCAGTGGTAGGTAGGTAGCTCTTGTCCTCTGGAACTCCAGTGGGGGGAAAAGCTCCTCTGGGAATCCAGTGGAAGAAAGGCTGCTAGGGTGTTCAAAATCTCCGTTTTTATTTGGCATGGACTGCTTGGCTCCTTCCCCCCCCCCCCCCCCCCTCCCCCCCCCGCCCCGGACGGAGCATCTCACAATGGGATGGGGAGTCGTGAGGCAGTTCCTTGATGGGCCATTAACAGGAGATAGCCCAGGAGCGAGTTATCGATGGGTCAGGCGATAAGGCATTGTTGTGCCCATTAACAGCAGATAGTCCAGAGGGGGGAGGCAGGGAGCACCGCCCCACCTGGTCTCAACAGCTCCTGAAGATGGTAATAGAATTTTTTTTTTTTTTTCCTTTTGGCACATTTTACACTGTAACCCAGGACAATGCTACATCTCATTTCTGCATCTACAGCCTACAAACCTTAATGGCATTGCTACATTTTGGACGGAGTACAGGCATAAATACTTTCTAGGCTTGCAGCCTTGAATTTGCAGACAAGGATATGTCCAATTACATTTTTTGTCTGTACAGGGAGAAGTTAATGCACTTAATGCATATTGCTTAAAACTCAATTCTCTGTCATTGAGTTTCCATTTACACAAATCTGGAACTGGCAGAAGCCTATATCCTCTTAGTGAGTATCTTATCCATCATTCAGCATAAATAACTGGAAAGTTCAAGAGAACACTTTCACTCATCTGCTTTACTCATAATCTGATTGGAAGATTAAGACATCCCCTAATTTGCAGTTCTACAAGAATATATTTTTTTCTGAACTGATCAGGCAGTTCACTGAAATAATTCTGAAGCATATACATCAAGTCTAGCAATTAAGCTTTCAGACACATCTTACTGTTAGCTTTCTTCAAAAGTCCCAGTTTTCACCTTGCTTAATCCTTCACTTTCTTGAAAGCATTCGACCTTTGTAGTCAGCTAGCACAGGTTACAGTAGCTAACATTACACAATATTTTATCATGACTAAACTTCAAGCTGAAAGCTCTACAAATGCCTGACAGTCACAGACTTTGCTTATAGGTCTTTCCTCTGATTTCAGTTGAGGCAAAATAAGATTAAGTAGCTTTGTTTTAAAAGCACAATATATCACCATAGAGCTAATCTCTAAGAGTTTGTCTAAACCTTCCTTGCTTTTCCTGTAGTTTGCTGCGCAAAGATGGTTCCATTACTGCCTTCCAAGCTGTATTTTTGCTTGGCCCCACATGCACAAAACAAAGGCCTTTTGTTCAAGACAGTTCAGAGTTTGGGCTTTTACCTTCATAGTATCTTACCTTCAGTTATCAGCAGTTCCCTTCCTCTGTAACAGAAGTCAAGACCCTGCACCCCATCTGTCTGCACCAAGTCACTTCCTTAGCTGTAGACACTCCTCCATTGCACCCTCCAGCCCTAAGCAGTTAACTCCAGTGACCTAGTGCATGCTCAGCTCCTGAGGGTAACCCCACCACCCTGCATGCCTGAGCTAGTTATACAGACTTCACACTAGCCATTGCAGACTTTACTGCACATAAAAGGTTAAAAGGAGTGACTAGTGGTTCCTGCAGTGCTCATGTGTCACTCAGCCCTTACATTACGATAAAGTCCAACTGTCTCCAGGAAGTACTACTTAAAGGTACATCTTGCTTCAGCCAAACAAAGCCTCAACAAGCACAAAATTTGAGACCATCTAACAAAGCTCTAAGGTTCAGCTATATATTCTGCTTCCTTTCTGGCAAAATGACTAACCACAACTGACAACACAGTACCTACTTTTCCAGGCTGGCTGAGTTGGTAATTCTGCTTAAGTAAGGACCAAGCTCTCCTGCTTGCAACTACTTTCCCCTCCTACCATGATAGATCCATTGGCAGGTGACAGCACTATAGTGCTTCAAATGCTTAATATAGAGTTCTTACAGTTTTGATTGGAAATATGTACAGACCCCACCTCCATTGACCATGACAACTCCACTTTCAAAGTGCGCTACCATTCATGCGTTCAGTGTTTTGTTTGTCTACCTCAGCAGCTGATTTGCTTTCCCAATGCTATTCTGTAGCTAAACCACACCACCTTTTAGTCCTGAACCAATGAGTCTGCCTTTAGTAAGAACTTATCATTTGGACATCTTTTTTCCCCTGAAGTAGGATATGGCAACACTGAGTATTAGCAGCAATACACATCCCCACTTCACAAGTTCGTGCCCCTAAACCTTTTTTCTGTCAGGCAGTATAACACTTAATACAAAAGGAATTGCACCTGCTTTAATTATAACACCTTCCGGTAAAGCAATTTCAGGGAAGCAAGAAAACAAACCACAAGAAGCAAAGACAGGAGTTCTGGTGTTGCTGTGTAACAGGGTTGTTACTGATTTTTTTTTTTTTTTTTAATATAAGCAGTGTAAATAATGGTCCATGGGTCTAATTTTGACATCCTATCACCACTATTCCCTTACAAAAGTCTATTTTCTCAGTCAGGCATTTGCCAGGAGCATTAGCAATTGCATCGAGTACTTTATAGGCGCTCGCCTACATAAAGATGAAGAATGTTCTGTGCCTAGACCAAAGGCAGAGCTTTCTGCTCAAGTATGCCAACATCCAGGGTTTTTTGTAGCGCTCAAGATGAATAAACTACAGTTTTCATATTTGATGGACTAATGTAAAGCAGTAATAAACTGTTAAATTCTTTACCCAGTTTTGTACAAATTATTCTATATCCCCAAGCCTGGAATTACTTGAATTCTTCAGTTTTTTGTATGCTTCGGTATTTGCATCTCTTGACAACTGCATGACAACAGCTCCACCCTTGTTGTGATACCAGGAAACAAAGGTAACTGCAAGAAAAAAGGTAACTGCTTACTTCTCTTCAACAATAGTTATCACTTCTTTTAATTAGAACTAGACACACAGCTTTGACTCTTTGAAATTTACCAAGTACTCCAGCCATACTTGCCATTGTGTTCCCTCAGAAAAAAAAGTTACCTACATGCACTGAACCCATGAAATGTTTTTAATAGACCAGAGGTTCTCCATAATCCATTTCAGCTTCCATTTAGAAGAATAAACCAAAGAATAAACCCACAGTCTCCTACTTGCTGCATTATGCTGCCTATGGACTAGCATGAACGATATACGGACTGTCAGCCACCATGGACATCAATGTTTCTAATTTAAAACATGTCACATTTTCCTGCAAATCATACAGTGCCAAATAAAACCCATACACAGCCTGAGAAAATTTCCCCTCAAGGAGGGGGCTGAACTTCTACCTGACAAAACCTCAGTTATTGTCAGTGTGAGCTAGGTAATACTTTATCCTTAAAACAGACAGACAACCGGCAATCTCAAAACATGTATTCCCTGTGACCCCTCTGACTATGCTTCTATAAATTTGAACACCATCAACAAGAAACAGGGACTACTTTGGACACTCTTTGTCCCCACTTTAACCTTCACCGAACGAGGTTACATGTTGGAAAAATGTAAGGAACTACATTTTTACATTGAAGTAGAACAAAAATCAACAGTTAAAAATCTTTAAACAAACTAGAAGACAACTTCCTATACAACTGTTTTTTTTTTATTTTCAGATTTCTTCTGCATCAGTAAAAAACATTCTCACTATGAACAGCATTAGGATACAGCTGTATCTTCTGTCCCAAACCAAAATGAATCAAGAGTGACAGTCCTTTTTCCCCCTTACCAGATTTTTTCACGTGTAAGACTAATAATTTTAAAAACCACGAATTACCTTGCACATAGGTTTTTAATAGTAATGAAAAAACCTCAAGTAATCAGTGTTTTAATATATAGTTTTTTATCTGCAATACTGACAATTGAAGTATTAGAGGTTTAACATTCCTTTCTTAATTTGTTTCTTTTTCATATAAGTATCATTTGTCTTTGGTGTTCAAACTAATGCTTTATTCATTGCTCTCTGTACAATACTGAGTGACCTTGCAAATTAGTCTTTTACATGAAATTGCATAAAACTCTTTACTGTAGTTAAGTGCAATGATATCCAGAGAGTCTTCCATCAATTCCCTTTGTTTCAGATCCATGACAATTTCCTTTATGCTGACTCTTCATTACAAAACCATAGTGTGCAGGAGCTGATTTCACTCAGTTTTACCAACTGAGATGGAAGAACAGATTCAGTAATATAATTTAGATAATGCATTAAGATGAGGATAAATTTTTCACTTACAATCCAGGACTCCCCATCAGACATCTTCAATTTATATATTTATATACTTTTTATTTCAAATTTTCTTGCAGTATCTCATTTTTCACATTTCATATGTGGAACTTCCTTCCTTTGTTAATTTGAATGATATCTTCATGTCAAAAGCCAGGCTCTGCTCCCTAGAGATCTATACATATGCCTAGGTTTATACAACAATTTGCCGCCCCTGTCCTTAATACTCTCAGTTCTTCAAGTAATATTTATAACTAGCACCACACGGATAGGAAAACAGAGACAGTTACTACTGAAAATAATAGGAAAATACAATACAAAGTATCAGAGAGAATGAGACCAATGCAAACTTTTTTCTTGACATTACCCTGTATAGCCAACATCTGCATGAAAAAGTGCTTTTAGCCTATTGTCTTATCTTTCATGTCCTTTTTTCCACTGCTTTATTCAGCCAGTTCTGCCTTAACTTATTTCTTTTGGAATACAGTTTGATCCAGGACGTTTACAAACAAAATCTAGAAGACTAGTACTCACAGGACTCTCATTCCTCCACTTTTATTTATACAGTATTTTAAAATAAGGTGGATGAGGAAACTATGACTTAGAACTAAGTCTGAAAGTACAGAGGTTAGAAAAAGAAGCAGCTTATAAATCACCAAAATCCACTAAAATCTTAGACTGTCCCTTCTTTCTCTGCTACAATCTAAATTTCTTGACTAAATTTCAATTATATCATGAGCCAGACCTCCTCTGACATGAAAAAGATTAATAAAAAAATTTTTGTAGCCAATCCATACTCAAGCTTGTTTTGCTGTTCTCACTTCATTGCTTTTCACCCTGTTTAATGAGAAATATCACTAAAAATTCACTGTTTTTCTGAGAGTACTATGTTCTTATTCACAACATAGGGATATTTGTATGTGGTTTGTATCAGTCTGGAGCAGCAAGAGCTTCACACATCACCTTTGATTTCTCAGGAAAAATTTGATCAGCTCTGGATTTTTCCCAGCACTTCTTAGGGGAAGTCAGGTGGGAAGGTGGAGACACCTCATAAAGTCTGACATATTCTTCTGAGAAGATTTGATTTCAACAGTTTAGTATTTGAAAAGCCCACTTTAAAGTGTGCTCAGAGTTCCTGATTTTCCTGCTTCATAGGGTTGGTCTTTTCTAGATTCTTATATGTTAATTCTATAATAAGGATAGTGTTTCTGGCCAAATCTCTAATACTACTAATTATCAATTAAAAGCTCTAGTTTATCTGATTTTGAAGAAAGTAACGCTTTATATAGGTTTTTGGGGGAAGAGACCATACATTTTTGAACAATTCTTTTCAGTTTATACATAAAGATATGGAATGACTGGTGAATATGCTACTTGTGTTTGAATAAGATTAAATAAGTTTCAGAGTTACTACCCTAGCTAGAACCCTTCCTGTACTGTATACCTTTATGATATTTAGACAGTGAGGATAATTATTTAGATAGCACATATTTAAGGCTTGAGGTCTAAGAGTTAGCCATAAATCCAGTAATGAAATGAATACAATTACAGTCTCATATTTCCCCCCACCCTACCCTTTATCTCCTTGGAAGGGAGCTGCTCATAATTACAGCTTCATCCTCAGGGAGTTTATTAGGTCATATAACACTAAGGAATGTTTTTTCTCCCTAGCTAAATCTATAATTATAGGAAACATTGTTTTCCTCCTTGTCGAGGACAGAAGGTATTATAGCAGTATTTATAACCAGGATGCCCAGCTTTCCTGTTAACGAGAATAAGCAGAATAACGACTCACTGTTGCTGTAGACTGCAAACTCCACCTCCTCTTTATCAGTCTTTCCTATGCTTTTAACAGCATCACCGCAGACATTCCCAGATTACTGCATAACCATCTTTGTTTACCTTCCAGTATGCTTAACTTAATAAATTACTTCTGTTAAATCAAACGAAGCAAGTGCTAGTATTACTCTACTGTATGCATTCATTTCTCTAAGCTTCCTAATAAAGTTAAGTAAAAGCAGTGAGAATATGTAGTCTGGTAGGAATCCCAAGATGAGGCAGGCTAATAAAGAATGCCTTTCCTAAACCAAGTTTAGTTATGAACAACCAAGGGACAAAGAATCAGAACATCAGCAATAAGAACCATTCCTCCTATCTGACCATGACAACTTCTTAGAAGCCTTCCTTTATAAATAACAGAGAAAGAGAGTCTGATACAGAACATTAAATCTGGAGTAACTTATTTTTGTGCACTGAGTTCAGAGAACGTACAGGAGACTACTAGCAGAAAGAAACAAAATCAGAGCTGGTCCAAGGAAAAAGCAAACCAGGAGACAAGACTAACCACACATACCAGGAGCAGTATCCTTACCAAGGAAAACTGCAACTTTACAGACCAGAACAAGAACACTCATTCTGACATCACTAGGCCAGAAATTATGAGACAAGATCTAGATCAGACCTAAGATCACACTCCAAAAGTACCATCAACAGGCAAAAGACAACATCAGGCATAGCACTAGCTTCAAAGATGCATCTTCAATAGCTTTATGCAGAGAAGAATAGAGATCCCAGGAGGAGCTGATCTGGACAATTAACGCCTGTTGGTGCACTCGGGGCCCTGAAAACTACTTAGTTGACGTGATTCCTTGAAGCTGAGAATAATTAGCTAACCTGCAAGCTTTGACACAGCTGGATAATGTCTCCCCTGATGAAGGCACTAATTATTCTTACTATACTTGGGGTATCAGAGCTATTAATAGATTTTCTCTAGCTAGTAGGAACAGAGGTATATTCTGCACAGCTTTCTCCGAGGGATTTCATCAAACTCTTCCGTGGATAAACTGGGAGGGATTTGTCAAGGCTGATGACATATTTTATGCCTTCTACACTGATATTTCCCCCTGGATTTGATAAATCCAGATTTCTTCAGAGAAATCAGAGCGCTGCGCAAAGCAAGCACTATGTAGCTTAAGCTGAAAGTTTGAGAGGATTCAGGCTGTCTTTGTGCCTGTTTTGAAGAAGATTAGATTTAGGCCTCTGTAAATCACCTTTAGTTACAAGTTTGCAGGGCTTCTAACAGAGTTGTGGGCTATGTTTACACACACATGCATATATTATTCTTTCAAAAGAGGACTTTCTTAGTGAGACCATAATTGGATGTAAAGCTGATTTAACAAAACCAAAAGAAGAAGCCGTTTCAGGCAGGTTCAGTGTTTTTAACAATGCTCCATCTCTGATCAACACAATAGGAATGTCTTTGTCTTTCCTTCCCCCTGAGAGTAGCATGTCCCTCTAAAGGAACGTCTCTGCACAGCCAAATAAAATGTGACTGTAGCACATGACAGCACATTTGCACTAATATTAATATAGCAGTAAAATCCCAGATATTGCAGGAGGGCACTCTGCATGGAGCATCACCTCTAGGACAGCTCTGCTGGGATCCAGTAAATCACCTTATAAGTACTTGTCTTGGTTTGAAAGACAGGTGTCTGCGGAGGAAGGCAGGAGCCTTCCTTGAAATGGAAAGTGCAACCCCCTTCCCTCCAAATTATTACAATCTTGAAATTAAGGGGCCCTCAGGCAAAGATATGGGGAATAGGAATAACAGTTCTTTACTAATATATATATATTAGTAAATACAAGGCAGGGAAAAAAACCAACCCACTGGCTTACACTGACAGAGTCAGAAATACAACCTGACACCCTGTTAGGGTGGCAGTAGCAGTCCGATAAGATGGTGGCTGCAGTCCTGAAGCAATGGATGCAGTTCTGTTGAAGCAGTGATCTTGTAAAAGGGTCTGGTCTTCCTCCGAAGATACAGTGGTAGGTAGATAGTTCTTGTCCTCTGGAACTCCAGTCGGGGGAAAAACTCCTCTAGGAATCCAGTGGAAGAAGGCTGCTAGGGTGTTGAAGGTCTCAGTTTTTATTTGGCATGGACTGCTTGGCTCCTTCCCCCCGGGCGGAGCATATCACAATGGGATGGAGAGTCGTGAGGCAGTTCCTTGATGGTCCATTAACAGGAGATAGCCCAGGAGCGAGTTATCGATGAGTCAGGCGATAAGGCATTGTTGTGCCCATTAACAGCAGATAGTCCAGAGGGGGGAGGCAGGGAGCACCGCCCCACCTGGTCTCAACAGCTCCTGAAGATGGTAATAGAATGCTTTTTTTTTGGGGGGGGGGGCACATCTTACACTGTAACCTAGGACAGTACTTTAGCTGCTAGTCCAGCTCAAGCTCTGTAGTCGCAGCTGTGGTTATAGACGCTGGCCAGTTCATAGCTAGCAGCACAAGCACGCCAGAGCTAAACCATACCATCATGACATGTTGCTACTTAGATATAGCCTAAACACTACCTGCACGTGCTTGTCTGATGTTCAAAGCTTTTTAGCATGTCTCTAATCTGTTTCTGAACCTTGGGAAATAAACCTCAGGTCCTTAGAGCTGCTGGGATCTCCATGTGACTTTCCTCCTGGAGGCACAAAAGCATAGAAGTCTCTCTCATTGCTGTTTCAACGTTTTTGGTATTTCAGTGTTAAGCTGGGTTCAACAAAGCTATTGGGAGGAAAGCATGTACTGTTTGCCTACTAGAGCTGTTGAGTATATTAAGTAAAAACATAGATGTGATTTTCTAGCTACAAAAACAATATAGGTATCATATTTGGAAGATCATATAATCTATATAATCTTTCTATATCTAATACATAACCTGCTGGTGACATTTTGAGAGTATTGTATGAACTGGAAAGAGGTTTTTTGTTTTATTTATAATCAATTGCCAACCTTCCAATAATAGCAGTGATCTCAGGAGAAGTGGAACAGTATGTTCCAATAGACCAGATTCATCTGGAGAAAGTGTGGGGAAAGGAAAAGTTTTCCAAAAAATCCCTCTCTTTTCAAAGAGAAACATTGCTAAACTTTTGTTTAAAATAAACTCAAATACAAAACATCAACCTTAAGTTCCTCAAAATGTGGGAAAATCTACAGAGTCCGCGTATTTCAACTGCTACAATGTTTGCACAATGTCAGCCACAGGACCAGTCTTGTAAGAATTAATGTAGCACCTTGTGTGGAAGAAGTTGCTGCAGAAGTAAATTTAAAATTATACTTTTACAAGTATTTTTCTGACTCACATACCCACAGACATATACACTGATATGCTAAAAATACTGTGATATGCATAATGATAAAGCATCTCAGAAATGTCCCCAAAATATACTTAAAGAATTATTGTATAATAAAGCAGTTTGCAGTAAAAAAATATACCACTCTAATGCAAACAATGTCTAAAAAGCCACGAGTGACTCTGCAAAGAGCTGGGCTGTTATGCACCGAATGGGTACAACAGCCACCTGCATCATTTATAGCAAACTACTCGCATGCAGAGTGGCAAGTCACACTATAACAAAAATACAGCACCTTAAAGAAAAAAGGTTTTTGCTAAATAATATCAAAGCCCTGGGTGCACTAATAGGCCTTAACCGCCCCGAGCAGCCTCACATGGGGCCTCCTCCAAATGGGGACTCCATATAAACTCAGGCAGGGGCCTAATCTAGTCCTTTTCCTGTGGGGCTGTATGGTGTCCCTGGTTGGCCTGTGGCTCTGGTGTGGCCGGTAAGACCTGCTGCTCTCACTTGTTTGTTTGCTGCTGGTGCTGTGGGATGGTGCTATGTCTGTAATGCTGCTGGCCTGTGTTGCAGTCTTCTTAGTTCCTAGCCTGGTTTCCCTGAGGGAGCAGCCCTGCTCTTGCTGTTCCCTTGTGTACAAACAGTACTTTAGCGTTGGTCACTCTTTCAATGTATTTGGGGGCGTGTGTATTGATCCAATGTCCAAAGACTCTAGAAGCCATACAGTGAATGCTGCCTTTTTTTAGTGGGTTACTTTGCTTATGCGAAATGCAGAGGTAAAAGCAAAGGCAACAGCGGCTTTCCAGCAGGAAGTCAAGCCTATAAAAGGAGAGGTTTATATATCTTCCAGAAGCAGTAGAAAAATAACTTAGCATGGATCAGAAAATAAAGTAATAGTTGCTATAAAGTTTAATGTGACTTATGCAGGAGAAGTTTTACAGTTGCTTGTTGTGGGCTATTAGACATAAGAGTGCATAAAAGAGCAAATTAAAAAAAAAAAAAAAGGCAGGTTTTGCCCTGCTTTTAAGGACTAAACTAACTTTTTCTGGGATGATGCGAGGACTAGTCAGTGACTCAATACTACTTATAGTTCCTTTACAAGGTATTAAAAGCTTTTTTCTGCTATTTATAGTGTTAAAACTAAAATAGTCTTATCTGATATATACTAAAGCTTATATTCATTGATGGGTAAGTTATAATAAAGAAAGATAACTTTGATAAGTGTAGTTCTTATCTAATGGCCTTCTAAAGAAGGAAAAGCTGAAAGCTTATTTCAGTGCCCCAGCTCAGATCTCAAATATGTGATTAGCATCTCAATTTCTACAGCTATTTAATCAAGCCAATTTCTCCAAAAAAGGTATGCTCTTCTAGTAACTTCAAGTATTCCTGAGTGTTAAATGATAACAGGACGAGAGCTATGGGTTATTTTGCCCAGAAACTTTGTATTCTGGGATACATCTGTGTGCCTCTCGTATCAGAAATAAGACTATTTCTTTTACTTTCTGCTTATTAAAGATAATAACAGGACATCATGTTGATTTCCTCACAGGTGGAGCATGGAAAATGTTTTTCTGTTTGTAAACGGACTTGGACGGACTGCAATGAGCTGTTGGCTATTGACTGTGAAATCTAAGCCTCAGATTAAAGATGCCTTTAATTGTACAGGTAGGAAACTTTTTGGATTGTAAATACGCAAAATGGATCATTTTGGTCAAATAGAGCATTAGACAATAACTGATGCTTTAACCTTCATATTTCTGCCTTCAAATATTGATTTCATATGAAAGCTGGCACATTACAAGAAATAGAGCTTTTTTTCAAAGTGTTAAAGTAAAACAACATATTTTTATTCAGGTTTTCTTGTGTTTTAATTCTGGCTTTTGTTTGGCAAATTTGATCTGCCAAGCTTTTCTTTCTTCTGACTTTAAGCCCTCAGCAGGATCTTTCTCTTTTCAGAAATGCAAAAATTGAAAGCATATTGAAAGGCCTGGTTAAAGATAATGTATAGGCACTATAATAAATTGACAAATTAAGTATCTTGATACAGTAATTGATGACAAAATTCTGCTCTGCTGATGTAATATTTTGTGGGATGACTCATTTTGAAAGCCCTGTATCTTTCTACCTTGAGCCTGCAGCACCTTTCTGGTTCCCCTGCACCAGGGACTTCAGGAATTGCATAGTCTCTATTGGGTATATGCCTGTCTGGGTTCTACTACCTCATTTTCAGGTTGGTCAGGTATCGCAATATGAATGTAGATTAAGATTTCACTGCTATTTCTTTACCAAATGACATCTCATATTTGCTTTTCAAAGCTTATATCAGCAAGAAGTTGTTATGCTCGGTAGCTCCTGCAGTGCTTACTTCCCCCTAGTACCACCCTGCCTACCCTCCGCCGCTGCCAGCCACCAAGAACTTCATGTCTCTAACAGTAGTCTTTACACTGTGATAGATGGAAATACTTTTGTGTGTTCTTGGCTATATGCCAGGTATACACCTTGGGGCTGGAGGGGTAAAGTGTGGTAGGGGAGAGGAAGAAGGGTGCAAAGGCCAAAATGGGGGGCCTAGACTGGTGAGCTGCTGCTAGGAGCTGCAGCTTGTGCAGTGGATAAGCAGCTGGGCAAGACTCTAAAGAACAGAAGGAACCACCTGGAGACCCCAGGGTACTTAGCTGGAGTTTGCTGCAGCTCAGTCAGTTAATTGAAACAAAAGCTGGAAGCAAGGAGCTGCACTGTAAGGACAATGGCTGGAAAGAAGTTCCTTGTTAACACTTTTATTTCTATGCTGTCTTCCACAGCTCATTAAATGTTTTTCTATTAAGTTGATTATCCTAGACTATACAGAAATATAGTCCAGCCTTTTAGACATTGATAGCCTTTTGATCTTGGTTAGGTTGTTATAACAGACTGTCTTAGCAGATCCATCTCAAAGGGTTGGCCAAATTATAGCTGCTGCTATCATACATGTTAAATCCTGACCTCAATGCAAGAGTGAAGTATCCTTCCAATGGGTGCCCCATGTGCAGGCAGGGAGAGGACTGTGGTCTGTTCCAGCAGAGCCACTGCTCTAGGTAATCCCCTGCCTTGGACTAAGGTGCAGTGCTAAGCACACCCTTCCCACAGCCAGGTGGTCACTGGAGTGTATAGTCTGGACCAGCATAGCATGTTGCCCATTTACCAACAATAGGTGTAGCTAGAGTGGCCCAAACCTGATACCTTTAAATAAAGTCAACTAGTTGAATATTAGCAACTGTAAAGAGAGGTACAGGAGGAACTGTGTTTAAGAAATCTGTGAAGGGGCTGTATTTTGATTCCCTATCAGCAGAGGTTCTAAATATTGAATTATCTGTTCATCTCTAACTGATCATTCCTTTAAGCTAACCAGATTTATTTTCTGATTCTTCACAATCTCTGCTATGTAAAATTGGCCAAATAGAAGGGATACAAGCAAAACAATACACTCTAAGCAAGAAGCATGTGTAACTCCCCATATATTCTAAAACAAATGAAGCTTTTAATTTCAAAGAGGAGAAGAGTAGGTGTTTGAAGCCTGGCCTTCACAATGTCTGAGGCTGTGGTGGGTGAGAAATGCTACCTCAGTCTCTTGTAGTTGTATGTAGTGGATATCTGTTGTTCTGATGGCCATTTCATCTGACATGAACAAAAGTAATGAGACAAAATGCCATGGATGTTATACTGAACTCAGAAGAGCAAGAAGTTGCTTACACAGGACAGCTATGTCTTCCGAATTATCTCTGTAGTGGAACACTTTACATGTTAGCAATGCTAACTTGTAGTTTAGGGATCTCTAGAGATGATCACTGTCCTTGTACAAAGCCTACTAAAATAATTGTATTGAATGTTCATAGGCCAATGGTTTTTCCATTTGAATGTCCTTGACTTCGATACATGTGCCATTCAGAATGCCATGTAAACAATTTTGTTCACAGTATTTTCTTTCTTTCAAAGACTAGAGTATGTTCCTTTGCATGTCTTACAGAATGAAGACAAAGAACAAGCTAATTATGTTAAAACCTGTTTTCTTAAGTTGTTGTAAACAAAAAAAAAAAACCCAGTTTAATTCCTCTTCATTACTTGGCTTCCTTGCAATGACCTATAGCAGTTGATAAAGCAAACTGAGGTGTAAAAGGTTTGCACTTTGGTAATATACTTGTAATGCAACCTTGCAGTAAGCTATTAAAAAAATTTACCACTCAAATTTAGAGAAACTGTTATGCAGTTAATATTTTCCATTTAAAATTGTGTGGACTTAAACATTGATTGAAAGCAGTAAAAAATGTTCTAGTTTATTCCATAGTTTGGGGGGCATCCTATGGTCTGTTAACAAGATAAAATCAAAAATCTGTATTTTTACCTTGAAACACAATATCATAACATGTCAGGAAGGAAAAAGAGGGATTTTCACTTTCATAGGAACAAAACAAATGTAGGAAAGACTTTGTATTTTTACTTCCATGTAAGAGCTGTATACGCAGGTGAAAAATAATGGAGCAGCAGGCATAGTAGTGTTGTGTGACCTGGATGTACTTTTGGTGTGTGGGAAAAAAAAAAAAATCTCACTTCACATTGCATTGTGGAAAAACACTGTGCTCTATTTCTCATGTTTTGTCTTCCTCCCAACAGTGCACATTCCTATGCAAGCTAATATGGCCATTAATTGAACTTGAGTTGAAGAAAATATTTTTTGCAGATTCTGTTGTAGATCCAAAGAACAACCTTTCTCTGAAAAAAGTCAGGAAGTTTAACACAAGGTCTATGGACCTTTGGGACTGAAGCTTTCCACTTCAGCTTCCTTGATTTTGTAGTATTTGCCTCATTCTGACTGTTACTGGTGAATAATTCTTTTAAAGTATTTTAAGCTAGTGGAAATTAGTTTAATGGGAGTGTTGTCTGTAACACCTACTGCAAATTACAGTAAGGTTATACTGTAAAGGAGAAAGATGGTTCACTTTCTTCTGGCATCAGAAAATTGCTGAAGTTTAACAGCATATGAAGACAAGGGATTACCATCCACACTGGCCAGGACAGCAGGTACTTATCGTTAATCTGTCTTTAGGTTTCTCTAGCAGGTTCTTTTCATCTCTGCAATATTTTGGAAGGGTACAACATTCTAAAACTAAGACTCCTGTGATATTTTCATTTTCAGAATAAGAGTACCATCAAAAAACTGCCTCAAATTATTCCAAGTTGCTATTATTTGGTTACTTCAAGTACTTTTTCTGAATGTAGAATATATGTAACAAATTCTGTAGATTTTTCAGTTTTCTAAAGTAATAAAAACCCTGGCCCATGACATACACTCCCAAATTGCAATCACACTTGACAAATGAAGCTAAAAGTTTGGTTTCTAGAATTCATTCTGAGTTTAATACTCAAATTAATATAAAATATTTTGGAAAGCATTTATTTGGCAAGAAAGAATGGATATTACTTTCTCCCGGTGTAAATAAGTCAGTCCCAATTACACCTTACCTTGTATCTTGAAATGATACTTATCATTGTAAAATATCACTGCTTTTTACAGTACAGTGTTTAAATTACTGGACTAGAAATAAATTGCTACAGAACTACATTCTGCATTTCAGCTTTCTGGAGATATTTTTAAAGTGTCTGCATGCACAGATTTAATGAAAACTTTGTTAAAGCATTTGTTTGCCAGTGATAATGAAGACCTGATGATAGGGAACAGTTCAGAATAGTAAACATAAAAATAATGTTTATCATCTGGACTCTTAAAGGAGAAGGATTAACCTGCAGCTAGAGGCTCTTTTCAACATGACAGCAGGTAGCCAGCCATAGAGGCAAGCTGTTAAGCAGAGAGCATGATACCCTATGAGAATACTTGTTATGAATTAGGGACAGAAATTCCTGCCTCCCAGCAATCACAAGGGGGAAAAAATAGAGGGAACAGTTCAGTGTTTCCCAGCGAAAGAGGAATACTGGTGAGTGGATAAATACTGTTTACTACCCAGCACATGATGGAAGGTAGAATAGCTGGGTCAGGCTGATTGGGCTAGGAAGGATTTGGTGAAAAGTTCTTAAAGTAGTTGAGTCTGTGCCAGTTAAAATTTTAAGGCAAATCCAGAGGCATCACAGGAGTTGGTCAAGTCACAATTTACTTTTATATGAGTTGGCACAATTAATGGCTGATGGAGTAAAGAAGGGTCTTTAATGCCTTTTCCCTACTTAACTTCTCTGTACTTGGTTCACTTAATCCTACTGGGGTCAGGATTTGACCCAAGAAAGTTTTAATCCTTCCAGGAAAAAGGTATACCACTACTAACTTTTCAAACTGTTTTGAAAAGAATGATTTCTCACAAGCAAGTGAAATGGTTTTCAATCTGAATTGAGTTAAGATGTTTGTAGTTTCTGTTGGATTAAATATTTTAGGCTAGTTATCTAAGGAATCTTCATCTTTTGACCTTTTCCAGTTCTTCCATCTTCTCCTTTCCTTCTTACTGGAACCTTGGGCCAGTTGTAACCAAATCTGACAAGAATCAAAAACACTTTTTAGCTGTTGTAAGCGTCACTAAACCAAATGTCTCAGGAGACAGATGGGAGAAACCTCAAGTATAAGAAAAGCTGTGAGTTTAACCATGATGCAAGAAACTGCATTGAGCAGATTGCATACGATATCCATATGGTACGTCAGGCTCCAAGACTTAGATTGCTCACTTATTATAGTATTTAAACTACTTGTAATTTAGATCAAAGCAAAAATGTGAGTGGCTGATAACATATGAAAGGAAAGAGAGCACAAATTGTGCTCCTCCCTAGCATAAACACTAAAGGAGGCATGTGGGCAGTGATGAATACTTTTCCTTCAGCAAAATATTACAATTTAAAAACAAGCTGTCTTGCTTACAGGACACAATAACTGTGTCCTAATATGAGTGTCCAGTCACATTCCTGCAAGAAGCTCTGCTTTTCAGACTGTTTTTTTTTTCTTTCTTTTAAAGACTGATTATAGTAGGTATCAAGGTCTCCTTGATAGAGTCTACAAAAGATGTCAAATGAGAAATATATTCCCTCTACCTGCCTTCCCTATGTGGATTTTATAAGCTCTTCAAGGAGAAGTTTTGCTTCAGGAAGGACAATACCAATTGCAAAAAAAATCCCACCCTTTGAAACTGTCTACTTAAAAAAAAAAAAAAAAAAAAAAAGGCAGGCAATAAAGTGCCCTGAGAGGACTACATGCAACTAAACAATATATGTATTTTGACTGGATTAGTTAACTTCTTTCATTGTCTGAAAATTTTTTGGGTAAAGTGAATTTAGATGCTTCTAAATCCATTATTGTGTAGCTAGCAGATCTGTTTTCTTATTGAAATTCTATCATTTCCTTCCACAGAAGAATTATCAAAGACAGCTGCCCTTTATTTCTCCATATCACATGTATGAATGTTTTCAAGAGACAAAAGGAAAAGTGACTACTTCTGTAAGAAAAATCTGCCCTAGCAAAGTTATTTTCTCCCTATAGTTAGTTGTACTTTTTTCCTTCCCTCCAATCCATTAGATACTCATGATCTAGGTGTTTGTGTGGTGTCTTCATGTAATCTGATACTCCAAAAAATCTCAGGATCCCTTTAGGAACCACAACACAATGGCAGTTTGATCAATCTTCTCAAATTCCCCTATAAGTTTTCCCCTGGGCTCTTGCTTGGGATTATAGCTGTCAAGAAAATAACTTGGAGAGCAGGGAGGAGTATGTGATTTGTTACAGGTTTAAAGAAAATATCTTGGCATCTCTCCCAGCTAGTTCACATCACTCATTAAAAAGCCTAAAAAATTTAATCCCATGTCTTTGTTCCAAGTTATACAGAACCAGTTTCAGAAATCTGAGTGTGAATCATGCCCATACTCAGAAAGAATTGTCTGCATTTTGTTCAGTTTTGCACTGAAGCAGAGACAGTCCATCTCTGCTGTACAGTAACCTTTACTTTTCAGAGTCCAGTATGTAACATATATCAAGCCATGGCGGAGGGGGGTGGGGGTGGGGGGGGTGGGGGATGTTCCAGACCACAATTTGATATATCAGGGAATATTAGACAGGGCACAGAGGTATGAATATATTCCTTCGTATTTATTAGGAAAAGTTAATACATTGTGTTGCCTTTTCCAGCAATGTCCTTCAAAACAGAGGTTATTTCTTGTTTGCTTTCTTTTAATCTGCTATTGGATATAGGCTTTCTCTTTCTGCTGGGGTAGAGACTTGAATGAGTCTAATGTTTGTTCCAAAAGAGACAGGTCCACAATATCCGAGGAAAGAAGCATTTCACTGGCTCCAAATCTTGTTTGCAACAACAGGATGCAGTATTACAAGCAACAGTTCCACCCATGAATAACAAACATAATTTAGATTACTGCATGACAGCACAACATGCTTCAATAGATAAATTGTCTTTGTTTATTTGCTAAATTAGTAGAAACAGTCCACATGCTGAACTACCATATCCAGTCTTTTCTCTACTGTGTAAGCAGGCAGAATAAGATTTGTTTTTCCCATTAAGAACTTAGTGATGTAGAAAAATCACATTATCCAGACACCAGTTACTTATTGTTGTATCATGCCTAATTGATGGGGTTTATTTTACTATCATCAGATTAGATATGAGGTGAGATAAATTTGGGAGAGGCATAGGAACTCTCTTGTTTTGGTGTCATGTGCCTACTAAGATTACCCTTGAGAGGCTAATGAGGTTAATTCACAGCAAGGTACAACAGTAGCTTAGTGAATATCTTCAAGGCTTGCTGCCTCTTTACTGTAAATGTGCAATGCAAGTATTCTGCCAACTCTGACAGGTAAACAACTTGTATATTAATTGATTAGCAGTTGGGAGATGGTACCTCCTACAATAAACAGATGAATGAGTTTTGTTTCCATGTATTAATCAAGTTAATGACAGTAATTTTGTATGCAGGATTTTCATTTTGACACTGTAGACTGCTTGCTTCAGTTCTCTTGTCTAGACAGAAAGCAAGCAAGAAATGATCCAGAGCAACTGTTGTTCTTCAGGCTTTCAGTAGATTACCAATATGGAACATGTATCTTCCCTGGTAAAGGCTCATCAAACAAGTCAGAAAAGGCTGTGAAGTATATCTGCAGGAAGGTTCACTGGGCAGCTAATTCAATCTGCTTATCTTTTGCTCTTTTTGTACTGCCCCATCATACTGCTGAACTGCTTCTTGAGAATTTACCTGCACTTCACTGTAGTCTGTTTCTATGAGGACTTCCTGCAGTAGAAGCAGAAGTGCTCTAACAACTACTAGTGACTTAAAAATAAGCTACATGGGCTTGAAAAAGGAGTTCAAGTAAGAGAGGAGTTGGTATTCTAACTCCCAATACCATTTCCTGTACGTATTTTGGAAGTGACTTTGACTTTTTGGACTTTACTTGTTTGATAGGCAGTTATAGGTCTAAAACAATCACACTAGCTGGGCATCGTCAGAGTAAGATTAATGTGGGACATTCTTGTATTGTAAAAACAGTCTGTAATTCTGCATTTCAGAAGTATATTCTACCTTCTAACAGTGTGATCAGAATGTGTAAACTTTCTCCCTCATTCCCTATTTCTTGATCTCTGGAAGCTGTGCTAATACTGTAACTGGTGAACACAACGGGAGCACTAAGAAAAAAAATCTGTTTTAAGACTAGGACACCAAGAAGGGGATCATTCAAATGATAAAATATTAAGACGTATATTTTGTAGCTTGTGCAACAATGATTTAAAATTAACACATAGCATTCTATTTGCCTGAAATTTAAGGAAAATAGGAAGACATACTTTAAGAAATGCATAATAGTAAATGCATGTTGTATGCAAATTTACAGCACATGTCTCTTGTTGCAGTTAAGTGTGGCTTTAATTGGTTTCACAGTGATGGAAGTATTCAAATTAGTTTATACATGGTACAGTTGGCTTTCAAGGAACATCCAGTCTGTTCTGCAATCATGTAATGAAAAGGGCCATGCCCTCGTCTGTGCTTTGGACCTTTTGATGTATTTTAAGATGTTTTGCACTCTGAGGTGAAGTACTATATTCTAACATCACTAAACGTGCTGACTTTTTCCTGCTGCCAAGCTGGAGAGGAGAGCTTTTCCTGCAGGCATTTTTTCCCTAAAGCCTCCCTGAAGGCAAGTTTTTGCCTGGTTTCCATTTTGTAACATAGGAAAAACAGCTTACTGTATCTGTTTGGATAGTCAGAACACTAAGAAAACATAACCATGTAAACAGAAAGGTGCATTTTAAAGTTACAGTATCTTTAGTTATAGGATATAACCAGATGATCTGAATTCTATGAATACTGTGTCAATGTTTCTTTATAACTGGATTTTCTTTTTCACTAAGAACTTACTTGACTAGAAAATGGCTGAACCCCTATGTAAATGGTCTGCACAAAACTTTGATAGTCTCAGTTATTCAAGTTTAATTTTAATCAGCTCTTAAAGATTTTTTTAAATAGTGTAGATTAGTCTTCACCTCTCATAGGACTGGGAAGGGGAGGATTGTTTTTCAGTCTGCAAACACATCTGGAATGAGGAATAAAGTCCAATCAGTGTCCTTCTAAAAAAATATTCACGTTAGGATGCAGTGCTGCTGCCAACAAAATTAAAGGCCAAAGCTCTTTTGCAGTAACCTAATCTTGCAGTATTTGAACTGTGTATAATGCATGCATTTTTCTGAATGCTGTTTACTTGATTATTTTTAAATGCCCAGAAAAACTCTTCTATTAGCACATATTAACCACCAGATTTTATAAAAAGGTAAAATTCAAATTCTATTCCACCAATGCCCTGCTTTTTAAAATTATTAGGAATTTCACTGTACTTTTTTTTGTTCTAATGTAAATCAAATGCAAAAAGGTACAGAGAAACTTGTGTCTGGGCAGTCACACACATGTTGAGAGAATTGCCAGGTGTTTCTAGCATACCCTTATCTAATTTGTAGTTCTATCAATACATTCAACTAATGATCCAAAGACCTCTACTCCTCGGTGTGCTCAAATTTTATTGTCCTAACTTCTCTTGCTTGCTGTTACCCCACAATTGAACAGCGCTCTGAATGACAGCCTTGTTATCTGAAGTTTGTTGCAAGATACAAAATCAAACTCAGAGTTATAATGGGAAAATGTGTCCAGCAATACGTTTTGTCCTAGTTAGTAACAAATGCTAAGATAACGTGATAAATATTACTAGTCAATTCACTATTACCTGTACTCTTAAATCAGATTTGGTCTTAAAAGCAGCTTCCTATAGCAGTTAATTTTCCTAACTCTTGGAAGTAACTAGTATTACAAAGCAAGTTCAATTAAAAACCCACTGCAGTGGAGTCTATCAACTTTCAAATACTTCAAATTTTAAATATATGAAAGCTGGATTTTTTTTTCTACCAAATGGCTCTGTTAATTCCTTTCCTATGAATTTTTATGTACTCTGAATTAGAGGAAAACTATGCCCTCTTGCCATTTTTGTCTGATCAGGACTATCCTTGCACAGAAGATTATCAAACACCTTGCTATTTGTGTAGTTTTAATGCCAGCCAAGTTATATAGGGTAAAAAAGAAAAAAATTAGAACATATTTTCATAATATAACTGAGAATTCCATCTTATTTTCTTTTCTAAATGTACATCCTACATTTCAAGGAGGGAATACATATTTTTTCAGACTCATGTTTCTAACAGAAGTGTAAGTTTCTTGTGTTTCAGCAGAATACTTCCACTTCTGTTCACATCAGATTTTACTTCAACAGATCTGGCTGGAAGACTTTTTGTTTGATACAACAAGCTAGTCTGAAAAGGTCCTGTTGATCCAGGGGGATCAATACAGGCTACTTACTTCTTTCTAGGTGTTTTTATTAACACTTCTTAACCAAGGACATCAAAGAACCTTGAATGTAAACTGCTGACTTGTAACTGTGATCACTTTTATTCTGGATTTTTTACTTTTTTCTAACAAATATTTTTTGTAGCAAAGTAAATCTCCTCTTTCTGGAAACAGCTGTTTAAACTTGTGTTTCTGTGCGCTTTGTGTCTGTTTTGCTATACTTTGGTTAAATGTTAAGTTTCTTTTGGAAATGAATACACAGACCTAAGCAGTATTGTTGCTTGCCATTGATGTTAACTTTCTTCAAACTTGAATCTTTAAAGCCACTCTTTCTCATGTTCCCTTTTCCCTATTATTATTTTTATAAAGCTTTTTTCTCTTTGCGATATAAGAAAAATAAATAGGCAACAGAACCTTTCTGTTCTGCTGCTCATACGCTGAACACATCCAGTCTTTATGTATTATGACTGGGTTATAAAATCCAGCTGGTGTTAATTTCAATAAGGAGACTTCAATTGACCATCCTTCCTCTTTAATACAATTGCATGCTCCCAATTGTGTTGAATCCAAGGATGTCTCCAAAACAACAAAACTGTAATAAGATGGCAAAAATAGCTGTGTCTTTATGGATGCATTTTTTAAATAAAATTTTAACAATTGAATGTTCTTTGGCATTGTGTAGTATAGCAAGATTCATGATGAAGACAGATGCAGTGATATACAACGCATACTGATAAAAAGCGCTCATATAAAAGTACAGAGAAGATTTATCTTCACATACATTAGTATAATTTTTTTTTTCTTGTGAAAATCATACCTGTAATGTTTCTTCTCTCTTGCTCTCCTTTATTTTGTAAGGTCACAATTTCAAAAACTCAGACTAGATGAAGTATGAGAAACAACAGGGAAACAATAATGAACTAGCAGGGTACATGCTAAGTGATCTTTTGGGTCTCTTCAGTACCCGATTCCAGAAACTGTCTACAATAATAAACTGGGTACAGCATAAAAAGCAAGATTAGTACAAGGAAAACTGTCAAGGTGCGTTAATGTTCTCATATCAAATACGTTCTTTCTAATGAGATGGATTAATGATTGTCAGGGAGGGAAGCGTCAATTCATTTTTCTGCTGAAGTTGAGATCTTTCCTCTAGTAAGCTCTGACAGTAAACAGTCAATGCATAAACCCCTAAGTGAAGTATGTGCCACAGCTTGTAAATCCAGTTGGTTTTGTCTCCTCCCTTCTTTGGGTCGTTACCCCAGTTGTCATTATTTTCTCTTCCTTTTCCTACCAGTTTTCTTTTTTCTGTTGTCTACTACCTTTGGTTTTCACATAAATACTTTCATAAGAATTCCTTTCTATCCACCCTAAGCTTATGGATATGTGGAGTTGCTAGACTCCATCTATCACTGGCTGCATTGGTTTAGTACTTTGCTTTTGTATTTATCCTCACCAGATGTGAATCAAGGCAAGAGGCTTCCTACTTGCTGGCATAAACAGATTTCAGACCACAAGAGTGCAACCAAATACAGCAACAAGTGGCTGAAAGAAAAGGATGTTTATTTATTTTCTGCTCCTATTTCACAAAAAGCAAAGATTTTTATTTTTGCAACTTTTTGCTTACTGGTTCCCCAGATCTTGGTGTATTTTGCAGAGTTTTGTTCTGTATGTCTTTGGGTTTTTAAACTCAAAGTAACTATTTTTCAGATACCTACATGAGTTAAGTCTTGAGTTAATCCGATTAGTTAACTGCTGTTGTATTTCTGCAGAACTGCAAAATTATGTACCTAAATACGCTTCCAATTCTTCTGCTGATGTGCATTTGATCTGAGAAAGGAGTTAAAGACTTAAGTTCCAAACTTTTCTTTGGAAATGCTAAATAGTTCTTTTGAAGTAACAGGATGTGCTTGCTGGATTTCTTTAGAATTTCATGAAGAACGTTAAAATTTGCTTTAAAAGTAAAATTTATGCTAGGAGTTTTCTAAAATAAACATAACTAACCGGGGGTGTACACTGAGAAACAGTAGTTCTAAGGAGATGGGAACTAATTAAATCCTCCAAAATGTCATATTAATGATCAGATGATATTTTGGCTGAAAAGAACAAAGGCAGTTGTTACAAAGAGAGATCTTCATACCTTAATTTATGGTTCTAACCCTAAAAACCTTCCAAGTCCCACTTGTTTGAATAGAACTACTTCCATCATTGATGTTGAAGCTAATACTAAGAAAATTGTTCATTTGCATTCCATGTAGAAGCCAATCCTGCATTCCTCAGGCATCTGTTGACCAAAGGGTGGTATCAGACCAAGGAGGATGCCAAAACTGGAGTAATTTCCTTCTTGTGAAAGAGGTAAGTAAATACCCCACTGTACAATGTGATTCCACTCTATGATTTCTGGCCACCTACAGCTGATTTAAGCAGCTCCTGGAGTCTTAGTCTGTTTCCTGCCTCTCCTTCAGTCTCTCACCATTGCAGTTAGTTCTCTTTAGTTGACTGAATCAGTCAAAAGAAAAAATGAACCCTGTATTTCTAGATTTTTCTCTTCAACACAGAAAATCTGTATAATAAACTTGTAAAGAGACCACACAAAGAGATCAGCATAATTAAAAGTGAGGAAACAAGTACTTAAGGTGAAGGGCAGTTATCCTTTAAAATGTTTTTGCAGTCAGAAATTATCATAGGAATCACATAATTTTTTTTGATCCTTTGTGCATAACTTAAATTATGGCTTTACTGGGGGAGTTTAACTTTATTCTTTCCTTTTAGTTCTCAGATTAACACAGGAAAAACGTATCCATGTGGTATCCACTTCAGCATTATGTACTATAACTAATCCCAAGTGTGCAATACTGCCAGCTAATGAGCAATATAGATTAAAGGCAGATGTTTGCTCTAACTGAAGTTGCCATTCATCTCACAGCAACATGTTTAACTTGTGCCGTATGTTTACTTTTTGGTATGTTGATTGTCAAGTAGTTCTATTCTGTTGTAGTTCAAATGGAGGAAAAAAAAAAGCCTCAATCTTGTGCCCTTCAGACCTAGGAAATGGAAACTGGTAGTGTTCATTGGTGTTTCATGCATGAGCAGAGAACACAAGGAGGTCTGATTGTCCAGAAGCTACTTGAGGCTGCAAATCAACAGGAGTTTGATTTTTGGACAAAACCATGATACTTGTAAAACTGCAGAAGTGAGCTGACAAGTTTAACTTCAGAACCAGTTGAGCTCGTCCATTACAACACTTGCACAGCAAAAGTTCCAGCCCATCTCTCTACTGTTTTAACTCCAGCACGATTTTGAGCATGCGCTAGTCTTCTACGGCAAACTGAGAAGCTGGGTGTATGCGTCTCTACTTGGAATAAATAGGTACTGAGTGACAGTTACCTCTTTGTCTCTACTACTTCGTCATCTGACTATGCATGAGACAGTTTGCTATGATCTTCACCCAGAGATTAACTCTATGCAATGTTGGATGCTCAAAAGTTGGATTGTGTTGTGCAAGCACAAGATGGGGGGGGAAATGCCAAACAAATGATATCAAAGGACTAACAAAAGAAGGGTCAAAACTTCATGATATCTAATAGAATTGGGAGTGAAACAAATAAGAATAAAACAAATTTTGATTTCAAAAAGCAAGCAGCAACAAACTAAAGGGAAAAGATACGAAACTTCTCAGATAACTAGCAAAACTAAGATATTAAATGAACAAAAGAAAACCAACTTTAAGTCATTGATTCAAAAGGAATGACTCAGAATTATGTTGCTAGAGAAATTAGAGAAAAATGCTCTAGGAGCACATATTAACAAAATACACTTTTAGGGAAGTTAATTTTATCTGCTGTCATTGATGAATAAGATTGTACTGCCCTAGCAGACATCCTTTAGCTTCACTAAGCTAGGAAAGGGAGCTTGCAGTGGGAAGGCAGGAGGGGTTTTCCAGGGGCATTATTGCCTTGTATTGTTAATATCAGCCATACACTAAGGTAAAATTACTTGCCATATTGGTATGGTAGTTCTTCCTGAATATCAAAAGCTTTGCCATTCTAAATGTCAAAAGCTGAAAGGCTCTGAAAGGATGCCTTCCTTTACGGTGAACTGAGGAGTTTACAATAAAACAGAAACAAAAATTGAAGGTTAAGAAGATTAGCTAAGGTTATTCATGTTCTCCTAGGCACAACATGGAAAACGACTTTTGGAAGAATACTTTAAGTAGGGAAGGATGAGTCTTTCCACTTACTAGGAGGTGGAAAGGTTTACTGGGACTAGAGAGGCTATGGTAAATGGAGTAGGAGGTTCTACATGCTTCATGGAAGGAGTAAGAAGATGGGAAGAGCAGAAAATTCTTCACCTGTAGGGAGTATATAAGAAATTTTAGGATAAAATGGGCAATTAGAGCAAAAAGGATCATTATGACTAAAGCATGGCTGGGTTGTCATGACATAAGGAGTTGCTGGTTCATGCAAGATGTGGCAATAGCAACATGTATTATAGACTGTTGGAAATATGAGAACCTATTTACTCATGCTTCCCTTAGTAGGAAGGCTAGCTTCAGAGCTGACATTGTAAAGAGTAGAGATAAAAAATTAGGGAAGATTCAGCAGCAAATGGAAGATATTATGTCTTTAGTACTGCAGTTTTATGTTGCATCCATCTCAATCAGTGCGACACCCCTGGGGTGTTCCCTCCTGTTACTAAAACCTGAAGCATTGGAGTGGGGAGGGAAGCAGAGCCTCACCTGAAGCCATCTCATCCAAAAATTAGGGGAGAAAACACACAGCAGTGAGTGTAAAGCAGAGTGGTACAGCTCTGCTCCAGAAAGGGAATTAGAAGTCAGTATGATAAAATCTGTCCAAGTAAATGACAAATATATTAAGTAAGGAAAACAATTTGGCATTTCTTTTGGGAAGTGGGAAGACAATATTAAAGTAGAAAATGAGCAATTTATAAAAATAATTTCAAAAGCTGAATTTCAGTCATATTTGTGTATGTTGTGCATGGTCTCTATGAAAACTTCACACTGACTTTGCTAAGAAGTATGCTCAACTGACAAAGAGTATGCACAGTTCTCATTAAAAATATTTTTATTTAGAGTGTATTGTCACTATGTTAAGTCAGTGTTAGTTTAGTTTCCCTTTTTCTCACACTAATTCTGAAGGTGATGACTAGGTGGGGAACACAGGAAGGGAAACAGCTGTGGAAACGAAATGAACAATGCAGCACTGAGACATGCCTTAGAAACTTTAAGTGACAGGCAGGAAGAGATTGATAGCAGATGGACACTTTATTGTTTTGAAGGGGTTTTTTTAGTTACTTTATGCCCAGTTTTGTAACTGAGATTATCTCTTGTTTGGTAGAACAAGTACCCTGTTTTCTTTCATGTTTATGGACCTGGATAGGACAGGCTAGCCAGAGGTAGGTATGCAAATAAGCAATGAACACTAGAAACTTACTCCACCCACATGTGTGGGAGTGTGAAAGTGTGTTTGTTACTTAGCTGTAAGGATCAACTTGGGAGCTGATATCGTAAAGTATTAGCATGCAAAAATAAATTTACTTGCTAAGTATTAAATAGCAAGAAACGGGTGGTTGGAGAAAAACCCTATTACCGAAGGCTAATGACTGATTAGTCATTACTAATGCCATCATCAAAATCCAATAAAGGAAAATTTTCTCCCTTCATGTCCTTATATGAGGACAGGCTACAAGGTCCAGCAGCCAGAAAACAAAATACCTATTGTCTTTGGTATGGCTATACATACTGCTGTCTTTTGCCCAACAAGGTGTTTCATCAGTGTAGTTCTGTGAACTGTTTGTTCTTTATTCAATGGATAAGCACCCATGACTTTTTTGAGATTAATAACATAAACCATCACAAATTAGAACAGTTAGTACTTTCAAAGGGACGCCTAGGCTCCATTTTGAGACATGCTGAATCTTAAATAGTTGCTAGGGAGATGTAGGAGTTCTGGATGTTAGGGTTTGCCTTGAATGAATTTTTATCACAGTATTAAAATGATGCTTCATCAACAGCAATTTTTGAACTTTCAGGTAAAGTATTGTACTCCATGTAATTATAAATAAACTTAAAATGCACTCTCTATGGCATTTCTTTTGAAAGCTCAGCTGGGCTTTCTGCCTGACCAGTTTCAGGCTATTTTAAGCAATAGCTGTTTCGGGGAGAGTCCCACATATGGTCCAAATTCTCGGAAATGTTTACTCCTTTAACTTACTGTTCTTTGCTTTTTGTGAAAAGCATCTGAAGATCATTGTCACGAACAGAACCTCAACAGCAATGCTAACTGCATCTGGTAAGGGTAAGACAGTTTTTAACCTCAACCTGTGGCAGACAGGCAGCACTGACCAAGGGACTGCCTTGTCTGTAAGTGAAGGCAGATCTATGGGACTGCGTGGGCATGAAAGACCAGAGTTGAGTTCTGTAAAAGTTACAATTCCTTGGCAGACAATATATTTACTTGAGAGAGCTCAGCATGGTATCATTTTAGACGTGTTTTAGTGTTCTCCAGATTGTACGAGTTCCTTGCACCTGTTACTTTATTTTATATAATGTACTATTACCTTTTAGACAAGAGCTGAATTTTACCTGTAACATCAAAGTCTATTTACAAGGTGTCTATAGGCTAAGCTGGTTTTCATCCTAAAGCATAAAAAAAAAAAGGATTACTATGAAGGACAAACCCAGTAATAATGATATATCTACCAAGAAAGTGGAAAAAAGTCTAAGTTTGAAAGGTCTGGCAGAGAAAAACAGAAGTCACATGATCTGGTAGCTATGGAAATGTGTGAACTTGTGTCTCATGAAAGCATTTGAGACTTATGAATATGTTCATAAATCACATGTATCAGTTGTCAACTAAGAAATAATTCCATAGATCATTTCTTGCTGCTGTAATTCAAGAGGAGTACCTAAGCAGCTTAAAGGAAAACATGGAAGTTAATTCAAACATCTGAGCAAGGCTGCTCAGATATGTGCAGATGCTAACTCAAGGGTTTGTTTTCAATTAAAAGGTGGTGGTCTCTTCTCCTTGCTTGAAGGTACCTCTTTATGCCAGCTCTGAAGAAGTCTGCATCAGAATTTGGCAAACATCAAATCTAAAATCCAAAGTGATACTTAGTCTTATTGTTCTACATAAAAAGATAAATTCATTGTCTGGAAGTTACTGAGGATTCTTAGTCTTAGATGGAACAGCCACTGGAACAGATTGATGGCACTTCCTGCTTTCCAGACATGTATCTTCCAGGACAGAGGGCATAAATAAAAAATACTTAGTGTTTAACTTCTATAAAAAAAAACCATGTTTTTTCTATGAAAAATGACTAAGCAAGAAATGGGTCATGATTTTGCTAGTATTAATGTCCCATGATGGAGACAAGTGGTTTTAAAAATGATGGTACAGCTGACTACAAGACAAGAGTTCCTTTCTGCACAAATAATGGAGATAATTAATTACACTCCAGACTTTCAACTACAGTGTAGTTGTAACTGGATGTTTATGCCCTCTCCTACAGATCACAAATACACATGGTATAATATGGCTTGATTTCTTTTCCAGTATTAGGTTTCTTTGTTTTGATATTAACTCTGTGCTGTCTTCAGCTTTCAAATCCTTTCTCTAGCCTTCTACCAGCATTACCAAATTTCTTCTCTTTTGTAATTTTTCAGTTTTATATCATATGTGGAAAATAATCCAAGTGTTTTTAACATGCATATTAAATGCATGCATCACTTATGTTGTCTTAGAGATCTAAATCACAGTCTTGGTGAGATGTACCTAATGTGAATAAATAAAAATCCTGCTTAACTGCACATGCATCTGCATCCAATCTGCATAAAGCAGAATGAAGTATTACATAAGGAAAAGAAGAAAAGGAAAATAGAGGAAAGTCTGGGTTATGACACATGCATATAAAATACTGATTTGGCCTTGATTAAAGGCCTCAGATAATTTTGGCTTTTTAGCCTTGCCTAGCCTATTTTATTAAACTTTGAAGGTTTTAGTTTCCAATCTACCTGTTGATAGATTCTGTAATGCTTATGTTAAGGGACTAGAGACTCTTTCAGAGCTCAATCTCCTTAACATTTCGTCTAACGGAAGTCCTAAAAGCAAAGGCTTTAAATAGATAT
Source organism: Leptosomus discolor (assembly GCF_034619465.1). Classification (NCBI taxonomy): domain Eukaryota; kingdom Metazoa; phylum Chordata; class Aves; order Leptosomiformes; family Leptosomidae; genus Leptosomus; species Leptosomus discolor. The sequence goes on along the minus strand of NC_141395.1, from coordinate 35,818,609 downwards.
TTTTCTATTTAGAGGTTTTTATTCTTGTATAAATATTTTATTAATACATTATAATATTACTCTCTCTGGAATCCACAGGAAAAGTCCTTGCAAATTCAATGAGAGATGACTTGAAATTTTACTTTGGTTTAGGCACCCTTGAGTACACTTTTGTACTTTTTTTTCTTGTATTATAAAATGTCTCAGTTTAAGAAAAAAAATTTGCATGCAGAAGGGATTTTGAAAAATGTCCTTTCCTGAGTAATATATTCTATACTTATATTTTTATTGCATTTAAAATGATATAACTTTATTTTGGACAAAATCTAGTAAAATTCCACTGAGGCTGTTTTGGGAAAGATAAAATATGTAAGGGAGTCCACTATTTTTTGTAGATCAAAATTTTGAGACTCCATCTAGTAGCCATGTTATCACTGATATTAATGAATTGTAAAATGCAATTGAAGTCACTGGGAAACTAAGTGTCCTTTGTATGGTCTTGATCCAATTTTGGTGAAACAGTAACTAGACATGATTTAAGACTAGATTTAGGGACTACTATTAGACAATGTGGCTATATGAGAAAGGGTGATGGATTGTGGTTTGGTCACCAAACCACAAAGAACTGCTTGGCACTGCCGAGATTAAAGGAGGAGGTAATTCTGGCAAGGGGAGATAGTGACCACCTACCCAAATTATACCACCTATTCAAAAAGGACAATAAAAGAAGACAGAGCATGCACTAATTTGCATGAGAAGTAAGGAAGAACAATGACCGAAAGGAACAATGCTGAATATGTGTTAAATGTATAATTATGGAAAACTGAGGCCAGGTGTGCTGACTTGGGACAGATACCCATTGATGTCTATCAGTGAAACAAAATACCTCGACTCCAAGTGCATATTGGCATTTTGCACACCAGGTACCAGACCAAGCTGAGCTTGTCTAATGAAAATAAAAATGGTACACTTGCTGAACAAGTTTTGACTGTTTGTTTATGACCTACACCAAAGAGCAACTTCAGATGTATGTTATGAAATGCCAAATACATAAAGATGCTTCTGGATACCGAAACGAACAGTATTTTTGCCTAGGAGAGAGGTACATGAACTGCCTTGTTGCTTGAGAAACCAATCACACAAACAAGAAACATAAGCAACCAAATTATAAATATTTAACACAATTAACAAATCAAACTTGTGATATATGTGATAGGTAGAGACATGGACAATTTAAAGTGTCAAAATCCAATGCGAATTTTATTATATTAGCAAGCGAACAAGAGCAAAGGCAGCACTGGGCGGCCGGGGAGTCTGCACTCCGCCAACGGCTCGCAACTTCCCGTCTCGTGTAAGCACATTATATACAGTCTCATTTCCTGCACTTGTGATGTCGCAATAAGGTCGATACTCTGCACATGTTCCTTCTGTTGCTGGGGGGTCTTTCTCTGCCTCCTGGTGATCGTAAGGATGAAGGCTGAAGGTCTTCCTCGTTGCCCTGTGGGTGGACTTATGCAAGAATGTGACTACTCAACCCCCTCAGCTACGGGTCCTGTTGACTTATGCAAGAATGTCCTTCGGTTGGGCTATCAAGCCTTGCGGGCACATAAATCTTCCATCCATACCTTCCCATACAGGTTTAATGAACAAAGCACAATATGTTACTTACTACAATAGACTAGATTAGTCTGTGTTTTTATTACTGAGAAATGTAGTTGTCAGCTCCAACAAGATGCTGCAGAAGTGTGTATGGGTATGCAGTAACAACAACAGCAAAAAAAAAAAAAAAGTTTGTGTATTGACTAGTCATGGATCAGCTGTGAATGAAACAAGAGCATTTTGCTCAAATTCATTAGCTAGCTCTTCCCTCGACTGTCTTAATAATGCAGTAAACACAGGTTTGTAAGGTTTGGTCTTGTCTTGTTTTGTTTTTTTTTCCCCCTGAAAAATGTTTAAGATTTAATATCTGGATGCTGAAAACAATTCCTAGCTGTGTTGTTATTTAGAATTTCCATCCAGCTTCCCCAAATGTGTTTTCCATTTTCCTTCCTTCTCAGAACTTCACTTCTGTCTATCTCTTGGAATTCAGCTGGTATGATTCTACTACAGTCACAAATTTCCACACAATGATCCTTTGCATCTGCTTCATAGCCTGTTCTTCGTGTTCATGTACATATTTTGGAGGGGTTTTTTTTTTAGTTTAGTAGTGAATGGAAAAGGCAGCCACACTAATTAACTTTCTACATAATGCACATCTATGCCTGTAATTATCTAGAGCTTACTGATTTTAAAAGCTGCCTGCTCTTGACTTCTACCCTTCACGGTTTTTTCTAGTAACATGTTTTGTTCTGCTCTCCAAGTGGCCATTCTTGAGGTCTGCCTATTGATTAATGAAAAATTAAAGGCATCTTTCACTATGCTGTGAAAAAAATCAGGCAGAGGAATGACAGATGAGTTTCCTGCTTTTCCAAAGACACTACATGCACCCTTCCTGGCAGAAGGCTTCCAGGAATAAAAGAAATGTGGCAGACATGAATTCCTTGCCTTTCTATAGGAAATATGTTGTCCTTAACTGGCATTTCTCCTCACTGTCATAAAAATAGTGACCTACACTGTTCTGGGGTTTCTCAAACATGTTTTAATTGGTATTGTATACCAAAGTCAGAATGTTTCACACCTTTACCTTTTTCTCCCTCAAAAGACGTTTCCTCGAGGAATCCAGAGCTGCTAACTCATGTTCCCTGCTTTCTCAGCTAAAGCCTACTTTTCACGTATTTCCCCCCCTCCTATTTCTTCACTACATCAGCCTTTCCTTAAGGCAGAGCTGAATCAAACTAAGCTCTGCGGCCAGGTGAGGTGTGCATACCCTGAAGAGATGCTGTGAGGGGCCTATTCCCCTCGCCGAATGCGAGCTCGCCTCCGGGCTGACGGAGAAGTCACTCACCCTGGGCCTTTAGCCGAGGGTCACCCGCGCTCCCCGCCTCCCCCTTACTCCCTATGGCCCATCCCGGAGGAAAAGGGAGGCTGAACCAGCCCTCGCCCTACTTGACGGGTCCCGGGGCCGCGGCACACTCCAGACCCCGCGCTAAGTTCCCGGTTCCTCCCGTCCCCCCGAAGGCCCGGGCCCGACTCCCCTCCCGGCCGCTCGCCAGTAACCAGCTGCGGGGCGCGGGGGGGGTGCGGCCGGGGGCAGGTCGGGACAGCCCCTCCTGGGCGAGAGGCTGCAGCCAGCAACGGCGTCACCGAGGGCGCCTCTGCGGCTTCACGGCTGCGCCTTCCCCAGCCCCTGCGGCGCCGGCCGCCCCTCGCCGCAGCCCCGCTTCCCGCCAACCGCCCCGAGGGTCGCGACGTCGTCCCCCGTCGAGCGCCGCGGGGCGCGCCCCTTCCGTCGCCGCGGGGCGCCGGTGCCGGCGGCGCCGCCTCACTCTTCCCTCCCTCCCTCCTGCCGGCCGGCGGCGGGAGGCAGGGGGAGCCAGGGAGCAGCGGCGGTTGGGCCTGGCGGACAGCGAGCCGGGCAGGCAGGCGGGGTCCCCCGCTCGCCTGCCCGCGCTGACGTCAGGAAACTTTCTCCACGGCTGCGGCCGGAGCGGGCGCCGTGTGCCGGCGCGGCGGGGCAGCGGGACGGCCTCCATCACCCCGGCAGGTACGCGGCGCTCCTCTCTGAGGGGCGGCGGGGGTCCCTGGCCCCCGGGGGGCGGCTTGCACGGGCGGTAGGGGTGCTGCGGGCTCCTCGCCGCCCCTTCCCTGCGACGAGGGTAGCCGGGGTCGGGCGCAGCTGCCTGTGCCCCGCGGGTCCCGAGGCGCGGTTGGCGAGGGGCGGCGGGGAGGGAGGGAGCTCCGGCCGCGTGTTGATCGCCGTGGCGGCAGCGTTGCCCTGGGCTTAGCCGCCCAGCCGCTGCCCTTGGCTGGAAACTTCGTAGCCGATGGGCCGCGCAGCTCCGCAGGCGGTGAGCGGGCGGCGGGAGGCGGCGTGAGTAACGGGGCTCGTTCCGGGGGCGAGCGGAGCGGGGCTGGCGGCAGGGCAGGCTGGCCCTTCTGCCAAGGCTCCGCTGTTTCGGTGGGGCGAAGCTGTCCGCGTCCTGGGCGCCAGTGCTCGTCAGGCTGAGGGTGCGGGGCGAAACTTGCCCTGGGCGCAGCTGGCATCAGATTTCTCCTCCAACTTTAAACCAGTAAGGGCTTGGGGATTTGGGGCATGCGATATGCCGTGGTTTAGGGCTTTTTCAAGTAGCTGGAAATAATCAAATGTCTGTCTTTTTTTAAATTTTTTTTTTTCCTTTTTAGTAAGTACAGTAAAGCCATTATCTGAGTCAAGGTTTTGTGTTTCTCCTGAGGGCTTAGCCGTGGCCGCCCGGCGGTGCTGGGAGGCGAGCCGAGCTCGCCGCTGAGGCTGATGAACGCACAATTGTTTTACAAGGGAGGATCTTCGTCTCGTAGACAAATCCAAACCACGAAGTTAATTTTAACTCCGCGGAGCACCCGGGCGTCGGGAGGGTGGAGTGCTGGAGTAGTTTGTCGGATCATCATATGAATAGAAAACTGAAATCTGAGCAAGGACTGCAGCCGCTGCTTTGGAGTCGGGCGAGGGAGGTTCAGGGAGAAATTCTCAGTTTAAGGGGGTCTGAAAGTTGCGTGATGGTTCTCTGGAGGAATATGGAAAAGTATGTTGCTCATTTGAATTTCGCTATTCTTGTCGTTCATTGAAAGGCACCGAGAGTCAGTCAAAGGCCTGTAAAGGTTAATTGTCTTCTTCATACAAAGAAATATGTCCCCTTCTGAAGAACTAGATTTCTGGGGTCTTTTTTGAAAAAGGCGGTCACTACATTTCTAATTTAAATAGCATGCCACTCTCACTTTTTAATTGTGCAGTTCCTACAGTTGCATTGCAATTGCAAGCTTTTAAAAAATCATCTTTATGTAGATGTAAGACAAAAGGTGTTAAAAAAAGCCATAAACTGGAAAGCAAGCCATACACGAAGGTGGTTATGAAAGTGCTTTGAATGTCTGTAGATATTTATAAAATGTTTTAGCAATATATTTGGTCTACTCAGTATAAATATAAACAAGCATCCATTTTTACATTTTAAATGAGTAACTATGAACTTGTCACTCTTAGGTTAATTTCTTCCCTTGCACGTTAGACTAACAAAACTTTAGTGGTACCTTTCAGTTGTTGTAGTGATAAACAGGACTTCAGAGCTTCAAACCTCTGTCACTTGTGATGATAATCAAAATAAAACAAAATAATGCACCCCAGGGGAAAAAAAAAACTTTTCAAAGGTCAAGCTTCTATTTTTTATGGCAATTTCAAAATAAACAAAAATTTGCCTCATAATTATATATTTGCTTGAATGATTTGTTGTGTAGTAGTATGTCAGGGACAGCCTCTGGTATTTGGAAATGATCCACGTGCACTCAGAGAAAGGAACAACAAAATAGAGGGGGGGGGAAAAAGGGCAATAATCTCATGATGATTAGCCTTTTGCTGTTTGGTACACATCGCGAAGTATATGCATGCATTAGTGATTACAGGCCTCCTTAAAGGCATATATTTACATGAACAAGTTGAATAGAGGATTTATGGATTAAAACCCTAGGAATTATGGCTCAGTGTTGAAGGAGGTAAGGGAGCAGTTTGGTTTGTGCTTTTAGCTGAGCTACAGTGGCAGGGATATCCATGAAAAGAGACTGGAAATGAGAAGCAGCAAGTACAAATCAGGTTGCCTTAGAAGTAAGGATGACAGCCTTACACATGATCCAGCTAGCATTGGGCGTGTCTTCCGAGTGATGAGCACAGAAATTAAAATTATTTTGATGCCAGAAAAAAGGAGAAAATGCTGGATTGCAACAGCGAACTACTATGATGTTCTCCGTAAAGCATTTTAAATCACATGGGAAGATACAAAACTGATACAAGAGGACCAGAAAGGAGGAAGATGTAGTTAATGAGAGCAGACAATGAGGGTGGGTATTACACAAACTAATGGTTGGTACTGCCTCCTTAGTCTTTGGCGACAACTTTGTAATCTTTTCAAGGTCTTTTTGGAGGTCAAAGATTGTGCATCTACTGCTCCACAAAATGTTCGCCTGATCTGATGTTTCAGAATTTCCTTTACAAACTCATTAAAATAATTTGTTTGTCTCTTGCCTGTAGACAAGGTTCCATCTCATGGCTCAGTAGCAGTGTGTCTGCATGAGTGTGTTCATACAATATTTGTAAATATTATTGGATGCTCTAAAAATCATAATCAAGACTTAGTAGAAGAACTTGGGAGGTCAAATACAATAAACTGGCATTTGTATTATGATTATAGAATTAGTTTTTCTCTTGAGATAATCCCTCAAGAGCGTATTTCTTGAATGTGTCGTAAGAAAATAATTAGAACTACCATGTGAACTAATTAAAGGCCAGCTACAGGTTGAACTGGGGGACTAACGTAGCTTGAAAGAGAACAAAATAAATGAACTACCTTATCCTTGAATTGTTGCCGTATCTAATATGACTTGTGGCAGGATTCTAATTCTGTCACTTTTTTCAAGAGGGAGTGGAGCAGAGAGCTGAGAAGTCCACCAGGGTCACTTGACAAAAATCGCTGCTCCCTTAGAGTTTTCAGTTATTGTCAATGGTGAAATGTGTGGCAGATGTTGAGGCTGTGTTTCAAGTAAATTGGCTCTGGAGACAAAAAATGCCGAATTAATGACTTAATAGAGTTGTTACATAAGAATACACTAATTGGGCACAAATAATCATTTTCCCCGTACCCCTTTTTGCCTTACTGTAATCTGATTTTCGAAGGGATAAGCGCCTCTAGAGAAACAGGTTGTATCCTAGAAAAGAGCTAACAATACTGTTCCTGTTAGAACATGTAGTGCCTCTGCATAGCTACTGAGCAACATTCTCTTTGGTAGTCTGACCTTCAATATGTAACTTTTCATGTAGATATATTTGTTAACATCCTTGTTCCCAATGGAAGTCTGTTCTTCCCTAGCGTCTCCTAAATCCCTGAGATCAGAACCCTGGCTTTTTTCATGCAGTTGGTCTCACTGCTCCACTGTCGGTGCTTTGCTGAAGATGCCCCATGACTTAAATGCTCTATCAAACTGTTGTGAATTTGCTGTTGTGGAATAGCCAACTGTTACCGTTTAACATGTAGTCTTAATCTGCATTTACACTCATGGTGGTTAGGGGCGGCAGGAAGAAGGTACTACATTGACTCAATTACTTGTCATTTTGTGGTCTATCCTCAAGGCATATACACGTGAGCTAGCAGGAACTGCAGAATGCAGTAGTAACATTACAGTGAGTTATTGCCCACCGTTTTAGTCTTAGATATGCAAGTGTAGGCCTTGTCCATGCCATTTCATGTGCCCAGAGGCGCTGAAAAAACTCTGGGAATGGTCAGTAGTAGCTCTTAAGTCTTAAAAATACTTTTTACCTAGCCTGGAGCTCCACCGCACCTAATAAGCAGATGACCTAATAAGGTCATCTGCTGTGCCGTTTCAAGACATGTTTGTTACGTGAATCTGAACATCGAGAGAAGGGAGTGATGTTGCCAGACAGATTTTATCCAGGATTTCAGCAGAGAATTTATCCAGCTGTAAACTTATCATGAATTCCTGGGAAAGAATTTACACTTTAATTCCTCCTTCCCTCTGCCAGTTTAAGCAGATGTTCTAATAACCAAGCTAAGAGGGTGCTCTGGATTAAAGTATTATTGTTTCCTCAGGTTGAAATTACTTACTTTTTTGGGATGTAATTACATAGTGGCAAAGAAAGAGAGAATGTAGAATTTTCTAGCTTAATGAAACAAACATTTCTGTAGAAGAGACAAGACCTGACTTTCCAACAGCTATATAAGTAACCACTGGAGCAAGATGCAGAACTCTGGCTTTGTAATGCAGTTTCATACAGACTACTTGATAACATGGCAAAGTACAGGAAAACCTCTTAGATTAAGATACTGTATTTCTTTAACTTCTGCAAAATTCTGTTCTATTTTGAAGGGCAGGCATTGAGAAATTCAGTTTGTTATTTTAATTCCAGATCTGACCTACTCAGGTTATTAGTATATACTGTATATTCTACTCACTCTGTTAGTACTGCATATATTTTATGTCTTACCTCTGAGCTTGCATATTCAGGTTTTATTCTGGGAATTGAGCTGGGTTTTCTCCATTTTCTATCGCACTTGGCAGTTACAAAGGTTCGGAAACATCTGTGCAGCCAAATGGTTTTCAGTTTGTCAGTGACACCTGATCTAGGGATTGCCTTGCATGAGTTTTCACAAGTGTAACTTGGTAAACAATTCTCTTAATAATGCACCGATTGGAGCAGAGACTGCAGCTGGCTCAGTCTTCCCTTTTTTTTTTTTTTTTTTAGCTCTATGGAAATAAGTTGTTGCTAAAATTTGATGGGTTTTTTTGTCACCAGAAAGTAGAACTGTAATCTGTGGAAATTCTTTAGGTGTTCTGGTTATTCCTGTGCTGTAGAGAGATCCCGACCAGTGCAAGTAACTAATACTTTTGTTTTGAAAAATGTGTGACTTTTAAGGCACATCTTTTGGCATTCAAAAGTGTCTGATGACTGTTTCTAGCATGCTGTGTTGCTTTAGTGGAGCAGGGTATGTGAGTACTCCAGTACTTGGGAGTAGATATGGGTAGAGGAGCCTAATTTCCAGGGTGCTTTGATCTTCTCATAATCCCTAAAATACCATGAAAACTTTAAAACTGCGTTGAAATTCCTACTTATTATTTTTAGATAAAATGAAATCGGTTTTTTGAGGACTACTGGATTCTCTGAAAGTATTTTAAGATCTTTAATGTGATTTTTAAAAACTTGTTCTCTTCTCTCTCCATCTCTCTAGTTTTAATGGGGGCGGTTTTGGACAAGGACGAAATGCAGTAGTGAAACTGTGTAAAACGGAATCCTGGCTGCTACCTGCTGTGGCATTTAATAGTCTAGGCTATTTCCATTTTTGTCCTTTTAAATGCAGATGTTAGGCTTTCAGTTCCTTCTAGGCAGGATGGGCCGTTAGGAACTTAAACTGCAGCTGGGGAAGGTGGCTGGAGGGGAGGTGGTTGCCCATTCTCACCTTGGTCTTGCAGCTCTCCTTGTGGCAGGGGGCGCCTGGGGAGCTGGTTTGTTCATGGCCGCAGTCTGTGCCACCTGGGCTTTGGCAAGTAGCTATTTCGCTAGTGCTGGCAATTTCTATCTGCCGCCCTGTGTACTATTGTTTTTCTTATACATAAAGGTACTTCTACTAATCAATGTATTTTCTCTTTTGTCAGGTGGAAAGCTTTTTTTTGTGTGCGTGTGTGTACGTCTTCTAAAGAAATATCTCTTGAAACAACAGCATTTTTTTCTTAATCTGTTGTGAAGTCTTCTGGAAGTGAGATAATGAGCCTAGATAAAGGACTGCGTTCCCAATAAAAAGTGATTTTTTTCCTGCAATCACATCTCAAAATGTTGTTTGGAACAGCAGTCATATTTGCATGCCAATTACATTAGGAGTTGTTTAAAAAAGTTTAGTGTGTCCTCAAACCTATTGTCTTAACGTTTGCCCAGACCAACTTTCCAAATGTCTTGCTGTGCAGATATGTGCTGTCTCTAATGTTTTCGTCCTACATGCTGTGTTGGCAGCTGTGTGCATTCAAAGATTGTGAGTCAGGTTCCCTAGCAAAAAAAAAATCAAATAATGAGTTTAAAAATAATATAGGCTTTGTCTTCTTTGAACATTTAGTACTGGTTTTGTTCTTTAAAGCTTTTTCTTTTTTTTTTTGCAACTATGTAGATATGAAACTTATTTTATATTGAAAACAGATATTTAAAAAATTTTTTTCAACACAAGCTTAACATTTCAGGGCTTGGATCTTCAAGAAAAACAGATCTTGAGACCTGTCCTGAAATGATGAATGATGGCACCATTTTGTCTGAGCTTCTCGGATACACACTTCAGTCTTAAATGAGAAAAATAATAATCAAAATGTTTAATTTTCATCCATGTTTATATTCAAATGTAGCAGAGGCCTCTGCTGATGGTTCTAACATGTGCTGAAGTCAAAGGAGATTCAATGCTAGAGCTGAAAATACTAGCTGGCTATCTTTTTCTTCTGATTCCCAATTGATAAGATAACAGAACCATTACTTCCAAAGCAGTGGGCAGTTGGAGTTACACCTAAATGGTGGTTTCATATTGCAAGGTATGGTATGCACAGGTCTATACCTATTTTAGAGTAACTCTAGTTAAAATAATGTGAGAAAACTTGTAATAAGTAGCAGTGAGAGGTGAAGTGTGTATAGTATAATGTGATGCTGAATCTTTACTTGGGACAGAAAATAGTAGCAGGGGACTATGTAGCCAGCAGAAAGTAGTTTGAGAGACTAACCTGCACCATTGTGCCCCTTAATCTGTTTCACATGTGTAAGCTTTATAGCAGAGCGTACTGTGGATTTGTAAACACAAAGGTCTTTAACATCTGAGATTAGTACAATCTATTTCTTGATTCAAGCAGCCTAAAAATTGCATTACTAATTTTGTAAGTTATATGTTGTATTAATGTTCAGTTTATCCTGTTGCGCAAATAGGCTTAGGATGGAAGAAATACTTTTCCAACAAATTTTGTAGCTGGAGCTGTTACTAATTATCTTATCTTTGTGCCATACAGTAATTGCACTTAATTGTTTGCTTCTGCTGTGTTTTGTGATGTGAAATGCTGTATGTCAACACTGCTAAACTGCAACGTTAGCATGTATAATGCTAATGCTTTTGAAAGAGGTAATTTCCAGATTTTGCCTAACTGCATGAAACAGCTCATGTGCTCATGTGTAACTACCAATGCAGTGCTTTATACATCTTGAAAGTTTGTAGTGGTGGTTGTTTTTTTTTTTTCTCAGTAACAGGTTAGTTTTCTCTTACACATGTTTTTGGGTAGTGTATTGCACTGGTAAGCCCCATATGAATGGGGCTGGGCCAAAGTCCATGGCTCGGAAAGCAGGATGTAAAGAAAGAAGTAACATTTTCTTACACAGCCCCTTAAAAATGTTGGGATTCTCATTAAATTGTTTGCTATCCTTATAATTTAGTGCAGATCTCCAAAGTTGAGTCTGCTCTTTTTTTTTTTTTTTAAAAAAGCGTTATTTTTTTGAGGTTTTTTTTGAGACAGAAAGAACTCACCTAGATGCATCCCAGTTTGTAAAAATGATTCCTCAACCTCCCCTCCCATCCCGTGCTGTGATGGGAGCTCTGTTTCTGGCTTAGTCCCCATGGGTTCAAAATTGTACTTATTAAGAAACCAGCCAGGCTGGGAGAAGAGGCTTTGGAACTTCATACTTCCCAGCTCCAACTGTGTTAAAGGCTGTTGCTTCTGCACAGTAGAAGACAGCAGAAACTGCACGCTGTGTTTTAACCAGGCCATACTGACTTGCAATCTCGTATGTTTGTCACAAGTAGTCTGTCATTAACAGCAAATGTGAACTAGAAGAGCATATGAGCTATTTATTGTTTCCTCTTTCAAAATTAAGTACTTCTCCCAGAGGTCTTGGTTTCATTCCCCATGCTTTATGTCTGAGGATATTGAATGTAGCTATTAAACTGCTTGACTGATTTTGTATTAATAATTTTCTCCAATAAGAAGAGTGAGTCTTGAATCCAAATGCTTAGGTGGCGTTTCCATCATGTAGTGCTGAATAATGTGCTTGCATTGGTAACATCCATAACTGTCAGTAGTTACGTTGGCTGTGGTCAGTGGCTCTTCTTTACTGGTTTTGCCTGGGATGGCACAAGAAGGCTAATGGCTGCAGACAATGGCAAATCTGCCGGTGTGGAAAAATTCATAGAGCGAGCACAAGTTATACAGGATCATAGTAGTAATCTGTCAGGAAACTGAAGTACAGTTGGCAGCACTGTTGATTTGTTTCTCTTAAAGTGCTAGTATTTGCTTTGCTTTTGTCCTGATTGGTAAAGCAGAAATGATTTTACTGCACAGGTGACATTGCTGCTGCAAGGAAGGAGGATGTCTGTATCGCAGGAGGTGAGGATAGCCTGCTGTACTTTTGAGTAGCTAATGCCCGGTGTTCTGTGTTACGGGTGTTTACTGCACAGTGTTGCACAGATGCAGCAGGGAATGGCTGGTCATTACCCACAGCAGTCAATGTGAAACTGTCACGCTGTTTGGATTTTCTCTTTTGCTGTTGGGCTTTCTGAGGGGAAGAAGGAGGGGGTGACTAATTAGCAATATGATGCCATGGTACCATGCTTCATGTAGCTGTGCATTTAAAATAGATAATTAAGACATAAGGCAGTGTATATTACATGGACTGTTCTATATGAGCATTTTATGTTTGGCGAGCATAACATGTACACACTAATACACGTACTTCAGCTTGCTCCCAATATAACTGATGGCCATGAATTCGAAAACCAGCATCAGATTCAGAAAAGATTCATATGGTTTAGTGAATAGTTTGCACAGGTTTACCTAAACCTTTTAAGTTTGTCCCAAGCTTGAAACTAATAGGATAAAGAATATCCTAAGAGAATATGTTACTGTGTTGAACTAAATGCGTTTACAAAGTGTCTTTCTTCGCGTGAAATTTACTCCCATATTAGTCTGTTTTGTTTGCTTTGAAATTCCTGAGTTTTATAAATAAAGCAGCAATGTAGTATTTACTTTTACATCTATAAATAAAGAAATGTAGTCACTGAAACCTGATAAAAATAGATGCAACATCATTTATTTACATGTTTTATTGAAAGCTGGATGAAGAAAATTAGAAAATGCTAATATAGATGAGAGATGATGTTGTGAGGGGAAAGTGAATACTTTTGAAGTGCTAACATGTGAGACTTTTGATGAAGTGGAACATGTAAAGCTCCTTTTGCTGGCCAAGGTGATAATTTAAAATGGAGTAGAAAGCTTCTTCCTATGCAGGCACTCTGACAACAGAGACTTTTGGGGAAGACTCTGTGTTTCATACACTCCGTGTATGAAGATATCTTTGCTGGTCACTGGTTCTCTGATGTTTTCAAGAATTTCCTTATCTGTAATAATTGTTGCCTGAACCTTAACTTCTTTCCAAACTCCGCTCCTGGAGGAATCTGGGATACCTCAAACATAAGTTCGGTATCAGAACGGTCGTCATCTAAACTCCTGACATCCAGAATACAGAACCAGGTCATATTTTGGTGACTTAAGGATATTGTACTTTATTATGTAGCATTTTACTTACCATTCTTGGAGGATGTCTTGAGTTTTTATAATTTTGTGGCTTATGAAGAATTCCTAAATGAGATTTTTTCCCCCTTCCCATTTTGGAATTGTTTCCTCTGTAGCATTGTTAGGCTTAATTAGGATCTAGGAAGTTTTTGTGTAGTGAGTCAGGAAAATAAACAAAAGCTGAGAAATGGAAGAGAAGTGTAGTTTCAATCGTTTCAGCTCTAAACTAGAGGTATAGTTTCCCCTCCCTACGTGTGCACCTTTTCCTTCCTTTTTCCTTGTCCCTTTCCTTCTCTTGCCCTTGCACCCTCAAAAAAACCATCGAGACAGTTCTGTTATGCCTTCCTCAGACAACTTTGTGGGATATGCCTAGATGTGCTTCTTTAAAAGAGCCTGAGGGGAAAGCTTTCAACTGTAACAAACCTGTTGTGTAAAATATGCAAAACAGTAAATATGCATATAGTCATAAACTCTAACGATTCCACAGCAGTCCCTTATGTACTTTTTGCTCAGAGAATTATCCATGCTGTGACTCTTACATGCTTTTCAATTTGGGATTTCAGGTTTTGTGACATTGTAACTGAGCAGTGATTAAGAGGTATGAAGAAATGGACCATAAAAGAGATGTTTAGTGAAAGATAAAAACATACTTAATAAGAGTAGTGGAATGTATTTGAGATGTGTTATATTACCGGCATACCCTTGACTGCTAAAACACTGAAATAATCTGGGGCTGTTTAATCCAAATCAATTCCATTTGCTAGGTCATCTGAAAGTTACTTTTGCAAAATAAAGTTCTTAGTTGCTTAGCAAAATGGTATGGGGGAAGAAATGTTAAACTACCGAAGAAATATGCCTTGACAGTAAAGAACATAATAAAATGCTAAAGATCTCAGTTCTGAGGGAAATAAGTGTTTGTCTGGAAATAATTGCTTTGAATATTTTGAATTCATTATGGTGAATTTTGCCAGATGCTCTTGAAGAATATTTGTGTATGTTATTTACTGTGGTGTTTCTTGTGCTTGCCGTGAGGCATGTGTACTTCTGGGGAATTTGATCTTGTTTGTTTATGGTCTAAATACTTCCCCCTGCCTCCCCAGACAGTAGTAGTCAGTTGTGTATTATGTTCAGCTGCTTTCTAGAAGACATGATACAAATGTAAGTCCCAGGCAGTGTTTGAGTAAGGTAGAATGAAGTGTCTTTCTTCTTAGCTAGCAAACTTCTTTTGAATCATGACATACCTTGACAGATTTCTGAAACTTGCATTTCACTATATACTTAGGAACGTTTTCACATACAAGGTGAGATCTTTAAAGAGAAGTTGCAGCTGAAGCACATATTTGTAACATGTCTGGAGAAGGCGACTTATTAATTGTACGCTCAGTCTCTTACACTGTGGAGGGGTGAACAGTAGAGAGCAAGCACACTGCCCTGTCCTATCTTGTCACTGATCTGGAAATGTCAGCTACTCATTTGAGTCTGCCCTGGCATGTAGGTATTAGGAAAAGCTATAGGTATGTATGGCAACATATTGGCTAGCACGACAGCTGATATGTGAAAAACTGCGTTGTGAATGACTGTGATTATATGGTTACTGGTTCTGTTTTGTTATGGATGTATGAATTCTGCTGGTATCTGTATTTGATTTCTCAGAGTATGCTTGGTTTGGACACTCACACTGTACTTCTGTAAGTCATTTGAGACAGGTGTTCACAATATGGCATTGGCAACTGGATCAAGTATGACCAAGAACTGGGAAGTGGGAGCAATAGGCTCATTTATATGCGTCAGTCTGATTGTGGAGCAGCAGTGTAAGATGCAATAAAGTTGATTTTTGAAGTAGATAGAAGCTGTAAGCCTTGGTTCAATGTATGCAGGTTTTTCACGGCTTGCAGTGTAGTTCATCACTGGTCTGACCAGACCAGATGGATTTATTTAAACATAGTCTCTACCTGGCCTTCATTGATGTAATGTTGTACTTTTCAATGCACAGCCACTTTAACAAGTGGGGATAAACAGTGCTGTGTTGGGAAAAACATAAAGCTTGTTATTGCTATATCCAGTTTATTTAACTTTGTCATAAATTCAGGTTCCTAGGTGTGTGTATTAGAGAGGTTTGTTTTGTTTTCCTGCTGAGCTCTATCAGAAAAAACACAAAACGCTTTTTTTCTTGGCTCTTACCTTTCTTTAAAAATGGAGATTGCATTGACTTCTGAATATAATGGAATGTTTATTTTATCCATTAAATAATAATAGAAAAGAAACAGAAATTGAGAATCTTTTTAACTTGGTTTCTTTGAGTTTCAATTTCTTCTTTTTTAAATGCAGACTTCCTTGACCAGTGCTGGTAACCACTTAAAGAAGTGAGGTTGATGGTTTTCTTTCCCTATTTGTGTTACTAACATAATATTCTTTTATCACTTACAGAAAATAAGTTTTGTGCATTCAATGCTTTTTCCATGGCAAATAACCAAGAATGCCTTAATCTAACCTTCATGGTATTGTACATTGTGTCATGTTAACTATCAGTCTGACTGCCCATTGCATAGATTGAATTTCATGGCAAAAACTGTGTATTTCTGTGGCACTCCAATTATAACTGTAGTGTTAATTTTGTTCTCTGTGTGCTTATGCCTGTCCTTCTTCATCAGAACTGCTTGGAAGTGTCAGAAGTTAATTTGCAGAATTTTGGTCCCAGGTTTCATGTATTTATAAGAGATTAAGAAAGCTTTTTATTTAAGACTACTGTTTTATGCAGTTAAATTGGAAGTAGGTGAATACTGATCTCTGTAGAATGGGAGCTAATACTCTTACTGTCACTGTTTAATAGATCAGTTGAGGGTGAATAACTTTACGTAGACTATTACCATGCAGACTAGATTCATAGACTGATAGCTTTTCAGGCCAGAGCAAACAACATGGTGGTTCTGGCTTGTCCACTGACTGTTGTGATGTCTCCTCACTCACCACCAATTAAAATATGTTCTAGCTAAAGAGAATTTTGACTTTGAATCTGCACTATTGTAGGTTTTATCATAACATAGAACAGAACATGCCAGACCTTAATTGCCTTTCAGAGGATCTTTTTACAGTTGATGCTGTTGCTGCCGTTCGAATAGAGAAGGGCTCTAGTGCTTAAGGGACTGGCGGATCTTGAAAATGAAGGCAGACCATTTAAACCGTTGGGGTTTTTTGTTTTTGTTTTTGTTTTTGTTTTTTTTTCAAACTAGTCCCCAGTGGAATTGGGCTACAGCACAGTAATCCCGTTTTTTCCTTTAGCCTCTCTCCCTGGCAATGTTTTTGTAACTTGTTGGCCTGCTCCAACAAAATTTTTGTTTCACAAAATCTGATGAATGGGTAGAAAAGATTGACATTAGTGTCCCTGTAGGTGACTGGAGAATGATGTGGCAGAAACAATGGGTTCTTGCTCATTGCCTGAAGTCTGCTGATTTTTAGTGACAGTGACTAATAAAACCCGATACAAAGATTTTTTTTCTTGCTCTTAAAAATTTATCCATTAAGCCCTGTCATAATGGATGAAACCCTTCTAGCACTTCATTTTGGAGTGGTCCTACAGGTGCACAACATTGTGAAATTTAATGTTGTTCTTTATCATGCCCATGCAGTTCAGTCAGTCACCTCTATTATTTATTATTTCTTTTATATTTTTATCACACTCAGTTTTCTCAAAACTTTCATTTTAGCCATCTTAAGCCTGCTTTTTCAGTAGACTCAATCTTTTACTTACAGTTAATTTTGCTTTAGCAGAATTGGCATGACACAGCCAATATATGTACAGTATATATGAATTTCCTTTTTTTACCAGAGTCTCTTCAGTGTTCCAGATTTTGGGGATGGGATGTAAAACAAATAACTTGCCTGTTTTTCTGTGTGAATTTTCAGTTTGCTGTAGATGTCTTCTACTGGCTTGAAGAACTTCTATGTGTTCTGTATGCTCCCAGAATTTGCATTTATTTTTTTTTTCTTGCAAATTTCCTTCAGAAGCCTGGATGGCTTTAAAACTAGATAGTACGTTTGGTTGTGTTATGTGGGGTTTTTTTGTTTTGTTTTATTTTTTTTTAAGGAAAAGCTTATGATCCCAGTTGGGTCTATTTTTCAAATGTCATTTCAATATTCTTTGTTCAGCAGTGTTCTAAATGACCCTTTTCTCTATGTGCACAAGATTCAGACTTCCCAGTTTTTTTCCTTGTATTTGCTTCTGTGGGTTTTTTGTTGTAGCTTGGTATGCTTTAGTGTGCTCTGTAAATTAAAACAAAAACTAATGGAGTTGGAAATCTTGTGCATTGTCTCTGCTGTCAGTTCTCCCTTTGCAAGCAGCTATGTAGTAATGTCTTGTCTAGTGGCTTTGAAAGTTGTTATTATTACATGAAAGAATTTTAAGATCTTCTGTCTTTTACTGGGAAGCTTCCCAGTGTTGCTTCATCAACTGTGCTTGTTTGATTGGTAGCTTTTCTGTGTATTACTTTTCTTGCTTACTGTTTGCTGCTTGTTGATTTTATTTATTTATTTATTTATTTTGGTCTATGCCTGGAGGGATTTTTTTTTTCCTTTCTGTGTTTCTTTATCATTTGATAAAATTTTAGAACATTAAATTCTGTTTTCATGTGTTATCTTCATTTGCCTGTTTCGGCTGCTGATTTTTTTTTCTTTAATATTCTTCATTGTTCCCTTTATACCTCTATTTCTCTACCACATTTTTGTTAACCTCGCAAATTCAGACTTGGTCACTGATTCTTACAATCCCATTTGCTAATTTCTACAGCTCAGTATCACTTTAGTATTTTTCTTCTTGCATTGAAGCTGTATGCATATGTCTTTCTGCATTTTCCAGTTCATTTACAGAAGTCAGTGCTAACTTCATTGAAGAAAGCAAGAATTTGAAGTAAGGTCGGCCACATTTGGTCATTGTGCCTGATCCCTATCTGTGATTCCTCAGGAGAAAACAAGGAATAGGTGTGACTCATAAACACTGGATTACTTTCATGTGTGTGTTTTATGGCTTTTTTGATAGAAATGCTACTGTGCTGCCATTGGAGGTCTGACTCTGAAATTTTAGCAAAGGATGCAATTTCAGTCTCTACTATGTTTCATAAATACTCTTTTCCCATGACCACTCAGTGACTGTCTGAATCCCCAGATGTCTAAATTGGTTTTTAAGATCTGATGCAGATTGTAGATGGTAAAAGTAAAAATGTACCAAAACTTGTTGGGTTAATGATGATCTGGTGTTCTCCTCTGGATCAAAAAATGAATTCTGTTCAAAATTGTTTTCCCTTCATCTGCTGCATTGCAATGATGTCATGTAACAGGGCGTTTTTAACCTCCTGTGATTTTTTTGAATACTTAATGTTTTACAAAGGAGGCTTTTCCTATTATTGTTCTCTTGTCTTCTGTGATGAGAAATACAAATGTCCTAAAGAAAACACTGTGTATAATTTTAGCTGGAATACACTGCTGATCTAAACGAGGAGGACTCTTAATACCACAAGTTTCAGCAAGTCTTTTTGTAGATTTTTGGTAACTATTAAGGCAAATATGGTTAAAGTGTTTGGTTTTGGTTTGGTTTGTTTTTTTTCCCCCCCCATTTTTCAAATCCAAAAAGAAAACAACCATTCGGGTAAAAATAAATCTGTGATGTAGGCTTCTGTCATAGCCATAATCCTAAGGGTTTAATGTAGATTGAATGCAATATGTTAATCCTGATGTCCTGGACTTTGAAATGATAGTATCGTACTACTAGTGTCACAACTGGCATTGCAGTGTCCCTCTGCTTTTCCAGTCCTAAAATACACATTGACTGTGGTGATATCTGTGAAAGGAGAATACATGGGATGGTACAGAGCTCTGGATTGAAAATTTGAAGAACACAATGAAAGATCTCCTTGCAGTGTGAGGACTTAAAAACAACTCCTAGCTTAGTGGGGTTAAACCACACTAGTGAACAAATCGGATGTTTTGATGAGGCAAACTGGGAAATTGGTGGGGGAGAAATAAAGGTTTTTCCTTTAAGGTTCGTGAGTCTGAATCAGTTTAGTCCATAGGTTAAGCTGTTGACAAAGCTTGAGTTTGTATTTATTGCCTGGAAACAGGAAATATTTTTAAGTCTGTCTGCATATTAGATCCTCTATAGGCAGATGACACAATTTAGTCGTTACAATTAGTATATACCCAGGGCTTTTTTTACATTCCAGGATTATCTTTGGTTTCTGAAGACCGACTTGCCTTTTTCTCTGCCAGATCTATGTAGCACTTCAGCGACACTTGCTATGAAACAGGACTACCATGTTTTACTCTTATCTAGCACAGCACCTCCCCATCCTCCTGATGTAATGGCATGTGTCTGTGCTCTATTGGTGTTTCAAGTCTCCCTCTGACTAACTACCATAAATGAAGGGTTCTAGATACCTTTCATCAGTATGATAATTCAATTAAAATATAGATACTTTTAAAGTTATGCAAAGTGTCTGTTCTTAATTACATGTTAATATTCCTGCTTGATAATGACAATAGTTGATCATCTTGATCCTGGCTACTTTAAAAAATTATTTGTTAGTTATGAAAAGTAGTCTGTTTTAGTCATTTAATTTGAACTACCCCAAAGGAGCCTGATTTCCAGAGAACACTGAGAACCCCTCAAACTGATTATTAGACATGTTGATTTTGTTACAGACCCAGAGTGGCTTGTCATATTCGTAAGCTTCAGTAAAAAACATTCAGTCCCCAAAAAGGAGAAGACTTGATTTTAATAAATCCAGAATGTGCCGTCCTATTCTATATAATCCAGATGTAACCGAAGTATCTTCCCATGCTAGTTAGCGAGTTATTGTGTGTCGTCTGCAGGCTAACATAATTATTAAGTGGGTGCAATTCATTTGAGCAGTTGTTTTTGTTAAGATAAATCTGAGTAGTTTGCAGTTTCATAAAGGTGGATGGCTGTGTGTGGGGTGTATCCTATGAAGATTCTGATTTGCAAAGTAGCAAAGCCCATATAATTTTGTTTTGTTGTCCATTTTACTGGTTCTTGAATTGTTTGTTCATAGTTTGTTGGAGAACATACAGTTACACTAAACAAAAGATTTTTGCTGAAATTAATATCTTTAAATTACTGCAAGAGTTTTTAGTTGTGCGTGTGGTGCTTTTTCATGTGCTTATTTTTAGTTCTGTTTGTTGAATCCTGACACATTGCAGCAGTATAACGCAGGTAACGGGCTTAATAGGAGTAAAGAACTAGGAAAAAGGTAGAAATACATGTAATGACAGTTTTTGTGATTCTGTTAAGAGTCTTCTAAATTAAGAAAAATTGTACAGTCCTGTGCTTCAGGTTATGAACTCGCCTATGGATCACACACAGTGATAAGTGCAGACAAATCTTGAGCACATCAGCTTTTGTTTTGAGGAAACCAGGTGGGAAACAGCTCCATTCCAGAAATACTGTGTGTATCCTTCCATAGTCATGTTAGCATACTTTGATACACTCAAAGGCAGTTCGGGAGTGGGAGAGTGTTTAAGATAAGGTGGTCATAAACAGTGTGAAGTTTCAGAGATCGCATGCGTTGGTTAGGATTCAAAGATTCATGGCATCAACCCCAAATGGGGTGTTGAGAGGCAACCTGTGGAAACCTCTAATTTCCATGTTGTGCCTGTTTATTTCTGCCCCTCTGTTTATTCCATCTATATTTCTATATTTCTTAGTGCAATGTCTGTCTGTCTCTACATCACTTGTCCTTAGTACATGACTGTGGTCAGAATCTTTTTGTAGCTGCCTGACAGATATTACTGTTAGAGTTCTGATAGATTTTCTAGCACTTGTGTCATAAGATATTTGGAGTAACTTAGTCAGAAGCGATTTGGAGTGATGTTGAGAAAGGCCTTTAGGCTCATTTTTGTATTAGCTAGTAGGTTGTAATTTTAACGAGGAAAAAGAGTTTATATGTTAGGCTGAGGAGAGCTGTGGGTTTATGTAAAAACTTCTATCTGTATTGACTGATGCTTGCTTTGGGTTCCTTCTGTATAAGTAGTAACTTAAGGATTTGATGTGGCTTCTTTATAGGGTGGTATTTTGTTTAGGGGTCTGTGTACATGTGTAAGTAAACATGCTCCCAGGCTGTTTGAATGAAATAGTTGAATTGAACTGCATAGTTTGAACTTGCTGCGTGTGCCATATGGAAGGAAAATGTTGATTTGGGAGATAGGAGAGCAGAGGTGTGAGGGAGGTCTAGCCATGAGTGTTGGTGTGCTTCAGGTAGTTGGGTTGTGATTTGCAGACAAACACAGCTGTACTGTTTTGAAGAATAGATACTTCTACAAAGCACAGATATACGATCCTTCAAATATATGAAAATGGTAAAGAGAGAATATTTACTTATTTACTTTGTAACAGAAAGCAAACAATGTTTTCATTTGGGTTGTGTTTTTTTTTTTTTGTTTTTGAATACCTCGAACTAAATATTGGAAAAAAACACTTGTGAACTGTGTACATTGGCCTCTTGTTTACCTTGGGAAATTTGTCAAATTACTGCACTTCTGTATTTTTAATATTTTTGAAAGGCTGGATGAGAATATGGCTATAAAAACATTGGAATTGGTGTACCTAAAGGGTCAACTAATAACCTACAGTGAGCGAAGGCAGTGACTGGAACAGGAGTGGCAAGCTGTTAAATCAGGTCTTTTGCTGATGGAACAGTAATGTATGATCACAGCATTAGTTGTCTCATACTATGGCTGCTCAGAAATGAATTTTCATTCTCTGTTGCTTCGTTTGCAGCTTTCAGAACTGCTTTTTCATTGAACCATATGACCGTTTGAGATTGAATATATACTTGTTACTCTAGAAGCATCTCGCAGTGAATCATATCTGGTCTACAAAACAGACCGAGACTAGCTAATTTTAGTTAGGAATTCTGTAACTAGCAGTGATATGCATGTGCACATCATCAGTGCAGATGATAGAATTTTACTTACCAAGACTGCCAAACACTTTCCAGTATAGGATGCTACTTTTAACATGACCTTTTACTAAACACTTAACTTTTCTGGTCTGTTATTTGAGTTATATTACTAAAGGAAGAAAAAAAAATCTGTTAGAAAAGTAAAAAAAAAAGTAGAACTCCGAAACTTTAATTTAAAATGGTTTGGTCCTAGTTGTAAAATCTTAGAAATGTCTTATCTGAAAACTTGTGATGAATTAGTGACATCACAGCATGGTAGGGGTTGGAAGGGACCTCTGGAGATCATCCAGTCCAGCCCCCTGCTAAAGCAGGTTCACCTACAGCAGGTTGCACAGGACTGTGTCCAGATGGGTTGGGGACTCCACAGCCTCTCTGGGCAGCCTCTTCCAGTGCTCCGTCACACTCAAAGTAAACAAGTTTTTCCTCATGTTCAGAATACATGTAGTATCGTTTTTCTCTTAGGACTTCTTTAGGGGGGATATGCTTTCTATTACTTTTGATTTTAGGAAATTTGCAGAATACAGCTGCATGTGCCAGTTTTCTTCAGGTTCATATCTGGAGTAATCATACAATATAATTTGGAAGGGGCTGCTAGAGGGCTCCTGTTTGCCTCTTTCTTCCATGCCGAAGTAAAGAGACTGGGCTTGTAGTTAGAGATCAAATGGTTGGACTTCATGATATTAAAGGTCTTTTCCAACCTAAATGATTCTATGATAACTTGGATTAAGATCTCAAGGCAGAGAGCCTGGAGCTGGGAGGAGGAGAATTTAAATTAGGAGCCAGTACTAGGTCAGGTAGTAATTTTGTGGGCAACAAGAAAAGCAAGGTCTGCTGGGAAGATGACACTGCCTGTTCAGAGGAGGTAGGTGTAAGTGAGGAGCCGCTAGTTATGGCAAAATGTAGACTTCATGGATAAAAAGGCAGAGACCATGAACTCAGATGACATTAAAAATTACCAAGGAGCCTTTGTGTGGATTTCCTGTGAGAAGGGACTGGGAATCAGGATAATCATGGGACATAAGAGGGCAGGGATTTATGCAGCCAGACTGAAGAACAAGCACTGAAGATGCTGGAAGGGATTTGAACAGAAAGGGTTAGTCTTGCACGTGATGGGAAGACAGAACTTTGTCCTTGAGAACTTACTGCACTCTCCAGAGCCTGAAATGAAACTTAACCAATCAAATATTATTCTGGAGAATGTGATTTGTCTCTTTGTTTTTCCTGCTTGATACTGGTCAAGATGCTGTAGTGAGCTTTACACCAATGTCAGGAATAGTTGACTTAAGCACTTGGCTCTGATTTGAGGAAGTGCTGGCTCTCATACCTGAAATCAAGGGCAGCTTGCTCTGAACATAAACTACTCCACATTTTATAGCTCTTTAGGAAGTAACATTTGAGGGCTTAGACACACGTTTCCTTGGCAGGTAGTTTCTGCACCACCTGCAGCAAATCAGTGGAATGGAGTGTTTGAGTGGAGCCAAATTTAAACTGTCACTACAGTAGGCAGCTAAATGTTTGATGATGATGATAATTTCAGGTTTGGACCCCAATTCTTTGATAATGTTAAATAGCCACATTGACTAAATGTAAAGTGAGGACAACATTATTTTTGAAATCAAGTTTTGAAATACATTGAAGTTTGTGGGCCATAAAGTGCTCTGGTGAGAGCTGCCATAGCGCTTTCTCTTCTGATCGTTCTCTGTCTTCAGAATCGGCTTTAAGGAGTTTGCAGTAAATAATGCATTAGGCTTTAGAGTGGTCCATCAAAAAAGTTGTCCATTCGGTGAACATCCATTTTGTGTACTGAATGAGGCAATAACCTATAGGAGAAGTCTGTCATTACACAGTCACATGCTGTTGTCATGCCTACATGTAAGGAGTCCCAATTAGGATCATGTAGACAACATTATTCTATGATTTTTTACAGCTTTAGAGTGATTATTTGCATTGTTCAAACCTTGCATGTAGTAACCGCAGTGTGGGAGGCTAGCATAAGCAGTCATTCAGATTTTCAAGAGGATAGGGTCTTAAACTGGAGGACTTCTGAATCAGTTGTCAGAAATACTGAAAGTCCTTTTCTTCTCCTGGGCTGTGCTGCTGACCAGGCTTGCCTATTTGGAAAGGGAATTGTCAACTGAAGCATTCACTTCTCAGTGCTCTGTTTTCTGCTGTTTTAGGAAGAGGCAGCTTCACTACCTTGTGGAGGAATTCCTTCTGTCTTCCTGTTTTTCGATCCCTGCAGATCTCTCTTACGTTTGATTAACAATGTAGTTTCTATCTGAGGGAATATTGGTAAATACTGGATGTGTAAGAACTATGCAGAAGCCTGTCTTGCTTGAAATACTTCATATGTTCTTGTTCGTAAGGTGTTACTGTTAATACAGTTGAAGGATTTGACAGTCACAGACAGAATTCTTAGTGGAAAGCTAGGGTTATTGCCCTTATTTGTGGTATTTTTGATTTTTTTTTAAAAATAGTTTATAGGGATTAAATTATTAATGGGATTTGACAGCA
This sequence comes from Leptosomus discolor, assembly GCF_034619465.1. Classification (NCBI taxonomy): domain Eukaryota; kingdom Metazoa; phylum Chordata; class Aves; order Leptosomiformes; family Leptosomidae; genus Leptosomus; species Leptosomus discolor. The sequence goes on along the minus strand of NC_141395.1, from coordinate 35,793,935 downwards.
AACATTTTTGCAGAATCATTGTTTCTGGATCATCTGTTTGTTGTTCAATGTCTGTGACTAATTAGCTTATTAAAAAAACCCAGTCGTTGAGCTAATATCTTATAGACAAACCTCTGATGTTAAATTTGATCTCCTAATTCTCTTATAATTGGCATTCGTTAGAGCTCCTTCACAAGTCAGGGCAATGGACCTCCTTTGTTTTATTTAGAATGTTGTAAAAACGGTTGAACTGGCAGCTAATTCCAGTTTTCTGTTCCGTAAGCAATTTTGGAAGACTGTGGGATATACAATTGTCTGATTTGCCTAGGTTGTAAAAGTTAACTGTAAAGAGGTGAAATTTCAGTGTATGGCTCTGTATTAGCAATTACATGCATTAGTGGTTAAGCTGGTGTATTGTCTGCTTGATAAATAGATGTTGATGTCAGCCAATGTTATGGAGACATAAAGTACAGTGTATAGCAGTGATCATTAGTTACGGCCGAGTAAAAAAACTAGCTACATGTATTTGGTAGTATGTGCAGTCCTGACCCATGCTGATAGGGGCATCAGCTGCTCTGTTGTTCCTTAATAATTTAACACAAGGCCATTGTCAACTGGGATGTAAATGTTTAACTTTTCATATTCAACATACTCAAGTTTTGGAACTTTTTAAACATGAGCAAGCCTGGTAATAAAATGATAGCGATGCTTTCATAAAGCTTGTCTTACTCATTCTGAAGTATTTCTGAATGTCTTGTGTTTGCTTGATTACATATATAAATGAAATATACAGTCTCTTTGACTGTTCCGAAAATACAGGCAGTTTTGTGGCGAAAGGCAGCTTCGAAATGTCACGCTGTTGTCAAGAAAATCAGTGGAAAAATTCTGCAGTTATGAATGGTCTCTGGATCTAACTTCTCTAAAATGGAACAATGCGAAGTTTGAATTCAGCTATGATGAGATAACCCTGTAATAAGCACAGCCTTTTTTTTTTATTATTATTTTTACAGATTGGTGGTAGTGTTTATGTAAGGTGAGAAGCAAAAATAGTGGAGACTGTATGGAGTGAAAAAAGGAAATAATTTTCTTGTCCGTGCTACAGATCCAGATGCTCTTACCACAAGAGAAGCCTTCACTGTACCAGATTTAGTTTTACATGAGTTATGTTCATCCTTTCAGATGTCTTGGTGTACTATATAGCATGCTTAAGGTTGAGATGGTAAACGTCTGACTAGCTTAATAAATGGGATCACCTGATGATTTTTTATTGTACAAGACTCTAGCCAATATTCCTTGACACAATGAGCATGTGAGTGTTGGTCCACCTGTATTTAGAACCTAAATATCCCTTTACGTGTTACTGTATATTCTTCCTTTAGATCTAGAGAAGATTTAGTTTCGTTTTCACAAAGGAAAAACACAAATAACTACTAACCAGTGCACTGGAGTCATTAGCTAGCAGCCTCAGTTAGCATAACATACAAAATGCCGAACAAATGCAGGAAAAGCAAGACTGACTGAGCCTTGAATTTTCTGCTGTGACTGTATTACCGTGATAGAAGGGCTCATTCAGTAGACCTGCCAGATAACTGGAGGCTCAAAGTTAAAGAAAAAATTCTCAGTTTTAATCTTTTTGAGGAAAAAAAAAAAAAGAACCTTTGGAACCAAGGTAGTAATTAGTCTGAAGCAGCATAGATTAGCCCCACTTAGAGTGGAATTTAATTATTTGGAATCAATTAAATTAACATAGACTGAGTCTGCTGAGCTTGGGGGAGGGTTGAAAATAGGATTTTGTGTCAAAATCCTGTAGCTAATGCACACACTGTGCTTTTGGATAACTTAATTTTGTAAGTTAATGTAACTTTCATCTTTCAATTTGTCATCAATTCAAAGACAGCTAGTTCTCTGTAAATGAAATAGCCTTTCTTGGTAGGAAAAATAAAACTCCTCTGGTTGGATTGGACTTTGGTTCCTGGTCCATAATGGCCACACAGATAGGACAAAATCTCCTCCTTTATTACACTTGAGATTTCTGCCCCTCTGCTCCCCCCTGTCCTAGCTTTTTTTCTTCCCCTTTTACTACCTAAGCTTTGCTGATAGTGCTGCACAGTTTCCAGGGAAGAAGTTTTTCTGGGATTAAGGGAGATATTGAACTGTTTTCCCACTCAGATTTGAGTCAAGATTCACAGGATGCACATGTTATTCATCTGTCATGGTGGGAGGGGAAAGCACTTTTTGGCATACTGATCGATCTGCCACTGTGGTTGAAGGAGGAAAGACACAAGACCACTACTGGTGGAGCCATAGAAGTGTCAGGAGGGCACCTGGCAAGAAAAGGTCTGCTTTGTATTGGAGCTGCTGGATGTCTTTGTTTTTAGAAAAGGATGGGAATGGAGGAACCAAAGACCTAGTGGTCTGGTACTACCATTCTCTCTGCAGTAGAAAAGAGAGGACAGTATTCATCAAAAAGCGGTGCTTGTTGTAGACAAGCTGAAGGTTGGGATCAAATCTTCAGCAGAGGACTTTGGTGAGAAATGGCCAGTCCAATGCTGCCTGTTTGCCCTGGGTGCAGAGTTTTGGTGATGTGTGTACCTGCCGTTTGGGAAAAGGTTCTCTGAAGCAGCTGCGTAGAGGTTCTTTAGTGCCTTGAGCTCTTCCTACACACATAAGCGAAATGTCAGCAGAGGCTGCTGCTGGCTGCTGTAGGTGCAGGGCTGGTGGACAGAGCAAGGTGTTACCTCTCTGATTTATCAGTGAGGAGGGGAGGATGAAGGACCATGTTAGGATGTATACCACCTGATTCCTTGTCCGTTGCCTGACTTCCAGATAAGAAATTGGATGCTGAAAACACCTTGTTTGGGCAATAAGCAGGGATTAAGTGTAGTTCCTTCCTCCCTCAAAAAAATCCCCAACACCTAGCGCTGCTGTAGTTGCTTTTTGCTATTTGACTTGGAAGTATAGTTCATTGTATCTGTAGTGGTTGCTTTAGGTTTCAGAGCACATTGTCGTGTCAAGGTTTTAAGAATCCCTTGAATGTGTGGGACTTCTGTTTTCTGCCGGCACGGTAGGTTGGCATTTGGCAGCAAAGAGTAATAACATTTTAAGATGTAGTCAGATATGTCTGTGGAATGTGGTTTGGACATGTATTTTAAAAGGTGGAACAGAAGTTCAGATGTATGCATTTCCAGTGATAAACCATTTAAAAAAATATTTTCAAATGTCTCTTGCCAGGTTTTCACTAAGCAGGTTAATGGTGTGTGTCACTCAGCCAGATTGTAGCGAAACAGGAAATGGACCCAAGAGATCTAATCATCCTTAACTTACTGTGAAACACTTTGCATGCTGGTGGCTCCAAGAATGAAGTTGGAATGTGAAGGGAATGTGAGAAGAACCAAGCCTAGCTGGCTGTGTTTCTCCTCAGAACATGACTGCACTGTTTTGAACAGACACAAACACACAGGAAAGTGGTGACCATTATCTTCCTCCTTAGCCTCTTACGTGCTTGGTTAGAAAAGGCAGTAAAGACTCTTCCAAACATTTCTCACTTTCTGGGCTGGATTTGAACAAAGAGCTGATAATCTTCTGACCTCTCTTATTCTCCCTTTTCCTTGGAGAGGAAGGAGGAGAGGAAGAAACTAGCGTGCTTGGTATGCATCTAGGTTTTAATGCCTGTTGATTGTGGTGTAGAATCCTGCTGTGTTTGTGGTTTGTTTGTGGTTTGTTTTGTAGCAGTGTCCTACAGCATTATGAACTCTGTTTGCAGGACGCTGTGGGTGAAGGTTTAACCAGACAGACCCTTTTGCAGGGTCTGCCGGGCAGTAATGGGTAGACAAAGGCCATGTTTGGAGGCATTTTAGTTTGTTGCAAATAAATATTCTCCACAATTTATTCACTGTACTGTGAATAAAAGAGTGGATGTTTTGATTTGAAAAGGGAATCTTATTTATAATTCTTTAGTATAAACAAACTGCGGGGAGGAGGCCTTATTGGAAACCAGAACAGCTTCACTAGACCGTCTTGTCAGACTGAATTCTGGGACAGCAAGTAATAACCCTTATGGTGTTTTCTATCAGTGACAAGTGTGTGTGTACATGTATTTTTAGAAGGGCTTCCGAAGGGCAGCCTGCTGTGTGTCCATTTGTTTACGGTTCTGTGTAATGCAAATCACGGTATATTCCTAGCTCAGCTCTCCTCCTGGTTTAAGTTCACAGGCTGCCTTTATCTGCCCCTGTGAACTACTGACTGGTGCAGCGAGCCGGAGGCTGGTAAAGGATAGCGCTGTCTTTCAGTCTCAGTTTCCTGAGACATGGCATCAGATGGTAATTGCTTTTCATTCCCCCCTTCAGAAAGAACGAGTGTCCTAGGTTACAGTGTAAAATGTGCCAAAAGGAAAAAAAAAAAAAAAAAGTATTACCATCTTCAGGAGCTGTTGAGACCAGGTGGGGCGGTGCTCCCTGCCTCCCCCCTCTGGACTATCTGCTGTTAATGGGCACAACAATGCCTTATCGCCTGACCCATCGATAACTCGCTCCTGGGCTATCTCCTGTTAATGGCCCATCAAGGAACTGCCTCACAACTCCCCATCCCATTGTGAGATGCTCCGCCCGGGGGGAAGGAGCCAAGCAGTCCATGCCAAATAAAAACTGAGATCTCCAACACCCTAGCAGCCGCCTTCCACTGGATTCCCAGAGGAGTTTTTCCCCCCACTGGAGTTCCAGAGGACAAGAGCTACCTACCTACCACTGGACCTTCGGAGGAAGACCAGACTCTTTTACCTGATCGCAGCTTCAACAGAACTACATCCATCGCTTCAGGAGGACTGCAGCCATCATCTTATCGGACTGCTACTGCCACCCTAACAGGGTGTCAGGTTGTATTCCTGACTCTGTCAGTGTAAACCAGTGGGTTGTTTGTTTTTTTCCTTGCCTTGTGTTTTATATGTATATATATATAAATATATATATATATATTAGTAAAGAACTGTTATTCCTATTCCCCATATCTTTGCCTGAAGGCCCGTTAATTTCAAAATTATAATAATTTGGAGGGAAGGGGGTTGCACTTTCCATTTCAAGGGAGGCTCCTGCCTTCCTCCGCAGACACCTGTCTTTCAAACCAAGACAACGAGATACAGAGCTAGGGTTTGCTTTTCCCCAGGGTCGCATGGGTGTGACTGATGGAACAGAGCCAGAAGAATTCGTCAAGGTAGCCAACTGTAAAGGGAATAATCTGTTTCTTCTGATGATGGATGGCATTTAGAAGGCAGCTGAGCTTGAAAGCCATTTCTCATGCTAAGAGTCTGCCACGTGCAGGTCAGCCATTGAGCAAACGCAAGCCTTCAAAGTGCAAGCTAATAGCTTGGCAGGTTATTCCTGACAAGCAGCTAGTGATTTGATTTTAGTTCCTGGGAATGTGTGTGTGTGGTTTTTGTGTGTGTGTGTGTTGTAACATCTAGTAATTTTAATATTTTTCTAATTACATGATATCTTTCTAAGTTCAGAAATGCCTTAAAGACAACTCAGTTAATAAGAAAATACATTTTTTCTAAATATGGTAAATTGCTCTATATCTAAAGAGTGGTTCTATTTAATTGCTGTATATGCTGTTAAGAATATAGGATAAAAAAAACATATTAGAGTTTATTACCACAGCTGAGCAGGTGTTAAAAATATTGGCCCCTCATTTTTCTGTGGAGCAAATTGACAGCTACCTGGGACACCATCTCTGAGTGTTGCTTTCAAAGAAATGGTTGTGGAGTAGTGATGGTGAGATTTGACAGGAAAATCTAGAGTGGAGGGAAGCTACATTCATATAGGATAACAGTTGTAAGAGACACTTCTAGTCTAATTTGACAGGCAACATTCTTAGCTCTTGGAGAGTTTATATTGTATTTATCTCTAGTTTGGTAAAAGAATAATACTGGCTGGAATATTGCTTGAGGAAAGGTTTCCTGGTAAATATCTAAAATACTGAGTTTAGCCCCTGAGTTTCAGAGCTGTCTGCTGAAGATATCTAGACTTTGAACAGCTGCTTTTATTTGAAGTTGGAGTTTGACAAATAAGATGAATAGTTTTTGATATTGACTATCCAATAAGCGGTAAAGTATCTATATAAACAAGAAAGCCCAAAACCGTTATAAAACTTGAATTTTTCTACTAGAAGATAAACCTGTGAGACTTGGTCACTAGCACACATTATCTACTGCTCCGTGGACACAGGAGATTCTAGTCTTTAAGCTGCTTGAGATAATGTTAAGTGCTGTACTTGGTTCTGTTTAAAGGATTAGGTTTTGAGAACTGTTCTCCCTATGACAATATAATGCATTATTCAAAACATATTCACTGCACAGATAGGTTTTCTGAGATTGTATTCTTTAAGCAGCAGCATCTTGACAATAAGTACGTCTGTTTCAGTGTATCTGAAACTCCCTGTGTTTACCAGTTATCATCTGTGCTGCTTGATTTGTTAATCACAAAGCTGGAGTTCAGCTTTACAAGGATGCATTGACACAGTAATTATGAATGTAACTTTTTTGTCTTTAATCAAAGTTTTAATATCCAGTATTTTAAAAAATATTTTTCAGAACACAGTTGTGTGTTCGTATGTTGATACACATGTGCACTCTAGTTTTCTTAAGAATGTTTCAGATTAGCAGTGGGCCTTAATAAAGCATTCAGGTGAAGCAGGAACCTAAACTGTTGAGCCTTCCATACCAGCCAGGAAGATCCCTTGTGTTTTTGTAGAACGAACTCTTTACAGTTTCAATTCAATGAAAACAGAATATGGTACTTACTAGTTAGCACATTAGTTCAGTACAGGGAGAGAATCTGCTTCAAATTCTTTGTTCTACTTTTTATGTGATATTGGGCAGTTTCTGAAGTTCCAAGAGGAGTTAAGTACTTCTGTGGTCCTGGGAAGTATTTTTTTTTCTGGATCTGAATTCTGAATTTACAAAATGCATGCCTGCTTCTCTTCTTAGCACATCTTGATGTTATGAGGACAACTAAGAAAATGTTGCAAGGTGTTTGTATTCTGTTTTAATTGTGATCTTATAAATCATCTGATAAGACCAGGGTGTCTGCATACAAAAGCAGGAATTTTTTCCCCTCAGATATTTATGTTCACCAAAATTTGGAGAACAGTGGCTTACATCACTTAGCCTCAAAGGGCAAATTTAACATAATGCCAGATATGGTGTAAGGTGTTGGCTTCAGAGTTATTCAGAACGTCCAGTTAGTGGTTGAATATGCCGGTGTGATTTAATTGAATTAATGCTAAGACTGTGTCCCCTAAATCAGGGGACTAGCAACCTTATGTATTGGGGTCTTGGTTGTTCTTATTAGAAATATGTTGACCGTATGGACACATTAGGCATTCAAAAAAAATAACTGAACTGATCTGAAAGAAAATGTGGGTATGAATACCTTTTGTGTAGATCTGGTATGCCTGTGATGGGAAGTTATCAACCCTGGAAACTTTTAATTGATTTATGGGAAATAAATTGTTGAACAGACAGTAGGCTGCATACAGCATGGATGTTAGTCTCCTCGGAATGTAGAAATAATGAATATAATCCTGTTTATATAGAAAATATTGTGTTCTCTCTTAAATTTTTAAAAATAGATATCTAAAATGTATTCACCCAGTTCAGGGTGACCCTTGGCAAAATCTTTTTTTGTTTCTTCATGTGAAAGAAAGACATAGTCATACCACCTAGTTTTAAGGAACAGCTAGAGCAACAGATGGATGATGCTATATGTAATTTCTGCTTGATTCAGGTTTACAGTATTCATTAGAATTTCTCTCTGATTTTTAGAGAAGTAACAAACCCAATACAAAGAGAGAGGAATATAGAATGTTTCTACTGCATTTTCATAATTAGACCTTTTGGTAAATTCATGCTTCAGACTTTGACTGACTTTGCGCTAATGTTGTGATATATTTTCGTATCAGGCAGTTAATACAAAGCTTCTGTTGCCTGATGAAGTAATAAAGTGGCATAAGGCATGGAGTTTTCTACCAGTAGCACACGTGGCATTGCCATACCATTACTTAGTGTGATTTGGTTTACCAATGCTTGCTTGTTTTTTGTAAATTAAAAGGATTCTGGCTACCAACTTCTGCCAAGCAGTGTCTTAGCCTAATGTTAGGTAAGGATTATGAAAGTAACTGTTTCATTTTGCATTTGTTTGTACCTGATGCTTTCTGCAGATGTTTAATGTTGTTTCAGATACTGGATATGAATTGGGTAAGAAGCTGTGTGAGCATGAATATTGTTTGGAAATAGTGCTCATTTTTCTTCTGCAGTGTTTCCATATGTCTGGCATTTTTTCTGGATGTGGCTGTGTGTGCCTGCATTCTGAATTTGACAGTTGTAAGCCATTTTTCCTGCAAGTCCTGTAAGGTTTTTTTAATGGTAAAGCCCCTATTTTTTTCACCAGCCTTTGTTGCAACTCTTCCTGGAAACTTAGGAGGAAGGAATAGGATGGCTTTTTGCAGATTTATTTTCTGAGACTTTCAAAAGCTGCCTGAGTTGCAGATAGTGGCATGGGCGATTGGTCATCCTGTGCCTCTTGTGGAAGAGGGACACTTGTTCTGCTCTGCTGTAAGGCATATGGGAAAAACACACTGACTAGTAGCAGAAGAGGGTGAGACTCTTCTTAACAGGCATGCCAATTTCCTTCTACTTCTGTGGAAAAAAGTTCATCTCTAACAGAGTTCAAATGAATGGAAAGCTGCAAGTTAGTGTGCCTGCAGTGAAGCAGCAGCTTAGTTATAATAAGTTACTTTCTGAGATCTCAGGAAAAAAAAAAGTTCACCTAGTCCGTCACTATTACTTTGTGTTAGAGTAGTATAATCTAATATCTGTCTTGGGAGGTGCAAAAAAAGAAAGTTTTTATTGAGCAAAGTACTTGTCTATATCATAAAGAGACTATGGATTTCTTCTAATAAAAATACTTGGCACTAGCAAAATGTTTCATTGCACAGAACCTTTCAGAGGGATAAGCTGTTGGGAGTTGAAGGAGACCTTACTCTCACCCTGTTAGAATCTCTGTAGTCACTTGACAGTATCTTAATGAGTTTTCTTGTTTATGCCCATGAAGTAGCTCATTATCCTTTAATTCTGGAAGATGTCTGTTCCTGGATTTTTTTTTTTTTTGTTGAATGCTAAGAACATGCTTGATATTATATTAAATGTTTTAAGCTCAGTGTCATCTGTGCTATGGATTCTGCAGTTACCTGATGATGTTGTAGGTAGATAGAAATGACAAGTAATTTCAATTGTTAGACTGCCTGCTAGTTTTTCTTTTCATTGTTAATGCAGTAAAGTGCTCTGAGTGGTAGCAGTGGATGAAAATCTATTAGTTTGCTGAGGAGGTATGCGTGATTTTGTCAGAAGCAGCCTGAAATTAAAGATGATACCCACAGAATATCTATGTAAGCTGCTAAAACTGGAGGGATTTAATTTTACTGATGTTTTCAACCATCTGAAATAAAGAATGCTATTTCTGGATCAGCTCTACTCCTTAATAAAAGGACTGCATGCAGTGTTCAGCCTGGCAGAGAGCTCGCTGAGAAAACTAGTGGGTAGGATGGACTTCAAGTCAAGGAGAGCGTGGTAAAGATGCAGACAGACCCCTATGGCCCCCTTTACTGGACTGACCCACATCAAAGGAGTGGTGGATGGCTTGAAATACTGTATGGGACAAATGTATCCCAGGTAGCAAAGGTGCAGACTTTTGCAAGACAAGTTTACAGAAGGCTACTGCTATACAACATTGACCCTGATCATCAAATCACAGTGATGCCTGAAACCATTTTGGAAAGGACAGAGGAAAAAATAGTAGCTCATTTTATTTTCTTTCCAAGTGTATGAAGAAGAATCAGAAGAAGCTAGAAAAATACTTTTCTCTTAAAATAACCATGCTAACTTGGTATCTACATTGTATTTTTGTATATACTGACATACTGCCTGTTTTTTGGCCACACCTAGAAGAGACACCACTTAGTGCTGTTTTTCTGCTGCTTATCATAGCTCTGTCCTCATGTAGTAGTAGGAATGATAGCAAGAGCCTGAAAAAAGATCTCTTTATTTTACTGGTCTTCTCTTATCAGAGTAATTACTAAATAACTGTTACTCTAACTTCACCAGGTAAAGTTGCTTAAATTTGGCACTTGAGTCACCCAAACTTCTTGCCTTCTCTTTCACAGTTAAAATTGTTTTGATTCACTGCTAGAGATACTCTGCCTTCATGGAAATAAAGGGTGGGATTTGGTTGCTCTTTTTGTAAAGAGAAGACAGAATTGTAGTTTCAAGAGTACTTTATTACCCAGATCTTGCAGACGTGGTTTGTCAGGGACTTAAGAGTCCAAAAAGGGCTTGCCCAATGCTCAGTGTTCTTAGAAACCCGTGCTGTTGTATGGAAATACAGCTATTAGCTGCAGTTGAGAGGAGGCATGTAAAACAGTTCCTCTTTTTCTCGAGGCTGAGTACTCAGCCTAATAAAAGAACTCCATGCATTATGAAACAAAGTTCCAGGGTTTGTTACAAATAAATAAATAAACAAATAGGCTTCTATTCCAGTTTGACATTTGTTTTGGAATTTCTTTAAATGCTAAAGGTTTAGGCAAAAAGTCTGTGCTTGTGTGATTAGAGTTTTCTGGGTCTCAATTGGAGCTGAAAATCTATTGGGTGTTAATACAAAGTGGAACAGCTCTATGTGAAGCAAAGTTACTTAGAAGCTCCCTGTATCAGCAGTTATTTTGAGTCATCAGCTATTCTTCCTGTTGGTATATACTAAGACTTTAATAACAGCCATGGAATAACTCTTCTGAGATTTTTACAGTCTGAGAAACGTCTTGCTTCCAAAGTAGCTTTTATCTGTTACAAGACTGTTCTCAAAAAGATCAGGGAATAGTGGGAGGAGAGGTGAAGCAATGGAGCACTGCTATGGCCGTGAAATCTTAGTGAACTTTCATACCTCTCTAACATTAGCAATACCCCTCTGTTGTCAAAAGTAAGCAGCAGCCTGAAGCTTGCATTCGCAGTATGTTTGTTTCCATTTTTGCAAAAGATGCATGCATCTTCTGTGACTTGCTTGAATGAAGTTTATTAGGCTCTAGTATCATCAAGGTGAAATGAATCCTGGCAGCTGGTTCTGCGTGGGAATTTTTATTTGAAGTCTCCTAGGTGGCCTGTGTTTCATGCTGTTTAGTTGCAAGATCTTTGTGTTCTGCCAAAAAAAAAAAAAAAAAAAAAGTGAGGTATATATTCCAAACTTTTTCTCTTGGGTTTTAAGCATAGAAGTGGTAGTGCTTTTATGGTATGATAGAATGGCAGATTTTCTTGATGGTAAATTTCTGGCATGCAGGTACTGCAGCCACTTTGTTTCTAACATGTATATTGTGGTGTGTTTGGCAGTGCTGGAAGCCAGGGGATTGGAATGACATTTAATGTGCTGCTCCTTTCTCTCAAAATACAGTTTCTGTTTCTGTCAACCTTATGTAAGAGGTGTTAAGTGAAACAGGTGAGCTACAGCAGATGGTAGTCTCAGCTGGGCCATCTACTTCTTAAACTATGTTTGTGAGCTTTTTTTTTTTGTTTAGTGTCCTCCAGGTGCTACTGGTAACATCTTCAGGCCCATTTAGGTGATTGTGAGATATTCTGATGTGTCTGGTTGTATTAGTGTTCATCTGAATTACAGTTTCAAGGCTTTGCCAATCACAGTTGTTTGAAATAGTGCATCTCTAAGGAGGCTGCCTTCTGTGACACCTGAGTCTGAATTGTGTGTGCATTGCATTCTCACATATTAGCCAGAGGTGGTGAAGGATATAGCAGTGGTAGAGATAATAAAGTGAAGTGTAAGTGATGGAGTCTAAATCGCAGCCGTGACCATGATGTCTGCTTGCAAAGTTATTGAGAAACTGGGTGACTGTAGAAAAAAAATCCGTAAAACTGAGTAAAAGATTGGCAATTAGAGACTTAAAGTTTATCAGAAAAAGAAATGAGGAAACACCTTTGTGAAACTGAAAAAAAGCAGGTAGTAATGCATGTGCTCATTTGGAGGGAGACACATAACAGGAATCGATCACTAAACCAGATGCTGGCTATGGAGGTGAGGCATGTGTTTTTGACAATGAAGATGAATAATCTTTTGAACAAACTACCATTTGGGAACAAGACTGTAGCCATCCATTGAAATGTTCAAATTGAAACTGGAAGTTTTTGCTTTAGCTTTTTGGAGGTGGAAATCTTTACTGGATGAAATTTAATGGCCTGGTACAGGTACAACAAGTAATTTTGGTCCCTAAATTTAGGAATGCTTTTGCTTCCTAGCTTTGCACTCCGATGTGTTGCTGACTGCTGCATATGGAACAGTCTCCTTTGCTTAGTGTTTTTTTGCTAAAATGAGATATGGTCTTAGGGTCCAGATGTAAGCTCCCAAAACACTTTTTTAACAGCTCACTTAGTGGCATTGTAGAAGCTTCTGCCATCTTAGTGAATGTCTTTAATAGGTAGCTTCTCTTTGATTTGTGCTTCTTGCCTTTGTCATACTGCTCAAAACTCAGTAACTTCCTGTGTTAGTATTTGAAAAAAGAGCCATTTCTTAGGATTGTGACAGGTACAGATTCACTTTGCTCTTTCTCTTATTGTAACAAGCCATATTTCAAGAAAGGTTTGATCTTTAACTTACTGGTATTTTAACTTTTTATTATTTATGGCTTCATGCTGTACTCAAATATTTTGGTGCCTTCACCAATGCACTGTGGTGAACTTCTGTTAGAGTGCTCTGTATCAGCATTGTTTACTTAGTATTGTGGGCTCTTCTCATTCTTGTGGGGTTGAAAACAACTATGTTCTTTACACAGGACCTTGGAAATCTAGGGGATGGAACATCTTACTCATAATTTTTTGCATAGTGGGTCTATTTCATTCCCCACCGTGTGTATTTTGTTGTAGTAAAACATTGATCTATAAAGTTCTGAATTGGTGGTGTTTAAATTACCATGGTTTAGCTTTAACAGCAGAACTGGCAAGGTAGGCTTGGTAGCCGTGAATCGGGTGCCTTTTTGGTTGTTGCCTCTCCTTGAGGTAGAATGACACCTGTGATAATACTGAACTGTCCTTGAAAGGCTGTTTCAATTTTCTTTCCATTTTACTTTCTGTGGTATGCTTGTGTTCCTTTCTTAGAGTGTGTGGATCAGAGATACTGACTGGAAGAAGGGCAGCAACTTCTTTCCTTGGGGCAAGTGAGTCTGCTTATGGGAGAGGAATTTGCAGAGACAGCATGACAACTGGCAAGTGCTGCAGAAAGTCACAGCTCCCATGAGGTGTCAGAAGCTGCAGTGAGGAGCAGAGAGAGCTAGCAAGGGCCTGGGAGACTATGGCAAGTACTCCCTAAGGACTAGAAGTGACCAAGTTAGTTTACAGGCTCACAAACCTACTGACTTGGCTCAAGCTGAGCCCGGAAGGTTCGTCGGCAGGGAACCAGCGGGCTTGGAAAAGGCTCTGTCTCTAGTTGGACCAGTCACGCTGGGTTTTCTTTTCTCAGCTGATGTATTATCACAGATGTTTTGATAAAACTTGTCTTTTCAGTTTTAAACCCCCCTGGGTTGTTTTTGGCAGTTTGTTGTAGGACAGATTCACTGGACTAATTCAGTTCTATCTCAGGCCAGCTTGGAGTCCTAGGAGAGCATCATACAGCAATTAAGTAGCAGCAGTGGACTTTCATATTGGCTGACTTGGACAACAAAGGCTGTAGTTGCTGTGGAATAAATATACCTATGGCAGGAGTTAGAAGAAATTTTAAGAGTGACTATGTGGAATCAGATTAATACCCTGTTCGTGCTGTCTGTTGGTGTACTAATTTTCTTATTTGTTGGGGAAGTGTATAAGAATAAAATGGCATGCAGAGGCACTTTCTTTGTGATCTGTAAGTCAAGGACAACTTGGATCAAAGATGATTTCTTTTGTGCTTAAGGGTACCTCATGGATGTTTTACCCTCATAGGTTTGCTCAGACGCTTTTTGAATACTTGGAAGTTTGGAGCATGCAAAAATCATAAGCTACTATCAGTGTCCAAGTTAGAAACTCTCTGTGCATATGTATTGAATACACAGGGGGAACTTGTTATTATAATGGTATTGATACAGTTGCCAAACATCAGTACTGTGCTATTTGTTTCAGCATGTGGATTTAAATTGACTGCTTGAGGGGTTTTGAGTATATTTTTGTGATTTCTCAGGAGCCAGCTACCTGATTACTGGACATCTGTTCAGTATTTTACCATACCAATTGAAATAATTAGTTAATAGATGGGCCTAGTTTTATGTTTTTCAGAGCTTACTTTGAGAAATGTTGCTTAATTTTTTTTTTTTTTAATCCTATGTTGCTGTTAAATCATTGATGTCGGGCAGGGGAAGAGGCTCAGAAATCTAACTAGTTACATGCATTGTTAAATGCTGTGTTGCTTCCAGAAAAATGAGAGAGTGATGTAGGAAGGCCTTTGAAGGAACTTCTCAAAAGGAAATTGAGCACAGTAATGTAAACTGAATGTCATTCCACTGGATAGGAAATCTAGAGAATAACTGAATTGTGAGAGAACAGAGGTATTGTAGTAGCTGTTCAGCTTTTAATTAAAAATCAAAGCAGTAATATATTTTTTCCAGTTCTGTGCACGGTAAAAAAAAAAAAAAAAGAACAGTTGTACTGAATTTTGTAGAATATACACCATGTCTTTGTAGGAGAATGCTGTGGGAGGCATTCAACATCATCTACAGCTAGCGGGTGGTGGGTTTTTTGAAGTAAATGGTTGCTAGAAATCATTTTGATATGTCAGCCTCTCATATTATATGTAAATCTAAGTTTGAACTAAGCCTCTCTGAATTCAGAGGATTTGCTTATATTAAGCTCAAGAAGGTTGTACGTTACTTGGCTTCTGGAATATTATGAGTAAGTTCCACAATTTACTATTTAGCTTGTTCTTTTCAGTAAATTTAGTTATCCTACAAATGAAACCCCCCAAATTATAACACTGTGAAAAGATGGCGTATATGTGCTCCAGGAAAAAGCACAAACTTACATTTTCTGGTTTGTACGGGGAGATTTTTGCAAAAACGAGGGAGGAAGGAAATGGGTTTATGGCATAGTTTTGGAAGTTGTTTGGTATGTGAGCAGGGATAGCTAAAAGTCCTAGGTAGCAAATACCTTACGAAAAAGGAAGGCTAGACATTTTGCTGCTGGCAAATATCCAGAAAGAAGGCAAAAAAAGTGTTTAAAAAGTATGTGTTACTGATGGATCTTTCACAGTCGATATAGTAGCTGTGGGGAGAGCATGTTGGATGACATAGGCAATATGGGGAAGGAGCTAAAAATACCTTGATCTTAGAAATCTTTCTCAGAATGGTACTGGAAGAGACAACTTCATGTATAATACAGGGAGAATGCCTTCAGAAGCTTACCATGCAGAATTTTTTTTATGCTGCAATTCCACTTTTTTCAGTACAATACGAGTCACTGCCTCTTTTAACTGTTAAGGCTTATGTGAGTTGAGTTCTTGCAGTGGCAGTTCTCTCTGTCTTTTTACATGATCATAAAGCCGATGTTTCTTGCAATCAAGACGTTGTTCAGGTTTGTTTATGATTTCATGCACAAAGAATACGCTGCTTTAGCGTGGTTATTTGTGATATTGGTATAGATTTGATACACAAGGATGTCCTTGGGATTCTGATCTGTTTATAGGTCTGGTTATTGAAACCCCATTTTGAAATGTGGCCAGTAACTGGTAAAGCTGTGATAATTTCCTTCTATAGATACAGCAAGTGAAAAGTACTTTTCATTTGTGATTATCATGTAGTGATTATCAACATGCGTATTTTAATCACTTAAAGTTTTTTTAGTAATGATTTTGTTAGTTAATAAGAAAAAAATAATTTCTTAGGCTCCAGTGCATTAGAAGTCTGATTCAGATTATACTTAGCTAGAGGGGAAGGCTCCCATCAACTTTCCCCCATGTCCCAGCTACCTGTCAGAGGAGCTTAAGCATTAACCAGGGTTTTTAATGGTTTCAGATGACAGCCAGGGCATTTGTCACTTGGGGAAACTGATAACCTGCAGAGGCTTTGATACGAGCTGGCAAGAGGTTTTCATGTCTCTTTCCGCCTCACTGTGAGAGTTTTCTTTGTTCACTCAACAGTCACTTAACTCCTGTTAGGAGTTCTGTGTGATTAAAAATCCTTTGCTCTTGCCTTGGTAATAAGGGGCTTGGGTATGGGCGTGTTTGTGCTCTTGAGTTTTAACAGCTACAGTTCAGGTGAAATGAAGGTAGAGTATCTTTCCTTTGTTTAGCATCCAATGTTGGTATCATTAATGTCTTGATATAATTTCTTACGGTTTTTGCAGTTCTTTCTTTGCTGGACTACCCTCTTCCCTGCTGAAGGAAGTTTGACTTAACTCAATAGTAGGTAAAGTAGGTAAAATGAGTGCAAAATCTATTATGAGACTCTGAAGTTTACTTGACCAAAGACTTGACTGTTACAAAATGCTGATTCCATATTTTGCTAGTCTCTACTGAGTTTCTCATATCCTCGATTTTCCTGAGTGTATGTATCTTAATGTTTGTCCAGTTGGGCTACATTTCTCTTGGCTTTGACTGTATGATCATTACTGTACCTTAATAGAAGATCAGCTGCATTTTTGCAGTTAAATACTGGTTTTAGTATACTAGTAGTACAAGCGTCTATGAAGAAATATGTTTACTGTTGGACTGTGTGCATACATACAATCTCTTCATAATATATTTTAAAATGCTGTCCGTGTCTTTCCTCTATATGACAAGAATCAATTATGGTTTTATACCTGACTGTTCTAAAAAGTAAATATTTGCTCCCTCCACTGCAGATTTAGGTTGCTTCTTATATGAAATGGAAAAATACATATATGAGGTGTTTTTTTTTAAAAAAAGTAATTATTTCCTAGAGAGGTGAATGCAGCCAGAGAAGGCAGAACTCGGATCAGATGGAATTCCTGTAGAGATGTTGGAGGGAGCTTGTGTTGGGTCAGAAGTCGGTTCCCTTGTTATCCCCTTGGAGGTGGCCTTGTATGGACCTTGACTGTGTCTAGATCTAGCGGCTGTATCACAGTCACATCACCAGCCTTCCTGCCCTCTTCTGTGGAAGCCCTCAGAAGTGATTGTACTTAGTATGGTTAGTAGAGCTGGATCTTGGGGGTTAAAATTGGTGTCTGAATAAAGGATCTCTATCTGCTACTGGTTTGTAGTATTTTACTTTGCGTATATATGCTTTATAGAATCCCAAAAACTCAAGGTATTTTTTTCCCACTTGGCAATTGTGCTTTTGATCATTATGTGTGCACATAAAGATTTTCCAGACATAATTTGTTATAACAAAGTATTAATCTTAATGAAAGTGGATACAATATTATGTCTTAATGAAATTCAGGAACTGGTAGGGTGACTTTTTTTTTTGCGCGGGTGGAGATGGGGTGAGGGTAGTATTACAATGTGCCTCTAGGCTTGAAAAGGCAATGCACATCTTAAAAGGATACGTTAGAATGTCTAGCAATGGTCTTAAGAAAAGCAAAATTGAGCAGTCCAAATGAGTCCATCAGGCTTTTACCCTCTATAGTATTTGTGGGAAAGTGAATGATTACACGCTTGAACCTGTGTTTGTAGTAGACACACCTGTAATCTGCAAATACGAAGGCATGTCCTTTTCTTTATCTGTTTTTGCTAAGTATAAATGTTTAACAATTATAAAGATTATCAAATGAAACAATACCTGATAGGTTTTTCATCACATTTGGAAAGGAGAGATTGGTTCAAACACTAATCTAGCAGGAAGATGCTGTTAGGCTGAAGTTATGATATTATAAAAATTACTACATTGAAGGCTATGGAGCAGCCATGCAGGTTTTGAGTATATAATGGTTGCTCCTTTGTACAGCCAGTACTGCATTTGGACCTTTTTACAATAACATTGTGTTTAGAGATTGTTGAGAAGCAGTATCTTCGCTTATTTAGTCAAGAGTTTGCCAGGCATGGCATCACCAGAACTCCATCGTAGTTGTGTTTAACTGGAATAGTGTGCTGTCCACAGCCAGCAGTAGCAGTCTGTTACAGAGCACAAAATGCGTGGTCCTTGTAGCAGTCCCATCCAGAAATTGTGGATTACTGCGGGTATTGATCTGCCGTCATCAGTCAGTATAAGTTGTAATTTCTGTCATCTCAATGGAGAGAAGTTTTAACCAATGAAGGAGGGAAAAAATTAAAGATGCATGTAAACTGAAAAATGGTTTCAAATAGGAAGAGGGGAGGAGACCAGTTACTGTCTGAAAAATGAGCACTAGAATCAGGATGATATTTCAGGAAGATAAATTTACCAAAGAATATGAACAGTATGAACTCTTACTTTAGAGTTTCTGTAAAGATAATTTTCACCCATGTTAAAAGATCAAGACAAACGTACCTTATGTTCTCTTCTAATTAACTTACTGTGTAACGTCCTGCTTTTATGACACACATACTGAATGCATTTACAATTATAAATGACCTTGCCAAGACCCTGGCCTGTTCATCCATTGCAGGGGTGTCTGCGTCTAAATTATGACAAAGTCAAATACTGTATTTTAGTGGGAGACATTAGATAGCCATTGGAAACCAGAGTAAGATAAAATGTATTGCCTGTGCCTGTCTGAGTGTGTTGCATTTCATTCTGGTGTGAGTGGGTTTGCTTAAAACTGTGGAGAATATCTACATGAAATGCAGCTGTGGTGGTAGAAGTGAGGCTGGCTGGTGTCCTAGAGGCCATTACTGTAATGGAGTTGAAGATGAGGAGGGAAATGTGTTTTATCTGGTGTGAAGTGTAATGTAACAGCCTCCCAGATCCACATAAATACTACAGGATGCCTCTTACTTCATGGGAACTCATCAGAGTTTCTTACTGTAATGGTGAGACCTTGGGTAAGAGTGATGCATGGCATCTAGTAAAACTATATTTTAGTCTTTACACTGCTGAATATCTGCATTCATGTTGACCATGGGATCCCTACTTAAACAATGTTGAGAGAATGTTAAATGGAGCGTTATGTTTCCTATAGGTAGCATCTAGAATTTGCGTTGCATGAAATTTGTTTGTTGGAGATATTTAAATTTAATCCTGTTAATAGCTTTGGTTCAGGGATAATTTTTTTTAGCTTCTTATCTAAAAGCGTTTTATCAATCTAACATATTTTTTTTCACTGTGACTTAGGCTTATCCTTGCTTTACGTAATGTGATTTGCAAAACAAAGTTGGAGTATATCCGGCTTTAGGTCTCTGATTACAGCTAAACAGGCTTCTGTAATGGAATGTGTTTAACAAATAAAAATCTTTGAGAGCTTTTAAAAATTCAGATGAAAATTGAACTTAACCATCTTAATGGTATTAGGCTCTTTACAGATCTATATCTGATGATATGGTTGAGAACTCATCTAAAATACTTCCAAAAAGGTGATTGTTTAACTTGCTTCTTGCTAAAGGATTTTTTCTGTTTTGTAAGTGCCTATACAATATGTCTATTTTAGATTGAAATATGCAATCACAAAGTATTTCTGTATAGTCTTAGTGATTGATAATTAAATGTAGGTTTGTCATTTGGCAAGCTTGTTTTTTGTATTGCCTCCCTCACCTTTTCCTGGATACAGTCTACTTATTTACATTTAAAACATCTGAAGATTGAAATGTCAGTTGACATGCTTTATGTAACTTCTCTACCATTTTACCTCATACGAATAAATGCTGAAATGTTTCTTAGTGTAAACAGTAGATGGTCTACATAGTTTACAGTGTTAACTGTTATTCACCACCTCTGTCTGATGGCCATTAGGATTTTTCTTAAAAGAAGGAGAATGTGTCTGTGGCCAGGGCAATTTGAGATGATGCCAAGGAAGTTGCTGTGGATGCTAAAAATGTTGTAACTCCAGTGTTCCATGCATTGTGCCATGCAACTTCTAGTTTTGCACTTTTGTTCTGTCATTTCTTTCCTGGATTACTCCTGAGAAACAGGATGAAATATCAATGATGAAGCTGGGTGATGCTTCTAAAGTCTTACGATGTCTTGTGTCAACTAAGCCAATTCTCTTTAAAGTGGGTCTGAATTTTCCTATGTGATGCTGTTGCAACATTGGTAGAATCCTGGGATTTTCAGTGAAGCTCATGATCCTGATTCCTTGTGTTGCTTCCATCCACGAGGGCAGTCATGGTTCATGTCATGCCTTTGGTTGGATGCTTCATGCCTGTAGTTAAGGACAAAGTGGATACAGCCAAGGGTAGACGATAATATTGTGTCCAATTCATGAAGTGTAGCCAAGAGCAGAGTAACAGTGAAGATCTCCTAAAAGCGATGATCACTGTAGAAAAGTACTACTGTAATTTCCAAAGTAATGTCTTATTTACTAGATACTTCACACTTTTTCCCCTGTTTCCTTGAGCTTCATTTTTTGCAGGATTCCACTTAGTTGCTTGGCAATTTCCCCCCCCCTTCTCTTACCTATCAATTTTGTGTTATGACACAGTCATAACATACAATAGTAGAGGATGAGAAAGTGTTTATTTTAAACCATTGCGTTCTGCACATGGAAAGAGTGCTGTTGGTAGCATGCAGGGGACAACGGCTTTGATTTAGATGCTCTCCACTGTACCTTGATCCACAGGAGAATCTCAGCGTTGTGGGAGGAGGATCCCATGTGCTGCAAGTGGTTCTAATCTCAACTGAGATACTCTGAAGTATTAGGGAAATCCAGGCTGGGACTGAAGGACTGTGCTAGGGTGTGCTTGGGCTGTTACAGGGTGGCAAAAGGGATATAATCAGCAGTGCTTCCAAGTGTAGGTCTGTGAAATAGTAATAAATAGGAAACTTTTCAGAAAAATCTGAGGAGATGCAGAGACAGTCATGGGAACTCAATGTGTGAGACATTCTGAAAGCTCAGGTAAAGGCTTTCTGTGAAGAGTATGTGGCAACAGTGTTCATTATATGATCTCAAAATACTAAGAAAGGGAATAAGTTTTCCTGGAAGCTGAATGGAGTTTTTTCCTTCAGACAGATTCACTAATGCTAGTCCTTTGTGTTGGCAACTACTAGTATCTCAGCCTGTCCATCCTGATTTGATAAATTTATTTTTGTTTTGAAGCCTTGATTAGAAGTGATGTGCTGCAAAATACCTGGGGGGTCAGTGTGTGTTCTGAAGGTGTCACTGTATTTGATACAGGAATCCTGTGGGCTGAAATCACCTCCTTAGTCTTTCTTTAAATGATGCTGTATATGTTTTAGCCTTCTTTGTTACTAATCAAATGAACAATTGATACATATTCATGTGCAGATGGCAAGGGTTAATCTTTGAACCCTGCCAGTCCTTTGCAGTTGGTTGAGTTTCAATGTACAAAAGTCTCTAGCTTTAATAACAAAGGCATTTTTGATCAATCCTGAATGTTACTGAATCAATGGATGTTGACATCACTTTTATTCATGAATTTTGATAACAGCAGCAGTTAAAGTAGCTACATCTCTTGTATCATAAGATGTAAAATTAATCCTTTCGATAATCTCTGTACTGAGGGCATTTTCTCATATGAAGTGATGTCACTGTCAGTTTCTCTATATCAATATATAGCCACTATCTACATTATGTTAAAAGAGATATTGGTTAGTTGGGATTGAGTATTGTACAATTTGGAGCTCTTAATCTGTTTTTAATTTGCTATTTTGAAAACTTCAAATTGTTTGAGTTCTTTTCCTAAATAAACCCAGGATTGAAGAGTTAAAACTAAATTATATTTTGCTGGTCAATGCATTTGCTTACTACTTTCTGTCTGAATACAGAGCAAATGTATTTTATTACTGGGAGGTAGTATGGCCATTTAGAAAATTACTTAGGCTACAATATTTGTGTTGGCAATTTTACTTTCCAGGCATTATAGTTCTGTTTTCTTTCTATACCCACTTATGGAAAGATTAAACCAACACAAATCATGTTTTCAAGAGCTGTGATGCTCAAGTTATTCTGTTTTATGCAGCTCTGGGCTGCATGGATTTAGGCAAGCTGTCATCTGTAACCTGGCCTTACTTAAATAATTTCTTATAAATCACAAGCGTAATCAAACTTTTATCACCAGATAAAAAAAGTTCTTTTCTTTAGAACTGGCCCCAAATGAGTAACTTGTCAGAGTGGTTACATCAAAATTGCTGTCCAAACAGGAGGAAAAAAGCAGAGTATGTGCTTCCTTAAATCAGCTTGAGGCAAGCAGGCTGCAGGTGTACAGAGAAAGGTTTCAATTCTAGTTTTGGTTGTGTTTTTATAGGACTGCTAGATTTAGAGAACCTGTGCTGGAAAAATCAGCAATATCCAGTTGCTTAAAATAGTGTTGTGGGTGTTCCTCTGGGATGAGGAGCAGGCGTCAATCAGTTCTCTGTATTTTCATGGGGTTTAAATGATGAAACTGTTGTAAGTATGAGAACAAAGTTTAGTGCTTGCTGAAAAGTTCAGGCTTGATCTGTGAGACGCCTTGGTGTCTCAAACTTGAAACATGTTCTTAAATCTGAGGAGGGCTGTGAGGTTGAATGTAGGATTGCCTCTGATGGGCAGATGTTTTGAAGTCCCATTAAAAAGAGAAGTTATACATTGGCTGTTTCAACATCTTAATTTGTGTATTGCAATTTGGACTGCAGTGAAGCCTGAAAACCAGCTTTTTCAGGAGTGAATGATTAGTGTGATAGGTAGTTGAACCTAACCACAGCTTTGTATTTCTGTATGCATGTCAGCTTAGCAAACTGGAAAACTTTTCTGGGATTCCTCACTCAATTCTCTCTTGTTTACTTAACATACCAAGCACAAGATTGTCGATTTTGAAATGTAAAAGGAGTATTTCCCAAGGCTTTGTGGGGTGGGGGAATCAATTTAATACAGTTAATCTGCTATAGATTCTGCACTGCCCCCTGCTTCCAGCAGTGAAATGTAACTTGACTGTGTCTATTCTCCATCTTCCCTGTCTCCTCTAGCTGCATCCCCAGCTTTATATCTGTCTTTAGACGATGTTTATAATCACTATCCTGTTTCCTTAGTGTTGTAACAAATAATGTCTGGAGTACATGCTGAAATCTGTCTACAACTAAAATGTTTGGGTTTCTTTTTTCTATTGTCACCTCTGTTTGTTAGTGATGTTTCATGAAGCTTTCCATTAAATATTCAACAGTTCTTCTTAAATGTTTGACTCATGATTTTACAGTGATATGTGACTTTCCTATCTTTACACAAAAGTTCCTAGTCAGAGAGATGCACTTGCAGTATGTCCTCAAGGAATCACTGGTGTTTCTTGCTGTAGAGACTGTGTTTGCTGCATGGTGAGTGCAATTATGTTCTGGACTGGTTTCATCTGCCTCTCTTCGTTCTGTGGTGGAGGTGCACCAGTATTTCTGGGTAATGTAAGCAGTCCTTTGAACTTTCCAGGCTATAGCAGCCATATGAGGAAACCGTCCTTACCAAATGGTAAATCCTGTACTACACAGGGTTACGATACAAACCTTTTTTTACAGTGAAGAGGGAATAAATTCAGCACAGTGCAGAACAGCTTCCAAGGGCAAAGCTGCTCTTGAACGCAGAGGAACTCTGACTCTTGGCGTCCTCACACGCTTGAGTACACAGAAAACAAAGTGGTCTTGCATGAGTCATGTTGAGCAAGAAGGAATATTATAATTACATCATAAAGTGTACAGAGGAAAGAGTTCCGAATCCCAACTCCTAAATCAAGAAGTTTGTGCTTCATGATTGCAAACCAACAGCTTCTGAGCCTTGCATTGTTGTCCCTGTCTCATCCCCACTGAGACTTAAAGGGGAAAGGAGTAAGCAGCTGAAGGAAAGATTGCTAGTCTGCTTTGAGGCTCTCCTGGTAACAGTACTGCTAAATCAGTAACTGAAGTATAAAATGCAGGGAAACGGTATTGGTGCCCTGTGCATGTAGACACCCACACAAGTGTATGTGCTTGCCTATATACATACTCCTATTCATTCCTCAAAGACATAAGGAAAAGTAATTCACTGCCTTATGCGTTTTTTTTAATAGTGAATTAGTGGGCTGATTTATCACTGTTCTTTCGATCTCGTGAGACTGTCGTAATCTGCTTGAAACTATTTAATCTTGTAAGTGTTTTGGAGCCAGCATGTGGGTATAGATCAGAAAAGCTTTTTAAAAATCTCCACATGAATTAAAATATTCTGACAGTTTAATGTTTTGGTTAGGATTTTTTCATTGACACCGCAGATATTTAAAGATATCTCATACCGCTGTTTTCTGGCATTAAAGTGTATTGTGACAAGCTTTTGTGTTTACGGTCGTGAACAGCTCTTTCATATGTATGTATATCTGCAAATCAGTTTATGTGAGAATAAGGGGTTTGTATATGTGTAAAGACTGGCTATTGAGGAAAAACTTGTGTGATCGTTTCTTAGATAATGAACTCCAGGCTGGCGTTTTCCATTGTAAGGTAAGAAGCTGTATTTTAGTTTTCACGGTAGAACTGCATGGAGTTCTTTGATAATCTTCTTTTGATTTAGTTTCTTACAAAATTTTTTTGGAGAAGGTTAATATTAGTAAATGAGGTGTAGTAGTAAAAGATTTGTATTCATACATGGTATTTACTTATCATATAGCAAAATGTATTTTAATTTCTGTCAGCTTCTCCTACTTAATTTGCCCTCTGAAATAAATACTGGCTACCAGTAGCTGAAAACTCCTGCGAGTCTCTTGTAATTTTTCCAGGAGTGTTTTGCTTACTCATTCAGCATGGTGCACTCACACTGTCTCTGTTCTCCAGGTCAGTTTTCAAGGCATGGTTAGGTGACATTGAATAGTCGGATAAGAAATAAGCATTAGAACTGTAAGTTAACTCTCAAGTCACTGGCCTGTCTGATTTTTGTTTCATTGTTCTTTTGTGTTTTTATGAAAATTTCTGTTGTCTAGCACTCCTGCAGTGTGTAAATTGTTGTGTTTTCTACATTATTGATTTTTAGTGAGAATAATAGAACAAGCAGAAAACAAATTTGTTACCTTATCAAGCAAAAACTAATATGAAGTGTGTTGTCTGAAAATAAAATGGGTTCATTGACTGTTTTATTTGTTCTGGCAGTTAGATCAACCCTTGTCACAAGGGTGAAGGCTGGTCAGTGAGCTATAGTTGGCTTGTCTCTGCTGAGCAGAGTAATTCAGATTAGCCAGTGACTTTTGCTATCTGACTAAAATGCCTCTCTACTCCTTCCCAGTATCTGTAGGGGAATATGAAGGAATGATCTCTGCTGAGTCCCACAGCTGCCTGAATACCTGGTGAGACAAATGAAAATGTGTATCTTGAAGATGATGTGCTCTGAATCAGTTTTAAGCCTCCCATATTAATGTGTTAAAACAATTCATGTGTACCCTTAACTGGACCTGCTGCCTATCAAGAAACTATAGGATAAGTAGGAGTTTAGACAGATTGCATTTCTTTGGTTTGCCTTTGGTTTTTTAGGGTACAGTCAGATTTTGGGACTTCTCTGCAATTGTAAGGAGGTTTTCCATGCTCTGGTCAGAGATATTCTAACTGCTATTTGGGCATAAATTGAAACATAGTATTAAAATAGTTGTTGCATCAGGGCAGTGTATATTGCTCATTTCTCTAGTCTTAGAAATCTTCAAAATATCCCTGGGATAAATTTCTTTTGTACGGAGGAATTAATATTTCTTCTCTGCTTAAGAATGCCTGCATCTTTAGTTTGATCTTTGCAAATACATTCTTATTTAAAGTGTTAAAATGACTATGTTTAACCTGTGAAACTAATAATTTATTTTTATTTTTTTCCCTAGTGTTTTCCTTGTATAGAGGACAATGCAGTTTTGAACCGTAAAAGTCAGAGCTCTCCTCCCCTGACAATTAACCTAATGTCTGGCTCCCTGAGTTAACCTTAAGAGAAGAACTAGGCTTAGTGGATTTTTAATTTTTTTTTTTTTTGGTACCAATTGATGTGCTCACTTTTATTTCCTTGAAAGCTCTTAGCACCACATTAAACCTTTGAAAGCTCCTCTTCCAACCTTTTTTAAAAACTGTATGGGCAACAGGTTGTTTAGACAACCATCAGACTTGTCAAGAGATTTCTTTTTGACTTGAATACAGTTGCTATTACCTAAACCATGTTCTGTCTGCTTCCTTCATTAATCTGCTGTAGCTCATAATTGTATGGAGCTGCAGTAACGTGTATATTGCAGGGTGGCTTTAGTTCTTTTGAGAACTTGAGCTTTTCTTTCTCTCTTCTATCATCCACCTCAGCATTTACTTTAGGCCTTTACATGTTAGCATTATGATTTAGTCAGGATTATTCCACATTACATCACAGATCCTTTTTTTTTTTTTTTTTTTTAAAAAAAAAAAACAAACCCAAACCTGTAATGTCAGCTTTACTTTATGGGTATGTAAGTAAAGCCAAATGTAATATGAAATACATAGATGGTGAAGACTTAATCCCATCTGTAGAATAGCACATTCTTTTTTAAATCTGTTGGACCAGAATATTTATAACAGTTATTTTCTTGGCCTTGCAGAAGAAGAATGTAAAATATTTTGCAAAATAAAAAGGAGAGTATTAATCACATCTAAATTCTGTAAGCATGCAATAGGGGGTGCATCTATGAACTGAAGAAGATAGGTGGACAGGGATGGGTGTAAACAAAGTTGGAAAGGGGAGTTTTAGGAGTACTGATTGCTTACTGAGGCTATTGAGGACTGTGGAGACTTTCCTTTCATGTGAATTTAAGGTTTGGAATTCTTTTCTAAATAGTATAATCAAGGGAAGTGTATTTGTGTGGGGTGTGCTGTATATGTCCACTAGGACAAATGTGATTATTCATCCAGGAGTTTTCAAAGAGCAAAGTTTAAATGGTTTGGAACATTTTGCTCTGAGATGTCAAGTATGCTGTACCTTGCACAGATTTTATAGCCTTGACTAAGTGCTATTTGGTGTCTTCTAAAATTGGCATAGTTTCTATTAAGCTATAATTATAAAGAGGCATCTTCCCTCTCTTAGAGTAAAAATGGAATATTAGGAAGAAATTACACTATGTACTGAAACTTTTATAATTTGCAGTGTATTCTGATAGCTGAGTTTCTTATGGGTACTTCCGTTCCAATGTGTTGTATATGGTGTGGGTAGTACTGACTGGTGTATGATTACCAAATCTTTTGAAATGTGTAAGTGAAAAAATTCTTTACAATTTTTGTGTGTCATGCACTTGTATTTTTATTGTTATTATGATAATCAGATGGTGTAAATGAGGAGAGGTTGTGCTACTCAATGTTACAAATACTGTTTTACCAACTACTTAAAACTGAAGAGCTGCTGCTGTACTCTGAGACAAATTGTTAGGTTCTGTACAAGAACAGAGCACAGCAAAGGGACTTCCGTGTCTTTCTCTGGTAATTCCAGTTAAAGAACCTCTCTGCATGATTTCTGAGATGTCTATGCCTTGAGACAATTCACCGGTTTATATTCGAGTTTATGCTGCACATCCATGTCTTTTTCCTGACAGCTGCTCTATGAATGTGATTCTTGAAATTGGTTACTGTGAACAGTGCAATATGAATGAGTTTCTGAATAACAATTTGCTGTCAGGCAGCTTTGTGAATGGCTTCAGGTACTGTAGGATGAACTGCAAGTAAGTAAAAAAGTGTAGAGCCATTGGGTCAGTGATTCCCAGTTCCATTGCTCCTTCTGACCCAACCTTCAACACTGCATTAGAGTGTGGTATCTTCCAGAGTGTCCTTTTCTCTTGTTCTGCTTTTACTGTGGAAAGTACAGTTGGAATACTGTTACTGTATAGTTACAAGAAAAAGTACGGAGAGGCAAGTAAAAGTGTTTAAACTTTTTATTAAGCAGGGTTTGAATCTTATGAGTGAGGTGTCAGTTTAGGTGCGAACAACACTTAAATACGTGTTTCAGACTTTTTGTGGGTTGGATTCTGTGTCAGTAGACAAGAAGATGGTAGAGTGGATGACGTCTCTAAAACCTGAGTTTGCAGAGGTGGGGCTGGGGATTTAGAGCTTCTGCTGACTTCAGGGGGATAGGAGGTGCTCAGCTGTACAGGCTCAAGTAGAGCCACAAAGTCATTACATGTGGAATAAGTTAATGGTTTTATCTTCTGTCTGGAATGTCCAACTTAAATAGTACAAATTTGGATTAGAAACAAAAACATGTTATTGCGAAATGTGAAATTACCACTTCTTCACCTTTTGCATTTCTTTATTTGAAGAAAATGTAAGAAACAGAGCATCAGTGTGAGGGTATAGCATTTGCTTGTTGTGTTCAGTACTGTCGTGATGATGAAATGGTACAATATATATTTCACAATATATTAAGGGGAAAAAAATCTTTGTAGGTTCTAACTCCAGAACATACTCTCTTCTACAGATGACCTTCAGCATTTATTATCTTTGTATTCCTACAGAGGCATGATAGAAGCAAGTGGATTAGGTGAGCATGATGTATTGCATGATTACTAAAAATGACAAACATTTTGTTTGGCAGAATAACAAGGCACTGAAATTATAATGTTGTGGTGCAGTATACAGCCTGTTAGGAAACGTTTCTGATGTATTAGCACTTAGCTTTTATTCTACTAGTATACTATATGATTAGTTATACCTTTTGGGCTCTTTTTTCGGACTTAGCGTACCAAGTTACAGGAAAAGCATGGAAGCCAGAATGCATTCTTGCTAATTCATAGAATGGAATAGTTGGGGTTGGAAGAGGCCTTTAAAAGGTCATGTAGTCCAACACCCCCTTGCAGTGAGCAAGGACATCTTTAGCTGCATCACATTGCTCAGAGCCCTGTCCAACCTGACCTTCAGTGTTGCCAGGGATGGGGCTCCTACCACCTCTCTGGGCAGCCTGTGCCAGTGTTTCACCACCCTCACTGTAAAAAATTTCTTCCTTATATCTAGTCGAAATCTAGCCTCCTTTAGTGTATAAACCATTACTCCTTGTCCTATCACAACAGGCACGGCTAAAAAGATTGCCCCCATCTTTCTTATAGGCCCTCTTTAAGTACTGGAAGGCTGCTTCCCGGAGCCTTCTCTTCTCCAGGCTGAACAACCCCAATTCTCTCAGCCTGTCCTCATAGGGGAGGTGCTCCAGCCCCCTGAACATCTTCGTGACCTCCTCCGGACCCGCTCTAGCAGGTCCATGTCTTTCTTGTGCTGGGGACCCCAGAGCTGAACACAGCACTACAGGTGTGGTCTCAACAGTGCAGAGTAGAGGGGGAGAATCACCTCCCTCGACCTGCTGGCCACGCTGCTTTTGATGCAGCCCAGGACACGGTTGGCCTTCTGGGCCACACATTGCTGGCTCACATCCAGCATTTTGTCCACCAGCACCCCCAAGTCCTTCTTGGCAGGGCTGCTCTCAATCCCTTCATCCCCCAGTCCGTATTGATACCAGGGACTGCCCTAACTCCTGTGTAGGAGCTTGCACTTGTACTTGCTGCATCTCACGAGGTTCACACACACACACTTCTCAAGCTTCTCCAGGTCCCTCTGGATGGCACCCCTTCCCTCAGGTGTGTCAACAGCACCACTCAGCTTGGTGTCATCTGCAAACTTGCTGAGGGTGCACTTGATCCCACCGTCTGTGTCATTCATGAAGATACTGAACCGCACTGGTCCCAGCATGGACCCCTGAGGGATGCCACTTGACACTGATCTCCATCTGGACATTGAGCCACTGACCAATACTCTCTGGCTGCAACCGTCCAACCAATTCCTCATCCACCGAATAGTCTACCCATCAAATCCCTATCTCTCCAATTTAGAGAGAAGGATGTTGTGGGGTACCATGTTAAAGGCCTTACAGAAGCCCAAATATGACATCCATAGCTGTTCCCTTGTCTGTTGATGTGTCACTCTATCATAGAAGGCCACTAGGTTGGTCAGGCAGGAATTGTCCTTGATGAAGCCATGCTGGCTGTCTCGAATCACCTCCCTGTCCTCCGTGTCCCTTAGCATAGCTTCTAGGAGGATCCATTCCATGATCTTCCCGGGCACAGAGGTGAGGCTGACAGGTCAGTAGTTTCCAAGGTCCTCCTTTCTACCTTTTTTTGAAAATGGCTTCAAGGTTTCCCTTTTTCCAGTTGCTAGGGACTTCACCTGACTGCCAGTGGCTTTTCATATATCATGGAGAGTGCCTTGGCAACTGCATCAGGCAGTTCCCTCAGGACTCTGGGATGCATCTTGTCAGGTCCCATACACTTATGTATGTTCAGGTTCTTCAGGTGGTCACAAACCTGATGTTCTCTTAGAGTGGGAGAGACTTTGCTCCCCCAGTCCCTGCCTTGCGGCCCACCCACTCGAGAGGTTTGGGAAGAGAGGTTGCCAGTAAAGACCGAGGTGAAGAATTTGAGTACCTCAGCCATCTCCTCCTCCGTTGTTACCAGCTTGCTGGCTTTGCTCGTGAGGAGGGTAAGCTTTTCTTAACCTTCCTTTGCTGGCTGACATACCTTATTATTCTTTGCAACCCTTGCCAAGTTCAGCTCCAGCCATGCCTTGGCCTTCCTGACTCCATCCCTGCACAATGGACAGCATCCCTATACTCTTCCCAGCATACCTGTCCCTGCTTCCATGGCCTGTGCATTTCCTTCTTGCCCTTTGGCTTGACCAGCAGGTCTTGACTCAGCCATGTCAGTCTCTTGCCTTGCTTTCCTGATCTTTTATGCCTGGGGATCAAGAGCTCTTGTGCTTTATGGAAAGTGTCCTCAAAGATCTGCCAGCTCTGTTCTGTGCCCTTGTTCCTGAAGGCAGTTTCCTGGGGGGTCCCATTGACTAACTTCTTGAAGAGCTGGAAGTTTACTTTCCTAAAATTCAGGTTCTGACTTTACTCTTTGCCTGACCCATATCCCTCAGGGCTGTGAGCTCCTCCAGTGCATGATCACTGCAGCCCAGGCTGCCTCCAATCCTGACATCACTGTTAAGCTCACTTTGGTGACCATCAGGTCAGTATCCTATCCCTTCTGGTAGGGCTATTCCCTAACTTAAGAAGTTATCCTCAGTGCGCTCTAGGAGTCTCCTGGGTTGCCTACAGCCTGCTGTGCTACTTTTCTGGCAGATATCGGGATGGTTGAAGTCCCGCAGCAGGACAAGAGCCTGCGAGCGTGAAGCCTCCTGTAGCTCAAGTAAGAAGACTTCATCCATAGGCTCCCCTTGATCAGGCGACCTGTAGTAGACACCAGCCCCAAAGTTTCCTTTTTTGCCTTGGTCTCTAATTTATACCCACAAGCTTTCAATCTGCTCATGGCTATCTCTTCAGAGACAGCTTTTCACGATCTGTCCATTTCTTGATGTAGAGGTGCAAAACTCTGCCCTTCCTTCCTTGCCTGTCCCTTCTGAACATGTAGCCATAGATAGCTGCATTCCAGTCATGGGATTCATCCCACCAAGTTTCGGTAAAGGCAACTAGGTTGTAGCTTTGTAGCAGCATGGTGGCTTCCTGCTCATTCTGTTTGTTGCCCATGTTGCATGCCCATGCTCTATCCCCTTTGAGAAAGGTGAATCCCATCTGATGCCATCAAGCCTTGTGCTGTGTAGACCATCCCATTATTGAAAAACCCAAAATTGTGGCAGTGACGCCAGCTGTGGAGCCTTGTATTAATAACTGGGCCTACTTTTTTCTTCTAATGTCACTGCCTGCAGCTGGAAGGAGAGAAGAAAAAATAACCTGTGCTCCAGGTTCCCTTACCAGCTGTCCCAAGGCCCTGAAGTCTCTTGTGATCACCCTTGGACTATGTGTTGCGGCTTTACTGCCACCCACATGGAAGAGCAGTAATGGGTAATAGTGTGAGGGCCATACCAGGCTAGGGAGTTTTCCAGTGATGTCCTTAACACAGGCCCCAGGGATGCAGCAGCCTTTCCTAAGAGGATGGTCTGTCTGGCATATTGGACCCTCTGTTCCCCTCAGAGGAGAGAGGAATTATAGAATTTTAGAATTACAGAAAGAGATAATTATAGAAGGAGAGTCAAAGTAGCAAATGAGATTCCTTTTCATATTTTCAGGGGGGTTTTGCCAAGGGTTGCTCTTTAGAGGACTTACCCATTGTTTCTTAACTAGAGGTTTATAGGAAAAATGAGGGAGAAAGTTGTGGAATTTTTCTACTAACTTGTTGATAAAAAGCCAGTAATGAATGTGTGGTATATGCAACAGTACAAGTTAGCATGCCTGAAGGGCATACCCTATTGAGTATTAAAGGATTTAGTTAATGAACTTACTGAGCCACTGGTAATTATTTTGTAATACATAGATAACTGAGACTAGCAGCAACTTGTTAGATGAAATTATTTGGAATATTAGTTTTCAGAGGTAGTAAGTTTTGTTTAGTAGGTCTGACTGTAGTCCTTAACAGCATAAATAAAATAAGCATGTGGTGCAAGGTCTTGAAGCCTTTTTGCATCTGATACTGTTCTGCTTCTTGACTGGTAAAACAAAATCAACAAAAACTGCCTTTAACTGTAAGAAACTTTAGGTAAGAATCTGGTTCTAGGTTTGAGTAATATTTGATCATGTGGCTGGTTTTCAGTAGAGACACTCAGAGGTTAAAGTTTAATGAGCTTAACTTTCTTACTGAATTGAGACCACAGTGAAAACTTAGAATTTCACTTTTATAAATACCAAGTGTGTGTGTAACGATATGAAGTCTTAGAGATGACAAAAATAAAAAAAGATTGTTCAGACAATATCAAGTTTGTCATCTGTTTTATTACTGTTTCTTCTTGCATTTCCTGTGAAGCTATAAGGGTGATGTAGTGGTAATTGCGTGTTTGATAAGGAATGGAATACTTATAAATTGTATGATCTATTTATTTGTTGTAGTAGAGTAAGTATCAGGCTGTAATTATTTTTTGGTGGGCTCTATGCTGTCACTGAAAAGCCTTTGACATTCATGCTTCTCCAATTTGTAATTGAAAAGTTATTCTCCTCAAATGCAAGAGCTTTGTGGTTCTTGTTAACAGCTGACTAAAAAAAAAAAAAAGAGATAAATCCAGTCGGAGGGTGTTGTCAGATAAAGTGCTAGAGGCATTGGTGTCACCTGGTTTTACTTGCCACCTTGACTAATGACTTAAGAAAAAGGGAAAACATAATTAATTTGATTAATTTAGGTGAAACTCAGTTGAGAACTACTGAAAAAAACCTGGGACAATTAATAGAGGAAATGGTACAAGGTGAGGAAGGACTGCATAATATTATAAAAGTTTTTTCTGCCTTCACTTTAAGGAGAAAAAAAAAAAGCAACCATGTCAGGGAAAGAGGAATGAAGTAGAGAAACAAGAAATGAAGGGGGAAAAAAATAGCATGAGTTCATATTCCTCATAAAGATGAGTTTTTACACTAAGGCAGCAAAAGATAAACCAATTAAAGGAATGTGTGGAAGATAGGGTTGTTTACTCACTTCATGGATCAGGGAAGTAATACTCCCTTGCTGATTAGGTGAAATTCTAGGTCTTTAACTCAATACCTGAAAGTTAACAGATCCAAGAGGATTGAAGGGAATAGTATAACTAAACATCTTGGAGTGAGTCATCAAAAATACAAGTTTTAAATTGGTATGGCTTATCCAAATGTTCAGTAAAGAGGGTAAGAGTATCCTCTGTAAGTATCTTAAAATGGAGAACATCAAGGAGTGAAAGCCAGGGTGGTTACTTAGGAGGGACCAGGTCCCATGCTGCTCTCTGGTAAAACTAGGAACAGAGCAGGAGCAGACTTCTTTTGGCTTCTGCTTCTGCAGGACAGTAGATTGAACTGCCTTATGTTGAAACAAGGTGTACTGTTTCTACAGAAACATTTCCTAGCATCTCTGGGAATGCAGTATTCTCTAATTTTTTTTCTTTTGTTATGAGACTACCAATCATTTTTTCCTTAAAGGAATAGGATTTTGGTCTGATGTTGCATGCCTTGTGCATCTCATATTTAGTGGAATTAGATTAATAAATGGCCAAGATACTGTTCTGTGTGTTAAATGGTTGTTTTGTCTGTGTAGGGCAGTTGTGGATAAGGCAATTATGGGAAGATTTTTGAATCAGAATTCCTATTTGAAAATATGGTTCTAATTGCTCCCAGCATTTTAATCTGATTTGGACCTTTCCAGCAGAATTCTATTAAACTGTGTGAAATACATTTTCGTTAAGCTGTTCGCACTAGATTTCTTAAAATGAGAGAATAACTTCTGTGCTTTGATAATACACTAGTTCACAACTAATATCTGTCATTGTTTCTTTTTATTCTAGTACGTGAGAAAGTATAAAGCAGCAGTAGCAAGTGTTCAGAAATGTTGACGAGTGATCTATTCCACGTGAGAGTTGGTGTCTGCTCTGTACCTTGAAAAGAAGTTTGAATGTGGAAGGGTAAGCTGGTTTAATTGTTGCCTTGAACTGCTTTACAGAAAAGTTTTATGGAAATATCTGAACTTTCCTTGGTTGAGTAGAGATTTTTTTTTTTTCTTAAAGACTGGAATGAATTATTCAAGTTAGAATTTTTGTTGCTTGTAACAAAGCCAAAAGGCTAAGTTTATAGACTTTGGGGGTTAAAGAGGCAGTCCTGTCCATTTCCCCTATTAAACAGTGCCCTTGACATGAAGTCAGCTGCTGAGTGTATGGCAGGACCAAGTTGTTGACCTAAAGCCCTCGCAGTCTAAGTAACTGCGTTTCAGTAACCCTGTTGTTGAGTGAGAGAATAATGCTTGTTGGCATCACTACTACAGATTGGCTTTTCTTCTCTTATTTTTTTCTCTCTCTCTTTTTTTTTTTTTTCCTTTTTAAGCCCCTCCCTTCTCCACAACTGACAACTCAGTGCTTGGATTGAAAACACTGCTACAGTCCACTGAAGCTGCAGTCTCCTTGCTTCTCTTTAGTCTAGAGAGAAAGGCTTGTCTGGATAAAGGAAAGGCAGCAGCTGTGAGTTTCCCTTGATTTATTGGAAAAAGGGCAAAATTTGGAGACTTCTGATGTTATGGATAAGAGTTTATTTATGGAAGTGGTTGTTATACTTGTCAAAAACATTAAATAATTTATATGTTTTCTAAGTATGGGTGGGGAACTAGGAGCCTTTGGAAAACTGAATGTTTTATTTAGCTCAGTGAAAGGAGGGTAAGCTAAAACTATGTAGCAAATTTTTATTGTTTTGGGGTGAGGATAAGCAAAAGCATTTGTTTAGCCATCTAATGGTTAAGAAAAACTTCCTCTTGGCTTGTGTGTTTCAGTTGCAGCAATACGCTTTAGAGCAAGTGCATATCGCTTCATTTGATTATAAATCACAAAATCCATTGAAGTACCTCTGAGAAAGTGTAGAGCTAAAGTCAGATTAGGCTGAGTCCCTCTGGTGCTACTGACTTTCCCAAAGGTTGTCTTCAATCTGACACCAAGATGGTTATCGCGATGATATTATAGCCTCTTCAGAGTACTCCAATGACTTCATTAGTTCTCACAAATAATCACTAGTGTGCCGTTCCCTTCTGACATCCTTTGTGTATCTTGAGGTCTCCAACATAGGTGGTGTGCAAATCCTATGTTTCGAGTAGAAGTTCCTTGGATTTTGATTTATTGCTATGGCATTATCTTGTAGGATGACCAAGGATGACTTCAGTTACTGCTGGGTTTCAGGAATTCAGTGAGTGTGTGTTTATGACTTCGTACTGTTACTTCCCAATTCCACCTCAGACAGGTCCTGGGGTTCTCATTTCCTGCATGATTGGGATGAAAGGCTGTCGTTCTTGACTGACTTTCTAAAATAAAAGAATGGTATACAAGTTCCTTAGACTCCTTCACTACTCAGGCAGGAATTCCTTGCTGAAAGATCTTTCTCATGGGGCAGGCGGGAGTTGTGATCAAAACCAAAAGGGGGGTGGGATGGAGAGAAATAATAATTTAAAAAAGCAAAAATCAAAGCTTGCCAGTTCCTAAAGGATCTCGTAGCTCTTGAACGAATGGGAAGAGACAGGTTCTTTCTGACAACAGGGACTCACCATGTAAGTACTAGATTCTGCTTTTATCTCTGCACTTGAAAAAGACTACTTAATGGGTTTCTCCTTCCACAGGGGGGGGTAAAGCCAGACCCATTGGCAAGAAATGTTGTTAATATAACACATGACCAGTGCAAAACACAGAATTGTTTTGTAGATATAGACTTACTTGAAAAAGATTTATTTAAGATGCTTAGATACAAATTCTTTTGCTGATTTGCAGCAGGCTTATATAGTATTTGGAATTCTGGAATTCAAAGACAAAGCTGATTTTATGGGCAAAGTTCTTTATTTTAAGAACATTGAATCCAAGAACATTGAATCCTTGGGGTTTTTAAAGGTGTATGTAGTTGTAGTGTCCATCACTGAGTGAGTGAAGAATGTAGTGTGTTGCAAAATTGCAGCAGAAATTATATGGAAAATGCATAGACTTGCACACAGAAATCTTTAGGGCCAGGATTAATCATTGACATTTTCAAAATTGGATGTTGAACAGTGATGTGATCTAAAAATTCCAAAATGATGAACCTATTCTAGTTTCACTGTAATGAAGTTGAAAGAAATGTTTCAACTTTCCTGTGTTTGTGTGGAGTGTTAGAATTTATTTTTACTGTGGCAGTAATGTACTACAGTACTAAATGGTAGGAGATTCTATCATGCATGACCTAGTTCAGCTGGATAGCACTAGTGATTTATTTTTTTTCAGTGCCTCTGCTTTAGTTAAAATTAACTTCATTTTCTGATTCTTGATTAGCTCAGTGGTAAGTTGTCATTACAGCATTCAACTCCCTAAGGACATGATCTATAAGGCAGATTTTTCCAGTGGAGGGTCATGATTCAGCTAATTTACACATAATTTACACAGCAGTTGGCCTAATACCCTGAAGTGGAATCTGAGGTACTTGAAGTCCAAGAGTGTAATACCATAGATTAGTGTTTATGTTAAGCACTCTTTAGAGACCTGCAGGAGGGGCCAGCGGGACAGGTAATGCATCTTGTGTTCTTTTTTTTCTGTAGGTATGTGAAGTTAAAATCTCAAGGAAGATTAAGAAAGCAGTTGCACCTAATGCGAAATTGCTATTTAGCATTTCATCAGGAAAGCTTTATTTCATCAAAGTTGCCATAGTATTTGTTTGCCCAGACTCTTTCTGGATTTATATTTCAATGGCCTTCAAATAAATGAGCATAATAAAAATGTCTTCATGTGGTTAAAGCCAGCTAATGGACTCTGACTTTTGCATTTACTGATGGTTTATGTTTCTTGTATCTCTAGTGCTGAGCTGCTCTCAGTTACTTAAAACGATTTTTATATGATACAGAGAATTTGTCTCTGTGTTGTCATCGGAATGATTTTGTCAAGCTGAGCTCAGGATGCTGTATGGAGGTGTCAGATTGAGGATAAATCAATTGGTGTCTTTTCTGACTATTCTGACGCAGCCTGTCTGTGTTCTGAAGTGTGACTGTCCCTTCACCCAAGAAAAGTTTGTTTTCTACTGAAAGATTTCCTGCGTACATTAATGTTTCCAGTTCTTCTTCCACTTTCTGGTGCTTATTGTCAGTCCTTACTTTTTGTTGGCACGTGGTAGGCAAAAACTTCAACACAGTTCTGGTTTTTCTTTCCCCCTGCCCGGTTCCCTGACAGAGCTGGCTGTGCAGGACTGCTCATGCCAATGCAGGAGAAGGGCAGCGTGAGTGGGAGTGTTTGGGGACAGAAGGCAGCGAGGACCACAACTGCTCCAAAAGTGTGTTAAGTGTGAAACTACTTATGTGACTAATGATAAAGTAACATCAGAGCTGAATGTGTTTGAATGTCTATGTTTCTGTGAAGGGGTTTTTGGCCAACTAGATGGTGAGCAGTTAAAGTGCATTAGCAAAGTTTCTAAAAGAATCAGAAGCTACTGTCTAGATTGTTGGGTGTTTTTTTAAGTGACTGTACTTTAATGCGACTAAGTCAAAATGTACAAAACATCTCCTAAGGTGATAACTAAATTGATGGGTCATGGTTTGGATCTGTATGTTTTATTAAATAATACTAACCGTGTGTAACTAATAAATACATATATTAAAAAGATTTTTTTCCTCTTAAAACAATTAAAACCGTTTTTGTATGGTGTTCTCAGTCTGAGTAAAATATACTAATGGTGTTCAAATACGAGGACTAAGGTATGTACACAATCTGGATTTTGAAAATTCTTCCTGTAGGTCTTTAAGCTTACAAGAAAAGCAGTGAAATCTAGTTTTAATTGCAAGGTGTTTGCCTGATGGGGTGTTGGTTGTTGG
The DNA here is from genome assembly GCF_034619465.1 of Leptosomus discolor. Taxonomy (NCBI): domain Eukaryota; kingdom Metazoa; phylum Chordata; class Aves; order Leptosomiformes; family Leptosomidae; genus Leptosomus; species Leptosomus discolor. The sequence continues at coordinate 35,755,605 of NC_141395.1, read as the reverse complement.
GTTTTTTTGGTTGTATGTGTGGATTTCTTGATTCAAAAGTGGGTCCGGTTTTTAGGGGACATAATAAGTTTTGGCATACCAGTAAAAATCGGTGTGCTCAGTGTTGTTGACTGTGATCTGCTTATTTAAAGCTCCATTTCTCCCAAGTAACTAATGACAAGACAGGAGGTAATGGCCTCCAGTTGCGCCAGTGGAGATTTAGATTGGATATTAGGAAAAATTTCTTTACTGGAAGAGTGGTTAGGCATTGGAACAGGCTGCCCAGGGAAGTGGTGGAGTCACCATCCCTGGAGGTGTTCAAAAGACATGTAGATGTGGTGCTTAGGAACATGGTTTAGTGGTGGGCTTGGCAGTGTTAGGTTAATGGTTGCACTTGATGATCTTAAAGGTCTTTTCCAACCAAAATGATTCTATGATTCCTTCGCTATTTCTGTCAAGCTGCCACCAAGCTACCACCATACCTTCTGTCTGTCTGCTTCTGGATCTCTGCTTCCCTTTCCAAACAGCTAGACTGGTCTTATCACTGCTTTTTCTTGCTTCTCTTTATTGCCTGTGGTGCTGGCAAGGAGCCAACCAAGGCTGCAGACAAATGATTAAAAATGTAAAATTTTTTCCAGGTCTGTTTCAACGTATTACCTTGAGCTTCTGAAAATCACCTGTATTACAGGCATCCTGCCATTTGGGAGAGAGTAACTCCTTTTTAGAGGGCCATTAAACTTCTGAAAGTTTGCAGGTGGTGAAGATTCTGCCATATTTCTAATTAAGTTCTTCTTTATAGGTAATTGTCCTTTTTTTAACCTGCTTCTACGTTGTATTATTTTTATTTTTAGTTCAGCATTAGGCTTTAGCATCTCTGAAAGTCAAGCATTTATATAATTTTAAAACATTTTTATCTCAAACATTTTGCAGTGTTATTAAAATAAATGAGTGCATTACAGTGCCTTTTAGCATAATGTTTAAGGTCAAACTCTAATTACCCCGTAGTTTAAGGTATGTCTGAGACATGTAATTCTAGCTGCTTTATTCCTGCTAATTTAAATAGCTATAAGAACTGAGGACCGGCCTGTAGAAGAAAGGGGTTCGTCAGTACCACAATCTGCTCTGTCATTCAGAAGCGGCAGCAGCTAGGGAACCTACTTGATGCAGTCAATTAAGTTCTTGGATGCTCTGCTGCATCAGTACTCCAGTCTGTACAATTTGCTGTAATCTAGCAGAATGGCCTGGCTGACTTTGTGTGTGACACAAGGAATGACATGGTGGCCCACCCAATCACTCTCCAGCATGACAGATGGAGACAGGTGGTGTGTCTTAAATTGTTTCCAGAAAGGCTGTCAACAGCTTGAATGCATGTAATCTGTATTTAAAAAGCAAACAAAAGCTTAATGGATTTTGTTCTTGCATTTATGATTCTTTCCCAGTCGTGCCCCCAAACCACAAATATTGCTTGAAATGCGTTGGAAGTAATCCCCAGGTCTGTAGTTGGCCTGTTTGCTATCTGAATGCTTGCTTAGGTTAATGATGTTCTGCTATTGAAATTCCTCCTGAAAGCTACTTGCTTCCTTTCTTTACTTGCCTACAAAAAATGTGACATCTGGCTTTAGTAGGAATACATAATGGCTATCACATTCATACAGAGGTATGTCTTTCACTAGGAGCAAAAAGTATCAGAGGTAGATTCAAGTGGTTTTCTGAGACAACTCTATATTATAACTTATTCTTTGTAGTAGTGATGTAGATAGAGAAGTTATACAGCCCTCCTCTATCTAGTCCTCAATCCTGTTTTTAAATGCAAGTTTGTCCTTTCCATACTTTTGAGCCATGGTAAAGCATTAAATTAAAAACCAGTCAATCCAGCAGCTAAGTGGCTTAGCTTATCAGATACTTATTTATTAGGTAATTTCATTTTTATTTTATCTGACAGCTGTTACATGATATGTGAAATTGAAAAAGACTTTGTTCTAAACTTCCGGATGCAATCTGATGCCTCTTCTTATTTTTATTTATAAATTATTTTAAAAATCTCTCTCCCTAAAGATAACATTCCTAACAAGTATGAAGGGGTTTGTATTTTTTTTTTATGTCCTCCTGGAGTGAAAAGATCAACTGCAATATTTTTTTGGCTGCTTTTGAGACAGAGAAAAAATTAACATTTCACATCTCAGTAGTTATGGATTTAGCATGAAAACTTGTAATATTCTTGTGTGAGAATCAAGGTACTGTATTGTAATTTGTTTTTTGTTTTATTTTCTTATTGTTTGTGTGTTTGGTTTTACATCGCTGCCTGTAATTCAGTTCCAGAACTGGAAAATGTACGGATTTGTTTATCATGTTAATCTAAGTTACAAGGCTGTTTGATTCTGGCCTTTTACAGACAGAAGTACCATAACTAAATTAAAAAAGGTTAATAGCATAAATATAAAAGCAGTAAATTGCCTTTCCCCCCCATTTGCATTACTTCCTTTTTGTAATAACTTGCCGCTTCCTTTTCATCCTCACCTTTAAGTGTTTTCTATCACAGAAGTGGGAAGACTGGAGCTATCCGAAGTGTATTGAAGGTCCTAGGTGTATTAGAAGTGATATTTCCACAGTGCTGTAACCTTATTTCCTGATTTTATTAACTTTTTTGGTTATTGGGACACTTTTCACTTGCTACTGGAAGTACAAAGACAGCTAGGCTTACAAATGGTTGAAAAAACAATGTAAGCAAAGATGTATTGTGTTGCCTAAATGTTGTCTGGGCTGCAAACAACAGCTTCATTTGTAACATTTTGAGGGGTTTTAAGTGAGTCTGTACTTTGACAACTCAAAAATTTGATACATGATTTAGCAATTAATAAAAACTTACCTGTAGGCTCACTAGACATGTATGCTAGTTAAAACACCTATTTTTTTTTTGTATTTTAAGTGACTATGGAATTCAAGATGGAGACAAAAAAATCCAACCCACGGAGATTTCTGAATAAATGTAATTGAATCTTGCTACATTTAAACCAAAAGCTACTTTAACAGACAGGAACACTTAATTTTTTTTTCTGTTTAAAAAAACCCACAACACAAAACAACCCCTCCAGAAAACCCCAACAAAAAACAAATGAAAGAAAATCAGACCTGGATAGCCAAATAGGTCATGTTTCAATAATGCAGAATAACAGAAAATGAAGGCCTGACATATTACTGGTTTTAACGCTTGGACATTTTTTAAGAACACTGTTAAAAGTCCTTCTCTGAAGTTTGTAGCACCTAAAATAAAATCATTTTTAGAGAAACTTCAAAAAAATCAGAAACATGAAGATTAACTTACTATATTTTAAATTAATTTTTAACTTCTGCTGACTTTTTAACTTGTGCTTCATTGTTGTGTGGGTGCTAAGTGGGGGTTCTCACAGGCCTTCCTTTACATGCTGCCTTCATCCCTTCCTAATCAAGAGTGTTTTATTTTCCAGGGTGAATTTAATCCTTTTTTGCAGACTTACTACCCCGAAAGTAACTCTCAGGCATGTCCATTATCATGTGTTTACTCTGCCATACAGGGACATTAATATGTAAGATGCTTAAAAAGCGTATAGGCTTGACTGCCCCTCTGTCTTTGGCAGTAGTCATGTCAGCAGCTCAGGGCTGAGGCGGGAGCCCTGAGGGGTTGGTGCGGTGTTACCATGAGCTATGAAGACTACTCTGGTACCTTTGAATAAATGACATGGCTCAGTGCTTTGCAATTTTTTATTACTAAGGCACTGTATATTTTCTGAATTGTCATTCACGCAATATTGCAACAGATTCCTGAACAACAGTGTTTATCTAAAACTGCCAGTCTTCAGCCTCTTAGTTTATTCCTTCTCTGTGCTGAGTTGTTCAAAATTAAAACTTGCATCTCAATATTTTTCTACACCTCTGATTGTTTTACTTTGTGCATGTTCTTTCAAAACACAGAGCATGTTTCCAAGTGTTTGGTTCCCAGCACCTGATTCTTTGCATTTTTAGTATATGTGTGTTTAAGTAGGTCTCTTCAGTGTGTGCTGTCCTTTACTGCTAAATCGTGGGAGAAACGTATTCTCCTGAACATCAGTCTCGGTGTCTCTGCTCTCCTATCAATAAAATACAACTCTGACCTATAAAGCTAGCAAGCTCTTACTATGTGATTAGAGAAGGTGTCAAATACTATGATAATGGCAGCCATGTGTATATTTAGGAACAGATAGCTAAGCCAGGTGGTTTTCTAGTAACTCAATTGCCATTGAGCTTAGAGAAATGATTTACTGCAGTTTAGTGAATTTCTGTTAATCAGATAAGCCATGTTAATTGCACAGGTACTCCTTCATGACAAGTACAAGATAAAACACAGTATTTTAACCTGGAGTGAGAGTGGTAATTTGTTACAAATTTAAAGGCAAGTTTATATTTATTTATTTATTTGGTTTGGGGAGTTGTGGATCTTCTTGCTCCTAAAAATACCTCTGATTGGTAACATGATAAAACTGACTTTGTACTTGGAAATATCACAAGATTGTATTGTTATACAGCTTGGACTGCACTAACATCTGGCATAGGGTCTAGTGGTGAATATCACAGAACATTTGAACCATATTCTTGGCCTTACAGTGATACTTTGTGCTCAGATTTGATGCTGCTGGGTGGGTATCTTTTCAACAGCAGAAATGCTGATTATTAAATCTTGCTGAAGAGGAAGATGCACAGATCTGTGATGTCTATCTCTGCTGTCTGTTGAATAAAGACAGTTCTCAAAATGAACTTTTAAACGGGGGAAATAGCAATGTCTGCTAGCAGCTTTCCGTTTATCACTGATGAAGTTCTATACAATCTGGTTGCTGACTCTTTGAGTCTGGAAAAAGTACTAATTTGAAACTGGTACAATACAGGTAAATAAAAAGAGATACCAAAGGGTGATTCTTTGGGTAAAAAAAAAAAAAAAAAAGAAAAGTGCATAATTTCAGATGCAGTGAACTATCAATTTATATAATTTTGATCAATATATTGTAGTGGACTATTCACAAAACAGGCAAATCAATAGATGTAAATGTCACAAGCGAGGTTGTTCATCACCCTGAGCAAAGAAATGGTTTGGTTTCGTGTGAATGAATCTATTCAGCGCTGGAGATCATGGACACAGTGCTAGAATGCAGATGTGTAAAAAGAAAACCAAAAAAAACAAACAAACAAAAAAACCACAAAACAAAAAACCCAACAAACCCAAAACAAACACCAAAACCAAACCACCACCAACAACAAACAACACCAAAAAACTGCTTAATGTGAGTTGTGGGATAGAGTTGAAGGTGATATGTGGATGAGAATTCAGGACAATATTGTATATCTCATGCAAATCAACCTAAGGAGGATGCACAGGAAAGTTTTACTGCGTTTTGTGTGTGCATTCACTCCCTTTTGCTTTAACTGAAGCCGAGAAAAAAACTCTGCTTCATAACCCAAAAAAAGGGGAAGGAAAACCCTGGAAAATAAATTATGTCCTTTTGACAGGAAGCTTTGTAACAGTGCAGACTTGGATTTGTACCACACGTTTAGACCAATCCTGCAAGATCCGAAGACTGCCAACATTTTAAATAATACAGTGGCAAAGTATTTGAAGATATGATAACATCTTAGTGTCATGAAATAGCAATAAAACCACAGTTATGTTTCATAATACTGAACGCAAATAGCAACAAATACCTGAAGAAAATGTTATGGTAAATGCATGATTATTTCCTAAATCAGGTAATTCAGCAGAATTCAAGGCAGTTGGAGGAGAAACTCCTTAGACAAAAATTTCTTAAATGAAAAGTGAACGTATAATTTGCTCAAGTGAACTCTGCTATGTTCATGGAGCAACAGCAAGGAATGTAAGATGCTATCGATATCAAAAGGATTCATTAAGCCTGGATGGCCAGCTAGAACCATTTGAAGGACAGAATACCTACTGCTGTGAAGGATCCCAGAAACAGTGAGGAGAGTGGGCTTGCTGTAGTGCTTCACTAGAATCCATGGTGAGTGCCTTGAAAATGCACAAATTCAGTGATTTTCAGTATTACCATGGGCACAGTAATCCTTACTTGGGGCAGAGAGGGAACAGTAAGGAGTGTCATCCATCCCCTTTTGTTGATCTTAGCTTTGTTCTTGGTCATAACATGTGGAAAGGGGCCATAACATTAGTGGAAGTTGGTGCACTGTCCTGTTTGTAGTTCCACTTTTCTTCTCCCTTCCTGCTTTGAAACCTCTGCTTAGCTATCAGTTAATGAAACAGTAGTGAAATCTTCTGCCTTGAAGAGTTCTGTTCTGGTGCTGTAGTAATGTTATGCTAACTGTATATTAAAGAGGAACGGTCTAAGCTTTCTGTAAAAAAAAACAAAACAAACAAACAAAAAACCCCCCAAAAAATCTGTAGAAAATATCTCCATTTTAATGGGCTGAATAATTGCTAGAAAATATTTTCAATTTAGAGTAATCCTTTAACAGGAATGTGAAATTTGGAAGTCCTGGGTTTTACTGCAGCTCTCAATTCTTTCAGTGACATTGGGAGGCCACTTATTCTGTCTTCATCTTAATTTATGTATCTACAAAATGGAATGATGGTAATCTCATAGGAGTATTTATAAACATTACCTAATGTCAATGGATGCTTCTGCATCCTTTGTTGAAAGATTTCATAAGTGCTAAGTGCATTATGGGAGAGGAAGAATCTTCCCCAGTATTAACAAGCAACTACCTTCCTTTGTTATACCAATCTTAACTCCAGCATTACTGTGGCATAAAACCCCACAAATTATCATTTGGCTTATTAGTTCTGTCGTCGTCTTTTTTTTTCCCGCTGGGGAAGGGGGCATGGGAGTGGCTTATGAAACTCTCCAGAGAATATGAAAGGAATTCAGGGATTGGTTCATTTGTTTAAGGTTGCTTTCAAATCACATTTTTTTTTTCTTTTGGCTGCTTATTAAGTGCTGCTGTTTGGCTGTGTTATATGTATTGTAAATTAAAAAACTGCAAGATACATTTTGTTTCCCACTGGCTTGATTCCAAGGACATTTGAAAAGTTAATATCTACTAACTGGTGCAGACTCTAGTTTGGGTGTTAAAACCATTCAGGTTTCACTGGCGGCATGTTGAGATTTTACTGCTTGAAAAGAATGCTGAATACTGGCAGTTTCAGCAATATTCTCCTTTTGAAGTAGCTACAAAGAGAAAAGGATTTTAATGTTGTTCCTATAGTAATTATGCTCTATCTTACTGCTTCTGATTTTAATGGAGTTTAAAAACATTGGTGGTATTAACAGTTCTTGTGGTTTCTTTAAGAATTCAGTCTGGTTGTAATAAAGGGTAATTTTTGGAAGGTTAAACACAAAATGCTAAACATTTTTTGAAAAGTATCACTGAGTTGTAACCAGCAAGGTATACTTTTGAAAATCCAGTTAGCAGACAGACACATTCTTGGATGAAATAGAAAGGTGAGGTTAGTTTTGTGCAATCATTTGTGCAGTAGAATTCCAAAAATATTTAAATATAGGTAGTTCAAGAAACAAATTAGAGCTTGAATGCTCACAGTCATAAACAAAGTGAAGAAAAAGGGGCTTAGAGGTTTGGTAGAGTGATCAGGAACTTTTGTCCACAAATACACTGTAGTACTTAATGTCTCCATTGCTCCGAGCTTACAACAGTTCTTCTTCTTCATTCCTTTCCAATTTACCAATGCAAGTAAGTAATTTCACGCATAATTTTCTCTCCTAGGTGAAATAATGCTTTATGCTTTCAGTTTTTAAGGTAACTGCTGATTAGTCATTTTTGATTTTTCATCTTTGTTCTAGACCCCCAACCATAACAGACCTATTTTCTTCTTCATATTTTTTATATATATATATATATATATAAAATTTTGTGTTGTGGTTTACATCAGTATTGTTGAGATACTGATTTCTTTCTTTGGGAAATACAGTTTTTCTCTAGTGAGCCACTTGCTGCTGTTCTGCAACAGCTACTTAAAATTTTTCATTTTTAAAGGCAAAGGTGTTCGTAAGAATTCAGTAACGCTGCGCACTCCATCAGTGAGGCAGTTGAGAGTGCACATCTATGCATGTGCATGGATATTCAAGCAATTTCCAAAGAATGATCTTTGCTTGAGTCTTCTTGCATAGGTTTTCCATTAAAACAGTATGGGTTTTGGGAAACCACAGAAAACTGTAGCTAAAGGTGTGTTTCTGAGGAGGATTTTTATAGCACTGGGCCATAATGACTATATCCTATTACAGAAATTCTCATGTGTTGCTGCGTTTCTCAGTTATTACCTTTGTGCTCAACTTTTTTTTACAAAAACTTGAAACTGCAGTAGAAGCAAGACTATTTAAGATTGTAAATTCACACAAGCTTGTTCTTTTTCTGTACTCCTAGCTACTTCTTTTGAAATGTATTTCTGTGAAATACATAAATACTGGTAGAGATGCTCATCTTTCTTGTATGGTTGATACTTTGATTGTTTAGCAACATTAAAGTTTTGGAAAAGCAGTATTCAGGAAGTGTTCATGAAGTTGTGTTTGTATGTGAATCCAAAATGTCGACTAATTTAATTTTCATTAGTAACTACAATTATTATTTTATGTGGTTGTCCTGGAAGTATCTTAAGCAATCTGAATAGTTATGCATGATTCATAAAATTGGCAATGTCAATGTATGTTGTTGGGGGAAGGAGGAGGAGGGAGTAGCTTGTAGTTTGGTGTATGTGTTGGATATAGGGTGCAGTTTTATGTTGATGGTTCTGGTTTTGTTTCACCAACTGACTCCTAGGTTTGGTTTTTGAAAGCAGTGTTTTCTCAAGTACGTCAATGCAGTAGAGAGTCATTTTGTGATCTGTGGTTTCTTCTCTCGAAATAGAGTGTCTGGTGATAACCATCTAGGAGAAGATTCTCTATGGCTACATGTTACAATCAGGCTACATCTCATGAAAGGGTATATGCATGCTGGTGGAGTTTTGCTCTTCATACCAGGAGGACAGCTGTTAGCCGCTGTGAGCTGTGCTTTTCCATGGAAGTCAGCACGGGATATTCAGATGCTTGGTGCTGACTGGAAGGGACTGATGTTAAAGATGTGTGAATATAGTTCAAGTGCAATTAACTTGCAGTCTTCACCTACACAAATACATTTGAAAATCTGATTTAAAGGGGGTCATATTTGATATGCCATGAATCCATACACTGAGTTCTTGAAACCTTGGCAGTGAAGCTTAAACTTCTGAAAGGACAAGACTGTGAACTGCCATGGTTTTACTTCGGTGTTACGAATCTAGTTGCTGTACCTGAAGCCGTAGACCAGAGTTGGTAGCTCAGATCTGTATAGAAAGAAAGGGAAAATAAAAGACTAGCATAGGCATTTCAGACGTTTGAAAGGAAATGTTCAGGAAAGGGTCCATTTCTATTTTTTAAACACAATTCTTCTGAAGTTTGGAGTTTTTTGTTTGTTGGTTTTTTTTTCTTAATTTTTTTCTTCCCCCCCCCCCCAAGTTTTCAAGAGAAGAGCCTAAAAATTGCTTTCTTTGAAAACATGGCAGGTGTTGGTACTTACTTTTCACATCCATCTCCTCCTACATCCAGTAGTTTATGGAGTCAGTCACTGAATTTTCTGTTAGCAGTTGTCTGAATTTTCTTTGTATACTTAGGAGGGTGACCTGTATTTATTAATCTTCTCTTGTTCTGGGGGTTCAGCACAGAATGGTGCCTACCTGGGGAGTGAGTTGCTTTATGTAGTGGTTTAAGGATAGTCATCAAAGTATCATGTGCTTGTAAAGGACAGGAAAAGACACTCTTTCATCCCCAAGTCTTGGACACGCCTCAGGGTTTCTTTATTGAAAGCTGAACAAACTGTGAACACTGTGTGAGACTTGCAGCATGTTTCGACTACATGTTAGTTAATTGGAGCAGGGACTGGAACCGTGTCTTCTCAGTCCCAAGTAGCCAGTACCATTCTGTGTGTGATGTGATGAATGAGTCTAAAGTTGTTGATCTATCATGCTTTTAAAAACTTAAGCATTCTTCTTAGTACCAACTATGTTAAAAGATACAGAGCACTCCTATACAGGAAAATTGAAGAAATTTATCTTGCTAGCTTGGAAATCCTATTATGTAGTAGTCTATATCTAAGTAATTTCCACTAAATTACTCTAGGATGGATCACTTATCAAAATCTCAAAGTAAGATTCATAATAACTAATTGCAACACCCAAGTGGTTCTCCTTAATGGACATAATGAGCTACTTGAACACATACCTGATCTACAAGACAGAGATGAGGAGATTAATTTGTCATAAATATTATTTTGTCAGTTTCATATCTGTGCTTTTAACTTCATATCATGTCCTTTTCAAAAAATGTTGGGATTGTTCAGAATGTATTCAGAAGGGCTAAAGAAGGTAAGGTAAATGAATGTAATATGGTAAAGCCTAAAAACCAGTTTAATCTAGTTTTCAACATAACTCTGAGATTGATTTAGTAGAAGTGATAAAATGGATATTGCCAACTTTTCTTGATTTTGAAAACTGTCACTGTCACTTAATAAAGCTAGTCTCATCTGTATAAGTACAACTTAATGCTGCCCTTGAGGCTAGCCAATTAAACAGAAGATTCTGAATGAATTAACATTAATGAGAAATCCATTGACTTTAATAGTGAAGGATTGTGTTCAGTATCATGGATTTTAAAAGTGTTTGTGAAGTGAATGACATTTTTAAAACTTGTTAAATGAATGACATTTTTGTATGTCATTGTTTCAGAATAATATAATACATTAATAAATTGGTTATCAGAAGATCAGTTGTTAGATATTTGTATGGCAGTGATTTTTTTCGACGTGACCTTTAGTGCTGGGAGGAAAGTGATCATAGGAGCTGTACTGTAGAAGATAAGAAAGCAAGTATGTATACACTGTGTGTGGCAGTCTGAACATCTAGAATATCTGCAGGGTTCTGGCTCTTCTTTGAGGGAGAGTTGTGGAACAAGGGTGCCCAAATTAATTAAGGTATGAAAGTATGGACTTGAAGTCCTGCTGATAAATAGGTTTAAATAATGATATAATCTTCCCTGCTACCCCTCTTTTGACATTATTATAACTCTGCAGTATGTACTTCTCATTTCCGTAAGAGGATGCTCTCTGTTAATTTTGTATTGATCTTGTACACTAAAAAAAAAAAAACCAACCAACCAAAAAAACCCCACAACCCACCCCAAAAAACCAAAAAGCTTTTACAGTTAAAAAAACCCCGCAAGCTGTGACTTCAAAGAGTGATGAAAAAGAGTTGTAGTGTTATAATTCAGAGCTATTGGGGAAAGGGTGATTATTTCTTTTATTTAACGTTTATAATAAATTTGAGCAAGCCTGTTGAGCTCCTGAGAGAGGAATGCAGCAGAGAAAACAGCTAATGTGTACTGTGAAGTCTGTACAGGAGCAAAGATAGTGCAGGGGTGGGTGTGTGGGGAGACACAGGCACATTTTTCCTCAGTCTTCTCTTGCTGTTTTTTCCCTGGTAACTACCCAGAAATTTTCTAGTTGCTTCTGTCTAAACAGACATTTGCGTTTTTCACTTCTCTTAATCACCGTTTGAACATCAATTCATAGCTTTTCAACTTCAGCTAATTTTAATGCACATTGAGGGCAGAATGTAGAGTGGTCTTATGGGACCTGTTGAGCCTGTCTGCACAGCAGTATGTCTAATGCATCTTTTAAGTTTGGCCAAATATACTTTGGTAGAGTAGTAAGATGGTACCTTTTGTTACACTGTTATACCTCTACACAGATCTGCTATATATGATGAGCTTTTCCTTGTAAGCGGAACTAAAGTAATTTGTTTCTAAAATCGCTGTGCGATTTTGGAGATTACCTTTAGAATACCTAATGAGTCTTTCTGTCTCTGTCTTTTCTATCAGTGGCACTTTCTACCATGTGAATGTGAAAATGCAATAGATAAAATAAATACAACCATAAAAATTTCAGAAGGTTAAGAAGAATTTGCTGTTGTTTGGAAACCCAAAGATTTCAAATACTTTTTTTTCTGCCTCTTCTCCCTGTTTCCATCTGCCCCCCCCCCCCCCCGAAAATGCAGTGGAGGGTTTGAAATAATCTGCCAGTAATTAAATAAATAGCTTCTCTAGATTGTGTACGGAGCAATCACCTGTTCCAGAGGAGAAAGGATGATGCCAACATAGAAGTAACCACATTCAATGTCAGGACATATCTTTCCTTTTAACTGTATATATCCACCCAAGCAAGGTCTGAGTGTAAAATTTTGGAGAATTATTCATGCTGTGAGTCAAAAAGATCAAGAGTCCAGTATCCCTTCTACCAGAACTGTTTTATTTTTAAGAGCTGTTCAGTGTTTACCTGTCCATGGTGGACTCCATCACTGAATCTCACTCTTGCTGTCAAAACCAATATATTCACAAAACACCCCAGGCTCTCCATCATCCATCTGAAAGTAGTGGGACAGGCAAAAATCTTGTTCAGATTCCATATAGGTGACTAAATGGCAAAGAGGATGTGAAATACAGACCCTCTTGTCTGCAAGTGGGCAAGATGTTTGCCGCCTGTCTGTCTTTTGAAAGCAGATGAAAGTGCCCGAGTTCTTTGAGAGGGAACGTGTGTAAAGCCTTTATACTGGCTCTGAGTATCTGACACTTATAAATTCTTGTACAGCAGAGTAAAAATTAGGCTGACATGACTGAAATCCTTCACTATGTTTCACTAGACACTGGTGCTTGTCGATTTGAGGAAAAAGGAAGCTCCTCTTATGTCCTGCTATGTCCTAATCTATCGTAGTGAACAAAACAAGAGTATCAATTTTTCTTGCAAAATATAACAAGTTTGGGGAGAAGGGAGTACTCCTGTTTTTAAAATTATTCTTTTTGTTTGTACAGTATAAACTTCAGTTTGTTCTATGAGTAGTGTAATCCACTAATACATGTCAGCGTAATAATTGATGCAAAACAATTGTTTACAAATATGCTGAAAAATGCGATGTGTTTTAATTAAATACTGGTTTTAATGCTCTAAAAGCAGAATCTAGAGAACTGTTTTTGTGAAACAAGTGAATTTTGCATTTTTTCTGTTTTTTTTTTCTTAAGATTGTGCTGTTAGCAACTTGTCTGAGGATTTATTGGTCCTTGCAGCAGTTTTAAACACATTTTCTTCAAAGTTCTATTTTGATAGTGAAATTTATTCTTGTTCTGTTTCTTGATGTTGGCATTTCTTCTTGATGTAAAAGAAAAGTTAGTGGTAACCTTGCCTAAGGAGTTGTTTTTGCTGTCAGGTGTCTCAGTGTTATCCCCTTGTCACCTGTCACTCATCTGTATTTTCTTTTTTCCTATCGAAAGCACCAGGTTATTTTTAGGAAACAGGAGAGTGAAAAAGCCACTTACCTGAACTTTTTAGAAACTGGTATGAAATGCATGAGTTTCATATAGATTTTCTGGTTCCTGGCCACTGTTTGATACTGATATTTATAGCAAAACACTACTGTATGCTTGTCCTCAGAGTTTCTGTTAATACTCTTCTGGCTTTGGCAGTTTTACTGTATGAGAAATGCTTTACCTGTGCTCTGAAAGACTTTTTGCTGTGGGGAGAAAAACACTTCTCACAATAGTACTAGGCTTATACTGGTTGAGAGAGGAAATAAAAGTAGTGCATGTGTGAGTCTTCTGCACCATCCAGCTGATTTCAGGAGCCTGGAGAAAACAGGGGCTGGGATCTCTGTCAGAGCGGAGGAACGTTTTTAGCCTTCAGATTAGGGTGTTCCTGCCTATCCCTTGCACAGAAGGGGAGTGAGCGTATTGGAAGGTGTGCTTTATTTTAGGGATATGGTTTCCAGCTGTTTTGGTATTTGCCAGACCACTTCTGTCTTCTCTCCACTTGCACTTGGGAAGCCCCAGTGACACCTCTGGTCCCTTTGCTCTTATGCCTCCCTTGCTGCAGGCTCTAGGGCCAGCGCTGCAGGCTGATGGGCCAGCAGAATTGTTGTTTGAGCTCTGCCCCATGGAGAACATCATCATCTAAATAGCAAGGGTATGTTTTGGTAGTGGGGAGAGTGTTAGAGACCAGTTCTTCATCACTTTTCCCTCCTCTGCATGTGTGAAAAATTACAAGAATTAACAATGGACTTTTGCAGATTTGACTCCTGCCCAAAAGCGTGCTTGCCACTTGATTCTGGCTCATGAATGTTTTTGAAAATGCAGAGATTAATAAAGCTTTAAAAGTAAGGCTTTCCAGTGACTGAATGTTCTCCTTTATACTCCATTTGTGCTTCTGTACAGTTATAAAGTCCAAGCACAGGCTAAGAACTTCAGCTGATGGAAAGTTGTTCAGTTTTGGAGAAGCCTGTAGATCTGTGCTGTTTTCAAGGATCTCGAAGCAGTGTTTTTCCTGCAAGTTTTAATAGCACTGAATTCTGTTTAAATGCTGTTGTGGTTTTCATTTGTATAGACTGTTCTGTTATCACTTTTATGAGCTTAAAGGGCACACATATTTTCATACCTGTGAATGGAACTTCTTGCTTCCCTAACATTAAGAAAGGATGTATGTGAGTGCAGGTTTGCGTCTGTCCTGAATTCTGTTCTTTGACATGTCAGCTTCTTTTTCTTACAGTTTTAATGTTTCAGAGGAGAAAGGATTGTGGCAAGTTAGTGTTTCAGTTACTTGTCATACAAAAGGAAGGGGAGTACATCATGATATGATAACGTTTATTTGTTTTTGTGTATCACTTAATGTATTTTTTTAATTATAATTTTTTTCCTTCATTATGTCACATGTCATATCAGGACAATGTTTTCATGGTGTTTCGGTCTAACTCAGAAAAAGATTTTTCAAGCTGTAACCGTATTCCAAAGTTTGTCATCTTACCTTCAGAAGTAAATTTATAAGACTAAGTTTCATTGCAAGACAATGAATCACACATTCCTGTGTGCTGCAGCCCTTATGAAAACAGGGCTTGAGACATGTTGTGCTTCATTCTTTAAGAAATGCTATCCAGCATGCTTGAACGGCTAGGGTCTGAGAGGGGAGTGAGTCTGAATCTCCTGTTATTCTGAAGCTAAATTTGGCTTTGTATGGAAACTGTGTGTGTGTGTTCGAGAGGGAAGGGACAGATTGGACTATTTTTTTTTTTTTTTTTTTTTTTTTGTTAGAGTGGATGGGTGCAAGTTGGGAGTTTTAGGGATGTTTTGTTGGAAGAGTTATGTGTAAAATGAAAAAGAGGTACACACAAAAAAAAAGGTTCAGCCCAGGTAACTCTTATAGCCCATGTCATTCGAACTGGCTGGGGGGGGACACCCCGAAGTAAATCCTGGGGAATACCCAATTTTTAAGTGGAAATAAGAGACAAATGAGACCAGTTACACTGGTGGTTTGCTTCATGACCTTCCTAAGTACCCCCTCTTCTTGGCTTGTCTGAAGCAGCTCTAAATTTAGAAAACATATCAGAACACAACCTTTCTGAAGGAGGCCGCAGGCTTTTAAAGATATCTCTGTGTAAGCTTCGGTAGTGTTTCAGCAGCCAGGAAGGAGTGTGGTTGCTTGTGCTGGAAGCTGGAAGACTGCCACTCTGATGCTTTTGTTTGATTTCCTTTGCTGCATAGAGCACAGAAGACGGCAACCAACATTATCGTTGGTGTTAAAATGTAATTACGAAAGTGACAATTTCAGCTTCAAATCTTACCACCCTTGCACTCAGCAGTCCAAATGCCTACAAGCACCAGTCACCAAATCCACTCATTTCATTGCACCGCCTGCCATTTTGCAGTTTTGTCCTCCCTGTGAGAAGAGTGAGTGAAGACAAAGGGAAAAGGAGATGGTGTTTGCTTTCACCTGTTACTGTTTAGAGTTTGGTATGCCAGCTTAAATACTCTGCTTCCCATGCCACATGCCCATGTCACTGTTTAGACTGAGAATGTTGTCTCCCCCTGCCCAGGATGTTTGGCTGTTATTTATATTATTATTGTTAATTTAATAAAATAATTTTCTAAGCCTATTGTCTCTCTTTTCTTTCTGCCTTTCTTTTCTCTCTGCCCCAAGAGAAATAACCTGGTACAACCCCAAAATTGCCTAGTTTATAGCTGTCAGAACTCTTAATATCTTGTCAAATGATTTTGTGAAATCATGTGCCATTTTGTATTTCCTAGTAGCGTAACTCTGAGGTAAACTCCTAGGAGCAAGGTGGAGAAACTTTCTTTACATAGGTGTGTCTTCCTAAGTGATGAGTAACGAAATGGTTTGGTGTACATTCCTGTTCCCTAATACCTCTGATGGTTACAACTGCTTTACCCTTTCTAAACAAGTAGTTTCATAGGAAGGACACCCCCCACCCCCCCCACCCCCCCCCCCCGCGCTTCTGCACAGGGTCCCCTGTACCATAATGAAATTTTCTGACTAACCTTCCTTTTAACTTCATTACAAGCTTTTAACAAACTGTTTTGCAGCTGAGTTTCTTCTAGCAGCTTTGTGTGTCAAGCATTGTCAGAAACAAAATCATATTCTGCCAGAAAGCCTGTCTAGCATCCATCTAGCATCATGTCTGATCAGAGAATAGCTTGCTTGCTCCTAATAATTTTGTTTGTTTATCTGTTGGAATATTGTGAGCAAAGATATCACAGATCTGTCTAAACAAAACTTTGCTCTTCTCCTGATCAAAAACTTACTAGTGCTGCTTATGACAGTCTGATATCACCCTGTTACCCCAAGCCCAGCTGAGGAATTTAAAATTAGCCTTGTGGTGTTTGGGTTGGTTTTTTTAAATAGCAGAATTTTATGGAGCATTTAACCATCTGCTTTTTCTGCATCTTGAGAGATTGATGAAGTTGTTAATATTAGAGTTTGAAGGAATTTTAAAAGCAGTTACATGTAGCTACTTTTATTTCTTTCCCTGATTAATAACATTTTCTGTGATAAGTAGAATTACACTGATTAAGCATTTTAATATTAGTTGTTGCCTAACCCATTTCCATGTTTTGCTTGGTTGATTTTTTTTTGACACTGAAGTTTAAGAACACAATTTTGGCAAATAATGTCCATTTTTAGGTAAGTAGGCAAAAAATGTTGGCTTTTATTAGTGTAGATTAATGGTAATATTTTCTTGTCCATGAGGGAAAAAACCTGTAGTTACACTGTGTTTTAACCAAAATACTTGGATGGTGATATCTAGAAATATGGCCAGTCACTAGCATCATGATGTGCGTGCATAGTCACTGTTTGGGAGATCCTCTGCTCAGTAAGCCATCTCAAATATGTTAGTTGTCTCTTGAATGAGAACAAGACGACACAATTATGGTGACAAGTGGCGTCCCTCAGGGGTCCATGCTGGGACCAGTGCGGTTCAGTATCTTCATCAGTGGGGTCGAGTGCACCCTCAGCAGGTTTGCAATGACACCAAGCTGAGTGGTGCTGTTGACACACCTGAGGGAAGGGGTGCCATCCAGAGGGACCTGGAGAAGCTTGAGAAGTGTGTGTGTGTGAACCTCGTGAGATGCAGCAAGTACAAGTGCAAGCTCCTACACAGGGGTTAGGGCAGTCCCTGGTATCAATACGGACTGGGGGATGAAGGGATTGAGAGCAGCCCTGCCAAGAAGGACTTGGGGGTGCTGGTGGACAAAATGCTGGATGTGAGCCAGCAATGTGCGCTCGCAGCCCAGAAGGCCAACCGTGTCCTGGGCTGCATCAAAAGCAGCGTGGCCAGCAGGTCAAGGGAGGTGATTCTCCCCCTCTACTCTGCACTGTTGAGACCACACCTGCAGTGCTGTGTTCAGCTCTGGGGCCCCCAGCACAAGAAAGACATGGACCTGCTAGAGCGGGTCCGGAGGAGGTCACGAAGATGTTCAGGGGGCTGGAGCACCTCCCCTATGAGGACAGGCTGAGAGAATTGGGGTTGTTCAGCCTGGAGAAGGGAAGGCTCCGGGGAGCAGCCTTCCAGTACTTAAAGAGGGCCTATAAGAAAGATGGGGGCAATCTTTTTAGCCATGCCTGTTGTGATAGGACAAGGAGTAATGGTTTATAAACTAAAGGAGGCTAGATTTTGACTAGATATAAGGAAGAAATTTTTTACAGTGAGGGTGGTGAAACACTGGCACAGGCTGCCCAGAGAGGTGGTAGGAGCCTCATCCCCGGAAACATTCAAGGTCAGGTTGGATGGGGTCTGAGCAATGTGATGCAGCTAAAGATGTTCCTGCTCACTGCAGGGAGGGGGGTTGGACTAGATAGGCTTTAAAGGTCCCTTCCAACTCAAACTATTGGGTGATTCTATGGTATGGGGAAAAAAAAAAAAAAGTGTCCTGAAAAAGGACATGTTGTGATCCCATTGTGGGGGAGATGTGATTGGTCTAGTGCTGTGCAAGACAGCTGCCAGAGGTATCTAAAAGCTTTTTACTCACAACTGCTTTCTTCAGTGACTGCAGTAGTTCACAAAGAAGGTGAACATCCTGAACAAAGTTCTGCCACTGCTGATATATCCTAACCATATATAATAGGCTGCTTGTATTCCCTGTGAAAGTAAACATCTAAGCTAAACATGTTTGTCAGTTGCTTGAAAAGCTGAAATTCTAATGTTCTTCATTGCTTGTTTCTTAATTTAAACTGAATTGATTGTCATCATTTACACTGTTGAAAGTCGTACTCTGTGCCTTCTCTGCAAAGAGAACTACTTGCATGTTGGCAGCTTTTGATAAAACTCCCTCATGGGTGAGCTATTACTTACTGGAATTACCCCAGTTATGCCATTGCCTGTTCCACTGATGCTGATGAAATCATCGCTAGGACTTCAGAGCCCTTCCAGGTGTATTCTGGTTTCACTGACCTCTGTGTATCCACAGCTTTCTGTGTAGCACTGATGACAGTTAAGGCGGTCAGTAGGAATGGCTGTGGATGTATGTAAGGCTTCTGCAGTTTTGCTGTGAAGAACTACTGTGTAGCGTGCCGAATGCATTATTTATTAACTTTATATCAAAATAACTGGATGGAATAAGCTGTCTTTATTTCATTACATCTTCCCTTCTTAAATACTTAGTAAAATCTGGAAAACAAAAATGATCTAGTACATGTCCTTGAAAGACCAAATGTCGGTTGGTTGCACATCTAGGGTACTACAGTGTAGCTGAGATAAACAGAGATTCTTTCTTCATTCTCACAGGATTGTGTAGAAAAGAAGTCCTACCACAGCAGTGATTACTTGAAAATAAAATGGAGGTGATTTTTAGCTGTAATTGCACCCATGTTCTAATCTGAATAATATCAACTATTTACGTGGAAATTGGGATATAACTGCTTTAATAAAAAAAAAAAAAAAGTGTTCATGAGCTGCGTAAAGTATGTTAAATGAAGTTGCCCGTCGTCTTGATGCTGACATTTGAAATACTGGCTTAACTTGTTTTTTATCCAAGTGCTCTGATTTTCTTTTTTTTACGGTTTTCTTCCTTTGCTTTGAGAGCAGAGAAAGGGCACTGGTGCAGCTTTTGGCTGGAAGATCTGAATGGAAAAGAGTGGTGGGAATATCTTTACATATAGTTGAAAAAGGAAAATCTATACTACTGTAAATGGGGTGATTTTGAACAGTGTTGGATTTTTTTTTTGGCTGCAAAGTGTAAAGAATAAAGTTCTAAATATTGTGAATCAAAAATTAAGATAAGAATTTAAGAGTGTGTCAGTGTTTAAATGAAGAAAATACAGAAATTACTGTACAGTCGAATGTAGTAGGAGCAAAGAGGTAGTTGCACTGATACAAGGCAAACTTTAGTATTGAATCACTAGATTGAGTAGTTTTTATATTGTTTTTAAAATTTTTTTTCCAATGTCAAGCACACATGAAGATGAAAGCATAGCTTGAAGTACTCTGACAGCCTAAATGACACAAAACAGGGCAGTACAAATGTTAACTGAATGTTTTTATGGAGTCTTGTAGACAGTATTTGTTTTAAAGCTTTTTTTGCAAACTATTTGTGTGTGGTATTTGTTTTCATGTATACATATAATACCATCTGCTCTGTGTGTGAAATCTCAGTGAGAAGAGCCTCACAGAAAGCTTTAAAATATCTTTTTGTGTTAAGTAAAACTCGGCATTCCAACATAAATCTTCTCAGTTCTGCAATTTCTTCCTCAGCAAAGCACATCTCACTTTCGTTTCTTTGAATTATTTCAGAATTCTTAAAATCATTTGCATTGTCTTTAATATGAAGATCATGAGCTAACTTCAAAAACAGTAATGGACTTTGTTTTCTTATGTGTATTGTTCTGCAGGTTAAAGTGGGGGGGAAAAATCCAAACCCAGAAACATCATTGACTGGATTGTTTTTTTTTCAACATGAATCGTGCTTTTAGCCGGAAGAAAGGTAAGTAATTTAGCTTACGTTCCGTGGGAGACATAAATATGTTGTATGAATTTTTTAGAATATCAAGAATTATACAAGGAAGTACTTATGAATAATCACACCTAATTAACTAGGTAGAAACAGGTAGCCTGCTATGAGATGTACAGAGCAAAGCATTCCCGACTGATACTTACAGAGCTTTCTGGGTTGTAAGGCTTATATTGAATTTCATATTTTCTTTGAGGGGTATGTGTGTATATATATCTCTATAAAATACACACATTTTTTCCTTTTTCTTTTTACCTGCACAGAACAAAGGATGTGCTGGAGGGTTTTAGAACTTCTAAAGAGTTAGTGACTTCTCTACTTATTATATATATTCATTTGGTTCTTATTCTTGGAGAAGCTATTTTAGAAAACCATGTATAATATACTTGAAATATCTCATGCAGCAGAATATCTCTGAGCTTTTAAGAAGCAATTCTGAATTTGTAGCAATCTGAATTGGTGTACTTTCCAACAGATTATCAAACCTCTTAAATATTCAGTTATGAATGTGGCTCTTCTGGCTTGCTTATTCTTTTTTCATGGTCTGTTTAGGATTAAACATAAGTTTTCAGATGGAGGATTAGAGATACAACTTTTTTAACTGACAGCTTTGTTGCTGTTTTCCCCATTTGTTTGTAATGTAGAAAATATTCAGTAACTTCTTCATTTTTCTTGTTTTCGTCTTAAGAATCTTAAGTGTGACACACACTGAGCTAGAGCCTTGCTTTAATAACTAGGTGTAAACTCAATTGGAATAAGTGTAAGTTTTTTGTGTATGTAACAAGAATTCCTGCTTTGATATCAGTATCAAAGCTGCAAATAAAAGGAATCAGCTATACCTTATACCAACACGAAATGATAGCGTCACTGTATCCTTGCATATGTAGTACATTTATTTGTTAAAGCAAGCTGATTTGAGATAATGTAACTAGTGCAGATTATCAGCAGATGTAGCTTGATTGCAAAAGGAAGGTACACTTATTCACAAAGGCTACACAATCAGATGAAAGATCGTTTGATACCCCAGTAGCATGGTGGAAGCTAAGGAAATAAGCTGAAACCCATAGCCCATGCTGCTTCTAAGCACTGATGTATTTTCTTGTGTAGAGATTTCTATCAAGAGATCTGTGCCATACTAGCTGCTTAGTAGTGTTGCCTAGCTTCTTCCAAATAATTTTACACCGTTTCAATGGACTTTAATTGTGAATTGATGTATCACAACTGGGAAAGAAGCTTGGGTTTTGTAGATTTTTGTTTTCTTTAGGTGACAACATAATTTTTTCCTTTTCTTTTTTCTAGTGAGTTCTGATAATGTTTGAAACAGCCTGCTATGTTTCAGAAACAGTTGTGTTTTATGGGATATTTCCTCAGTGTTTTGACTAGCACCCAGAGCACTAAAATGCCCTTTCACTAATTTCACAGTATCTGCATCTTGCCTTTATGGTCAAATTGTGAAGTCGTATCCTCAGGTATCTGGGGTCATTTGAGGGCTCTGGATTCATTCCTTTCAGTTTTCACTTAATAAGAAAATTCTTGCTGACCTCCCCTAAATTCTTGGAATTTCAGTGTTTTCAAGGACATTTGCATTGTTGTCCACTGATTGTGTGCTGTTCTCTTTACCGCAGGAACAAAAATTATCATAAAAGCAGCTGTCAGGCACAATGAAATGCAATTATTGTGGATTCTTAAAAATTATTCAGAACATGAGCAACCAGAAGAATTAAATGCTGTCATCTGTTTATTTTACTCATAATGATGCAGGCTACATTTCCATTCTTGTATCCTAGGAAAAATGAAAATTTCAGTTAAGCAACTGTAAAGAATAATTGAAAATGACTTATTTTTCATGCCATTTGAAGTTCACAAAAGCTTGACTGTGTCAACGTTCATGTCTAATAACTACATTTAAAAACAGCTTCAAATGAGTTCCATTGCTGAACTTCCTTTATTGTATTTTCTGATTTTACTCCCAGACCTCAGAGATACACAATAATTTCCATGCCTTTGTTTGATGGGGTTGTTTGTGGGTTTCTTCTGATCACAAGAGCATGGATATTTTGAGGAGTTAACTACGTGAGTGGCATGACTTCCCTAGCAGCTCTCTCTAAATCCAAATTAGTCTTCTGGTAGCTGTGCTGCTAGGGTTTGTGCTAATTACAAGTTTGAGTCAGTCTGTTATCTTGGAGCTACATAAACAACAGTCTCAAATATATAGAATTGTGAGAAGAATTTAAACAGAAGTGGTACTTTCATAATAGCCAAAGATATCAGAGTTGTGCAGATTTATAGAATGTGTTCCCTAATTGTCATTGTCACGATCAGTCTATACTAGCCTTCCAATACAGTGCATGTAGAGAAGATAGTAGCTAGTGCCATAGCTCCTTGTCTTCTTGAACCAGGTGAGCTGGTGACTGGAACAGCTTGGACTGTGCTGTACTTGAAGAGCTCTGTTCTCGTGCTGTCATGTGATTCAAGGAACAAAACTTTCCTTCTAAGTGGTCAGGAAATGATCTCATCATTGGCAGACGTTAGTAGACAAAGCAAGAAGAGAAGGACTAAAATCAAGGTTTCTTTTTTTTTTTTTTTTAAACTATTGGAGGCTGGATAGCAACCTGTGCTTTCACAAAAGAGTTGCAAAGAAAATGTGAGTCGTTAGCAGAAAAAGGAAGTGAGCTCTTTTTTAAATTAACCCTGATTCTTTAAAGGAAAAAGTTTCTGATAGATATGATATGTGACATAAGCGTTTGTGTATTGAGAGAGCCTGTGTTACAGGAACAGCAGATTTGTCTTAAATCAAAGCACTGCTCTTTAGAGCACAGACCCCCCCCTTTTCAGTATTACAGTACTTGATTTTGCAGCAGAATTTTATACTACAGGTATCGTGTCTGGAGCAAGTAATCAGTGTAAGTTTATTTTTGAGGGCCATGGCTTGAGCATGAAACAGCCACTTCAACTGACAAGGTGTGCTAAGTGCTCTGACCTTAAAACCAGCTGGTATTGTCATTGCCTGTCTGACACCCTGAGATTTAGCACAAACCACAGCTTCTAGCCTGGATAGTTTATGTTTGTATTTTAGTTGTAATTGTTTTTATTTGCATAATAGTCATTTTAGTTGAAGCCTTAATTGATATGCTTAATTCTCAAATTGAATAAAAGCTGTCTGTCTTTCATCCCAATGTCAATGAAAAATACAAGAAAATGTGAATTTTAAGCAAATTCAGCTTGTTTCAGGAAGTGCTTGCAGAAGTAATCGTAAATAAATGGAATCTTATAGCAGTCCGAGTTGTAATATTTATTCTCATCGGTTAGCCATGAGCTCGTGTAACAGGGAAACAAATGTTATGAACTAATATTGACAAAACCAGTTAATTTCTGGTTTCAAGCTAATATCAGCACCTGCTGAAGTTATATGTTTTAATATGAAGAAAACGCAGTACCTGTTCAAAGTAAAATAGCATTTCTCTTGGCTTCAGTACAGGTTGGTTGGAATCCTGATTACATGTGTTATGGAAAAAATTCTCGGTTGCAAAAATATTATATGACTGTACAAAAACATATATTCTGTTTTCTATTCATTGATCAATGAGTGCAGTATACTCTATTTGGGTCGTTTTTATAGATGACCTTTTTTTTAAGAATCTCTTTCCTTCTCCCACAAAAACAAATTGAAGAACAATGTTATGTATGTTATTGCTGCTTTGTTATTATTATGAAGCTTGTGAAAACATTTATGTATCTATCACAGTATCAAGAGCTTGCTTTTATATGTTATCCAGGTTTGGGTCATGATTTCTGAAGAGTCTTCTTAATCTTTCCTTTAGAGTTAGGTGTGGTAGCATGCTTGCTTTGAAATATTTTAGTGGAAAAATCCATAATGCAGATCAAAGTCTGTTGATCTTGAAATATGTTTGCATCTTGATAATATTGGTCTCTCTTGTAAGTATCTTAAGGATATTAATGTAATTATTCTGTAAGAGGTCTTTGAAATGCTGAATTTTCATGTAAATTTTTTTCATGAGCATATTGTTATCTAAACTGAATTACCTATTTGTCCTTAATTTATATATGATTGTGTGTACAGGTAATGTGTATACACAAAACAGAAAGCATTAATTATGGGGGGTTTGGTTTGGTTATTTTTTAGTGACTGGAGGTGTCTCTCCAGATGAGTTTGGCGCATTTCACTGATTCTGTGGCCTTTCATTCAAAGATGTTAATATGAGAACTAGTGCATATAAGTAAACAAAAGTAAACTAGTGTTGGCTTTTGCCTCATGAGAAATGTGAAAGAAAACTACTGTTCCTCCTAGACAGAGGCATTTCTAAATATGCAGGTACTGTAATCCAGACCTTCTGGGAGTAAGAGAGCGGAACTTGGTGTGCATCTCAAAATAGTGCTAAAAGTATAGGTATGCATGCCTACTTTGGGCTAAATTTAGTACTGAATTAACAGTATCTGAAATCCAGTGGACTTCAGTGAGGTTGTGGAGGGCGTAAATCACGGTTGAATTTAGCTTATTCTTTGTTACACTCCAGTGGTGGTCCTTCATTCCAGAATAAATGTCAGCCTTAGTTTGCATATGGCACAAAGTTCAATGCCAAAGCTGCTGTTGTATGTGTGAATCTGAATTCTCTGTAATTGTTTTTCCATGTGATAACAGTTCATAAGGTTGGTAATTGGTGCCACATTATCGGCTCGTGAGATGTCGATGGTATTCATAATGCTAAATGGAATATATTGAAGTAATAGCCTGTCATTAAATCATAAGTTTCAGCAATAACATTTCTGTGCAATGGCTTTTTGAGTCTCATTTATGAAAGTGTAGACAGATGCATTTAATGGGCAGGATCTGACATTAAAAAAAAAGTCAAAGGTTATAGAATGCTCTTTTATGTGAATGGACTAGCTATAATATGATCTGTATTTTTATTGTAAACTTATGCTGCATTCCAGAGATGTCATGTTTTAGTTTATATTTCTTATTCTGAATGAGTAAACAATAGTTGAAGCCCCAGAAGGGTGAAGGGGATAATTATAGTCCCAGAGCAAATACTTTCATTCTGTCAGAGAGTATTTTTCACATCAGTAATTTAAACAGGCGATCGTGTGCTGGACTTCTGTGTTAAGAATAATGATAAAAACCATAAAGAGTATACTTTAAAGGCTTATGAGTAGACACGATCATCCTCATTGTGGTCTTCAGATATTCTTGTGATTGCACTTTGTCCTTTCATAAAAGCACTCAAAACCCCCCAAACTAGGTGTAAATCTCTGCCTCTGCCCCCACCCCAAAAAAAAGCTGCTGCTTGATGTTTGTAGGATTTTTTTAAATAAGAATTTTTTTCAAGAGGAAAGTTTGAGAAGAGAAAAGGGTGCTTCTTTTGTATACCAAATATTTCTGTATTCAGTTAGTCTCACTTGACACGAAAATTAGTTCTCGTAATGCTTTTGTAATACCTCCACAAAGAGGTTTTGTGTATTCCAAATACTGCTCCTTGGGTTTTGAAATATGTGGAAAACCAGTATTCAGTGACCAGGTCCCTTTTTCACATTGGTAACTGAATATGGCTTTTGAAGTGTCATTTGTACTATTATATTATTCTCATTGGGGTGTGGAGGTACCCTTTCGAATATGCCAACAAGGAGAGTTGGAGGATTACTACCTTAATTTGGCAAGGACCAAATTATCTGCTTTTGGTGGGACAAGGAAGTGGCCAGTCCTGCAGACTATGTGTGTTTGCAACTATGTAGGTATTTATATTCTGAAAGCGGAAGAAACAGACCTAATTGTTTATAGAAGAAATTATTACAGTATGTCTTTAGAGGATGCATATCTACAAATGAGGAGTACGCTTTGGAAACTTTCTCCATAGGATTCATGTTGAGTCTGCACGGATAAACCTAATTTTTCTTTTCTTTCTGTTAACATGAGAATAGGAAGATAATTTCCTGTTGGCCATTTTATCTGCATTATCTTCAGAAAGGTATTGCAGAAATAATATTATCTGTTGCCTGCTTTAAAGAATATTCTAGGCAAGTTAACAACAATATTTACAACAATAAATATTTGTTGCTTCTGCAGAATCTAGGGAGCTCCTTTCAAGAACATAGGCCCACTGCTTAACCATAAAGCATTAAATACTGATTTTAGAATGGGAACAGTGTTGAAGGAATCAAGCTTTTTGCTTTCTACCCTATTAAAATTTATCTAGCCTAATTTACAGAATGTTAAATGGTTCACATGGTGGTTTGGCAAGTGTACCTTTTTGAGATCTACAAGCCAATAAATTCTTGATGTAAGTTATTACTAGTGTATGAGTTCTTGTCCAAGTTACTTATTGGAAGTAACTTCCCCAACTACAACCTAAATGCTTGAGTTACTTAGGTACATTGCTAGTTAACTGGATGAATGTCTAATTGAAGACAAGATGTATTATTCTGTGTGAAATAAATTTGGATGAGTACCAAACATACCTTGATAGGAATCACAATGACTACTTCATTTTATAGGACTTTATCTTATAAAGGTGTTGGAAAATTGCAAAGAACATCCAAAATATGTCACTGAGGAAAATACTATTTTGTGAAATGAAATCTTTTAGGTATGTAAAAGGAGGTACCTTAGGTACATAAGGAAGAGGAAGCTACAGATGTGCATATTGTTCTGAATCGTTGGTGCCACTACTTTCTTCTCTTTCCAGTTTATTGTCGTTTTTAAAAGACATTCCAATTAAACATTTTATTACATTATTTTAATTTCCTGAATTAGAAAATTAAAATTCTATTTTAACTGTATTGAGATTCACATTTCTGTTTCTTTTCCTTTGTTTTGCCCTACCAAAGTGACACATGTAATGTTCTTTAACAGTTTGAAATTCTTCAAAAACTTGCCTTTTTAACAATTTTTGACAAGCTTATTTGATACTTTCCCAAACTTGTTTATAGTTATACTGGAATAGTGGACTGAACTCTGTCTCCAGCAGTGAAAGTTGGAGTTGGAGGTTTGATTGGTACATACTTCTTACTGAAAACTTGCGAAAACGTGATCACTTAAAATAAATTATGCTATACCAGTAATCTCTGTTTCAACTTTAACTGGAAGCTTTTATCAAAGACACAGTGCAGCTCTTCTTGTGGTGAGAAGATGTAAGAGGTACAGGCTATATAGCTTAGAATTTTTTTCTTGTTTTTCTCTTTGATCAAGGAAGCTGAACTTGTTAAAAGTTCTTAACATTAACAAATCAGAAGTGCAAAAGCAAAGATTTGCTAGTCACTGGTTAGTTGCCCTAATATATTATTTTGATCCTATTTTTCTTTCTTGTTGAAACCTACGTACCATCACCTATATTTTAAAAATATTATGCTATAAAATGTGTAGGGTATGCAGTGAGTGTTACTGTTGGAGGAAATGCAAATACTAGACTTTTTAAAATTTTTTAACTATCCCAACGCAGCATTTTATGATGTGATTTTGCTCTTTTAATCAGCTGTTTAAAACCATTTATAAGGTCCTTTTAAATAATACGAGAGAATGACATAGAAAAGCGAAGCGTTCTGCAAAGCCTACTCTGTTCTAAGGAGATACAGCTCTGTTGTCTTGTCAAAGAATGAATATGCCTCTAAAGAACATTTTATGTTTGAGAAAAAAAAAAAAAGTAATTATTTTTGAATTATATATGTTGGGGGGGTATTTGCCTGTACATGCTTAGGGCAGAATCTGACTCATAATTTCAATTTCTTAATCATAGTAACCTGGTAATAACACTAATAAATTACTGCTATGAGACACACAGGTTTTATTCAGTCATTCCTTTTTTTCTTGACACTGTATTGCTTTCCTTTTTGGTAGATAAATGGTCAGCAGTGGTCATATCTAACCTAGTGTCATCCTCTGCTAAGTGCAGCACAGTTGGTCTGGATACTTCATAAAGTCCGTGAGTCTGTTGACTTCAGTGTGTGATTTTTCGGCATGGTCCCCTTCCCCAGGTCTCCCAGCGCTGCTGAGGCCTCTGAAGTGGCTCACACAGGTGCTCCCAGGTTGTGTGATGTGAAAGGCAGATTGTAAAGGAACCTTTCCTTTATAAAGGAGAGGGGCTGATGTGATTCAAGAGGGACTAGAAAGGATTGAAGACTCAATTCTGAGCACAGTTAATCCTCTGACCATGGAAGTGCCCAACCCCCTGCCTACAGCCTTGCACTTCTGTCTGTCAAAGCCCAGGTCTTCCAAGCGTTAATTTCATGCAGTTTTCCCACTGCCCTTAGCAGACTAGTTATATGCTGGCAGGGAGCAAAACCTGAGAAGCTCTCACCCAAGTCAGATACTATTAAAAACCAGATGGGATGCTGTGCTGCTGCTACAGGGGCTCTCTAAAAGCCTTTGTTGCACTGCTGGCATGCCATGCACATGAGGAGGTGTTGTGTAGAGCCTACAGGATTGTTACTGCTCTTAAGCAGAGCTGTGGCTTACCATGTGCCTGCATGTTTGAAAAAACCACCAGGTACTTAGGCTTTTACCTCTTAGAATTTCTCATGCCTCATTCTAGTTAAACTCTACTTAGGTTTTAATGGACTCTGGATGGCTCGAAAAAAATAACTGGGCACTTATTTAAACTTTAATGTAAATGCTAAGGCAACCTAGATGAAGAGCTTCAGAAAAGATCTAAAATAACTGTAGCTTTCACCTGGTGCAATAGCACAAGTCTCTCACTCTATTACTGTTACAATACATGCGTGCAGTTGTCAGTTTTGGTTTTATCTAGCCCTTTCTTTAGGACTTACTGTTTTATTTATCTATAAAGTGTCTAGAACTCCTGCTGCTGTATAACTAATAAAATAATAATATGAACTGTGATTTTCATTGTAGGGTTTCGTATTTTGTTTGTTGCTTGAGAATAAATAATTAAGTACTAAGCTGTGAAAACTTGTTTAATTTTAGAAGTGAGGGATCATGCAAACCACAAGCCACATCTGCATCAGGTATTTAAACAAATACCTGTTTTATATGCTTTCTTTTTTCATATTTTTCTGGTTTATTGCATGCAAAGTGTCTGAAATTTAGTATTTTACAACTGCTGTGAAATCAGACTAAGCAGTATTTCAAACAGCTGCTGAGAGTAGCCTAAGTCCAAAATCGGAGCTTACGATTCTGAAGGAAATACTGGTAACAAACTTCCCCGTAGTAGCTTTGCTTTCAGTGTGAATTTTGCCTTGTATTGATTTTGTTTAGTGTTAAGAGTTCTTTCAAAAGTGCCACCGCTCTGTAATTGCTACCTGCTTCTAGGAAATGGGCTTCCAATGTCAATGGAAAACTTTAATAACCGTGTAATCATGTCTATGGATCTACATCTGGATGTTGGAAATGCTGATTGCTGAGTCACTGTTTTAATCAATAGCACAAGACTCAGAATCCAGGCATCTTTTTGATATCCTCATTTAGCGATTTCCTTTTGAGCTGAGAGTACCTGTCTTAGTTTCCTAATCTTCCCCCTTACTAGAGGTACCAAC
This sequence comes from Leptosomus discolor, assembly GCF_034619465.1. Classification (NCBI taxonomy): domain Eukaryota; kingdom Metazoa; phylum Chordata; class Aves; order Leptosomiformes; family Leptosomidae; genus Leptosomus; species Leptosomus discolor. Next base: position 35,725,729 of record NC_141395.1, on the reverse strand, counting down.
AGTTATGGAAACACTTTCCTAGCAGTGTTATTCCTTGCTGGAATCCCTATAGCATTACAGTTTGAGATTGATAGGCAAGTGGAAGTTTTCACAAAAACATTTAAAGTAAAATTTTGTACTTAATAATAACGTTGGAAAGATTGCCAGCTGCTTAGTTAAGACCACCTTTTCAAACTTGGCTCCCAAATTAAATTGCTTCTTTTTCGATTTGAACTTTCTCTGCTTGGGGATGGGAAGAAGGGAGGAGGGAACGTTTGCAAGGAATAGTTAATTTTACTGGTACCTGTCTGCCTGTAAAATTGCTTTAGAAGCTAGAGCCCTATTGCTTGTTTGTATTGGTACTAGGCACTGAAATAAGTGGAAGATAGGTGGGTTTGGAGTTCTTTGTTGTTATTTTTTAAGAGATTCAGTGTTTTATTTTGGAGCATTTTTATTAGATTTTCCTTTATGTGTTTATGCCAGTATCTTGCTGAAAGCTAGTAAATAGGTGATGTCTAAGAAATGGGTAAAAAACCACGGACAGTAGCAATGTGAATGCGTATTTTGGAGTTGAACTTTGCATTGGACAGGTATTGACTCTGCTGCACTAAGCATGATGGGGCAGGGAGTAGGCCTGCCTTGTGTGCCAGCTGCCTCTGTGCCTGGGACTTGCAGTCGAGCCCCATCACCAGTCTGCTCGCCTGGCCTTTAGCAGTGCACTGACTTGAAACAGAATACTTATCAGTTATCTTTTGGCTTGTTAGGCTTTAACCTAATATCCCTACTGATCATTATTTTTTACTTGTGGATAACATCGGCTTTTGATTTGGTACTCAAAATGGAGATCAGGCTTCAGGTCTTCTAATATTCTGGGAAACAAGTGCAGTTCTCTGTTCTGGTATTCCAGTCAGAAGCCACAACTGAAAGGAAGAGCCACTTCAGTGCATAATGGTACTCCTGGGTGCTGCTGAATGGACAAATCATGCTTCCTTTAATTAAGAAGTGATAATATCACTCTTCAGTAATGGGTCTGAACGTTACTGTCATCTAGAATGAAATTTGCTTAAAGTAAAAAAATTGCTCCAGCTTTGCAGTTTTGATTCTGTTACTGCGGTGACTATAGTGAATGTTTTGTTCAACAGTTTTGTTGCTTCCGTATATTCAAAAATAATCAGTTACTGCTTTAGTGTCAACAAATGTCACAACTTTTGTTCTTGAACAGTTTGAAGTGAACATGATTTTTTTGTTCTTATGTGTAACTAACAAAAAAAGTTAGCAATTGCTGTAACTGCAGCTCCATTAAAGGCAAAGGGAATTGTCAGAATATCCAAGGGTACAATTTTGCTTTAAAGAATTATTGTGTTAACTTGATTCAATAAAGTTCCAGATTTGTGACTTTAAAGCTAATTAAAACAGGAATAGTCTCATGTTAGAAAATACTACTAAATATTGAATGTGTGAAGTATAAAATAGAACTCAGTGTTACAGAATCTCTCATGCAGTTAGTAATACAGTTTAGTGTTTTGGAACATCTTACATTTGTTTTCTTAAATGCTTTTAAATGAGAAAACTTTTAAAAAGAGGTTTCTGATCTTCTAATAAAAAGTTTTTTCTAATGTTTGGAATTCCACCTTTAATTGTGAAGAATGTTCTCAATTGCCATTAAAAAGGAGGATGGAAGATATATGTCACAAATAATGAACTTATGTCACCATATGAAACATACGGAGGGAAAAGAAAGACAATAGCACAGTCTTTCGATGTGAAAATCATTACAGGAAATATGCAAATTTATTTAGGATAAGTAATCATAGATTAAAGAAGATCTAAACCTCTTGAATCAGTTACCACAGTCTGACTTGCTCCTATTTTCTCATAGAAGGATTAGGGCTTTTTTTCTGTCAGTTATTGCTCTGGTAATTTTTCCAGAATAATTTCCTTTGTCCCTTTAATGTCTTGATAATTCATGAGGAAAAAGCTCATAATTAATCAAAAAGACATCATTAGAAGTGCAACACACAGTCAATGCTTTAAACTACAGTGGGATGCAGAAAATACTGATCTGAGGGAGAAACAGCAAACAACTTAGACCAATACATGTGCTTGGGAGGAGGAGCTGGAATTCTTATGGTAAATCAAGTCAATTAAAATGGAAAGTGTGCCCAAGAGAAGTAACTGGTTCTTTCATGTAAGTATGTGGGAAGGTGTGAGATATACTGCATTTCCCTTCAGCCCCAATAACTGCTTCAGACAGCTACTTGTATGAGTATAATGGTTGTTGATGTTTTCCAGATAGATACTATAATAGTTAAATTAACAGTTGAATAACCTATTCAGTGCTTCTTTTATTTTGCTTTTCTGTAGACAAAACATGGATGCACACTCCTGAAGCCTTATCAAAGCATTATATTCCCTATAATGCGAAGGTAAGAAAATATGAAGTTATTTGTCCTCTTACCTTTAGAACAACACATTCTATCTTGCTTTTCATTTGAAAACTGCAGAGACATGAATTAGCCAAATGAAATAGTGAAGAAAAACTTAGTAAATCTGTTTTGCAGGTGAAAATTTTCTATTTCTTAAGTAATGGCCAATTAATTCTTGTTCTGAATTATTTGATGCTTTTCTAGAAAGCAAACCAATGTTCCTCTTCTGCTTGATGCTCTGTTTCCTTTTAATAGATGCTAAATGGATGGAAATTTTAAGTGGAATTTAACATCAGGTTGCATTCTTACAGTACTATAAAAATTAAAATTAATAGCACAAATTTCTTTTGAACAATAGCAAAGGCAATGAGTAATTATCCTATCTGCTGGATATATTGAAATGTCAAATACTCTGGAAATACGATGGAATAATAATGAAATTTTTTCAGTGTAAAACGTCTTACTCATGCTTTCTTATCCCAGTTACTATGTAGTTCTACAATAGTATTTCAGTTAGTCTAATGAATCTCTTCACAGGAGATGCATCTTCCTGAAATAACAACTTAGAAAATGGTTTGCTAAAAGGAGGAGGTAATATTCAGTAATAAGCATAACTCAGAGTAAACTGAGTAATTGAATGTTACTTGCCTGAACTGGGAGAGTAATTCAGTAAGATTCTACCCTGGTCTGTTCTGGATAAAGTTCTCATATGATTGAAATATTTTAATATAAAAATAAAAAATATTTCACTGGCTGGGACTCAGTTTCCTACACTGGTATTCTCTGCTGTTGTGTTTGCAATTTTCTTTTGCTTAGTATTGCCACATAGTGAGCAAGTGTCTGTAGTGGAAATTTGAGTCTCGCTCTGCTAGTTGCCAGGTGAACGTGTTTTTCTTCTGCGTGCTCTCAAACTGAATTTTTGACCAAAGGATGTATTACCATTTAACTGTATAGCCTTGCCAGACACCTTGGCTTTTATATTACAGTTTTTGAGAGGAAGGAACATTTGCTGGGGTGACAGTGACATCTATTTTAAGAGCAAGCTGAAGCTATGAATCCTGTTAATGCACTGAACAATGTCCATTCATTTGTGGTCTTTTAAAGAGGAAAAAAAAAAAGTTCCTTGTCTTTCTTAAAAGCATATCTCATGAAGAGATGTCAGTACAGCTATACAGAAAAATTTTTTAGAATAAAGAAGATGGTGATAAGATGGTGATAACTGTAGAAACAACAGCATCAACAACTTCTGTGGGAGAAAAAAGGGATAGGGAATTTTGATCCAAGGAAGTCTGTCTCGGACTTATTAGAAAGACTCTTGGTCCAAAAAAGTCTTTCCTTTTATTTAAGCTAACATATGCCCAAGTGTCCTCTCCAGTTCTGCTCCTCTTTAATGTGGGTTCTCATCTCACAGGGCCTCCTCAACCTCAGTGCTGTTGCTTTAAGCTCTGTCAGAATACTTGCAGGAAGCTGCAATGTACTACAGCATATGTGTTTATAAAAAAAAGTTACCGATTTTTTCATTTGGATCACAGTAAAAAATTGTTATTTAGAACTGTCATTTATTTGATTTATTATTTCAAAGCTAGTATAAAATTGTTCTGCTGTGTAACTGGAGTGTAAAGGGTATGGGATTTCCACATCACTCTTTTTATTGAGACCTGGCATAAATTTGCACAACTTTTATAAAGTTAGCTGCCATATGCAGACATAACAACATTATTAAATGTAGATGATGTTTCCGCCTCAGTTCTTAAGTACCGTTTTCATTCTTTTGCAATGTTTTTCTTTTTAAGAGGAAAGCATGTATCATTAATACCTCATTTGGGTTTTGTAACATTTTGATTTTTAACTAAAATATTCCATTGATTTCATATCTTGTAACTACATTGTGAAATAATGATTAAAAGCTCAGAAGGCATTTATAAAGCAAGTATTGAAAAAGACTCATTGATTTGTTTTTCAAAATGTTCATACTGTCCCACTTCTGTTCATATAACTTTTTTATTTGTTGGGAGGAAAAACCAAGACTTTATCTGATTTATTTCAAAAGGTAATTATGTGAGTGAAGAATGCTATGTTCAGAAAACCAACTCAGTTTGATGGAAAGCAATACCAAAGATGGTCTTTTTCCATCAGCAACTGAGCTGTATTCTGCTACATCATTTTTTGAATGCAAATTACCACGGATGAAAAAGTGTTTTCTCTTCCTTATAAGACACAAGAATTGTTTCTCTGACACTAGTCTTCTGAGATGACCAGAAAAAGGAGAGCTTACTAAAAACAACGGGAAAAGATGGGATTTTGTTTGTTTATTTGATTCCTGAGAGATGTAAAAGAAAGCTTATTCATAAAATGCAGTTCATGAGTTGACTTTTATCCTATTTTAAAAAATCCTAGCAAAGTTAACTGGAAATTAAAAGAACCTTGCAATATAGACAACTGTCCTTTTTTCTACAAAATGGACAGGACTTTTTAATCGAGAATTAGTAATGTCTTGTCCTTTGGGATATATACGCTCAGGATGATTTATGGCAATAATCGTCGTTGCAAGAAAACACAGAGTTGTTTCTTCTGGAAGTAAAATCCAGGAGCCACAATCTCATAAGGATGCCCTTAAATATAAAAGCATCTTAATTCTCTTCTTTACAGTATACCCAGTCCTCATGGTACTTGCTATTTTGAAATTTGCTAGGTTTTGATGTGGTTTGCTGTATGGCATCAGTTCATGGGGGTCTGAGTTTTGGGGTTTTTGGGTTTGGGATTTTTTCATGGTTTTTATTTGTTTGTTTTTTGTTTTGTTCATACTGTTGTTGTTTTGTGTTTGTGGTTTGGCTTTTTTTTTTTTAATCTTCTGGTGTCTCCAGTCTTGGCCTTCCTGAAGGCACTGATAATAAGTCTCCACACACTTCATTGCACTCTGGAGGTGAAATCTGGACCTACTGAAGTCAGAATTTTGCTGTCAGTTTGTGATCCTATATTTTTCCTTGAATATATCACTCCAAATGAAAGCATATTGGTGACATAGACAGTGGGATTGAGTACACCCTCAGCAACTTCAACAGTTGACAGAAACACCAAGCTGAGTGGTGTGGTCGACACACTGGAGGGAATCATAGAATCATAAGGTTGGAATAGACCTCTGAGATCATCAAGTCCCAACTGTTGACCTAACACCACCATGCCAACTAAACCACGTCTACAAGTGCTACATCAACACGTTTTTTGAACACCTCCAGGGATGGTGACTCCACCACTTCCATGGGCAGCCTGTTCCAATGTTTGACTACTCTTCCAGTAAAGGAATTTCTCCTAGTGTCCAATCTAAACCTCCCCTGGTGCAACTTAAGACCATTCCCTCTTGTCCTATCCAGGGAGACCATGACAGGCTGGAGATGTGTGCTTGTGCAAAGCGCATGAATTTCAGCAAGGCCAAGTGCAGGGTCCTGGGATGAAGGGGATGGGGGGTGAAGGGATTGAGAACAGCCCTGCCGAGAAGGACTTGGAGATGTTGGTTGAGGAGAAGCTCAACATGACCAGGCAATGTGCAGCCAGAAAGCCAACAATATCCTGGGCTGCATCAAGAGAAGTATAGTCAGCCAGGGAGGTGATTCTCCCCCTCTGCTCTGCCCTGGTGAGACCCCACCTGCAGTGCTGTGCTCAGCTCTGGAGCCCCCAGCACAAGAAAGACATGGACCTGCTTGAGTGGGTCCAGAGGAGGGCCACAAAGATGATCAGGGGGCTGGAGCACCTCCTCTGTGAGGACAGGCTGAGAGAGTTGGGGTTGTTCAGCCTGGAGAAGAGAAGGCTCTGGGGAGACCTTAGAGCAGCCTTCCAGTACTTAAAGGGGGCCTGCAGGAAAGGTGGGCAGGGACTCTTTACCAGGGAGTGTAGTGGTAGGGTGAGGGGTGACAGTTTCAAACTGAAAGAGGGGAGATTTAGATGAGATATTAGGAAGTTGTTCTTCACTATGAGGGTGGTGAGACGCTGGCACAGATTGCACAGAGAAGCTGTGTGTGCCCCCTCCCTGGCAGTGTTCAAGGCCAGGCTGGATGGGGCTTGGAGCAACCTGGTCTGGTGGAAGTGTCCCTGCCCATGGCAGGGGAGTTGGAACAACGTGATCTTTAAGATCCCTTCCAACCCAAATCATTCCGTGATAGTGTTCACGTAACTTTTTTTCCAAAAAGATCATTTAGAATCTTGATAGTGTATTATCAAATGTGGGGGTACAGGACTCATTTAGATGTAGTAGCATGGCAATTTTCATGTTACTGGATATAAAATGCGAAGGCAAACCAAAATTTCTCTTTTATCTCATCTTCTTTTTTTTTTTTATATGATGTTCCATAACTAAGAACAGATGTTTGTGTTATTTTCCATATTGTAGGGAAAAAAAAAGTTCTCTTTTCTCCTTAAGTTAATTGTTGTGATTTTATGCCAGTTTCTTTTCTCCAAAAGAAAAGTGATCAAAGTGTGACTTTATAATGGAACCCGACTGCAACCTTAAAAATGGACTGATTGTTACCATCACATAACTGATACTACCCTGAGGGGTGTCTTTCTGCTAATAAAAAGTTTTCACTGCCCAAACCAGCAATGTTTACTGTGTCTCTCTGTAGTAAATTATATATATATTCCCCTTTATAGGCGCTTGGCTATTTTTTTGGCTTGTATCAAATTTTCACAGACACATTTTCCCATTTTGCAGATTAGAGGTTCTGCTTTGCAAGGCTGGTGTTTATGTTGACTGCTAGTGTGCTGTGGAGTCAGTAGCTTTGACCTCACACTAGGCTGAAGAGTTGCTATTTTATGTAATAACATGATGGCATGTTAAACCTTTGGGAGTTTATTTTACCAAGAGATGTGATGGCTTCCTAGTGCTGAGACAGCTACTGTCCTAATGTTTACTTCAGAATTATTTTAAAACTTTGTATATTGCCAAATACATAGTTATGATTCTTGATGAAGTTCAAATTTGAAACTTTGAAGATAAATGAGCAGAGCTTTCCTAAAAAAAACCCCTGTTAAACATCTCTTATGTTGTATTATTGTGGGGTTTTGATAACAATTAATTGTGAATTGTCATGCAATTTCATGGATGATCTTTCCTCTCAATTATTCAGTATATATTTTGGACCTCTATTGTAGGAAAGATGCAAAAAAAAAAAAAAAAGGGCATTAGTAATAAATACCCAGCAAAAAGACCTTGCTTGGCAGTACCTATTAGTCCTAATCTTCACTGCAGTACAATAAACAGAGTTTAGTTGATTTTTCAACTTTATGTAATTTCTTATTCCTTCAACTCTTTTTATCATTGAGGAATGGCAGATAATACTGTTCTGGAATAGGCATTTTGGACAAGAATTTTAGGTTGAAAATACCATGCTGCTTCTGCTTAATGTAATTACAATAGCAGGCTCTAGGTGCAATTATGCCTTTTGAATATCTGCATGTCGCTATCATTAGTGTATAGTAGTATTAAAGCCATGTTTTCATGGCATAAACTGCATTTCTACTACAAATTTTTGTTACTATAGCTATATTAACAATTTTTCTTTTTCTATCCAGTCAGCATACTACAGAATGATCATGGCTTTGTGTCAGTAAAAATAATTAATGAAGGAATATCGAAGGGAAAATTTTGTATAGGTTTTCCAAGTAAACAGAGATACAAGGCACATTATCAAAAAGTATATTTAAATTTATGTGGTGAAGTCAGATATAGCAAGATATTCCAAACAGAGCACAAAAATTTTGACAATTAGAAACTAATGAAATAGAAGAGGGCATTACAGGAAATAATTCATTTTCCTACATTTAATTTATTATAATTAGAATTAATAACTTAATTCTAATTAAATTTCATTAGAGTACCAAAATGCTTGGATGTATTCGTAATTAATTCAGTGTGTAACTACAAGAAAAATGAGCACTGTGAAAACATCCAAATAAAATATGAAAACATAAAATTATAATTTTACAGGGAAATGCACATCTGAACTTCTTAGTTGTTCAACTTGGGTCTCATTATACTAAAGAGGAATAATCATGTAAATAAAATCGAAATATTTAGAGTCTGCAAGGGGTACTGTCAAAAAACTTATCTGCTTCAGGGAAATGGACCTACGTATTCCATCTTACTTGCAAGATTACGTACTTAAAATGGGAGAAGGGTAGGAGAGGATAGCATTATATCCACAAATATCCTGCAAAATAAATGGCTGTGATGCAGAAGGCTTGTATCTAAACTTTCAACAGGAACAATCATAGAATCATTAGGTTGGAATAGATCTCTGAGATCATCAAGTCCAACCGTTGACCTAATACCACTACGCCCACTAAACCATGTCTCGGAGTGCCACGTATTCTTATATAAGTAGCTGAAGGAGGGGAGCTGCATTTTAACTGTTCAGCATGAAGTAGTTTCAGTTGTCCTTTGTGAAGACTTCAGCTTCCTTAAAATCTGAACAGCTGTTAGTTCCTCAGATAGTTCTGGGAGGTACTGAGTGCTTTTGAAAAGCTGTCAGTCTGTCTTGCCTGAGGTTCCATAGCCAGTTTGTAAAAGTGCAAGAATTAAGTCTGTGCCTCCTAAGTCTTGGTCCAGTCTTTTGAGCACAAACCCACCCCTCATTTTCTGTCAGTAGTGTATCACTGTACAATGATAAAAGTTGAACAGTATTTGCAGACAATTGTATATCTCATCTGCATACGAATGCACAAAAGTTCAAACACTATGTGAATTCATGTTGCGTATGCTTGAGTAGCCCACAATGCCCCCTACAAGTCAGCACTTCAAGATCATTTTGCAAGAATTAGTAAGCATGTGGCTTATGCATGTCTGTGTACATCTGCACCTAGAGTTTTGGTTTTCATACCCATTTACTATTGTTTATCTGCAAGTTTTGAAAAATCTGACTTTTTTGTAATTGGAGTACTGGTATCTTTTATGACTGAATACTGACTTAGAAGTTTAGAAAAGTTCGCGGAACAGTAATGGTGCGTTTTTGACAAGTGTATGATCTCTTTCCAGGTGTCTGTAGGCTTCTGTCCGTTATGTGTAAAATACGCTTTATTTATGCAGGCTCTACAGATCACTCTTATTCTCCAGAAAATTATTTGCTTCAAGAAAGGAATGAAGTTTATGAGCAATTCCAGTTTTTCTTTCTTAAGGCCCATTTGTGTGTAGCTTGCACAGAGAGCTTTAGGTTTGACTGAAGCTTCCCACGTCATGCATAAATGCAAAAAAAGTATATAATTGAGACATATGTGTGAGACAGAATGCTTAGATCCAGGTAATTAAAATTTGGCAAGGTGATAAACACTTGCAGAAGTGAGGGGTAGGGGTGGGAAGTGGTTTATACCTGCATGCTACAGGTACACATACTGCTAATTCTGCAGTGTAGTAGATGAGTATAAAGATGAATACGTACATGTACTGAAAGCAGAGACAGGATTCGTAAAGGTACTTCACCTAATGCCTAGCTTTTAGTTTACAAATATTACAGCTAATTGTAGGCAAACATGAACTACAGACAATGTAAGGGCTGATACCCTCTTTGGTTTTGTCTACCCAGCACAATTGCAGCATGCTATTGCAAAGTCCTCCCCAGGTGCATGGGGAGACTGTGCAATAGCATGGTTGCTACTACAGAAACCAGCTTCTTTGCTGCGTTTGCTCCACATCGATACCTGGCATGGCATCGTCATTTGACTGCTCAAGGCTGACAGAAACCAAAAAGGGTTTCAGAACTTCTGAAGTAATGCAAGACAGTTTAATATGATGTATAATGTTTCATTTCTTTTCCTCTCTCTCAGGAAAAGCAGTCAATAGAGCACATGTGTTTTAGTGAAATATTTTTGGTAGATTCTAGTAAAAAAAAAAAAAAAGTAAAAATCAGTGAATTTAATTGGGAAGTGAGAGAAAAAATAGTACTCGTGTTTTTCAATACATTATAAACTGCAACTGAAAGACAACACAGTAGCTTTTGATGTATTCTCCAGAGCTCTCATCTTCTCTCAGGTTCTGCTTATGATTCCTTGGTCTCTTCATAAGCTCTAAGTACACTTGAAATGTCTAAGTACTATATGACATGCTTTATTTACAAGTATGAAACAGATTTGCAATCACTGCCCTTCCTGGTATCTGTCTCAAAAGAGCTGAGAAATGAGACGTTGAGACAAAAGACTCAAAAATCACTAGAAGCTTTGTAACAACTTTTATAATGTCATTTTGTTATTCTTCAGAAAAAGAGTAAATTAGTATTTGAGTATGAATCTTCGCTTTATTGTGAAAGATACTCAGCACCGGGCAAGAGCAGACACCAATTCAGTAACAGGCAGTGAGTGATGTGAATGTCTGTTCAAAACAACTGAGCAAAACTCAGAGGTTTGTCCAAACAGAATTAACAAAGCAAGCAAAAAAAGAATGCTAAGAAAAAGGATGGACTTTCCAAAGCCCATAAGGTCGGCAAAGATTTACTCAACTCTCTGCGTCCCTTTCTGTTCCTTCTCTGTTGCTGATATTTATTCCCTTGCCTCTCCTTAAGTCTGCTTGAAACTGCCAATTAGCCTCATTAGCATGCCCTCCGGGGATTCTTTCTGCACAGTTATATTTCCGTGTGAGCTGTCAGCTGTGAGAGTGTGAGGTTTCTTTAAGCTGGCTTTTTAGCCCCTAGACTGTCAAATGAGTTGCGTGTCTGATACTGCAACTAATAGGCTATAGAGTTCAAACATCTGGATTATTGTACTTGTGGGCTAGGTGGCCCACAATGGTTTGTAGATTGTTCTTGCTTTAAATTAGATTCAGGCCTGCAGATGGATTAACTCCTTCTCATCTCCCAATTTTACTTTTGACAAAGCTGGGTATTTCTGTTTGCTCAGCCTTTGCTATGTTTATGGAGCTACTGCCTTCTTATTGCATCTACTATTCATCAAAAATAATTAGGAAGCTCTCCCAAAATAAACTAAGAAAACCAAATAGAACTGGATCATAGAAATAAGAGAATGGCACAACTTTTTGAGCAGAAACTTCTACAAGGACGTACAGTTTTACCAACAAAAACAAGACTACAGAAATCTGTCCAACAGCCAGGCTGTTCACCGTTCAGAAAAGAATTCCACGTATACTGATCTCCGTGAGGATTCATCCTCAAGAAGCTATTGGACAAGTCACCAGCTGCAGTCTCTGACTTTATTAAATTCAATAAAATAATAACATACACTAGTCAGTTGTGGATCATAAACTGTAATGAATATTTCTCTCAGAAATGCTTCCTTCAGATTACTCTGATTCAGAAAGTGTAAAGCCAGGCCTATTTTAAAAACCATTTTGAACTTTGTACCTGAGAATTTTAGGTGTAACTTACTACAGGAACTAATAATTTCTGATTTGGGACATAGTTAAGGAAAAATATTTGCATGAACTAATTTGTAAAGCTTTGTTAAAATGTTTTGCATTTTCACTAGAGATTATTATTGGACACTAAAAGGGAGAGAGTGATGGGTTACATTGGTCTAAACTTTAATTTTTTTTTTTTCCTACTGTATACTTTTGCACAAGTAGTATATTCTTCATTCTGAATCCTTAAAGGAAATCAAATCTAGTCAATTCCTATAGTTTCACAAGTTGTTTTTCAATTTGTTGCTGTATCATTCCTGAAAAGAGGGAAAATGTGGAAATGAGGATATATGTCAAATCTTAATGATATGTGTGGAATCAAGGGGTTGCATTTGAAGGAACAGATTAATTTGAAGCATAGACTAAAAATGTCCCTAAGCCATATCTCTTACTATTGCTGTAGAATTTGTGTGCTTCTGAAATGGGGGATACTACGGAGACAGAGATAAGTAACTCAGCATATTGCATTAACTGTAGCATTCAGCTAATAAGATTAGGTGCGAGGGAAGTTTTGTCTACTCATGAATATAGGATTGTTGCTGAAAATCTGTTGAAGTCAGGAATGTATAGGTCTTCCTAAATCAGGATTTAGAAGCCATATCCCAACTTGCAGTTTATGAGGCTTTGAGGAACTGCAACTAATGAAAGCAAACTCATTCTCAAAATGAAAAAGCATTCCTCAAAATTGCATGTGAATAATTAATATTCAAATCAATTTTAAAAGCTTTAAAACTAGGTACAGGTTTACGGTTTGAGTTTTGTGTTTTGTTTTCTTTTGTTTTTTCCTTAACAGAGGTCTAAATGACAGTATGAATGGTCTTGCTTGGTATGTGATCAAGTGAATCCTCCTTACTCTGTTAGTGATGTATTTCAGGGGGTTGCGATCTTCCTTCTCTTGGCCTTTGGGTGACCAGAAGAGAGGAAGGTGGGAAAGCTGAGCCACTTCATGTGGTTTTTATTTTCAAAATCAAACACCACTCTGTTAATTTTATACTAGTTGTAGCTTTTTACTTTTCTTATTATTTGCTGTTAGAATGATGTGTACAAGGAAGAATCCCGGGGTTTGATGTTTTATATTGATTTTTATCAGCATTTCCAAGAGATTAGCGTAATTTATCACAGTTCAATAGATCATAAATGCTTTGAAGTTAAGGGCTATCTTTTTGATATTTGTACAGCCTCTGGAAAAATGAGATGGAGGCTCTAGCTGCTACCCTGATGCAAATAGTCATAGATCAAAGTTCAGAATAAGTAAGCAACAGAAGACCTTGGACTTGACTCTCATGTATTTTCTTCTCAGTTGGAATAACTGAATGATAATGTAGACAAGAAATGGGTGAATTATTATTCTCAGTTTAAAGATAGGGAACTGAGGTAACACTGGAGGTTTTCAGCAAATCTGCCCCAAATCTCTGTTCTCAAATCAGATCCCAAATTTTGAATTCTACTTCAGTGCCTTGAGCTCAACAATAAATGTGTTCTCAATACCTGCTATCTTAGTAAAAAGGATTAAGTTGTGATTTAGAGAAGACTAAATCCTTATGTGAAGGATTTTAAAATACACTTTTCTTATTTTATGTGCACTAGCAATGCAAGTATCACTACAATGATCTAGATTAGAATAGTTTTACTACTTAAGAACCAGAATATAGGTCTTTTATTGAAAAGCATAATAATTTTTATAAAGTAAGAAGTGACAGCCACATTAGTGTTGTATTAATTGCCATTGTAAAATAATTTATAAATCACTTTCCAACTCAGTTATGTTCTCTTAGAACAGTTCCTCTGAGATGTCTGTCTCATCTGCCAATGGATCTTAAGGTCACAATAATAGCGATTTCATTTCATCTCTGTTGTCAGGTTGAAGCAGTCACTATTAAATATTTTCTCAGTTTGCTAAAATAATATTTCTAATAAAAAATCCAGTTCCCTAATTCATATAGTTTAGAGGGAAATAATTTGTTATGTTTAGGTAGTGATCTGCAAATTTGTTTAAAATATCTACAGAATGCTAGCTTAAAGAGGCAGTTCTCTCTGTTCCAATTATTATTTTAAAATAAATTACCTCATCATAGCTAGTTTTTGGAAAAACCCTGTAATTGATATTCTTGAAATGCCTGAAGGCCAAGTGTTGACTTAATGGTGATCACATATGTTTTATAGCTGGCTTTCATGTGAGATTCTGGAAACAGTTTCTTCTGAAAAACAGCTTAACAAGAGTGAGTATAAACAGGTTCAAAAAACAATAATCGTCCCAGAGAAGACACTTCCAGTTAATGTAGGAAAAGTGAAAGATCCAGTACAGCTAAACCAATGTAAGAAGTGCTTTTCTTGATAAGGCTCATTGCCTATGTAGTACTTGCTTCCAGAATCTGTGATGGAATTGAAGAAGAGGGATTCAGAGTAGGATTTGACTATTATGCAGGCAGGACATTCACAGATAATGAGGCAGGGATATGTTAAGTGTACGTTGCCAGTCTTAAAAAAGAAAAACATGTATTTCCAACATGTTTGTTATTCCATAAAGGTCTTAAATGCAATTCCTGAAGGTTCTTTAAGAGATTGTTTTGTGCTGTTGTCGCGAACCTGTAGTAGATGAAAATTCGAACTGCTATGTTTAAGTGACACCCAGTTAAGTTTTAAGCTTCTATGTGTTCCGGTATACTCCAGCATCTATTCTTCATTTGCTCTTTCAGCTTGCCTCCTGTGTATGCTTTCTTTATGCTATTACCCCTTTTCAGTTTGAATAATGAAAGCACCCAGAATCAATGCTAGTTTCTCCGTCCTTTTCCTTCAAGATATCCATTTTATTTAGAGATGTTTCTCAAGTTCAAACATGATGCAATTTTGGGGTCACAGATACTACTCTGCTTTGTCCTCTGTGTTTTTCTTCTCTGCTGCATGGAGCTTCTCTCATTAACTTCCACAGATAGACAGCTGACAAGTTTTTCACTTGGTTACTGCAGTCAAATATTCTCTGAAAGTTCTGGTAGCTCAGAAAGATGTATACAAGTGTCATTTGTGTAAAATTATCAATACATTTAAAGTAGTAGATTGAGCTTAGGAAGTAGTTTTTAGGAGCAAAGAAAAAAACTGACATTTTTAGTTAGAAGGCACATTTTTTGGCCACTTGTATCAAACTGCTGCTATTAATTTATGTGAATATGGCATTTTAGCACATTCTTGTGGGTTAACCATGTGATTATGGATTGCACTTACATGCTGACTCAGCATATTTCCTCGCTGAATTTGCTTTACTAAGAAAAGACTCATTTTTTTTTTACAAATGTAGTGGTTCTCAGTGTAGGAACTCTACAGTTTAGGAAACAAAACAAACTCACAAAGGTAGTTCACACTTCATGTTCCTGTCATTACCTCAGTACATATATCTGTCCTGTGGTATCTGTTATCTCCCCCATAGAATGTATATATAAATTATTTGCTACACACTATAAAGTAGTTGTAATACTAGAATTTAAAGAGCAGATGATATTCCGTGGTAAGGATAGCTTAAAAAAAAGTTCAGATCATGTTCAAAATCTGTGTTGCATGAAAAAAATTACCAAAAGTAGTATTAAATTTCCAGGCTACTAAAGCTAAAGCACTAGTTCCACACATTCATGATTCTTTCTCCAGAATAACGGGTTTCTGGTGCACTGCTCGTCCTCTGTTTGACAGCCAAGTGTTTCTATGAACCAAGAAGTAAAACAGGAGTCATTTATTCTTATCTATGGTACAGTAAGGCTCACAGTATTAAAAGTCCTGATTTAGAAGAGATACAATGTCCTTAAAATAGGTGATTTCGTATTTGACATTAAACTGGAAAAGGGCTTTAATAAGCTGAGAGTAATGGACAATGGTTATTTGTTCTATTGCTAAGGCTATTTGTGTTTGAATGAGAATTCTGTTCGTAACTGTGACTTCCTTTGTTTTTTGTCACACAGGGAATTCCTGTTTCTGTGTTTATAATGTCATTGCATATTGCCATGGCAAGAGAGCACGATACTACAAGTTCAGCATTATCATGTTAGTCAAGGACGAAGGAGGTAGAAATTAGTTTAGAGCTAAATAAACTTTATTCTCAAAATTGAAAATGTCTATGGAATTGTAGCTCTGCTTTCATAATATATTTTTAATATGTTCCAGTACAAAAGAGTAACTTCAATGCTTTTCCAGTTGTCTTTATTAATGTATATGCTATATATGTAAAAATCCCTCACAACTTCTTCCACCACTTGTAGAGTTTATTACATTGAACAGAGGAAGGCTCTGTGTCCAGCTTCTGTCTGAAGAGGTTATTGCAAGCTGAACACTCAGAATTGCACAATCCCACCTTGAAACAACGCATGGAAACTCCTGTCTGTTCTTGTATATGTCGTTATGAAAGAAAGAATCTGAAGTCCGTGCACAGATTCATGCCTAACAGTGAAGTCATTTGGGTAAATCTCTTTGAAGGAACAGCCTCTTTCTCAATGACATCATAGCCTGTTTACTCATGTTGCTCAGAGCTGCACCCTTAATTCAGCTGCCTCCCTCTATTAAAGAAGTTCTGAGTTAATCAACATGTACCCAATTTTAGAAAACGTCATCTTATTGGTAAAGCAGATTGGTTTTCCCAGTTTTATGAACTGTTTTCTTCTGTTATTGAATACCTGATGACATAACTTGTTTCTTCATGAGGGTTTTTTGTCATCTTGGTTCAGTTTTCGTTGTTTTGGGGGAGGTTTTGTTTGATAGGTGGAATATTTGCAACAGGGAAAAAAAGTCATCAGGGCAGATGGATCTTGGGAACACTGAGTTCAAGCTGTAACTTGCTATATATTGTGAAGAAAGCCAGATAGCCTGCAGAATGCTAATACAGAGCAGACCAGTACATGCTATAGTTAAAGAAACAGTGGCATTGTGAAAACCAGTGAGTCGACACAGCAGGGCAAAACAGCGAAAAACTAGGACAACAGCTTTGTGTGTCGTATGCAAGGTGTTACAGTAGTAACTCTTAAGAAAGTTGTGAGAATACCAGCACCTGGGATCTTGATCTTGCTGTTCCTTTAATTGTAGCATTGTACTAGGTTAGGGTAGTGTGGTTTGGTTTGATTTTCTCTGGGTGTGTGATGGTGGTGGTCTGTCCTTTAGCTTTGTGGGAATGCTAAAGAAAATTAACTGCAACCTGAATTTGGGTAGACTAGTGGGTTTATACAAGTAGTAACAATTAAAACAGTTTTTCCACACACAGTGCAGTGAAGTTTCCTTTAGACTTGCCAGTGTTGCTAGTTTGCATCTGTGGAGATTAAGTGGGAATTAAAGCAAAGGTCGACTCTGTGTTCTAACAGTACATTTGAAATCTTTGCAAAAGAGTCAGTCTGTAGATGTGGAGCTGTTGTATTACCTCAGTACATTTGAGTAGAGTATAGGAATTGTTGAAGTTGTGTCTTATGGATAATAGAAATTAAGTCACTGTATTGGCATCTGGTTTATGAAAAAAATGCAAAAAAGATACTGACTTTCTTACATTAAGATATTTGAAAATATTTAGGACTTGATGAAAGATCATATTTCAGTAAATTTGTAGGCTGTCTGGTTTTACTGTTTCCATAAAGAAATGATGCTTGAGTTGAAACAGTTCCTGTGGTGCAGAAGTAAGTCTGCTGTCTAATTATGAACTTCTAAAGCTGAAAAATCTGTCCGCTCTGTTGTTCAGAACTTCTAAAGCTGAAAATTTGATGATTGAAATAGTCAATATGAATTATCTTTAGGTGGACTCTCTTCAGTTAAGGTGAAGTAAGTATCTTTTACTGGGAACAATCTAGTCAGGAGTACAAACATTCTGAATTGAGGCATTCAAGCAGTATGATATATCTTCAGTGAGTGAGTGTTAGAGGTGCTTCATGTTTGGAATGCACCTTTCTAAAGGAAGTGCAAAGTTTGATAATTAGTTCTGCCCTGTCTGGATACAGAGTGGTTCTTGTGAATGTACAGGTACCCTTCCTTGTGCGCACACATTACCAGAAGTATAATCTATTTGAATAATCACCTTCACTGAATGTTACTTCAATAACGATAACTCTTACAAAAATAAAAAGGTGCTGTATTTTAAGATTCAACAGTGAATTTAGTTGCCAGTTCTTAGTTCTTGGAGGTCAGAGACTAAATAAAATCTAAACTAATAGAAGAGTTAACAACAGAGGATTGCAGGAACTCAGAAGGGTGTTGTTTAGCGTCTGTAGCTGGATGGCTCAGTCATTTTCTAGGCAAGTCAGAAACAACATAGAAAGACTGAATAAAGTCAAGATAGATCACTTTACAGAATCACAGAATTGCAGAATCATAGAAGTTGGAAGAACAGTCAACAATATGCTTACTTGATGAGTAATTTCTTGTTACAACAAACAACTTGTTGTCCTAAAACTTTCAGGCAGTAACAATGATACACTGCAGGAGGCTCTGCAGTTGATGAATAGCAGTGGAGAAACAAGATAGTAATTTGATGCCATTGTTTCATACTAGCTGTATCTCTGTGTTAAATGTTAATAGTTTATGTATTAAAGCAAAGGAGCTATAATAACTTGAAAATGGTACCTTTGGATTACCCACAGCCATATTCTCTTGCAGTGAAAGGAGCTGACAGATGCTTCTACCATTTAAAAAAAAGTAATCATAAAAAAAATTGTTTACATGTGTAAAAGCCAAAACTGGAAATACTGAGTATGAAACCCAGAGGATAAAGTTTGGAAGCATGTTGTTCTTTAATTTACATTTTCATTTTATTCAGTCTCTAAGCAGAGGATTCTTGCATGTGAAGGGTAATGAACATTGCAGCACATGTGAGGAAAGAATGTTCTCAATAGAATGCGTGTGTCCCAATCACAATCAGGGAATGTATAAGAAGAAATTATTTTTCTCAAGTGATAAATTTGCTTTCAGTACCATCTTCCCCTGCCCTTGTTTCTTTCATGCCAAATATTTATCTCTGATTTTTTTTTTTTTATCAGCTATGGGAAGTGCACCTGAGTTTAAAAGAAAAACAAGCCTTCAGTATGATGTACTACTAATATTAGCATCGCTTTCATTTGTGCACTGTTAACAGCTTCCGTTTTAAGCCTGTTCCCCATACATCACAAGATTTTAATGAATTTTCTAAAAATTACTTGAGCTTGCTGGTTTTTTTGCTCCAAGCTGGAGTATCCCTAAGGGAGTTACCTTCCTGCTGCTGCATCTGTGCCTTGGCTGGGTGGGAATGTAGAGCTCACTTAGACCAGCTAACAAGTCTGCAGAGCAGAGCCAAAGAACGACTTTTTCCTCATCCAGGTGTTTGTTGTGGAAGTAAGTCTGGATGTAACTGTGTTTATTCTCAGCCTGTGGCTGAAATCTGGGTATCTGTAAGGTGGCTGATAGTGGTGTATGCAATGGGAGCGCAGTGTACACCCCACACCTTCTCTCTCCCCCCCCCCCCGCTCCATTATAATCTTCAGAGTCAGCCTGACAGCTCTTCAGGGCCTGATACACTTTGAGATGTGCTTCTGAAGTGCTGTGTAGATTGATGGACTGAAGAAGTACTGAATGTTTTTCTTGTACAACTGGTGTTTTCTATAGTGACAGTCTTGACAAGAGAAGCTTTTTTACCTTTTCTGCTTTCTTTCTGTATTCCAGCCTGCTCTTGTCTTCCTTGTGGAGGTACTAGCTGTATCTCTTAACGTTATTTTACCTTTAGGATTAGACACTTTTATGCAGAGAACAGCTTTGATAACTGTGTTGCAATCTGATTTGGTTTTAAATATATCCTTGTTGATAGCCACCTTAGCATATGACCACACTGATCACTGTGGAAAAGGTCTAAGATTTGACTATTTACAAAGTGTGTCCTAAATTCTACCGAAGGTCTGCTTACAAACAAATGGGTTATGTTAATATAAATGTGTACTCATATTGTATTTTCTTTTTTCTGTGCCCTTTAGTTTTTCCCATCTGGTTGTGGATTAAACTGCAGTGGGACTTGAAGAAGAATATGACTTGGTGTATTCTCATTCTTTTGCCTTCAAAATTACACCAAGCTAGATTCAGCTTACTTGGACCACATTTCAGGTTTCTTCCCAGTGAGCAGCTATATAATTTTTCTTCTCGTCAAATCTAAACTTGGGTTAGAAGACAGGTGTAGGCAGGATTTTGACTACCATATGTCCTCAGTTTCTCAGGCAACTTTACCAGAATGTTTCTAGATATTCCTGCTTCCAGCTGTTTGGGTTCTTGGCAAGAACCATATCCAGAGCCTGGTGAGGTGTACTGCTCCAAGAAAATGTCTGTGTTCATCAACTGTTCAAAGATGTGATAAGCTTCAGTTATCAAATTATGTTATTATTTAGTCATAGCACCAAATGTAAAGACTGGTGTGACTTCTTACACATTTGATAGTGAAGAGTTCGTAGTTACTGCACCTGTAGAGAATAAAGTACAAATTAAACCAGCATGGCCTGTTGAGAGATTGCTTAAAATGAAGCACAGTATGTTTTTTACATCACTGCATCTGGAATATTCTGTTAATTGTTACCTAATTATTTTATGGTCCTTTCTCTAATGCTTTCTTTTCCACCCCCCAACATTTCAATAACATCAAATAGATGTTTGTTTCTTTATATCTTAATTACTGTAAATATTTTCACATCTGTGTTTTCTCACATGCATTTGACTCAATTCTACTGATGGATGAAATACCGGGTAACATTTGATTTCCGTTAGAAGACCCTTCTTTTTTTCTTTGTATGTTTAATCATGCATTCCTTCCTATTTTTGCAAATAGTACTGAAACACTCCCTCAGAAAAATGTGTTGATTTTTTTTTACTGGGTCAGAGTCACCATTTGTGCGGTCAGACACACGTCAGGGATATTCAGGGAATGTGCTGATGTCTGTGATACTTTTCTCTCTCTCATACTCTCATGGAATGAGTCTGATTTCTGATCTCATTTGAGCAGCAATCATGCCTGGGAGAGGCAGTTGTTTTTTAAGGTATAACTAGAGAAGTGCTCCCCAAAAGGGAAAAATCCGAACATTTATGTACTCTGGCAAAAACATACATTGGTAGAGAACCAAGGAAGCTTTTACAGGTGGGGGATTGGACTGTAGGGTGGGGAAAGAGAAGGAACCCAAAATAGAAGGAGGTATATATTTTATACTCCATATTGTACTACTCCTGTTTAGTTGACAGAGAAGACTCATGTATGCAAGGCGGAGCAAGAAATGTTCATGTCTTAGGAAGTGATTAACAGCTTAGACATTTGTTCATCTGTTTTCTGCATAACTTCAAAACTGGTCCCACTTCTCTTTTATTCTCATATTATATACCGTCATTTTGACATTATCAGAATGCAGATACATTTGTCTTCCTTTCATTACTAAATCAACATCACTTCAACTTCTGCTGTAGAAGGAGCTAATTTGTCAAATTTTGGTGGCAGGTATCCAGTAATTTGGCATTGCTTTTTTTCCTTTCTTTATTGTATGAGTTCAGTAAGTACTTTCGTTCATATAATTGCATTTAAATCTGCATAAGAGAACTTTTAATGTTCAGGGATTTCAGAGTAATAAAGAAATGTGGCTCTGTGAAAGACTCAGGTTTTTTAAAGATTGATATGTGATGGCAAAAGAAGACAGATGTTGTTTTATTATTAAAATGTCCTACACTGCTCTCTACTGGAAGAGTGGAAGTCTACATTAAATACTCAAAAGTGCAACTATTTCTTAGTCAAGTTTTAGGTTTAATGAGATTTTTGATCCTGGTAAAACCAACTTTTCCAAAGGATGGGTTGGGGGTTTTGTATTTCCCTAAGTTTTTAAGAAAAGCACCTGGATATATTTTGCATGTTAAAAAAAAAAAAAAAAAGTAGAATGTTGAGGATCAAAATGTAAGCTGACAGAGGGAAGAATTACTGGAGAGTCTTGTTAATGGCAAGGAAAAAAGTGAACTGTTAACTTTAACAATTCATCTGACCTTGCTAATAGCTATTAGGCATGTGATAACAGCAGTAGACTTGTCAGAACTGTAAAGGATTCTGAATGCCTGCAGTTGCCCTATGTTTGAATTGACTTTTAATTCAGCCAGCAAAATAAAAGTACAAAAGACTTTTAATTGTTCCTCCAGCCAAAATACAACTATAACTGGGACTGTTCTATGATTCTATAAAAGCATTTTTAATAGTTTTTCTGTGGAATTGGACTAAAGTGTGTCTTGCTCAAGTTAAATGCATAGGAAAATTTTCATTTCAACTACATTCTGAAGGAAGAGATACTCCCCACGAAGGGTCTCTTTACTAGTTTATTGTGTAAGACAGCCCTCCTGGCCATTACAGGGCTGAATTACTCTCCTAGTTGTTGTCAACAATAAAACTTTTGTTGATTCTAATATGATGAAATAGTGCCTGCTAATTCTCTGCAGCTGCACTGTCTTGCAAATCGTTG
The DNA here is from genome assembly GCF_034619465.1 of Leptosomus discolor. NCBI lineage: Eukaryota > Metazoa > Chordata > Aves > Leptosomiformes > Leptosomidae > Leptosomus > Leptosomus discolor. The sequence goes on along the minus strand of NC_141395.1, from coordinate 35,703,482 downwards.
CATGTGGAGCGAGCCCATCTGGTTATCTGGTAATACTAGATTATAAACAGTTTGATCTGAGGTGTTTTTCTTGTATATGGCTGGTCAACAGCTCACTTTCTTAGTGGCAAGCATCAGTGAGGGAGGAACAAACCTTAATGTACTTTAAAGGAATAGTTAAACTGTTCTGACTGATAAGATCTGTTGACTGTATAGAAAAGTTATTTCTGATTATAGACAGATGCAAGTGAGATCAGAATAAGTAATGTATTAGAGAAATAACCTTTCATCAGTTTTGTAGGGAATGTGTTTGGAAGGATGGCAGACTGCAATGAAAAATGTACTACACTGTAGTAGTTTCTATCAGAAAAACATTGCCTTAGCTTGCTTTATATATGCAAGATATTAAATATCCTCCTCAATGGTTACTTCTTAAAGTATGCAACTGAAAATCAATATGATTATGATGAACTTCTCATTAGCGCTAAACAGTACATAAATATTTAAAAATATGAATCTAGTGGCATACCTAACTTACTGTTTTTGTTTGAATTGGCTTAGTATGCATGAAGTACACCAGCTTCAAGAATAGCCCTTTTACTAATTGCAAACAGTAAAGATGTGTAACAATCATATGTAAACAGTTCCATTTGTATTACGTATTTATGTTAATGAATATTTAAGAATGTAATGCATTTATTAATTTGCATGTAGGATTAATGCTGAATTATCTGAAGGGGAACTGGTACATTATTTTCTGTTTCTTTCTTCTGCCATTAAGTGTAGGAGTTGTATTATCTTGACTCTCAGGAACGATTATGTTTCATGTTGTCGTTCCTCATTAGCTGGGCCTGCAAAAGGGCCATAGCTGTGGGAGGGAACCTGAAGTGATCAAAGCAATTGCTGACTTTCAAAGTTCCCATCTAGAATTCTGCATCAGTATTGCTTTCTAAAGGAGCCTGATCTTGAAAAGGGAAGTTTCATATTTACCAATTTCACTTTGAAATTTTTGTTGCAGAAACTCTTCGACAATGAATATTTATACAATTCAAGCCACAGCTGTACTCAATTCCTGATATAGCAAGTATCGTTCTCTGTGTTTGTGTGAAATACAGTGAGAAAAATCTGCTGAAAAGACCATAATGAAATAGCCATCTTCCCATTTCTTTAGGATGGTGAATTAACTATTAGTTACTTTAGAAATCCCGGAGGTTGCAGCGCATCCATTGTGTCAGGGATTATACAAACACAGAGGCCTTCGTCGCATTGAACTTGTCATCTAAAGTCTCAGCTTTGCAAATACATGTTTACTTAGCTTAACTGTTGAGAGTAATGCCATAGTAATTGGTACCTAATATTAAACAAAATATGATGATAGGGCAGATCACACAGAAAAGGTATGCAGCAGATGAAAAAGCAAGCAATAAAAAGCCTCCAGTTAATGCATTAGCTGTATGTTGAACCTGTGTTGCATAGTTGTTTGTTACAATTAGAAAATAACTTGTCTTGATTTGAAATCCTGTTGATATTTTGCCCCAAAACAGATCAGTCTAATTAATACAAATGTTCAGAGTATTTGCTCTTAATTGTGATTTTTCTCTATTAGTCTCTTACCAAGAATAAAAAAATAAATAAAATGAGAAAGCTTATGAAGGGCAGGCATGAAATTTGTAAGCAGTTATAATTAAAATTTGAGTTTACCTGAACAAAAAAAATAGAACTTCAGTTAGCAGAGTTACAAATACATAGAATCATAGAACAGTTTCGGTTGGAAGAGACCTTCAGGATCATCGAGTCCAACCATTGTCCTAGCTCTGTCAACACCACTAAACCATGTCCCTAAGTACAACATCTACCCATCTCTTAAACACCTCCAGGGATGGTGACTCCACCGCCTCCCTGGGCAGGCTGTTCCAATGCCTGACAACCCTTTCAGTAAAGAAATTCTTCCTAATATCCAGCCTGAACCTCCCCTGGTGCAGCTTAAGGCCGTTTCCCCTTGTTCTATCACTCGTTACTAGGGAGAACAGACAGACCCCTGCCTTGCTACAGCTTCCTTTCAGGTAGTTGTAGAGAGCGATAAGGTCTCCTCTCAGTCTTTTCTTCTCCAGGCTAAACAGCCCCAGATCCCTCAGCTGCTCCTCATAAGAGAGGAGCTCCAAATCCTTTACTAGCTTGGTAGCCCACCTCTGTACCCTCTCCAGCACCTCAGTGTCCTTCTTGTAGAGAGGGGCCTAAAACTGGACACAGTACTTGAGGTGCAGCCTCACCAAAGCCGAGTACAGGGGAATGATCACTTCCCTAAGTTCCTGAGTTCCATTACATATCAGATATAAATATGTATCAGATATGAACAGTGCAACCAATGACATGGTCTTGTCATCTCTGATTGATATTAATACTAAAGCTACAAATCTTCTTTGTATTTCTGGATTAAACACATTTTACTATATTTTGCTACACTGAATAGTTTATAAAGCATAAGCTCTAATTCCACATCCAGCTCAAATCTGCTGAGAGCAACAAAAATTTCAGTAGTGATGCTTGATGTCAAACCAATATTCATCTGGAAGACAGCGCATTGCGAATGACTGGTGGCGAGACCCCACCTGGAGTACAGTGTCCAGCTCTGGAACTCTCAATACAAGAAGGACATGGACCTGTTGGAGCGGGTCCAGAGGAGGGCCACAAAAATGATCAGGGGGCTGGAGCACCTCCCCTGTGAGGACAGGCTGAGTTAGTTGGGGTTGTTCAGCCTGGAGAAGAGGAGACTCTGAGGAGACCTTATAGCAGCCTTCCAGTGCTTGAGGGGGGCCTATAGGAAAGCTGGAGAGGGACTGTTTACAAGGGCACGTAGTGACAGGATGAGGGGCAGTGGTTTTAAACTAGAGATGAGTGGATTTAGATTGGATGTTAAGAAGTTCTTCACCATAAGGGTGGTAAAGCACTGGAACAGCTTGCCCAGAGAGGTGGTGGAGGCCCCATCCCTGGAGACATTCAAGATCAGGCTTGATGGGGCTCTGAGCAACCTGATCTAGCTAAAGGTGTCCCTACTTACTGTAGGGGGTTTGGTCTAGATTACCTTTAAAGGTCCTTTCCAGCCCAATGCATTCTATGATTCTAATTCTGGTTGGTTAAGTTATGTTCGTAAGTATTGACGCAATGGTTATGATGTTTCCATATACTTTGGGTCTTGGTTGTTTATTTCTTTTGTAACTTGTTGAGCAAACCCAATTAGTATGTGTTTCTTCAGATTTTGTCAGTCATTTAAACCTGTGCTTTCAGCAGTTTATCTTTCAATTTAGGTGTCTAGTTCTCCCTCCTTTCCATGATCAGAAATGGTAATTTCTGATTTTGGGTCATTACAAGTCTTTCTTGGACTTTGAATCAGAGTGAGATAGCTGAGAGGGAAAGAGAGGAGAAATTACTATTGCTTTTGAGATACCTTTTGCCATCTCAGATCTCATTCATCTGGACAGAAGTGTGCAAATAAGAAACGTAGGGCAGCCCTGTGCCCTTCTGGAGAAGAGGCTGAGGCGAGGCAGCATACCCCAGGGGCATCTAGAAGTGTACTCAACACAATTCCACCCAAGGCCTGGCCCTAAATTGGTGTGAAGTACCAGGCTGCTTATATTGATAATAATATATATTGATAATGCTCTGGAGCTGTCAGTTTCAAAACCACAGAAATAATTAGGAAGCATGCATGGATGAAGAACGCTCAGCCATTTTCCACTTCACTGTGGGCAGCAGTGACCTGTGTTCTCTGTTCATTGGGCCTTGTCCATACTTGCAGCCGTTATTTCCTGTGTTTCAGTACGGAATTCCTGTACTGCATATAATGTATCCTGGCCTGCTCACAAACTTTACAGTAATTATACTTCTACCTCTTGTGTTGTGCCAAGTGTGTGGTGTATAAATATGCTTGTGTACAGATATCTGGTATTATCAGTGTTCCTCTTAGATTCTCTTTTCTTTCTTTCTTGTCCATTTAAGCTTGTGGTTACTTTTTTGGGTTTTTAGTCACACTTGCTCACATATATTCACTCACCTTTCCCTTTCTGTCTCTGTCATGTAGTATCCATAATGTCTAAGAATCATTATTTCTCTATATCTGTTTTCTGCAACTGTCACTTTTCGAGGGAAAAAGGCACCCTCTATTTAAATCAGAGGTGTTTCATGAAAGACATCAAATCAATAACAGAGGTTTCTGCTTTGTTATTAGAAAACTGTGGTCTACTAGCTGGAGAATTGTAATAGGAGAAAATACTGACAGCAGATGTGCATGGTGTTTTGATTTACTCACTGTTGTATTCAAGATGGCACATCATATTTCAGAGTCAGTAGCAAATTTCTATGAGACTTAATTATTTGTAGAGCTGCAAAGTTTCTTTGCAGGAGTACAGATTGAGCACATTGACTACAGTAAACATGTTTTGAAGTTTTAATAAAATCAAAAACTTCAGAGTTACCCTGTTGAAAGCATCCGTAGCTTGGCAAATTTAAGTTCCTTTTGAAACTGCCAAGACTTAAAATTTATACATACCTCTATGCGTCGTGTTACACAAAGTTGCATACTTTAGAGGAAAAAAGGGTGTTTGTTCTTTCTTGCTAACATTACTTTGTCATTTACAAGCGTGGCTTAAATCAACTGTACCTCAATGTGAAAACTGGGCAATTCAAAATTAATTAAATTATTACACAGGTGCAGTTCAGGCATGATTATCATACCTTTCATAACAGTACAGTAGAAGGTAAGCAAAACTACAGAAGAACATAAAGGCATTTCAGTGTACAAACAAAGAAACTGTAAGATCCCTTTAAAGTATGGTACTTTGATATTAACAGGTGTATGTTTGGTTTTCATTAAAACCTTACTTGGTAAAACTCATCTGTAGAAGAAATTCTCTGAATATAAGCCTTGTTTTTATGTAAGTTGGAGCCTAGTTCATTTAAATCTATGAAATTACTATACCAAGCAGCTCTGAGAGCAAAATCAGGCCTTTTTAGTTTATCTTACGTCACTGTATGAAAGTTTTACTACTTAGTCCAAACCATTGGCTCGTGTTGACTCATTGGAATTATCTTATATCAGGGTTTTTTTTCCCCAATTATTTTCCGGAAGAGGTGCTATGACCAAAATGACAATTTCCCAGTGGAAAAAGGTACTTATACAAGTCTGTAAATTTGGTTAGGATCGAGATAAAATGTTTTTTTTAAAGCTGCTTTTAATATCTCCTTTATTTGATCAATTAGAATTTGATCCTTGTTATTCTCTTGATTAGAAATAGCTGTAAGATTTGTTGTTTATCAACTATTGCAACTATTGTCTTTCTAAAATGTTATTTGGGAATAATTGGAAAACAAGATTACTTGAGTTAATTAAGCCTTTCAATGCATAATTTATTTCTCACAAATTACAATCTTTTCAGTTTCTTGGCAGTACAGAAGTGGAGCAGCCCAAAGGCACAGAAGTTGTAAGAGATGCTGTTAGAAAATTAAAGGTAAGAAAGAATTTTTAATGAAATCTAAATGGAATGTATTCTTAACCTGTTTTCACAGATGAGACACTTTGTAAGTGTTTCTAGGTAAATTCATTGGTTCTAGAAGCAGTAGCTTTTAATAATCTCTTCACTGGTGGGTAGGCGTTTCCCTATTATGTCGGTATTATCAGATGTTCTGCTGTACAAATGTTTAGTTATCTCCTAGATTATACAATTATTTATAGTATAATATTTATGTACATTGATGTGTAATGCTGTTCTTTGGAAACTTGAGGGCTTCATTATTACAAATTTAGGTAGCGACAATTTGTTTTAGCTGCCATTCTTGCTTTATGGCTATTGAGTGCCTCTAATCATGGCACTCCAAACCTATTGCCAGAAACTTTAAAAAAAGTAACTCTTCCTTGGCTGAAAAAACTGGTGACTTCATTAATGCCTGTCCTGCATTTCTCTGGGCTGTGCATTGCTTCCTAAGAGATCCAATTAGGCAAGTTGACTCTTAGTGCAAAACACAGAATACCCACCCACTTAAGGTAAGCTGTTGGTGCCATAGAACAGGAGTAAGAATGTCAAGCCACGCCATAAGCGGGCTGTGATAGCTCTGTGGGTATTGGCTGTCTCTGCTTTTCATCTAAAGCTAACGTGTCTGATCCATGTAAACTGTCTGTTAGACTGGAGGTGAAGGTTTGTGACACTGGCGTGAATGTCATTGACCCTCCACCTGTGGTAATTGGTGATATACCTGGAAATAGAGCTGTAGTGAGAGAATAGGATTTGCAAACCAAGCCTGTTTATGACAAGGGGCATTACTGCCTTGTCCTCCAGCTCTTCATGTTTTGTTGGAAAAAGTGTGTGTGCACAAACACTATCTATGTGCTGGTGCATATAGATGGCTGAGAAAATCAGACATCTACAATTTATTCTTTGTTATATGTCCTCAGGCACTGAGGGACTCAGCAGACAATTAGAAAATATCCTAGAGAAATCACTTGTTGAGGGTTGGTAACTGATAACGTGGCTTTGACTTGACTGAGTGACAATTAATATGCTTAAAGCCTTTCTAATGCTGTGGGTTGTGGTAGGGTCTGCTGATTTGTCTGCTAGCTCGCATTGCTGGGGAATTGCACTTTTTCATGCTTAGCTGCTTAGAGTTATTGGAGCATTAGTTTATTTAGATGTAAAGATTGTTCTACCTACTGTTGTAAGTAGTAAGTAAGTCTACCTACTTTCCATAACTTTTTGTAGGGTTTTCATTATTCGTTGAAACAGATGTTCCTCGGAAATGGACAGAAAATTTTGGGAATCAATACTGAAAAATTGGATTCTGTATTATTACTATAATAAAAAAGGAGAAACGAAGGCATGAAATGCTATTCCTGTAGCTTAGCTTTTAAGACTGAGGTTTCCCTTGAAAAAGCCATCTATACAAGATAGATTAGTAAATGTGTTAAGGTATTGAAACAGAAGTTCTTTGCCATTATTGTTGCTCTGTCAAAATAGTACAGCTGCCTTTAAAGATTTGCTTAGTTAATTCTTAGATTAATTTTATGTATATATAAAAAATAACATTTACTTTGCTGCAGTTCATCAGAGACATTTTTGGCTAGTTGTTTTCAAGTGTTTTAGGCTAATCTAAGTATGACAGTTTTCTAACCATTGCAGCATGCTACCGGTGGAAACAAAATGTATGGTTTTGTGTGCACCCTGTACAGTTTACGGCTAATACTGGAGTGAAGCCTGCTGTGTTAGATGTTTTATATTCATAAAATTCCATTACCCCGAGCAAAGTTAATTCTGTGCAGAAATCTTTCAAGATAATATCTTGCTATGGAGAAGTTTTGATTCTCTTTTAATGATCTGATTCTATCAGATTCCTGTGAAGTAAAGCACCTGCTAAGTGTCTCTGTCTAACTTGTGGAGGAATTCCAGGCTAACCTGGGCTCTCACTGCAGGTTTTTGGTGGGTTGGATTGTATGATTTGGTACCTTAAAATAGTTTGTTCTGAAAGCAGGTCCAAAAGGGGTTTCAAATAACTGTTCTCTGAAGTATAGGAAGAGCTAGAACTATTTTCCTTTCTTGGAAAAAAATATTTCTCAGCTAGCAATAAAATTTAAAAATAGAAATTTTTTGTATATACTTGTGGTGTCATTGAATTATGTAGATATCTGTTCTAACTTTTTACAAGTGCTCCCTAAATAAACCACCTTGGAGATATCTGTCTGAATCATTGCTGCTAGAATTACACTATTCTTTTCATGCTTGGAAGTTTGGAGCTCAGATGTCGAGTATTACATGGGATCTTATATAATCACAAGTTTATTAGAAGAGTCACAGAGTAATTAAAGACAACTTTTGGGAAGACTTGAAGAATCTTGGAATTGAGAGTGCGATAAAGAGGTTTTATGTTTGAAACAATCCTCAATTGAAGAAGTACTCATTTCAGCATTGCTTTATATTATTCATCTGCATGCTTTGAAGAGAAGCCTAGAGGTACTGGATTTTATTATTATCCACACATCTCTAGCTTGTTTTTAGAAAATGTTAGTGAAAAATTTTAAACCAATGAAAAAAGCTTGAAAACTAATGTCTTGTATTGAAAGAAAACATACAGTGTTTTTTTGGAGTAGGAGAGGTTTTAAAAGAAGCGTAGCTTGTGATGCTATTTTTATATTATTATATAGAATTGGTTTTAGTTGCAGTGTTGTTGATCATAATTTGGTTTTAATGAAAATTAATAGCTAGCAAAAAAAAAACCCCTAGGTGACTCTTCTGTTACTTGGAGCTATTTTTTCCACTGGTGTGCATTGCACTAATAACTTTTTGAAGTTATGTGCTTCCAGTGATCTATAGACCATGAAATACTGTCACTGTTAACTATAGAATAGACATCTGCTATACAACTCTTTACTTCTTGAAATCAAGAGTTCTTAACTTAGACAGCACAAAGACTCTTCACTTGCCAAACATAGGTTTGGGCAAAACCGAAGCACGCCATTCCATGAATTTACTTTTACCAGCAGGTGGAGCTGATGTTCTACAGTAAAATACAGTAAAGTGGAGGAAATTTTTCTTGATGCTTGTTTTATCCCAAATACTACTACTTCTTCTTCTAAAATGTAAAAACTTGACAATGTTGCTGGTCACTTGCAGTTTGAATATAAAGTGGTTTTCAAGCATCTATATTTAATTTTTCTAGAGGGTTGTCCAGTGGTTTTATCTAGTTGGGATTTCCCCTCGTGTTTTCAAATTTCTTGGAGCTGTAGTGCAGGAGAAAGAAGAAAGTTGGACACTAATGTTTTAAAATATGTATTTTTATTTCTAAGATAAGGTGAACTGTTCTCATAATGTATTACAAATAATTTTTTCCTTCCAGTTTTTTAGTCAAATTAATTTCTAGAACTAAATAAAAACTAAAGAAAATGGTACCAAGATGTTACCTACATTATTCAAATGTGTAAATGTTGTCAAATCACACTTTATTTTATGAAGTGAAATTATTACTTTCCTTGATTAATGAAGGATGTAACTTCTAAATCAGAGTGTAGGAATGAATTTGGTCTTTCTCAAAAAGTGCTTGAAGGGTTGGTGAGAACAGGTGGAAAGATCAGCATAACAGATGGAAAGGGTAGCAGAACCAGGCCGCTAGTAAGAAAATGGTGCGGAGGGATGCTAGGGAGAAACCAGGAGTGAACACCTGAGTTCTGGGATTTTTCTTTTAGTCTTCAAAGGCATGTTTTTGTGAGGACCAGACTTAAGGCTGTTCTCTTACCCAGCTTCCAACTGTCTTCTTTTCTCCTCCTCTTTTCTTCTGTAAGTGGAGATGACCAGAAATAATGTCACTTTGAAGCCACTTGAAATATTCTTTATCATTTCTTTGACCTGTAAGGATATACAAAGTCAAGAGTGTTCTTTCACACACCTCCACACATGCTGTGATGCTGTCCTGCTGCTGCCCTTGGTGGACCACCACTGGATATTGTTCTGAGCTCCATTTTATGTTAAAGCTGTGCTTCATTTGTTGTTGAAAGGACAGAGGAGGGTGGAGTATAGAAAATCTTGTAAAATTGGGATAAAGAGATTTCCAGTCAAGCCTTAGATCTATGAGTGTTCTCTCTGAAGGAGAAAGCAGAACGTGTGGTTTGGGACCAGCCAGGGACAGCCTGAAGACCAAAGCAGATCAGTGAAGAAGAGAATGCCTGTTTACCCTCTCTCTTAAAACAAACAAACAAACAAAAAAGGGCAAAAAAAAGGCAAACCAAAGAAAACAACAAATCCCCAAAACCCCACACCACCAAAGAAAAAACAACAACCAAGAAAACACCCAAAACAACAAAAAAACCCCAGCACCCTGCCCTCCAAATAAAACCAAACCAAAATAAACACTTCAGAGAGTGAGAGGTGGTAAAAAGATTGTACTGCATTGTCTTCTACGCTGGGGTTGATAGATCAATAGCCTTCCTCTCAGTCCAATGTGTGTTTGGCAAATGAAATTCAACATATTCTGTAGAAATGGATTTCTGAGACAGCTTTTTCCCTACCCAGCTGAATATCGAGAGATTCAGGTTCACAGATCTGTGGTCTTTTCATCTTTTTCCTCTTCTTCACAGCTATTTTTCATTATGCCCACAAAAAATGTGCATGAGAGTTTGGACCATAATAAGACCAAAAAGATGGCATGTAGTCACTGCAAAAGAAATAGGGCCCATTTTTGGGGGGTATTTTCCTTATAATGAATGTTTTTATGAAAAAAGAGGGAAAGCATCTTCTCAAAGCCAGGTATAAAGCTGTGTCTCAGCTTAGACAACTTTGTTGCCCTCAAACATACATCTTTTAAGATAAACACGTGAAGTGCAATGTCTGATGTCTCACTGGAAACCTGTGCAAAATGAAGGAGTTGAACCTCTGTTCCCTGGGCTGAAGATTAGCACCCAAGTTACAGAAACATCTACCGTGTTTCGAGTTAGTTTTGATTTGCATAGCTTAAATTGATTTTGATAGAATTTGTTTTAACCATTATTTGTTTAACTAAAGCTCCTGACTGTTTTTAAAACATGCTTTTTTTTTTCCTCAGGTTGTTTTTGCTGATTAATCCTCTGATTGTGGTTTGCTGAGACTTGATGCATAAACATTTCAAAGCTATTAAGAGTGTCAAACTATGCGATTTTGCCTGCTACTGTAGTAAAAGACGAACTATATGAAATTATTTTTAAAGCTAAACTAAACTATAGAAAATAGATTTATTTGTATGTGTGGCTTTCCTTAAAACATTCAAGAAAAATATGATGTTAATTTCAAAGCAGTTAAATAAAAGCTAACCCATCCCACTGAGCTGCTCATGTTATTATTATTGGGCCAAATCTGGGTGTCTTGCCTGACAACAATATATGTATAAACTAACAGCTTAAGAATTTGGCCCATCCTATCTCTTCCCAAGCCATGCTGTGATTCATTATAATTTTATATCATTGTCCATTTTGATGCCAATGGGAGGCTACAGATTTTTACCCTCTTAAACAATCTTGTTACTTTGTGAGCTACAAACATTACTTTGTTTCAAATGTGTGCTGAAAGGAGAAAATAATGTTTGTAAATCTCCCCCGTCCCGAGGTCCCTCAGGGTCCTCTTTAGGTAGAAGGGAGGAGTAGAAAAAATAGAAGAAGAAAGGCAAATTGGCTGATACCTGACTAAGTCTTAGGATCTGCTCTTCAAACCCTGCACAAGTTTAGGAGCTGGCTGAATTTAGCATTCTGGAGAAGGTCAGATACTAAAGAAATTACTGATCAGTATCTGTGTGTTAGCTGTTACTGCACAGAACAGGGAGTGGGCAGGAAAAGCATTAAGAAAGTAACTGCACCAGATTTTCTGAATTTATCTACGTGTACTTTTCAGTTACTGTATCCCCATAAGCCTTTGATTAAAAATCTTGTTTGTCTGTCTGGATGTCTGTGTTGAAGAGATTTTTTTTTGTTTTTCTTTCACCATTAGCTTGTTTTTGATTTGATGGAGTTTCTTATAAAGTGGGTTTCCAGTTGTCTGCTAACTTTTGCAAATATCCTGTGATTTTTTTCTCTTTTTTTATCAACATACTTCTGCATTTGAAAACCTCAGAACGTAAAATTTGAGTAGTTTCTCACAAGCAGCAGATGCCAAGCTGCCGTTGTTGTCATAAGGATCTTCTTGAAATATCCAAGGATTGCATTAATCTTCCCAGTTGTAGTTTCATGAGAGGGTCCGCAGTTAGTGGAAAGCCTACCATGACATCAAGACTTTCTTAATTCCATCTTCACAGAGTAGTTTCCCAAGAAAGAAAATTTGTTCCCAGATGTATGATTTGCAGAATTGGTATTGCCACAGAGATGGTTTGTTTGCATACAGGCAATTTGTGGTGGTGTGGCTGATGAGGTGTTCTCTGTGTTATTTGCCCCTCAATCAGCCTTTGTGATCGGCAAGCTTCCTCTGTAATGATTTTAGATTTCAGACCACTTTTCGCTCCATTTTTTCCTCTTATTTTTTCTGCCTGCAGATATTATCAGTAATTATTTTCCTCCTGGGCACTGTTCAGTAATGTCATGCTTAAGAAATAAACCCTGCTGGAACACATTAGAAACATATCTTCCCAATGACAATTTCCTGTTTATAACTGCATCTGGAGACTAATGTAACTAACTTAACTAATACTTTCTTCTTATTGCTTCATTTCCTAAATATAATGGCATGCAAGTCTCAGGCAAATGCATTGTCTGTTTTGACAAGCTGCATGTTTTGCAAGATCTATATTGGTCATCATTAATTTCATCTCACTTGAATTCTGTAGTTCTTGAGCTAGTTTTATGCCTTTTGAGATTGGAGACACGGTAGGGTCATTCTGTTCACCCTTTTTTTAGTATTGGCACAGAATTATCTTCTGGAACTTCCTCAGTGTTGTAAGACTTCTTGACTACTTGGAGCAAGCTTTGGCCAGCTGTTCTAAAATTCATGCAAGTTATTCACATCTACTTATTTTAAAAGGTTTTCATGTTGTAGCTGTTGTTTGGGACTCTGAGGTGATTGTAGTTGGAAGACCAAGCATTTAATCATCACCCTCAACATACACTGTGACTTTAACTCAGTAAAATCAAATACTTATTTATGCCTCCTCTTCATTACTGCACAGAAATGCTTCTGCGCATCTTGTTTGTAAAAGGACATTTCCAAAAAGCTAGGCTTCACGCAGCTTCAAGGCTGTTCCAAATTGAGATGTGCCCCAGGATTGTCTGTTGCATAGGTAGACTTCTGTACACTTTAAGTATATTGGAAATTGAGATGCCCAAACTGTCCAGGTGATCTGTGTTTTTTGTGGTCATTTAACGCACAGCCGAGTGAGCCAAGCACAGAGCCCTGTTGTACTATGAATAGGGACTGCATACGTCCACAAAGATTTATCCAATAGAAGGACGTAATCAAATTATGAATCAGAAAGGAAAGCTGGCAGAGTGGGTGTATTGAGTAAATGTGTGGAAATTACCTGAAAGACAATTATTTAAGTTTTATACTAATCTTGGGAAAAAAAAAATAGTGCTAATAAAACACTGATGTGCTTGTAATTTTCCTATTTTTTTAAAGCAGAGACCTAAGAATCAAACAGATTAAATGATAATATAAAATTTAAGTCAGGTTTGGGGGGGGGGGGGGGGGCATGGGGAAGTGTTAATTAGTGATTTTTATTAAAGAAGAATTATTTTTTTCCTGTATCAAATTTGAATTGTCCTAGAATGTCAAGAAATTTTGTTGGTCAAAATGCCTGTAAACCAGTGATTAGGTTTTTTAACTTTTTAAAAAATGTTTTGGTTTTTTAAATAAAAAGATGTGTATGAGATGACTCACCTTAATTAAAATAAAGGAATGGGGATAGTCATTAAACTGTATTAAAAGTATGCTCTAAATAAGTGAGAAATGAGCTTGAAGATAAATCGGAGGACAAGAAAAGGATATATGTATTACAAGAGCTGTGTACATGATACTGAGGAGCGGCAGAATTAGAAGTTATGTTAGATTTGCTTGACTGTTGACTAGTTGGTTTTCACTAGTAAGTAATCATGTACAAACCTTCATAAAATATTTGGCCAATGACTGTAGCAATTGTAGTTGTTGAAATGTAAAATGGGTATTTAGATTTAACAGCTGGTTTTGAGAATGGCATAAAGTGATTGGGGAGGGGGTGTGTGTTCATTTTTTTGATGTGCTTTGGTGTGGTTTTTTTTTTTAACTAACTTGTGACGCATGTGATACTTGTCAGCTAATGTAAAAAGTAATAAACTGGATAGGTTGTGTTACTGTATGAAGTTAATAGAATTAATTATAAATGAACTAAAATTTTCAATAAGTGTGCTTTCAAAATGAGGAATAAAATCGGGAGGAAGGGACAAACAGGTTAATTATATGCTTTTAGTGTAGTTCTTAAAACTAGGTAATAATTTGCCATGAATGGAGCTGCCTACAGGCAAAATGAAATAAAATAGATGGAGACAGTCATACTGTGTAAAGCGGTTGAGGTCATGGAAAGATTTCCCAAGTACTAGTTGGCACAGGAATAGGGACAGAGCAAAAACCCAAATCCTTGACTATCACTTAAATAATTAACTAAAATCAGCAGTTTGTTTGTGGGGGAGGTATCATTTGGCTACAGCTAAATACTTCACAATCACAGGGTAATTCAAGCTTCTGTCTTCCAGGTTTAACCTTTCTTAAGTTAAGTTAGCACCCTTGTTGACATCCTAGACTCTTTATGCCACTAAAATTCATTGTCCTTGCTGACATTTTATATAGTTTATTTGTACTGATGGTGAGTTATGTCCTCAGTTATACTTGAGTGGGAGCAAGTTTGAGACTGATGTGTTCAAACATATAGCTGCTAAGTAGAGACTCCAACTCCTCTGGCCTTCAGTGAGGAAAAGGGCTGGTAACAGAGAAAAATATAAAGCAATTCTGTATCTTTGCTAAGAAAGTCACCCAAATTCATGACGCTTTTTAACTGCCATGCAATAGCAAATCTTAGATACTCTGCTTATATGGAGTGTTCATGAGAGAAAGACAAGTCAGATCTAGCAGCTAGAAAAGGAGATAGAAGAGGATGGAAAATGTATTGAATAGGACACATTACCTGATCCAGTCATATGAAACGTTGTCTAGTCATCATCTAGTGAACTGTTAGCAAATAATTCCTGAGAATATGATAAAAGAGTTCAAGTATGTCTTAGGTGTTGACAGCTGTAGTGCTTTGACACTGAACCTGTTTAAAATAACTGATTTCGTTAGAGGAACGTACAGGAAGTACCTCTGTGCACATGTACAGAAGTGGACGTAGAAATAGTGGGAAGTGGAAAACATAGCAATGTTCACTGCTCAACAACCAAGCAGCTGACAAACTGTCTGAAAGTGTTCATGTTTCTACTGTTCTAGAAAGTGCATGCAAGAGCTTGAAGTGCATAAACAGCAAGTTTCAAGAGAAACAGCTAAGTAATTTAAAAATGTTTTTTGTTGAATTATAGGAATATTCTATAGTGTGCAGTCAGAAATGCTGTCCTGTGCCCATCTGTGGCTTTGGGAATGTTTGGCATTGTTTATAAGAGCTTTTTGAAGGAAGGAAGCAAGGAACTTCAGGTGGAAGGCATTGAGAGGAAATGAGAAGCAATAAGAAAATAAAGAAAACTTACTATTGATGTGATTGCTGTGGTATGTTTCGTCTTATAGTTTGCAAGACATATCAAGAAATCTGAAGGCCAGAAGACACCCAAAGTTGAATTACAAATCTCAATCTATGGTGTAAAAATTCTAGATCCAAAAACAAAGGTAAGACTTAAATGTTTATGGTGCTAAACTAGTAATTAAATATTGTTCTGACTGTTGTTAATGGTTTTATTGGTTTATATTTTTTAAAAGTGTTATAATGAAAGCCATTTTGTGATGGTAATTTCTTCAAAAATACCATTTCTTGTTACAACACATGGGTGACATCTTCCCTGGAAGGTACATGATACTTCAAAATACAGACTGAAGCTAACGTAGGATTTAATCTTTTTAATCCTTTCACACCAGAACTTTTAAACTCTGAGGAAGATAAAAACACTGTGGTAAATAAATGTTAACACCACATATGATAAACACCTTTCCAAATGGTCACCATTGTGTAGGTGCCCACATATAGGTGTTTGCAGGTGAATGTGGAGACAATTTGTTTGCAGTGACTTGTTCTTGGTGCTGCTGCTTTGGAATTGCACCTCTCTTTCCTGAACCTGTTCCAATTTTTTCCTCCTTTTCTTGTGTTTTAAATTTTGTTTTTTTATTGTATCCTGCCCCCCGCCCCCGAATGCTTATGTTTCTCGGCTGTGTTACCCATTTCTCTGTAAGCTTCACGTAGCAGGCCATAAGTACCCTTGTAGGCTTTTCTTCTGGCATAGCATGACAATTTCTGCCTTTTCAGCAGTTAAGTGTATCGAGTCATCCCATGGATGGGGTTTCTGTTCCTCTGTTTGCTCTGCTATTTTAGAAGGGGTTACACAGGAAGCAAAATGTCCTCCTCACAGACTTCAAAGAGGAATAATGAGATAAACATAATCAAGCTAAAAAGTATTTATTCAATAATCAGCAATTCTTAACATGTGAGTGTTCTTTCGTCTTTTATATATATGTTGGATTTGAATGAATTGTTACTGCTTCTTAATTGTGAAGTAATTGCTACCCTTCAGGCAGTGATACTGCCTTTTGAGAAAAGGTAACTTTAGTTCAAGGCTGTATCTGCTTGCAACCCATTTTCTCTTCAGACACTTGATACAAACCACAATTCAACAGTTTATAAGCAGAGGGGGCAAGAAATACCCATGTCAAGTTTAATTGCAGTTTTTGTATCTTCCTTACGTCGTAGGGCAAAAGGGATGCTAAACTCCATATGCTGGCAAAAACTTTCAAAATAACGGTTTTAAATGCCAAAATATGTTAGTCTTCCTAACTCTTCCTGCAGAGATTAACAGAAAGCTGTGGGATGGAAGTTCCTGGGGGGATAAGAACATTTTAATCTCTTAGCAATGTTGTTACAACTCAAATGGCAATCAGCTATGAGTAGTCTTTTTATCTCCCTCACTTCATTTCTTAAAGCTACGTGTAAATGTAAATTTGAATCAAGTTTTCCTCCTTTTTGTACAATTTATAGATGCTTTACAAAATTACTTAAATTCCATGCTCTCATCACTGATTACAATAACTTTTTCTGGTTTTGAAACAAATCACTTCAACCTTAAATGATACAAAAAACTTACATGGATCTATAAAGCTAAAAGAGCCAGAGCAAGCATGTGTTGTTATATGTAACTGTTAAATTGCTACAACAGAAAGATTAAATGTGAGAGGTGTGGGGACATGGGAGAAATGAGATGCACAGGAGAATGGCTGTAAAGACTCGAGAAAAGAAACCCAGTTGGGGCAAGGGGAAAAGGTTGCCCATATGGTACATTTTTTTGATGAGTGGTTGTGTGCAGAGAGGGCATGCCCTTATTTATGAGCTTCTAGCAATCTGGGAACCCTGGTGCTGCACAGAAATTCTGTTTTTTTTAATAGATAATAGTTCACATCTAAACTGCATATTTTCCTTTAAAGCAAATACTACTTTCCCATGTAATAAGCCAAATAAAATAAAATACCAAGAAGAGACTTGTTGAAGAAAAACAACAAAAAAAAAAATAGTCGAGATATTTTCTTTCGGTCTTGACAAGCTCTCTTAGCTGAAGAGCATTGCCACTGCAACTTTTTAAAATAGCTGGAACATGGTTTTTAATGGAAAGTGAAATATAGTGTTGAAAATATGCAAAGAATAATGTTTAAAAGCTGTTTATGTTGTGCTTTAAGTAAGCAATTATTAAGATGTCTCATTTATTTCTCTATGACCCTGTATTTGGGTAACAAAGTTATATTATTTCTGTTTTCTGTATTTAAGATAGAAAGGTAAGGATTTATCTCAGTAAAACCATTTTAACAAACCCTGGGAGATGATGAAATCTGAAGATCCTGTGCACCTGGAAGAAATCCAGAGTATTTTACATAATGAGTCCCTAAATAAATTGCACAGGGACGCAAAGCAGCAGTAAAACCAATTTTATAGAGCAGAAATTACTGTCCAATTAAACTGCTGTCCAAATAAAAACTTCCTGCTTACATTCAGTAAAAATGGGAACATTTGTTAGGAGATGAGTTTGCTAACTTCTGTTATACCGTAAGTCTGTTTCTGGGCACTCTCATGTACAGTGAGAGACATTCAGAAATGTTACTGCAACTTACCTGCTCTTATGTACAGGAAGAAAACCAGAGATTTACTTTGTGCATCTTTATTTTAAGCAAGTATAGTAATTTCTTGAAAAAAATCTTTCTTTTTATTTGCAGGAAGTCCAGCACAACTGTCAGCTCCATAGGATATCGTTTTGTGCTGATGATAAAACTGACAAGAGAATATTTACTTTCATATGCAAAGACTCAGAATCAAATAAGCATCTGTGCTATGTATTTGACAGTGAAAAGTGTGTAAGTATGCAAGATGCTTTAAAAGAATTTGGGTGACTGTAACAGACTTCGATTGGTCTGTTTTGGAAAACAGGAGTGGTTAATAAAGGCAGATAGCCTGCCTTTTTATTGGGGTCACTTTGATACAATCTTTCATGCCAATTTACTGTATTGTAACTGAGATGCATTAATATAAAGGAGAGCTTTTTTCTTCATTCATCTAAGGTGGTTTTCTGAGACATTATTCTTACTACCTAGCTCGATATCCTAGGCCAAGCATCTGCGATACTCTCGGGGAGCAGACTGCATCCCACCAAGCCTGAAATGTTTGCACAGCTGTTTTGCAGAGATTGCTGCAACCCTGTGGCTGACACCCCCTCGCAGGCTCTTCTGATGATGTATCTGCCTCAGATTTTTTTTTTTTTTTTTTTTTTACAGCAAGGTTCCCCCTTTTCTGCCCCCTCCCCTGCCCCGCGATGTCTCTCAGGTTTGTGAGTGCTGTGATGCACTACGAGAGAATTCATTGCACCCACCACTAACATTCTCTTGTGTCTGAGACAGAACAGGGCAACTGTTCAAAAATGTCCAATAGCAGAAAAAAAAATAACACTTTAGGACAGGAAATGAAGAAAATGGTGTACAGCTGAAGCAGGGACATGTGTTTACCCTGGCAGAAAGTAATTCACAAATTAAAAAAACTGGCACCAACACCAAATGTGGATGTTTAGGGTTTTTAATACTGGAGCCTCTCTTTTTGTTTTTTTCTGAAGTAACTGACATAGTATTTCCTTTGTATGCTAGGAAAACAATTTTTTTTTTTTTAATAAAATGATGCATATTCACTTCTCTTTATGTGTGGTTGTGTAGCATTATGTGTTACTTCACAGTGTTTCTGATTATTTTGTTCCTCACCTGGATTGGTTCCATGTCTTCAGTAGATGTTCAGAATTGCTATGCACACCTGTTCATTTCTCTTCAAATTTCAGTCCTGTGCCTTCTTTTCACACATTTCCATGATTTTAAATTGCCCTTGCAGTCTCTGCACATTAGCACAATTTTTATTCCAGAGCAATGAATTGTTTCTTCTCTCTAACGTGGTATTTTGCTTACTGTCCTTTTTTCCTCTGTTTCACTCTTTTCTCATTAGTACTCTTAGATGTCAAAGGATTCCACCTTGGTTGGTCCTTTTCATTTCAGCCAGCCTTCATCCTTCCAAGAAGATAGGACTGCATACTTATGCTTTTCTTTTACTGACATAAACAGTGATTCTCTATAGCAGTCCTAGTTCATCTTTTTTGGTCTAATTCAGTCTAACTTGGTTAAAATAATTTCTTGGGTGTTTTTTTTCTTTTGTTTAGGTTGTTTGGTTTTGGTTTTGTTGTTTTGTTTTTTTTTTTTTCTTCTAATAAACGTGGTCATATGGGCTTTTTTCACAGTAAAAAGATAGAGGGGTTAATTCTCCACTCCTGTAGAACTCAGGTCTTCAGACTCCTCTGCTGAATAACTTTACTGTTGCACTGATGGATAAAATGCTGGGAACATCACGTTCTGTACCATTTCTGTGCATCCATCCCTTCATGTTCTTAGAGGTAGTAAAGGAAAAACATTCTTAGCATTGAGCAGAATGCTCTGCTTTCATGAGAAGCAACCAATTTCAGGTTTTCATTTCAATAAAGAGGAGAATATTCTGGTTTAGCTTTAGCCAGATTAATGTGTTTTAACTTTATTCCCTGCCTAATTGTTTAAAAGAAGTAGAAAAGTTATTCCTTACTGTGTTTCCTTTCTCTATTAAAGTTCTAAGGCAAATGGCATATCCGTATGTTCACCTTTTATTGGTGCCTCTTGTAAGTCAGTATTTTTTTCTGAAACCTTAGTGTGCTCAATCAACTTCTTGTACGCTTATTTTTACCTTGTTATTTTTAAAGTAGATTTTCTGAACTGACTGTGTATACACATAATAATATATGATGCGAATCAGCTGAACAACTAAATTGTTAAGTTTTGCACATACAAATTCTGTTTGGTGGGATTTTTGTAATGGGAAATACTTGTGCAGATAAATGCATTTATTCACAGTATGCTGATTGTGATATTATAGGACTTGTAAAAATAAGTGTTGAAATCAAATTTAAAAGCAATAGGCATCAAAACACCCATTAACATGAAAACATTAATCCATTAAAACTAAATTTATTTAATGATTGAAAAGCCTGTATTTGCTTCAGAAATCATCAGAAAAAGACATACTACAGCGTGCTATCTGTATTTACAGAAATTAGAGGTGTAATTTATAGTGAAAATTTAGCTAATTATGTTCTGCCTGTTCAGTGTCCCTTCTTTATCTGAAGTATTTTTAAGTTGCTTCTGTAGCAATTTGCTGTCAAGGTATTTTGCTGCAGGGTGTTTGCTATGATCCTTTGTAGCGTTGACTTCATGATAGATGAAGCAAACGTTTTGAACATGATACGTGGTGTAAAGTGTTTTGTGATCATCTGAAATGAAAGTAATTATGTAAAATATTCTTAATATACTAATTTCCATCTTATGTTTTATGTAAAGGCGGAAGAGATAACTTTAACAATTGGTCAAGCATTTGACTTAGCTTACAGGAAATTTCTGGAATCTGGAGGAAAGGATGTTGAAACAAGGAAACAAATTGCAGGTTTACAGAAAAGAGTAAGTTCTGAACTATGTTTTTTAAAGAGATAAAAGAACATGCTACTGTATTTGTGTTATCTGCATTCTATGACAGAATAATTTCCATCATTATTCTCAGATTGCTAGGAATTGCAATAGATACTAAAAAAAGAAAATGGAAAAAAGACGTGATAACTGTGAAACAGTATTTTATGTTTTGCTGTCTTGCAAGGTCATTAAGGAAAAAAGCATGGTTGAGATATGGAAGATACAGAAACTTAATTATTTTTTGTAATCAAATAACTAGTTAAACATTGCTTCTAAATCACCAGATCTCAGATAAAACTTACTGTCAATAGACGCTATTGTTGAAATGAATGAGTATCCCAATAGCTGTTGCAATAATCACTTGCTTTGTAGATTCAGGAATTAGAAACTGAAAACACAGAACTGAAAAATAAAGTTCAAGATTTGGAAAACCAGTTAAGAATAACACAAGTACATGCATCTCCAGTAAGTACATGAATGTAACTCTTATATCTGAACTTACTCTAAATTCGTAATTGTTGTTACGATAATTATTGGCATCCGTGATGTTTCCAGTGATTGTGATTGATTAACATATGGTGATCATGTAACGTATCTGTTGAAATGCAGTATTGATGTAACAGTAAGATTGTGACAAGTCAACAAAAGCGCCAGTTGCAGTCTCTCCAATTGTGGTTCTTTAGTCTCCTTGTCATACCTATTTGTTGCTGCCTAAAGACAGTAAATTCTCATTCTAGTGGACAACTAAGCATGCCAGCTAAGGATGAAGGACTCTGTTCTGCACTTAAAGGATCTGGTTCACAAATACTACCTGGGATTTTTCTAGAAACTTTCTGTCACAAGCATATTGTCACTGATGTTTTCTAAATGACTTTTAAAGAATTTTGTGTGTCTTTCAAAGAAGTCGTCATGTCTCTGGAACTAAAATTGGGTGGGGAGGTAGAAAGAAGCAAGTGCAGGTTGCTCATCATTGGAAATGTCTAACTCGGCAGTTCCTATAGATGATCACAACAAAAGTAGTTTTAAATGATTGAGTGACAGTTACTGATATCTAGGCAGGACCTCTAAAAATGCAAGTTGCTTTGCAGAGTGTTCCTAATGACTCACCTCTTCTTACAAGTGTATTTTATCTGTACAGCGTTAGGTAACTGTGAAAATGAATACAATTTTCTTAATGTATGTATAGCAAAATCTTAGAAAAAGGTGGACTACTTTTAAATTGTGCATTCTGGGTTGCCTTGTTCCTGCTCTGGATGTGCACCATTTTACTTTAAATGGATGTTTAGAAATTTGGGCAACATAAAATTTTGGCTTTTAATGGTGGTGATAATTTTTCAGTAATGTCTATATGCTCCCTTAGTATGGATTAGATGGTTGTTCCTATGAGGAACTGTCATTTTATTAAAATCTATTTAGAGGAGAATGCACAATAAGTTTTAAATACTGCATAACTGCCACAGTGAAAATTGTAAATTATGGATGTCTTCTTACTTACGAAGCATTCAGTGATAGGTAATCAGCTTTAATACTGGATTTAAAATGAATTTAGTCAATTCTTTAATTTTTTATTTTCCTCAGTTGGGGTGGCAGCTAGTTAAATTTTATTTATGAATGCAGTAACTAAACGTATCTTTGAATTCAGTTAAACAGGCTCTTAAGTCTCTTGTGGTAGATGCATTTAAATTAATGAAGAACTGGGTAATTGCATTTAGCAAAATAAAGAAAATTACTAATAATGACCAAAAAAGATCCTGTAGTTTGTGATGTATTTTGTCTTAAGACAATGGCTTCTCATTCCTTATTAAAGAGTTAATATCTAAATTTGGAAATTTGCCAGTCATTGCTAAATTCTCTCCCTAGATGGTGTTTTATTGTTAATTATTTTTGGTACAATGAATATGTGTATTGCTTAAATAGCACTTATGCTACAATAGAATTATATTATATTGATAATTATTAATATTAATATATTAATTCATTTTAATAAATCACTAGCAGCTATTAGTTTTCACATATGATTTTATTGCTTTATTTACGCCTTAATCTTTAAAAAGAAAACGGCAAACATTCCCTGATACAAATTTCTGAGCTTCCTCATGATTAGAATTGCAATAAGAGCCATCTAACGGCCTCTTTGATGCCTAAATCAATTCTGTGAAAAAACA
Organism: Leptosomus discolor; assembly: GCF_034619465.1. Taxonomy (NCBI): domain Eukaryota; kingdom Metazoa; phylum Chordata; class Aves; order Leptosomiformes; family Leptosomidae; genus Leptosomus; species Leptosomus discolor. Next base: position 35,680,624 of record NC_141395.1, on the reverse strand, counting down.
GATTTATATAAAAGAATAAATATTGAAACAGGTTGCCCAGAGAGGTTGGTGCTATATGTGCTCTTGGAGATACTCAAAACTTCCCTGGACATAGTCCTCAGCAGCTTCAGCTAATTGGATCCTGCTTCAAGCAGGAGTTTGGATCAAGCTAGTTTCCTCTTATATTGTTCTTTGACCAGTTGTACAGGCAAACAAACAAAAACAAAACACATTTCTAAGAAAGTGTCTTTCTCAAATCTAGGAGCATAACTGTATCCACCAAACACTATCAAGTTTTGTACTTTACCAAGAGACATCATTCAAATAGGTCTGTTTTAAACTAGATTGTGTACATTGTAAATCAGAGCTCTTAATTGCGCTACTATGAGAGTAAATACATATAAATGCAACAATTAAGTTGAAATAAATGAAGGAATGGAATAGTGAAGTTATGAAGTGACTTCACTGCAGGGAAAAGGAAGCGTAAATATTTTAACGTAGTTTGAGTCCGATAAAGGGTTCCTAAGTCCAATTGCCTGGAATAGTAGTGGGTGTGATTTGGTGATACCTACCTTTTCTTTTACTATGTAAGCAACAAATATGTATGAAAGGATATTATGAACAATTCATAAGAAAATTGATTGCCTGTTATGGTTTGCAATTAATTTTATACACTTTAAGTTCAAATCAACTATCATTTCAAGCATGACTTTGCAAAGTCTGAACTCCTATTAGAAAAAAGCAGAAGTGGCACAAAGAGTGTTTTCCTCTGTTTCCACATAACTTCTGCAATACAAAAGATCATTTTAGTTTTTAAAACATTGTAATTGTTAGAGGTGGTTTTTTTTGCTGAATTTAAATTTTAAACTTTCAAGTACCATTTTGTTAAAAATATCTGTACCACTGCTGCTCTGTGTCTTCAAAATTAGAAAAGCAGCAGTTCTATCTTGTGATCATTTTGTCAGAGTAAATTTTTCAAATTTGCTCATAGTATTTATTAAATACCAAAATGAAATAGGTTACATAAATGAAGCAGAATATCTAACATGGGAAATAATACCTCATCTGAGTCACTTCTTAAGCACTTCTGGTTAGATGGGGGAAAACATGCTTCCCTGCAGATATTCTTTGTGCTACATGCTGCAAACATAACATAATCATTCTTGTGATTTAAAACAGATTTATTACACTATAAATTATAGGTTTCCTCACAGCTGTCATGTTCATGCTATTGAATCAGAGAGGTGCCTGTGCCATATGAGAGCTTTCTGAAGCTTTTTTAGACATAAGTGATTTGATTTATTTATACTTTGATACAGCTATAATTCCTGATCTGTCAGTCCAGTTTGATGTTGTTCTGTGTGCTTAGGTCTAGGGAGGGATCATTTAATGATCAATGGAAAGTTTAAGCTCTGATATTTGATACCTATTATGATAAAAGTACACGTG